>NC_134848.1:72014932-73361182 GCF_965363235.1 Mytilus galloprovincialis
GACACATTCTTGTTCTATTTAAGTATTTTAAAATGTTTAAAGAAAATACGGATTTTTTTTTGTGGTATTAAAATTTGCTGTTACAAAATGTTAGAAATTATTATAAATTAAGGAATGTATCTCCCTCATGCAAAGCTCTGATTCCTTTCACGGATTTGGCTATACTTTTTGGACCTTTTTGATTATAGCTCTTTATCTTTTATTTAAGCTTTGGATTTCAAATATTTTGGCCACGGGTATCACTGAAGAGACATGTATTGTCGAAATGCGCGTCTGGTGCAGGAAAATTGGTACCATTAATGTTATTAAAGAAAAGTTTCCGCATTAATACATGTAGTTGAATCTTAACCCTCTCGCTGCCAGTTGTTTTTCAAGGTTGCATTTGTGTGCCAGAAAATATAACCCATCTATGTCTGTGACGTCAGATGTTTAACTGAATAACGACCGTCATTCAATATATGACGTCACACCAAAATGACCATTACATTTGGGACCAATTGAAGAAAAATATAACGCTCTTAAATCCATGTTCTTTTATTTGAAAGTGATACAGCAACGAGAAGAAGCTTGCTTAAATTAAAGCATGGACATATGTGTATCTCCGGCAGTTGGTGTTGACATACATGTATGTTGTATTAAGAACGATCTCAATTAAAACAGAGGAGTGTGTACGGAAAGGAGTCATGCCCACTGATCCAAAAAATAATATTTAAAGCATTAGAAATGGGGTTCCTCCTAGATTTAACGGTGATAAGATACGAAGTGAAATACCTTCTCTCACTCTCAGTGACTGCTGTGGAAAGTAAACTTGGAATTGATAGTACAAAAATAAAACACAATAAGTACATTGCTCATACACTTGTATCCGGGATTGGCTATTTTTAAAGTTTAGTAACTATTCAGATTATTACATTTTGCATGTGCAGTTGAATTAGTTTTTGAAAATAATACTATCCAGCTGTACCAGGGCTGCCAAAAATGCTTGAGACTCACGCATGTTCATGCTTTTTTGTGGCAGTATCCTTGGATCTATTTTTTTACTCTGATCTTTTCAATCTTGGCCAAATCTCATGCATTTGCTTATTAAAAGAAAAGTTGGCAGAACTGCTATACATGTGTCAATGAAAACTATGGCAATTGTATCCCTCAGAGCATTCTGCTCTTTGATTATTTTTGGTGTTTTACACCAATTTTAAGCACAGCATTCTCTATTGATCTTTATTCTATGCTTAAGGTTGAACTATGTTTTGTTTTTTTACACAGATAATATAATTTCAAGCAAGGGGACATTATTAATCTTATCTTAAAATTCTTTCTTTTTAACTAGAATGATATTCTATAATACTGTCATAGAGAATTTTATTTTATCATTGAAACAAATATTGTTCTGTTATCTAAGGTTGCCACCCTTACTTTGATTTTATCCTAAACAAGATTTGTCAACGTCTTGTGATATTATATGTCGACTTAATTATCTATTTGTAAAAAAGATAAATACACACATCTATATTTAGACAAGTTGTTAAATAAGTCACATGGTAATGTTAAGAAACCTTGAACACAGGTTAAAACATAACCTTGTATACATGTAATTTAAATTTTTACAATCCTACCTTAAATTTACAAGGTTTTAATTTTGATAATTATATGTTTACTCCATTCTAGGGAAAGTGGTTTTCTTCACCATTTAGAAAACAATACACTTATTGAACAATTTATAACTTACAAATTATAATATCACACAAAATGGCTTGAATACACATATTTTTGTTGTTTGGCCTAAAATGACAATTAAAAAAACCTTGACATAAAGAAACTTTTAGCAATACATTTCAATATAAGTTCTGGCAAGTCTTATGATGAGGAACTATAAAAACAACTGCAGTTTGTTTGATGTTAAGAACTTAATCAAGTAGATCTGATTATGACTAACTGAGGCTCTTCAAGGGGTTATCGTCGACTAATTAATTAAAACATTTCAATGATTGCTAAATTATTTCCCTTCTTTAGGGACAGAAAAAAATAGCTACACTATGAAATATTGTCTTTTGTGACATATTTTTATAAAACATCCATGAAATCATGGAAATTATGTGCAAGTACTAGGGACAATTTTTCACTTAGGGGGACACGATTTTATAGTTAAAAAATGTGATATTCTATCCCATGAACAAAATTTCACAGATGAACTGTGAAATAATGTTCTAAAGGACACAATTTCATGGGACACTTTTTTTGGCTTACATATACTGTAAATTCAGAATTATTTTGTGATGTTTTTATTGTTTCAAAATTTGCAGCAATTAAGTATATTAAGAGAATATAGAAAATAAAAAAAAAATATTTTAGATTTTGAACATTTGTTGAAAGCATTATTCAGTTATTTATATGACAACAACGTACAGTCTGCGCCAACACTTTTTCATATTATCATGATTATACGGAAACTAAATATGACTATATAAAATCTTGAAAATTTTCACTAGTCCGAATTATATTTACTAGTCTGGATCATCAGACTAGTGGGTAAATGTACAGGCTGCATTTGAGTAATCTCCATATACCAAATACATTCAGACATTTATGAAATCAAAGAATTAAAGAAATTTATTATTTAATTTGTTCTCCTCCTTTATAATCATGAAATATTTGCCACTGGAAATTAAGGCAGTTTATACACTATACAAATTTCACCATTTCAGGAGATGCAGTGTTACAGAACTTGGATTTGAAGGAAAGTGCATTGGTAAGTTGAATGTTTTAATTTACAATTTGATTGTCTTTGTACATGTTGTAGGTTAAAATGTTACAAATATGGAAATTGTTTTGGTATATTGCAGTAGAAACAATGGCAAGAAGGAAAGCTTGAAATATGTGTCAGAAATTGAGTTCGAACATTCAACGAACAATGTTAATCATATAATGCTGGTTCTGTATGTTGAATCCATTAATCATGACTGAACTAGGAATGTAACATTTTATTTTGGTTTTTGTTTTAAAATGACAGCATTTCATGATTTGGTCATATTGCTATACATTCTTATATCATTTTATAAAAAAATTAATATTTTGGTGAAAAAGAAATTTAAAATGCTATCTACTTCTCTAATTACATTTATTTAAATGTTTTGTTACAAAGGTTTTCCAGACTATAACCATGATAACAAAACTGTTACTTATGGAAACAGTATTGATATTTATCAGGCCTTACTTGACATTACATCTTTGTCAATTTACATGAATTCCTATGGACTATCAAAATTTTATTAAAAAAATAGCTCATGAAATAACATTTTTTCAAATTAAAAGTCGTGATCAAATGATGATGAAAAATAAATTATTTTGATTATTTTAATTCTTATTTCCTAATTCATGGTGATTTTTTTGTAGGATGACTTAGATTTACCAGTAAAAATCAAAGCAGGCCATATAGGTGAGTAGATATAGAATCAAAGCAAATTCCCAAATGATCCAAGTAAAGATGTTTCTTTAATGTGTTTATAAGTCCATGTAAAATATACTCTGGAAACAGTAGAGAAAACTTAAGAACCAGATGTTGAATAATCTTCAGATTGGGCAATAAATTTTATTAAGAAATAACTATATATTTTATGGGAAAAGTGTCCCAAAGTTCACCGACTTATTTGACAGGCTTATTCAGGGGTATTCACGACTCAGTAGTTGTGTAATCAGTGACACTGCCTTCATTATTTTATAAGAATTAACATACATGTATCTAAGTTCGATTTCAAATTTTACCAAAATTTAAATCTAAAATGAGAAGTGTATAACGAATATACCGCCATACTGTGTGCAGATACGATGACTAAAAAGGGTCCTGAGAGCACTTTGTATGTCCTGAGCAGTCTGCACCAAAAACTTTTTCAACTACTAGTCCGAAGACCAATATTCAGAAATTTTTCTTATTTGTCCAAACAATGTTTTGCTTACTAGTCAGAATGAAATTTTACTAGTCTGGGGCATCGGACTAGTGGCTAACGGTGCAGACTGCCTGAGTGCACTCAGGAGGTCCTGAGCGGTGTTGAGAGATACCGCTTATTCAGAACTACATTAATACCTTAACTTAAACATTGTTAAAGGGGCACTAGCTATAAGGTATATAAAAAATCTGAAGTATGATTTTTTTTGTTCAATAAATAATGAAAGTGAAATAGTGAAATAATAACTTGGATTTATCAGCTAAAATGGTTCAATTTTGTCAAATAAAGCTAATAAACATAGATACTGAATTATTCACTTGCAAGTGAAAAACTCAACCTCATTAAATCCGTATTCATGTGAGCTCCTGTTTAACCCCGTAGAAAGAGATAGAATTCTCATGCATTGCCCGTGTATGGTTATTTAAAGGAAAAGAATGTCAACATTGAAAGTGAAACAAAGGTAAATAATTTGATTGACTAATTCGATCCGAAAAAATCTTTCTTATAAAGGTAAAAACGACAATAAACATTAATTTATAATTTATAAAACAAAATTTGACAGACCTATAAAAATATAATTGCACGAGCTGCTTAATCTATTTATATCTCTGTTTATGTTTACATCGCTTATATGGTCATAGAAGTTCAACTCGATAGTTAATTAGATGGCGTCTTGGCTAAAATTCTTAGGAAACGAAGCTACATCTTATTGAGACCATGTCCTTTAAATTGTTTATTTTATACTTTTGATAGTTTAAAAAATGTTTTACATTGTTATAAACAATATATTAGAATTTGAGTCAAATCGGTGAACATGAATTTGGCAGCTAGTGCCCCTTTAAAGTTTTTTTTGTTAGCTCAGTGACTGGAAAATCAGAAATTATTGTGTGCATTTATTATTGTGATTTTGTCACTTTAGACTTAAATGCAAGTTAATTTTTACGATTTTTAGTAAAATCCTGTTTAATTCATATAAAATATTTCAAAATGCGAGTTTAAATTGTTGCGTTTACAACTCTGTCGCATTTTTTCACAAAAATAAAAACCTCACAACAATTTCTGAATTTACAATAATTAGAAAATTATCACTTATTGACATCAATAAACATACATCTCTTATGTCAATAGTAATTAGTTGATCAATACACAAGGTAATGATTAACAGGTGTGTTGATTAGGTAAGATAGGTCTGTGTTGATACAGAAATTACAGATCATATTGATATATTATTTTGAATGTTATTGACTGATCAATTTGATTGCCATGTTATTATGTAAACGTTCAGTGTCCTAGCTTGCCCCAAATAATAGGAAAGATGCTCCATTCTTTCCTCTCTCTCTGCTCCCCTTGTCCTTCATTGTGCACCTCTACAAATTTCTTGTATTCCTAGTTGCCATATAAAACAAAAGGAAGGGAGAATAAATACTTGAAGATGTTTAAACGTAAACAGGTCAACATTTCTTCTACAGGGGAAAAAACCCAAACATTTTGCAAACCCAAATAATATTAAGGAAGAAATTTAACAAAAAAGCTTTCATTTATCCATCATTTATTTTTTATCCATAAACTTGACCAAGTTGTCCATTTTCAGACAAGAGCTCGAGATCACCCCCTGATACTTGCTCTACACTGTTAAACTATGGCACTTTCAAGGAATTCTAGTTAGATGTCTTGTATAAAATTACATGATATTAGATATAAATGTAAATGGATAGGCTTTTCATTGACCCTTGTCATAAGACCCTAATCTTTGTTGATTATCATACTTATTTTCAATACTTTAAAGAGATTCATGTGACATCCTAGTTTAGACTGTTTCTTTATTCAAACAAGGAAATTATATTTTATCAAATAAGTATTTTTAATTTGTTGATAATTGCTTGGTTTAAGTGTTACCTAAGGATACAATCTTTTCTTTAAATAAAGGACAGTAAAAGCTCTTAGGAATAAGAAGGACCCATTCTAAACATTATCTGATGATAATTATTCTCAAATCATGCCAAATTAAACTTTTTTAACTAATTGTGAAATCTTACATTATGATACATCATCATGTCTCTAGATTTTGATGAAAGTCAAAACATGCAAAATTACCTAAAAACTAGAAAAACTAACATGTTGTAAATTTTATATACATGTCCAAAGCCCTTTTCTTGATTTACCATTTTTACCTTCATCAGGAAATGCTCCGAGCCAAGTATTTTCAGTAAAATATTCAAGTACAAATTTATTCAGCATGTTTTGATAAATCCCTGATCTCTCTCTTTAATGAAAATATAATTATTGTCATTTTTTTTCCTTCAAATAAATGTACATGCAATTTTATTTTTTCTTCAGAAACATGTGGTAATACATATTTCTTCCAAATGCATTACTATGATAACACTCAGAATAAATGTAACATATTTTCTGCAATAGTGAATACTAATGTAATTGATGCTTTAATTCACACCTTGATGAATCACATGTGTTCACTGGACCATGAAGGCCATTGGTAATCAATATGTGTTATAATGGAATTAAAAAAATGTTTGTCATCAATCACTTATTTTAAATGACATCTGTCAAATCGTACTGAAAAAATATAATTGAAATATATATTGTCCTGTTGATAGGTCAAAAGAATGAAATGAAAGGGAAACTGAATGACATAATGTATTAATTTGTTCTGCATAGAAAAAGTCATTTATAATTTATTAGGTAAAACATATCTTGTTTTACCTTGACACTTGAACTGAAACCTCCCTCACTAATTTCTATAAATAAAGGGGCTCAGTAAGGATAAAAGTTTAGGCATTATTGAAGTCAATATTTTCTGTTTATGATACTCACTAGAATTTAAGCATGATCAACATGATCAAGGGTGTTGGATATTCAGAAATTTTTGCAAGTGTGCGACAGGATTTTAATCACATTAATTTAAACTTGCATTTTGAGTTTTTAGTGGAAGAAGACGTCAAGTCTTCTGAAGACTTAAGGGGCTGACCATTGGCATTGAGTCTCCGTATGCCGCATTCATTTCGTGTATTACAATTTCAAAACAACATAAATTCCTGACACCGATTATTACACATGATTAGGCATCTGAATCATTTAATTTGTAATTATGATTGTAAAACAATCACTATCGTAAATATGACCCTTTTATTTATGTAAATTATTAGATTTCATCTCATCCACATGAACGTTATTTGTTTACTTGTAACAGTATGTTTTAACTGTAGATATTTGTATTACGCATGCGTGAATTTGGTATCGGGACAACTCGCCCTGTTTACAAGTTCGCCCTTGAAGTTACGAATTTGCAATCCTGCAGACAAGAAGATTTTGTTTTTATATAAATAAAAAGGATATATAAAGTGTTGTCTTTATTCATGGTTTTCCTTTGTCATGTGAATTAGATGCCCTTCGTAACATACATGTGAACCTCCCGTTTAGGAGAAAAAACTCCCGTGTATGAAATTTTTCAGACGCCATATTTGATCATTTCTTACTACTGTACGGGTGTAATTGACACCTGTGTTAAATTTTACCTGAACATCAAAGAAGATGTATAATTATATGGCTTCACTTGACAGCTTGGGTGTCAAACATACTGGTAATCAACGATGTTTACCTCCGGCTAACTGCCGTTGTGTTATCAAAACGATGTGTATTGGGAATATTGAAATACTTTTTTGTTACTTCCCTTTGTTTTATCCTGTTTTCAGTTATTTTGCTTTTAAAAATGTAAATTGTAAAAAGACTATAAATGATTAATATTTTAATCAAATAATCATAAAAGGATGTTGATTAAATGAATTTAAATGATTTTGGACAAATAAAAAAATTAAAATTTATAAATTATTTTAGCAATCTAGACCTCCTTTCAAGGATTAAATTGAAGTTTATATTATAATTTTGTTTACAACAGAATGTTATATTAATTAATTTACGATGTTGCAAATATACATGTGGAGCTTATTTCTTTCTTATTTGTCTATACAATTACAAATGATAAGGAGATGAAGACATGAACAAAAATATATACAGATAAGATATATGAATATAATGATTCATTTGCTAGCAGTGAACAATCATTTGTCAAAAACAAAACAAAACAAAACAAGAAACAGATTCTTCTTATTATTTTATTTTATTCAAATAGAGAGGCAATAATGGAACTATAAACATTACAATTTGATGGAAATTTGAAGAAAAAACACAATTTCTACATCATTTGGTTACATTTATGACAAAATTTATGTCGATAAAAAAACATGATGTTTTGACCATTCAGTACTTAACCCTTTCCTCCATAATGACGCTTTTTGACGCCACCCCCTTTACTCCATAATGACGCCTTTTGACGCCTGTGTAGTACCTCAGTTGAAACACTTTGACTACAAAGTGTCTGCAGTAGACTCAATAAAATTTGTATCCAATATGAAAAGGAATATCATAGGACACAATGTAGGAATATTCTACTTAAATTTATTTAATGAAATATTTGTTTTTTGCAATGCATTTTAATACTTTAAAGCCTATTTTCAGCATTTTATTGAAAAATTCTATTTTGTGTTCATTTTTTACAGTGGGTTGTGATGATCTTCCAGTTAGGTTACCCTCATTTGGAGTGTTGTTCCCAACCTGTTAAAGGTCCATCTTTGTGCATAATTCAAAATTGGAAATTTCAACAAGCATCTAATATTCTTAATCTGGAAAATAAACCCTGGTCTGCTAGCTTCATGTATATTTTTTCTACCGATTTAATATATAACTAGAATCATGCAAACAGACTTAAGGAAAAGGCATGTAAGTTCATCATACAAATATGACACTTTTTCTAGACAATCCAGATCTTGCAAAATACGTCGCTAAAAATTGTAACCTTTAAAATTGTTGTGCAGTAAAAACCCATATGGGAACTTTCAAAAGTTGGCAGGTATGTAACAAGTCTTACTATTTTTATGCTCCATTTATGGGCAATATGTTTTCTAGTCTGTCCGTCCGTCCTGCTTCTGGTTATAAAGTTTATGGTCGAGGTAGTTTTTGATGAAGTTGAAATCCAATCAACTTGAAACTTAGTACACATGTGTTCCTCTTGATATGATCTTCTTAATTACTGCCAAATTAAAGATTTTACCTAATTTTCATAGTCAACTGAACATAGAAAATGATTGTACGGATGGGAAATCCATGTACTTATGACCTTTTCTTGTTTGAAGAAAAAAAATACATTTTAACGATAATGGAACAAAGCAGCCTGGGTAAGTGGGGCTGCTTTTATGGTAATTCAAGTTACCTTTTATTCACCTTCTTCCACTTCAGAGCTATCAGCTCTTTGATTTGTTATATGAATTAAACCGGATTTACCCCGATATCACAAAAAAAAATGTGCATTTTAGTCTGAAGTGACAAAAATGCAAAAAATGCATGCAATACTTTCTGAATTTACAGTATTTAAGTGAAATGAGAAGAAAGTGTCTAGTAAATGGTTTATCTGCTTGAGATTTGATCCTTCATGATCTTGAGACAGAAAGTTGCCACCTTAAGTCTGGTTTTGCAATTTTCATTCTGTCTATATATGTACTGCATTCTTATGTTCCTCCACCCTATGCATCCATAAAAATGGTTGTCAAATAGCATAGCAATCATGGACACATAAAATGGTAAAAGTATGAACAGTTTACTTACGGTTATAACTGAAATATTTAGAGTAAAAAACACTTGATTAACAGCTGTATGTAATTATTTGGTGTTGAATTTTCAGTAAAAATTCTTGATTTTTTTTCAGGAAAACTTACATTGAAAATACCATGGAAAAATTTGTATACAGAGCCAGTTGTTGCAACAATAGATGGTTTATATGCCTTGGCTGTCCCTAATGTTGGTAAGTTGGGAGAATTTGTACAATGTTTGTATGCCTTGGCTGTCCCTAATGTTGGTAAGTTGGGAGAATTTGTACAATGTTTGTATGCCTTGACTGTACCCAATGTTGGTTAAGCTGTTCACCTGTTTGCAAAAATGATGATCAGTGTCTTTACATACAGTATCCATAATAAAAAGTTTTAAACTATATATGAGCTGCCACAGATATAAATCAACCTTATACAAGTTCACGTATACATGCTTTCCATGCACATCTATAGGTATTTGATTGATTTTGGAATATTCAGATATGAAATTAAAGATGAATTTTGGTCCGTTTTGTAGGGTTCTTATCTTAACTCAATTTTCATAGGTTGCCACATAGCCCGTACTACATACATGTAGTAAGAGCTCTACAATAGGCCCTGCAATGACAAATGTGACACAATTCTAATGAGAAAACTAATGGCCTGATATATGAACAAAACAAAAACAATAAACCAAAAAAATATATCATAAACAGAAACAGACAACAAAAACTTACTTACTCGATCCTGACTCCGGGAGCCTTATATATTAGATGGATACAAAGCACAAATAACCCTAACAGAATATAAAAGACACAAAGAAAAGATCTGAGAGTACTCACAGTTACTGAAAGCTAGTTGATGTATATATAAAAAGTAGATGTGGTGTGATGCCAATGAGACAACTCTCCACAAGAGACCAAATCACACAGTAATTAAAGCTTTATGTCACTGTACATCCTTCTACAATGATCAATGCCCATCACACGTATTAGGCCATACAAGAGGCCATATGCATGGTATAGTCTTTTGTTTGAAAATAATAAAAAAAGTGTAATTTTATTTTAATAGCTGTAAAGTACAATGAAGAAAAAGAGGAGAAAGCAAAACAAGAATCTAAACAGAAGAAATTACAACAGATAGAGGATGCCAAGAAACTGGAGGCTGACAAAGGTTTGTTATGATTACATTTACATGTACTGTAAATTCAGAAATTATTGCAAAGGTTTTATTATTGCAAAAAATGGGACAGGGTTATAATCGTAAAAAACTTAAACTCTCATTTTGAATTTTTTCATATGATTTAAACAGATTTTTTCTCAAAATCTCAAAAAATTAAAAATCGCATTTTAGTCTTAAATGACAAAATCGCAATAATAAATGCACACAATAATTTATGAATTTACAGTACTTTGATTTTGTTTATGCTGAAAATTTTGCTTGCATTATAATTGCAATTGTTAAGCAATAGATGGAAATGCAAGACTAGATATTGCTATTTCAGGACAGGCTGCAAACAAATAAATCTTTCAAAATTTTAAGACCAGGTTTTTATTATTGCAAAACCTATTCTACTCAATGTTTGCATGATAAAAACATTGCATAAATTTCTTAATTACATAAACCTAACATTTTACTACATTTGTATCTAACATGTCTAATGGAATATGAGCTGAATGGTCAGTAAAATATTTTGAATTAATTAGTTCTTTATTGACTTTCCAATTCTGTTTGTAGCAGTAAATATTAATTTTCAACTACATCACATGCCAAATGAATTGCCTAGCATCACATCAAGTCTGATACTTGCCTATATATTATCTTTGTACTGATGAGCATTATTTGCTCAAAGTAATAAAAGAATTGAACTGATACTAGGAAACAGTTGATTAATTTATGGAAATTTTTTAGAAATGTTTCAAATGATATATTTTTTCCAAATTCTGTCATGTTCAGAAATACCCTAAACAAGTCGGCTATAGAGATGATATTCAATGATAAGTATATAAGAAAACAAGTAAATTAGAAAACTGAGCTGTATAAATATGATTACATGATAACAGATACATAAGTTCATAATCAATACACTAGATATGGTTAATTAAACATGTACATATTGTACATCAGACATAACAGAGATCCCACCATAGTCATAGATGGCAATTATGGAAAATTGATAATTATTTACCATTAAATGCATTGAGAAAATAATTGATAGAACTTTAGATATAAGTGATATGATTGCTAGATGATGATTTCATTGTATATTGAAGGGGGATATTGATTTTAATGAATAAAATGAAGTTGTTTCTATAAACACTGCTAAAGGCAAATGTGAAATCTCTGTAATATGGAAAATAAGGGTTATGGTTTAAAAAACACGAAAAGCATTTCATTTTAAATGAAATTAGTGAAAAAGACAATTAGAAATTAAAAAAAAAACTTTTTTATTACAATATTTGTGCAAGCTCAGCTAGGAGATGTGAAGAAATCCACTATCAGATTTATGTGTTATTAAGACAATATAACAATCAAAACCAAGGAGTAAACAAAGACTCACAAAACCAAAGGACATTTACATCAACAGTTATAAATAATAATTAAGAAACAACACAAACTCCACTAAAAACGGGGAGTGAAATCAGGTGCTCCAGAGGGTAGGCATTTCCTGCACTGTATACAGCACCCGTTGTGTTATTTCTTTGTTCAGTTTGGTAATGATAGAAGGTTATTATAACTGAGGAAGAATATCAGATATGATTTCTGACACACTTTTGTCATAATGGCCAATCAGCTCCTGATGGCAACTGTAAAATTTCTTGAGTGATAACCTTAATTTGATTGATTCATAGCCCTGTCTTAGCAACTTTTGAGAAAGCAGTCTTCCTCGTTCAAAAAAATCAACATACTTTGAGCTAGCTCTAGAGTAACGTATCAATTGAGACACATATACTCCATATGCTGGTGCGGCTGGGATGTTGCTACACAGAAATGGAAAGTTGACTATAAGATTAAGAATGAATAAACAACAATTTTAACTTTTAAAACTAGAAGAAATGTATCAAAGATAAGAAAAGATTGTGCAAAAAAAACCAAAAACACATAGAATTGGCCTTTTTTTCAATTCAATTTTCATATTTATACAAACAGAAAAAAAAGGCTGTAGCAATAAACATGTTATCAATACTCTTTTGTGGATGTTTGTCAAAGCTCATCTCAGGGTTGTCACCCTTGTGTGACTTTGTGAGAAACACCCTCTCATTTTAAAGACCATTGAAAGTCTATAATATATCAATCTTCAGTTAAAAAATCTGTTTGTTCAACATTCTATGTTTTATTTGATTTATATTATAGATAAGCCAAAAGAGGTTAAGAAGGACTCGTTTGCAGAAAAAATGGCAGCACAGATCATTAAAAATCTACAAGTACAAGTGATGAATGTTCATGTACGATATGAAGATAAATACTCCAATCCTAAACGTCCTTTCTCCATTGGTGTGTCGCTGAAGGAGTTACTCTTCCAGGTAATAAAGGGTAACATTTTCTGAGCAAAAGACAGCTAAATACTGCCAAAGGTCTTTCATGTATATGATATGAGTAGTTCATGGAAATCTTTTTCTCACCAAAATTTGTTTCTTTCTCAAATTACAAAATATCTTTTTTTCTGCAACAGCCATTATGTTAATAAAAGCAGCAATCATCTTTTGTACTAACCCAAAATATATTAGAAAGTCATTACAGATTCTACAAAGTATTATGTATTTGTTTTTATCACTATTTTCCTTTGATCTTACTGACTGAAAATTTCCTTTCTCAGCACAGTAGAGTGATATGGAAAATTATCGCTAGAAACTATGAGTGCATGTGTGAAGGAAATTAACAACTTCGTCATCAGTAAAATAGCCATAATCAGATTATCATTGGTTATCTCAACTCGGTTGCTTTTCTTGCTTTCGACATTCTGACTTTAGCGAGAAAATCAATATAATAATATTATTGTTGAGATGACCAAAAATAATCTTTATATAGTAATGGTAGCCCACAGTTCAAATTTTGTAGCCAACATATATAGTTCTTTACGAGAAAAGCAGACATTCAAGTAGCCCACACCAAATTTTAGGGGCTATTGGCCTGTGGGCCCCTGCTAATTTCATACCCTGATATTGTTGAGATGACCAACAATAATCTATATATATCACATGTAATGAACAAGTTTATATACTTTCAAATTTTATATGTACAAAAATAAAATGTGGCATGATTGCCAATGTGACAACTCTTCACATGAGACCAAAAGACACTGAAATTAACAGCTTTAGTATTTTGATATATGATTTTTATTGATTAAAAAAAAAAAAAAAATTATTCAGAAAAAGTAAATAATTCAATAATAAATGAAAATAATTTATTTATGTGTGCTTGTTTATGTTACAGACAACAGATGAAAACTGGAAACCATGTGTTATAAAGGAGGCAGTCACACAGATTTTCAAGGTAATGTGAAGTATAATTTATGAATATGAATAAAAATGGAGATGTAGAATGTTTGTCAATTAGACAGCAACACAACAACACAAATAATAAAAAGACATTTGAAAGTAAATGCCAACAAAATTCTTGTGTTTTTTCCCCTGCTCAATAATAAATTAAAAGCAGGACTTCTTTTTGTAATTTTGAATCTATGGAAGAAATATTCAATATTAATAATTTTTATGATCAACTACAAAATCACCAATACAAAAATAAAAGAAAGATGAATAAACATTTGCAAATAAAATTTTCATAGTATAAGAGTAAATAGAAATTTATACTGATTGTTTACAAAAAAGTAAAATGTTTGATTGAACTGGGTGAGATTCAAAGCTATGACTGTTTGATATCATATACAATAGATCCTATCAACATGATCAATGTGTTAAAACAAAAACAACATTTAAAAAAATTGACAAAAAATGAAAACACAACAATAATTCTTATTTAAGGTGGTACCTAACACCTGAACTAAAATTAATTTGGCTCGTTTAATTTTCTTAAAATTTTGACAAAGTATTTACTTTGACCCTTTGACAAAAATATAGAAAAATTACACTGGTTATATAGCAGTTTGACAAACACTCATTTTGATCATTGAGAAGCTTAAGTTCCCTTATGAACACAATGTCATTAAAACGTTCTGCTGATTTTACAGAGTTATCTCCCTGTAGTGTTAGGTACCACCTTAAAATTGTTAAGAGAGATAATATGGAACAAGTTTAAAAATGTTGCTTAATGAATCTTCTGCTTATATTAATAAGGCAATCAATTATATTTTCCTTAAATCAAGGAAAAGTGAGATTATTAACTTGTGTGATTTATCCTCCTTATATAACCAGGTATTTTTTTTTATCTTTTCAGTGTGCTAAAATTAAACTATTGAGTTTTCTACCAGCATGTCTATGAATATTTTTATGATCGAAATTATGATTTAGAGACAAAACAATTAGTAAAATGATAATCATGAAAATTCAACAGAACACGTTTCTTTGGTGCTTTGAAACACTGGTGCATGTTGAACAGTAATTAATATTTGGAAAACTTTAGCCTTAGAAAAACGATTGTTTTGAATGCCAAAAATTTCAGAACTAATTTTTCAGACACTTGTTTTATGCATGTATTTGTATATAGTATGTGGCTAATGTTATGTATAGTGATGCAGAAAGCATCTATGATTCTTTGTATGCAATGAATAACATATTTTTATAGGTGGATTATTATTTATTTCAAATCTTAATTATATTTCCCAAATGCAAATTTTCAAATTTCTGCGTAGAGTCATAATTATTGATGTAGATATTTACGATCAACAACCCAGAAAAAAACCCTTAAAAACTAATACTGATACAATTTAATTAGTAACGCCATTCAGTTATTTGAAAGTCTATTAAATAATGATTCACTATTTCAAATTCTGTATCAAATTGTTACATAATACATGTCTGTGTATTTAATGTAAAATATGCATGCACAGACAAACAAAGTTTACAGTCAGATACAAATTCTGAATCATTCTTTAATCAGTTTTGTGCATACTTTAAATATTTTACTGATAGTACAAATTAAATAAAATTATCAAATTTATCTAGATTACTTATTATTTCTAGGTCTGCTTACTGTAAGATGATTGTGAGATGGTCTGGTTAATTTATCTTTTATAATACTGTGGCCTGTTCATTTAAACACTCACATACATATCACTGGCTCTGGCATAATTATCCCAATCAAAGTTGATTTTATAAATTTCTTAGTGATAAGTCTATCCATTATTTTAGAATTGAGTTGTCCTAGACAAATTCTAATTATTCTAACCAACTGTATAATGTTGAAATGATCTAAACGTGACCATCTGACCATGACCTCACATATCGTTGCTAATGCTTACTTTGTGTAATACTAGCTGTTTTAAAAAACTTTAGGAATGAATTTCAGTAAGTGCATTCCTCTTTAAAAATTGAATAAGTTTTGATAGTTTTTAACTTAAAAAGTTGTCTAAAATTAATTAACAAAATGTCAAAAAGTACTGTGTGAAGTTTATGTCTGTCAATTGATATAAAAAGATGTTGTTTGAATGCAAATGAGACAACTCTCCATCCATTCTTTTTAACAAAGTCAAATAATGACTGAAGTAGATTCAAAACATATGATTATTTATTATCTAGGGAATTTTGCCTGAAATATACATGATGATGAACCAATGTTGTACAATAAGTCCTGTGTCTAGTTTTAGTAATATTGTAGAGATACAGCTCCTCAGTGAAATGGAGAATATATCAAACAATCATTACAGTTACAGAAAAAAAATTACAGTTTTTTAGATCATTCAGGTTGCTATATCTTTTTTAGATTTAAATTGATTTCTGTATTTTTTTATTTTAGCTCATCAAACTGGATTCTTTAGCTGTATACTGGAACCCTAACTCAGAACAATTTGATGGCAAGGATAAGGCCACAGTTCTGTCTAAATTAACCAGTGGTGTGGCAGATAGTGAGAAAGATCCTGGCTTCCAATATTGTAGGTTCACTGTTACTGCATCCATGTACATTTGCATAACAGTTCAAATTTTTGAAGTTCTGATTGTTCTGAGCCCAAAAATATCATTCATATTTTATTTTTTATTAGTGTAATTGAAAAGTTAGATGTATGTTAAGTTTAAACACTGCAAAATCAAAGTAAATTATCAAATCTAAACTAGACCTTTGAAAAAAAATTGTTTAATAGCTGAATTGCAATGTATCTGCATCAGCTTATAATATGAATTTTGTCATCTTGGTTAAGGCGTCAAATGTCAAGGTCTTAGTGTCAACTCGTTAGACCGGCAATGAAGAATGTGCAAACCTTTAAAATCGTCATTAGGTAGACTATACTTCTAAATGAAAAATTTTGCTGAAAATATATGTTGAACTTGAAAATATTACTTTCTAACATGCATGTTAATTTTTTACAGTGATAAAACCAATCTCATCTGTAGCCCACCTGAGACTGAATACCAAACCAGAGCTCAACAAATATACCATTCCTAAAATATTTATGACAATTGTTTTTGATGACATTAGCGTAGGACTATCAAAACTGCAGTTTGATGATGTTTTAGAAATGTTAGAATCCTTAGAGAGAATGAACCTACTGAGTAAATACAGGAAATACAGACCAGATGTCCCTCACAAGAAACATGCAAAACAATGGTATGTAATTATCTTTAACAATCTTCAAAAATCATCATCAAATTTAAATACAAATCTCTCCTCTGCTACAAAAAAAAAAATAATTCACAAGTATTGTCCAATTGCTTTTTATGCCCCACCTACGATAGTAGAGGGGCATTATGTTTTCTGGTCTGTGCCTCCGTTCGTCCGTCCGCTTCAGGTTAAAGTTTTTGGTCAAGGTAGTTTTTGAAGAAGTTGAAGTCCAATCAACTTGAAACTTACCGTAGATACTCGCCTAAAAGTCGATCCGACTATAAGTCGGATGCCCTTTTCAGCTCCAAATTCTGAGGATTTAGTCTTGACCCTCGTATAAGTCGGACAAAATTTTGACATTTTTTTGGCAGCTGACAGTTACTGAACGCCGGTAAAACCAATGCAAAAATATTCATTTTCTGCATGAATGTTTGTTTGGTTTGAATTTAGTTGATGTTGATTATGATAATTTATATAGCTGTTAATAATAAAGATGTATTTATTCCTGTTGTTTTGTTCACTGTTTGATTACAGATTAGCCATGTGTTGTTTACGTAATGCATCAATGATTTTGTAGGGTATGACTAACAACCTATTGTTTGAGAAAAGCGAACATAAACCAATATGAACCTGAAAATTTTAAAGTCAATCAATATTTTTCACAGCACACATAACTCAGTGTTAAAAGAACATGTACACTTCATAATTCTTATTATTTTGTGATGATAAAGGATTAAAAAAAATAAGTGAAGCTAATCAACTTTATATTAAAATAACTTCCAACTCATTAGTGTCATCTGTTCACCTATCACTGATATTTTTCACACCTTTAGTGAATACAACTCTTTGTCTCTTAATTAGGGGTTATCAATGGATTATATTGGCTTGCCAATCAATTTTGTAATCTTTGTGTTTACCTGAGACATTTTAATGAATAATATTTTGATCTTGGGAATGAATCTTAAAATTATTTTTGATTATTGTATGATTTATAAGTACTGAATTGATATCATGATATCACAATAATGACACAATAAATCCGCTGAATACATCCTTTTACATAGTTGGTACATTGTTATCTCGTTTTCATTTTTGGTTCTTGGCTCTTTCTTTTGGGTTTATGCACAAACCATTTGACCATGAATACACAAACCGGAAACAGTCGGAAATTCAACACAAATTGACAGAAAAAAAGTTAACAAAGTACAAATAAAACACAAAGACAGTATTGTAGTCATTTATTTTCAACAAAAACTTTTTATTCAAGGATTTATGTAGGTTTGGCAATCACCAACGTAGTTTTGACCAGGAAATTCACTCCTGACCACTTTTCTCGAGCTTGGATTTTTCCTCTGGTCTCGGGATCTCGCTTATAAGTCGGTACCCCTCTCTGGATTCTGAATTTTACTCCCAAACTTCCGACTTATAAGCGAGTATCTACGGTAGTACACTTGTTCCCCATGATATGATCTTTCTAATTTTAATGCCAAATTATAGTTTTGACCCCAATTTCAGGGTCCACTGAACATAGAAAATGATAGTGCGAAGTTCAGGTTAAAGTTTTTGGTCAAGGTAGTTTTTGATGAAGTTAAAGTTACATCAACTTGAAACTTAGTACACATGTTCCCTATGATATGATCTTTCTAATTTTAATTCCAAATTAAAGTTTTGACCCCAATTTCATGGTCCACTGAACATAGAAAATGATAGTGCGAGTGGGGCATTCTTGTACTATGGACACATTCTTGTTTTTTGGATAAGAGTTGATGGTTCTCTGACATTTTTCATAATTCAAATATGTCCGCCATAATATAACCAAAAGCAAGGTGGAAGATACAGAAAGAATATTCAAAGTCATAAGTGAGAAATGACCAACACCATGGCTAAAAAAGAAGAATGACCAAAAGCAAAAACAGTATGCAAAATACAACATAGAAACAGAGAAAACTAAATATAGAGCAACCTGAACCCCACAAAAAATTGATGTGACCTCAGGTTTTCATTGAGGGTAGGTAAATTCATCTCCATATGTGGTTAGGTAAATGAAAGTGGCATTAAACACTTATAAACAAACAAACAATAAATTTACATATACTTTTTGCAAGTTATTACCTGAAACATGATGAAATTTTATCGGCAAAAAATTGATTGACATTTATCATAATTATTTCCTGCTTAGCTATCCAAAAAATATGTTGCTATGTGTGACCATGAAGAAATCCAAAATATTACAAATAAAAAAATTAATATATAACATGCCTGCAATCCAAATCTAACTGGCAATTATACACTATTCTATTTATTAAAGGTGGCACTATGCAATGAACAGTGTACTAGAAGAGGATATTCGTAACAGAAGGAAGATGTGGTCCTGGTCTTATATAAACCAACATAGGAGTACTATGAAACAGTATAGAGAGGCGTATGTTAAAAAACTGGACGGCAAAAAGGTCTCGAAAGAACTGCAGAAAACTCTAGATGTAAGTGTACTATGAGTTTCCCTTCTGTCAGGACATTTTCATATGTATAATTTGGTGCATTGTTCACTTTAGGCATTTTATCACCCTAATTAAACAATTTACACTGTCTCTTCAAATTTATGGCATATATAAGGTTTCGAAACTCTAACAATAAAGCTGGTTAATAATTTACTTACATTCTAATGCAAAAACTGCAAACAAAACAAATGCTGTTGAAAGTAGATTATTTTACTATCCCAATATCTTTGGAAATGTCAACTACTGTGGATTCATTATTGTGGGTACCAATTTTCGTGGATTAAGGTGGTACCTAACACTACAGGGAGATAACTCTGTAAAATCAGCAGAATGTTTTGATGACATTGTGTTCATAAGGGAATATCAAGCTTCTCAATAATCAAAATAAGTGTTTGTCAAACTGCTATATAACCAGTGTAATTTTTCTGATTAAATGGTTGGTTCAAATTTTTTGAAATTTTTATATTTTTGTCAAAGGGTCAAAGTAAATAGTTTGTCAAAATATTAAGAAAATGAAATGAGCCAAATTAAATTTAGTTAAAGTGTTGGGTACCACTTTAAGGTAGCACAATACAAAGATTTTTCATCCCCAATCAGACATCTTTAAACTGCTGTAATTCCACTCATCTTTCCTTAAATTTTATAAATGAGGTACCAAAAGAAAGAAGAAGGAATAATCTTTCAAATTGTGGTAATTTCATTATGACATAATTATTACATAATTAATTGTTATGTAGTTAGTTGCCATTCTGTGATGTCCATACTTGAATGAATTTAGCTTCTTTGTTCTTCATAGCATCCTAAACATTTTTATAGATTCTTGCACAACACAGTTTGACCTCCAAAACTGTGTCTCAGATTTTTCCTATTGTATTTCATTCTCTCATAAATCTTCAATGAAGTTTACAACATCAATTCATTAGAGACCACTAAGTTCAATTGGGTATAAAATTTGTTCTATTGATGTTTTTGGAAATCTGAGACACGGTTTTGGAGGTCAAGCTGTGTTGTACAAGAATCTATAAAATATTTTGGGATGCTATGAAAAACAAAGACGCTAAATTCATTCAAGTGTGGACATCACAATATAGCGACTAATTACATAATAATTAATTATGTAATAATTATGTCATAATGAAATTATCACAATTTGAAAGATTAATCTTTCTTCTTTCTTTTGGTACCTCATTTATAAAATATAAAGAAGGATGAAATGAATTACATCAGTTTAAAGTTGTCTGATTGGGAGTGACAAAATCTTTGTATTGTGCTACCTTAAGGAAAACTTACATGTTCATGGATATTTAATTTCATGGTTTTTATTGAAGTCTTTATGCCTGCCTACAAAAAACTTGTTATTGTTTGACACCTGTATTCATGAAAACAAAGTTAATTGATATCCAACCAATGATAATGAATCCATAGTGAATGTTTGTTTAAAGTCAAAAAATCTATTTGTTTCCAATAATGTCAAAGTTTCAGGCTTTTTATATTTTTAGCTCACCTGGCCCGAAGGGCCAAGTGAGCTTTTCTCATCACTTGGCGTCCGGCATCCGTTGTCGTCGTCCGTCGTCGTCCGTCGTCGTCCTGCGTTAACTTTTACAAAAATCTTCTCCTCTGAAACTACTAGGCCAAATTTAACCAAACTTGGCCACAATCATCATTGGGGTATCTAGTTTAAAAATTGTGTCCGGTGACCCCGCCAACTAACCAAGATGGCCGCCATGGCTATAAATAGAACATAGGGGTAAAATGCAGTTTTTGGCTTATAACTCAAAAACCAAAGCATTTAGGGCAAATCTGACAAAGGGTAATATTGTTAATCAGGTTAAGATCTATCTGCTCTGAAATTTTCAGATGAATCTGACATTCCGTTGTTAGGTTGCTGCCCCTGAATTGGTAATTTTAAGGAAATTTTGTTGTTTTTGGTTATTATCTTGAATATTATTTTAGATAGAGATAAACTGTAAAAAGCAATAATGTTCAGCAAAGAAAGATCTACAAATAAGTCAACATGACCAAAATGATCAGTTGACCACTTTAGGAGTTATTGCCCTTTATAGTCAATTTTTAACCATTTTTCGTAAATCTTAGTAATCTTTTAGAAAAATCTTCTCCTCTGAAACTGCTGGACCAAATTATTGAAACTTGGCCACAATCATCATTGGGGTATCTAGTTTAAAAATTGTGTCCGGTGACCCCGCCAACTAACCAAGATGACCGCCATGGCTATAAATAGAACATAGGGGTAAAATGCAGTTTTTGGCTTACAACTCAAAAACCAAAGCATTTAGAGCTAATCTGACATTGGATAAAATTGTTAATCAGGCGAAGATCTATCTGCCCTGAAATTTTCAGATGAATTGGACAACCTGTTTTTGGGTTGCGGCCCCTGAATTGTTAATTTTAAGGAAATTTTGCTGTTTTTGGTTATTATATTGAATATTATTATAGATATAGGTAAACTGTAAACAGCAATAATGTTCAGCAAGGTCAGAGTTACAAATAAGTCAACATGACCAAAATGGTCAGTTGACCTTTTTAGGAGTTATTGCCCTTTAAAGTCAATTTTTAACCATTTTTCGTAAATTTTATATATCTTTTACTAAAATCTTCTTCTCTGAAACTGCTGTGCCAAATTGATCCAAACTTGGCCACAATCATCTTTGGGGTTTCTTGTTTAAAAAATGTGTCCGGTGACCTGGCCATCTAACCAAGATGGCCGCCACTGCTAAAAATAGAACATAGGGGTAAAATGCAGTTTTTGGCTTATAACTCAAAAACCAAATAATTTAGAGAAAATCTGACATGAAGTAAAATTGTTAATCAGGTCAAGATCTATCTGCCCTGAAATTTTCAGATGAATTGGACAACCTGTTTTTGGGTTGCGGCCCCTGAATTGGTAATTTTAAGGACATTTTGCTGTTTTTGGTTATTATATTGAATATTATTATAGATATAGGTAAACTATAAACATCAATAATTTTCAGCAAAGTAAGATCTACAAATAAGTCAACATGAACGAAATGGTCAATTGACCCCTGTAGGAGTTATTGAACTTTGTAGTCAATTTTCAATCTGCTTCCTTTGTTTAATATTCACATAGACCAAGGTGAGCGACACAGGCTCTTTAGAGCCTCTAGTTTTCATTTCAGGACTGTGAGAAAGTGTTAAATGTGTTCAGTATCACCTTAATGAGACAACAAGCTGAGGTAGAGGCAGCAAAACTTGGCGCTAAGAAAGCTCAGGAGAAAGGAAGTGGATGGTTTGGTGGCTGGTTGGGTGGCAAGAAAAAGTTGGGTGAAAAGAAAGAAGATATAAGTAGGTCATTCTTAAAATAAGATAATGTATGACATTGCAATAAGTAGGTCAATCATTTAAAAGTAGGTCAAGCATAATTTAAGCTTTTGTCCATATTGATAATTTGGCATTGCTTTATGATGTTTGTTTATGGCTCTTTTGATTTATTTGAAAAGACTGGTCTTAGTTTAAACATATTTTATTGTCCAAGACATTGACAATAGAATCAGACACAAGTTTTTCAACTTAGAACGTCTGCTCAATTACTTACAATTACATACAAATAATCAATAAATGAACAAAATAAAATACAGTTGACTCCACTTATTTGCATACCACTTAATAACATAATTCGGTTAACTGCATACTCCTGCACAAAACCATTTCCCATTCATCTAATATTAAATTGTCCAGATATATGGCAATGGCAATTTGGTGATTACATTTGTCCTGAATGCATCATTAGTCTCCCTTTTATTTCATGTTTACTTTTGTGTTGTTTGAATAAAGTTTTAAAACAGTTTCTTTCGTGTTGATATGAAGGAATTTGATTTTGAAATAAGCCTTGATGTGTACACAGATAAAGTTTCCCATGTTCTATTTTAAATCTTGAGGACATACAAATGTCAAACAGGTAATTGTTATAAAACACTTATTGATTGGATTTCATACATTTTCCATAGATTACATTTGGGGTGAATTTTATAAACAATAAGTTTGTCCGACCATTCGTCCGTCTGTTCATTCATTCTTTTGTCTGTCTCTCCTGCTTCAGATTTAAGTTTTTGATGAAGTTGAAGTCCAATCAACTTGAAACTTAGTACGCATGTTTGTTTGCTATGATATGGTCTTTCAAATTTTAATGCCAAATTAGAGTTTTTACCCCATTTTCATGGACCACTGAACATAAAAAATGATAGTGCGAGTGGGGCATCTGTGTACTATGGACACATTCTTTTTTTTAATATATTTTATACCACACATCTGCATTGTAAAATAATTTTAATGTGAATGGATCATACATGTAGAACTTTTTTGAAATCCATTATCTTAATTGATTACTAATTACAGATGGTGATAGCACTGGTAAGATGACCGAAGTGAAAGTTTTATGTATTTGTGTGTAATGGTTTTTTTTCTCATCTAACTCGATTTTTGTGAAAGATTTGAATTTGAATTTCTTATGCACATTTATGAAGTAAAAGCACTGATATTTTTATCTATTTTATATTTTCATCATCTATATAAGAAATAAGTGATAACCTTTTTGAAGGATAAGGATTGAACTAAATGCCTACAGCCACATTGGTAGTTGGAGTTTAAATTTCAGAGGTTTTGGCCAGCATAGAAACAAGTTTGGCTTTTTATTGTGTGTTTCAATGAACAGCAATGTACACATAGTTACTTCAGGGTTATGACATTCAAAAATTAAATGTTTTGTGGGTTGGAAGAAAACTTTTTATCAGGCAATCAATTAAAAATGCAATTTTTGTTCAGGACCCAAACAATTTTATGATAATTCCTGCCTTGTATTTGTCATATAAAGGATCATGACCAAATGATGACCAATAAAAAACTAAGAACAAGCAAATCACATGTTTTTAATAAAAGAAATAAGAATAGGTTTGGAAAGCTTAAGTTTTTAAAGAGTAAAGAGTTTGAGTAAAAAGGATAAACAATTGTCTTGGAATATGTATAAATCAACCAGGAAAAAGAACATTGTCAGCTTACTATGTGGAGTGGCTAGATTTTGAAATTTGTAATTTTAAGTATTTGATGAGTGTGCATGATTTCTTTTTGTATAAAAATTTACACTTTCATGATTTAGGGACGACATCAAAAGTTCAATGAAGGATAAAAAACTTAAATCACATAGTTTTTCACTGACCCCCCCTTTTCCTAACTTAAATTGGGAAAAATTGATTGACCCATATGGATATATGTAAAAATCAATGTCGGATAACCAAATCTTGCTGCAGTTCAACCCCCACCCCCAAACTATTTGAATTAAGTTTTTCATCTTACATTGATCTTTTGATGTCGTCCCTTAAGCACTGCAGCTATAAGATATTAAAATGTTTTTTTTCACCAGAATATATACATGTATTTGATACAGATTTGATTTAATAGATATCAAAGCATGCAAAATTGGATATTTTTAGAATGGTATTAATGAATTAATAATCTTTTAGACATAGAAAAAAAAATTGGTTTAGAAGAGCATGGCAAATCTGATCTGTAAAGAAAAGTATGAAAATCTTATTAAAAAGTTTCTTACAGCATTTTTTTATTCATATGCATTGATATTAATGTTATTCTTTGGTTTATATGTAATGATGTATGATATTCTATATTTACAGAGGATAAATTCCAAGAGCAGTTTACCCCAGATGAGAAATCTAAGTTGTATGATGCTATTGGATACGAGGAGAATGAAGCAGATCCCACACTTCCTAAAGAAGTAAGAGTCAGTTACTATATAGATTTCAGGGTTCTGTAAAGACAGGTATCCAGTTGATACATTCTCTATTTAGGAAGGTGTCTGGTTTATAAATAGAGAATATGATATGTCTTTTTCAATATCACATCTGTAGCAACCCCAGACACTAATATAATCGCAAGAGCTATGCAAGGCTGATGCACCATGATTGCTGTTAACTGTATTACACATACAATTTATATGTAGTTAACAAAATAAAATATAAGTTTTATGTAGGCATATATTAATTTGATAAAAAATGAATCAAACATATTTACCATTTAAAGATTTTAGAGATTAGGTTAGAAAAGAATGATAAAACATTTTCTGTCATAAGAATGATACACTATAAATATTGCTGATCATCAAATACAGAATTATCTAAGGAATGACTGTAATATTTTTTCTGTCTATGAAGAAATAACATAAAAAATTTGGTGCACACTGAATAACACACATTTAACAGTGTGCACCACATTTTTAGCTCACTTGGCGTCCATCGTCTGTCGTTGTTAACTTTTACAAAAATCTTCTCCTCTGAAACTACAGGGCCAAATTTAACCAAACATTGCCAAAATCATTATTAGGGCATCTTGTTTAAAAATTGTGTCCCGTGACCGGGCCAACCAACCAAGATGGCCGCCATGGCTAAAAATAGAACATAGGGGTAAAATGCAGTTTTTGGCTTATAACTAAAAAAAACAAAGCATATGGAGCAAATCTGGACGGGGTAAAATTGTTTGTCAGGTCAAGATCAATCTACCCTGAAATTTTCAGATGAATCGGACAACTCGTTGTTAGGTTGCTGCCCCTAAATTGGTAATTTTAAGGAAATTTTGCTGTTTTTGGTTATTATCTTGAATATTATTATAGATAGAGATAAACTGTAAACAGCAAAAATGTTCAGTAAAGTAAGATTTACAAATAAGTCAACAGCACCAAAAAGGTCAGTTGACCCTATTAGGAGTTATTGCCCTTTATAGTCAATTTTTAAACATTTTTCGTAAATCTTAGTTATCTTTTACAAAAATCTTCTCCTCTGAAACTACTGGGCCAAATTAATCCAAACTTGGCCACAATCATCATTGGGGTATCTAATTTAAAAAAATGTGTCCAGTGACCCGGCCAACCAACCAAGATGGCTGTCAAGGCTAAACATAGAACATAGGGGTAAAATGCAGTTTTTGGCTTATAACTCAAAAACCAAAGCATTTAGAGCAAATCTGACATGGTGTGAAATTATTATTATGTTAAGATCTATCTGCTCTAAAATTTCAGATGAATTGGACATCTGGTTGTTAGGTTGCTGCCCCCAAATTGGTAATTTTTAATGAAATTTTGCCATTTTTGGTTATTATCTTGAATACTATTATAGATAGAGATAAACTGTAAACAGTAATAATGTTCAGCAAAGTAAGATCTACAAATAAGTCAACAGGACCAAAATGGTCAGTTGACCCCTTAAGGGAATTATTGCCATTTATAGTCAATTTTTTAACAATTTTCATTAATTTGGTTAATTTTTGTTGAATTTTTACAAAATAATTTCCTCAGTTACTAATGGGCAAAGTTCATTATAGATAGAGATAATTGTAAGAAGCAAGAATGTTCAGTAAAGCAAGAACTTCAAACACATCACCATCACCAAAGCACAATTTTGTCATGAATCCATCTGTGTCCTTTGTTTAATATGCACATAGACCAAGTTGAGTGACACAGGCTCTTAAGAGCCTCTAGTTTAGGTTATTTCAAATAGACAGAAAAAAAATTACAATCATTTCTTATAATTTAATTCTAAATTCCATTTTAAACTGTAAAAAACCGTGAAAAACGTTGACGACATCACGGTCACATGACTAAATTATGTCTATGGGCTGACAACAAATAACGTCAGCCAATCAAAAGACGTGTTACTTCCAAAATTAAATTATCTAAAATTCAAAAACATTTATTGAATGCTTAAAAAGGGAATACTATATTTCAGATACTATCAATGATGTATGAAAATCAGAATCTTTTTGAAGCTGGCTCATTGGGTATAATTATTTTATGTTATTATTTTTCAGTTTGTTGCCTTAAGATTGGTGACAAAATTAACCAAGATGTCCATTACACTGAGAGATGATGCCTCAAAGTAAGTTTGAATAACACTTTGGGTTCGTTTATTGTCATTATGACCTATTTTTTGTGGATATAGGATTTTGTGGTTTTTCATCTGTTCCCATGCAAATTTGTATTCCATGAATAATAGTGAATCCTCGAGCTAGAGCTCAGTACTGTTAACCAACTTCTTTTGTGAATGATATTTCATAGCTGTTTTTATTATGTCTTATCCACTTTGCTTCAATTTATTTAAGCAGTTTCTTTCCTTTGTTAATGTATACATAAGACAAGATCAAACTTTGACATATTCATAACAATTTTTATATGTTATTTTTCTTGCAGAAGTCATATAAATAACTCAGAGATTTATATTTGGTTTACAGTATAAATTAAAATCATGCTTTTATTATATGTGGTACTGGTACCTCTCTAACATTTTTGAATGTTTTCTCATTTAAAATCTAATTAAATCATTGGGTTCATGAATGCATCTTTTTTTAATCCAGTACATATGTTACTTCCTGTGTTTGTGACATGATCTTTTATTATGATGAAAGAGAGTTCTAAATACCCAATACACTGTTGTTCCCAAAACAGAACACTATTTTTAAATTGGTTTATTGAACTATAATTGTTTTTTTCAGAGATTCTCACGTGATAAAGTTACAGCTCAAAGATGTGTTCAGTTCTGTTGGACAGAGGCCTGCAGCTAATGCTATAATGTATGTAGATTGTAAATGGATTTTATTTAGTCGTTTAGAGTTTAATGCTATTCTATTAAAACATACATGTACTGTATAATGACCAATATTTACCTCCCTCCATTTTATTTTAACTCTGTATTGCTTCCTCATTTTAAAATATATCATATGCGTTCCTCTGTCTGCCTGTCCTTCATTAACATGTCGATCAAAACAACTCAAAAATGCTTTGACCAATTGTCAAAAAACTTCGGTGAATTGTTTATATCTATTGACATAAGCTCACTTTCTATTTCTATAAATTTAAGATTTTACTTTTCCCAGTTATGGGATTTTTATTTATAATAAAAGGGGGATTATTCCAGTTTTCTGACAATATGGCTTTTAGCAGTTTCATGAACTTTGGTTACTGGTTTATATTTATCAAAATAAGCTCCCTTTATCATGGTTATTTTTATTTTTTTTTCATTTCTGATATTACATCAAGGAGTCATGGGACTTTATTTGTTAAAAAAGGGATGGGTGTATCATTAGCTCATGATACAGCTCTTTATTTTTAGTACTTTTTTTACAGCATCTTAAGCTGATTCCTTTTTGACGGAAATAATTCTGTGGATAACATTTGTTTGCATGGCAAATTGTATTTATTGCAGGGTTGAAGCCAAGATGGACAAATTTACTGTACAGGGCACACCTCAAAATGGACAGTCTCCATACATGGCCTTGTCACAGACCAAAGAAGCTGACCAAGTGTATTCTCTGCTCAATGCTTGGTTTGAAACCAATCCACTAGATGGCGCTTGTGACACCAGAGTGAGGCTTAATAGCAGACCCTTACAGATTATATATGATGCTGTATGTAGTTTTAACATTTTTAACTAGCGGAAAGAATTATTACTATTAAACAAGATGTTAGTTAAAAAGGTTAATTTGTCTAATGATATATAAATACTTACACCTTACTCAGACCAATTTTAAAGCATCAGATATGCATTTTGACAATAATGCCTCTTCATTGATGCCCAAGGCCAAACTATTTGAATATCCAAAATCTAATAAGAATGTTGGAGAGCTGGTATAAGTTCAATTTCTTTTTTGTATTCTACTGACAGATTGAACTAATTTTGTGTAGTCAACATTACACTTTTTACACATCAATAGCAGGCTAGACTTTAGATATCCTGACTGGACATGTGTTTATTATTTTTAGGTGACAATAAACAATTTAGTCAAGTTCTTCAAGCCACCAGAGGATGTTTATCTTCAACAGTAAGTAATGTATATCTTATTATATTGTGATTTGTTAAAAATTTACAGATGTGCCAGAATCACATGATATGTCCACCGTCAAATCAATCAGTGTACATTTAATGCTGATTAAATTATAGGTTATCTATAGTTCATAATAAGAGGGAGTTCCTTGACTACATTCTAGTTGAATGGCAATAGCTCTCAGATCAGGTGTAGCAATGTTAAAATCATTCTCACTTAAGTAGCTTGTAGTGAAAATTATCACTAAAACAAAATTTAAGGAACTACACTGTGTGTAAAAATTTCATAAGAATTCTTCAATAGAGTCATATCAAAAAAAATGTCTAGCTTTGGACACTTAAATCTGGAAAGACTAAATCTATAAAAATGTCTTGATTGTATGGAAGCTGACTAACTAATTTAAAAAAGACTTATACAAAGACTTTATAAGCAGTAGTTATATGACCTTATTTTGGTTATAATACCTTCTTGCAGTACCTGGTACTTTTACCTATCTACACTGCTAATTAGTACCGCCTTAATTAAGGAGTTTAAGAAATAACCAAAAAAGTACCATATACAAATAGGAAAAATATAATTCCACATGAAAGATAAATAAACCTGTGTTTACTAAACAACAGCAATGCCCTTTTTATTTGATTCATATATTATTATTGATTCTCCAGACTGTCTGAGGCAGCAGTGGCTAAGTTTGAACAGATTAAGGAACAGTCAGCGACAGGATTACAACATGCTATAGAACAGAGGAAATATACTGAGATATCTGTTGATCTACAACCTTCTTATGTTATCATACCAGATAAAGGATACTATACAAAGTAAGTTTAAACACTGAGGTTGGGAGTTTGAAACCCCTCACTCCAAGAGTGATTCAAATAAAGAAATATGGTCACTTTGGTCTTCTTCTGAAAATCAATGGAAACTTTGCCAAACTCAAGAAACTAGTGCGTCCTTTTTGTTGTGCAGGATGTATAAGTATGCGGCCATGATCCAGTCAGAATGGGATCAAAAATGATAACAAAAAATGTCTGTGTCATTTTGGTCCCTTGTGGACAGTTGTCTCATTGGCAATCATACCACATCTTCTTTTTTTATATAGACAATAAATCTGTAGATAAACATTTATGTATCAATAAATACATGTATAACCAAATCTGTATAAAACATTTAAAAATTGGTACTAATCGGGAGTATACACAACTGCGTACTATATACGGCAAAATACGGTAATAAAATGAAGGGACAGATAAAATCATTGAAATTATATTAAATTTTATTTAATAATACACTTGTAGAGATGGTAAAGCACTTATCCTTGACCTTGGTAACTTGAAGGTCGCCACTGAGAAGAGCCAGTCCAAGTACTCTAAAGGACAACAGGTATACAGGCTTTATTTTCTACTCTCATTATTGTAGTTCATCAAAGAAACTATAAATAAATCACTTGTATATCCTTTGTTGTTTTTTCAAAATCTCATTTCTCTAGATTGTGCTTAAAATTTCATTGGGATTTGGCTTTAATTTTGTCTTTGTCTGTGTCTTAAATTTATGTTATCTACTGTGCTTAAACTTTTATGCTTAGATTGTGCATAAAATTAAATCTCTGTCCTTAAAATTTTATGTATTTGATTGTGCTTGTAATTGTACATTTAGTGAATGCTTGTTGTAGTAGAACTGTGTTGATATATTTGCCTTGCATTGCTTTTTTAGAGTGCATCTTGCATTAAGGATGCTTGCTTGTCATGTTTTGGAACTTTGGTCAGATTTTCTGAATTGTCTGGTTTTATCCATTTGAATGCCTTAACACATTTTGCCCAGTGACCCCCATTTTTTTTTTACATGTTTAATGATAAACTGTCTATAAAAGTCTTATAAAATTTTAATTATTTTTTGATAGTTTTTGAGGACTTAAACTTGTCAATTATAAAGCTATGAAAAGTCAAGAGAGAAAATTTTACGCCAAAATTTCAATGGCTAATATCTCAAAACAGGCACAATGACCTTTAAATTTTGCTTGCTCTTTTGATTCCTTTATTAGTCCCCTATCAATATATGCTAGAGTTTTGAAAAGTAACAAGCTTTTTAAAAGATTATTATAAATTGATAGTATATAAATAAAGAAACTAAAAAAGTAGAAAAAAATGGAGGGTCCGTGTGCTCGTTTTCGAGATATAAGCCATTGAAAATTTGGCGGGAAATTATTCTCTCTAGATTTTTCATATATTTAACATTGCCACCTTATTTGTTTCAAACACTATGAAAAATAACAAGAATTTTGTAAAATTTTGAAATATGGCTTTTTTAACTTTATGTAATACAATTATAAAAAGAAAAGTAGGGGTTAGTGGGCAAAATTTTTTAATAACAATACATGGATAAAACCAAAGGATTCTGAAAATCTGGCAAAAAGTCAAAAAGTGGAGGAGCAAACATCCTTAATTATTTTGAAACTGAGAAGCCAACTCCATTAAATGTGAAAAGATGTTTCATGTTGTTCTTTTTTCCTTGAAAAGGAATTCCAAATTTCCCAAAAAATTAAAATGGAATTCCATCATGACCATGGGGTTTAAATGGTCCTTTAATAATGAAATGGATCATTTGAAATTAAAGTGAGAGGTTCTCTTTAAAAAAGTAAAAGTTACAGTATAGCATCAGTGTAAAGAATATGAGGTCCTTGATTTTTGCAATTCTAAAAAATGAGAAGTCTCATTCCACGAAAGACCTGTCTTGATCCTCCGACCTACACAATTAAACCCCTGAATTCACTGCTTAGTAATAAATATTAGGATTAGCCTTTTATATATGATTGTGCTATAAATATTAGTGTTTGATTTTAAGCTTTGGAATGTTGGAATGAATCTCATACAAGAAAGGCCAAAAATGGTAGTTTGTTTTGTTATGTTATGTTTGTTTGTTAGTGTGTTTTTTTTACAGTTATCTTGAAATCAAACTAACTGCAAGTCAAGGAATTTAAACCTGTGCACATTTACGTTTAATTGAATTCACGTTATATTTTCTTAATATTGTGGATACATTTATTTTCATGGATACCAATTTTTCCATTGATGTGAAAATTGATTTTTTGTTTGGACCAATTCTGTTAACAAATACATTTAAAGGAAATTTAAATTTGATTGAACACTGGAACTTTAGTTCACATCTATAGTAAAAATCAGTGAAACTTTGTACCCATCAAATAAATAGGATCACAGTATAGCATGCCTTGTTTATGTTCAAAGTATTTGTTTCAGGAGGTGAAGGGTTCTTAATATATAGCTGCATGACAATGTTAAATGTATTCTTTATAGTTATATTTATCTCTCATCCATTGCCCGTTTACTGATTACAAACACTTATATGGTCTGACAAGTGATGATCATATATGAAACTTTCAACCTATTTTTAATTGAGACAATTTAAGTTAATCTGAGTTGGAAACGGTACATTATTCCTTGTTTAAAAATATGTATAAACATCATAAATTCATAATTTTATTCATCCAGTAAGTCTATTCGTTAGTTCATGCAACATTAAAATCAGTATGAATAAAATGACCATTCAGTATTGTATATTAATAAAAAGACAACAAAGCCAAGGTCTGCAATCAACACCAAATTACCTCAATGACATATATATTAAGATTTGACTAAAAATCAATAACCAATAAGGTCCCTGGGTGTAGAGTCACATAAAAATGTGGGTGTGTATAATTGACCCTCCCCCCTTTAAACTGGATTAGCATGATAACATATGTGTTTATGATTTTTTAGATGGAAACTGTAGAAGAGCTGATGAAACGAGCATATGATAGATTTAACATTACCCTGGGCAGAGTTCAGGTCTTATTTTCTAGTTCAGGTAAATCGGAATAGGTGAAATAAAATGTTATTACCAAACTTTCCATCACAGACCAACTAGGTCACTGTTTGACCTTCAACAATGAGCAAAACTAATGCCACATAGCAAGCCATAAAATGCCACTGTATGACAGATTTAAAACAATTTAATCCCAACCCTACCCTGGGACAGTGGTGCAACAGAACGACAAGAGAAAAAACTATAGAAATAAGTTGTTATATTTTTGACTTTTTAGATTGCCACAAAGAATTAATAAAACAAACAAAAAAAAGCTTTTACAACTCAAAGTGTTATTAATCTTAGAGTACACACATATAGTGGAAACAAGTTCTACCACTGACTACACAAATAATTTGAATAGCTGATTTTCCCATTGTTATTTATTTGTTAACATAAGAAATATCTATACTGGTACTAGAAGATGAAATTATTTGATTTAAAAATAGAATTTTGCAGAGAAGTCTTTTAATATACTGGTACAAATTTTAATTTTTGTCAGCATTTTTTTTTTTTTATCTAAAAGGTATTTGGGGTTTCCCATACCAAAACAAGGATCAAAGTAATTTCTGCCTATATTATTTTGAGACAATAGGCTACACATGTCTTTAAGACTCGCACATTCTATTTATTAAAATGTTTACTTTCAGGGGAGGAGTGGAGAGTATGTAGAAAGCAGCCTAAATCACCTATGCATATATTAGAACCTATCTCTATTAATATTGTTCTACAGAAATGTATGTTTGATAAAGATCCTAGAATGGCCAAGTGAGTATTGACTGCAATGCTAAAAAAAAGTCCATACATCATGGGTTGTAATGTAAGTTGTTACTTCATTGGTTTCAAAATGCAGAGAATGTACGTTGGCTAAATATATACATCACAAATGGATTTGGCTTTTGTTGCTTTTCACAGTGGAATTGAACTCTTGATGAGCAAATCATCTTACTTGTTCACTCTGTCCATCCAAAGGAATGGACATACTGTTTCTTTGTATGCCTGTACTGCTTAACAAATTGGGGCATTAAGATTTACCCTTGTCCATTAGTACATCCTGCAATTGGTTTCTATTCTCTCATTTTATTTTGCTATACCATAACCCAAATATTATGAAACTTATCCACAATGCTGATTACCACCAATTTTGAATTTGAATGGTGTCAGTTTCACATTTGTTAATCTACGTCCCTTTGTAAATGGGAAAATTGCTGCATTAGCCACTCAATACTGTATAATAAACAACTTGTCCCTCCAAGTAAGTGTTTCAATGCTGTAGGGGATTCTAGGCTTAGCCTAATAAATACAAATTACTTTTACCTGTGTCCTCTCTTAACAGTAACAGGATACAAGATGATATTACTCTAGTATGCATTCCACAAATCGTTATTAAACATTTTTTGATCAAATCAGGTATAAAATTTGATTTTTATGTTCCATTTATGGGCATTATGTTTTTTTGGTCTGTGTATCCATTCATTAGTCCGTCATTTGGTCCATTCTTCTGTCCCACTTCAGGTTAAAGGATTTTGGTCGAGATAGTTTTTGACAAAGTTAAAGTCCAATCACTTGAAACTTAGTACAAATGTTCCCTATGATATAATCTTTCTTATATTACTGCCAAATTAGAGTTTTGATCCCAATTTTTAATGTCCACTTAACATAGAAAATAATAGTGTGAGTGTACTATGGACACTTTTTTGTTGTTTATGTTTATAAAGTGGTTTTGGTTTGAATTTGACTGTATACTGTTTCATTGATGTAAAATAAAAACTTTTTTAATTCATAGTAAGAAATGATATTCTTTTCAGAATGAAGGTGTCTGGAGAATTGCCATTGTTAAAGTTGAATATGTCTGACCAAAGACTTCATGATCTCATCGGTTTGGCTGACAGTATACCGCTCCCAGAGTCAACACCTGCGCCTAAAGAGGAGGTCTTCCTTGTAAGTATACCTCAAATGTGATTGGCTGAGAACATTTAAGTTTAAAAATTAGTGCAGACAAAAAGACTTTATGGCTATTTAGAAATATGGCTGGTTGACCCGAGAATCTGCACCTCTTGTACAACAGTCACTTTTCCGTTGTCGCTCAAGATATTTTCTTTTATGACATCAAAATTTTACATGAGTCTTTGTGATGCTCAGTCATGGTGGACAAATAGCAATAAGGTGTATTTTTGTTTGAAAGAGTTATGCCCTTGGAATATAAATAATAAAATAATATAAATAACAGAAGATTTGAGATACAAGAGTTTTTAGAATTTCAAAGTTATATATAGCTATGTACATCCTTGGTGTGGATTTATATGTGTATAGCATTATTTATTTACAGGCAAAGACTGAAAAGGAACTGAAAATGGAAGACACAGCCATTGTTGCAGCAACACAAGCTTTGATCCCTGGTCAACCGGAAACTAAGGTATTTGCCAATTATCAAAGGTTGTATATGTCAAATTGCAGCTTATGAAAGTCCAGAAAGATTAGTAGGAATATCGTCGCTGTTATGCAAAAACCTCGTATCTAAGGTTTTGATAATTTTACACCAGGCAGTAAAAACTGAAATCTTTTTATCGATTATTTAGAATTAAATATGTATGTTCCACTGTATGCAAAAATATCTGACCTTCTAACCAATCAATTACCAAGACGAGCAAAAATTTCTGCACCTATATATTGTAATTTCAAAGCTTTTCATTATTTCTAAGCTATATTAGAACCTAAAATTGATAAAACTGTACCTGTTATAATGTCAGCTGCCGTGACATGTGTTTTTCTTTTGTGTCATCAATCCGACTACACTTTTTCGTCACATGTCAGAATTCGGGTTAATGATTGGTTAGAAGATCAGATATTTTCGCATACAGTGGAAGATACATATTTAAATTCTAATTAATCGATAAAAAGATTTCCGCAAAAAATTGAGATACGAGATTTTTGCATAACAGCGACGATATGCTGTTAGAAATGTTCAATATGATATTATTGTTCTCTCTATCGTTTTTGGGATTGTTAAATGTTTAAATCATTTAGTTATGTTTACAAATTATTACCCCTAATTAATTAATTTTTAAAATGAGTAATTGATAGGATCCGAAATAATATTAAAGGATCATTTAATAAAATGATGAAACAAATTTATCACATAATAATAATAATTAATTGTTTTAATTTTCAGCAAATTGATAGATCTCCTTCACAAGAATTTACCAACTATACAGATATGGAACTCAACTTTGAAATCAAACAGGTTGGTAGTCTTAAGGTAGAGTGGGTGGACAGGGGTAAGGGAACATTACATTGAGGGAAATAGAAGTAGGTACCAGGGTAAGAGGGGGTGTACAAGTAAGGATATGCTGGATCTGCTTTTTGTTTGGTAAAAGTTAGGAATTGGAAGTATGCAGGTAGGGATTTGCTGTCCATCCCCTCAAGCCAGTGAGTCAAATTTCATCAAATTTTCTTATACTTTGAGTGATTTTAAATTAGAATTTAAAGACCTTTTTTCTTGAATTTTTAAAGATTTTCCGCATTTTGTACATCGACTATATATCTTTCTGTCTGAAAATATGAGTTGCCCTTTTATGACTAGTTGTGTTTTCCATCTTAATTGACAAGAATAGATAAGTTAACCTGCAAAAGTGTGTAGTTATTTCCAAGCACTCCAACTTTCTCCACAAACCAAATCCCATAAGGGTGTGAGATGAGCAAAATCTTTGAAAAAATAAGCCAAAAATAATTTATTAACATGACAAAAAATGGAAACCTATTTATCACACTGTTAATAAATGTTTGAAGATAATTGAATGTAAGATTAAATTTTGTAGGTTGATATAAATATATCCCAAGTAGACAATGGTAAGGATATCCCTGTGTTAAGATTAGTAGTTGTCTCCCTTGGTACAAAAGTCACCATGTGTACGTACGACATGAACGTAGCAGCTTATCTGGGAGGAGTCTATGTACAACACAGGAAGTTTGTGGGTAAGGAAAAATTTATATATTTTGAAATGATTAACCTAATGCTTTCTTTTTTCTGAATTTTATTTTTTAAAACTTTTCATACTAAATACACAAGAAATATGGTAAAAAAAAGAAAGCTTTTATATATTGAAATAGAAAAATACATTTAATATCAAGTAAAATCATTAATATTATTACATGATATCAACCAAAAACAAAATAATGCAAGTTTTATAACGTAATTTTCACTGCTTTTCATTAAGTTTAAACACAGTTAGCTTGTTTTTAGTGGAAGAAGACGTCAAGTCTTCTGAAGACTTAAGGGGCTGACCTTTGGCATTGAGCCTCCGTATGCCGCATTCGTTTCGTGTATTACAATTTCATAACAACTTAAGATTCCTGACACTGATTTTTACACATGATTAGGCATCTGAATCATTTAATTTGTAAATTAGGATTGAAAAACAATCACTATCGTAAATATGACCCTTTTATTTATGTAAATTATCAGATTTCATCTCATCCACATGAACGTTATTTGTTTACTTGTCACAGGATGTTTTAACTGTAGATATTTGTATTACGCATGCGTGAATTTGGTATCGGGACAACTCGCCCTGTTTACAAGTTCGCCCTTGAAGTTACGAATTTGCAATCCTGCAGACAAGAAGATTTTGTTTTTTTGTAAATAAAAAGGATATATTTCTTATTAAATTGTTGTCTTAATTCATTGTTTTCCTTTGTCATGTGAATTAGATGCCCTTCTACTCCAAATGGTTTGAATCTATTTATAAAATTATTCAAGACTCAGTTGACAAGAGCAATACGTTGCTGTTTGGAGAATGTGATTAAAATCTAAGCTCATAGAAAAAGAAATATAATTGAAACTCAATGTACCTCCTTCTGAAGAATGTATTGCAATATAAATATAAATTCCTTTTGACAAGAGAAATCTGACTTTTGTCAGAAATATTTTTTTCACATGTGCAAAGGTAATCACGTGTGTCGGCCATATTGGTTTGTTTACAACTATGTGAAGAACCATGACCTAAACATAAATAGTCTCTGAAAGCGTAAACTTCAAGCAATACTATTTTATCAATCATGAATATTTTCATAAATTTAAATTTGATTATTTAAAGAAATAAAATTATAACAATTACGATTTTTGATAAGAGATTCTACACAGACATGCTTTAATCTATTTATAGCCAAATTAGTTTACCTGTGTGAAAATGTAAATAATTTGTTTACTAAACAAGTAAAGACAAACTATGGATGGAAGATAATAATTTACATAAATACTTCAGGACATTTAATTGATTTTAATAAATATAGGATTTAAAAACTGCAAGTGGAAACAAATTTATTAATTAGCTACATAATCAGCTGATAATTTTATTTCACAAACATCGTGGTGATGTTATTGATAAAAATCACTCCATCAATCCTCAAGCCCTTTCACATATTAAGCAATAGATCTACTCATTATTGTAGAATATTTAATGAATATACATTCATCGTCTTATTGAATATATCGGGTAATCAGATATTTTTAGCTGACAATCTGGGTATCCCATTGGCCGGAGTCTACTGTACTACCAAAAACATGATAAAGATAGTAAATAGTATTTTTTCACTAATTTATTGACAATTTATTGACATAATACTGGTTGTAACATATTTTATTTTTGTATTTAGGTTGGGACCCCCCACCCCACCCCCACCCCAATTATGAGTGGTGTCCCTTAAATGAGGGACTGTCCCTAAAACAAGGGGTCATTTTACTGTTGAAAAAAAATAAAGTACATTTTGAAGATTTTTATTAAACTCAAAAGTGGGAAAATTCATATTTGGAACAAATGAGGGGTCAAATTATTAAAAAAGATATAAGTTTAGAAACAACAGAAAATTCTTTTGACATGTTTTGACTATTCAGTACTTTATAGATGCATAGTTCTTGGGGTAAAGTTTCATCAAATAATATGAATATAAATGACTTTTTTGGTGCTCATTTTTTACAGTGGGTTATACTGATCTTCCAGTTAGGTTAATCTCATTTAGAGTGTTGTTCCCAACCTGTTAAAGGTCCATCTTTGTGCATAATTTAAAATTGGAAATTTCAACAAGCATCTAATATTCTTACTCTGGAAAATAAACCCTGGTCTGCTAGCTTCATGTATATTTTTTCTACCGAATTAAAACTAGAATCATGCAAACAGACTTAAGAAAAAGGCATGTAAGTTAATCATACAAATATGACACTTTTTCTAGACAATCAAGATCGTGCAAAATACATCACTAAAAATTGTAACCTTTAAAAAAAAATTTGTGCAGGAAAAACCCATATGGGAATTGGGAACTTTCAAAAGTTGGCGGGTATGTAACGAGCCTTACTTTTTTAAGCTCCATTTGTGGGCAATATGTTTTCTAGTCTGTCCGTCCGTCCTGCTTCTGGTTATAAAGTTTAGGGTCGAGGTAGTTTTTGATGAAGTTGAAATCCAATTAACTTGAAACTTAGTACACATGTGTTCCTTATGATATGATCTTCTTAATTTTACTGCCAAATTAAAGATTTTACCTAATTTTCATAGTCAACTGAACATAGAAAATGATTGTACGGATGGGAAATCCATGTACTTATGACCTTTTCTTGTTTGAAGAAAAAAATGCATTATAACGATAATGGAACAAAGCAGCCTGGGTTAGTGGGGCTGCTTTTATGGTAATTCAAGTTACCTTTTATTCACCTTCTTCCACTTCAGAGCTATCAGCTCTTTGATTATTTTATTTTATATCATTTATAAATAAATTTCTTGCTGAGAAGAATAACATGAACAGAGTTTCCAAAGCATGATACCATTATTTATTCTACCACCTTTTTCATTTTATCTGATGCTGTATACTTGCAACTTTTTATGTCATAAAATAATGGGAAACAAATTGAGCCTCCTTATATATCCATTTATTTGTCAACCAAAGGGAGACAATTCAAATTATCTCCCTTTGGTTTTGCTGGTTTTTTTTAAAGATTTTTTTAGATTTTTTTTTTTTCTTGTATTAATATGACAATTATGGAGACAAAACTTACTATTGTTTCTCATTCTTATTTTGTGTTTGTGTGATCCATGTTTTTCATGCCATATGACCCTCACCACACATTTTAACATGTTGCTCTTGCTATTTTTGCATGTTATCAGCGCCACCTGGATACATCCAGAAAGGAGATCCTCCAGGTAAATATAGTCTCTAACCATTTATTATGTTAACTGATTTTTAGCTAACCTAGCCCATAGGCAATATGAGTAACTGCCATCATTTAGCATTCAATTGCACATATTTATGAGTGAAAGACAAAAATTTGTTCTGTAACTTCAGAAAGTATTGCTTGCATGCGAGTTAAATTAGAAGAAGTTTGTGTAATTGAATATTGAATTTAGATATTCTGAATCTCTGTTGGATGCAAATAGCAAAAAATGTAGCTAAAATTATATTTTCATTTAAAGAAATAAACAAAATATTATTTAAATTAGGTTTTCAATTAATTAAATAAACAAAATATACCATGTAGGCATTGAATCAATCTTACATAAAAAAAATGATAAAATTTAAAATATTTACACACTATAAAAGAAAAATGTAAAAATTTGTTGTTTTGATTGTAGCTATTAAGTTTTAAAGCCTCTGTTGTTTGTATGTTGAAATCCTTTGATATTTTGTTCCTAATTTATCTTTATTTATAGAAGTGGACGGTCCTGTGGTAAACATAATTAATACTCCAGGTGAAGATGGAATGAAAAACTTACTGGAAGTTCAATATCTCAAGGTAGAGTAATTATATTATTATAAAAAGCACCATTGCTAAGGACTGTTCAATTAAACATACAGGGACCCAGGAAATTCAAAGTGTCATAAATGGGTACCATTATAAGTTATATGGTTCGCTATTGACCCCGTACAGTCGTTAGTAGTTAACAGTATAACGAATTTATCGGACGCTGGTCTTTTTCTGCTGCGTTTTGTTGAAAAGTAAACAATTAAACACAACAACATCAATAGATGACATCGCCATTAACGCGTCATGGACCCCATATGAAACTTACTAACCCTATATGGTCTCATAGGGGGTCACCACGTGACATCATTTAACCAATCACAACGTGATAATTCATCTGTGGTCCGATAAGTGTTTTTTAAAAGAACACCCTAACAAACTTAATCTTATACAGTGGAATTAAACTGTTTTTATCAGTTAGTAAATCAATTATGAAAATTTATGAGTGTGATTTAAATAAGATTTATGCTCTTCCCATGGTCTGTTAAAAAAAGTACATCATGTAAGGTCCGGGGTCTCCTCCATCCTCAACCTAAAAACTGACCACCACGAAATAGCACACAAGTGTTGAAAGTGGCATTAGCAACAATCAATCAATTACATAATGTAAGATTTTATTTTTAACCGGATTTTTGTGACAAAAATGTCGGTTATTAATTTGGGGATGTACGGCGGGCAGCCGGGCGGTCGGGCGGGCGGCAATCTAATGTTGTCCGTGCATTAACTCATGAACCGTTCAACCAAAGCTTTTAAAATTTTAATATGTTATTACTGACAACTATACGAAGGTCAAGTTCAATAATGGCGATTTTGACTTTTACCGTTCAGGAGTTATGGTTCTTGAAAGATTGAAAAATGGAGTTTCCAGTCGTGTTTGTGCATTTACGCATGAACTGTTCTACCAAAGCTTCCCAAATTTTAATATGTTGTTACTGATGACAGAATGGAGGTCAAGTTCAATAATGACGATTTTGACTTTTATCGTTCAGGAGTTGTGGTTCTTGAAAGATTGAAAAATGGAGTTTCCAGTCGTGTCCATGCATTTATGCATGAACTGTTCTACCAAAGCTTCCCAAATATTAATATGCTGTTACTGATGACAAAATGAAGGTCAAGTTCAATAATGACGATTTTGACTTTTACCGTTCAGGAGTTATGGTTCTTGAAAGATTGAAAAATGGTGTTTCCCGTCGTGTCCGTGCATTTTCTCATGAACCATTCAACCAAAGCTTTTGAAATTTTAATATGATGTTACTGATGACAAAATAGAGGTCAAGTTCAATAATGACGATTTTGACTTTTACCGTTCAGGAGTTATGGTTCTTGAAAGATCGTAAAATGGCGTTTCCATTCACGTTGTTGCATTTACTCATGAACCTTTCAATCTAAGCTTTTCAAATTTTAATATGTTGATACTGATGACAAAATGGAGGTCAAATTTAATATTGACGATTTTCACTTTCACCATTCATCAGTAATGGTTCTTGTGATATTGCCAGGACACAAATAAATGTTAATAAATCCGGTTTGCTGTCGTTGTGACAGCCTCTTGTTTTGAGTTATAACAGGTTGTGTTTTCACATACACCACATTGACTTCCTAACTTATGTATGATTCTTTCTAATTTTTTCAGTTTCTTGCTTAGAGTTCCTTGCTACCATTCAATTATTAATTTCCATATTATTAAATTTGTAGGCAAATAAAGATGGCCCAGAATTTGCTACAACATACAAGAATATAGAACAAAAAATTGATGTGACATTTACCAGTCTAGAGGTGCTCCTTCACCAGGAGGCATTATTACATGTATTAGAATTAGTAGAAAAATTAAAACCAGCACCAAAAACAACAACAGAGGTTGTTGCTAAGAAAACTGAAGAAGGAAAAGACAAGGACAAGACTGATGAAAAGGAGGAGGAAAAGAAAAAGGCTATTAGTATGAACTTTCTTTTTGAAGCTTTCAAAAAAAAATGTTGAACAATAACTTAAAAAGGTACCTAACACTAAGGGAGATAACTCTGTAAAAACAGATAAACGTTGTATTGTTAAGGAAATATTAAGCTTTTCAATGATCAAAATTGGTGTTAGTCAAACTGCTATTTATCCAACCATTTTTTTCCGATAATGTGTCTGGTTCAAATTTTTTGAAATTTTTATATTTTAGTCAAATGGACAAAGTAAAGGTTTTTTTTCAAAATTTTATGAAAATTAAACGAGCCAAATTAATTTTAATCAAGGTGTTAGGTACCACCTTTATCTAAATAGATTTTTTTTTTAATAAAAGATATGTTTAAAGGTGGCTTTATTACGTATATATATATACATTTGTCTAGAACATCAGATTTTTAGTTCTTGTTAAAAAGATATCTGGGTTTCTATGGCAGATCAAGATTTTATGATGCTTAATATTCAATGGTTTTTTTATTTATCCCTTTCAACTAAGACCACCTGGTCAAAACAGTGGAAAAGACACCATGGGGAAAATCGCAAAGAACTTCAGACGAAAATAATTTACCATACTTCAAGAAAAGAAAATCTATAACACCTTGAGTTATTATAATTTTTTTTTTTATTTTAATAGAGTTATTCTATTTTTTTTTTTTAATTATAATTTCTAGAGAAAAGGAAAGATACAGGTGTAATAGATATCCAGGTGAATGCCACACTCAATGAGTTCCAGGTGGCACTGTGTACAGAACAGAAATATATCACTGATGTCAGGATCAAAGGTAAATCTTCATTACTTGTTATGGTTCACTGATTCTTATTCTGCTTAAAACAAGCAGTTTCTTTTTTCTGTTTGTGCTCTGTGACATTTTCCCCACCTCAAATGAATGTCATAAAATTAGACAAATATGGGCGTTTTTTTCCGGACATGTTGGTATTGTTCAAGGACTAGTAATACTTTTAAGCTGTTTGAAGGATGTCATAAAAAGGTAAAAGTAGTACTTGTAGAAACTGCATCAATAGCAGAAAATTTATGTTAAAATTATAAAGCCATGATGGAAAAAAAAAATGTGACTTCAACCACAAAAATGTGATGCCACAAAATTTCATATGTTTAGGCCAACATTAAAGATATCTTTGTTTCCCCTCTCCCGACTGAGGTTGTTAGGGTATGGGTAGGTAGGTAGGCAAATTATTTTATTTTATTCCTTGATATGATATTTGTACAAAATTCAACAGGTAAGGCTCAAGTCAAGAAAAGTGGGTACTTCCCTGTATTCTAATTCAGTGTACACCCCAGTTTTCTGGTTTGAAAAAAAACAGTATACAGGTACCTCCTTTTTTTCCTATTCATTTAATGTAATGAAATCTACATAACCGCACATTCTACTTGTGATAACAATGCTTATTGAAAGCAAGTATTTTTTATGCCCCATTTATTATGCCCCATTTAGGGGGCATTATGTTTTCTGGTCTGTGCGTCCGTCCGTCCGTCTGTTCGTTCGTTCGTCCGTCTGTCCCGCTTCAGGTTAAAGTTTTTGGTCAAGGTAGTTTTTGATGAAGTTGAAGTCTAATCAACTTGAAACTTAGTATATATGTTCTGTATGATATGATCTTTCTAATTTTAATTCCAAATTAGAGATTTAACCCCATTTTCATGGTCCACTGAACATAGAAAATGATAGTGCGGATGGGGCATCCGTGTACTGGGGACACATTCTTGTTTAGTTAAAAAAATCGAGCTTATTTCAAGTCTAATTTGATGCATAACTCACAACAAAACAATTCCTTTGTTCACCAATTCATACCTTGATCATCAATTATGAGATGACAAAAAGATGCATGTATGTTAATCACTTGGGAATTAAAATTCAATGAATAAAAATTTTCAATAGAAGTGAACATAATTCAGTTATGTTCAGTTACACCTGGATCATGCAGCTTGGTCAATTGATTCCTAAACAAAGATTTGTATGTTTTTTCGAGTTCTAGAAGGCTTCACTTTATATTCATGTTTTGTATTTACGAATTCTACTGATGCAGTTATAACGTGCCCTTTTGTAATTTTCATGCCATAAATTAAAAAAGGAAACCCCATTTAAACTGGGCTTGTTTTACACTAGAAAACAGGGGCGTTCCCTGAAAGCAGGGAATACATGTATCCCACATTTCCTGACTTGTGCCCAACCTGTTCAAAGTCAAAGTAGATAGATTTTAATGCACGCGTCAGACCATTTTTACTCAAAGTCTTTAAGATTTGATCCTTTAAACAGGAACAGAGGTTAGACACAAAGCAAATCAAGATGCACTCAGCGGGTTGAAAGATGCTTCAGTTTTTTTTTATTTTCAAAAAAGACCACCCTTGCACACAAACAAATCGTGTGGCAAAGCATTTTGTTTGTTTTTCTTGATTCCGAATCAAGTAGACGCTTCAATGCAAAAATACCTTGATTTAAAACGCTCGTTGACTACAGCATCGGAAAGGAATCACCAAAACCCAACGCTTGTTGACTACAGCATCGGAAAGATATCACCAATAACCAACATAGCAACAAAAAAAATAGTGGACAAGAATGGCCAATAAATTTTTTTCGGGTCGAGGTGATTTTACCGGGTCGGTCGGGTGAGGGGAAACAAACAATATTTTGTTTTTGGCCTTATGCTAAATCAGTTATCTCTGATCTTTTAATAAGAAGTTTTTGTGTTTGATAGGTATCCATGCTGGTGTTACCATGGAAACAGGAATGATGACTGTGACAGCCACCTTGACAGCCATTTCTATAATGGACCCTTGTCATGGAACTCTTTACCCTAAGGTTAGTCTTCTGATAGGTTGTCCTTTCCATTCTTAACTAGACAACTGATTTGACAAACTAATGGATAGATATTATAGTTTATCGATAAATAGAAGCATGATACTGAAGTGATATTCATCGGTCAAAAACAAATTGACAATGCCGTGGCAAAAAATAAAAAAAAAAAATGATCAAAAGTCAAACAGTATACAAGACACAACATAGAAAACTAAAGAGTGAGCATCATGAACACCACCAAAAACAAAAGTGATATCAGGTACTCTGGAAATGTTAGCATATCCTGTTCCACATTGTACACCTGTCGTGTTACTGATGTAAGTATAAGAATGAAACATCCAGTTGATTTCTTACTAGATAGATATTACCTGATTCTGTTTAGCTCAAATAGCCTTCTTAGGCATGTTTGAATAAAACAGGAATGCTCTCTAAATCTTTGCTCTTTATTGTTTGTGGATCCACCTACAAATCTCTATCAGAATACAATTGAAATAAAACAGTTAACATCTGGAGTGCTAATTTTTTTGGAAAATGACGCAGTCATTGTTCCATAACTGCCGACCTGATTTCTCTGCCTACCGCGCTTGGTTTCGTATTTACTAATTTCAATACAAACTGGAGGAATGTGCTTGTGTTATCATTATGCATGAGCATTGTGTAGTAATCAGCCAGGAACCAGTTTACAAACTAACTGGTTTCTGTTTGTATTCCACTACAGTCGAAGAAAGTGTTGTAGTTTGACAGGAACCAGTCCAGAATTTTGTAAACTACAAAACGTAATCGGTTATTATCATTCCGTTTTGGTGTTTCATACCGACTTATATGGTTTGAATAAGCTTAAGACCCTTCAAACATTAATGTGATAGGTATATTAAAGACTGTTTTACAAAAGGATGAAACTGTTTTGCTTTAAAAGTCGTACTATAGTGATATATGTTATGTACGGATTTCCACTCTCACCGGTTAATTTCTTCTTTTACACGTGCTTTTGAAACTTCCTGTTTAAACATCGCAAGTTTTAAAATTGTTTTTTGAGTGAATTAAACTTATGTTAACAATCACGAAGCGTTCGGGAATCATTTCAAGCAGTTTCTTCTTCTCTTTGATGATGGAAAATAGGCTTTCTCAAGAAAATACCGCAAACGATCGCAGAGGAATTGAAACGTACAAGTCAAGTCGGCACCTGGTTAAATTGGCATCTAGTCAAATCGGCACCTATTTGACGTTAATTCGGCTTCCAATAATATTTATTATAATATTTTCTATTCAATTAATTAATAACTGTTACCAAGTACATAGTGAATATTAGGTAAACAACGAGACCAAAGTGAATATGTTGTTGTGTATAAAAGTAAACAACGAAGCTATTGTTTTAACCATTAGACAATTATTAAAATTAAATGAAAAACTATGAGTCCCTTTCAATAAATCAAACTTTCATGCCAAATAATTAGCAAATTTAAGGTGGTTTTTTTTCAGTAATGTTTAAACAGCATTAAACAAACAATCCTGTAAAAGACTTAACTGGTTAAATAATGCATAAAAATATCCAATAAGGCTATTTTATTTTTTTCTGGGACGCCTTCCTAAGACGTTCGTAGGAAGGCTTCCTAAGAAGGCGTCCCAGAAAAAAATTAACATAAGCCTTGTGGTCATAGGAAGGTGTCCCAGAATAAAATTTATAAAGCCTTGCCAGACGTAATAATTATTTGGACTACTCATATATATCATTAAAAATACACCAAAAAATTCATGTAGTTGAGAAAAATAAATACATTTCAATTTCGCTTTGACATATTCACCATTTCCTTTCTCAATTTTATTCAAAATGTACATGAACATCCAAAAAAGTGAAAGTTAGTATTAACTCTTTTTGCTTTAAAAATTTACAACTGCATTTAAGTATTGAATGCTTTCTTTTGTAAATTCATTGAGGTGTAAAAGCGTTGACCGAAGTACTTTTTGTATGAAGCGCGTAAGCGCTTCATTCTAAAAATGTGCACACGGTCAACGCTTTTGCAACCCTATGAGGTTACAAAAAGAAACATTCAATACTTATAATTACTTTTTTTAGCTAGGATCATGAAAACACGAATTTTATAACTTTTTTATTCAATTCATCTGTGCACTTTATTGTGGGACCACGTGTTATCATGAATGAAAAGTTTTATTGAGTGATGCAATTGCTTGAGGAATAACATGTGATGTGCAGTTAGCCAATCAGAATAAAGTATTATAATGAAACATATATCAAATGTAATTATAACAAAATACATTACGTTGTAAGAGTTATCTCCCCAAACACTTGTGGCCACCTCTCCTTCGTAACCGTAAAAGATTTTATTTTACCAAATTGCTCGTTACATATTTAGGATAAGAATATTCGTTTGAACCATAGCTCTATGGGGACTCCATATGAGAGTTATTCCCCCTTTTTCATTTGATTCAAGCGATATGCATTTTCAACTGGTAAACCATAACTGATAGAGACCTAGGGTCTTCATGAGGTCATTGGTACTAAAAATGAAAATGAGGTCAATGTCAAAGGTCAAGGTCATATTATAAATTTTGATTTTGGCTTATTTTCACTTCTTTTCAAATACTGTATGACATTTTGACAAATAATTTTTCATAAATTATTAGTTGCGACATGTCCTTACTATAAAAGGGAGTTTTTGTCCATCTTACATTTAAAATTACGCGTCAAGTGGTAGTACTCATTAACCAAACATATTAAAGACCTAGGATATTTTGATTCAAGGTCCATGGTTTGTGACCTTGAAATTGAGGTCAAGGTCATAGGTTAATAGGACGTCATAAAGCCATAGGAACTAACATTTTAAACTGATTTTTCATATTTCAATATAAAAATAGATCTTTTCTAGTGGAAAGACTTCAATTGTTCTCTGAACAATTTGTTTTTAATTTACATCATATTTTGTGGGAGAAGGGGGTTCAGACTATGTGGTATCAGGTCTGTTTGCGCCCAATACACTTTCGCACCTCGCACGTTCACACCCAAGGTCCGTTCGCACTCTACTCATTCGCGCCCAATTTTAATTCAAATTCAAGTTGAATAATTGGAAAATCATGATTGTTGTTTTAAATTGCTTTGGTGTAAATACTGAATGTATTTTTAGCTTGGTATGAGTAAAACATTGAAGATTTTAAAGGAAAAACACAAAAGATAATTGTTTTTAAGCCCTTTGATCTGAAACAACAAAACAATAAAATATAGGAACCAAAATATAGCAATCCACTATTATAACCAAAACATGATAAAATTTATTCAACACACAGAAAAAAAATAGTCAGAATCTCACTTCATTATGAAAGAGGTCAATGAAACAAAGTATAGCAATACACTAACCAAAACATGATTAAGAGTTATTCAACGCTAAATAAAACGTTGACAAAATACCACTTTATTTAGAAACGATTATTATTATCTTTAACAATATGCTATCCAAAACATGATTAAGATTTATTCAACACAAAAAAAAAATGCTGTCTCACTTTATTTTGAGACAATGACAACAATTATACTTATAAGAAAACACTTGCTTACAGAGTTATTAAACACAAAACCAATTAAGATTAGTTGCGAACATGTAGGGTGTGAAAGTGAAAGGGGCGAACATGAGTTGGTGCAAACGTGAATGGGCGCGAACGGACCGGGATTCAGCCTATGTACCAGTGAGAAATATAGAAGCCTTTCTACGGTATTTATTTGTACAATTCAGGTAGTCTTGACCTATTCATTTGTCTTAAAAAAAAACCAGCCAGTTGGCACCTTCACTTCACACACACACATATACGAATATCAATTATATGCTTACGAGACATGTTGCATTGTTAAACTAATTACGGTATGTGAAAATCAAGACTTGCATAAAAACTATCCCAATATTAGAGACAGTGGCGTCATTTTTCTTCAGAGCTTTCAGCTCTTTGATTCTTTATGTCATTTATCATGGTTTGTGAAAACAATATTGGTTCATAGGGAATTGAAATTACTTGGTTTAAGTTCACACATCCAGATTCAGTTGAAAATAGACATTTTGTTGACACCAAAATTTCATGGTTAGAGTGAAATATAAAATCCACGGATGTTCCAGAAATAATTGTTTGGGGTTAGAAGGCACTTTTAAATTAAACCTTTCATACATTAAATTTAAATTGATATTTTCACATGTGTTCATGTCATCTTTTTTAACTAATCATAACTTCATTAAATGTTATTAGAGGTTCCTCTTGATTTCTTGCATTTACTTGAATAATATTGTTTTTTTTTTAGATAATGGACATAGAAGAAGGAGGTAAAATACTAACCACTAAGTTGGTGATATATGATGATGCTACAAAGGGAGACAATTACGCCGTTCTGACAAATGTGGATACAAGTGTGGAAGTGGACATTGGGTGTATTAGACTGGTCTTTCTTAATAAGTTTGTAGGAGATATATTGGTAGGTTTAATTTTGTTAGGCCTATCAAGCAATTCGCAGTGAAAAAAAATGGAGAGAACTTTAACTGGAATTTCAATTTTTTTTAAATGATATTTTTTTTGAGACCGATTTCCCATGTTTTATTGAAAATTGTTGATATATCAAATTCTTTGCAGTTTATCATATTTTAGAAGTTTTGAAATTGTTGGAAATTTTTTTTGGGGTACCAGATATTACTAATTTTGAATATGTTTAATAATTTTAGGGACTTTTAATATTGTTGTCTGGGCTATAAACTATTGTAATAAAGAAGGCAGATCACAATCATACCTTTTAATGTTGACTTCATATATATCTCTGACCTATAAGGCACAGTCCTGCACTGACATCAACCCTAGATACAATAAGTGAAACAAGATGTTGCAACTCCTGCAGTATTATCAACTTTTGAAATATTTTGAAAATATTTTTCATGATTAACAATATATGTTAAAACACCTTTTACACAACATCTTCTTACATAGATTCAAACTTACGTCATGTAATGGTTTTAACTTTATTTTAGGGCTTCTTGAACAAATTCCTAGATGGTATGCAGGAACAGCTGAACAAAGCTAAGGAACTGGCGGCTGAATATTCTAAAGATGTGGCACAAAAACTCCAGGAGAGGGCGCCACGAGTCAGTCTCAATGTTAAAATGAAGGCTCCTGTTATAATCGTTCCACAGAATTCAAAATCTAAAAATGCCCTTGTGGCTGACTTTGGAAGTTTGAGTGTACAAAACTCTTTCAGTAAAGCTGGAGAATCAGAAAACAAGATTCCATTTGTGCTAGACAAAATGGTAGTAGAGCTCACATCATTGAAAATGAGCAGGTTTGTTTTGTTGAATTAAAGATTCAGAGAAAAACCATACAACCTTTGTAACAACTATCTTGGTAGTCATAAGGAAACCTGCATGATTCAAATGTTGGATTTCCTAGGATCAATACACAGCCTTGTAAAACCAAATTTATAAAATATTTATTTACTTTCACTTAACATACAGCAGTGAATAGCAAAGTGACATTGGCAGAGAGTCAAAAACAGATAAGAAAACATTTCCTCCTGCCAACTGCTACCCCTTGTTAGCCACCATCTTTAATATCCTATATGTTTAATGTCTAGGTGCAAAGATGTTTATGAGAAAAAGGAAAAATTGTATGATATCCAATTAGACAACGATTCACCAGAGTCCAATTGATGTGGATGTAAACAATTATTTAATGTATAACCTCCAACAAAGAGTAAAAAAACACTTATTATATTAAATTTAGAATTGAAACAGAGAAAATCATTGGAGGCAGGCTTCAGCTGGTCCCTTACAAAATGTAAACTAGTTCAATGGACGTCACACTAAACTCTGAAACATATAATTGAACCATAGTAATTCAACGTCAACAATTTTCCTGAATTTAAATTTTATATTTGATCCTGGATATTAAGTACCCAACTCTCATTATTACATACTATTGTGGGCCCATATTGCAATCGCGTTTAATCAGATTTTATGTATTTAAATTGTTTAATTTCTGTGAAGTGTAAACTTCTGTTCCATTTCAGAGCTGTTATTGGAAAGAAGCTTGCCATAGAAAATGAAAGCTTGATACTAGAACCAGTAACTATAACAGTCTCAATCACTAGGAACTTATCGGCAGCCTTATTTACAGAGGTTCCTGCTATTGAAATTACAGGAGTAATGAAATCGGTCAGTGCCAAGCTGAGTCAAAAGGACTTTAGTCAGATCATGACAACTTTGAATGAGAATTTGACGGAAGGACAGGTTCAAATTCCTCATTCGACGGAAGTAGCTCTGGGTGAATTAACAGACAAAGAAGTAATGGAATCACATGTCATTCCTCCGCCATTATGTAAGTGTAGATTGACCCTAGAAATAAATTTGATACAGTTCTTAAAAAGAATTTTGTCTGATAGAAAATTTGGTCTAACACTGTTTGAAATTTGTTAACCCATAATACATTTTTATCAGGCTAATCCTATTATTCTATTGTGATATTTACCTACTTGAACTACATGTATAAACTTCATTATAACTGAATTTGTTTCAGTCAAATGATCTCAAGAACTCTGCATATGTGAGGTATACCGTGTTTTAAAAGATTGATCATATTAAAAACAAAGAATACTATATTGATACTTATAAATATACACATGCATATCTAAAGAAATGGAGGTGTCTATATGATATCATATGACTAGCTGTATCCTAGAATTGTCGGACATAAATTTATTTTAGAACAGAAAATAACCTTAAATAAACATCATTCTTCTGAAATTTAAAGTTCAAGTTTGAAAAGTTTTGTGTATTCTGCTTAATAGTAAGAAGGTTAGCTTTCTGTTCTTATTCATGAGCGATCACCATTTTATTTTTGCAGCAAGACAACCATCAGAAGAGCTGACATGTAAACTGAAGTTTAACTTTGAGATAGAAAGTTTGAGTGCCACACTGTATATAGGAAAAGAGGATTTGGTAAGTTTCAGAAACATTTCTGATTTTGCTGTGTATATTGTAATATGGATTGTTCATATTTTCCACAGATTCTTTACTATTAAACAAGAAGACCTCATTGTGTGTGTATCCTGCCTTCCTTCCACAATAAATTAATCATCATGAATTTTTGTCTTTGGTATCTTTTGCCTCTCAAAATGTCAAAATGCAAAGCAGATGATCAGCCTTGAAAGGAACAGAAAAAAAATCAGAAAAAAAAAATTAAAACAAGGACAAAAGATCACCATTTAACAGATTGTACTCTATATTTCTAGATGGCACAGAGATCTAACAAAGCAGCCCTTGTCACTTTTTCATTAACAAATAAGTTTGAATATCTCTTCTGTCTCTCTGTTACTTTATGATAAGGCCAGCAAAATGCAGAAATAAAATTAAAAAAAAACCCACTATTTACAACAAGGACAAAAGATCACCATTTAACAGGTTGTACTCAATGTTTGCAGATGGCACAGAGATCTGACAAAGCAGCCCTTGGTAAGGTAGAACTACAAGTGATAGCTGTTTCTGGTAAACAGATGTCTGACGAATCAATGGAGGTCAAGGTCATTCTGAAGGACACGGTTCTGGATGATTCTAGACAACACAAAGTTAATGGCATCAACAGGTATTGTGTGAAAATTATTCTGAAAGTCAAGTTTTATTTATTTAGGACTATTCCATTCCAACAAATGAGGGAGGATATGAAGAACATAGTTATTATTTGACCTTGGTGATTTATGAAAGTATTTCACTTTGAATTATACCAAATAACTCCTACTATCACTTATTTGTTGTAATTGACTAGTCCATCTTACAGTACAGATTGTAATGTTATGTAACAACTTTGCACATCACAAGACGAGTGGGGTTTAGCTTTTGCTTAAGCAATGATTCCTGCTTATGAATAACTAAACAATAAAAAAATAAAAGGTTCCATATTCCATTTAAACATACATTGTACCTTTAAACTTTATAACCCATTTATGGGAATATTTTTAGAATTGATGTTTAAAATTATGTTTAAAGACACAGATTCATTGGTGTAATAACCTTATACCACCCTGTTATGTATACTTAAATGGATCAACCAGATTTAATGTCAAATGTTAACCTACCATTGTACTGATTCTGTTTCATATAAATTTTCACTATGTTGGCTTGTTGTCTTAACTTGTGTTAAGCCTCTTTACATACGATTCTTCTATTTAGTCCTTAAGAATCGCACTTATACAGAGATCTTTATGATTTGGACAATTTTATGACCAATTTTAAAGTTGTTATGAGTTATAACAAGCTATTTACCATTTATTATGAGTTATTACAAAGTAGTTATTGCAAACTTTCACAATTTGTTACGATTTTGTCATTAATTATTACGTGTAGTTTTAAAATTTTGAGCCATGACAATTTATTCAAGACTACCAGTAAGGTTTGTTATGATTGACTACACGTTTGGAATCGTAAGAAAAAAATTTTTTTTTGTAAAGGGTCATGAATTTCTACATGTTTCTAATCTGTATGATTCTGAAAAAAACTCTGAAGAATTTGTTGGTGTAAAGTTACAAAATAGGATATTTTAAAAAGAACAGTGTTCAACTGGTATACCCTGCATACCTACAGAATGTACCTTTCCTTAAGGAGCTTGACATGCCTTAACCAGCAAGCGTCGCTGTTGATACACATTTTTTCCTCTTAATATATGTGTGTGTTTCCACATGCCTTAACCAGCAGGCATCACTTAACATGTTTTACCTATATATGTGTGTGTTTTATCACAAATTATTTCATTGTAACATTTCATGATAACATTTTACAATTGTTTTACAGCCCTGATATCATCACAAGGTAACACTCATTACAATGGTATCATTCATATTAACAGGGAACCAGTTATCAGGCATTTTTGGGGGCTTTTAATGATTTTACAATTTTTTTATTAGTTTGAAATTTAGAATTGATGAAAATTATTTTTTCAGCATGTTTACCAAGGATATGTATGCATTGATAATTGGTTCTAAGCTAAATCTTTTGAGGCTATTCCATTTTAACACAACACTCTAGGAGTCACTCAGGAATATGAAAATGTCTATTCTTAGATTTAATACAACTTCAGATGATTAAATTTTAACTTGCAATTAAGTGGTACAAATCTGCAGATTTTAGGAGGTCCTCAAGCTGAAAATAGTTTTATCCAGTAAAATTTTTGAATTTTAATCATTTATATAAATAAGGGTACAAATTTAAAAGAATTCCTAAAATAAATGACTGGGTATTTCATTTCTTGATAGTCCCCCTCACAATTATCTCCCCTCCTTGAGTAGGAGTTATGTTTAAAATGGAATAGCTTTAAATTTTTCATCTCTTTGATCATTTTATTTTGAAATGAATGGGAGTCATAGTAACATCTATTGAGAAAACATGCCATACACATGATTTATGTTGTTATTTATGTATTATTGTCATTTTGTTTATTTTCTTTGGTTACATCTTCTGACATCAGACTCGGACTTCTCTTGAACTGAATTTTAATGTGCGTATTGTTATGCGTTTACTTTTCTACATTGGTTAGAGGTATAGGGGGAGGGTTGAGATCTCACAAACATGTTTAACCCCGCCGCATTTTTGCGCCTGTCCCAAGTCAGGAGCCTCTGGCCTTTGTTAGTCTTGTATTATTTTAATTTTAGTTTCTTGTGTACAATTTGGAAATTAGTATGGCGTTCATTATCACTGGACTAGTATATATTTGTTTAGGGGCCAGCTGAAGGACGCCTCCGGGTGCGGGAATTTCTCGCTACATTGAAGACCTGTTGGTGACCCTCTGCTGTTGTTTTTTATTTGGTCGGGTTGTTGTCTCTTTGACACATTCCCCATTTCCATTCTCATTTTATTATATGTGAGACTCACATAAATTTAGATTCACATGAAAATAATGTGAGTGAAATTTGACTGTGTATGATACACAGTAATATTGTCAGTTATTTTTGCTTGATTTTTTATGGTCTTATTTTCAAAATACACAGTATTTTAAGAAAAAATATACAATTAATTTTGCAATACTTGACTCCCATTCAACTCATCTTATTTCAGTGTTTTTTTGGTTTGTTTTGTTTTTCTAAATTTTGTTTATCTTCTATCATGTCTACAGGCTTAGGTTATTTTACTTCATTGCATTACAACATATTTATTGATTGTAAAATCACCTGAATGTTTGCACTTTTATTATATTGTATATATTACTTAGTTATAAAGATTATTGTATTGCATTTGATTAAGAGCTTCATTTGTAGGAAGTTTGCTAGTTAATCTGACTTTGAAGTGAAGTGCGCTAATGAATTTTTTTCTAATTGTATGAAGGGAATTTATGTGATGCATTATATACTTCATTTTCTTTCTATTGTAACTTCCCTCCCCAAAATAAATAATAAAAAAAATTGGTATTCTCTTATGCCAGCTAGACTATCAAATCTACATATAGTATTGATATAGCACCATCCTTTTAAAGGGGACTAGAATCCCACAATTTTAGAAAAATAATCTAATCTGATATTTATTATGCATACGTTTATTTCATATAATATATTGTAAGTTAAATATATATATCTTTCTATTTACTATAGTCATTTACCATATAGCACTATTTGCATGAAATCATTATGATTATTATTGTTAAATAAAAATTTAACTAAGAATAAAATTTCTTAAAGCTTCTTTTTACTTTAGCAAATTCTAGATATCAAATATCCTAGAAATTACAACTTTACATCAATCCACAAAAATGAGTACCGATGAAAATAAATAAATTTACAGTAACTTGTGTTTAACATAGGTACTTGTCTATATACCAAGATCATATTTTTATGTTGACCTCCAAATGTCTTGACTGGTTTATTTGTAACTGTCTATAATAGCTCTGTAATTTGATTTCAGAATGATACAGCGGAGTAAATCCCGTTTGTCGGAGGAGGGATCCAGTAACATGATTGATGTCAGCTTCAAACAGGACTGTAGTAAAGATTCGAATGGTCGGTTTTATGGACAAACATGTTACAGTCATATTTTATATTTTTTGATGATTTTTGCATGTTTGAAAACACAAATTAAAAAAAAAAATCAGTTATTTTATTATTCAACAAATAAAAAACAGAATTCAATCAGGTATGCCTGCTTTTCTTTCCTTGAGCTTTGGTATTGTAAATGTAATCATAAATTCTAAGAGATCAGTCCTGGTAAAGTGTCATAATGCTTTCGTTCATAATACTATAAAGGCAAATACAGTAGTCTGCAACTTACTTGAAACATTGTATATATTTCAGTTGATGTCAGGGTGAACAGCTTGTACATCTGTGTGTGTCTGGATTATCTGATGTCCCTGGGAGACTTCTTCACCAAAGGCATGCCACAGACAGATAAAGGAGAGGTTGTGAAGCAAGAAACCAAACCAAGCAAAACACAGAAGAAAGGTATCATATATTTGTATTTAAAAACTGCAAAAATTGGATTGCATCAATAATCTTGCATTAGTGTTTACCCATTGCAATAATTATAAAGTATTAACAAATATATGAAACTCTGAGGTGAATACCAAGAGGGTGAAGTTCATAAAACCTGACAATATTAAATGTTAGACTTTATTAACAAATGAAACCAATGACAAATAACTGTCATATTCTGCATTTGGTACCGTATAGGCATTTCTCAAAGAAAATGGAGGATTAAACCATGGCTTCCAAAAAATATTTGAGCCAGCCGGACATTTTATATCTGAACCCGATTTTAATCCCTTAATACTTAGTCACAAAAGGCAATTATGGTAATCAGATGGCCATTCCAATGATTAACATTAGATTGAAAAAAACGGGTTGTTGACTTGACAATGGTAAAACATGGACCATAAACGGATACGTCAAAATCCGTGTACGTTTACAAAGCATGACTGAGTAAAGAAGCTCTTTCCATGTTATTTCTTCAACAAAATACTAGAAATGATAGTTAGATACAGGTATCAGTGATAATTTTAGCATTTTTGAAGAAATGTAGGATTCATAATTAAATTTCCCACCTGTGCACATGCGCACACGTGTTCTAGTTTATACAACGTAGTTAGGACAATTTTTCATTAACCTTTTTAAATTTTTCATCAAATCATGTTGATAAACTAATTTTTTATAATTTAAAATTTTTGGACCATATCAATAAGATACAAACCGCTGAAATGTAAGAAAATAATTGTGAATAGACTGATCAATTGATACGATGTCCGGTACTGAAAATAGTTTATCTGTCACCTGAACAGGTAGATTTCAGCTGATTAGCCTTGATTAAAATTAGAAAGTATTGAAGAAGGGGTTGTTTTGATAGTAATTAATCATCATGTCACTTTTATGACCGGAAATGTGTGGATGTTAAAGGCAAAAGGTTGGGTCAAAAAGATTGTGAATTATGTTAAAATGACTGAAAAAGACTTGAAAACTAAAAAGTAGATGACCGTTTTATGCTTTGCCCAGTCAGACTTTTAATAGACATTATACAAATGACCAGAATATATGACCGTTTTGGAAGCCTTGGATTAAACATATTAAACTCATGAAAAATTTCAGAAGTTACAGTATTGATAATTGGCAGGTTATCTCATGGACCTAACCTCTTAAGTCAAAATTGATAAAACATTATACAAATATATGTTTATAGCTTGCTGTTTGGTTTGACCCAAGGGTTTATGTTGAAGGCTGTAGTTTGACCTATAATAGTTAACTTTTACAAACTGTGACTTGGATAGAGAGTTGTCTCATTGGCACTCATACCACATCTTCCTATATATATAAACATATTAAATACAAGGAAAATATTGATAGTTGGCAGATTATCTATTGAAAGCAACCTCAAATTCAAAATAAGTAGACCATTATACAATGTAATGTCAATTTATTAACAGTGAAAGAAGATCTGCCTCCTCCACCATCTAATTGTATGGACATTGTTGTCAAGATAGAGAAACCAGAGATAATCCTGATTGAAGATCAACTTAATCCTAACTGTAACTGTCTTGTACTAGATGTAAGTATCTATTGTTATAGCAAACCAAATGAAGGTTTCCCATAGAGTTATCTCCTCTTGGTCAAGGTATTTAAATCTCTGTAAGTTCTATTGACACATTGAAAAGAGTAAAATTACAAAAATACTGAGCTCCAAGTTTATTCAAAAAGGAAAGTCCTAATCAAATGGCAAAATCAAAAAACTTAAACACATCAAATGAATGGATAACAACTATCATATTCCTGACTTGGTACAGGCATTTTCTTTAATATGTAGAAAATGGTGGATTAAACCTGGTTTTATAGCTAGAATATGATATAGATACAATAGCTATTCTTCTCTGTATAGTTTATTCACTGGAACCTTTAAATTTCTTCTAAGAGAAATCTTTCACTCATTATGATTTCTGGTCTGCGTCCATTTGTTTGTCCGTCCGTCCGTCTGTCTGTCCGTCCGTCTGTCCCACTTCAGGTTAAAGTTTTTGGTAAATGTAGTTTTTGATGAAGTTGAAGTCCAATCAACCTGAAACTAAGTAAACATGTTCCCTATGATATAATCTTTCTAATTTTAATACCAAATTAGAAATTGTATCCCATTTTCACCGTCCACTGAACATAGAAAATGATAGTGCGGATGGGACATCCTTGTACTTGGGACACATTCTTGTTTATATTATAAAGACTAAATTTTGGAAAATGAGTTTTTTTTTTTTACATTTTTGTTCTTTACTGATTTACTTATGTGCAATAACATGGTGAAACCTATTTTTATGACTTTAATTTGATATTTTTAGATGGAAGTTATTTTCAAGATGAAGATCCACCCAGAATCCCAGGACATGTCAGCCAACGTCAGAGATTTACAGATCTTCTCCTGTGTCTTCAGTAAACGGAGATCTGTCCAAGCACAGGTAGATACATGCTTTGACTCCAGAAAGGGTTCATTTATATAGAAAAATTAAACATTTTTGGGTTGATTACTGTAAAACTTTACAAATAAGATGAAATCACAAAATATTATGTAGGATAAGCGTCAAAAATAGAAAAAGGAGAATGTATAACATTACGGATTGAAAATCATTGAATTTGATCACCTCATAGAAACAAAAAAAAACAATTGACAGTAAATATAAATTCAATAATGTTTTAAAAATATCAGTTCTACAGCTCGCTTGTTCTTTATTTAAGTTTTTTTAACCTCATGAACTATATCTGAGCCAAAGAAAATCTATTTATTATAAAAAAAAAATCAGAAGATTTCTAAGAAATTACGTTTATTTGTTAGTAATTAGTCTTCATGAAGAAACAATCACAAGTATCTTAACCTATAGCATGTCTAAAAATCACCAACATAATGACACTGTCTTCTTATGATGCATCATTGATGTTTATATTTTTTAGATTTTGAACCCATGTGAGATATCCTTCTACAGTAAAACCCCTTATGGTAAAGGTGCACACATGGACATAGCGACCTCAGACTTAATCCTCAACATATCTCCAGCTACAATCAAAACCATGTCGGGAATAAGTGCAGCTCTAGCTGCAAAGCCTGTTAGTGTGTTTAATGTTTAACTAGAAATCAATAAGGAGTTTTTAATGTCATAGATATCTATTAAAAATGTTCAATGTTAAATATAGTATCTGTTCAAAGTATTTAATGTTAAGTATAGACATTTTTGAGAGAGTTAGATGTTGAATAGAAACCTCTTTAAAGACTATTTAATGATAAATTTTGATATCTTTTTATAGTATTTAATTTAATATCTTTATATCTTTTAGGAGTGATAAATGTTTTAAACCTTTGTAATTTTTTATTGTGCTTTATTTAATGTTGAGTCTTTATCTCTTTCCAGTGTGGAGGAATAATTGAAGTCCACATCGATTTTTAAAGGAAAAGCCCTAACAATTTCAATAATGTATTTAAAAGAAAATGTCATTCAAGTTTTAGTTTAACTTTAGAATTTTAACTTTCAGGGTTCAGAGGATGAAACCAGTAAATATACAGTACCAGTCGACCTGTGGGAGGTCAAGAAGCTACATGAAACTGATTTCTGGTTCCTTAAAACAGGGGAGGAGGTAGAACTGGAACCAGAAGAAATATTAGATGAACTGATTGAAGAAGAAACCAGAGCAGAACAGGTATTAATCTGTTAAAATAATAATAAAAAAAAAACAGGCTACCAGTTGAATAACAATTTTAGAACATTGTTAATTGATTACGATTTGTTTTGGTGGCCATTTTCACAAAAGTTTTATGAAAAAAATCACACTTTAGTAAAGAACAGTAAAGTTTAACTTTAAAGAATAATTTATTTTATTCTCAATATTGGTGAAATAAACTTCAAAATCTTCACATTAGGATCACCTTTGTTGGTTCATGTCTCTATTATCACTTTTTTTTAAAACGAGCAAGTTCTTGAAAACAGCTGGAAAGAATTAAACAGGATTTTTCTACTGGGCATTTTTGGTGTTTTTCGTATTACATGTATATGTAGATGGCCGGAAAAAAAATGTCTCCTAGGGAATACTCTTACATTTTTTTTAAAGTATTATATTGTTATAAGCTTTCAATTCCTTTAGTTTAATGTTGTGTATCCACCTAAATGTATGTTGCCATGTGTAATGTATTGGTTCCTTTTCAGACTACATCAGAAATGGTATATGACCTTTCACATTATATATTCACAATCCCTCTGTGTATTCGTGTATTCTGCACATTTCATTGACTTTTCTTCAAAATATATTTTTTTTTTATTTATATGTGTATAGAATGTTACTACAGAAAAAATGTGTAGCCTTGGTGTTTTATCTCATAATTTAATGTAGAGTGTGGGGTAGGGGGAGGGGGGTATTTGAATCAAGAAAAAGTATCAAATAATGTAAGGCAAGATTTTATTCACAAAAGTGTATTTCCTCTCACGAATAACTTCTACTAATTGGATGTTGTTATCTTGAAATTTTCAATTGTTTTTGTGTGTGACTAATGCACCTTAAAATAAACAAAAATGTCTGCTGCATAGGATTGTAAGATACTAACTTGAACAAATCTTTATATTTCCAAATACTATCTATACTATACTTAATGTCTAATGTAATCATTCCTATAACGGGTGATGTCCAAACTTTGGTATGAGGGAACTAACATTGATTCTAATGCAATTTGGATGTAACCATTTTTTTCATTGGCTAAAAGTTGCCGTCAAATCCACAGTTGACCAGGCGTAACTAAGGAGGGACCCGCCATTTTGAATTGGTTGAATCAACAAATGTTCGATTACTACTATATAATCGAAAATAAAACAACACCTACCCCGAATTCGCCTTTTGAATATAACTTTATCCGAATTTGAAGCATACAGGTAACGTAATAACCTCCAGTTTGTAAGTTTTCATTTGTATGACGTCACGTTTAGCCATGACGTCTTTATGCCAAAAGCATTCATGAAACTTCACAGATTTTTTTTCTATTTGTCAAATTTAGACAATTTATCAAGTTTTATCGTATTTTTTCTTTTTGTAATGCATCAGAATCGATATAACAGTACTGTAGTTGAAGATTTGCCCGTTCAATTTTGATTTGACGGTCGCATATCTCCGTTTTACTGTCTCTGCTACGCGTCGCCAGTAAAACTACATTTGCGACTGTCAAATCTACAATTGATGGTGGCAACTCTTCAACTACAGTACTGTTATTCCTTAAATAGGAAAGCCATTGTTATGTGCAGATGTATTGCCTGTCCCTTATGTTGCTATTTTTATGAATGTATTGATTTATTTTTGAGTTACTTTTTTAGCTAGTTGTCAGAATTTTGTTCTTTTGTTAGATATTTTGTTTATAGAAGAATAAAGTTAATACAGTTTGCATGTAAATAACTAAGTATGATATGTTTTGTAAATTTTGAAAATCTATTAAAATTTGACAGTACATGTAATTGCCTGTAGATGGTATTCCTTTGTAAACCTTAACAATAAAGGTTTGGATTAAATTTTATTTTACAAATATTGAATGCTAGCATGTTATTTCATTACTTCTGATTGATTGATAGGCATTTAAATGATCAATTCGGCACTATCAAAAATAATTATTTGCTAAATTTCCATGTCACATTGCCTGATCTAAACTGTCATACTTTCCAATTATTTTTGACACAATATGACCTTGTAAATGATCTGCTTTTAAGTTTGACCTTGCACTCAAAACTATTGACAAGTTCAATGCATCCGTTCATTGCAGCTTCAAGCTACCTGTTAAAAAATGTATACTTGAAAGCGTTCTTTACTGCATGAGTAATTTGAGTCATGGCATAATTATAACATTTTAACTGCAAATTCTAAAGATAATATCTAAATATCTAAAATAACAAAACAAAAGTAACTTTTACAGACTTGCAAACAACCACCTTGTCTGATATAGATAAAAATGATTAATTGATTTCTTCACAGAGTTAATCAGGTTACAGGGCTTAGAACCAAACCTATTCCATTTCATGTGCTTAGACACTGGCTTTGTCACATGTCCTCCATTTGTTTTGTCAGTAAACAAGTACAGTGGATTTGTTATTATTCATGGGATACCAAATATTGTAGATTTTGTGGGAAAATGTGATCAATAGATTGGGATGTTTAACTAATTTCATTTTTTTTATGGACTTGTAAGCACTATTTGACAAAAGCATGGAAACAAATTTCAACCAAAAATACAATATTTTCTCAATCAGACAAAATTGGTACCCAGGAATTATAAATGAATCCATAGTTAAAGATAAAAATAAACACCAAGCAATGCATGAGAAAGTACACCATATTTGTCTTTTGGCAAGTTGTTGAATTTTAAGTGTCTGTGTATTTAAAAAAAATTGCTCTCGTACAGAATAGGATTTGTTGAATGAACTGATACCTTTTTTCACAGTTGATAGCTAAGATACCAACCATGGTTATCAAGATAGAAGGAGGTGTGGGAAAGAGGACTGTTCCATTATTGATAGTGGAAGCTTCCTTCTCGGGAGAGGTCAAAGATTGGAGTTCAAAGGTAAGCTAAAAATGAATTAGGAAATGAATATAAATAGATATAGGAAGATGTGGTGTGAGTGCCAATGAGAAAACTCTCCATCCAAAATAACAATTTATAAAAGTAAACATAAAGGCTAGTTAAAAATGAATTAGAAAATGAATGTATAAGACAGCTGACATAAGAAGATATAGCTTGAAGGAGGTGTACAATGCTTGCAAATGAGATAATTATCTACCAATAGCCAATAACATGCATGCTAACAGCTACAGGTTGCAGCATACGCCTTCGACAATGAGAAACACACTTACTAAAATAAGCTATAAAGATCCTAGATAACAAAATGTATAATGATACATCAGAGTAAACTAACATCATTTAAAGTAAAGACAAAAAGATATGGTGTATGGTAGAATCAATCCATGTCAACTGGCACTAAGATAATGGATTAAAATATTATTTTCAGTTAAATGTAGAGAGTACATTGAAGTTAGAAGTAGCTTATTACAATGAGAAGCTATCAGTCTGGGAGCCATTACTAGAACCTGTTGTGGAGGATGGTAAAATGAAACGCTGGGAGTTAGGACTTGAGGTTTGTATAGGTCTGCTTAATGGACAAACAATATTATACATCCATGGCTCAAATTTGTATTAAAGTTGATTCTGTCAAAATTCAATTTTATTATAAAAATAAGAAGATGTGGTATAACTGCCAATCAGACAACTATCAGTCAGATTTCAAATGACGTGAAAGTATTTTCAATTACACATTTCAGTATAAAATTTCAAATTTCTTAATAATTCTTTGACTAATTATTGTTCCACCTTTTCCTGTGCTAATCATTTGAAATATCTTTTTTTAGTGGATACAAGGAAATTCTTCACGTTAACTTTGATTCCTATAATTTCATTATATTTTATTTTTGTTCTTTAAATTATATTAAAAAGATTTATTGAATACAATTATTCGAATAAAGGCTGCCACACTGCAATATCAAACTTTCTTATATGTAATAAGAACTTAATGCATTCATTTTGAAGTCATTTTAATAATTAAGGGTCATACAATTATCTTGTATTATCTCATACATGTTTCATTATTAAATTTAACACATTTTTAGTTTGTATGGACGGTAAGAAAATACTGATGCAAATTTTAAAATAATTCAACTTTGACTCTAGAAATTAATTTAAGGATTTAGAAGCACTATCACACAAGCTTTCACAAGTTATAACTAGTTTGACAACTTTGCACAGAGTTATCTCATCTTGGTAATTTACAAATGTGCCTTAAACATTGTATTCACTAAGAAGGCTTTTGTGTGTTTAAAACTAATACTATTGACATCAAATTGCTTTGCTTAGATTTCATTCATTTTAAAATTTTGAGTGAAGAGAACATTAACATCTTAACTCTTAAAACTTTTCCTTTGGAGAGAGGTATAAAGATTTTATTTGCCTTGGAGTTAGGTATATTTGTTTAACACTTTTCGATAATCATTTAATTTAGGATGTAACACCTCTTCTGATTGGCTGAAAGTTTGTTGTCTATCAGCTCATAGACATAAATTTGTCATGTAGCCTTGACATTATCTACATTTTTTCATTATTTACTTCTTAAAATTGGAATTCAGAATTAGAATACAAGGACTGACTAATATTTTTTCTGTCTACTTGAAATAACCTTAAAATGTGCACACTTTTAAATAAGCCACTATGCTGTTTATTCAATGTTCACATTATTAATGTTATTTCTTCATAGACAGAAAAAGTATTAGTCAGTTCTTAAAAAGTTGCAGAGGTATGACTATAAATGTCTATTTTGATACATTTTTGTAATGAGATAAGTGTAATAAAGGTTTTTTGGCCAGTTTTTCTCTGTACTCATTATAATGTAAAAGAAAGGATAAGCTGAAATGATATGTGCAGAAGTGTTGTTCATACAGTTTTGGGATGCATTTGGTCATTTGCCATCACATTTGAACAGGAAAACAAACCGTCTAATCTATATAAAAATGAGAAAAGAGGAACATTTATGAACCACCTCATCAACAACCACTGTTTGTACATTAATAGGTGATGATGAATGGTGACTTGCCTCTTCCTCCTAATAAGGATGGAGATTCTGTAGACATAGTACTACCTCCTCCTAAGATGACCATTACAGTTTTCTACCATGAGGAGCCCAACCTCAATGTTTTTGTATGTATATTGTAGGTGATGATGAATGATGACTTGCCTCCTCCTCCTGATGAGGATGGAGATTCTGTAGACATAGTACTACCTCCTCCTAAGATGACTGTCACAGTTTTCTCCCATGAGGAGATACAGCTGACCATGTCAAAGACTTGTTTAGAGGTCCTACAAAATCTTGGAAAGGTAAGTGACAAAACTATGTTATAGCCGTAGGAAGAGAGAAACTTTATATGAGACAAACATTTTCTGAAGAGAAGAAGAAAAAATAATGCAGACTTGAGGTTGGTCAATGTTTACCAAAAATTGCTTTAAAAAAGTTGTCAAATCACGATGAAAAATTAGAAAAGCAAGCTTTCTTCACTTTCCAAATTATGTTAAATGGGAAATAATGATTTGATCTTGTGTATACTTGGTATATTAGCTACTGCTTTCATTTTAGTCTTTTGGAGATGCATACATGTTGGTTGAGCCATCAGAGAAAGCAGGGGAGATCATTTCTCCCTTCTGTGTACAGAACCAAACAGGGTTAGAAATTGTTATGAAACTGGACAATTCTTTTGAAGTAAGTATTATATGTTTTTTCAAAAAATTTGCCAATAAGCCACAAGTTTTAAGTGAAGAAACAACAAATATACACAGCATGTTTTTGTCTTCAAGTTACTTCAATTTAACATTCTGTCATTATCACATGAATGCTGGTCTCAATTAGGTTCTTTTGAGAGAAAAAAAAAAGGTTTTTGATAAAATGCAGTTCATTGTTTTATAATATCTAAACAAAAAAGAAGCTTGAACAGAATAAAATCAAATTTTTCAGAGACTGTGTTACCCCTGAAACTATAACATCTTGCTCTCTAAAAATAATCTGTTGGTGTAAATAATTCATTCTCCAAGATGGCAGTATCTCTGAAATCATACAAATTATTTGTTATATTTGTCAATAACTTAATGCTAAGTGTCTGCGAGTTAAAAATGATGACAAAATTTAAGCCTACAGATGTTAAAATGAGCATAGAGAATGACATTATAGAATTCTTTTGATTCATATTGGAAAATTCAAAATTTATATGGTTTGAAGCAGTCAGACATGTTTGAAAGGCAACCATTTTGATTTGAGGTGAAGCACAAACATTCCAGAAAAACAACTGTTTCAAGATTTAAAAACTTACTTTATGAATATTTTTTTTTAAATTCACAGCAAGCAAAACCAAAGGAAATGTCTGCTTTGACCTCTAGGTTTACTTAAAATTAATTTCAATTTTATTTGTGATATCCTTGAGGGAAAAAAGAAGAACACTTATAAAAGTGGCTTTATTTTAATTACTAGTTATCACAATTTACAGATGCCTCAGGACGCAGATAATTTCAAGGTTAAGATGACACCAGACAGACGGTTAGAACTGTGGAATAAAAAGAAAGGCCTGAGTAGAAAAGCTTCAGTTATAAAGGCAGCACAAGAAGGAGATGAGAAAAAGTTCATTTTCCAGGTCAGTTTCGATACTCATTACCTTAAATGCAGATACCAGGTTATGATTTTGGATTAGAAATTTCTGATTGTCAAATCTTTTTAAGCAGTCCTCATCATTTTTATGAAAATTGTGTATTTCAAAAATTCTCGTTTAACTGGTTTGCTTAACATATCTGAATTTACAACTGCCAAATTCCCAATTTGCAGTGATAACTGTTCATCTCCAATTCTTTAATTCCATAACAATATATCCTGCTTTGGTAGTTTGACTGTGCAAGTAAAAATCAGGATATCAATCATAGCTTTAACAGTGATGTTGTTTAAAGAGTATGTAAATTTAGAAACAATCTATTTGAATTTATTGATTTTTTTGAAAAAATATATTCTAAAATGTTATTAATTTATAACAGTGTAATAAGACCTTTAAATATTGTTTTTACAAAGTAGCAGTAGTCACATTGATTTTGTTATCTATGATTTAAAACTAAATATAGTTTGATTGTAAAAACTGTTTCTGTTTTAGATTGAACAATTCAATGCCACAAGAGAGGTGACTGTTAAGAGAGCAGAAAAGAGATTATACCAGATCAATCATAAAACCTACCCTGGTGACATTTGGTCAGTAATAGTCAATACAGAGACACCTATTGGTCATAAAATATTGTCTATACAGTCTATGGTACAGGTTAGTATAGAGGTCAGCCTTAAGTTACCCTGGTGACATCTGGTCAGTTATAGTCAATACAGAGACACCTTTTGGTCATAAAATATTGTCTATACAGTCTATGGTACAGGTTAGTATAGAGGTCAGCCTTAAGTTACCCTGGTGACATTTGGTCAGTTATAGTCAATACAGAGACACCTATTGGTCATAAAATATTGTCTATACAGTCTATGGTACAGGTTAGTATAGAGGTCAGCCTTAAGTTACCCTGGTGACATCTGGTCAGTTATAGTCAATACAGAGACACCTATTGGTCATAAAATATTGTCTATACAGTCCATGGTACAGGTTAGTAGTCTTACAAGTGAAGCAGATTTAAGCAACTAAGATCACAGTATGGCCTATGCTTATTGATTACAGTTGGTGATCTCAATGAGATTGATTGTCTCACTTAAGCGGGTACAGCAAAAGCGAAAAAAGTAATCAAGTTGAGATAACCAATGATAATCTGTTTATGGAATTTTACCCTATGAGGACATTGTTTATTCATTGACAAGGACTAGCTACAAGATTTAAAAAAAAATAGAATATGATTTTATTTGGTTCAATTATTAATATAAGAGAAATAATGAAATAATAATTTCGTTTTTAGCAACCAATTTGTGTCAATTTTGTCAAAATAAGCATAGAAACATTGCTGATGAATTATTCACTTGCAAGTGGATAATTCATCAATGTGCATTGAAGATCACATAAATACAGATTCAATAGGGTGAATAATTTAACCCTATTGAATCTGTATTCATGTGATCTTAAATTTAACCCAATAGCTAAATATTGGTGACACATGCTTAAATTGTGGTCCGCCATTAAAAGGAAAATGATGTCAACATTGAAAGTGAAACAAAGGTGAACAGTTTCGTTGACTGATTCAATCCACAATGAATTTGACAGCTAGTGCCCCTTTAATGCAATGTGGCTTTCTGTATCAAGATAAAAAAAAAAATGTAGAACTTGATATAGTTACATTGTGTGGAATCATAAGGAGAAAAAATACTTTTAGTGCATCTAACTTTGAATTTACATATTTGTGTCAGGATAGTAAAATATTTACATCTTCAAATATTTGATAAAACACTCTTTTTCTATAAATTTAAATGTATTTTTTCCCCACGATATTCAATAAATTGTTAAAATTAAATAGAGATAATGTCTGTTAACAATGGTCAGTTTCCATCCAAATTTTACTTTCTTTTCAAGTCATATGCAAATATTATACAGCTGGGGAAAAAATGTATCAAATGATTCTTTATTTGTTTCTTTTATAGATAAAGAACCATTTTGAGATACCAGTAGAAGTATTCTATAAAGATGATGTCAGTGTTAAATCATGTGGGGTTGTGGCTCCAGAGGCCAACTTTGGTGTACCATTACAAGCTGTGTATACCCCAGGGGGAGAATTCCTCTTTAAACCGGTCTATGAAAAGTAAGTTCTAACTTCAGTGTACTGTTACAAGCTGTGTATACCCCAGGGGGAGAATTCCTCTTTAAACCGGTCTATGAAAAGTAAGTTCTAACTTCAGTGTACTGTTACAAGCTGTGTATACCCAAGGGGGAGAATTCCTCTTTGAACCAGTCTATGAAAAGTAAGTTCTAACTTCAGTGTTCCATTACAAGCTGTGTATACCCCAGAAGGAGAATTCCTCTTTAAACCAGTCTATGAAAAGTAAGTTCTAACTTCAGTATACTGTTACAAGCTGTGTATACCCCAGGGGAAGAATTCCTCTTTAAACCAGTCTATGAAAAGTAAGTTCTAACTTCAGTGTACCATTACAAGCTGTGTATACCCCAGAAGGAGAATTCCTCTTTAAACCAGTCTATGAAAAGTAAGTTCTAACTTCAGTGTACTGTTACAAGCTGTGTATACCCAAGGGGGAGAATTCCTCTTTAAACCAGTCTATGAAAAGTAAGTTCTAACTTCAGTGTTCCATTACAAGCTGTGTATACTCCAGAAGGAGAACATTCCTCTTTGAACCAGTCTATGAAAAGTAAGTTCTAACTTCAGTGTACTGTTACAAGCTGTGTATACCCAAGGGGGAGAATTCCTCTTTAAACCAGTCTATGAAAAGTAAGTTCTAACTTCAGTGTTCCATTACAAGCTGTGTATACCCCAGAAGGAGAATTCCTCTTTAAACCAGTCTATGAAAAGTAAGTTCTAACTTCAGTGTACCATTACAAGCTGTGTATACCCCAGGGGGAGAATTCCTCTTTAAACAGGTCTATGAAAAGTACGTTCTAACTTCAGTGTACTGTTACAAGCTGTGTATACCCTAGGGGGAGAATTCCTCTTTGAACCAGTCCATGAAAAGTAAGTTCTAACTTCAGTGTACCATTACAAGCTGTGTATACCCAAGGGGGAGAATTCCTCTTTGAACCAGTCTATGAAAAGTAAGTTCTAACTTCAGTGTACCATTACAAGCTGTGTATACCCCAGAAGGAGAATTCCTCTTTAAACCAGTCTATGAAAAGTAAGTTCTAACTTCAGTGTACTGTTACAAGCTGTGTATACCCCAGGGGGAGAATTCCTCTTTAAACCGGTCTATGAAAAGTAAGTTCTAACTTCAGTGTACTGTTACAAGCTGTGTATACCCAAGGGGGAGAATTCCTCTTTGAACCAGTCTATGAAAAGTAAGTTCTAACTTCAGTGTTCCATTACAAGCTGTGTATACCCCAGAAGGAGAATTCCTCTTTAAACCAGTCTATGAAAAGTAAGTTCTAACTTCAGTATACTGTTACAAGCTGTGTATACCCCAGGGGAAGAATTCCTCTTTAAACCAGTCTATGAAAAGTAAGTTCTAACTTCAGTGTACCATTACAAGCTGTGTATACCCCAGAAGGAGAATTCCTCTTTAAACCAGTCTATGAAAAGTAAGTTCTAACTTCAGTGTACTGTTACAAGCTGTGTATACCCAAGGGGGAGAATTCCTCTTTAAACCAGTCTATGAAAAGTAAGTTCTAACTTCAGTGTTCCATTACAAGCTGTGTATACTCCAGAAGGAGAACATTCCTCTTTGAACCAGTCTATGAAAAGTAAGTTCTAACTTCAGTGTACTGTTACAAGCTGTGTATACCCAAGGGGGAGAATTCCTCTTTAAACCAGTCTATGAAAAGTAAGTTCTAACTTCAGTGTTCCATTACAAGCTGTGTATACCCCAGAAGGAGAATTCCTCTTTAAACCAGTCTATGAAAAGTAAGTTCTAACTTCAGTGTACCATTACAAGCTGTGTATACCCCAGGGGGAGAATTCCTCTTTAAACAGGTCTATGAAAAGTACGTTCTAACTTCAGTGTACTGTTACAAGCTGTGTATACCCTAGGGGGAGAATTCCTCTTTGAACCAGTCCATGAAAAGTAAGTTCTAACTTCAGTGTACCATTACAAGCTGTGTATACCCAAGGGGGAGAATTCCTCTTTGAACCAGTCTATGAAAAGTAAGTTCTAACTTCAGTGTACCATTACAAGCTGTGTATACCCCAGAAGGAGAATTCCTCTTTAAACCAGTCTATGAAAAGTAAGTTCTAACTTCAGTGTACCGTTACAAGCTGTGTATACCCAAGGGGGAGAATTCCTCTTTGAACCAGTCTATGAAAAGTAAGTTCTAACTTCAGTGTACCGTTACAAGCTGTGTATACCCAAGGGGGAGAATTCCTCTTTGAACCAGTCTATGAAAAGTAAGTTCTAACTTCAGTGTTCCATTACAAGCTGTGTATACCCCAGAAGGAGAATTCCTCTTTAAACCAGTCTATGAAAAGTAAGTTCTAACTTCAGTGTACCATTACAAGCTGTGTATACCCCAGGGGGAGAATTCCTCTTTAAACAGGTCTATGAAAAGTACGTTCTAACTTCAGTGTACTGTTACAAGCTGTGTATACCCTAGGGGGAGAATTCCTCTTTGAACCAGTCCATGAAAAGTAAGTTCTAACTTCAGTGTACCATTACAAGCTGTGTATACCCAAGGGGGAGAATTCCTCTTTGAACCAGTCTATGAAAAGTAAGTTCTAACTTCAGTGTACCATTACAAGCTGTGTATACCCCAGAAGGAGAATTCCTCTTTAAACCAGTCTATGAAAAGTAAGTTCTAACTTCAGTGTACCGTTACAAGCTGTGTATACCCAAGGGGGAGAATTCCTCTTTGAACCAGTCTATGAAAAGTAAGTTCTAACTTCAGTGTACCGTTACAAGCTGTGTATACCCAAGGGGGAGAATTCCTCTTTGAACCAGTCTATGAAAAGTAAGTTCTAACTTCAGTGTTCCATTACAAGCTGTGTATACCCCAGAAGGAGAATTCCTCTTTAAACCAGTCTATGAAAAGTAAGTTCTAACTTCAGTGTACCATTACAAGCTGTGTATACCCCAGGGGGAGAATTCCTCTTTAAACAGGTCTATGAAAAGTAAGTTCTAACTTCAGTGTACTGTTACAAGCTGTGTATACCCTAGGGGGAGAATTCCTCTTTAAACCAGTCCATGAAAAGTAAGTTCTAACTTCAGTGTACCATTACAAGCTGTGTATACCCCAGGGGGAGAATTCCTCTTTGAACCAGTCTATGAAAAGTAAGTTCTAACTTCAGTGTACCATTACAAGCTGTGTATACCCCAGGGGGAGAATTCCTCTTTAAACCAGTCCATGAAAAGTAAGTTCTAACTTCAGTGTACCATTACAAGCTGTGTATACCCCAGGGGGAGAATTCCTCTTTAAACCAGTCCATGAAAAGTAAGTTCTAACTTCAGTGTACCATTACAAGCTGTGTATACCCCAGAAGGAGAATTCCTCTTTAAACCAGTCTATGAAAAATAAGTTCTAACTTCAGTGTACCGTTACAAGCTGTGTATACCCAAGGGGGAGAATTCCTCTTTGAACCAGCCTATGAAAAGTAAGTTCTAACTTCAGTGTACCGTTACAAGCTGTGTATACCCCAGGGGGAGAATTCCTCTTTAAACCAGTCTATGAAAAGTAAGTTCTAACTTCAGTGTACCATTACAAGCTGTGTTTACCCCAGGGGAAGAATTCCTCTTTAAACCAGTCTATGAAAAGTAAGTTCTAACTTCAGTGTACCGTTACAAGCTGTGTATACCCAAGGGGGAGAATTCCTCTTTAAACCAGTCTATGAAAAGTAAGTTCTAACTTCAGTGTTCCATTACAAGCTGTGTATACCCCATAAGGAGAATTCCTCTTTAAACCATTCTATGAAAAGTAAGTTCTAACTTCAGTGTACCATTACAAGCTGTGTATACCCCAGGGGAAGAATTCCTCTTTAAACCAGTCCATGAAAAGTAAGTTCTAACTTCAGTGTACCATTACAAGCTGTGTATACCCCAGGGGGAGAATTCCTCTTTAAACCAGTCCATGAAAAGTAAGTTCTAACTTCAGTGTACCATTACAAACTGTGTATACCCCAGAAGGAGAATTCCTCTTTAAACCAGTCTATGAAAAGTAAGATCTAACTTCAGCGTACTGTTACAAGCATGTATACCCCAGGAGAGAATTCCTCTTTAAAACGGTCTATAAAAAGTAAGTTCTAACTTTAGTGTACCGTTACAAGCTGTGTATACCCAAGGGGAAGAATTCCTCTTTAAACCAGTCTATGAAAAGTAAGTTCTAACTTCAGTATACTGTTACAAGCTGTGTATACCCCAGGGGGAGAATTCCTCTTTAAACCAGTCTATGAAAAGTAAGTTCTAACTTCAGTGTACTGTTACAAGCTGTGTATACCCCAGGGGAAGAATTCCTTTTTAAACAGGTCTATAAAAAGTAAGTTCTAACTTAAGTGTACTGTTACAAGCTGTGTATACCCCAGGGGAAGAATTCCTCTTTAAACCGGTCTATGAAAAGTAAGATCTAACTTCAGTGTACTGTTACAAGCTGTGTATATCCCAGGGGAGAATTCCTCTTTAAACCAGTCTATGAAAAGTAAGATCTAACTTCAGCGTACCGTCACTAGCTGTGTATACCCCAGGGGGAGAATTCCTCTTTAAACCGGTCTATAAAAAGTAAGTTCTAACTTTAGTGTACTGTTACAAGCGCTGTATACCCCAGGGGGAGAATTCCTCTTTAAACCAGTCTATGAAAAGTAAGTTCTAACTTCAGTGTACCATTGCAAGCTGTGTATACCCCAGGGGGAGAATTCCTCTTTAAACCAGTCTATAAAAAGTAAGTTCTAACATCAGTGTACCGTTACAAGATGTGTATACCCCAGGGGGAGAATTCCTCTTTAAACCAGTCTATAAAAAGTAAGTTCTAACTTCAGTGTACTGTTACAAGCTGTGTATACCCCAGGGGGAGAATTCCTCTTTAAACGTGTCTATAAAAAGTAGGTCAACGTAATATTGAAGGCTGAATTGACTCAGAGTTGATCCAAATAATGAATTTTGATAATAATTTATATTATGCTTAAAAATTTCAATGGAAATCATTGATTAGATGAATGCAGCTAGAAAACCACAATGTAAGAGTCCCAACTGTTTAACCTCAGAATATATTATGGTCATTTTGGTTTGACTGTTAAGCTGTGTTTATTTATTTAAATAAGCAACACCTACAATAAAGTTGCATCAAAAGTGATACAAAAAAATATATCAATAAAAAGATGTTTTATTTGGTACTACATACTTTTAGCTACCAAGTATCCAAGGAAACAGTGTCATGGAGGGGTGCAGAAAATTTAGGAACAGTCCAATTGGCATGTCAAGGGGAGTCAGGACACAGTGCATTCTATATATCTGTAAGTTGTTAGATTTGTCAAGATTTCATATATATATTTTTTATTGTAAACAAATATATTTATTCTATATTTATATGTTATTTTATTTTTGGCAATCATTTTATACATTGCGTACATACAAAGTCTCTTCATTAAAAAAAAGATTTTGAAGGAATTTCCTTATTAAAATTTAAAAAAGGAAAAAAATATCAATTAATTGCCTCGAATCAGGAATTTTAAGATAAAACAAGTAATCGTTTGCACAAAGATACTAAATATGAACATGATGAATATAAAAAATGATATTGCTCATTATATATCCAGTACGATGAAATATAGAGCATAACTTGCTTACCACTTTTAGAAGTTAAAATGTGAAAAACAAAAAATGCATTTGGTATGGCTTAAGTTTGGAAGTTCTATTTATAACAGAGGTACTTGTAGTTATTGTAAAGCTAGTACACAGCATTTATTCAATATACAATCAAATCGATGATTGTCTTTTTACTTCCTCTTTAGGTGAGAGCAGAGATAGAGAAAGTATATTTTGATGTCGGAGATACAATGTCAGCCAAGTCATTTATATTCCATCTATCACCGACTGTCATATTACACAACCTTCTACCTTATCCAATCAGTTTCCAGTTAGAGGTAGGTTAAAGTTCAGGGTCATCATACTACATAACTTTCTACCTTATTCAATCAGGTTCCAGCTAGAGGTAGGCTAAAGTTCAGGGTCGTCATACTACAAACCTTCTACCTTATCTAATCAGGTTCCAGCTAGTGGTAGGTTAAAGTTCAGGGTCGTCATACTACACAACCTTCTACCTTATCCAATCAGGTTCCAGTTAGAGGTAGGTTAAAGTTTAGGGTCAACATACTACATAACCTTCTACCTTATCCAATCAGGTTCCAGTTAGAGGTAGGTTAAAGCTCAGGGTCGTCATACTACACAAACTTCTACCTTATCCAATCAGGTTCCAGTTAGAGGTAGGTTAAAGTTCAGGGTTGTCATACTACACAACCTTCTACCTTATCTAATCAGTTTCAAGTTAGAGGTAGGTTAAAGTTTAGGGTCAACATACTACATAACCTTCTACCTTATCCAATCAGGTTCCAGTTAGAGGTAGGTTAAAGTTTAGGGTCAACATACTACATAACCTTCTACCTTATCCAATCAGGTTCCAGTTAGAGGTAGGTTAAAGTTCAGGGTCGTCATACTACACAACCTTCTACCTTATCCAATCAGGTTCCAGTTAGAGGTAGGTTAAAGTTCAGGGTTGCCATACTACACAACCTTCTACCTTATCTAATCAGGTTCCAGTTAGAGGTAGGTTAAAGATCAAAGTGTAAAGTGCAAACAAATGTCATTTATATTAAAGCATGTTTCGTTTATACTTAGTAATAATTTTGATTCAGGATTTCCAAGTTATCCCACAAGTTTCTGTAAGATCCAGATCAGAGGACTATCCATTTAGGCCCAAACTATTGTATAAATATGGAAGTGAACATAGAAGATCATAATATAAAAATTTTGCCTAAGAATATTCATTATGTATTTCAGGGTACAGAAGAGCACACAACTCTACAGAAAGGAAAGAACACAGCTCTACTGAATGCTTGTGTTGGCAAATCTAATGTAGAAATTGTGGTAAGTGTTCAGAGGGCTGGTGTTAGTTGTAATTGGGTGTGGGTAAAAAGTGTTTATAGAAAGCTATAGGTCACTTAGGTTGACACTTTAAACAATTTATATATTGTGAGATTCACAACCTTTTACAGGTCCATCTTGAAAACTCAAAAACCAATCTCAAAACTAAATATTTAATGAGATAAGAGGTTATGACATGTTAAAGGATATTTATAAATGTATGTTGGAATATGCAGATTTTTTTTTATTTTATCAAACTTCACCTTGTTTTAAATACAGTTACTCAAAACTCATTGCTCAACATATTGTATAGACAGTCACTCAAAACTCATTGCTCGACATATTGTATAGACAGTCACTCAAAACTCATTGCTCGACATATTGTATAGACAGTCACTCAAAACTCATTGCTCGACATATTGTATAGACAGTCACTCAAAACTCATTGCTCGACATATTGTATAGACAGTCACTCAAAACTCATTGCTCGACATATTGTATAGACAGTCACTCAAAACTCATTGCTCGACATATTGTATAGACAGTCACTCAAAACTCATTGCTCTACATATTTTATAGACAGTCACTCAAAAGTCATTGCTCGACATATTTTATAGACAGTCACTCAAAAGTCATTGCTCGACATATTTTATAGACAGTCACTCAAAACTCATTGCTCGACATATTTTATAGACAGTCACTCAAAAGTCATTGCTCGACATATTTTATAGACAGTCACTCAAAACTCATTGCTCAACATATTTTTTAGACAGTCACTCAAAAGTCATTGCTCGACATATTTTATAGACAGTCACTCAAAACTCATTGCTCAACATATTTTATAGACAGTCACTCAAAAGTCATTTCTCGACATCTTGTGTAGACAGTTACATCTGTCTATTAATGTTACATCTAGATATCATGACTTTGGTAGGTTGCTGTCTCATTGACAGGTACCTCACATCTCCCTTTATTCAGAATAATTTTAGTCGGGTTCCATTATATATTTTTCTCTAATTCTATGGAAATTTATCCCTTTCTAAACCCATCATATAAAAAAATTTAATCAACATGTGGTGGCTGGTGATCTCAAAAGATTATTGGAGGATTTTAAGGGTCATGACCTTTTTAGCCAACTAGATGAATCAAAATATGCTAACAGGTGTTAATGAAATTGACAACTTCGTGCAATGTGAAAGGCACTCGAAGGGGACTTTCAGTTAACAAAAAAAGAAAATGTATTTTTTAATCATTAGAGAAACAGATTCCTACATAGTTACTCGTGGATTATCGGATTTATTCAATCTCGATAGTTGAGGCGGCTCGGACTTTAAAATTGATAATTTAACTATCTGGATTGGATAAATCCGATAATCCACTGGTATCAATGTAAGAATCTATATTTATCTTCTGAAACTTGACAGTGTTATATGTATATTTCAGATACCAATCTATGAAGGTAAAGAATGGATAGGACACAGATCGATAACCAATGATCTACCAGAACTCTCCATGCTGACATTTGAGGCTTACGAAGGGGCTCAACAAGTTACACAGGTAAGATATGATATAGTAATGACACAGATCTATAACAAATGATCTACCAGAACTCTCCATGCTGACATTTGAGGCTTATGAAGGGGCTCAACAAATTACACAGGTAAGATATGATATAGTAATGACACAGATCTATAACCAATGATCTACCAGAACTCTCCATGCTGAAATTTGAGGCTTACGAAGGGGGTCAACAAGTTACACAGGTAAGATATGATGAAAATTACTTGGGTCTTAGTACAAAAACATTTCAGTTAAGGTAATGAATTGATTTTGGAAATTGTATATGTACATTTTGCACTGTTTCCCTAGATATTTCATTTGGTGAATATATAAAAAAAGGGTAATAATAGTAACCAACATGCAAAGTATAAATGGAGTCTTATAATGTCAAACCCATATCAATAAATTTACCCTTCTGGAAAAGTGTTTATTATACGACCGCAAAATTTGAAAAATTTTTCGTCGTATATTGCTATCACGTTGGCGTCGTCGGCGTAACAAGGTTTATGACCACAAAAGGAAGGTTGGTATTGATTTTGGGAGTTTTGGTCCCAACATTTTAGGAATTAGGGGCCAAAAAGGGCCCAAATAAGCATTTTCTTGGTTTTCGCACTATAACTTTAGTTTAAGTTAATAGAAATCTATGAAATTTTGACACAAGGTTTATGACAACAAAAGAACCGTTGGGATTGATTTTGGGAGTTTTGGTTTTAACAGTTAAGGAATTAGGGGCCAAAAAATGGCCCAAATAAGCATTATTCTTGGTTTTCGCACAATAACTTTAGTTTAAGTAAATAGAAATCAATGAAATTTAAACACAATGTTAATGACTACAAAAGGAAGGTTGGTATTGATTTTTGGAGTTTAGGTCCCAACAGTTTAGGAATTAGGGGCCAAAAAGGGACCCAAATAAGCATTTTTCTTGGTTTTCGCACCATAACTTTAGTATAAGTAAATAGAAATCTATGAAATTTAAACACAAGGTTTATGACCATAAAAGGAAGGTTGGGTTTGATTTTGGGAGTTTTGGTCCTAACAGTTTAGAAATAAGGGGCCCAAAGGGTCCAAAATTGAACTTTGTGTTATTTCATCAAAAATAGAATAATTGGGGTTGTTTGATATGCCGAATCTAACTATGTATGTAGATTCTTAATTTTTGGTCCCGTTTTCAAATTGGTCTACATTAAGGTCCAAAGGGTCCAAAATTAAACTTAGTTTGATTTTAACAAAAAATGAATCCTTGGGGTTCTTTGATATGCTGAATTTAAAAATGTACTTAGATTTTTAATTATTGGCCTAGTTTTCAAGTTGGTCCAAATGGGGGTCCAAAATTAAACTTTGTTTGATTTCATCAAAAATTGAATAATTGGGGTTCTTTGATATGCTAAATCTAACTGTGTATGTAGATTCTTAATTTTTGGTCCAGTTTTCAAATTGGTCTACATTAAGGTCCAAAGGGTCCAAAATTAAACTAAGTTTGATTTTAACAAAAATCAAATTCTTGGGCTTATTTGACATGCTTTATCTAAATATGTAGTTTGATTTTTGATTATGGGCCCAGTTTTCAAGTTGGTCCAAATCAGGATTCCATATCAAGTATTGTGCAATAGCAAGAAATTTTCAATTTCACAGTATTGCACAATAGCAAGAAATATCTAATTGCACAATATTGTGCAATAGCAATTAATTTTCAATTGGAGTTATCTTTCTTTGTATAGAATAGTAGTTGATAATATATGTTGGAAATTTGCCAGACATGACTATGATGTCATTTTCTATTTTTATTTGCCAATAACTTTATGTAAATAACTTCATTGGAAATTTGCCAATATAAAATGTTGCTGATGAATCTTTTTTTCCTTATCTTATCTAAAATGTTTTTAGATAATGTATGTTGGACATTTGCCAGACATGACTATGATGTCATTTTCTATTTTTATTTGCCAATAACTTTATGTAAATAACTTCATTGGAAAATTGCCAATATAAAATGTTGCTGATGAAGTTTTTTTTATTGTTTTATACAATAAACAATGTATATTCACTTTTACTACCAACCAATCTTTACCATTCAGTGATAACAAGCACTTTATTTTACATTTTAATATTTTATGATGTATTTAAAAGAGTAGTTATTGTTGCAAACTCCATTAGAAATTTGAATTGATATCAGTTTTGGAAAAAGGGAAACGGGGATGTGAAAAAAAAATGGGGGGGGGGGGGGGGGGGGGGGTTTAATTTTTCTCATTTCAGATTTCATAAATAAAAAGAAAATTTCTTCAAACATTTTTTTGAGAGGATTAATATTCAACAGCATAGTGAATTGCTCAAAGGCAAAAAAACAACTTTTAAGTTCATTAGACCACATTCATTCTGTGTCAGAAACCTATGCTGTGTCAACTATTTAATTTTAGATTTAAAAAGTTTGAAGAAGAAATCTTTAATTGATTTGTAAAATCTTGACATTTGTTTTGTGTAAAAAAAAACCATGTAATGTCAAAAATTTGATCACAATCCAAATTCAGAGCTGTATCACGCTTGAATGCTTTGTCCATACTTGCCCCAACTGTTCAGGGTTCGACCTCTGCGGTCATATAAAGCTGCGCCCTGCGGAGCACCTGGTTTAGCTTAGATACATGTAGATCTTTTTGCCATATATGCTGATGTTTCAGACTTGGATCTAGCACTTTTTAAAAAGGGTGTAAAAAAGGCGTTTGGGTGTGTTCCAATCATATATCTGCATAGTTGTCAAACAACTGTCTAAAAACTCTATATATGCCCCACTAAGCATTCAAATGTGACATGAAATTTTATAGTTGTATATCATTAGTCGTAAATTGTTAATCAATTTCAGAATCTTGGTTTACATTGTAAAAAGAATGATGGGTGTATGGACATATCTGTCTACAGTCCTTACTGGATGGTTAACAAAACAGGACAGGACCTTTACTACAAGGTAAGTACTGAATGCGTCCTATCACCAGACATTTATTTGAGAGTTGTAGCATAACAAATGCCCTTAATGTAGTAGGAATTGCTTACCATTAAGTATTACCCAAGTTTTTATAAAATTTGTTTGGTCCTTCGGGTGACTTTTATATTTAACCTAAATTATTATATATCCTTCAGATCCTGATGACACCGCAGACAATGTAATGTTGATTTTAATTTTCTAATTTCAGGCGAGTGACGGAGAAGATTTTACAACACATTGCCATGACAACCTAGATATTGTAATGTTCTCATTCAAACAGAAAACACTCTTCAGTACAAAGAAAAAAGTAAGTGTCAAATGTACAATAAACAATGAATGTGTTTGCATCATATAATTCACAAGATTGATTCAGGGGAATATTTGTTTGTAGACTAAAATTAATACAAACAAGATATACAGACATTACCTTGAAATTATATCTAACAAAGAATATACGTGTGTATAGTGATTTTAAGTCTTGAAATAGTATAGAAACTAATATGGTTTGAATATAGATTCTGAGCTTTGTTGATGCTAATTCTGTAGAAGATGACACAAAATGAGATGTGATGTAAATGTTATTTAGAATAGTGCATGTATAGTCATAACTGGAGCCGGAAACTAGGAAGTGATTCATAATTATATATGTTGAAAATTTATTTGTGTTGTTTTTTTGCAGAATGAATGATAGCGTTTCTGTACATTGGGATGGGGTAGGGGTTGGATGGAGGGGGGGGGGGGGGGGGGGGTCAAGATGTCAGAGTAGTTTAAGTTCTGTTGATTCATTTATTTTCATTGGTATCAATTTTCATGGTTTGAAGAAAACTTGCAGATTTGTGAATAAATATTTTCATGGTTTTGGCAAAGTTTGCATACATTGAGAAATTTGTAATTTGTTGAACTTTTTAAGAGGTTCCCCTATACAAACAAAAACCATGAAAATTGGTATCCAATGAAAATTGATTAACCCACATTATTTTCAAATGCTTTCTTCATCTTTTATCAGTTTAACACTGGGCAGTTGCAGAAATGACCAGAATAGGTGGGGGTTAAAGTTTCAGTCATGTCAGGATCTGATGTTATGAGTTCAAATTTATCTGAGATAAGTTAAAAACTGTCTTAGTTATCTGTTAACAGTTCAAGTCTTAGTTTGGACTTGTTGCAAATATTTCAAAGGTTAGGTTAGTGCACAAGTGTTTTATAGAATTTGTCAGGTAGTACGGTACAAAAGATTTAACCATGGCATTGTTTCAGCCATTAGTGGCATTGTCAATATTGGAGTTGTATGTTTGACTGTAGATTGTGATTTACAACAAGCTGTAAACAGGCAGTCTGCATCATTAGCCCCTTATCTAGACTAGTAAAAAGAAATTTGGACTACTTAGTTTTTGCTAAACTTCGTTGAGACACATAAGAAAATGTTGAAATATTGGTCTTTGGACTTGGATGTAGTAAAAGTTTCTGGTGCAGACTGCATGAGAAATGTGTCGAAGGATAGGTCTAGGAATTTTCAATTCACTTTTTACATTTACATTTGTCAATCAATTTGGTATCCTTTATCTATTTAATTATTTAAACATAAGGTAAGGTTAAAGTTCTTTGATAGGAAAAAGAAACTCCAACTTTCATATTTACTACTTTATATTATATATAGGTAGAATCATTGGCATTGCATGATGTTGACTCATCCAATGAGGTTGATTCGTTGCCTGCTGTTGTTACGATGGAAGAGAGGGTAATTTGTTTGTATTACAGAGTTAACTCCCTTGTTATCACATGTTTATTATGTTATACTGTTCCACTGCAGGTATGCATGATGTTTTCTTTTCAGTTTTTCGATCTTTTGGTTTTTTAGTTGAAGTTAAAAAAAGAATTGCTGTCAATTCAGAAAATATTGGGTGCATTTATTATTGTGAATTTTAAAGAATGGACATAAATGCAAGGTTAATTATTGGGATGATTTTACAGAAAGTATTCATAAAGATGTTTGTATCTGACACCAGAATGTGAGTTTATATTATAGTCGCATTATTTACCATAATAAAAACCTCACAATAATTTCTGAATGACAGTATATTGCTGTCTTGTATACAGGAGGTACTGACCTATTGTGGTTGAAAACATTTCAACATTTGCCACAGATTTTAACATTTACAGCAAAAGTTGAACGAGTCAGGACATGACAGTATTTTTCAGATGATTACGATAGTTGCAAACATAGAAAGGGGAGCTATGGTGTGAGTTTTGCTAAGACAGCAACCCTTAACCACAGGTTTACAAATTTTAGACATTTAAAGGTCAAAATAGAAATGCACCATCTCCATTATAGCAAGCTCTAGATAAAAGGTTATCTGTAAAGATTGTGAATGAAATCAAATGACATTAAACTTCTAAAATAAAAACTAAAGATTTCTTAAAAAAAAATAGTCTTTTATCATGTATATGTTGACACTGGGAACAGTATATCTAACGGGAAATTAATCTGATAGGCTTTTCAATATTAAATTGATAAAATCTTGGACTTTAACAGACTTCATAAATTGAGCAAAGAGTCAATATATATATATATATGTTCCTGGTTGACATATAACATGTCATAAAATACTTCTAATTTTCTTTTCTTCAAAACAATTATTGAAATTAAGTCTTTATAAGAAATAAGTATAAATGCATTAATATTTATAAAGCGAAATACATTGACAGAAAAATAAACACAATTTGAAGTCAGCTTTGGCTGAGCCAGTTTTTCTTGCTGAGTCAACACTCTCAGCAACAGAAATCAAGGAGTATCGTAAACAAATGAAATGGAAGGTAAAGGTAGACAACTCTTGCTTGTATTAACCAGATCTTCCCAGCAGTTTGGTCACATGGGTTTTAAGTTAGTGCTTTTTATGCACGGTTTATAACTTTACTGCTAAAATCATGTAAGGCCAACTAAAATTAATTAGTAGATTTTCATCCAAAGTTTTGAAAAAAATGGGGCAGGTAGGAGGATTTTATTTTTAAAATTTTATTTAATATGGAACCTTCTTGTGACATGAACTTCATATATATGTATTATAATTAGCTTATATCATTGTAAATGTGTAAACATGTAAAAAGAATCGTACATAATTTTTCATTCTTGAATATAAAACATCTCTGATTGTCAACGACTGTTCTACATGCAATTGCTACTTTAGAAACCTATTTTCAGTCAACAGTATTCAGTTTGACTACAAACTCCAAATTTATTTTGCTTTCTAAGCAATGGTTTGTAGTCCCCATAACTTATGCAAGTGCAATGGTATGCAACACAAGTATTATGAATGAAATGAAAACTCAAACAAATGTTGGGAATAGTAGGGTTGGCGCTTTTAAGATTCTCAAGTAATGCAAGACTGACGCATATATAATTACATTGTAAAACATAAAGTTGTTTGAATACTCTTTTAATGGTATTTTATGTTTTTAAACAAAAACAATATCCATAGGTAAATCTAAGGGTTTTCTATAACACAATGTGGATGTTTGCCGACTTTTTGAAATCAATATACGGTCATAGATCTAACAAGTTAGTTAATTTCTTCAATGGGACTTTAATCCAGTTATATTTTTTCTACCAATTTGTTCCAAGATTCTTGCGCTTTGGAAATCATTCACAGCCCAAATTTGCTTACATAGGCAATGTATTATTAAATAAATCCACGGTTTTCTGATGACAGAAATTTCCATATTGGGATTTGTACACACGGATTTCGATTAGAGCAGATATGAAATTTTTGCAGATAATCCATCAACATCATCCAAATTAGTTTTTCTAAATTGTTTTCTTGGATGCAATTTATCATCCATAGATTATATACTTTCAATTTCGGTCATTATTTTCTTATTGAGGAAAACCTCTGCAGATTTTTTCAGTTTTGTTTGAGACGTGTGCTCTCCCCATTTGGGATCCATTAGTAGTTTCAGACCTTATCTTTTTAAGTCTGATAGTTCTTGCTGTTCTAATGGATCGGTAGTTTCTTTCCGAGATCCTTTTCAGTAGGATTTTCGGCTTTTCTCTACCAATGATACAGGAGGGCATTTAGCAGTGTCGGTTTTAATATGTATTTTGTCCTAACCGATTCCTCGTTATTATCTTAGCATATTTTGCCATGGCATTTGTGGGGCATCCGGGGTGACCTTGTTCCATTTTATGTATATAGTTATCCATTTTTTTTTATACTTTGAGAACTGAACAAATCAGGTGAGTGTGTGAGTTTAGTATGTTTTATTTGACTGCATTGTATTATGTTTAGGGACAGTTAACTTTCTGGTAATAAGACCCGTCACGGCCTGGCTTGGGAATTGGATAGGCAAATGCTCACATTAATCTGTACCAAAAAAGGCTTCAAATGTCCTCCTTTATACGCCACAACTCATGGTGGTGGTCCTATTTAAAGGAGGCTCATATGTAGACAAGACAAGACAAGATTTGCGTTCTTCGACGTAGGGTATTAGTATCCCGATTATTTCATGCCCTTCTGGTAATCTATCTCTATTCTCTGTATATGATATTGTTGTAATTGAGCGGCAGAATTTGTCAACATAAGCGTTTTAATGTACTCGAAACAAGAAATATGAAAACTGAAATTTGAAACAAAACGAAATTATTGACAGTTACCGGTTACGGAAATGAACAAAATCCGGAAATCGTAAATTTTTCAAAATAAAAAAAAACGGGGTGGGACGATTTCAGAGGGGAAGGTGGGGATGAAATCTATCAATTAATTTTAATTGGCCTAAGTGTTAACCTATTTGTTTGTGAGCTTTCAATTCTATTTTATTTTTTATATAAAATTATCTGATATTGAAATTAAACTTGCACAGGTAAATCAAAATAGATATTATAGCTAAACCCATATAAGTGTTAACACTTTTGTTTGAGCTATATTGTTTTCAATCCCTAACAATGGTTTGAATAGCTCCTAATAAGATTAAAATATAACTGTCGAATGGCAAATAAATCAGTTAACACTTATATGAGTTGAAGTGTTCACAAAATGAAAAATACTGTTCAATAGTTTTCCTATTTTACTAGAATTTCTATAGTCCCCAAAATGATATTTGTAAAGTAAAGATGAAAACTTTTATAAGTAATAAGTCATTTTAACCCCATTTATGACTAAGTCATTGCAGCTACCCTTTTCTTCCCTTCATTAAAAAGTAGTTGGTCAAAGGTGATTTTTATTTGAAGAACATTTTATTCTTAGTCCATCTGTTCTGAGGATTATACTTCAAGCATTTCCATATGTACTGTTATTTGGTTGATCAAAGAACATATTTTGTATTTATGCGAATGAAAGGGATTATTAATATTTTAAGAATGCAACCTATTACAAATGTACTTTTAAAATATAGTTCTACAAACTTATGTCATTTTTTTTTAAAGCATGAAAGATTGTATACCTAAGAATGATGACTTGTTATTTAACTTTAATAAAAGTATGTTTATTCAATAAATAACTGTATGTATGTACGTGTAGTTTCCTCTGATATCCAAAGAACCCCTCGAGAGCTGCGAGGGTACAGTGGAATCCGTGTACACTCCCTATCGGAATTAATGGAGATGTGTCGCTAACGTATTTACAATGTTTAATATTTACAAGGACAATCCCCACCCCATCAGCAAGGAAATTTAGGACACCGGGCAGGGTCTGTTATTATGGTGGAGGAAGCCGAAGTACTCAGGGAAAACCCCCGGGCTGCTCGGCGGGAACAAACAAACCGAAGAGATATCAGCAGATTGATCTCCAGGTCAAAGTCAGGAACAACTTTGACCAACCCACGCCCCCATAGTACCCATGCTAGTTTAAACTTTGGTCTGAGATAATCCAATGTCAGACTTTCAGAAATGTTTTTTAAAAAAAGGTGGTTCCTCCTAAGGTTGTAGATGTTAACATGTATAGATACTATTTTTTAAACTGATTAAACTGTAGATATATATTTTTCCTTAATCTTTTCTGCTGTAGATCTATAATTTAAAACTTATAAATTTCTTGAACAAATATGTTATACATTTTTCAGTTATAAATATTTAAAAAAAAACAAAAAAAAACAGAGCTTTCCCAAACATTGATTGATGTCTGTCTTACTTGTTTTCTCTCATACTTCTAATTTTCCTTTTTGTTTTTTATAAACAATTTAGAGTTATCTTGTTCACTACTTGATGGAAAGTTGACCTCAAAAGCTGTATTTTAATAGCAAATCATTCAGGCAAATGTATTTCTCCACTGTTGTTAATTTTATAGTGAATTCCACTTACGGTTATAACCTATCCTAGATCTTTAATAAACATGATAAAAATTAAACGGTTGACAAGAAAATTTAAAATAAGAAAAAATAAAACTTGATGTGATTTTTTTTCTCAGGAATCTTATACTGTTTACGGTAACACTGAGGAAGAGCAATATATTTTAATATTAATTAAAGAAAAAAGTCAATAAATTTTATCAAATCTAACTACAGTTTTCTATATTTTTTATCTTAAATTTTTGAATTTTTATCTCAGGGATTTGAAAAATTATATTTCCTTAGATGTAGTGGTAGAACTATATATGTATTCTGGAAACTATATGTAAAAAGAGGTAACATTATAGAATTATTTTATACCCAAAAGACACCTATAAGATGTAGAATTTTCACAGCGATACTAAAAGTTCTTTGCTTCTAATTTTATCAAGTGTGACTTTTGAATTATCTTTCACTGCACTATGTGTGTTTAATAAAGATTTGGAGGTTATATCTGGCTAAGCAATAATTAGTTTGTGTTTCTAAGTCAGTTTTTAAAGGTTTATTTTTCAAATGTTTATTTTTTTAAATAATTTGTTTATGTTTTGATTTTGGAGATGTTAATTAGTTTTTCGTCAGAAATTTAGGAATGATTGGTGTGAGATTTCATTTCAATTTTTTTTCTGTGGATTTTTTTTCTCTTCTTTTTTAACAGTTTAAATTTACATGGAGATTAAAACAAATTTAAGTTATAGTGTATTTTGAAAAACATAATATATGTGACAATGTTTTAATTCCTAAAAGGATGCTAAGGGCAAGGAAACCACTAAGGGCAAGGAACCCACTAAGGGCAAGGAACCTGCTAAGGGCAAGGAACCAGACCAAAAGAAAACAAAGGAATGGAAACAAAGTGGGAAAGTAAGTCAGAGCATGGTTATCTCCCCTTTAATTATTTTTATTTATTTCCCCCATTTTAGGTTGCTGATTACATTTTGCTTATGTGTGGGTCTTTGTTTGATTAGCAGTTATATAATTAGACATATATCTGCTTTATTTTATTATTTTGAATCATTTATTTGTATGACAAACACCACACTTTTGTATTGTCTATTTAAGATTGCTAATTTTATTTTTACTTATGTGTGGGCCATGGTTCAAAAAACATTTACACTATTGGACTTATATCTGCTTTATTTATTATTTTAAATCATTTGTTTATTCATTGTATAATAAAAGACATTAGTTTATTTCATTTTCAAAATTCATATTTTTATTTTGCTTTTGTGTGGGCCATGATTAAAACAACTGTTATACTATTTGCAATATGTCTGCTTTATTTATTTTGTATTTTTTTTTTATTATTGATTATACAATATAACCACTGTATCTTGTTTTCCTTTTTGTTGATATTACATATTTTTATTTTGCTTTAGTGTGGGCAATGGTTGAAACAATATAGGTGACATAGGCTTTATATCTTTCTGCTTTATTTAATACTTTATATGAGATTTTTTATGCAAAAAGCAAAAAAAAATGTTGCTTTAGAAAGCAGTTGATTCTAACATGAGGTCCTTCAAACGGTAAAATATGAATATATTTCCGGGGCTGTTCCTATCGTACTCCCATGTTATATGTTTTTTTATGAATGAGCTTCCTGACGTCATAGAACGATGACATAAAAATATAAGCATTTTAAGGTGGTATGGGAGACTAAAATAAAAATGATACAATTTGTTCATACTTTGCCAAATTGTTGTATCTTTTGATACATGTTGAAAAATATAATAAAAATGATAGGTCACTGCGCATTTTCTCAAGCTACAGGACGCGACAAAATGACACATTTTGTATGGATTATACAGGAAAAAACACCATTTTGTGATTAGAAACTAAACAAAATGATAGAATTGTTAAATACTTCAGGAAAAGATAGCTTTCAGACACTGCTTTAAGAATATCAAAAGAAAAGATAGGGTGACCGTAAGTTTTTCCAGATAAAATACAAAATAGGAAAATTCCATACAGAATCCTTCAGAAAATGCACTTTTTTAGAGTTACCTCCCCTTAAAATGCCAATTTAAAAAAAAAAAAAAAAAAAAACAACCAAAAATAATTAACATTTGCAAAAATATCAATATTTAGAAGTTATATTCTTATAAATTGGTACTTTTAAATGAAAATGTACATTAAACATCTGCATTCCTGCATCAAATTTTGCTAACTTGATGGAAAATCTAGACCTTTGATTCTCTGTTTTTTACAATCCAAGATGGAGGAAGACACCCATACCACCTTAAATTCATCCAAAAAGATCTAAATACATTTTTGTAAATAGTTTAAGCATGTCACTTGCTCAGTTAGCTACGTTCTTTAACACCAATTTAATAGTGCGTTTATCTATTGAAACGGAAAATATTTGCCTCCACCTAGAGCGCTTCAATCTAAAATAATTGCAGTATTTGTCCTGTTAGAATTGAAATTATTCATGGGGGATTGAATATATTATATAGATTTAACTATCATTCATGGTAAAATATTTGTCATAAAAGGCCAACCTGTGGTAAAATCACAATATATTCAAGCCCATATATTCAAGCCCCCATGAATTATTTTCTTAATTATAATTTTGGAACAGCTAACTTTCCCAATTGATGGGCGATTTCACAGAGACGCCCATATATCTCTTGAAGTCCTTTATTGTTTTTATAAAGCTGAAAAATAAAACAGACATTCCATGATTTAAGTTGGCATTCAAGCACATACTTAACCAATCAAAACATTTTTTATTACACTTAAAACCTAAAACACTTATTACTACAATAACCAGCCGCTGTGAGTCCTTGAAGATTAGGTTATTTGGCAGAATAAATACATGAAATTTTCTGATTGTCTTGTAAAATTTTTATCATTCATCTATTTTGTTTTTATGCCCCACCTACAATAGTAGAGGGGCATTATGTTTTCTGTTTTGTGAGTCTGTTCGTTCATCCTTCCGTGCTTTTGTCTCACTTCAGGTTTAAGTTTTTGGTCAAGGTAATATCTTATGATATGATCTTTCTAATTTTAATGCCAAATTAAAGTTTTTACTCCAATTTCACAGTCCACTAAACATAGAAAATGATAGTGCGATTGGAGCATCCCTGTACTATGGATACATTCTTGTTTAGTTTATACATGTATATGTATTGCAATTATGTTGATATATTTATTCATGTGTGTAATATTTTGTTTTGCTGAATATGTATTTTTGCTTTATCCCAATAACCACTTTTAACATGTAATGGATATAAACATATACTGTATCTTATTTGCAAAGGAAGTAAAACCTTCTTAAGAATCTGTTGGTGATGGTCAGCGTATTTATTATCCTGAAAATGACAGCAAAGGTGAAAAGTTTGTATTAAAAGGGAAGAACATTAGGTCAATATACCTGTTTTTACTGTCAATGTGGATAAAAGTTTAAAAAAGTGCGTTTTAAAATTAAAACTGACATCACCAGAATGTTTGACTTCTGCTGTAAACATAGGTATTTTATACATGTACCATATAGTGTAAATATTTTTGTTGACTGCTCACCAGGAAAAACATACACATATTCCTAAAGGAAGGAAGGTAAGAGGGAACAAATGTCACATGACTTCTGGCATGTTTTATTTTGCTCTGTTATAAACTGTCTACTTAACTTTGTCATTATTTTTCAGTCAATATGGTTTTGTATGCTTAAGTATCACTGTATCTTTTTGTTCTGTTTTGTTTTTTAAATTTTTAAACATTTCATGATCTGTATACTCTATCATGGGAGAGCAGTTCTGCATGTATTTACTTAACTAACATACAGGAATTTATTATACCCCCGCTTTAAAATACCCCCGCTTTAAAAAAGGGGGGGTATACTGTTTTACCTCTGTCTGTCCGTCAGTCCGTCCGTCAGTCCGTCCATCAGTCCGTCAGTCCGTCCGTCAGTCAGTCCGTCCCATGAAACTTTCGTCACATTTTTCTCAGGAACTACACATCCACCCTTTCCGTAATTTGGTATCAACATTTATATATGTCAGCCATACCGTGTGATGCGTTTTCAGATTCATCACTTGACAACTTCCTGTTTACCGAACACTTGTCTGATTTTACACATTATAGCCAAGTTGAAAATTTTCGTCACATTTTTCTCAGGAACTACAATACAAGGATTTCTGAAATTTGGTTTCAGGATTTATATAAGTCAGCTATACCGTGTGATGCGTTTTCAGATTCATCACTCGACAACTTCCTGTTTACCGAACACTTGTATGATTTTACACATGATAGCCAAGTTGAAAATTTTCGTCACATTTTTCTCAGGAACTACAATACAAGGATTTCTGAAATTTGGTTTCAGGATTTATATAAGTCAGCTATGCCGTGTGATGCGTTTTCAGATTCATCACTCGACAACTTCCTGTTTACCGAACACTTGCATATTTTTACACTATTAATATTATCCACTTGCGGCGGGGGTATCATCAGTGAGCAGTAGCTCGCAGTTTCACTTGTTTTTTGTTTATTCTGAATTTTTGGTAATTTTATCAAAAATTCAGCGGGAAGAAAAGATTTGCTGCTGGTGGACGTTTTGTCCCTGAGGGTATCACCAGCCGAGTAGTCAGCACTTCCGTGTTGACATGAATATCAATAATGTGGTCACTTTTATAAATTTCCTGCTTACAAAAGTATGCATTTTTCAAAATAATAAGGATTTTCTTATCCCAGACATAGATTACCATTAGCCCTATTTAACATAACTTTTTGGAATTTTTGGTCCTCAATGCTCTACTTGTTTGGCTTTATTACTATTTTGATCTGAACGTCACAGATGAGTCTTATGTACACGAAACACGCACCTGGCATATTAGATTATAAGCCTTTTACCTTTAATAACTATTGGATTTTTCTGGGATCAAAAGCCAAAATAAAAAGATCCCATATAGTTCGTGTATTAATGAGTTTTTAAATACCGGTAGGCCTGAAATCATGATAAATTCAATATTTTGTTATTTATGCTATTGCATTGTACATGTGTGCTTAAGACTATGATTTTTTCCTTCTGTGTAATATTACATTTTGATTGAACATACTGCAAGCCATTTAATGTTTTTGTGAAGGTTTTAAGTGTCTTACTTAGAAAATTTTCATTTAAAAAAAATGCATAAAATTTGGTTTATATATCAGTCATTTGGAGAAAAAAAAATTTGTGAGTAGAATTTTCAGCTTAGAGAAATCCAGAAAATTGGTTGGAATCCTGATAACAGACTTTTGCCAGGTTTTGAAAATTCAGGGTTATATTTCATCCAGAGTTTAGTTTTGACAAAATTAAACGTCACAGTATATGAACTTTATATGTCCAACCAGTCTTACTTGAATTCTAAATTGTGTCAATGGAAAATACTTAGAAACAGTCATTTAGCAAAAATAGTAAACAAGTATCATGATCGACTGTTAATCTGTTTGACTGTTATCCTGTTTGTCAGTTTTGATGTTTTCTGTACTTTATCTGACTTAACAGTTGGATCAAAATGTTAACTAAATGAATTATATGTATGTATTTTTAAGCTTCATTGCAATTATCCTTTTTAATCTATCTTCCAATAAAAAATTTATACCTTTTAAGTTTTATATCAGGAGTGGGGAGGGGAGCATATAAAAATGTTAATGTATATATATAAATGTATTTATTTTTGGGCATCATAGACAAAAAGGAAAGAATTATTTTTCTAAGCTATCTTCTCATATGTCACTTTTACTATTTGTGTATTGCATCTGACTAAAAAAAAAGGGGTGGAATGAAAAATGTAAACTTCTTATGAATGAAATATATGTACTGGTATGTATTTTCTGGGGTCATTGAAAAAAGTAAGAATATTATTTTCCTAGCTTCAATCTCATATATTTTTTTACCATTTTAGGTATTGTATCTGTATCCAGAAAAACCGAGTAAAATAGCAACTTCTGACAACTGAATTAAATGTGTTTCTATTTTCAGGCATCTTTGAAGATAGCCACTTCTGAATGGTCAGACAAGTTCTCTTTGGACACTGTAGGGAGTTCTGGTGATGTGCAATGTAAGAGCACCAAGAAACAAACTTTTAGTGTAAGTTACTTCTTCTATATTCCATATGTGTCCGAGTGTTGCTGATATTTAAATATTGTCTAGAAAGTGTTTACATTTGTAATATACCTCTTGGCGTCTATGAAACAGTATATTTCACTGTTAAGGGAAGAAGCAAAAAATGTCCATATATTCCAAGACAGAATGTTCATTTTTAAAGTACAACTTATCGTAGGATATCTTTAATCTAAAGCAATCTCATTTATAGAATTTTGAACTATGCTCTGTATTAAAATATTTGATGAAATAGTAGAGCTTTGTACTCTTGATGTCATCTTTCCATGTGATATTCCCCTTTGAAAAATCAGATTGCTTAATAAGAGGTTTAAATTAAAACACCCAGTTTTCACATATGTCAACAAACTAAACTACCATTCACATTATTTTTATGGTACATTACTGAATTCCAGTGTTTGCATTTATAGGTTGGAGTGAAGATTACCCTGTCCAGTAGTGGTTTAACAAAGATTTGTACATTTACACCATTCTATATGTTACTGAACACTTCTGAGGTAAGGTTACCCTGTCCTGTAGTGGTTTAACAAAGATTTGTACATTCACACCTTTTTATATGTTACTGAACACTTCTGAGGTAAGATTACCCTGTCCAGTAGTGGTTTAACAAAGATTTGTATATTTACACCTTTCTATATGTTACTGAACACTTCTGAGGTAAGATTACCCTGTCCAGTAGTGGTTTAACAAAGATTTGTACATTCACACCTTTTTATATGTTACTGAACACTTCTGAGGTAAGATTACCCTGTCCAGTAGTGGTTTAACAAAGATTTGTACATTTACACCATTCTATATGTTACTGAACACTTCTGAGGTAAGATTACCCTGTCCAGTAGTGGTTTAACAAAGATTTGTACATTTACTCCATTCTATATGTTACTGAACACTTCTGAGGTAAGATTACCCTGTCCAGTAGTGGCTTAACAAAGATTTGTACATTTACACCATTCTATATGTTACTGAACACTTCTGAGGTAAGACTACCCTGTCCAGTAGTGGCTTAACAAAGATTTGTACATTTACACCATTCTACATGTTACTGAACACTTCTGAGGTAAGATTACCCTGTCCAGTAGTGGCTTAACAAAGATTTGTACATTTACACCATTCTACATGTTACTGAACACTTCTGAGGTAAGATTACCCTGTCCAGTAGTGGCTTAACAAAGATTTGTACATTTACACCATTCTACATGTTACTGAACACTTCTGAGGTAAGATTACCCTGTCCAGTAGTGGCTTAACAAAGATTTGTACATTTACACCATTCTACATGTTACTGAACACTTCTGAGGTAAGATTACCCTGTCCAGTAGTGGTTTAACAAAGATTTGTACATTTACACCATTCTATATGTTACTGAACACTTCTGAGGTAAGATCACCCTGTCCAGTAGTGGTTTAACAAAGATTTGTACATTTACTCCATTCTATATGTTACTGAACACTTCTGAGGTATGTTTATAGTATATTTTTGGAAACAAGCATGCTTTGTTTTAGTTATTTTTGAAGATTTGGTCTTATTAAAAAAATTTAAATACCAAATGTATACTCTAATTGAAACATATTTTTTTTCTGTCTTTTGCCTAAAGTTGTGGAAAGCAGGTGTTGCTTTTCTAGAGACCTCTTTGTAGGTAACGTTAACAATTGTTAAGTTTCCTGATATAGTCAGTTTGATAGAAACAATTTGTGACAAATCAATGATGTTTTCTATTATGTTGCATTACTATCAGTTTAACAACTATTTCAAGGCCCTATCCCAGAGGTCATATTCCAGCAATCTCTAATTAATAATCAATTTTGAATGGTAAGTTTTTTTTTTTATTTAAGGCAATTTGATAGAAACTTATGATAGATCAATAATATTTTGAAATTTGATCTTAATTAGAAATCCATCAGATTGGTTTTTTTCTTCGTTTTTTTTGCTGACAGGCAAGACATATCTCTGTGTCAACAGTTTATTTGTATTGAAAGCTTTGTTTGCTAAACCATAATTATACATGTTTCAGTATTCCTTAATGTGTCAAGAAACAGGACAAGAAGGAGATGACTGGATACAAGTCGCTTCTAAAGAGGTATGTGTATTATAATTATACTGATGTTTTAGAGAGGTACATGTATTATAATTATACTGATGTTTTAGAGAAGAATATCCACCTCTTTCAATAAATCTTAGCCGCTGAAATTCAAAGTAACATTATTTCATAGATATATATAAAATCAGTAATCACAGGTTTAGATTTTACCATTTTATGTAAAAAAAGGAGATCAGGTATGATTTTACCATTTTATGTAAAAAAAAAAGGAGATCAGGTATGATTTTACCATTTTATGTAAAATAAGGAGATCAGGTATGATTTCACCATTTTATGTAAAATAAGGAGATCAGGTATGATTTCACCATTTTATGTAAAATAAGGAGATCAGGTATGATTTCACCATTTTATGTAAAATAAGGAGATCAGGTATGATTTTACCATTTTATGTAAAATAAGGAGATCAGGTATGATTTCACCATTTTATGTAAAATAAGGAGATCAAGTATGATTTCCATGAATGTCTGATTTTATAAACTTTTTGGTTGTATTGAGACTCACCAGTGAATACAAAATTTGAATTGTAAAATTTTACAGCTTTAGAACACACTGTCTACTTGTTCGTTGGATTTTTATGCAGGTTAATTCATTAGGCAAAAATTTTTCCCAATTCAAAATTTATTTGGTTTCTAAAGTAATTTTCATTTAATGTTTTTACCCTCCTCAGACATTTATCATAAACCATTGGTCAGTCAGAATGATGTCCATAAAACATGTAAAATGGACCTTTTTGTTCAAAACTATCAATCATTTAATTAAATTTTAGTGAAACTAATCTACATTATTTGTATTTTAGTGTAAGCCATTTTGGCCAGTGCAGTCTGGGAAGGATCTGACAATGAAAGCTAAGTTTTCAGGATCAGCTGTGGAAACATCTCAGTTCCTTTTCAGTAAGCCACATACAACATTGATGAAACTATTAGATCAGGTTTGTATAATCAATTACCTCCCTTTCCTACATCTTATAGTTTAGAAAACAACCATTTACCCCCATCACATAGTTTAGAGACGCTTCTGATTTTCAATCTTAAATTAAAGAAAACAATCAAAATTAGAAATCATTTCATAAACTTTTCTATTTAGTTCAAATTCTTATTTTTGCATGATTTATAAAAATATTAAACTAAGTTTTCATTTAAAAGATTATATAAAGAAGAAAATTTGAAACAAATCGTGATGTAGTATTATTCTTTATTTATTTGTCTAGGTTGTTTACATTAGTTTAAGAATTGTCAATATTTAATTTCATTTTTAGTTTGAAAAATGTCGGGTAAGATATTTAAGAGTTTGTGATTTTTCAAATGAATAGGTTTGATTAGAGTGCTTCAACTTGGCTAATTAACATACAAAATATTTACGAAAGTAATGTGGTAGTGCTAGCTTTTAGATTTTATAGACTTTTTCGACAGAAAAATTAAAGCACTTCTATAGTATATATATTACAAGGAGAATGCTTTCTATATATATGGATGAACATTTTTTAAGTTTTTAAGGAAAATGTTGCACTGCCCTTTCATAAGAACTAATTATGAATGGTATAAACCCAATTAGTACAAAAAAAGATTTTTGTTTTAGTGTTTTTTAAAATACTAGTACTATGAATGGCAAAATGATTTGCCGACATAGCACAGTTAGATATTCCATCATTGCTCCTACTCTTGAATTCTTTGTTTAATATCAGATCAATGTTAATACAGCATAGACTCAATAGTATTATATACTGTGATGAAATACCTTTAGATAATACAGCATAGACTCAATGGTATTAAATACCGTGATGAAATACCTTTAGATAATACAGCATAGACTCAATGGTATTATATACCGGGATGAAATACCGTTAGAGGAATTGATTATCAGTTATGTGTAAAGCATGTCCAAAATGACTCCCATACTCCCAATATAAAAGATATTATATGATTAAAGTAAAAACAGAGATATTTAGGGGAAAATTATATTCAGTTGCCAATTTCATTCAGCTTTATAACAAAATTATGAGCGTGCAAATAAAGTCTATCTTACCAAAGAGCCTTCTATGATCAATAGGCCTCTGAAAGTAATTTGCAGTGAAAAATATGTTTAGAGGTTTAAAAAAAAACACTTTCTCATCTGTTTGTTGTTGGTAACAACGATATTTGGAAAAGCTGACTTTTCATTAGATTCACAGTTAAAACAAAAGTCAAAAAAAAATTTGGAGTTTCATGAAAGAAATCTACCACTATTACTTTTCAAGATCATAACATTGAAATTGTGGCTCTAAAGAACCTGTTTTTGGAAGTGTCTAAGCCATATTTCTGCACACATTTGGAGTATAGGGCTAATTTTGAGCTTTATTAAAAATACATCACTTAAAATATTTATCATACTTTTGATAATCAATATATGTCACAAGCTTAGCCAAGCACTTCCATACATATGTATAATATAATCAAAAGGTTCCATAGACAATACTTTAATATAAGACCTTAGACACAAAGGTGAACAAGAGGACTGTACTCAGATTACTTCCCTTGTAGCTTCACTGTTACCTAATTAACAAGAAAAATGTCATAGCTATATAAACGTAGTAAAAGGTTTTGTGATTCACTGGTGTATTTTTTGGGTTGAACCAGGGTTTGTTTGAAATGAGTGCTATCAACCTTAATGATCACTTTAATTCACTCTAAAAGCTACTTGTTTATTTTTACCAATTTGTCGTATTTAACATTGCTTCATTTTAACATTAGAATTGAATATTCATTAAGGAAAATATGTGAAAAAGAACTTTAATTTTTGTTCGACATTACACAGGTTTATTTCTCAATGGGGGATACTTATTTCTTAGAACCTAAGGGCACTTGTGGCCTAGTTTAGTGTTGCATACATCGTGTGATCTGAATGGTTATATGATTTAGGGTCAGAACACCTAAGTGTATTTGTACAATGTTTTTTAAACCAGGGAAAATTGTTGTTTCCTGTACACAGGAATAAAATTGAGAATGGAAATGGGAAATGTGTCAAAGAGACAACAACCGGACCTAACAGCCGACAACAGCCGAATGCAGTGAGAAACTCAAGCACCTGGAGGCATTCTTCAGCTGGCCCCTTAACAAAAATATATACTAGTTCAGGGAAAATGAACATCATACTAAACTCACTTGCTTATGATTAATAATGAGTTCAATTAATATCTAGGCCAAATAATGCACTTGTTGTAAAATGTATTCTGTTTTGGACTGTGTCTCAAGGAGAAGGGTTGTAGTTGCTAGATTTAAAAAGATGAAATTGCTGTTTGCTGATTTGAATTTGAGCTTAAATACAAGTCTACACAGCTACTTTTACATAGGTACTATTTCTGTACCAAAAATCTGAAGTACTGGAAATCTACTTTTAATATGCAGTAATATTTTGTTACTTTAAAATTATTGTACTATTTAGGTACCTGTATTTTACGGAACTTGGTTTGTACTTTTTGGAAAGTTTGTCTTTTTCAAACCTCTAAAATTTATGATTTTCAAACATGGAATATTGTGATAACTGTTGGTATTATTTCTGTACCAAAATTTGAAGTACAAATCACGTACTGTAAAATATATACTGATGCCTAAATATCACAATAACTTTAAAGTAGAGAAATAGTACTAAATATTCAAGGTAAATTTCCAGTACTACAGATTTTAAGTATAGAAATAGTACATATGCAAAAGTAGCTGTGTACGAGTTCTTGCAGATGTCCCAATAATGTAGCCCCAATGTGTTTTTGTACCACAAGAGAAAACATGCAAATTTTACAGATTAATATAGAAAAGATGCATTGCTATATATATATATGTGTGTAATCACAAGAGAGAGAAATATAATCAGATAAATATCTTGAAAATATGCTGGTAATTTTCGCAACTGTTATCTGTCTTTCAAATTAAAAAAAAGATATGTGTGATGGTAACCTTCTTCTATTACAGATCCACCCTATTAAAAAAATGGGTTTATTATAATAAAAAAAATTACCTTGTTGATATAGTTTTTAAAGCAATTGCTTTTATGCCGTCGCGTATGGCCATCTTTGAGACCCAGATCAGAGACTCCGCCCAGATCAAGCCATAGTATTTTGTTAAACAGGCTCCTGGTCAGTCATTCTTTAACACCTATGTATGTTTTCTAATGCAATACATAGCTTGAAACTTTAAAAAAAAGTTAGTGGATTTAAGAAGTTTCAGAATATGTTCTTGTAGATGTATTTTTGTATTTAAAGGGTCAACCGTTTGACTATCAAATAACATAGAAGTCCGAGTGAAAAAAAGTACATTTTTAACCGGATTTTTGTGACAAAAATGTCGGTTATTGATTTGGGGATGTACGGCGGGCGGCCGGGCGGGCGGGCGGGCGGCCGGCGGGCGGGCGGGCGGGCGGGCGGCAATCAAATGTTGTCCGTGCATTAACTCATGAACCGTTCAACCAAAGCTTTTAAAATTTTAATATGTTGTTACTGACAACTAAATGAAGGTCAAGTTCAATAATGGCGATTTTGACTTTTACCGTTCAGGAGTTATGGTTCTTGAAAGATTAAAAAATGGAGTTGTCCGTGCATTTACGCATGAACTGTTCTACCAAAGCTTCCCAAATTTAAATATGTTGTTACTAATAAAAGAATGGAGGTCAAGTTCAATAATGACGAATTTGACTTTTACCGTTCAGGAGTTATGGTTCTTGAAAGATTGAAAAATGGAGTTTCCAGTCGTGTCCGTGCATTTATGCATGAACTGTTCTACCAAAGCTTCCGAAATTTTAATATGCTGTTACTGATGACAAAATGGAGGTCAAGTTCAATAATGACGATTTTGACTTTTACTGTTCAGGAGTTATGGTTCTTGAAAGATTGAAAAATGGTTTTTCCCGTCGTGTCCGTGCATTTTCTCATGAACCATTCAACCAAAGCTTTTGAAATTTTAATATGTTGTTACTGATGACAAAATAGAGGTCAAGTTCAATAATGACGATTTTGACTTTTACCGTTCAGGAGTTATGGTTCTTGAAAGTTCGTAAAATGGCGTTTCCATTCAGGTTGTTGCATTTACTCATGAACCATTCAATCTAAGCTTTTCAAATTTTAATATGTTGATACTGATGACAAAATGGAGGTCAAATTTGATATTGACGATTTTCACTTTCACCATTCATCAGTAATGGTTCTTGTGATATTGCCAGGACACAAATAAATGTTAATAAATCCGGTTTGCTGTCGTTGTGACAGCCTCTTGTTATAAATGCGATTCCGTTTTCCGCCGTTCGTACGATGTTTCAACAAAATATGGATTCATTTCAGTTGTTGATTTAGTATTGAAAATTTAACTGAATTATCTCCTAATAAATACGTTTTTTTATGTTTAATTTGTGTTTCTTTAAGAGGTCAGGTGCTCTTGTTCATTCATAAAATTATCGTTCATTCATACATTTATCGTAAAATCAAAATCACTACACAGGTCAATGCGAAGTGTCAAATTATTACCTGTAATCTAAAAATAGACAAACTTTATTTGCGCAAATAATTTAGCAGAACGAAACCCTTGTTGAAAACACATAACAATAAGTTCGTTTTCCTTTTCTGTCAAAACTCCGTAATATTTATCGATCACCTTACTAATGAAATGGACCCGTCCAAACGAAGTAGATGCCAAGTCGGTCCAGATGAAGAGATATTTACAATTTGGAATTTTCTAGTTTATTAATACATAGATTGAAAAAAAAGTACGTCTTTTTAAATATCATGATCAAAACTGGGTTTGCATAACAAATGTCAGATGAAACCATTATCCTCGTCTTTTCAGTGAATAAGTCTACTATAAGTCGCCGTCAGCTGAAATTCGTAGCAGTTATTGGTTAAAATAATCTAAACTATCAATCACGTTCACTCGAGATATAGTTTTTCACATTCCATTCATAAATCGCATAATGAAAAACCACTTCTGACCTACCTTTTAAGTGATCACACTGTAATAATCCTGACCTTCACTTTTTCATAGACGATTTTGAATGGTGGAATCAGCCATTGTTTTTACCGGAAGTGTTTCCGTGGAGTTCAATTTCATAAAATTTGCATAAAGCGCGGGAAACCTTATCACATCAATGAAAGGAACATTTCAGGAATCTGCGTACAGTGACGAATGTCATATGTAAACAAATGATCCTCATAGAAAAGAAGAACGGTCTAATGTCAAAACCATTCCCTGTACAACAAGGAGTAAGACAAGGTGGGATATTAAGCACTGAACTGTACAAAGTTTACATCAATGATGTATTTGACCAATTAGAAAACAGCGGCCTTGGTACCTACATCGGAAATATATACTGTGGATCCCCGACTTGCGCAGATGATGTTGCTCTCATTGCCAATTCTCCTAATGACCTCCAAACAATGATAAGCACGGTTGAGAATTACAGCATGCAAGAGAAATACTCACTCCAACCAACCAAAAGTGTCATATTAAAACACGAACCACCTTCAAAAGATACAGGCTTCAACTTCAAAATTAATAATATAAAAATGAATGAGCCAGATTCAGCTGTGCATATTGGCATAAAACACAGCTCTGATTTAAAAAAAACTATCAGCATTCACGTTGATGAAAACATCTCAAAGGCAAGACGAACTATGTATAGCCTGATGGGGGCTGGTCTACATGGAAAGAACGGGCTAAACCCACTAACTTGTCTTCACATTTTCAACATTTATGTTCTTCCAGTTCTTATCTATGGAATTGACATTCTTCTTCCAGACAATAAACATTTAGAGCCACTAGAAGTATTCTATCGAAAATCAATTAAACAAATCTTGTCGCTTCCCAACAACACTGCGGATGCAGCAATTTATACTATAGCAGGAGTTATACCACTCCAAGGCATTATACACAAAGCAGCCTTAAACATATACAACAAGATTTGTGGTATGGAATCATCTGTCGAAAAAGATCTGGCAGAAAGACAACTCTCGATATCTGGATTTAACTCCAAAAACTGGTTTTCTAAAATACGTTGCTTACTTGCACAATACAATCTACAATCAGCTCATGAACTTATACAGAACCCAGTCAGCAGATACAAATGGAAAGCAAGTGTTAAGAAGGCAGTGGACAACGTTTGGCATGAACAACTCAGGACAAAAGTATCATTATTCAGCTCTCTTCGCAATTTATCTGCAAATAATACTCTATGGCACAATACTCATCCATGTCTTGCAAGTGTTGGTACCTCTGCACAAGATATTAGCCGCCTACAACCAAAATTAAAGCTATTAACAGGAACTTATTACCTGCAAAGCAATAAGGCTGCATTTAACCAAAACTCAATAGATCCAACGTGTCTTCTCTGCAATGAAAATTCAGAAACTGTTGAACATTTTATTCTAGACTGTAAACCTCTGAATAACACTCGTATACCATACTTGCATGAATTAGACTGCTTTCTTCGTAGCATTAAAAACTGTGATAAATGCTTTAACCTAACCAGCTTAGTAATAAATAAACAGCTTATTTTAGATCCAAGTAGATTATTATGCGCATGTGGCTGTAGATGCAAATGTATGGACAACTGCTTCAAAGTAGAGTATATAAATAGAAAACTGTGCTATGCTTTACATACCAAAAGAAATGAATTTTTGAAAGCTCTACCGTCAAACAAACGAAAGGGCCATTGAATGTAGCCAACATTCACCCCACGGGCGTAGATTTTTGCTTTTCTTGAACACCGAACACCCCTGTAAATATAGTCCTGTAAATATATATTGTGAACTTTTAAACCGATTCTGAAAAGAAGTGCTCCTTTAAAGGAGGGAATTCCTTATACAGATACAGATACAGATGGCGGAATTACAATGGAAAATATTCTGGAAAATGTGAAGGTCAGGATTATTACAGTGTGATCACTTAAAAGGTAGGTCAGTAGTGGTTTTTCTTTATGCGATTTATGAATGGAATATGAAAAACTATATCTTGAGTGAACGCGATTGATAGTTTAGATTATTTTTACCGATAACCGCTTATTTCAGCTGACGGCGACTATACGTTTGTTGACACTCGACGGTCCACCGTGTTAGCAATTTTATTTCACATGTTTTTGAAATATTGAAGATCATTTTTCGCAATGTTTCCTAAAAATTGATAAATATCAAAGCAACGTAGAGCTGTTTGTTCTTGTTCGTATAATAAAATTGAGAATGGAAATGGGGAATTTGTCAAAGAGACAACAACCCGACCATAGAAAAACATACAACAGCAAAATTAAGGTCACCAACAGGTCTTCAATGCAGCGAAAAATTCCCGCACCCGGAGGCGTCCTTCAGCTGGCCCCTATACAATATATATACTAGTTCAGTGATAACGATTTAATGTCATGTTTGTCTGTGATGACCCCCTTTTTTGGGATTGCATGAGAATTGTAGTTATCTCGTACCCACATGCACTTGTTTCTATCCATAGGAAGGTCGACTATCCATATAAAACTATTTATACGGATAATCGACCTTCCTATGGATAGAAACAAGTGCCTGTGCTCGTACCGCATCAGAAGGACACATATCAACTGAGCAATAATGTTTGGAACTTAGTTTTAAAAATGATGACAAAGTAACATTATGAAAATATTTTTATTAAGCTGAAATATACATTTATTCTTTACATGTTTATGTCTTGTAAGATATTTTATTTCTTTCCCGTTTTTTAACATTTGCGTCTGGAAAGTTGAAATGTTTTAACTTAATCATTTGTGTTAATGGTTAAATATAAATTAATAATGAAAATTGTTAAAATTAAATCAATAAAGGAAATTATTGCCAAGGAAGTTACAAACACTACCAGGGGATAATCCATGATGATTTCTTTTTGAGTTATATGTTTCAGCACATGTATATTTGACCCCAACTTTAGCCTGGTAAACGTGTTGTCTCCTTGTGAAATATAAAACATATTAAAAATGACTTTCTGCTAAAGTCTTTTATTTATATAAAGTTAAAACCTTCTTACTTTTAACTAGACAACACTCATGTCAGGTTTAATTCTTGTATATATGTGGATGAAAAATAAAAGTCCCCAAACATTAACATGGCAGCAATTGCTTTTACAGCCTTTAAGGCTTTGATTATAAATGTTACCATTGGTCATTTGTAATTTTGAAAGAAGAGACTGTAAATCAAGTATTTTTCTCTGGTTTTAACAATGTTTAGAAGTTATAATTTGTTTAATCATCCTATGTTTAAATGACAGATCAATATTATTTGATTAACATAACCACATCAATGAGTGCAGTTTAAGTTGTGGCTTTGTTTAAAATAATCCCTTTTATAGATTAGATAATGTGTTGATGAAAATGAGTCTATAATTGAAAATGGAAATTTGGAATGTGTCAAAGAGACAACAGTAAACAACCCAACTAAAGCATAAATCAGATGAAGACCACCAATGTCTCTTTAACACAGCGAGAAAATCCTGCAACAAGAGGCAGGCTTCAGCTGGCCTCTAAACAAAAATGTGTACCAGTTCTGTGATAATGGACGTCACACTAAATTATAAAACACTAAATGAACTAGAATTAAAAATAGAGGCTCTTAAGAGCCTGTGTCGCTCACCTTGGTCTTTGTGCATATTAAACAAAGGACACAGATGGATTCATGACAAAATTGTGTTTTGGTGATGGTGATGTGTTTGTAGATCTTACTTTACTGAACATTCTTGCTTCTTACAATTATCTCAATTTATAATGAACTTGGCCCATTAGTTACAGAGGAAAATATTTTGTTAAAATTTAAATTTACAAAAATTTATAAAATTTACAAAATTGCTGAACATTATTGATGTTTACAGTTTATCTCTATAGCTATCTATAATAATATTCAAGATAATAACCAGAAACAGCAAAATTTCCTTAAAAATTTCCAATTCAGGGGCAGCAACCCAACAACCAGTTGTCGGATTCATCTGAAAATTTCAGGGCAGATAGATCTTGACTTGCAAAACAATTTAACCCCATGTCTGAATTGCTCTTAATGCTTTGGTTTCAGAGTTATAAGCCAAAATCTACATTTTACCCCTATGTTCTATTTTTAGCCATGACGGCCATCTTGTTTGGGTTGCAGGGTAACCGCACACATTTTTTAAACTAGATACCTCAATGATAATTATGGCCTAGTATGGTTAAATTTGGACCAGTAGTTTTAGAGGAGAAGATTTTTGTAAAAGATTAGAAAAAATTACAAAAATTGGTAAAAAATGACTATAAAGGGCAATAACTCCTTAAGGGGTCAACTGACCATTTTAGTCATATTACCTTATTTGTAGATCTTACTTTGCTGAACATTATTGCTGTTTACAGTGTATCTCTATCTATAATAATATTCAAGATAATAGCCAAAAAACGGTATAATTTCCTTAAAATTGCCAATTCAGGGGCAGCAACCCAACAACCGGTTGTCCGATTTGTCTGAAACTTTCAGGGCAGATAGATCTTTACCTGATAAACAATTTTACCCCTGTCAGATTTGCTCTAAATGCTTTTGTTTCAGAGTTATAAGCCAAAATCTACATTTTACCCCTATGTTTTATTTTTAGCCATGGCGGCCATCTTGGTTGGTTGGCCGGGTTACGCCACACATTTTTTTAACTAGATACCCCAATGATGATTGTGGCCAAGTTTGGTTTAATTTGGCCCAGTAGTTTCAGAGGAGAAGATTTTTGTTCAAAGCTAACGACGGACGACGGACTCAAAATGATGAGAAAAGCTCACTTGTCCCTTTGGGCCAGGTGAGCTAAAAACATACAACACTAACAAAGGTTATTATGCAAGCAAATTACAGAGTTACAATGTCATCAGATATTTATTAATATGGAAATTAAAATTTCTTTTACAGCATGGTGGACTAAATGTGGATTGTCAAGTGACTGAATCTGCTACTGTTGTAACGTTGAGTGAATACAGTGATGGCATGGCCACAGTATTACTGGTCAACCATACAGAGAAAGCAATGATACACTTCCATCAAAGGTACAGATCTAATATATATTTGTGCGCTTTTCAAGAAAATGAATTTCATGTTTAAATCTTCGCCATTCATCAAAGTAAAAATTGTCTACACCCCTGTATGACACAAAAATACAAGTTATCTTAAATCCAGCAAAATTGATAGCCACAAAATAATTGAATTTGTACTTTGTTTATCACTTAATGATAATAAATCCACCACAACAAGAATCCAATGTAGGATTTTATTTTGAAACCATCTGTAAGAACATGTTTTAATTTTTGAGCTCTGTAAACAACATCATTGTAAAAACGAAATGTGATATTCCAATTGTTATGAGACAACATTTTATTACTATAATTTACATCAACACTTAAACATTTCAGTGGTTTGAAAACAGAACATGTACTGAATGCTCAGCAGTATATGTTGTACACCTGGGAGATGGCTACTGGCAAAAGGGAGGTAATCTGGTCATGTGGAGAGAAAAAGGACACCAAAAATGATTTACAACAGGTACAGTATTCATTTATTTTGTAGGTAAAACAAACGGTCCAGAATTAGTCTGGCCATATTAATGTTGTCAATTTAAATTTTATTTACACTTGTATTGATTGATTGATTGGTTTTTAGTGCTATTTTTCAGTGGACTTTTTACACCAATCTGGAGATGGTTTTTTTTTTCTGAATAATTAACACTGATTGACCAGAGGTCAATCACTATAAATAACATCATGAAACAATCAGGAAATATACTGGAAAATGCACAAATTCAAAAGTAATTATTTATACTTTCATGTGAATTTATCTATGATACATTGTATACTATTTGCATGCTTTTATCTATGATTAATTGTATACTTCTATCTATGATTTAGTGTATGCTATTTATATGACTTAACATATTGTATTGACAGGATGGAATAGGAGAGTTCTTTGCCCATTCTGACAGTAAGATTTACTGGGTCTCGTTTCTCAATGGTATGCAGCGTGTTCTATTGTTTACTGAAGACCTGGCCTTGGCAACTATAGCTCAGGAGGTAAATATGTATACCTAAGCTGGAGGGTAGGCTGGGGTATCATCCCAGATCCCGAAAAATTAATTATTAATTCCCGAATCCAAATAGATGTAAATCCTGAATTCCCCCAAAAATAAAGACTTAAACCTGACATCTCAAAAACAGTCCATCTGCCCCTCAACTGATTACACAAATTACCTGAAGACATCTTAAGGTCAACTATTAAACATTGTTCAACAATAGAGCCATGTCTATATGATACTTCAAGCCTTCTAATCACCCCAGTCTGAAAAGTAATGTACAAAATTTAACAGATTTTCACAGATCTGCTATCAATAACAAATTCTCACAAACCATTTTGATAAATAATATTTTAAAAAAGAGGAGATGTTGTATGATTGCCAATGAGACAGTACAAATAACATAGATTTAAGCACCCAATAGTATACTTTTAAGTTATTATTTTGACCAGTTCAAAAGGACAAATCATTAAGAAGAGTTACTGGTCGCCATTAATTTGGCTATGCAAAACAATTTACCAGCATGTATTTGTGTGTTTCTGGCAGGCTAATTATACATATAAAACTGTATACAGGGTCTGGGTCTGTCTCTCACCATAGACAACCAAGCATGCATTCTATATTTCAGGCAGGAGAATTAGAACGTATAGAACAAGAGATTAACATCTGTATACAGGGTCTTGGTCTTTCTCTCGTCAATGATTACAAACAGAAGGAAGTCGCTTATTTAGGAATAACAAGGTATGTTCAGATCAGTTCTCGTCCAGTAAGTTGTCAAACAAAAAGAAAAAGTTCCCATAAATAACAATCAGTTTCATAAATTTCTAATACTTTTATTTGTAGCCTGTTCACTAAGATACTTATTGAATTTTTACTCATCTGTGTTTAAATCTTGATTTTGATTGGTCCATTTCTCGCATAATGTTTTACTCCCTGTACACTGTATATTGCAGTGTTTGCCTTATCATCACCTGTTAGATTATCTGCTATTCTCTAGATATCTATCTATGTTGATCAAGATGATACGAAGTTAGCCTATTAATCCAAATCTCCATAATGGCTACAATTTTTAACTCATCCTTATTGAATTCTTTGTTCAGTTCAACAAAACGCTATAGAGAGGTTACTTGTGTGTTCTTGTATTGAAACATGGAGTAATTCATCATTTTCAAAAAATGTATATATATTCTAATTATGTTGGTATGAATTTCTGCTTTCAGCTCAGGAATTATATGGGAAGAGAAGAGAAAGAGATTTAGAGCTCTGACTGTTAAGGCAGGAGAGACATTAGAGAAAGGGTACCAGAAATATGCTAATGAGTTAGAGACAGGTCATACTCCAGCTTCTAAAGTTCATCTGGAAAATAAAATGGAGGTCAGTGTAAAAATAGTCTTTTTTCATTGTTAATGTAAACAACTCTGGACAAGGAAGTTAATTTATGGCTGATGATGACAGAAATCACAACCGATTCAGAATGATAAATAATATTAAGATTTGTTTTATTCTAGACTGACTATGAATAAGAAGATGTGGTATGATTGCCAATGAGACAACTCTTCACAAGAGACCAAATGACACAGAAAAAAACTATAGGTCACTGTAATCTTAATTTGGTCTCTGATGGTAAGTTGTCTCATTGGCAATCATACCACATCTTCTTATTTGTTTAGCTCACAAGCTTATGGTCCATTGAAAGACATACAATCCGTCTCGCTAGTGTGAATCTAAGCTTACAAGTCTTTGCTTCTACTCATATGTCTTGTGCTTTCAGAAAAAACCTTGAGTGAATTTCAATGAAAACTGATACAAAATCAGTAAAGTTATTAAAATTTGAATTTATCAAAATAATGTTGGTCTAAAAGTTTGGGACAAAGTTCAACATAAATCAGGTAGTTAATTTTCTTGTTGAAGGCTATCCAGTGACCTATAGTAAGTTGTTAAATTCTTTTTAAATGTTGGTATCTGGTAGAGAGTTGTCTCATTGGCTAGCATACCACATCGTCTTATTTTTATATTGATTTACTTTACAGTTTTCAAAGGTACTAGTAATTTGTTACCTCAAATTTAGCAAAAAATAAAATATCTGTTATTATTTGACAGTTTTTCAATATATTCTAAATGTATAACACATAACAACATTGACCTATGTATATCAGGTTGATTGGAATGAAATGATGATGTATAAACCAAACAAAAGACAGATTAGAAGGAGTTTCCAGGAGGGAATATGGCTGCAATACAAAACATCACCTCATCAGATACAGTTACATGCTAAGATACAAAGGCTACAGGTAAGAATAAGATGTTACAAAACGTCACCTCATCAGATACAACTACATGCTAAGATACAAAGACTTCAGGTAAGAACAAGATGTTACAAAACATCACCTCATCAGATACAGTTACATGCTCAGATACAAAGGCTTCAGGTAAGAACAAGATGTTACAAAACATCACCTCATCAGATACAGTTACATGCTAAGATACAAAGACTTCAGGTAAGAACAAGATGTTACAAAACATCACCTCATCAGATACAGTTACATGCTAAGATACAAAGGCTACAGGTAAGAACAAGATGTTACAAAACATCACCTCATCAGATACAGTTACATGCTAAGATACAAAGGCTTCAGGTAAGAACAAGATGTTACAAAACATCACCTCATCAGATACAACTACATGCTAAGATACAAAGACTTCAGGTAAGAACAAGATGTTACAAAACATCACCTCATCAGATACATTTACATGCTAAGATACAAAGGCTTCAGGTAAGAACAAGATGTTACAAAACATCACCTCATCAGATACAGTTACATGCTAAGATACAAAGGCTACAGGTAAGAACAAGATGTTACAAAACATCACCTCATCAGATACAGTTACATGCTAAGATACAAAGGCTTCAGGTAAGAACAAGATGTTACAAAACATCACCTCATCAGATACAGTTACATGCTAAGATACAAAGGCTACAGGTAAGAACAAGATGTTACAAAACATTACCTCATCAGATACAGTTACATGCTTAGATACAAAGGCTACAGGTAAGAACAAGATGTTACAAAACATTACCTCATCAGATACAGTTACATGCTAAGATACAAAGACTTCAGGTAAGAACAAGATGTTACAAAACATTACCTCATCAGATACAACTACATGCTAAAATACAAAGGCTTCAGGTAAGAACAAGATGTTACAAAACATCACCTCATCAGATACAGTTACATGCTAAGATACAAAAGCTTCAGGTAAGAACAAGATGTTACAAAACATCACCTCATCAGATACAGTTACATGCTAAACTACAAAGGCTTCAGGTAAGAACAAGATGTTACAAAACATCACCTCATCAGATACAGTTACATGCTAAAATACAAAGGCTTCAGGTAAGAACAAGATGTTACAAAACATCACCTCATCAGATACAGTTACATGCTAAAATACAAAGGCTTCAGGTAAGAACAAGATGTTACAAAACATCACCTCATCAGATACAGTTACATTCTAAAATACAAAGGCTTCAGGTAAGAACAAGATGTTACAAAACATCACCTCATCAGATACAGTTACATGCTAAAATACAAAGACTTCAGGTAAGAACAAGATGTTACAAAACATCACCTCATCAGATACAGTTACATGCTAAAATACAAAGGCTACAGGTAAGAATAAGATGTTACAAAACATCACCTCATCAGTTACAGTTACATGCTAAAATACAAAGACTTCAGGTAAGAACAAGATGTTACAAAACATCACCTCATCAGATACAGTTACATGCTAAAATACAAAGGCTTCAGGTAAGAACAAGATGTTACAAAACATCACCTCATCAGATACAGTTACATGCTAAAATACAAAGACTTCAGGTAAGAACAAGATGTTACAAAACATCACCTCATCAGATACAGTTACATGCTAAAATACAAAGGCTTCAGGTAAGAACAAGATGTTACAAAACATCACCTCATCAGATACAGTTACATGCTAAAATACAAAGGCTTCAGGTAAGAACAAGATGTTACAAAACATCACCTCATCAGATACAGTTACATGCTAAAATACAAAGGCTTCAGGTAAGAACAAGATGTTACAAAACATCACCTCATCAGATACAGTTACATGCTAAAATACAAAGACTTCAGGTAAGAACAAGATGTTACAAAACATCACCTCATCAGATACAACTACATGCTAAGATACAAAGACTTCAGGTAAGAACAAGATGTTACAAAACATCACCTCATCAGATACAGTTACATGCTAAAATACAAAGACTTCAGGTAAGAACAAGATGTTACAAAACATCACCTCATCAGATACAGTTACATGCTAAGATACAAAGGCTTCAGGTAAGAACAAGATGTTACAAAACATCACCTCATCAGATACAGTTACATGCTAAAATACAAAGACTTCAGGTAAGAACAAGATGTTACAAAGCATCACCTCATCAGATACAGTTACATTCTAAAATACAAAGACTTCAGGTAAGAACAAGATGTTACAAAACATCACCTCATCAGATACAACTACATGCTAAAATACAAAGACTTCAGGTAAGAACAAGATGTTACAAAACATCACCTCATCAGATACATTTACATGCTAAGATACAAAGACTTCAGGTAAGAACAAGATGTTACAAAACATCACCTCATCAGATACAGTTACATGCTAAGATACAAAGACTTCAGGTAAGAACAAGATGTTACAAAACATCACCTCATCAGATACAGTTACATGCTAAGATACAAAGGCTTCAGGTAAGAACAAGATGTTACAAAACATCACCTCATCAGATACAGTTACATGCTAAAATACAAAGGCTACAGGTAAGAATAAGATGTTACAAAACATCACCTCATCAGTTACAGTTACATGCTAAAATACAAAGACTTCAGGTAAGAACAAGATGTTACAAAACATCACCTCATCAGATACAGTTACATGCTAAAATACAAAGGCTTCAGGTAAGAACAAGATGTTACAAAACATCACCTCATCAGTTACAGTTACATGCTAAAATACAAAGACTTCAGGTAAGAACAAGATGTTACAAAACATCACCTCATCAGATACAGTTACATGCTAAGATACAAAGGCTACAGGTAAGAACAAGATGTTACAAAACATCACCTCATCAGATACAGTTACATGCTAAGATACAAAGACTTCAGGTAAGAACAAGATGTTACAAAACATCACCTCATCAGATACAGTTACATGCTAAGATACAAAGACTTCAGGTAAGAACAAGATGTTACAAAACATCACCTCATCAGATACAGTTACATGCTAAGATACAAAGACTTCAGGTAAGAACAAGATGTTACAAAACATCACCTCATCAGATACAGTTACATGCTAAAATACAAAGGCTTCAGGTAAGAACAAGATGTTACAAAACATCACCTCATCAGATACAGTTACATGCTAAGATACAAAGGCTACAGGTAAGAATAAGATGTTACAAAACATCACCTCATCAGATACAGTTACATGCTAAGATACAAAGGCTACAGGTAAGAACAAGATGTTACAAAACATCACCTCATCAGATACAGTTACATGCTAAAATACAAAGGCTTCAGGTAAGAACAAGATGTTACAAAACATCACCTCATCAGATACAGTTACATGCTAAGATACAAAGGCTACAGGTAAGAATAAGATGTTACAAAACATCACCTCATCAGATACAGTTACATGCTAAGATACAAAGGCTACAGGTAAGAACAAGATGTTACAAAACATCACCTCATCAGATACAGTTACATGCTAAGATACAAAGGCTACAGGTAAGAATAAGATGTTACAAAACATCACCTCATCAGATACAGTTACATGCTAAGATACAAAGGCTACAGGTAAGAACAAGATGTTACAAAACATCACCTCATCAGATACAGTTACATGCTAAAATACAAAGGCTTCAGGTAAGAACAAGATGTTACAAAACATCACCTCATCAGATACAGTTACATGCTAAGATACAAAGGCTACAGGTAAGAACAAGATGTTACAAAACATCACCTCATCAGATACAGTTACATGCTAAGATACAAAGACTTCAGGTAAGAACAAGATGTTACAAAACATCACCTCATCAGATACAGTTACATGCTAAGATACAAAGGCTACAGGTAAGAACAAGATGTTACAAAACATCACCTCATCAGATACAGTTACATGCTAAGATACAAAGGCTTCAGGTAAGAACAAGATGTTACAAAACATCACCTCATCAGATACAGTTACATGCTAAAATACAAAGGCTTCAGGTAAGAACAAGATGTTACAAAACATCACCTCATCAGATACAGTTACATGCTAAGATACAAAGACTTCAGGTAAGAACAAGATGTTACAAAACATCACCTCATCAGATACAGTTACATGCTAAGATACAAAGACTTCAGGTAAGAACAAGATGTTACAAAACATTACCTCATCAGATACAGTTACATGCTAAGATACAAAGACTTCAGGTAAGAACAAGATGTTACAAAACATCACCTCATCAGATACAGTTACATGCTAAGATACAAAGGCTTCAGGTAAGAACAAGATGTTACAAAACATCACCTCATCAGATACAGTTACATGCTAAGATACAAAGACTTCAGGTAAGAACAAGATGTTACAAAACATCACCTCATCAGATACAGTTACATGCTAAGATACAAAGGCTACAGGTAAGAACAAGATGTTACAAAACATTACCTCATCAGATACAGTTACATGCTAAGATACAAAGGCTTCAGGTAAGAACAAGATGTTACAAAACATCACCTCATCAGATACAGTTACATGCTAAGATACAAAGGCTACAGGTAAGAACAAGATGTTACAAAACATCACCTCATCAGATACAGTTACATGCTAAGATACAAAGGCTACAGGTAAGAATAAGATGTTACAAAACATCACCTCATCAGATACAGTTACATGCTAAGATACAAAGGCTACAGGTAAGAATAAGATGTTACAAAACATCACCTCATCAGATACAGTTACATGCTAAGATACAAAGGCTACAGGTAAGAATAAGATGTTACAAAACATTACCTCATCAGATACAGTTACATGCTAAGATACAAAGGCTACAGGTAAGAATAAGATGTTACAAAACATCACCTCATCAGATACAGTTACATGCTAAGATACAAAGGCTACAGGTAAGAATAAGATGTTACAAAACATCACCTCATCAGATACAGTTACATGCTAAGATACAAAGGCTACAGGTAAGAATAAGATGTTACAAAACATCACCTCATCAGATACAGTTACATGCTAAGATACAAAGGCTACAGGTAAGAATAAGATGTTACAAAACATCACCTCATCAGATACAGTTACATGCTAAGATACAAAGACTTCAGGTAAGAATAAGATGTTACAAAACATTACCTCATCAGATACAGTTACATGCTAAGATACAAAAGCTTCAGGTAAGAACAAGATGTTACAAAACATCACCTCATCAGATACATTTACATGCTAAGATACAAAAGCTTCAGGTAAGAACAAGATGTTACAAAACATCACCTCATCAGATACAGTTACATGCTAAGATACAAAGGCTTCAGGTTAAAGGTTAAAGTTTTTGGTCGAGGTAGATTTTGATGAAGTCGAAGTCCAATCAACTTGAACGCTACTACAAATGTTCCCTATGATATGATCTTTCTAATTTTAGAGATTTTCCACCTTTTTCACCGTCCACTGAACATAGAAAATGATAGTGTGGATGAGGCATCTGTGTACTGGGGACACATTCTTGTTTTAAAATACAATGGTATTATGATGTGTGATTTCACTAGTTGCAGATTTGTTGTTAAGAATTTTGCCGTTTCTTTTTTAAATAAATATTTTTTATTTAAAAAACTTTGTTTCTTCGTGTGAATATTCAACTTTAACCATCTAGAACTGAATTTCTAATGAGTTAATATTTCCAGCTTTACATATTTGTCTTCAGGTCAAAATGAACATAGTTCTTCTTTCTTATAACATAATAATTATGCAAAAAGTACAACAAATAACAAAATGAAGTGATGCATTGCTTATGTTAATAATGACTACTGATTAATTCTGTTGTATGTTTTGCAGTTAGATAACCAGATGAGTGATGCCACATTCCAGACAGTTTTGGCTCCTACACCACTGGCTAAGTCTATAGCAGCAGAGAGTAGTAAGTATATAATATCTGGTAAAAAACAAACAATCATAATATTCTACCATATATTTCTTCATAAAATGTAAGGACTGTTTTATTTCAATCTAACTTTCAAATGAGCTGACGTTCCCTGAAAATAAAATATTAACTGCAAAGATTATGGAAATTATTTTACTTCTATTTTCATGTTGTTTTCAGAATTTTAAGACACATGTCCATGAGAAAATACAATTCAGAATTTTTTTTTATCAGTTATTTTATCTTTTTTAGGTTGAAGCATCTCTAATCTGTGAAACTAAATAATATTTTTCATTATATTACAGTACCAAAGCCATTTACAGAGCTGAGTATGATGCAGAGAAAACATGAACACATAGAAATGTCACAGTTCAAGTAAGTGATTGTGTATATGTATTAGAAAAAAACTAGTTAGAAGGCTGACAAAAATAGAAAGTGAATAAATGAGTCAAAAAGCAAACAAATGTCTATTGGGGGTTCTATGTTACCAAGAAAGGCACTGTTAAAGTGGGGTTACCATTTATAGAGGCTGTTTTAGAATTACTCTATACATTTTCACTACAGAAACACACACCCAAAGATGAGTCTTTCAATTACTACCGTAGGTACTCGCTTATAAGTCGGAAGTTTGGGAGTAAAATTCAGAATCCAGAGAGGGGTACCGACTTATAAGCGAGATCCAGCGACCAGAGGAAAAATCCAAGCTCGAGAAAAGTGGTCAGGAGTGAATTTCCTGGTCAAAACTACGTCGGTGATTGCCAAACCTACATAAATCCCTAAATTAAAAGTTTTTGTTGAAAATAAATGACTACAATACTATCTTTGTGTTTTATTTGTTCTCTGTTAACCGTTTTCTGTCAATTTGTGTTGAATTTTCGACTGTTTCCGGTTTGTGTATTGATTTTCATGGTCAAATGGTTTGTGCATAAACCCAAAAGAAAGCCAAGAACCAAAAATGAAAACGAGATAACAATGTACCAACTATGTAAAAGAACGTATTCAGCGGAGTTATTGTGTCATTATTGTGATATCATGATATCAATTTAATACTTACAAATCATACAATAATAAAAAATTATTTTAAGATTCATTCCCAAGATCAAAATATTATTCATTAAAATGTCTCAGGTAAACACAAAGATTTCAAAATTGATTGGCAAGCCAATATAATCCATTGATAACCCCTATAGTGCTTAACAAGATTTTGTGAGGTAGACGAAATTGACTTTAAAACGATCGTATTGACTTTTGATGTGCAGAAATAGGCAGATCGGACATATTTTGACTTTAGTTACTTACTTCTTAAGTTTGGGATTAATTGTAATCAACATATTCCAATGAGACTGAAAAATGCTTTTTTTTATTATGATAAATAATAATTTTACCTGCCGTAGTCGTGCGTAAAATATATTTCGGTATTTCTCTTACGAAAATGACTTGTTTAATGGAACAAAACGTATTATTTGTAAACTTTCTCTTTACTCTTCACAATAGGCTTTTAAAAAATAACCTTTCAACTGTATATTACGAAAATTTTGTGAAAATGGAATAAATGGCATTTCTTACCTTTCATACCTTAACTTTCATTGATAAAACATAATATTGACTCGTCCAGTGTCCAGTTTGAAGGTCATTTTAGTTACCGTACACATTCATGCACGTTCTAATTAATCAATTGTCATGTATGAAAAGCATAAACAAGTTTGAAGGTAAACAAATAACAACTTAATCCAATCAAATTGCCTACGATTCAATAACAATGACCAGTCCACATCATAAAAATGTATAGGGGTAAACTGGGTAGGGAGAAAATGTCAGATATATTAAGTTCATTATTTTGCAATAACGAGTAAAAATTTGTTAACCAATAGATTTGTTATAATTTCATAAACATGTCGTTATGTATTGGTATAGTTTTTGGATCTTTCATTAGCGTATTTAAGGCTGTAGAAAGTTTGGCCTTCAAAAGTAAACATAATCATTGACTTTATAAAGAAAACTCGCCTTTTTAAAACATTGAATGTTTCACAAATAATACGCGACAACAAAGCAAAATCATTTCTTAAAACACTGCAAAAAAAATAATTCTGATTGATGCAGTGGTATTGTCATAAATTGCACTGGAGTGAACAGTGGTACATCAAACGTCGAATTCCCTCACACAATGTTATCACACACTATAATTAAGAGACAAAGAGTTGTATTCACTAAAGGTGTGAAAAATATCAATGATAGGTGAACAGATGACACTAATGAGTTGGGAGTTATTTTAATATAAAGTTGATTAGCTTCACTTAATTTTTTTAATCCTTTAATCATCATAATATAATAAGAATTATGAAGTGTACATGCTCCTTAACACTGAGTTATGTGTGCTGTGAAAAATATTGATTGACTTAAAAAATAATCAGGTACATATTGGTTTATGTTCGCTTTTCTCAAACAATAGGTTGTTAGTCATACCCTACAAAATCATTGATGCATTACGTAAACAACACATGGCTTATCTGTAATCAAACAGTGAACAAAACAGTGAACAAAACAACAGGAATAAATACATCTTTATTATCAAACAGCTATATAAATTATCATAATCAACATCAACTAAATTCAAACCAAACAAACATTCATGCAGAAAATGAATATAATTCCTGGATTTGCATTGGTTTTACCGGCGTTCAGTAACTGTCAACTTAAAAAAAAATGTCAAAATTTTGTCCGACTTATACGAGGGTCAAGACTAAATCCTCAGAATTTGGAGCTGAAAAGGGCATCCGACTTATAGTCGGATCGACTAATAGGCGAGTATCTACGGTATGTATTAATTTGTGGTTTCCCATCTTACTTGTAATAACTAAATATATTCAAGTTTGGTATGGTTATTTGAGTTTTTTATGCCCCACCTATGATATTAGATATGTGCCTCCGTTCGTCCATTCGGTTTAAGTTTTTGGTCGAGGTAGTTTTTGATGAAGCTGAAGTCCAATCAACTTGAAACTTAATACACATGTTCCCCATGATATGATCTTTCTAATTTTAATGCCAAATTATAGTTTTGACCCCAATTTCATGGTCCACTGAACATAGAAAATGATAGTGCAAAGTTCAGGTTAAAGTTTTTGGTCAAGGTAGTTTTTGATGAAGTTAAAGTTACATCAACTTGAAACTTAGTACACATGTGCCCTATGATATGATCTTTCTAATTTTAATTCCAAATTAAAGTTTTGACCCCAATTTCACGGTCCACTGAACATAGAAAATGATAGTGGGAGTGGGGCATCCGTGTACTATGGACACATTCTTGTGTAAGTGAAAATTCTTGGTGTCAGAACTAAACATTCATAATATTTAATTATTTTATTTTATCCTTTTATAACTAAAGAAGGCCAATGGCCGAAACGTCTCAAATAATTTGTTTATTGATACAATTATTTATTTTATTTTAGATATTTCAAGGTGCTGACACAAGAAATGACATTAAAAGTAGACCAGGGCTTTCTTAATGAACTGATAGAACTTTTCTCATCATCAGACAGTGTGTCCCGAGACCAGGAGGTAAATTTATCGAAAGATTTTACCCTAATCCAGTATGCCCTAAACAATAAGTCAACAATTTTCAGTTGATGCTGTTTGTTGATATATGCTGCGAATAGGAACAGCATATCTAACGGGAAATTAATCTGATAGGTTCTTCGGTATAAAATTGTTAAAATCTCAGATTCCCCGAGACTTTGCGAGATTAATGGATTTTGGTAGTGTCTGACTGAGAAACTATCAGAACTGCTTAATTGGTTAACTACATAACTCTAATCGTAAATTAATACAAGTTTTATCATAAAGAAGATATATTTTGTCCCCGCTGCCGCCAATTTTTTTTTTTATTACCCTGTTTGCATTCTGCATCATTCTGTGATGAAATGAATGCCATTTTAACAAATTTGAAGTGGCTGAATACAAGTTTGATACACTGGCATTACTATATTACTAGTTTGAATGACATTTTATTGATATTATCAGAAATAATTAGAATAATAGTGAGTCTGTATTTAACACTTGTCTGTTTCCGTATCTTTATTAACTATGACCAGACGATAAAATCAACTACAATTAGGTAGTGTCGTCAATATATATGTTCCTGCTGCTCCTAATTATTCAATGACTAGTTGATAGCTTTTAATTTGTTATCAAAATTTAAGAAATGATGAGTGAAGTAAATCTTAATTTTACAGGTTTTTAGTAATGAATTTTCATGCATTTTTATACTTGAAATATTCAATGCAGACTCTTTATTTACAACATATGAGGATGTAAAGTTTTGTTGTTTTCTTTGTTGCAGACGACCCTAATGGAAGAAGATTACAAGAGAGTACATGTGACATTGATTGAGGACGCTGGTCTGTCTCTGGCACAGGAACAGAAAAACTTCTACGATTATCTTCATTTCTCTCCAATTAAGGTTTGTACACAATTTCTTTTTTTTAAATAGTTATGTCACTTGGAAATATTGAATTTATGGAAAATGGCCTTGTTCGCTCTCTTATGAGTACAATTCTTGCCAGATTTAAAAAGAAATTATACTATAGGTTAATATCAGCAATATCTTGGACAAGTTATTTAATCGACTTTTAAAAAAGAGTTATGCCCCTTGAGTATATTAACTTCATGGAAAAGGGCCTTGTTAGTGCTCACACAGGTACAATTCATGCCAGATTTTTATGAAACTTATACTATAGGTTAATATCAGTAAAATATCAGACAAGTTCTATAATGGTGGATGATTGATTTTTTTATAAGAGTTATGTCTCTTGGATATATTGAATAAGTGCAATGTTTGGACATTTGCACTTTTGTTCTTTTAGAGTGGGGCGCTCATATTTGCCGTGGACACAATTTCGCCGTTTTATGATTTTGAGGTGTAAAAACTTCAAAGGATGGCTGAAATGGCAGAAATATGCCGATAAATTATATTTTTATAACAAATATGATTATTTTTGAAAATGAGACCAAATTTTGGCAGAAAGGACAGAAAAATGGACTACGATTTTCAGGCAATTTCCTGAATGAAAAAAAAAGATTTCAAAGAAGTATTTCTTAGTAATCTTTGACTGATTGCCCTAAATTTCAGTTTTTTACACCTTTCAAAATGTCTGCTATTCATCTATAATGAAATTTATTTGATACATATTGTTTAAAGCTGCAGTTATTTGGGTTTAAATAGATGTGTAAAAATGGTGAATATGTGTCCCTCGTTGACAAAAAATCAGGAAATTTCAAACACCCTTTAATCCAACTTTTCAGATGATTTTTCTCAAAACAAACACGTTTTCAAGCTAAGAATATTTTGCATTTGAAGTTATCTTCATATAGAAATATCAGTATACTTCAAAAACATAAAGTCCTATACATAAACTGAAGAAAACATGGAAAGATATGGTGAAAATGAGCACCCCACTCTAGATTGATTTGACACTTACAGCATAAAATTGCATGAATCTGCTTTAAATCACAACACATATATATCATTTTCTTCAATTTAAGTTTGAGGATAAGTAATGAAAGGTATACTGTTAATTTCAACCTTTTCTTATTTTGTAGGTCCATCTAAGTTTCTCCTTACAAGGAGGAGTATAAGATAAGGATGGAAAACAGTTAATTTCAACCTTTTCTTATTTTATAGGTACATCTAAGTTTCTCCTTACAAGGAGGTGGAGGTGATGGTAAACAGACAGCTATCCAGTCTGATGTTATCAACATATTCTTACAGAGTGTGGGAGTGGTCCTCACTGATGTTCAAGATGTTGTCTTCAAGTAAATATACCTCCTTTAAGGGGAACACCTTAAAATCAATATCCTTAACAGTTTTACATTAATTTCACTATTAGTAACTTTAAATGTTTCAATTTCCTGAAAAAAAATGTTTTAATAATAAATGTATTTGAAAAATTTGTAATGTTTAACAGTATAGACGGTAGACTTACTTTTGTTTTCAAATGAAAGAAAAAAACATGCCTACTTTTTCAGAATTTATTTATTTTGAAATTTTGTATGTATAAATGTAATGCTGAGATGTTAACAATTTAGGTCAATTTTTACCAGTTTCTTTTGAGAACAAAGGTTCTTAAAAGTGCTGTCTTCAAGTAAAACAGAAAAATTTGTTCTATTTATAGATTGGGATATTTCCAGAGAGAGCATAAGTTTTATAACCAGAGTCAAATGACTGGTGAAATGACCAGACATTATGCTTCACAGGTATGTTCCTGACATTAAAACACTAAATTCCCATTTCTAAGTTTTACATTATTATTAGATGTACAGGATATAAACGTACACCTTAGAGGATTTTATTGTAAGAAACCCAGAAGAATTGTGAACTGATTTATAAATAGACAAAACTGAATTAAAAGACATATAAATATTGTATTGTCAAAAACAGTAATTATCTGGATTGATATATTTTCCTGACTTTTGCGAGAAGAAAATTAATGCAAATGTAAATCATTGTGAATTAGTAAAACTCAGATCTTCTTTATATAAATACTTCAAGAAAATTGTTCGAAATGAAATTACAAAAGTTTAGTTCTAGTCAAATGCTTTATAAGAAAAACAAAAGATGTGCTTTGATTTTTTTTAATTTATCAGTCATTTACTGTGCACATATTTAAATTAGCAAACTGCACAGCAATCTAAAGTCTAAAATTAGATTAATTTAAATCGATAATTTGTGCAATTCTAATTTATCTTTGTCATAGTTATTAGAAAACATAGCCAAATACAGTCTGTTATTTCTAATTGTAGGCCATTAAACAGATGTACGTGTTGGTGTTAGGTTTGGATGTATTAGGAAATCCGTTTGGACTGATCAGAGGAATGGCGGAGGGAATAGAAGACCTCTTCTATGAACCTTACCAAGTATGTATGAATAAAACACCAAAACAATCTTCTGTTTATAGATATAGGAAGATGTGGTATGAGCGCCAATGAGACGACTCTCCATCCAAAAGACAATTAATAAAAGTAAACCATTATAGGTCAATGTACGGCCTTCAAAACGGAGCCTTGGCTCACACCGAACAACAAGCTTTTTTGGGCCTTTTGTGATGAAGCTAATTGGAGTAAACCCCCCAAAAATTAATTCATTAAAAAGATTCATTACATCCCGTATTTGGCTGTGTGTAGTATGCAGTTGTGCTTTAAATCCACTAAGTTTTTATCCCCAATAAAATCGTGAAAAGGAAATCAAGGTAAAAAAAAGGATAACTTCATTGATTAAAAAAGTGCAGGAAAACTGTTTATTGAATATTATATTTACAGATTGAAAATCAGTAAAATAAAAATTGTTCGGATGATTCATAATAATAAAGTATGAAAAAATTGAATGGTTTTAGATTTATGTCTATTTTATATCTTTGGAAAGAAAAATAGGAAGACAAAATGTCAGATTTGTTGTGGATTTTTCAATTTTGCTATGAAATTGTTTTTTTTAGGGAGCTATACAGGGTCCTGAAGAGTTTGCCGAAGGTCTAGCTCTGGGAGTTAGAAGTCTGTTTGGTCATGCTGTTGGTATGTATAATAATCTTTGATAAATACTATTTTCTTTTAATATATATTTTATTATTTTCATATCATTCTCATATCTCATCTATAATTCAAAGATGTACAAATAATAATTTTATTATAACTCATATAAATACCAGACCTGCCAACTTTTGAAAATCTCCATGGGGGATTTAGCGCGCGACCAGATTTTTAAGGGTTACAATTTTAGCGACGTTTCTGTGTGCATTATTTTTTACTCCTAAAATAGTCTAAGTTCTCTTCTCTTTTCTTTTGGTATACTAATGATGAGCTTGTAGGCCTTGATTTCTTTTATTTGCATGATTCTTGTACTATTAAATTATAAAATTGACAAACTAACTGAAGAATAGAGAAAAATGGCATTAAAAATAAAGGATTCAAAGTAGACCCCCCCTTTTCCCCCTCCAAAGACCTTCTTATCTATGAACCTTGACTCAAAAGACCTAAAACTACATGTCCTAAAGTTAGAAGGATGAAGACAGATTTTGATTTAGTCTTACTTATGGTCTTATCAGTATCAATGAGAAAATGGATAAAATTTGAGTTATCTTTCTTTGTATTCAGAGGTGCTCTTACCGGCGAAGGCTTATACAGTAACACAGTAGAAGTGAATACAAAATGGCGTCGATTTTAAATTAACAGACACACAACGTCTGGTTTCAAAAATTAAACGGATTTCAAGATAAACTATGTTTTCTTGAGAGTTCATTACAGTTCTCATCTTTCAATTGATTATGATTTTGTTGTAGAACTACGGCAAATGTTGCAAATTGTGCTTGTATGATAAATTGATTAAAATTGAAAGGCTGTTTGACCAAATTTGTGTATACAAATTAATTTTGAGGACTGTTACGACCCATTAGGTAATCTGATTACATACAACCACTAATTATGACACCTGTTGTGACTGTTGATTAGCGGAGGGTCGTTCACTTGTCATAATATGTCCCCAGGTAAAATTATAGATTTTTTAAAAATTGATCAAATAAAACTTCAAAATCGGTAAACAATAATTTTTTCGGGTATATTTGGTGAAAATCGGGATTTTGACTAGTTTTACGATCCCGATATCGGGATTCGGGTTGAGGGATAAAAATCGGGATGATACCGCGAAAATCGGGATAGTTGGCAGGTCTGAAATACATGGTCTTTGACAAATACTAAGTTCATGATTTATAGTACTATTTATATGTTGAAATAGGCAGTTAACTGTCACTTTCTACATAAATTGAAGAACTGTATTTTTTTTAAATCACCAAAATTCAAAAAATGAAACAAGAATGTTTTTTTTTTCAATATAGGAAACCCAAAAGACAAAATATAATCAAAAGGCATCTATAGGGCAGGAACTGGTCTTCACTTCAAAAGATTCAAACTCTAAATAATTCTGAGTCTACAATATTATAAAATTTTAAAACTGATGACATTGTCACCATCAAGTTTTTTAACAAAAGATGAAATAGTATGGTCCTTTAGTTACTTACTTGTCATTTTGTTGTTTCCCAGGTGGTGCTGCAGGAGCTGTATCCAGAATAACTGGTGCCCTGGGTAAAGGTATAGCAACATTAACCTTGGATGACGACTACCAGAAGAAACGGAAAGAAGCTATGAACAAACGTCCAGCCAATGTCAGAGAAGGGTTTGCTAGAGGTGGTAAAGGACTTGTTATGGTAAGAAGACAGTGTTTTGTTCATTGTTGAAGTCTGTATGGTTCTTCTTAGTTGCTCAATTTGTAAGCCATTTCGTTTCTTGTGGAGAGTTGTCTCATTGACAATTATACCACATCTTCTGATAATGCTCCATTTATGGGCATTATGTTTTCTGGTCTGTGCGTTCGTCCGTTCGGTAAAGGTAGTTTTTGATAGTTTGAAGTCCAATCAATTTGAAACTTAGTACACATGTTCCCTTTTATATGATCTTTCTAATTTCAATGCAAAGAGTTTTGACCCCAATTTCATGGTCGACTGAGCATAGAAAATGATAGTGGGATTGGGGCATCAGTGTATTATGGACACATTCTTGTTTTTATAATCATTCAACTTTCATTATCATCTCTCTGCTACTCAGCTGTCTGTGTTGAATATTTTTTGTGATACATTGTAGTATAATTCCTGAATGTATTTAAAAGACTTTTTCATGTAGAAAAGATAATAGCAAAGAAATGAGTGTGTCTTTATAAACTTAATATCTAGTATGTATTTATGTTATATCTTTGTAGGGTGTATTTGATGGAGTAACAGGAATTGTGAGGAAGCCTATAGAGGGGGCTCAAACAGAAGGTGTGGGTGGATTCTTCAAAGGTAAATTGTTTAATATATCTCTTTTGAAAATGAATATTTCTGCATGCAACAGTATTTGAATAAGAACATTTGAAGTGTATATGTAAAATATTAATTCAACAAGTCGAACAATATTCTACAGCTTGCTTCAAAAATATTTTTGTTCAACTTATTTCATCTTTTAAAGTACCAGCAGTAAATTTTCACAGACCTAGTACACATCTTTATTTAGGAGCCAGCTGAGGCCCACTGCTGAATGCAGGATTTTCTTGCTAAGTTGAAGACCCATTGTTTTAAGCTCTTTAGTCAGGTTGTTGTCTATTTGACGTATTCCCCATTTCCATTCTCAGTTTTATAATGTAATTATTCATACATTTGTCATTTTTCCACAGGTTTGGGTAAAGGTTTGGTTGGTGTTGTGACAAGACCTACCAGTGGTGTTATAGACTTTGCCAGTAGCTCTTTTGAAGGCATTAAAAGGTAAATAATAAGAAATGGGTGTAGGTCAATTTAATATCTAATTTGCATTATGTGTTACATAATTATAGGTAAAAGTAATACAAAATTTATAAAATAATAATAAAAAAAAGCATATGTGCTCTTATCTCTATGCTTATTTTCACATATTTCACTTGATGACTATTTCTTTAAAAAAGCGCACTTGGTGCAAAAAAGCATGTTATTATAAATAGTAAGGATATGTTGGATATACATCAATGAAATAGCGAGGGTAACGTTGTAAATAAATTGAACAAGGACTACTGAAAAATAGCAAAATTCTAATACAGAAAATCATTTCAGATATGATTAACACCACCAATGGTATCCTTGCTGTGCCACCCTTGAATAAATTATGCAGTTTTTTTTATGCCCCACCTACGATAGTAGAGGGACATTATGTTTTCTGGTCTGTGGCTCCGTTTGTTCATTCATCCGTTTTTTCGTCCGTTCGTTCGTTCGTTCTTCCCACTTCAGGTTAAAGTTTTTGGTCAAGGTAGTTTTTGATGAAGCTGAAGTCCAATCAACTTGAAACTTAGTACACATGTTCCCTATAGTATAATCTTTCTAATTTTAATGCCAAATTAGATATTTACCCAATTTCAAAGTCCATGGAACATGGAAAATGATAGTGGGAGTGGGGCATCCGTGTACTTTGGACAAATTCTTGTCTTAAAATATTTTGTATATTTATTAAACTCACTATGCATGGAAGTTTTTGTGTTGTTCTCAGATTCTATAGAAAGAAATGCTATGATATTTTATTGAGTTGTACTGCATTAACAGATTTCAGATCTGTCTGTCAGTACTTCCTGTTTGATACTAAGCAGTTTTATATACTCATTAAGAAAGGAAATATTTGTCAATTTGTAGTCACTAGTAGAGTACTCTTTCCACAAAACTGCATGCAACTTCTTGTTTTATTTATTTCCAAGTCATAAGAATGTGATTTTAATTTATAGAATAGCGGACATGTCAGTTGAGGTCAGAAGATTAAGAAATCCAAGAATCTTCAGTGGTGATAAAATTATACGACCGTACAACAGACGTGAAGCTGATGGCTACATGATCTTACAAGTAAGTTATGAGAATGTGTAAGGTTACAAAAATCATCATAAATATGGTTTATTTTTACTGCTTCTTGTTTTCTTAATTGGTAGCTTACAGGAGTTAAGGAACAAAGGTATTGCCAGTCAAGAAACCCAAAAATATGGATATTGTTTTATTAAAATTTGACATTTTGAAATCATTTCAAATAAGAAATGCATCTCCCTCATACACTGGTAATGCAGTGTAAAGCAATCACCAACCTTTAACTGTTACCTTTTGAATTTTCATATATTTTGGCCTTGAATATCATTGAATCCAAATGCACACCTGACCTAATGTGCATAAAGGGGGATTCAATGGGGGGTCTGATCCTTGATCCCGCTTATTGTTTAGTGATAATCCCATATCCCGCTTCTAGTTGCCATAATAGTGCATGTAATTTCCCCAAGTCCTGCCTGACTTCATTTTCCGTTTTCAGGCTTAATTATTTCGATATTCACATGTCACGCTTAAAAAAAATCAACCAATCCCGATTCATGCTTAAAACCCCAATAACTCACCATAAAGTTCAGATATCCAATAGCAATGCTAACTTGTCCAAGGACATATAGAAAATTCTGTCTGTTAGGAACAGATCTTAAATTAAGTAGCTTTATGCATATCAACCCTGATGAGTAAAATGGGAATCAATAATGTTTTCAAGTGCAGGATGTTGTCAATTTCATGGAGCAAGATCATGCAAAGATTTTAGAATTAGAATTTGCTGCTTCTGCAAGAGAATTTGGTATTGAGGAGTAACAATAAACACAGAGAAGCTGTGAAATTTTTTTAAAGTCTTGTGTGCCTACAATTGTATGAGCTATAATATATCATATTAAAAAATCGGGATCTGCATGTTTCTAGTGTCAGGCAGGTTTTATATCTCATCCCAATGTTCTTGTCCAGATTATCCGTGAATAAAACGAACAAGCTTTTATGTACTTCCATTTTTTTATTTCAGGAGACTGAGAAAGGAAAGTTTTCTTCAACAGATCATTATGTGGCCCATGCAGTGATCAGTAAAGACGGCAGACATGTTCTCATTATAACTGATAAGTAAGTGGTCAAAATATAGGAAATAAGTTATAAATAGAACAGATTGAACATCATTGTTATGCCACACCTAAGAGCATTATGCATATATATGTTTACCGATTTGGCGTCCGTGTGTCTGTCCAGCTTCAGGTTAAATTTTTTGGTGAAGGTAGTTTTTGATGAAGTTGAAGTTCAATCAACTTGAAACCTAATACACATGTTCCCTATGATAAAATCTTACTAATTTTGATGCCAAATTAGAGTTTTTACCCAAATTTCATGGTCCACTGAACATAGAAAATGATCAGTCAGGGGCATTACTTAAACAAGTAATTTTTTTAAGTTACTTATATAAGTAATTTTTGTTTTTGAAAATAAAAAAATTACTTAATAGAGTTATTTTAAATTTCAATAAAACATAGACTAAATGTAGTTTTGATGAGTTTTTACATAATTTCATATCATAAAGTTAAGAATTCATTATATTTGAGAGGATTATAGAGATGAAGGGTTACTTTAAAAATTATGACAAAAATATTACTCGAATAAGTTATTTGATACATTTTTAATAAAATTAGTATTAAAACTTATTTAAGGAACATGTGCACTTGGTTTGGGTTACAAATTATAAATAACTTAAAGTCTTAATCAATTCACAAGTATCTATCTATTTATATCAGTCTACCTTCAAGATTTTGGAGAAAAATGAGAATTTAAGTGTCCCAAGATACCAATCTTTGACCAAGAAGCGTCGGTATGAAAGATAAGTGCGTCAAAAAGTTAATTAGTGTTTCAGAAGGATTAGATTTAATATGTCAGGGGAAAAATAACCAGATGACTGTGAAAAATTGTTAAACCTATTAAAATCTGTATTATTGGACACCTATAAAAATAATATTCAGAAAAGTTACTTATATAAGTAACATTTAAAATAGCCTCATTTTCAACATTACTTGAATAGGTAATTTTAATTGTTACTTGTTTAAGTAATGCCCCTGACTGATGATAGTTTGAGTTGGGAATCCATCTTCTATGGACACATTCTTGTTTGTCACTAATTTTATAACATTTAATAATTTCATAAATTGAATATGTCCAGTGAGTTCAAATTATTTCAATAATTATACATATAAGATATAAAAAGAAAGAGATACTTCATTCGTACTTGAAATAACAATTTATGTAAAAAGAAATGTCTTTTTTTCGTAGGAGAATAATATATGCTAACCGTGGTGAGATATTTGGTCACTGGGATGCTGAGTGGTCCTATACCTGGGGAGAGATTAAAGAGACACCTAAAAGAAATCCAAAAGGCATTGAAATTGTACTGAAGGTAAATATATCTCATACCTGTCAACCTCTGAAAATGAAAAGTCAGGTCATGACCTGCATTGAGAAAAAAAATCTCAGGTCATAACGCGTACGACATTTTGCGGGCTCAATTGAAGAACAAAAATATGTTTACATATAATTTATATAGTCAATATGTATATGAAACAGTTAGAACATGTATACAAGTTTATTTCAGACTATTGTTATATTCCATAGTAGCAGACTTGGCATTCTTTAAAAGAACTGCACTTGGTTTCAGTTCATAGCAATGCAAATGTGTATTCATTTTACAAGAAAGAAGAGCACACAGTGTATCCTTATTAAGATCAGCCCTACACTCTGTAGCTATTTTCTTTACTAAAGAAAATGCCCTCTCACTGTCTGCATTGCTGTTTGGCAAAACCAGTAATGTTTTAGCAAGTTTTGACAAAACAAAAAATCTTGGCTTGTTTTCAACTACCACTTTGTTATTTTCAACTGAAAGGGCCCTCTTTACTATTTGGGTGGTTTTAGTTTTTCCACAGGAATAACCTGACGCTATTTCACAGCTCAGGTAAACAGTCCTACATTTTGACTTTTGGTTACATTGAAAAAGACCGATAAAACCGAAGGTCGTATTACTTCTAAATACCTGAAACAATTACGGTCAGAAATCCGGGTGAAACGGGTAATGTTAGAAATTCCCGGGACCCGCCGGGTAAAGAAAAACTCCCGGGTGAGAGGTGAAAATAACAGGTGTCACCCGCAAAAAACGGGTGAGTTGACAGGTATGATATCTTACTGTGGGTCAGGGATAGGGGTGGGGTGCTGAATGGTCCTATACCTGGGGAGAGATTAAAGAGACACCTAAAAGAAATCCAAAAGGCATTGAAATTGTACTGAAGGTTAGTATCTTTTACTGTGTGACAATATGATGGGCTTAAAATATATATATAAATATATATTATATATATTTATATTTATATATATGATTATAAACTCTCAAAATGTTTATTAAATTGAATAAAATAAATACAAGGGAATATCTATTAAGAAAATCATGACCTTGTAAAAGGTTGTTCAATTGACCGCTATGTTGCATATAACATATTTACATGCAGACCAGGTGGTGACATGTAGCAATAACAATTAGTTAAAACACTGGACATACATGTATTCTTCAAACATCTTTTTCCAGGTTGGTCAAAAACATGTCAACTTAATAGATATTCATCCCTGTATCTTTTGATTTAAGACTATAATGTTCAAATTAATAGAAACCTTGACACTGTTTATATTCTGTTTATATACTTGTGTATTTTACTGTATGAGAGGAGACCGTCCGTTATGGACACTGCTCCAGACCGGCTTTCATAAACTACTGTTCCAAATAACCATGTGTTGTGTTACAACTGTGAATTGGTGTGATAGGGGTAGAAAATACTATATATACATGTACATGTACGAAATAATTTATGAAGAAGGTAGAAGGAGTAGGTATCATTCTAAATTCCAGAGGAAAATAAATGACAAATCCTGAATGCCCATGAAAATAAGGGGTCTGCATCACCATATAATCAAACCCTGAATTCATTAATACATGACGATTTAACTGGTTGATTCTTGAAATTCTCGCAAATTAAAAGGCTCAATTCTAATTTCATGAAAAAAGTCCTTCCAATACTTATATATATTGAAGGGGCAATTTGCTATCTGGAGAGTTTCTGAGTTGTTGTAAATAGTTAATTCTAGAATGATATCACTAGTACTTGAAGAACAATTTAAAAAAAAAAAACACTGAGGAATTTTTCTGATAATCTGTAGAATACAATATGAAATGGGGAAGGGAAAAGTCATATGAACAGATGAAACAATATTGCGTACAAATGGTTGGCATTTTAAAAAAAAAAACCACACCTGAAAATTAAAAAAAAACATTACCAGACTTGAATGAGATATTCAATATGTTTAATAAATATTTATTTTTATTTCTTACAGGAGAAAGAAAAGAGAAAGTTTCCTTTTGGAAGTAGTTCTGCCAAGAAAGATGTCCATATATTTAATCCACAGACTGCTGATGTAAGTTTATAGAAAAACAATATTGTTTCTTTTGGTCACATCTTACATTATGGTAAGATTTGCAATATCACGTACTATAGTTGTTGGAGAGGGGTGTACTATAGTTGTTGGAGAGGAGCGTACTATAGTTGTTGGAGAGGGGCGTACTATAGTTGTTGGAGAGGGGCGTACTACAGTTGTTGGAGAGGGGCGTACTACAGTTGTTGGAGAGGGGTGTACTATAGTTGTTGGAGAGGGGCGTACTATAGTTGTTGGAGAGGGGCGTACTACAGTTGTTGGAGAGGGGCGTACTACAGTTGTTGGAGAGGGGCGTACTATAGTTGTTGGAGAGGGGCGTACTACAGTTGTTGGAGAGGGGCTTACTACAGTTGTTGGAGAGGGGCCTACTACTGTTGTTGGAGAGGGGCGTATTTTGAATTATTCCAATAGATGTCTTATGTCACGTCCCCTTTTCCCCAAATGTGACCTACCAAATGAATCTTATCACTGGGTAAGGGAGCTACCATTTGATTTTTATGGGGGTGGGGGGGGGGGGGGGCTAGGATGAAATTTGAAAAAAAGGCAGGACAGTATTTCGAGTTATAAAAGAAGGCAGGATGAGTAACTTGCCAAAAAAAAAAAGGCAGGATGACAATTGTTGTTAAAAAGTCAGGATAAGCTAAGAAAAAAAAAGGCAGGACCGAATAGACTGAAAAATAAAAAGGCAGGACACCATTTTTCATCCTAGCCCCCCATAAAAATCAAATGGTAGCTCCCTTAGTACTAACATGATTAACATGATGAGTGCCACATATGAAGCAGGATCTGCTCACCCTTCTAGATTTCGTGTTGCTTAGTCTTCAGTTATCTTTGTTGTGTTTTGTGTACTGTTGTTTATCTGTTGGTCTCTTTCGATATTAACCATTTTATTACCAGTTTATTTCTATGCCCCACATAGTGGCATAATGTTTTTCTGTCTGTGTGTCTGATCTTTCATTCATTCCTCTGTTCATTCATTTGCATGTCCTTCTGTCTGTCCTGCTGAAATATTTGGTCAAGATAGTTTTTTATTCAGTTGAAGTCCAATCAGCTTGAAACTTAGTACACATCCCTTATGATATTATTTTTCTAATTTTAAAACAAAATTTAGTTTTAACTTCAATCTCATGGTCGACTGAACATAGAAAATGAAAGTCTGAGTTGGGCATCTATGTACTATGGACAAATTCTTGCTAACATACAAGTTTGAACGTCACTTTGACGTCTTTCACCTCTCTTTTGTAACTTATAACAATAATAGTTAGTAAGAATGGCCAATTCTTTTTAAATGTTTTTATATTACCCCTTTCACTGATAGCTGCCCAGACAGAAGCTACTCTGAGAGGATGGCTTCCCTAACAACTATTACTCAAGTGGGAGATCTTCATAATAAATGTCAATAAAAACTTGTCTGTAGTTATTTGTGTCTTTATTTCATCATGTTCATTTACTAACACCATGTTCACAGTTTTGTTCATGTTTCAATAATTTTTTCATCATAAAATATTCAAATTTTCAAATTTTCGGCATTATCTAGGTGAAATTCTCAAAATTCTGCTCTTTGACCCAAAATCGTAATTTTTAACCCAAAACCGCAAAATTTTGAAAAATTTAATGAGGCTGTACAAATTCCTTACACTGAAACGATGTCCGTACCAAGTGTTTTGTACATAAAAGGACATTTTATGTCAAAAAAGTATACTAGTTTGGCTTCAATTCTTCCATATTCTTTAAAAAAAATGTTCCCTAATTTCAAATTCTCATAAATTTCGTATATTTCCTCTGATTTTGACACGATTTTTAACAAACAGAAGCGCCATGTTTACACTATTATCCGGGTATTTAACAAAGAAAGATAACTCGTGTTTGCACTGTTTTGAGCAAGAAATATAAAAGCGGTTTTCCAATCCTGGTAAACCGGGACTCATCGGCGAAAGGGTTAAGTTATATCTCATGTTTCTTTATGTTTTAAGTTAAACGTCTTTGAAGAACCTAATTATTGGGTTCAGAATTAGTCCTACAAAATAAATTCAGTATGCATGAAATATTTGCCACTGGACATTAGGCAAACAACGATCAAAACATTTTTCTATTTTATTTTGTAGTATGTTCATGGAAAGATAGTAGAAGCAATGAACAGACATAAATAAACTGTGAAATTTGATGGAACAAGATTGGAATTCTATGGAAAAATAGACAAAGAAAGGAAAAATTATTCATTTTATACTATATAACTATACAGTGTTAAAGAGATTGTTAACTTGCCTAATATGTCAATACTCTGTATAATACACATAGTATATGTAAAGTACACATAATATATGTAAAGTACACATATTATATGTAAAGTACACATAATATATGTAAAGTACACATATTATATGTAAAGTTCACATAATATATGTAAAGTACACGAAGTAAATGTAAAATACACATAGTATATTTTTGGTAGATTATTAGAATCATGCAGCTCAATATATGTGCTTTTAAATTTTTTTTTAAGGTTGATGGAATTAGCATAATATAACTGCTTCACACAGATCTTGGTCTTGAACCAATAAGAAATTTTATTACTATTGTAATATTAATTTTTATTAATTATAACGTCTCAGTATCTAGTCTGTGTTGTCCCCTATGATTGTAATATAGGGTTACTGCATGAATATTGGGGAATATTGTCCAGAGTAGAATTTTATATTGCACGAGCTTGCGAGTGCAATATATGTTCTACGAGGGACAATATTCCCCAATATTCATGCAATAACCCTTTTATTGTATAGCAATATAATATTTGAAAGTAAAAATTGGTTTAAAGTAAGATTTTGTCGTTGATGATGTTATGAATTTTGACGATTTATTGCACTAGTGCAATAATAAAATTTATTGCACGCTAACTTTTGGTTACTTTCTGTTGGAAATATTATATTGCTATACAATAATATGTGTTATTACCCTGTGTAGTCCCCTATATGTGTTATTACCCGGTATATAAATGTTTTTGTAAGGAGTTGTATTTGCATGATATGTGTATTTGCTTGAATGGGTTCTTTATAATTTTAAAACAATTTTCATCCAGTTTCCTTTGACTGCATAAAATTAGGCAATGGCATAAATAATTTACCTAGCAATTGCTGGAAGTAGATATTTTATATTTACAAGGGGGTTAACTTCAGCATCATCTGAGAGGAGAAATACATGGAATAGTCTAGCCCTTACAATACTTCAACCTTAACAATAAGTGTATGAGTATTTTGATGAGAGGGTGAAAAAAGGGGGTTGCTTTTTCAACTATGGTTTATTATATGAAAATGGCATTATTGAAGGGTTATCTCTTTTTATGGTCGATTGACTAAAACATTTATTTTTCTTTATTATTAGCCTTGAAAATAAAATCTTGGTTGGTATATAGTCACCCTGTCCTGGTTTCTGTCTATCTGTCTGTCCGTCTATCGAATTATCTGCTAGTGTGCCTTGTTATAGCAACTACTTCTTAACTGACAGAAGAGGCTTTGGAAACAGGAATTAACTTTTGTGTATTGCTTTTTGTATTGTTTTTGATTATTTTTATTTTGTTACATATCATTTGTTCCATTCCCCTGTTATGAATCATTTGTTAATCATGTATATATCTTAGATATAAACTGCTTGTACTTTTATTATTCTTTTATCAAATAAAAGCATTTATTGTTGTTGTGTTGCAATTTTTATTTTGTTAATGTCTTTTTCTTTGAATATTTTTTCATATTTAAATTAATTTTTGTAAACAAGGTTGAAATATATAAAATATTGTTTTGCATGGTGTGTTAATATAGATACAATTTAATTGGCATACAATTCTAACAAGTTTTGAATAAATGTTTAGTGACTTACATTTTTTTGTGATTAATTTTAAATTATTAAAAAAAATGACATGTATCCCTTTATTGTATTGTGTTTTTATGGTTTGATTTTTCTGCTCTGATTAATATTATAAGAGAATATCAGGTAACCACATATTCTGTGTAATTTGTATGCTTGGATGTAAACATGTATTTAAAGTGCAATAAATCTATGCTTAAACCAATCTTTAGTGTTCATTTCATTTTTGTGGGTAATACTGTAATTTTACCAAATTTGTAATAACATAAGTAACACGACAGGTGCCTCATTTGGACCAGGATCTACTTACCCTTCCGTAGCACCTGAGATCTGCCCCAGTTTTTGGCAGATCCTGCTCCACATGTGGCACCCATCGTGTTGCTCATGTTATAAAAAATCCCGTAAATAGTCTAATTAGGTAGGTCAAATTCATGAAAGGGAAGGGGATTGTAGTTACGACGTAAGGAACATATCCGATGTCATCTGTGAAATGTTATTCCATAACGGTCGATCAATTCATGATGGGTTCTGTAAACCTTAGGAAGGGATGATTTAACCTTCATCATTTGGAACTCTTGGTTTGAAAGCTTCCTTGTGAGCAGCAACCCTCTATCAAGAAAATCATGCTAGGTAATACAAGCACAGGAATATCGTATCAATTGGGAGATATATACCCTGTAATCAGGTGCTGCTGGAATGTTGCTACTCAGAAATGGAAAGTTTACAATTGAAAAGCTGAAATCAACTCTTTTGTAGTAAAGTTTTGTTTTCAACCGACCCTCATTGTCAATTTCTAGATGTAAGTCAAGATATGAGGCCGACTTAACTGCATCTGTTGTATCCTTTATCTCTAGTTTGATTGGATAGATGCGTTCAACATAGTCACCAAATTTTGAATTATTTAGTGAGACAACATCATCTATATAGCAGAAAGTAAAGTTAAAGGATATTGCTAACTCTTTATCATTCTTCCTCAGAAGTAAGGTGATATTCAAATTTCCACACAGGAAAATATCTGCAACCAGGTGCTCTGCAGGGCCCAGCTTTATACGACCGCAGAGGTCGAACCCTGAACAGTTGGGGCAAGTATGGACAAAACATTCAAGCGTGATACAGCTCTGAATTTGGATTGTGATCAAATTTTTGACATTACATGTTTTTTTTTTACACAAAACAAATGTCAAGATTTTACAAATCAATTTAAGATTTCTTCTTCAAACTTTTTAAATCTAAAATTAAATAGTTGACACAGCATAGGTTTCTGACACAGAATGAATGTGGTCTAATGAACTTAAAAGTTTTTTTTTGCCTTTGAGCAATTCACTATGCTGTTGAATATTAATCCTCTCAAAAAAATGTTTAAAGAAATTTTCTTTTTATTTATGAAATCTGAAATGAGAAAAATTTAAACCCCCCCCCCCCCTTTTTTTTCACATCCCCGTTTCCCTTTTTCCAAAACTGATATCAATTCAAATTTCTAATGGAGTTTGCAACAATAACTACTCTTTTAAATACATCATAAAATATTAAAATGTAAAAAAACTGCTTGTTATCACTGAATGGTAAAGATTATTTTAATTTATCAGTTGGTAGTAAAAAGTGAATATACATTGTATATTGTATATAACAAAGATTTAAGTTGATTCTGGACAAAGAAAGATAACTCCAATTAAAAAAAATCTTGCTATTGCACAATATTTTGCAATTAGATATTTCTTGCTTACTATTCTGGACAAAGAAAGATAACTCTAATTAAAAAAAAATTTGCTATTTCACAATATTGTGCAATTAGATATTTCTTGCCATTGCGCAATACTGTGCAATTGAAAAGACTTGCTATTGCACAATACTTAATATAATTATTTTAGATCCTGATTTGGACCAACTTGAAAACTGGGCCCATAATAAAAAAATCTAAGTTCATTTTTGGATTCAGCATATCAAAGAACCCCAAGATTTCAATTTTTGTTAAAATCAGACTAAGTTTAATTTTGGACCCTTTGGACTTTAGTGTAGACCAATTTGAAAACAGGACCAAAAATGAAGAATCTACATACACAGTTAGATTTGGTATATCAAAGAACCCCATTTATACAATTTTTGATGAAATCAAACAAAGTTTAATTTTGGACCCCGATTTGGACCAACTTGAAAACTGGGCCAATAATCAAGAATCTAAGTACATTTTTAGATTCAGCATATCAAAGAACCTAACTGATTCATTTTTTGTCAAAATCAAACTAAGTTTAATTTTGGACCCTTTGGACCTTAATGTAGACCAATTTGAAAACGGGACCAAAATTTAAGAATCTACATTCACAGTCATGACAGTTAGATTCGGCATATCAAAGAACCCCAATTATTCAATTTTGATGAAATCAAACAAAGTTTAATTTTGGACCCTTTGGGCCCCTTATTCTGTTGGGACCAAAACTCCCAAAATCAATACCAACCTTCCTTTTAAGGTCATAAACCTTGTGTTTAAATTTCATAGATTTCTATTTACTTAAACTAAAGTTATTGTGCGAAAACCAAGAATAATGCTTATTTGGGCCCTTTTTTGGCCCCTAATTCCTAAACTGTTGAAACCAAAACTCCCAAAATCAATCCCAACCGTTCTTTTGTGGTCATAAACCTTGTGTCAAAATTTCATAGATTTCTATTAACTTAAACTAAAGTTATAGTGCGAAAACCAAGAAAATGCTTATTTGGGCCCTTTTTGGCCCCTAATTCCTAAAATGTTGGGACCAAAACTCCCAAAATCAATACCAACCTTCCTTTTGTGGTCATAAACCTTGTGTTAAAATTTCATAGATTTCCATTCACTTTTACTAAAGTTAGAGTGCGAAAACTAAAAGTATTCGGACGACGACGACGACGACGACGCAGACGACGACGCCAACGTGATAGCAATATACGACGAAAATTTTTTCAAATTTTGCGGTCGTATAAAAACTAATTTCAAGGATTTCCAATGACATTCAACAACAATGAAAGTCCTGTTCCTTATCTTTGGGGTAGGGAACAACCATTCATTTTCTGGGGAACCACACTGGGGTTTTTTTCCAGGCACCAGGTAGAATATTTATTTTTATCTGCTGCAAGGCTAGCTGTTTCATTCAAAGTAATTTATTCTCATCTATGACACATTAATTATCTGCATTTTGATGGACAGAATATTCATTTTCATCCTGTCATTAGCACGGTTATTGTTGTCTGTTCCTATATAAACAGACCAGCTGCTCTCTCCCTAAAAAAAATCAAATAATTGTTCCCTGAGGGACTCCTTGTCATGAATTTATACAATATCTCTAGTATTAAAACATCATATATTAGCCATCTACACAAAGAATTTCCCATATTAGTAAAAAAATACAAGAGATATTGTCACGCCCGTAATGAATTTTTGAAATGTCACTTCATGTAGGAGCATTATTGGCATAGGCAACTGGCTAAATCTTGTGATATCATGTTTGAAAAGAATTAAATTAAAAAGGTTAAAGTCTAATTAGATCAAAGTTTTTATTAAACGTCAATATTGAATAAACAACTACAAAACACAACTAGTAAAATTATAACATCTCAAAAATCACAAATAATAAAAAAAAAAAAAAAAAAAAAACAACATTTTTATCAGATTTTCTTTTATTAATTTTACAGAATCATAAATCCATTATTAAATTGTATGATACTTCTTCATATATTAACCAATTCAAAGTATAAGCTGGGCTATTTTTCAGACCTTTAAAACCATGTTGAGAAATATGCTATAAATGAGAACAAAAAACTTAAATTAAGGTGGCTGAAGCGTCGTAATCAAAATTGATAAAAGTTTTTGATTATTTGTCGAAATGAAATTTTTATCATGCTTTTTTTCAAAACTATAATAAAAAGTATGAGTCACCAGACTTTTGTTCACAGATTGTGCAAAATTGTCAGATTTTGTATAGATTATGCATGGAAAATCAAATTTTGTGTGAAAAAATCAGCTAGATATAACTTATAGATAAAATGTGAGAAGACAGCTCTTAAAACATTCTTTCAGATAAGAAATAGAAAAAATAGGGTCACCAAACTTTTTTCTTGCTACATATAAAAATAGGTAAATTCACAACACTCTCTAATATTAAATTACTTTATTTGAGTTATCTCCCCTTATTTGGCAAAGTGAAAAAGTTAAATCAAACACAAATAAGTTTTTTTTTTGAGAAATTACAGCTGTAGTTATGATAATAGTTATCAAAAGTACCAGGATTATAATTTTATACGCCAGACGCGCGTTTCGTCTACATAAGACTCATCAGTGACGCTCAGATCAAAATAGTTCAAAAAGCCAAATAAATACAAAGTTGAAGAGCATTGAGGACCCAAAATTCCAAAAAGTTGTGCCAAATACGGCTAAGGTAATCTACTCCTGGGGTAAAAAAATCCTTAGTTTTTCGAAAAATTCAAAGTTTTGTAAACAGAAAATTTATAAAAATGACCATATAATTGATACTCATGTCAACACCGAAGTGCTGACTACTGGGCAGGTGATACCCTCGGGGACGAAACGTCCACCAGCAGTGGCATCGACCCAGTGGTGTAAATAGTTATCATAAAACTTACAATTTTCTATGTTTACATCAAAAGTCTTTTACATATATTACATACTACGCTAAAAATTTGCTCATTTCATCAAAGATCTAGACCAATGTTATCTGCTAGATCCTGCCAAGATGGAGGATGACACCCAGAACTCCTTCTCTCGACTGTAAAGGCTGTATATATTCAACTTAAAGGGAAAACATGCACTGACAAGATCATGCAATATGAAAATCTACTTGGGACAATATTCATGTAATAACCATATATTGTACAATAGATTTTATTGGTAATATTAAATGATGTGTAAATACATATAAAATTCTAGACATTAGGAATCATACAACATATGTCCTCATCAGATTTTGGTATTATTGTCGACTGATTTTCTTTCAATAACTGAAATAGAGCCCTGCTTGTAACATGGTGGAGAATATGATGTTGTGTTACTTTTTCTCATTCTAAAAAAAATTGGTACATATTCTGTCAGATATATTTGATCATGATGATGGGTTAAAACATATATAATATTCAAAATACTATTCCGACATATGCACTGTATTGGATAAAATTTACAAGGAAAAAAACTCTGGAAGAGAAAATATATATAAGGAATTACGGAACTGAAATAATCATGATTATCGTATAGCATCGGACTCTGTGATGAAATAAATACAAATTTTATTTTTACATGACTAATAGTTTTGAACATAACTTGAACACTGTATCATCGCCACCGGAAATTGGGTACTAACGAAGCAGAGAGAAATAGAAAAAAAAGTAAACAAGTTAAGAATTCATTCAATTTAAAGCATTTCCACTCATTTGATGAGGGTGCCGCTTAAGAAATGATTTTCTGATATATAATTCTTTAAATTATTAGGCCGATAAGTACAAAATTAATACAAGATTTTGTGTAATACTCCAAAACTTGCCACTTAGTACCGGAAAGTCGCCCCATTCCCAAGATATTTAACTGTTTTTCATTATTTTTCCAGACACGTTTTTAGATTATTATAGTGTGGCATCATATTTACTGAAATTTGTTGTCAAAAAGATGTATTTTAAAGAATATGGACAAAAACATTGTTTGTTTGTTGTACGGCGAATTGCTGAATGTTGTACGGCGAATTGCAAAATAACAACTTTTGTCAATACGGCGTCTTGCAATATATTATAATTTTAAGAGGAAATTAATCACTGTTTAGATAATATCAAGTGACGATATTTTGTTGATATCAAAGCTTTACAGGCTTACAAATATACAAAATGTCTTACTTATCAAACATTATTAAATATATGCCGTTAATTCAGTTCAGAAGGCCTCTTTGCGTACCGCTTTTCGATTTTGTACAAAAAGTTTTTTTCAACCATATTATCCTAAATACATCCATAGATCGTTATACTATACTAACGACTGTTGTCTTATTTGTTGTTAGGGTGAAATTTTGTAAGTTTAATAAAATAAACCGTCCATTCATCTTTTGTTGGTGCTAGCTGGTTTTAGATAAAAACAGAGGAGATGTGGTATGATAGCAAATAAGATAACTATCCATCAGGATCAAATAAAAAGTATGTAAGCAATTATATGCTATCGTACGGCCTTCAACAACGAAAACTCGTACCTTATAGTCGGTTAAAAAAGCACCGACCGAAAAATGTTGAAGGACTCAACAAGAAAACTAACGGCCTTACTCATAACAAAACAATTTATGAAAACAACAAATAAAATAAAGATGAAGCAACGACAACCACAGGATCGAGAATTCGGACAGACACATAAAATTGTTTAATTATTTAATTTCTGAAATGATTCATTTGTAAAAAGAAAAATTAAGAAAATACTTTGTTTTCACCGAAATTAAGGAGAAACAAATCGTGAATTGCATTTCGAATTAATTTTCTTGTCAGTTTCTTTTTGAAAATATATAATTTGTATATATCTTAAATGCTGTAAAGCAAATGGTATTTCTATCTAATGCATTTTATCTAATGTATAATTAAAAGGGGTAGGTTAACATGTTAACACTGACACCTCGATTTTGGCAAAAACAGTTAACAACAAATTGTAAATGCTGATAAGAGTTAACAGCAACTTTGATTTACCCTTTTCCCCAAACTAACCGAAAGCAATGAAAAGGGGAAGTGCATATCTTCAATGTATTCAAAAATTTGAAAACCACAGTACAAAGTCGCAGAAATGCCAAGCTCCATAAGGAATCTTTTATAAAGCTGACTTATTTTCAGAATACAAACGCAAGTACCATATTTTTTTATTGACACATGGACAGACATTTGAACGGATGGAAAATCAGACGGAGTGATTGACTCCAAGAAAAAGGACTATGTCATGAATAATCGAAAATGCTTTAAACAGCAAAAGGAGGCTTCTTCTGGTTATGTATATTGTTGAGTAAATGTTTTATGTCAATCAGTCGTAGCAAACTTGGGTTATCGTCATGACGTAGGAAAGTGTAACAAACAGATAGAATGAGTGAATACTATAGGGCGCGAACATTATTTTTTTTATGGCGGGTGCTCTTACAAATTATGGTTACACTCAGTCGGGGTTTTCATACGACTCATAGCTTACATGATTTTATTAAAAGGAATTACGAAGGTTTACCCTTTTTTTTTATTTAAAATCATCAAAACCAGTGTATAAATCAGAAAGTAACATGTAAGGTGTCACAAGATGAAGCACTCTTTCATCTCCAAGTCCCAATTAAGAACTCTGAGCTGATATAAAAAAGGCTTGGTCCATCTTTACATTTCTGAAGTCTTAGACTATCAAATTTGACATCAATTTGAGAACCAAGTCCTCATTTTTCGGCCTCTTCTACCAGGCCACACTGTTCAGTTATTTTACGCATTGCAAATTGAAAAGGTTCTTTATTTTTGAAAATTCCGTCCAGGTACTTTTGGTCAATATAACTTATCAAACATTCCATATACATCTGAATTATTTTCATCATAGGCCTGACCAGGGTTTTAGCTGGATAAGAAGTGGCCTTTCCTTTTCACGTTTTGAATACATTGCAAATAGAAGCCAGAAATAACTACATTGGTTAGACGTATAAAGAGGGGATGAGATATCCCTTAACATGTTTAACACTGCCGCATTTGTTGCACCTGCATGACCCAACTTGAGTCCGTAACCTTTGCTATACAGTCTTGTATTTATTTCATGTTTTTTTAAATTTTGGTTCATTTATATGTTTCAAGAAACAAACACTGAACTTCTACCTCCTTTTTGTAGTTAAATGATTGCTCACTTAGGAGACAGCTTCAGGTATACCAATACACAGTTACAAGTTTAGTTTCGCATTATAGTCATGGTGAATTTTCTAAATATGAAAGTTTTTGTGCAATTGAATTGATTTTTAGATAGTTGAATAATAATACAGCCTTCCTAGTGGGTTTATATGAACATTTACATTGTTTTTAGCATGTTTTATAAGCCATTTTTTTTCAATTTGACCGTCCATACCTTCCTATCCGTACCGCCATAGATTTAGAAATTTTGTATTGTTTTTCAACAAAGATGTGAGGCTCGATCTTTTCAATTCAATTTTATGGAAAAACAGCAGAAATGCATATGATTTTTTTTTACCTCTTGATAGATATATGTCTATGGTTTCAGGAAAGGTATAACCCTTATTGATCGAAATTTTCCTTTGGACCAAATTTTTGAGATCTTTGTGACATGTTCAATCCCCTATTTTGCAATATATGGTATCAAATAAATGCTGATTTTTGCCATGGTCACACAAAAAAAAAGAGATTATATTTCACCATTATTACTATTGGAAATCAAATCTATGGACGATTCTCTTTCCATAAATATACACACGCATAACTTAAATATTAAGCCTTATTTATTAGGAAGGAAGGGAAAGAGGGTCTTTAAAAATTATGAGTGTCAATTCTAAGTTTTTTTCCTATCTGTGAATTGACACCCCACCCTAGTGCATAATTTTCTCGCTGCGTTGGGTTGTTTCTTCTATTTGGTCGGCCTTCTGTTTCTTTGACATTTTCCTCATTTCCATTCTCGATTTTATCAAAGATTACTATACTCAAAGATTTTTTAAAGACATGTACAGTTACATATATGCTGTTTATGTTACTCCTTTGCGGAAGCAACGTAAAGAAAGAGATGGACAGCAAATTGTAATGTGATTCTTGTAAATAACTGTTAAGATCAGTTAACAGAGAAAATAATGTCAAAAACAGTGAACACTTTAAGTAAACACTTTAAGTATTAAGTAACAAATAACAGGAATCTCAATTTCAAATAGACAGTTAACAACATTGCAAATCTTAACAAACAGATTGCAGACAGTGGGTCGAAAACAGTTAAATGTTTTTAAAAAATTTATCAGTCAAATAACAGTTTTAAACAAACTTAAACCTTGAAAAGGACAAAAACAGTTTAACATAAAAAGGTACCCCAATAAAAAGGTACCCCACCCCAAAACAATTTTAGATATTTGAACTTAATACTTTATTTTCCTAAAAAGGACGGTAAATAACTATTCTAAAATTAGCAAGTTGCCATACAGTTGAAAACAAGTTGCCATACAGTAAATTTGTCAACACTAGCAAGTTGCCGTACCCTAGACTTTATTTTTTATGGTCTTTATTCTTTAAAATACATCTTTTTGACAACAAATTTCAGTAAATATGATGCCACGCTATAATAATCTAAAAACGTGTCTGGAAAAATAATGAAAAACAGTTAAATATCTTGAGAATGGGGCGATAGAGGACGATCGACCTCGAAATTTTCCGGTACTAAGTGGCAAGTTTTGGAGTATTACACAAAATCTTGTATTCATTTTGTACTTATCGGCCTAATAATTTAAAGAATTATATATCAGAAAATCATTTCTTAAGCGGCACCCTCATCAAATGAGTGTAAAATGCTTTAAATTGAATGAATTCTTAACTTGTTTACTTTTTTTTCTTTTTCTCTCTGCTTCGTTAGTACCCAATTTCCGGTGGCGATGATACACAGTGTTGAAACTTCTTATAAAAATAAACTCATCATAGATGTCAGGACAAAATTTTGTATATACGCCAGACGCGCGTTTCGTCTACAGAAGACTCATCAGTGACGCTCGAATCCCAAAAAGCCAAAAAGGCCAAAAAAAGTACGAAGTTGAAGAGCATTGAGGACCAAAATTCCCAAAAGTTTTGCCAAATACAGCTAAGGTAATCTATGCCTGAGGTAGAAAAGCCTGAGTATTTCAAAAATTCTAAATTTTGTAAACAGTTAATTTATAAATATAATCATATCAATGATAATTCATGTCAGCACAAAAAGTGCTGACTACTGGGCTGGTTGTACCCTCGGGGAAATAGATCTCCACCAGCAGTGGTTGTAAATAAACTCATTTTTTTTTATTATTGTTTATCAAATGACGTTCGCATAAGATAAAATTGAGAATGAAAATGGGGAATGTGTCAATGAGACAACAACCCGACCGTCTTCAATGCAGCGAGAAATTCCTGCACCCGGAGGCGTCCTTCAGCTGGCCCCCAAACAAATATATATAATATTTCAGTGATAATGATCGCCATACCAAACTCCAAATTATACAGAAGAAACTAAAATCAAAAATAATACAAGACTAATAAATGCGGCGGGGTTAATCATGTTTATGAGATCTCCACCCTCCCCCTTTACCTCTAGCCAATGTAGAAAAGTAAACGCATAACATTACGCACATTGAAATTCAGTTCAAGAGAAGTCCGAGTCTGATGTCAGAAGATGTAACAAAAGAAAATATTTTTATATTAAATAATTATGACAATAATACATAAATAACAACAGACTACTAGCAGTTAACTGACATTCCAGCTCATGACTTCAATTAAACTGATTGAAAGATTATGTCTTCATCATATGAGCACACACTTATTATTCGTAACATTGTTAAGATTTTCAATTGTGGAAAGAGAAATGGCAATGAACTTAAAATATGAAATTACCGTTTTGTCTCGAAGAAGACAATGCATGCACAAATCCCAATGAGCAATACGGAATATAGAAATCCTGATAAAAGGTATGGTATTACGAAGTTAGACTTTGACATACTCCCTTCCTTTGGATCCTCAACCAAATATGTGTCCTTTGACATACTCCCTTCCTTTGGATCCGCAACCAAATCTATGTCTAAAAATGAGTAGCATAATGAAATTCCTGATAAAAAAAATATTTCACTTGTGCATTCTTTGAAAGAGTCAAATTTATGTTCTTGAAACAATTGAAATTGTGTTTGTATATAGCCCTGATGGAATATACTTAATTATTAACAAAGTTTTGTTTACAGTAAACAGTGGTAGATAGTTTTCTTAATCCCAATTATACCAAAACTCACAAATTTTTATTCATCTAGACAAATCAATTAATGAAATATGGCATTTGGTATAAAACACAATAAAAGATTTTCTTTATTTTATTATTCAATAGTACTAAATATTAAAACACAAAATTGAAAACAAAAGATATATTAAGAATGGAGTAGGGTCAATTTCCCCTGTATTCGTTTAAGTCGTATAGGGTTGATATGTTAAAAGTTAACAAAACCTACTGAAAATTGTCAATCGTCTGATGTGTGGAAAAAATACATAAACTATGCTAAATTAAGGCAACAGTAGTATAACTATTTATACCACTGGGTCGATGCACCTGCTGGTGGACGTTTCGTCCCCGAGGGTATCACCAGCCCAGAAGTCAACACTTCAGTGTTGACATGAATGTCAATAATGTGGTCATTTTTATAAATTTTCTGTTTACAAAAGTTTGAACTTTTCGAAAAACTAAGAATTTTCTTATCCCAGGCATAGATTACCTTAGCCGTATTTGGCACAACTTTTTGGAATTTTGGATCCTCAATGCTCTTCAACTTTGTACTTGTTTGGCTTTATAAATATTTTGATATGAGCATCACTGATGAGTCCTATGTAGACGAAACGCGTGTCTGGTGTACTAAATTATAATCCTGGTACCTTTGATAACTATATATCGCCGTTCGAAACTCATAAATCGATAAGAAAAACAAATCCGGGTTACAAACTAAAACTGAGGAAAACGCATTAAATATAAGAGGAGAACAACGACACAACATTAAAATGCAACACACACAGAACCGAACTAAGCATTAGACAAAATCCGATGAGAATAACAAATATAACATCAAAACTAGATACATGAATTTGGGATAGAAAAGTACCGTGATATATCTTTTATTAATGTGAATTCACACTCAAATATAAGAGGAAACAAACGACACAACAGAAACACAATATTACAAGAGTGCACACACTGAAATGTCTCGCCTTCTATACTAATCATTGATATTATGTTGATAGTCCTAAGTATAAAGCTTTATTACAACTGTCTCATAAACTTAACATTAACCAAGATAACTAAACAAAGACCAATGAACCATGAAAATGAGGTCAAGGTCAGATTAACCATGCCAGGCAGACATGTACAGCTAACAATGCTTCTTTACAACATATAAGTTGACCTATTACTTATATTTTAAGAAAAATAGACCAAAACACAAAAACTTAACACTGTGCAATGAACCGTGAAAATGAGGTCATGGTCAAAAGAAACCTGCGCTACTGACATAAGATCATAAAATATTTCCATACACCAAATATAGTTGACCAATGGCATATAGTATTAGATAAAAAGACCAAAACTCAAAAACTTAACTTTGACCACTGAACCATGAAAATGAGGTCAAGGTCACATGACATCTGCCCGCTAGACATGTACACCTTACAATCATTCCATACAACAAATATAGTAGACCTATTGCATATAGTATGAAAAAAACAGACCAAAACACAAAAATTTAACTATAACCACTGAACCATGAAAATGAGGTCAAGGTCACATGACATCTGCCCGCTACACATGTACACATTACAATCATTCCATACAACAAATATAGTAGACCTATTGCATATAGTATGAAAAAAACAGACCAAAACACAAAAATTTAACTATAACCACTGAACCATGAAAATGAGGTCAAGGTCAGATGACACCTGCCAGTTGGACATGTACACCTTACAGTCCTTCCATACACCGAATATACTAGCCCTATTGCTTATAGTATCTGAGATATGGACTTGACCACCAAAACTTAACCTTGTTCACTGATCCATGAAATGAGGTCGAGGTCAAGTGAAAACTGTCTGACAGACACGATGACCTTGCAAGGTACGCACATATCAAATATAGTTATCCTATTACTTATAATAAGAGAGAATTCAACATTACAAAAAATTTGAACTTTTTTTTCAAGTGGTCACTGAACCATGAAATTGAGGTCAAGGTCATTGGACATGTGACTGACGGAAACTTCGTAACATGAGGCATCTCTATACAAAGTATGAAGCATCCAGGTCTTCCACCTTCTAAAATATAAAGCTTTTAAGAAGTTAGCTAACGCCGCCGCCGTAGCCGCCGCTGGATCACTATCCCTATGTCGAGCTTTCTGCAACAAAAGTTGCAGGCTCGACAAAAATGTAACACACACAGAAACGAATTATAATATAACAATGGCCATATTCCTGACTTGGTACAGGACATTTTTATTAAATCTTTAGAAATTACTGATTTGGACTTTCGTTAGGGTTTTTGATGACCTGTTTAGAAATAAGGTAAGATGTTGTTAGAACCATAATGTATATATAAAGAAAATAGAAAATGGTACTGGTAGCAAATGGAAATTGGTCCTATTACTTTCCTGTCCAATGGACTTTATTGTTATTGGTAGCATAATAATTCATTTTACTTTACACAAATGAGGAAATGTATATTGCAACAACCTACCTGATTCCTTTTTATCTGTTGTTACCTTTCTTTCACACGTATGGTTTCCTACAAGACGAATCAGTTATACATGCTCATTAACGTTGATGTTATTTTCCGATAATCAAATATCACTACCGGATTTTAAAGTTGTACATGTTGTATGGACAAAAATGATAGACATTGTTGACTATATCTATAATTATATTCTTTTGTGTTAGCGATGGACTAAATGAAAGGTTCACTTTTGGAAGATATGGCCTTATACTTCAGATGTTTAATAAATATTAAAACGGCCATTGCTTGGTTACTATATGGTTCTTAGAGCTTTGTGAAAAAAAACTTTTCCCCGTAAGAATACACAATAAGCTCAAGAGTAAGAGATTTTCTTAAATGTTATCATAATTCGAAAACTTTGAGCAAATTTTGGTGCTGAAGATTTTAGGAGAATCCTTGGCTACGTACGATCCAAAATGGTTGTTCTGAATCGCTAGACCTTCACAAAAAGACAACTTTTTAAAATGGGAAATTAAAAATTGTCTCAATCATAAATTTCTTCAAGATTTCATAGAAACCAAGTTGTGTAGAAATAAAACAAAAATGAATAAAATTACTCTACCCCCTTAATAAGCTATCCAATTTATATCTATCAAAACGTAGGACACAAGCATAAAGGTTTTGTCCATGTGCATTTTCTTCCTCGGGCTTAATAGATTTGCGAAAATAAAGTTAATATCGAATATTTGATTTTTTTTGTTTCTCGATAAATATGAATATTTAAAGGCTATGATTATTATAGTCTGGAAAATGTAAGCATAGAAACAACTTACCAAAGCAAAAAGCCGAATAGCATAAATCAACATAAGGCAGTTTATACACATAAAAACCACTACATTTCTTTATCTCAATGTGATAGGTAGCAATACAAGTATCTGTTTGTTTAAATCCGCGAACGCATGCTGTGGAATTCACAGTTTCTCCGACACTGACTGGATATGTCCCTATAGAATTATGATTAAAACCAGACAAATAGAGAGTATAACATACTTTAAAAGAATTTATCTACTCTCTTCAAGTAAAAGTTCACAACAGTTACTTAAAAAAAGGTTTTGACATTTAAAAAAATAGATTATGCATTGAACAGTTTGTCGATATCAAAACAATGATAAAAAAATATACCGTTTAATCGAGTTTTTGTGGATTGGGTATCGTTTGGTATGATGGTTTCGATTTAACAAGAATTGACCGTTATGGTAGTTTTGTATTTCACTTAATCCTTAAAGTCATAAGAAACCTCAAATTAAAAAAAAAGCATATGTTTTTGATAACTCAATGGGTAGTTTTCATTATAAAACTTATGTACATATACTATCTTTGAAGACAATTCTTTAATTTGTTCATATTTAGAAGAAGTTTACTTTATTTTAATTGCTTCCTTTTCAGGGAGCAATTTCCCGACATATTTTCTGTATGCAAAGTGACCTCAGTGTGACCCATCTTGAAAAAATCCGGTGATCGCAATACGCATAGATGTCCTTAAAATAAACTATTATTTGACTTAACATGTTAAACATGTGCTCAATATACATGCTTTTTGTTGTTTGTTGACAAACAGGTGACAATCGTTAAACTTCGGCTTCAAACACGAACTTAATTATCTGCCATCTTTTCACAACAACACTGACCGATTGAAAAAAAATTGACGATTATACGAAATTTATGCGAAAAAAATTGATTAAATCGTGCACAGAAGACTTAGTTTATGATGTTTGTATGCATTGGTTCAAGAATGTGAATAACATTATTTTTCACCGGTCACTCGTTTCATATGACTTTGATATAACATATATATATGATGATACAACAAATAGTATTTAGTATTTCTTTTCTTCTGAGTATTCTTATGAGAGTCACATGTATTTATATTCAAAATATCTGAAGTAAAATTGATTAATTTAAGAAATTGATTGTTTCGTCTGTGTACTTTGATTTTGAATTTGGGTTTATTTGTCTTATAAGCAATCATACAACTCCTCTTTTTATTTCTAGTCATAAGGTCAACCACGTGATCCGTATTGTGAATTGACTGCATCATAATGTCATGTTTTTCTCTCATATACTCATCATTGTAAATAAAGGCAACAGTAGTATACCCTTTTATACGCGTCTGGCGTATACTAAATTTATTCCTGATAACTATGATGAGATTATTTTATAGCCATGTGAAATATAACATTAAAATGACAACTCAACACCACAGGACTACAATATAAATAAATTGGAGAACACAATTGACAAAGAAACACACGAACAACAGCCAACAAATTCAAAATTTTCATACGCCAGAAGTGCATTTTGTCCACACAAGATCTACTAGTGAAGTCCAGATACAAAAGTTTGAAAGCCGAAACGCACAAAGTCGAACAGCATCGAGGACCAAAAGATCAAAAAAGTTGTGCCATGTTAACAACATAAACATTAACAACGATAAATGTGTTGTTTGTATAACTTATATTTGTATGTGTAGTGTATACCTATTGTTACACGTATGTGTCTGAGTGATCACTTAAGAGTTTTTGGCGTTGTTGCTAAACGTTTACCTATAATTGTATCTATATTCTAAACATATTTGATTGTGTAAATTATCATTTTTATTTTTAGGTAACAGTTGCATTTCTTATATTCCGTAAAGTGTGTGTCATTATAGTTTTGTTTTGCTCATATCTAATATAAATTGAATTTTGTAATCAAATTACCATTTATCCAAATTGGTGATCCTGTTCCACATGCCATTATACCTTGACATGTGGTGGGAATTTCCAAATGTTCTCCATTATAAACTGCACTATACCATCCAGGATCAAATCCATTTCTGTCACAAATTAGATTAGAATTTATTGACCGTATGCAATTTGTCCCCCTGTTAACTACATCATTTATTTGTTTTGATGCTAGACACGGGTCTGTGGACGTTACAACTAAAACGAATACATTAGACAAAATATACTACAATCTAACTAACCATTTTCTTTTATTCATAATGTTCGAACCTATATGGAAGAATCTATTCAATCGTTTTCCAACCCGATCTTGACCCTACACAAATATTTTTGTCACAAGTTCAATTGTTGAATAAAAAGATAAGCTACTATCATTTGACAAGCGTTTACTGACATTCATAAAAAGTAACTGTGGAGTAAGTCAGAACTTTCCTTACATTTTCTTAATTTCGCCTATTATAAAACTGTACTAACTAAATAATCTTTCCTTGACCCTCGGCGTCCTTCCGTCCCCCATAAACATCGGAAAAGGTTGTATCTCTAATTATTAAAGTTGTTCTTGTCATATATAGTTGTAACTGAAATTTCTTCAGGGATCTAAACCTTCTTAAGTTTGTTATTCATTACAGATTTTAACCTTCAATGAGTCCGATAGTTTTTTTTTTTTAAAGATATCACTTGATTTCATAAACGTTTATATTTTTCTATCTATATTTTTTTAAAAGCTTGCTCCTGGGACATTTATTTTAGAGGCTTGATGAAAAAAGGTAGGGCCAATATCTTCTGTTTTAGTTTCACTCCGTCAAGATACATATTTAATCCAATGCTGTTGGATACTGAATATCAAAGAGACTAGACAGTCTCTCGTGGAGTGTTGTCTCATTAGCAATCATACAATGATTATTGTGAAATAGATTCAGGAAGACCCTAACTCGACTTTATGATTATTACGTTAATTATACATTATACACGAAACTACATATATTGAAAAACCCTTGTTATAACAAGATTGGATACGCATTAAATTGGAATATTCATTATATTAACGTTTTTGTTTCAAAAGTGCACTGTCAATTGTTTTTAAAATTTATCTGAACAGCTTTGATAAATAAAAATAACTCACCGTGCAAAATACAAAGAAATGTAATTGTATACAACATGACCCTGCGTTTTGCTGTCTTTACTGAAGGTACCATTAGGAATAAAAGTTTAACAATTGAATAAATATTATTTAAATCATATATTCAAATGATAGGTCTGAATTATTGTTCACACTTATGCAATAAATAAGTTTGCCAAATTATATTTAAATTTGGTCACGATACCAATACGATAAATAAGACATGCAAGTGCAACGCAAGCATAAGCCAAGGCTTGCGCAAACATTAATCGTTAGATTTACTGCTTTGACATGATCAGGAAGCATTTATGTATAAGTTTTATGATATACTTTCGAAATATATTGTATAGTAAAGCAGTTAAACATAACGATCAATTTTATAACTTGTCTATTGATGAAAAGTTTATATTTTTATTCAGAAACGAAGAACTATGTCAGGTAGTTGCTAAAACCTGCTATAATATTTTATGTAGAAGAACAAATTTTTTATTTGTATATAGCTGATGATGTATTTTAAATCTTAGATATGTGTAGTTTTAAAATTGTATAAATTTTGTATATAATTAATCTTTAATATTAGTCTCTCATAATTCTTAATAAAATGGCACTTGTATATGTTTTAGTATTTAAGCTAATGATATTTTACTGTTAGTTTTAATATACAATATGTTTTATAAATGTTATCCAATTTTTTATGTTATACGCAATGTTTTATATGATAATTGGAATGTATAATGTTATACAAGTGATGAGACTTTAATAAAATATTGAATCTGAATCTGAATCTATATCGACAATCACACTAGTTTGAACTTAGTTTCCATGTTACCTTCAATGGTTTGAGATATTAATGAATTATTGATTATTGGCTGATTAACAATCAGAGGCAAGTATTTCAAATTTTTAGGGCGATGATATAGGAACGGAGATGACATAAGGATAGAAGAATAGTATGAGTTCATTACGGTATACACAAGCTTTTCAACCATGATAGATGTCTCATAAAAAAAGATTTAAAAACGATAATCATGGAATCTCAAAGTATTTTTTATGGTGAACATATCTAATGTCTGGGTTTTCTTATGCAAATAATTATTTTTTCATTTTTTAAAGATAATAGAGTAATCAAATATGTAGGCCCATGTTTTGCGGATTATTGATTTTTGGCAAAATAAAAAAAAAACGGCACGTTTAACATTGTTAAATAATTCATTTATTTTTTATTCTTTTTCGAAAAAAGATTGAGAATTTATGCATTAAATATCAATCTCTAACATTATTATGATTTTTATTACATGTAATAGTACTCCTTCTGGTCAAGAGTGGCATATTTTAAGTCCTAAGCAGTGTTAAGACGCACCCATTTTAACACTTATTTCAAAAAATATTATATAAAATAATATATAGATTTCAATATAAGAAAAACCCAAATAAATACACACAAAAAAAGAACCATAGAGATTTATTGTTCATGAATGTTGAAAAATTGTTTCTTACAGTTACGAATTAATTCATTGACTCTAACATTCTTCAAAAATAAACTTTTATTACCTTTTCCCTGTTATGTCACCGTTTATTGGGGCCAGTTGTTATACAATTTAACTTCTGATACCTTTGAGCAATATAACACATAAATCCGTGATAATCTTATCACCTGTAAATACATTTACCTGTAAAAATCAAACCTTTTAGAGAAAAAAAAAACAAATATACATATATATATACGTATATGAGAAAAAGGTATTTTACTGTGTAAACGATAGAGAAAACAAAACGTTTTTATGTGTGGAACCTGGGACTATTATATTATACTAGTATAATAGTCCCAGGTGGAAATTTTGCAATTTATTTTAAGTAGCTTCAAAATTCGTGGATTGAAAATTGAAAAAAAATTTCCTCTTGTATTGTGTCCATTCTGTTGCACGAATAGTACGATGCACTTTACTATCGCAAGGATGTCTCAAATTGTGAAGTCCGAAATTTAATTTTTCATCCACACAAGTTACCTTCATGTTTTAGAAAGAGTAACTATTGTTTCAAGGAATTAACTTTTATCCACTCTGTTGCAGGGTTTTCGTTTTCGTCAATTCGCAAAAAAAAAAAAAAACAGTAAAAGAAAAGTTGATCGCCAATCGAAATCGATTTTACAATTGGCAACCATTTCCGGTTTAATTTAAAATTATCGAATTTACGACTCGTGTATCAAATTAACTTGGTCGAGGGGAACTATCATTTTCGAAACAATTCACCTTATTGACTGTTAATGCATTATCAAAGAAGTAAATATCATTGTCTGCGCGCGAGTCACATTAATTAGATCACCTATGATGGTCGACCGTAAAGTATACTTTACGCCGTATATCTATAATGGTCGACCGATAAACTATCATTATCCCCGATAAATTGTGATTATCTATTAATGTGCTCCCCGCGTTCCATATGTATTGACAATCACGAATTCACAATTATCAAAGGTATCATAAAATGCCTTCTGTAAGAAAAATTAGAAAAAAATTGTTGTGGTCAGATTAAACTTTAATTTAATTATTCCCTTCATCAAAAGTCCATGCATCGAGTCAGTAATGCGACAATCTAATGCTATTTGTTTGTGAAAGCATTTCAGATTGCAGGACATAATTTATTTTGTTATATAATTTCAACTAAATACTTATAGTATGTATACGGAGTATTCCTAATAAGCTTTTTTTTTGCATTAAAATTGTGTTTTTTTTCTTATATAAAACAAAATAATCTCGATATGATAAAGTATTAAAACATTCAGGTTCACAGCAAGCAAAATATCCGACGGTCATATATTGTTTTTTATTAAATTATATCTAACTGTTGTTTTATATTCAACTATATACCTTTCACGGAAGATGCTTGGTCATGTGTGCGCTTTGTGAAATAGGGATGACTGGATGTTATGAACTAAACGTCATAGTTTATTACTTTGAATTTGAAATTTAAAAGGCATTAAGTATCATAACAGAACATGCAGTATAATAGGTAAATAATACATAGTTGAAAGGGTGATAGAGCAGTTTGTTACCCTTCCAATTGGCATTGTCAACCTTGGTTTCGCCGCAGTAAACAATGTTTTCTAGGGGTAGCAATTTGCTCTATAACCCTATTAGCAATGTGTTGTTTATATAGTTAGTTCTATAAAGTAATCAAAGGTACCAGGACTATAATTTAATACGCCCGCGTTTCGATTTTTGTTAGAGTCCACATTTGATTCACGTCACCTCTAGAATAGGCAATTCATCAATAAATTTGAAGCCCGGTTTCTATTGCTGTTAAAATGTATCAACGACCTATCATCCTTAATTTATTCGGAAAGAGTATCTACGCGTTGTAACCATTGCCTGGCAAAATCCTCGACTGAATTCATCAGTATTTTGAAGTTGTTATTTCCAATTGATGGATTTCCTCACGATATTTCGGGCCTTTGCATAACACTGACTGAGAAGTGTTATTGACAACATTTTCTAAGTCACAAGAAATAACATGGCAAGCCGGATTATATATGAATGGGGAATAGCACAGGTGAAATCAGGAGTGCTAAACTTGAAGTCCTTAATATTAAGATCCTGCAACATGTGTTGGTATCTGATATTGGGTTGGTAGATAAAATGTACACACCAATCTTTAAAATAGGAGGTACTTTGAGTAAACTGATTTGTTATGAGGTATATTGCCAAAGATGACAGCTTCGAAACTTTAATGGCAAAGGATTAGAATTTTAGAAAGGATCTTTTCTCCTTTTCATCCTTTCCAATGCTAGCTGGTATGAAAAGTCTGTGACTTGTAATGTCCGAGATATTAGCTGGGATTTTGAGGTAGGACAGATCGAAAGTCACAGTTATAGGGATAAAATAAAACAAAATATCAAAGCGGCTTGGTACTTAAACAAACAGGGACTTTCTATACTATAAAAATTATACTATAGAAAGTCCCTGACTTAAACGATTGCATGATGTCAAGAAATATAAGGATTATAATTCAATACATCTTAACTTATCTTGTTTAATGAGCTATATTTCCTAAACTGTAAAATGAATATATGCATTAACAAGTAAATGTCCGCCAACGTACATTTGTCAGCTTGGTCAAGTTTTAACCCACCAAAAAGTATGTTTTTCATGAGATTATTTTTTTTTTAGAAATATCTTATTGATTATGGATCAAAATTTTCATATTTCAAATTTGTGATAATTCCTTTAAAAAATTAAAAAGTTATTAGTATTTTTTTGGTCCTGTCATTGTCGATGTTGATCCTGTCATTCTCAGCGTTGGTCTGGTCACGTTTTATAAAGTTTGTAAAGAAAACTGTTTTTTTTTCTTAAATCGATATATAAAATGATAAAATCTTTTTCTCGGGATATATCATTTTGTTTTTGGGATATTATGTTTTTCTTATATTTCTCGGGAAATCGTGGTACCCTACGGAATTTTTTATTTGTTTGATTGGGGGTTTGTAATAGTTGTTTCCACACATAATTGTAAAGATTATGAAGTTTTGATAGAGGTAAGAAATAAAACTACGTGTGAATATGATGAATATACGTAACGGCTTTTGTATCAATGGCAGCAGGTCATTTTTATAGACATCATGGAGAGTATTTACATAACGATGATGACCGTGATTACGTCTACGTTTGAACTTTAACAAGGACCCTATTGGAAATACATATGGAACGCCAAGACTGTCTTGTTATGACCATTTTCATTGTATGATGTGCATTTACCTTTATATGATGTGCACTTGGCATTATATATATGATGTGCAAACACCTTTATATAATGTACAAATATCATTATATGATGTGTAAACATCCTTATATGATGTGCAAACAGAGGTGTAATTAGTTTTACATAGGACCCTATGGACATTACTAACAAATGTCATGGTATGAATGTTCCTTATGACAAGTGTATGAGGTACTGACCAAGTGTTGATACGTGGCCACGGACTGTCTTCCCGTCTTTAAGTTATTGTTCTGTGGAATTTTTTGTATTCTTGTCTTTCATATTTACTATAAATGTACTTTGTCTATTACATTATGTTTGAAAATTATAATGTAATTATTCTGCTCAGTTGAGGCGCCGTGATTGGTAAATAAAATAGTTGTTTGTTTGTTTGTTTGTTTGTATTTTGCTAGCGTAATTTATCTATATGCCTCTTTGTGGCTTTTTATTTTTGATTATAGTGATTACTGAGAATGTAACACAAGCCTTGTTCCGCGCCGGCTCGCTCCCGTTAGCCACGGAGACTGGCAGGTACACCAGGCCGCCTACAGCACTTGAAAATAGACTTTGTAAATTTTGTTCCTTAAATAGTGTTGAATCTGAAAAACATTTTCTTTTAAAATGTTCCTTATATGATGACACTAGGTTTGAATTGTTGTTCGAATGCTCAAAATATATTGACAATTTCTCAATGTTAAATGATGATGTCAAACTTGTTGAAATAATGAAATGTTCTGATATTCAAAAATGTTTAAGCAAATGTTTACACAAGAGTTTTATGAGACGAAAATTATTTTCTTAATTATTACTAATAACATACTAGTTGTAAAAGTCTATTTTATGATTTTAAAGTCACTGCGATTAATTTATGATAATATAATTAAATATGCAAATTGTTAATTTTTAGATAAAATTATTTTAAAACTTAAAATATATATTTTATTCTTTTTTAACTTATTTCCATACTTTTAAAACAGCATTCATTTGAGATTTTTTATTTTTTTTTGCTCAAGTATATATGCTTTTAAATGCATAGACATGTTTTAACTTTTTTGATGATAATTTTATGAACTTTACCGTGAAACTATGTATTATATATAACATGTGTTAATTTTAAGTGTCTCATAAGTCAAATTTATGACTGGTTATTGATTGTTTTATTGAATACTGTGAATTGTAATAATTGTCAATCAATATGTGACACTATAATAAAATAATTATTTATTTTATTTTATAAATAATTAATTTATTGATTCCTATTGTTAATTATCAGTAAAATATATCATTAACAATATTTTTGTGCCATTATCCATGAATATTCATACCTATTCTGGTTAAAAAAAACACACACAAAAAAAAGAAGGATCAAAATTAATGTATATAATTATATTAAAAACAAAATACTTCATTACCCGGAAGATTTGTGATTGCACCGGATTGGTTAATAGTGCACTCACTCTCGTCACACCGGATGTTTTTCCTGTAAATGTAAACACGTGTTTTGGTACACTTGAAGCTGTTTAACACATATTGGTAAGTATATTGTAGGAATTAATATATTCTATCCGTTTGTTAAATCATAAGATAATTAAAAGTAAAACAGTCATCGAAAAGTTATCGACCCTATGATGTATTGTCTGTTGCCGTATTGGTTTTGACTTTGTTCTAATTAATGACCTGTATAAATTGAAGGTAGCCTTTTTGAAAAGTGTGACCTTACGTTTCAGAGACCCATACTACCGATAATTAACCTTTGTTCGTCCAGCAAGGTTAATGTGTATAATTATATTAGCAATACACCATTGAAAATGATCAGGGGTGGATCTAGGATAATTAAGGGGGAGGGTGGTTCTAATCATTATAATCCCCATTCAGTAGACTGGTAGAATTATTTAAAAAAACAAAGGTGAGGATTTCCAACCGTGATACCCCCTCCCCCTCTTGTGGATCAGCCACTAATTATGGCCTATATGGTTTAAAATATCAATGTCAGGAGTGCATGTTAACATGACCCTTGTCTTGCAGAAATAGATAAAATATGTGGAATGACCCCCTCATTGGAACTATGTTTTTTTTATTTTCTTATATATTTTAGAAAAACAAAATTACTAGCTATTGTTAAGTCAATCAAATCCAATCAAATACTGTTGTGCATTTATTGTGAGATCAAATCCTGATCCTGATCCTAAGGTCAATAATTGACACTACTGTTCTCTGTGTGCTATCTTCCTCCTCTTATGGTACACCGTTGCTCGAGGTAATATCTCGCGGTACTTAATAAATAATCAATAAATTATTGTAGGATTTTTACTACCACATTAATCCAAATATGATAGACATAGGAAGATGTGGTGTGAGTGCCAATGAGACAACTCTCCATCCAAATAACAATTTATTAAAGTAAACCATTATAGGTCAATGTACGGCCTTCAACACCAAACAACTAGTCCAAGATTACTCTGACGTCCAACGGCTGTTTTGCCAGACAAGCTGGCTCAATGGGACCCCAAGCCTGTCTGGCAAAACAGTCGTTGGACGTCAGAGTAATATCAGACTACGAACAACAAGCTATAAAGGGTCCTAAAACTACTAGTGTAAAACCATTCAAACAGGAAAACCAACGGTCTAATCTATATAAAAAACGAGAAACGAGAAACACATAAATTACATAAACAAACGACAGCTGATGATGTCAAGAAAAGCTTTTTTATTTTTGCTGTTACACCTTCCTACAAAGGAAAGGCATCCACAAAAATTATCAAAAAGCTATATAAAACCCATGAAAACGAAAATGCCATGACCTGTATGCATTGAAGTGTAACTGGAGAGCACAAATTTCATTACAAAATTGCTTGTCTCCACCGGGACTCGAACCCAGGACCTCTGTGTTACAAGGCAGCGCGCTAACCGACTGAGCTAAAGAAGTACTTCCTTAGCTCAACCGCTTACGGCTGACTAAGTATCTACCAAATGTTCTAAGGGAAGCAATCCAGTCACACTTCCACCACCTCAAGAGTCATCATACCATTATGACTCTCACACAAACATACCCTAGCTAGAATTCCTCTCTAACTACCGTGGGTTTTTGGGATACGATTGCTTTCAAGCAATCTGTAGACTTATGGGATTGGCTCAGGGTATCATGCCCTCACGTCAACCGTTTTATTCTAAACATTAAGGAACATCTCAGATTCTTATGATTGTTTTGGTTTAAAAGGTAAAAGCAAACAAATGGATTGAACTTAAACAACTTTCCTATAATGTTCTTTTCATAATCTTCATGTTTGATATTTCCCTTGACTTATATGCATGTTTTTAACAACACGGAAAATCAGAATTAAGCAGTGTTTATATTTAGTGTTTTTATAAATTTAGAAACACGTCAGAGGGAATTCCCCAGTTGGGATAAAAATGCGAGAGTTCGCTGAATTCCGATAAATTTATTTCTGTCATATAAGAACTGAAGTGGAGTTTTTCTTATATGTCACTGTTATGAAACTAATATTTGATAATGTACTTCCATAAAGAAATAGAGAACCATCTAGGTCGTTTAATTAATGTACGTTCTTGCTTCAGGGTTTGTTTAGGTAATTATGCGCATGCGTATAGTTTTCTTGACTTCAAGGGGTATTAGATTGAATGGTTGCTCTGGATTCCCCACTCAATTGATTAATTTATAACTCATGGGATCCTTTCTATGTATGTCTGCTATTGAGGGTTATTGTTGTTGCATAATTTTAAATCATATGCATCATTTAAATTAAAATAAATGAAGTCAAAATCGTAAAAGTAACTACAACACCCTTTCAGGCGAAATGGAGTCTTCCATATTATCGTTTCGCTTCCGAAAGAATAACTTCCGTGAATTCTAATCATAACAACACGTTCAGAAAAATAAACTTGTTCTGTCGATAAGTCGTATTATATTAAAAACGATCGCAATTTAAACCGATGAATGTGTACGGAAAGAAGTCATGATCACTGACCCAAAGGAAATTAAATCTTTAAAGAGTTAGGAATGGGGTTCTTCCTAGAATTAACGTAGGAAAATAGGTGATACATGTAAGATACGAAGTTAAATACCTTCTCTCACTCTGAGTCTCAATGACTGTTGATAGTAAAAAACTAAAACACAATAGGCCTAAGTATATTGTTCACATACTTTTATCCGGGATTGGCTATTTTGTAACTATTTAGATTACGTATATGTGCGCATTGGGGGTGACCCTTATTCATTTAAAACGCACAGATATTTAAAAAAAGGATATTTGATACATAGAAAAAATACAATTTTTATACTTTGAGAACTGAGCGAATCAGGTGAGTATGTGAGTTCGTATCTTTTATTTTGTTATATTGTATTATGTTTGGGGAAGGTTAACTTTCTGGTAATAAAGACCCGTCACGGCCTGGCTGGGGAATTGGATACAGTTTGTAGGTAAATGCTCACATTAATCTGTACTGATACAGGCTCCAAATGCTTCCTTTATACGCTAAACTCATGGTGCTGATCCTTATAAAGGATGCTGATACGCAGACAAGACAACAAGAAGAAGTTGAATTAGTTTTGAAAATAATATTATCCAGCTACATGTATACATGTGTCAATGAAAACAATGGCAATCGAATCCCTCAGAGCAGTCTGCTCTTTGATTTAGTTGGGCGCCAATGTAACCGGAGAGCACGAATTTCATTACAAAATTGCTTGTCTCCACCGGGACTCGAACCCGGGACCTCTGTGTTACAAGGCAGCGTGCTAACCGACTGAGCTAAAGAAGTACTTCCTTAGCTCAACCGACGGCTGACTAAGTATCTACCAAATGTTCTAAGGGAAGCAATCCCGTCACAGAAGAAAAAAATTTCAGGTCATATGATAAAGTGGACAAACTTTTTTTTACAATTGAAATCAAAGCATTTAGGGGACATTTCTTCATATTTTAAGGGCATCCGATACAGTTTTTCGATATAATGTCATTTTTATAGTTTTGAAATATGTTGTAGGCCTTGGCGAGTTATAAAATAAAACGCAAAATAAAACATAGGTCACCGTGCTCGTTTTCGAGAAAATTGAGGCTTAAAATTGGGGATTTGTGCAATTTTGTAAAAAAAGGTAGGCAATGTTATAAAATTTTTGGATCATATATTCTTCGTCGTAAATTATAAAGATTGGGTTCAATTTGAAGCTGTGATAAGTGAAAATTAGTTAAAAAAATAATCCCTACACGAATGACTATACATATAATGGTTCGAGTCTTGTAGACTATACACTTGTGTCTTCTAATTTATTACAATGCATAGGAAACTTTAAAGTTAGTGATTTTACGCCAATATCAGATCACTGTCCTATCAGTTGCTCTTTACTTACTTGCTTTCACAAATGTAAAACTATAGAGACAAAATTAGATCCTCTCCCTGGTAAATTTATTTGGGATAACAAAGCAATTGATTGTTATACTACAAACATTCAAAACTCACATGTAAAACAAAGACTAGATGAATTTGTAAATGATAAACAGATTGATTGTAATTCAGCTGTTGAAAAATTCAACGCTATTTTGTGTGATACAGCACTTTTATCCACTAAATTTGTTCAAAAGAAAATCATGAATAGGCCTATTAAGAAAAATAAAAAACCATGGTTCTCAGACTCTTGTCATGACCTCCATACTACAGTTAAAAAGTACTGTTTACTTGTAAATAAGTTTCCAGACAATGGATCCTATAGAAAATCATTTTACTCATTCAAATCTAAATTAAGAAGAAGGTGTAAACAAGAAGAAAGAAGTTACAAGAGTCAAATCTGTGACCAAATTTCACTAAATATGAAAAAAGACCCAAAGACATTTTGGAATTTACTTAACAAATTAAGTTCTCTTTCAGAAATAAAAGAGGAAAACAATTTTGATCAAGAATTATTTATAAACTACTTTAAAAAAATGAACAGTACTTCTAATATCCAAAACAATAAATTCCATGACATAATTATTGAAAAATTAACAGCCTTAAAAAAGACACTAAATACATGCAACTCTGACAACGAATTTAATAAACACATTCAGCCAGCTGAAATTTTAAATGCAGTTAAAACACTTAAAAATGGTAAATCATCAGCTGAAGACTTAATTTCTAACGAAATGATTAAATGCGGTATGCCAGTATTATTAGAACCCCTATTAAAACTTTTTAACCTAGTATTTATGAAAGGCAGCTTCCCAAAATTATGGAACAAAAGTCTGATTACTTTAATTCATAAAAAGGGGAACAAATCTGACCCCTCTAATTATAGAGGTATCTCATTGACTTCTAATTTGGGAAAATTATTCAATAAAATTATACACACTAGACTTATGAAGTTTATTAACACCAATAATTTGATAAGTGAAAATCAGATTGGCTTCAAAGAAAAAGCTAGAACAGCAGATCATATATTCTCATTAAAGTCTATTGTAGACAAATATAAAACTAAAAAAAAGAAAATTTTTGCAGCATTTATAGATCTGCGAAAAGCCTTTGATACTGTCTGGAGGGAGGGTTTATTCTACATTCTACTCCAAAACAGACTTCCAGGCAAACTTTTTAACGTCATCCAATCAATGTATAATGACAACAAATGCAGAATTAAATTTCAAAATGGTATTAGCCATGAATTTATATCAAATTGCGGAGTAAAACAAGGGGATGTACTTAGCCCCACTTTGTTTAATATTTATATAAATGGCCTTGTAAATGACCTTGATCATGCAAACACTCAACCAAATATTATAGGAGATGTTAAACTAACATCATTATTATATGCAGATGACATTATTTTATTGTCTGAAACCCAAGAAGGGCTACAAAATGCACTAAATGAGTTAACTAAATTTTGTTCCCTATGGAAACTTGATGTTAACAAACAAAAATCAAAAATTATAATATTCAATTCTAATGGAAAATCTCATTGTAATTATTTTAAAGTAGAAAAAGAACATCTTGAGACTGTTAAATCTAATTGTTACCTTGGAATAACTATAAATTGTTCAGGAAGTTTAAATCATTCAAAAAAAAAATCTTATGGAAAAAGGAAGAAAAGCTTGGTTTAAAATTAAAAAAACAGTCTCTTTAGATAATTCCTGCAGTATGCTTGAAAAATTATTTGATACTTTAGTTGTTCCAATAACTCTTTATGGAAGTGAAGTTTGGGGTGTAAGCCAAGTGTTCAAAGATTCAGATCCATTTGAACATTTACATATTAAATTTATTAAAGAAATTTTAGGAGTACAGTGCAAAACAACAAATGTAGCCTGTTTAACTGAGACAAACAGAATCCCTTTGTACTTTAAAATTCACCTTTCAGCTATAAAATTTCTAAACCACATTGTAAACTCACCTAACACTTTAGTCCATAAAATATATAATAATGTAGAGAAAACAAGTAAATGGGTTAACATTGTAAAAGACTGGTTAAATAAATTAGGTTTTGGTCATCTCACTTTTAATACTTTTAATTTAAAATATCACATAAATAGTATCCAACAAAGAATCTATGACCAGGCTTATCAAATTATGAATTGTTCTATCAATAAATGTGAAAAATTAAATTTCTTTTGTCATACTAAAAGAATTAGAAAAAGGCCCCCATATATTGATATATGTAAATTCAAAACCGACCGATCAGTTTTCAGTAAATTTAAACTAAGTGCGCATTCCCTAGCAATTGAAAGAGGGCGTTATACCAACATTGAAAGAAATAAACGCATTTGCTTATCCTGTAACAGACAAGAAATTGAGGATGAATACCATTTCTTCTCAATCTGTCCATGCTATAAATCATTAAGGGATACCTATATACAAAATATTAATAAAAATCTTAATTTCAATTTTATTAAATTGCAGTCCACTATAACACTAAATCATTTGACTGTACTTTTAAATAGCAGTCTACCAGTCATTATAAAAATCACCATAAAGTATATTAATGATTGTCTTTTATTAAGAACATCTGTGTAACTTTGTTTAATATGCAACCTAATTTTTGTTTGTGTTCTTTTTTATAATTGTTCATGAACATTAACAATGTGTAAACTGTTGATATTTATAGCCTTTTTCTTCTTCGCTGTGAATACCACTGTCACTCTAATATAGTTATAATCAATTTAACTATTGTCAGTTTATTGTTTTAATTTTGTATGCCATAACCATTTAATGTAAATGTGTTTGTGCGAATAAAATATTGTCTATTGTCTATTGTCTATACAATTATTCAAGCCTTAATTGCTTTGCCTTGACCTTGCGGACCAGATGCTCAAAGTGGTATTTTTTTAATCCAAAAAATATGGAAATAAAGTGTTTCTGAAAATGTCATTTTTATCATTTTTCTGCATAAACTGCATTTTGTCATGCTTTCTCCAAATCTCAAATAAAAAATATATGTCACCGTGCTGGATTCTATGATAAACGCGAATTATCCTAAAAATTGCGTCCCCCCTTTGTAACTTCAACGATAGTGCTAAAGTGCACGACGTCACTGGCAGACCTTTTCGATGTTATCGCTGCAAATTACCAGCAACATTTTTCAGATCTATAAATAATGCTTGTAAAGAGCTACCTATAAACATGATAAATAGGTTACATGTATATTGTTTTCGGAAAAAAAATCATGTAAATCATAAATACATCTCTTTGTTTGTGGTCTAAGTGAGAAAAGTGATTACAGACTGTTGATAATTTTTACGGCTTTTGAAATTAAAGACTCTGCAATTTAGAACTTGACATACAGCTAGGTACATGTACTGTACACACTCGTGTATTAACATATATATGTATTAATTTATACCATATGTTGACCTCTAGATGTTTGTTTTTTTTTGTTTCGTTTTGGTTGGTGGGCTGCAGTTTCATTACAATACTCCTTTAAATTCCTCTATTCGTGTTTTAATCACTTTTTAGAATTTCACATTAATTCATAAAATGAGACTTTTATTCGGGTCAATGATAACAGTTGAATAAAATTGGGAGGCTCCTAAACAGTTTTTTTAGCTGACTATGCAGTATGGGCTTTTCTCATTGTTGAAGACCGTAAGGTGACCTATAGTTGTTAATTTTTGTGTCATGTTTGTCTCTTGTGAAGAGTTACATCTCATTGGCGATTATATCATATCTTCATTCTTCTTGTTGTCAGAAAACAAAACAAAAACTTATAAAGGAGAATCTTCAATATATGCTAAAGGATGCTTTTGTCCAGACAGAGAAACTATACCATAATTATTTCAATTTTTGATTTGGCAAAAACAGTTGAATTAATAGCGAGAGAACTGGACATATTAACTATGCGTAATTTCATTGGAAATTATAACTATATATTTTTTTCACCACAGCGAGACGCATTGCAGGGTACATAAAATATCGCACGTTCATTCCTCTGTCTGTCCTTCAGGTCCTTATGGTTTATTAGATTTTTCAAGTGTATTATAATTCTTGTCAAATTTCTATAAAACTAATATCGTATGGACATGTTCGAAAATGAGTGCATATCAACTATCCTTAAAAAGATACAGCGCGGACTGTGAAAAAAACACCCCTGGGTTGGTTACTCAAAAAGTTCACCAAAAAGAATACAGATTGTTTGACTGCCATCATGAAAAAAACAACCATGACATTAGGATAATATGCTGTACCGTGTTTACGACGGACAGACAGAAGCCGGCATTTGTATACCATAATACGTCCCGTCAAAATTTTTGCCTGAAATATTTGCCACTGGACGTTAAGCAACCAACAATTAATCAATTTATAGGACATAGTATTGGTATTAAGCTGGCATTTAAGGTAGTGCCTTACTCATATCAAAAATGATAATTGACATGCATTATATTAGTAACACCAAAAGGGTCAGTCATCTTGAGATTGTAACTATACGATTTTTGTTGAAGAAGTCTCTAGACTGTTATCCTGTCAGAATCAAATGCACTAAGATTAATGGTGTCGAAGTTAGATGTGGGAGAAACAGAAATTGGAGCATCGAAAAATCCACAGTACGTTTCAAATTACGGAAAATTACACGCATTACGTCCCGTAAAAAGTGACGTTTTGCAGGAATTTAAACGCTTGACGTTGCGCCAAGAGTTAACTCCCTTGAAACTGTATGGGATGCCCTTAAATCCAAAATATGTTCACATAGTGAATTACTAATTGAAATAGGCTTTTAATTTTATTTTTTCATTGCATACATTGTAAGACACTGACATAAATGTATTGAAATCTAGAGTCAACCCTACCACTTATTGGTGGAGAAAAACAAAGTGCCCAGAGAATACCACTTTTTTAAAATATCTTCATGGTCTTTGGCAGGAAAACATACAATCCCAGGTGAATTTCAAAGCTTGACAATTCGTTCATTATTAAAAGTAAAATGGTTTTCTGAGTTCAGTACTGTTAACACTGAAGTTAAAATCTTGATTTTAATAAAAATTCTTATTAAACACATTTTTATCAAATTTGAGTTGTAAATGTACTTAGAAACTTTAGGAAAGATAAACCAAAGTGCTATTGACAATGTAATAATGCATTAAAATTCTTGTAAAGTTAATGGATCATGTATATAACCCTACTTTAGAACTTAAAAAATAATGCTATTAAATTAATTTAAGTAAAAAAATATTTATTGTAACTCAAATGTGCTTCTTGTCATAGCTGTGCAGGCTTAGCTATGGTTTCAATTATATTCCTCATTTTATCTAGTTCCTCTGAGAGAAGTCCAGCCTGGTATTTAGCCTTCTCTTCCTTGGTCCTGTCGACTATTGATTCCTCTACATAATTGACAAAGTGTCAGCTTTTAGTGATGTTGTCTAAGGGTATAAATTTAAGACCATCTATAACCTTGAATTAGGAAGATTATTGAATATAAGTTCCATACAGGGCTTCCAAAACGGTCATATATTCCGGTCATTTGTATAATGTCCAGTAAAAGTCCGGCTTGGCAAAGCATAAAACGGTCATATACTTTTTAGTTTTCAAGACTTTTTCGGTCATTTTTACATAATTCACGATGTTTTTGACCCAACCTTTTGCCTTTAACATCAACACATTTCCGGTCATAAATGTGACATCATGAACTTCCATACACAGAAATGTAATAATTGGAAATTTCAGCTACATGTACATGTAGCTATAGAATAACCTTGACAAATAAATAAACTTTTTATATTATAGACCCCCCCCCCCCTTTTCTGGGAAAAATTTGGTTAAGTATATCATTTATATGATAAATCACTGAAGTATGACCGGAAAGTGCCTCCTCTCAGGCAGTCAGTGGGTCTGGCAAGATCCCCACTGGGTATAAAGGAGTCCTCATGTTCCAAGCATCATAATTTTGATATCAGATGATATATGGATAATCTCTGTTTGAAATGATTGAAATTTTAATGGAAAGTTTAGGACTACAGGGGCGAATCCAGCCATTTTTAAAGGGCTGAAGACCAATTAGTGGCCTTTGCCGTCTTCTGCTCTTTGGTCCAGTTGTTAACTCCACTTTGACACATTCCCAATTTCCATTCTCCATTCTACAATTAAGTCAGTAAAAATGGCATAAGTTAATCCAAAACAAAAAACTAGTACATGCAGTAATTGACACATGGATTTCTGTATCCATTCTCCATGTTCTCTATCTTATTGAAAACCCATATTTCAATGTTTATTTTTTTTTGTACTCATTTCAAATTTTCTGTACATATCAGGTTAAAACTGCTAAAAACAATTGAGCAAAATATAAAGGAAACAATCTTTATATATAATGGTTTTGTTAAAAAAGTTAAAATATATCCTATGCATATGCTGATTGTAGTTAACTCTCCTTAAATATTTTTATTTTTTATTCACAGCATGTTTTTGTCAATATTTGGATAAATTGATTGATTCTCAGTGGCGGATCCAGAAGTTTTCATAAGGGGGGTGGGGTGGGGGCCCTGTTTTGCCATGCTTCAGTGAATCCCTATATAAAGAACAAATTTTTCCCACAAAATGGGGGTCTGGGCCCCCTGAAAAATCCTGTAAATCTGCCTCTGAATCTTATTCATGTTATTGCTTTCATGCAAAAATCAGATTAATACTAATTAATTTACAAGACATCTTTCAAGTAATCCATGACATTAAAACACTAATCATGGTCATCCCTTGACACAGAGTCCATGACATTAAAACACTAATCATGGTCATCCCTTGACACAGAGTTTATGACATTAAAACACTAATCATGGTCATCCCTTGACACAGAGTCCATGACATTAAAACACTAATCATGGTCATCCCTTGACACAGAGTCCATGACATTAAAACACTAATCATGGTCATCCCTTGACACAGAGTCCATGACATTAAAACACTAATCATGGTCATCCCTTGACACAGAGTCCATGACATTAAAACACTAATCATGGTCATCCCTTGACACAGAGTCCATGACATTAAAACACTAATCATCGTCATCCCTTGACGCTGAGTCCATGACATTAAAACACTAATCATCGTCATCCCTTGACGCAGAGTCCAAATCTATATAGGGTTTAGGCATGCTCCCAAATTGTTATAGAATCCTATCACAAACTTTCTTAAGGAGTCTATGCCACTCTGTGCCACATCATATCTGTGGCAATCATTTAATCAGGGACGACATACAAAACAAAAATTTTACCCATGATTTTAACTTTCTATTGCAGTATGAAGAGTAGTCGTCTAATTAGAAATATAATGAAAGCAGTGCGGGTAGCTCAGTTTGGAGGTCCAGAAGTGTTAAAAGTGGAAGAAAATGTACCAATACCAAAACCTCAAGATAATCAGGTTTGTACCAAATCTACAGGTTCAAATATATATGAAAATTAGAAACACACACCAAACATTTGTTAAAATATGTCTGTAGAATGCATAGCAGCTTTTATACCTCTTTACTGTCTTTCTGTCCTTCTCAATTTTTTGTTCCATCATACACAATGCTTAGATGAACTAAAACTTGCAAACAGAGTTTGAATTAGGACAGTGAGCCACTTACCATGCTTACCATTTTAGAGCTTGAGAATTGTAATTTTTGTCGTTTTTCACTCTGACTTAAGTTTGACATGTTTGATTTATTCATGTATTATGAAACTTATACACAATGCTAAGAACCACAACATTCAGACAGATGTCAGATTTGGGCAGTAAGTCATTCACCTCTTACAGTTATTGCCCCTTTTGAACTTAGATAATTGTAAAGCTTGAGTGGGGACAGTTGTATATATCCATTTTTTTTATTTATCACTATAGAAAACAAATGCTGAATACAATGTTTAATGAATGGAACAATGGATAAGTATTATGACTATATACATGATATATATGAACTCTTCTATAAATTTTTTTAGACTAAGACTCATTGAAAGTTATCCTTAACATGTTTATGCTTAATCAACTGAATCAAAGAACGAATCAAGTGGTCATGTTTTCTATCAGAACTCGGCAAATAAGGATTTTTATTTGAAGGTGTTTTGTGAAAATTGTTACAGAGATAAATCTCATGATGATTTAATAGGTTCTTGTGAAAGTATATGCAGCTGGCATTAACCCTGTGGATACCTATATCAGAAGTGGAACATATGCTGTAAAACCAGCCCTACCGTATACACCAGGGAATGATGTCGCTGGTATAGTAGAGAATGTGGGGAAAAATGTCACAACTTTAAAGGTGACTACTTTATATTAATCATTAAAGGTCAAGGTACTGTCTTCAACACAGAGCCTTGGCTCACACAGAACAGTAAGCTATAAAGGGCACCAAAAATGACAAGTGTAAAACCATTCAAACAGGAAAACGACTGGTCTTATTTATCTATATAAAAAAAAACAAGAAACAAAAACACTTATGAACTGCATCAACAAATGACAAACACTAAACATCAGGTTCCTGAATTAGGACAGATGGAAACAAATGTAGCAGGTTTAAACGTTTTAAGCCCAACAACAAATGTTCATGGGAAACATACTTTTGACATTTTATAATGAACATGATGAATCAGTGTCTGAACAATCTATTTCTATTCATCAGTAAAGAAAATAGAGAATTGAAATGGGGAATGTGTTAAAGAGACAACATCTTGAATGAAGAGCAGAAAATAGCCCAAGGCTACAAAATGGGTCTTCAACACAGCAAGAATATTCAGCATCAGGAGCAGGATAATAATGTATTATAGTTCAGTGAAAATGGATGTCATACTACATGTATATCTATATATATAAGAAGATGTGGTATGAGTGCTAATGAGAAATTCTCCATTCAAGTCACAATTTGTAAATGGAAACCATTATAGGTCAACGTAAGGTCTCCAACGCAGAGCCCTGGCTCAAACTGAACATGTACACATACACTTCCTTTCAGATTTTGTGAAGTTTTGATTAAAGAAGTTACAACTACATTTAATTACATGTTATGCTGAAAAAAAAACTTTTGATGCTAGCAAAATTTTGTATTCCTCAGTAAAAAAATATGTTTTTTAGGGTACAAGGAACAGAAAACAAAATTTTGACAATCACTATTCTTATATGTTACTGTACATGTAATTTTTACATTAAAACATTTTCATTAATTTAGGAAGGAGACCGAGTATTTTCCATGAGAACAGTTACAGGAGGTTATGCCCAGTTTTGTCTTACAGAGGAACAGTTTACACAACCTCTCGATGACAACTTAACATTCGAACAAGGGGCTGCACTTGGTGTTCCTTATTATACAGCCTACAGGGCCACAGTTATATCGTAAGCTATTCTTTATACAGCTTATAGGGCCACAGTTATATCATAAGCTATTCTTTATACAGCTTATAGGGCCACAGTTATATCGTAAACTATTCTTTATACAGCTTATAGGGCCACAGTTATATCTTAAGCTTTTCCTTATACAGACTATAGGGCCACAGTCATATCGTAAGCAATTCTTTATACAGCCTATAGGGCCAGTTATATAGTAAGCTATTCCTTATATAGCCTGAAATCCAAGGTTGAATTCCTTATACAGACTATAGGGCCACAGTTATATCGTAAGTTATTCCTTATACAACTTGAAAGCCAAGCTTGAATTCCTTATACAGACTAAAGGGCCAAAGTTACTTGATAAGCTTTTCGCAATATACAGCCTATGTAATAAAATTGAGAATGGAAATGGGGAATGTGTCAAAGAGACAACAACCCGACCAAATAAAAAACAACAGCTTAGGGTCACCAACAGGTCTTTAATGTAGCGAGAAATTCCCGCACCCGGAGGCGTCTTTCAGCTGGCCCCTAAACAAATATATACTAGTCCAGTGATAATGAGCGCCATACTAATTTCCAAATTGTACACAAGAAACTGAAATTAAAATAATACAAGACTAACAAAGGCCAGAGGCTCCTGACTTGGGACAGGTGCAAAAATGCGGCGGGGTTAAACATGTTTGTGAGATCTCAACCCTCCCCCTATACCTCTAACCAATGTAGAAAAGTAAACGCATAACAATACGCCCATTAAAATTCAGTTCAAGAGAAGTCCGAGTCTGATGTCAGAAGATGTAACCAAAGAAAATAAACAAAATGACAATAATACATAAATAACTACAGACTACTAGCAGTTTACTGACATGCCAGCTCCAGACTTCAATTAAACTGACTGAAAGATTATGATTTCATCATATGAACATCAGGCACAATCCTTCCCGTTAGGGGTTTAGTATCATACCATCATAACATATATGAGAAGAACATAACCCGTGTCATACCAACAACTGTTTTTAGAATAAATGTGTTTAGTTCCGATGCAAAGACCTATCAGTGACTCAATATTAACGCCAAAATATGCAATCTTTAATGACTTGACAACAGTATCGTAATTATATCCCTTTTTAATAAGTCTATTCAAAGGTTTTGTAAGTTTCTGAGGTAAATACTGACACCTTTGTGCTTTATAAAGAATATTTCCATAAAAATTTGGATGTGAAATACCTGAACGTGTATTAGAAGTCTGCATGTTGAGCTATATTTACGAATGATGTCTTTATACCGATGATAAAATTTAGTAAATGTTTTGACTATATATATAGCTAGTTTGTGATATCGAAAACCCTGGTGTAATAATTTTTCAGTAATACATAAATTTCTCTCGTTAAAATCTAAAACATTGTTACATACATGAGCGAATCGTACAAGTTGAGATATATAAACACCGTAAGATGGTGACAAGGGAACGTCACCATCTAAAAACGGATAATTAACGATAGGAAATGAAAAATCATCCCTTTTATCATAAATTTTAGTATTCAGCTTTCCATTAGTGATATAGATATCGAGATTGAGAAAAGGGCAGTGGTCATTGTTAGTATTAGCCTTATTTAAAGTAAGTTCAACAGGATAAATTTCATTAATATACTTACTGAAGTCGTTATTATTGAGAGCCAAAATATCATCCAAATATCTAAAAGTATTATTAAATTTGTTTATCAGATGTTGTTTCTATGGGTCTTTGCTTATTTTTGTCATAAATTGTAACTCATAACAATACAAAAACAGGTCCGCAATAAGTGGTGCACAGTTAGTCCCCATTGGAATTCCGATAATCTGACGATATACAGAGTCCCCAAAGCGAACAAAAATGTTATCTAGTAAAAATTCAAGGGCATATATAGTATCAAAGCATGTCCAATTAACATAGTTTTTTTGTTTATTGCTGCTAAAAAATGACCTAAAAGAGTTTGAACATATATATTCACATTCTGATTTTTTGAATGTCCATTTAATTAGGTGTGTGAATTTTTTCTTAATGAGAATGTGAGGCAATGTGGTATACAGGGTAGAAAAATCAAAACTTTGAACAGATTTAAAATCACCAATATAAGTACTTCCAACGAGTTCTTGACACTCCAAAAGTAATTTATTCCACTATTTTCGAAGGCCTTATTTGAACAATTTATAAGCAGGTTTTTGATTGTACCAAGTGTACTGGTAAGAAGAATAGACAATTCAGTAGTGGAACAATGGCTTGAAGACGAAATAAATCTATATTTGTAAGGGGTTTTGTGTAGCTTCGGAAGCCAATACATAGTTGGGACTTTCATTGTATTTAGCGCTGCTTGTGTCCATTTTGATATCATTATATAGTAAGTTGTTCCTCGTCATACAGTTTGTAGGTCACCAGTAGTACCATACTCGGCCTAGCCAAGATCAGATGTGCATTTCATATTGGGTCTATGTTATAGGCTTGTAAAGACAAGAAGATAAACTGTACATAAGTAATACATCTTTGAACTGAAGAAGAGAATGTAGGGCTTCACAATGAATATCAAATATCATGTATAGGTGTTACCGTTTTGAAAAAAAACACTAAAATACATGCTGAAAATGGGCAAAATTTCACGTTATGTTGTTTCATTTAAAATTTCGCTGTTTTTATCAATTGATAGTTAATAAGTGAACTTAATTTGAACTACATTATTGGTTCATTTCTATAGACAATTTATTCATCTTTCTTTTACTGTTTATTGCAACAAAAAATCTTCAGTGGTTACAAAGTTATGATAAAAAGTTGAATACTATGTGCTTGTTATGCAATTTTGTACTTTTGTTTTTAGCTTGCTCAGTGTAATGATAAAAGAGAAAAATAAATCAAATTTATGCTATTATGTGTTTTGTTTTCTCTTCTAGTATATTCATTATCAAAAACTACCTCATTTATCAAAATTGAAGTACCCTAGCTGGAGAAATATGCCATCAAAGTTGGATATAAAAATAAAGTGAAACAATGTCTTGTCCGTAGACATGCATTCCCTAGTAAACTGGAAGCATAATTACATTAATGTTGCATTGCTAAGTTCCTGTTCTTTTGTAGATATGAAAACACTACTAACATTTTTTTCTACCATCTATTAATAGAGGAAAAAATTCAAAAATATGTCAGAATGTCTTGTCCGTAGACACATGTCTTGTCCGTAGACATGTCTTTTTATCAATATTGCTTGGCTTTATGGGTCTTAATTAGTCCTATGTGTTGTTTAAACTTAGAAATATCTTATTTTAAATAGATAAATGGTAATTTAAGTGTTCTCAATTTTTGTAAAATTACTTTACAGGAGTGGATTTTAAAAAGTGTCAGATTATCAGTCATAAAAAGCATACCTTATTTTACTTCAATATTGTTTATTCCAGTTGCTGCATACCTTAAAAGATTAACTAAATCAAATGAAGAAAAAGTATTTCTCTCTCTCTAACTTTATCTTTTGCATTTCAGTATTAACAGCAGATGAGGAAGTGTCTACGGACAAGACACTTGTACATAACAAGTATTAAATTCAATTATTTGTCTGCTATGGAACTTAAATCTTATTTATAAGTGATGAAAGTTATCTATTCAAATTAAAACTCAGTATTTTCAACATAAATATAGTCACAATTAATTCTAACATATTTTTTTTTTAACTGAAATTGTCTTGTCCGTAGACATTACCACAATATATTCGTATCCAATTTCCTCGAGTTCAGCCTAATTTGATAGGTAAAATGTATGTTATTTTTTCAAGAGAACACATTCAACTATGTCAAAATTGAGTTTTAATAATAGTTTGATTGTTTTAAACAGTCAGATATATGGATTTCAGTTAAAAGAATGTGTCTTCATTTTGGCTTAATCAATAAATTTTTGAGATATGTAAAGAATTATGGGTACATTTTTATATTTTCCAAAATTAAAAAACACCACTTAAAACTTAATTAGTAACTTTTAATCTTAACTTTAACAATCATCTTTGAAAGCATTTAATTGAATATCAATAAAATGTCTTGTCCGTAGACATTATCAAAATGTATTTGTTTCCATTTTCCTCGAAGTTAAGCATCATTTGATAGATAAACCTGATAAAATGTATGTTTTTTCTTTCAAGATAACACTTTCAGCTATATCAAAATTAGGTTTTAATAATACATTTCATTAAATATGAATACAATGTCTTGTCCGTAGACAAAACATATAAATTGTATTGCTAAGTTTGATTGTTTATTGTAAGAATATGCATCAAGTTATTTTAATGTTCTATACACCAAAAGAAAGGTTTTTTTTGGAAGTTTTGTTATTTATAGATAATTTTAGATGCAGTTTTATCAGATAAGATTAATGATCAAAGAAAGCTACTGTTGTTTGAAATAACTGTGAGTCAAACATGTTCTTGTTATTTTTTTTTCAATTAAAATGTTTGATATTCAATAGTTCTCAACATATTTTGTTGTCTTTGTCATTGACCAAAAATCTGTCACTGGTGACCATGTCTTGAAGGCAACCATTAAAGAAAATTATACAGTTTTTAAACACCATTTATTTAATAAAAATATTAAATATTTCCTTCAAAAACTGCATGGAATTATATAAATGCTTCCAGTGTTAGCCTAACGATGGCAATTTTTCATAATTTAAACCATTTTTGAACCAAAATATCAAAAGAGTTTTTCCCAGAGGTGATACCCATTTTTGACTTCATGTGAAACACAAAATGCACATCTGATTGTGGCTAGGCCGTTCTGTATTCCTAATTAATATACAGATAATAAATATAACTAAAGCTGTGCAAAGGTGAAGTCATGAAAAGATAAAAGGTGAATGTTACATATACATTTCTATTGATTGATATTGTAATTTGCCTATATGACTCATGTATCTATATATATTGGCATATATGTTTCAAGACAATTGAGAGCAAATTTATTTGTTTATTTCAGAGGTAAAGCGAGAGCAGGAGAAACTATTTTAGTACATGGAGCTAGTGGTGCAGTAAGTTATATTACATAGAATCAAATTATACTGTGGATTTACAGTGATATTGTTTGCCTTAAATTACCGGAGGATAAAGGCTTTTTCCCCTGGAGAAGAATCCCAATTTAAAAAAAAAATGGCTTGAAATTATTCCCAAAAAGACAACTTTTTTCCCAAACAGTGCAGTCTCAGTAGTAATTGCAGAATACAAACTGAAAAACACTCATTTAAACATTTTTCATGCCTAAAATGACTATATGAGCAGATTTGAGGGTCTATTTATGTATCATCACTGTCAATAAGGGGTCATATTTCAATTGAGGATTTACCTCTTAAAAGGGGGTCTGTAAATTAAAGTTCCAGCCAAATTCATGGTATATTATAAATTTCCCAATTTGATAAAAATGATGCATATTTTCCCAATAAAAATGGGTAGAGGTAGTTTAGAAAAAAGCCAACAATATCACTGAATTTATTATTATTCGTTGGATACCAATTTTCGTGGATTTCATGGGTACAAGGGAACCATGAATTTAAATGTTGAACAAAATACAGATTTTCTAAAGAAATGTTTGCAGACTTTCCCAAAACAACGAATTCAAATATACACAAATATTCAAGTTTTCATCAATCAACGAAAATTGGTACCCACGAAAATAAATGAATCCACAGTATAAGAAGTAAGTGTTTGATTGTTTGTTTGTGATTAGCTCCACATTCAGCAATGTTGGCTGTTTCATTTGTGCTAATTATTTATGTGATAGAACTTGCAATCCTTGTCAATAAAGATCAGAGTCTATGCGCTTTTCCATTAGCTGGGTTTTCTAGTTTGAATTGTTTCACATTTTTTTATGTCGGACCCTTTTATAGCCGACTATACCATATGGATTTTTGTTATTGTTAATGGTTGGCTATAATTGCTCACATCCACTTCATTTGAACTCTGGTGAATAGTTGTCTCATGGTGGATAGTTGTCTCGTGGTGGATAGTTGTCTCATGGTGAATAGTTGTCTCATGGTGGATAGTTGTCTCATGGTGAATAGTTGTCTCATGGTGGATAGTTGTCTCATGGTGAAGAGTTGTCTCATGGTGAATAGTTGTCTCATGGTGAATAGTTGTCTCATGGTGGATAGTTGTTTCATGGTGAAGAGTTGTCTCATGGTGAATAGTTGTCTCATGGTGGATAGTTGTCTCATGGTGAATAGTTGTCTCATGCTGGATAGTTGTCTCATGGTGAAGAGTTGTCTCATGGTGGATAGTTGTTTCATGGTGAAGAGTTGTCTCATGGTGAATAGTTGTCTCATGGTGGATAGTTGTCTCATGGTGAATAGTTGTCTCATGGTGGATAGTTGTTTCATGGTGAAGAGTTGTCTCATGGTGAAGAGTTGTCTCATGGTGAATAGTTGTTTCATTGTGAAGAGTTGTCTCATGGTGAATAGTTGTCTCATGGTGGATAGTTGTCTCATGGTGAATAGTTGTCTCATGATGGATAGTTGTCTCATGGTGAATAGTTGTCTCATGGTGAATAGTTGTCTCATGGTGGATAGTTGTCTAATGGTGAATAGTTGTCTCATGATGGATAGTTGTCTCATGGTGAATAGTTTTCTCATGGTGGATAGTTGTCTCATGGTGAATAGTTGTCTCATGGTGAATAGTTGTCTCATGGTGGAAAGTTGTTTCATGGTGAAGAGTTGTCTCATGGTGAATAGTTGTCTCATGGTGAAAAGTTGTCTCATGATGGATAGTTGTCTCCTGGTGAATAGTTGTCTCATGGTGGATAGTTGTTTCATGGTGAAGAGTTGTCTCATGGTGAATAGCATGGTGGATAGTTGTCTCATGGTGAATAGTTGTCTCATGATGGATAGTTGTCTCATGATGGATAGTTGTCTCATGGTGAATAGTTGTCTCATGGTGGATAGTTGTCTCATTGGCAATCATATCACATCTCCTTAGTTATATAATTAAGGAGATGTTGTATACTTGGGCCAGAATTAAAGATATTTTGGTTTGCCCAAACCCTACCCAAAGGTAGACACAGTGGGTACAGTGTAGGTAGGTAGGCATTTTCTTTACTTTTTTTTAAGGCAAAGAGAAATTGAAGTGTTAGAATTTTTTTAGTCTTAATGCATATCTGATTAAAAAAATATCATATTAGGACAATATAAAAAATATTTTGAGTAGGCAGGTATTTTCTGGGTAGGTAGAGTTCGGGCAAACAAATATATTCATTTTTATGGCCTTGAAGTTAAGTATTTGAGGGGTTGAGTTTAATATTAAAGTACAACATTGAAACACATTTAAAACCTCAAGTTTTTAGAATTATATCTTTAATGAATTAAGTAATTCTACTTGTAACAGTATATACTGTATCTGTTGAGAGAGGTGAAAATGCATTTGCTGGGTTGGAAGTGTATTTGAGCGGCAAACAGATTGTCGTCTGGTCACTTAAAGTACGATAGACTACAGCATTACAGTCATCATAACTCATACATATGTAGATACATTCCATAAATGTGATCTTTCTGACTTGCCAGGACGATATCTTTTTTGATGTCCATAGGGTGGAAACTGGAACCTTCTTCTTGTAATATACTTCTTTTATTGTAGAACCTGCAATTGAAAAAGGGTTTACATTGGATTAAATTATTACTTGTTGAGTTCCAATTTTTTTTGTATTGTAGATTTTGTCGGTATATAGGTAGCCTCGAGTTTCAAGTATTCCAAAAAATACCATTTTATTATGGGTCTCTAAAAACACTGCAAAGGACCTCCTTTGTGCACAAAGTAGTTTTATAAGTGCACAAAGGACCTGAAATTGTTTATGATAGTGGGGGGAAATGATTTCTTAGGAAAAAACTATTGATTTTTATCAAATTACTTGAGTTAAATTGGTTTTAAAGTTGAAAATTTAGGAAACCGTGTTCTGTAATTGGTACGGATTTGCATAAGATGACAGCCCTTTTCTATAAGATTTTACCAAGTTTTCTAAATTTTTTGGTGCATACTTTGTTTTGTGCAGAATAAAATTTGATAACAAATTGTACAAAAAAAACAAAGTGTATATTGAAATTTATGAAATATTGATCAAAAAAAATTCAAACTGATTTCCTATCTTTGTAATAATTTCCATTCCGTTCCCTTTGTGTCTTAGAAACGTGTTTGTTCAAGCAATTAAAGAATCATCAAATAAGAAAATTTTGGTACATACTTAGTTTTTGTGTAGAATAAAATTTGATAAAACAAAGTGTATATTGAAATTTATGAAATACAGATCGAAAAATTCAAACTAATTGACTATCTTTAGAATAATTCCCATACCGTTCCCTTTGTGTCTTAGAAACCTTTTCGTCGTAGAAATACATATGACAATACAGAAGAAAACAAACTGCTTATGAAATACAAGACAAAAAAACCAGCAAAACATCAGTATCCGTGCATAATTTTCGTAGTTTTGGTAAAGTCTCTAATCTTAAAAAATATTACAACATTATATTGACATTTTTATCATTCATATTATAACTATTTAAAAATTCACATGTATTCATGAGCTATCACATAGTCCGAATATATAGTCGGTTCCGAACTGATACCGGTGATAACACCAATCGTACATTTATTAAAATCACAATTTTTATTGAAATTATATAATTTTTTTGAACATTTTTCTTCAGCAATTATAAAATTTTTATGCTGTAATGGAAATTTCAGGTCCTTTGTGCTCTTATCAAACTTCTTTTGGGTCCTAAGCTATATATAGTGCTCCTTTGCAGTGTTTTTAGAGACTGTTTTATTATTAAAGTCTCATTGTAACTTTGAGATGAAGAACAGCAATAAAAAAGATGTTCTTTGTTTTTCGTGTGTTTTTCGCTGTGCATGTAGTGATTTTGTGTTATGGATGGATACCCCACATCATTTTTTTATTTGTATGCAAATTTGGGTAAAAAAACAGGATATCAAATACTAGTATCCACAAATATACAAATTCTTTCCACACTGACAAATAAAGTGACCACCAAAATAAATAAATGCCTTAGTATTATGCAAATATATTATAAAGGAGTTGGTTTGATAAACACCTGAAATGGCCTTTTTTTGTAACTAAAATTTCAAATTAGGATTTTTTTTTTCGGATATTACAATAAATCGTAGTTTATACAAAGACTATAGTAAATATATGTCTTTTTGATGAAAATTTATGCACCTGACTTCTATTGATGACGTCACAAATAGAACTCATTTTGATTTTCACGAAAGTTCAGGAAACATAGAGAGCATGTATCAACATCAAAAAATCTTTTGACATTTGGGCCAAATGAGCTAAAATTAAAAACAAAGCCAAGCAGTTTAGTTATATCGTAGCTAAAAAGATTTGTGCCATCTTCTCATTAGTTATTTATTTCATAGCTTTCCTTATATGATGTTTTTTATGCCCCACCTACAATAGTGAAAGTCCTAGGTCAAAGGTCAAGGTCGAAAACTTTGGTTTCAGTTAACAACCCCATTTCCTATGGTAAAGATAGTGTCAGCTCTATATCTTGAGAATTACCGTTATGGTTTCAATTTTTTACTTGACATGTATATTAATCAACACCAGAGAACGCGTCATAATGTTTGCACAACTTCCCCTTACCAGGCCAAAAGTCAAGGTAAAAAACTTTGGTTTCAGTTGACAACCACCATGTCTTATGGTAAAGATTGTGTCCGCTCTATATCTTTAGAACCGTTATGATTTCAAAGCGTCATGATGTATGTACATCTAATCTAGGTCAGAGGTCGATGTCAAAACTAGTTTCAGTTGACAGCCCCATGTTCTTTGGTAAAGATACAATTTTTTTACCACACATTATTCACAGCAGGGCCAACAGAGATGGCTCCTATCTTAATGATGTCTAGGTTTTTTTGTTTGTCTCAGGCAAATTCATAAATAATACTTTATGTCAATCATATTTTGAAATCTGAAAGTTTTTCCTTTATTTTTTTTTATGCCCCACCTACAATAGTAGAGGGGAATGATATTTTCTGGTCTGTGCGTCCGTCTGTTCGTCCTTCCGTCCGTTTGTTCGTTCAGGTTAAAGTTTTTGGTCAAGGTAGTTTTTGATAAAGTTGAAGTCCAATCAGCTTGAAACTTAGTACACATGTGTCCTATGATATGATCTTTCTAATTTTAATGCTAAATTAGAGTTTTAACCCCAATTTCAGGGTTCACTGAACATAGAAAATGAAAGTGCAAATTTCAGGTTAAAGTTTTTGGTCAAGGTAGTTTTTGATAAAGTTGAAATCCAATCAACTTGAAACTTAGTATACATGTTCCCTATGATATAATCTTTTTAATTTTAATGCCAAATTAGAGTGCTAACCCTAATTTCACGGTTCACTGAACATAGAAAAATGATTGTGCAAATTTCAGGTTAAAGTTTTTGGTCAAGGTAGTTTTTGATGAAGTTGAAGTCCAATCAACTTGAAACTTAGTATGCATGTTCCCTATGATATGATCTTTCTAATTTAAATGCCAAATTATAGTTTTTACCCCAATTTCAGGGTCCACTAAACATAGAAAATGATAGTTGCGAGTGGGGCATCTGTGTACTATGGACACATTCTTGTTGTCTTTGGGTTACTGTCTTTTTATATGATCAAGTCACCTTTTTGATAAAAAGTATTTATTATATATGCTTCATGTTAAATGATAAATATTAAGAAAATATAACTAACCATGAATTTCATTGTTCCATAGAAATATCAGTCCTAATCCTAGAAGTAAAAAACATTTAACGAATGACATTTTTCATTTATATTCTATCCTTCAAAACACAGATGATATCTTCATTGCTTGTAAAACTCACTGTCTCTATGTAATCATCACTTCAGAAATCATAGCGCTATAATCCGTAATTGATTTTAAATCTCCACTTTAGAAAGTATATAAGTATATTATCCTTCCACCTGATTTAAATTTTTCTTTAATTCTAAAAAAAAAATTCAATAAAATTTTTACGGTTTCTTTCTCCAGTGGCACTGGCTGATAATCAACTACACAACACCTGTAAAGATTCTGATGAAAGTTTATTTATTTTTTGTAATGTAAATTATAATTGGAAAAGCGTAATTTTCTATTGCGGTACAAGTGACTGCTCAACCCCTCGTCAATCAACTATACAATACCAGCATTGGAAACATACAATTGGTTATAAAATAGGGGATGATAGATCGCTGTTTCACATCCTGGGATGCTTAATTAAATGTTTATTGTCAAGATAATGTTTTAACCTTTCATTTTCATCTGATTTTCAATTGCTTTCTAATTAAAAAAATCAATCTGATAATTAAAATAACTTGAAAAAGCATGAATTGATTTAAGTGCACACAAGTGACCCCCTGTTACACTGTAAAAAGAGGGTTAAAATGAAGGTAAATCAAGAAAAGAGCTTCAGATGCATTAAATTATTAATTGCTATTTTCTTTTACCAACACTGGGTTGGTACCAGGAATGGTGGTCTGTTAGTCCAAGAGAATATTGTTATCTCAGTGTGCTGTAATGATTTATCACAATTTTCACAAAATTGCCTGTTGGTAGATTAAGAAATATATAGTTAGTAAACTATAAGATTTCACCCCCCTTTTTGATCGACCTTAGATGAATTTGGCTATTCTTTAAGGTCCATTTTTTTCATACAGCTTCTGATAAATATAACAGCATATTTATGAATCCTATGCTTTTCAAATATTTAGCATGTTGAGGTTGACATTCATGGTGAAAGTTAATCCAGAAAAACACTTATGACAGACTAAAATTGTTAACTTATTTTGCTTTAATTGCTCATAATCTCAAAAGAGGCAGATAAGAAATTTATTATAAATAAAAGATTTTGTTAGGTATGTTCACTGTATAAAAATGTAAAAGGAGTTGGTTCGCTAACTCATGATGTTGGCCCTAAATGTCCCAAAAAAAAAAATTAACTGCTATAATTTTATGAATATTTATTAAAAAAAATGTTGGTATGTCCAATGGTTTCAGTTACAAAACATTTCACTGATTGCATCGTTCATGTCCGTCAGTGGGGAAAATTTTGGTTAAAATCTGAGTTGTTTTGTAGAGCTTGGCAAAATTATGATAGTTTCCTGAAAATACCTCCTACCACTAATATTTTTGCTGCAATATCATAAATATACCATATTCTTTACATAAAAGAAAATTTCATTGTGCTTTTGGTGGTTATATAATGTGCAAATTTATACAATTTAAGCCTTTTTCAACTGATTTGTATGTAAAGTTCGTTCTTATGTTGTACTGTTACACCACTCTCCCAGGTTAGGGGGAGTGTTATGATCCAGCAACATTCTGTATGTTTGTGCCTGTCCCAAGCCAGTTTACATGTTTCTTATGATATGATCTTTCTAATTTTACTGCCAAATTAGAGATTTTACTCCATTTTCACGGTCCAATGAACATAGAAAATGATAGTGTGGATGTACTTAGAACACATTCTTGTTTATATCATTATTAACATTAATATGAAAAAAGATGTTGTGACATGATCATTTCATATGAGACATTTTTCTATCCACCAGAGGACAATGATAAAGATAAGGGCAGTAACTATAGGTCATATGCTACAGCCTTTGATAATGAGAAAAATGTGTACTGTATAGTCTACTATATCACAGGCCCTGACATGAAAAATGTGAAATAATTCAAACAAGAAAAACTAAAGGTTTAATTGAATAGAATAGGAAAGACATGAATCAATGACAACCAATGAATTACAGGCTCCTGATTTGGGACAGACGCATACATAATGCGGTGGGCTAAATATGTTTGCAAGCATTCAAACCTCCTCTAACCTGAATCCATGAAGTTATATAGCACAACATAAGAACAGCCTTTTAAAATCATTTGAAAAAAGCTTAACTGATTGGATGGACAAATAGAAATACATCTTACAAAAAACACAGAGGGGATGTGGCTTGTACTTGTACATTCCAGCAACAAATAGACACTGTTTGTGAGTGCTCAACCCTTCCCTAACCAGGGACGATGGTGTTACAATACAAATTAAAAACAAACTGTAAAAATTAGTTGGGAATTAAAAGGGTTAACTCAATAAATAGGTACAAAGCACAAACAAACCATATTAAGCGTCAGCATTGAATGAATGTGTTGAAACATTAACTATAGCTAAAGTACACTTTTTACGTTAATCACACAATTAAAAACCCTATACAATGCCTTGATCATAATATTGCAATAACATGCCAAGTAAATAGTCATGGTCAGAAGCATGAATCAATGAAGATTTTAATAAAGAGAAAGTATTTTAACATTATACATGACCATTAGATGTTATTAACACTTCATTTACGTTAGAACATTGTTGTTATTCATGTCTGACTGGGCAATGGATTATGACATAAATAGAAATTATGTAAATAGGATGTTTAAAACCAGCTTCAATTAAATAATTAATGGAATATAGAGGAAATAACTGTTTACCTAACAAAAACTATTATTCTAAAAGTGCATTTCCTTAAAACAGTATTATCTACACCTAGTGAACTTCAGGTGCTGGATTTTCTTGCTGCATTGAAGACCCATTGGTGGCCTATAGCTGTTATCTGTTTTTTGGCCGGGTTGTTGTCTCTTTGACATATTCCCCATTTCCATTCTCAATTTTATTTATACATAGTGATATGTAAAATAAAGTTTTGAAGATAAAATCTTTAAATCAAGGATTTAACACTTTTTCTGATACACCAAATAAAAGTCAATAAACTGTGTTTAAAGTGGGTTTGATCCTTATAATTCTCAAAGTATTATTTTTCATCTTTATACAGTTTCAACTTTCTTTAATCCATTGATTGTTTTCATGCTTATAGCCAATTATTACACCATAGTAAAATTGACATAGTGTTTCATTGGTTAGCAAAGTATTTCCGCAACAAGTGTAAATAATTTAGAAAGTTATATCATGGGAAATAATTGAGATGTTAAATTTTGTAAAGGAATATATGTAAATTTACAAATTTTATTATGGAGCATTTTTATGTTTGATCATAAAAATACAGGGTCGTGTGGGTGGTGGATTTTTGTCTTCTTTCTAAAAGTACAATAAAAGTCATTCAAATAAAGTGCTTTTTCCATGAATAATCTATACACACTCTGTCAATTTTTGGTTTAAAAAAAGACTTTTGGAGACTTCTGTTTGTTATGTTTTTGAAAAAGTGGAATATAGAATTGAGAATAGAAACGGGGAATGTTTCAAAGATACCACAACCCCACCAAAAAGCAGAAAACAGCCGAAGGCCACCGATGGGTCTTCAACACCGTAGGAAAATCCAAAACCCTGAGGGGAGCTTCAACTGGCCCTTAAAAATGATTGTCACACTAAACTCTGAAACTAGTTTAAACATATTTATTTATAGTAGATTGGGAACTTATATTAATCCTTTTCCACTTAGCGGGTGCGAGTGCTGCCTTGTAGCGGTATTGGCCTTCTCTTTTTCGAAATATACAAGGGTGTCTTTTCCACGCAAGAGATATGACTCTCTTTTAACACGGGTCAGCCATTTATAGTCCCCTCCCGACAACTCTCATCATTTCCTCAATACTTGCAAATGGTGTCAAGGGAGAGCCGAAATTCAGTCCCTGAAATTTTCATCACGGAACGGGAATCGAACAAGGAACCTTTGTGATTGTAGTCCCATGCACTTACCACTTCATCACAGCTCTCTTAACTCTGAAACTGCAAAGTATGGGAGAATTGTATGGTTCTACTTTCAGTAGACCCTGTCAACATTAAACTAAAAAAAAACTCATTAACCTAAATGTTATGAAGATGTGAAAAGTTAATTATGGCGGAATGAAGAATTTTTCATGTTTTATTTGTTCTGTAGGTTGGAGACTTAATATTCCATGACAAAAGTATTTACATTGCAGTGGTTTGTACGCGAAAAATTAATTAGCCATATATTGTAAAGAGCAATACATTGCTGATAGTTTTGATTAGAATCGAGCAGAATTAGATTTGATTCAATAATTATTGATATATATTTAAAACTTCATGATGCGGATCTGGATAGGTCTCTCAATTCTTTAGTCTTTAATTTTTAATATCTATTTCTTCAATTCTTTATTTTTTTTCTATTCTTTTTATATTCCCACTTTTCTATAACCACTGCTTGGTGGTATACTGTTTTACATCTGTCCATCTGTCAGTCAGTCAGTCTGTGAGACCATCCATCCTTTGAATATTTGTTGTCGCAGGAAACTATATATATTCACCTAATATGCTTTAAGTATACTAAGGTAATAACAGTGCAGAATGGGGCGGATCCAGCCATTTTTAAAAGGGGCATTCCAACTATATATATATTAAAAGCATTCAATCAAACAGAAAGGAATGGTGGTTCCAACCCTATGAACACCACCAACTCACCCCCTTGAATCAGCCACTCAGCTGACAGATGTTTTGTTAGTTTTATAGTTTCATCTATTCCTTTTTTGCATTGGATGTTTTGTAAATTTATATACAGCTATCTTTTTTTTGGATTGTTTTCAGGTAGGTCTAGCTTGTGTTCAGTTAGCCAAGAATTTAGGTTTGACAGTTTTAGGAACAGCAGGATCAAAGGCTGGAATGAATATAGTGGAAGAGAATGGATGTGATTTTGTTTTTAATCACAAATCTGATAACTACACTCAGCAGATAATGGTAAATGTTTGAAGATAAAAGATAAATTATTAAATATAAAAGTAAGCAGATGTGTTTTGATTGTAAATGAGACAACTCTCCACCAAAAAACAAATGAGAAAGAACAGTCAGAGCTCAGACATAAACAAGTCGATTTTTGTTTTTGACTTAAAGAAGTCAAAACATGTATTTATTATAAAAATGTGTTTTCAATTTTAGACTTATCTAAGTCAGAAAATGACAGATTTGTTTAGGTCTATTTATGTTGATGAAAAAACTGAATTTGACTTGGTGGCCAAAGTACACCACCTATGACAGCAAAAACCTGTCTGAGAGTTCACAAGGACTTGAGCTATCTATATTTAATTATCTAATTGAACATCCTTACTAAACACAGATGTTTTACCTCATTAAATGTGGTTCCAGGTGGTGGTATTGTAAGGTTAATTATTAAACATTATCTCCGATTTTTTAGACTCTCATTCATATTTTTCTTTAGAAGACAAAGCATTGTCTTTCAATGTTGTCATTATTTGATTTAGATGCATGACCTTTTGATAAATATGCGTGGGTCTTGAAGTTAACCAACTTTCATAATTTATCGACTTGTAGGAGTCGAATATTTGCAACGTTTTGATTCTGGTCTGATTTCTTGTTTTACAATATTTATCGTATTTTTCTTATATTTTGTCTTGCATTACAGGGAGACAAATCCTAAAACTTACAAATTTAGACCTCTATGAGCCAAAAGCAGATTCAGACTTATTTATGTCCGAGCTCTGACTGAAGAAATAAGCAACTAAAGGTTGTCATAGGGCCTTCAACAATGAGCAAAACTCATACTGCATATCAAGCTATAAATAGATCAAGATGACAAATGTAAAGCAATTCAATGTTGAAAAGTAACGACCTTATATATGAACATAACAATAATGAAAGTAATAAAATATGAAGAGGGTAATAAATACCATATGTCAAAGAAGGGAACAGTTCAACCAACAGGAAAAAACCTGAATAAAAAATTACAAAACACTGTATAGACATGACAGAAAAATGAAATTAAAACAGAGGTAAATGATACATATGTACTACAGTGATATTATTCTGTCTCATTTAAAAGTCAAATTCAAACTAACAACACTATCATTGATATGTGAAAAACATTGAAAAGACTACAAAACTGAAGACTTATCACACAAGCCCTAACACATATCGGTTGTATTCTCAGTGGCTTTTTAACAATAGGCAGATCCTGCTCCATGTGTGGCACCTGTTCAAATCTTATTAACAACAAAATGTGCTATAATGGTTGCAATTATTCAATTTTGAAGAAATTTTTTATATTGGTAAAATGTCCTTTGAAAACATTTTGCATAATATAGAAAAGAAAAGGTTATATAATATTTTTTTTGAAAATTAATTACATGAATTTGTAAGGAAGCACCCATTAATGTTTAAACAAGTGTTTTAAATTTCTGAATTTAATTCATACATTTGTTGTTTTGAATTTTTCACAGTTGACTTAAAAAGAAGTCATAGTATTAATACTGTATAAACAGAATATTTTTTTTAAATTTAACATTGCAATGTTCCTTCTTTCTCATTGCTTTTGAACATTTTATAACTTTGCATTTGTTAATTGAATGGATGCATTAAGTACTGTTTTTCAACTTAAAAAAGTCACATCCCATGTCTAGTTTATTAGATGGATTTTCCCAATTAACTGCACATTTCTGTACCTATTGATACTTCAATACATTAATTTTGGTTTATAGAACATCTATTATTGATATTTCAAAAAGTACAGTAAAACCTGCCATAATAGCCACATCTTTAAAGTCACAACTCTTCTCAGACCAACCTCTTCTTATATCTTTAGCTTTTATCCTTTTGCATTAAAAACCTTAATGATGAGGTAGTTTTTCTATTGTTTTAAGTGTAAATTTTATATACAGTGTAACCTGTGTAGTACTACACACTTGGGGGCCAGAAAAAATGTCAGATTAAGCAGGATGTTGGAATACTCAGGTGTCAGATTAGGCAGGTTACACTGTACATGATATATATTGTTGTTACTGATACCTTCCACTTTCAGGATGCTACAAAAGGTGAAGGTCCTGACTTGATTATAGAAATGTTAGCCAATGTAAACTTAGACAAAGATTTAAATATGATCAAGAAGAAAGGAAGAATTGTAGTAAGTAAACATTATGATGTAGAAGGCATCACATGAAGGTCAACCTTCAACAATGAGCAAAAACTTAATCCATGCCTGATAGTAAGCTGTTTTCCTTTAAAAAACATGTAGAATTGGATCATAGATATAGTAACATTTGTGGTATGAGTGCCAATAAGACAACTTTCTATCCAAGTCACAATTTGTAAAAGTAAACCATTATAGGTCAAAGTTCAGTCTTTAAAAAAAAAAAAAAAAAAAAAAAAAAAACAGTTGTTGGCATGACACGGGTTATGTTCTTCTCATATATTTTATGATAGTATGATACTAAACCCCTAACGGGAGGGATTGTACCTGATATTCATATGATGAAGACATAATCTTTCAATCAGTTTAATTGAGGTCTGGAGCTGGCATGTCAGTTAACTGCTAGTAGTCTGTTGTTATTTATGTATTATTGTCATTTTATTTATTTTCTTTTGTTACATCTTTTGACATCAGACTCGGACTTCTCTTGAACTGAATTTTAATGTGCGTATTGTTATTGTTTTACTTTTCTACATTGGCTAGAGGTATAGGGGGAGGGTTGAGATCTCATAAACATGTTTAACCCCGCCGCAATTTTGCGCCTGTCCCAAGTCAGGAGCCTCTGGCCTTTGTTAGTCTTGTATGATTTTAAATTTTAGTTTCTTGTGTATAATTCGGAGTTTAGTATGACGTCCATTATCACTGTACTATTATGCATATTTTAGGGGCCAGCTGAAGGACACCTACGGGTGCGGGAATTCTCGCTACATTGAAGACCCATTGGTTGCCTTCGGCTGTTGTTTGCTCTATGGTCGGGTGGTTGTCGCTTTGACATATTCACCATTTCCTTTCTCAATTTTATTTAACATAGAGCCTTGGTTCACACCAAACAGCAAGCTATAAAGGGCCCCAAAAATGAATAGTGACTATTCCCTTTTCATAAGTTATATAGCAATACAATGGCAGTACATTTGTACATTCATTTAAATGGTAAAACTGTTCAAAATTGTTTGACTCATACAATGAGCAATTTCTGAACTATTTGCCTTTATATTACAATAATTTAATTTTGGATGTAACGCGTCTTCTGAGACGTTATTTTGTTATGAGCCCATAGACATAATTTAGTCATGTGACCGTGACGTCATCAACGTTTTTTAATGGTTTTCTACGGTTTAAAATGGAATTTAGAATCAAATTATAAGAAATGACTGTAATATTTTGTCTGTCTATTCGAAATAACATAAAAAATGTGGTGCACACTGTTAAATAACCCGCTACGCGCGTTATTCAGTGTGCACCAATTTTTTTATGTTATTTCTTCATAGACAGAAAAATTATTACAGTCATTCCTTAAATGACAAATTTATTTCAACTTAATACTATATGATCCCAAATCAAAGTATTAATACAAGTTTCACTGTTTTACAAAACAAAACATATATTTAGTACTATTTGCAAGCTCTTATATGTATCCCATGTTTGTATCAGCCTTTTCTCCTGCAGATTGTTGGAAATAGAGGCACTATAGAAATAAATCCCAGATTAACTATGGCCAAAGAATGTATAGTAACAGGAATTGTTTTGATGAACTCAACACCAGTAAGTATTCTGTTATTGGTCTGCTGTCTGTCTGTCTGTCTGTCTGTCTGTCTGTCTGTCTGTCTGTCTGTCAACGTCATTTTTTTATGCCATCTATAGAAGGTAGGTATTTTTTATTTAATCTGCATGTTGAGTTGTAGCGAGCAAGCATTATTTTGAGAAAAGATCTGTACTTGAACTTGAACTTCCTGTTGGCCTATAGTCTAAATTTATAAAACACTCATTGTACTGGGGAAATTTTTGTCATACTTACTTGGCTCCTATTCAGGAGAATGATTTTGATATTCCGTCTGTATCAAAATGTTGAGTTGTCACTAGGAACAGAAGAGAATAATTAATTTTTTTATGCAGCTTGATAATGTACAGTTGTAATGAGTAATAAAAATGTAATCATTAGCCATGTAACTCCTTCCTGTTTGAAAATTTTAGTATATAGTCATTGTACAAGGAAAATTTTTGTCACATTTTTTTCTTCTATAAAATCAGTTATGCTTTAGAAAGTATATAGATTATTGTTGGTCACCTTAACGAGATTGATTTTCTAATATGAACTGGTACGACAATAGTGAGAAAAGCAATCCAGTTGAGGTGACCAATGATAATCAGTTTATCACTATTTTACCTGACGAAGTTGTTAAGTTCATTGATAATGGCAAATGTGCCCTTAATAGATTCAAGCAATAATTTTTCATATCACTCTACTGTGCTGAGAAAGGAAACTATCAGACTGTGAGATCAAAGGAAAATATCGTAAAATAGTGATAAAACATGTTATCTCAATCAATAGTGATAAAACATGTTATCTCAATCAATAGTGATAAAACATGTTATCTCAATCAATAGTGATAAAACATGTTATCTCAATCGTAAAATAGTGATAAAACATGTTATCTCAATCAATAGTGATAAAACATGTTATCTCAATCAATAGTGATAAAACATGTTATCTCAATCGTAAAATAGTGATAAAACATGTTATCTCAATCAATTGTAAAATAGTGATAAAACATGTTATCTCAATCGTAAAATAGTGATAAAACATGTTATCTCAATCAATTGTAAAATAGTGATAAAACATGTTATCTCAATCAATTGTAAAATAGTGATAAAACATGTTATCTCAATCAATAGTGATAAAACATGTTATCTCAATCGTAAAATAGTGATAAAACATGTTATCTCAATCAATAGTGATAAAACATGTTATCTTAATCAATAGTGATAAAACATGTTATCTCAATCGTAAAATAGTGATAAATATAGAATAACCATACATTGTCTCGAAATATCAATGTTATTTGTACAAGGCTTAGAAACAGGTAGAAAGCGAGGCTGTGCCGAGCATTTCTACCTGTTTCGAGCCGAGTACAAATAACAGATTGATATTTTGAGACAATGTATGGTTATTCTTTATATACTGCAACTCTTATAACTGTTCAAAATGAAGTATTTAGGGTAAAAAACGTCATTCTTTTATTGTGAGCGGACAACGTAAAATTGCCGCGAACCTGTATGTTTTATTGACGTCATAAATAAAACTCTACGGAAACGCATTGTCAACGTCATAAACAAGGTGATATACGGTCAGTGACTGTATATCACAAATAAATATACAGTCAATGCAATTTGACTGCTCAAATAGCACAGCTGCAGTATATAACATGTTATCTCAATCAATTGTAAAATAGTGATAAAACATGTTATCTCAATCAATTGTAAAATAGTGATAAAACATGTTATCTCAATCAATTGCATGCAGCAACACATGTCCAACCTGATATTGGTCGTATAAAATCAGTAAGACACCTACTACCAGCTGTTTGTTTATAATCTGTAATTTTCAACTTTTGAAACTTTTCTTCACAAATTTCTGCAGTTGGGTAGTAGCTTGGCAGTAATGAGTTGTAATATGCCAAAGCAATGAGATGTCAGAACCAACTTCCTGTTTTGATACGATGAATTATGATAATAATAAAATTCTCCATTTAACAAGGGATAGACACATTTAAAAATGACATGTTAATCTTCCATGAGGCCTTCAAAAACTATTAATACAAATAGAAAAGATAATAAATAGGGGTCCTCTTCACAGTCCTTGTTTAACCATTATCTACTTTTTTGAAACATCAGAGAGAATGATTTAGTATCAAGTGTCAGTTGTATATATAAAATTTATTTGTACTAGCCACAAAACAGGAGGAAAGCTCAGCAAGCCTCAGTTTTTGTCTTGTTTCAAAGTTCATACAAATAAATTTCATATTTTCTGACAATGTATATATATTGTGTTTATGTATTTAATTCTCACTAACATTTCTATATTTTATTTGTACTTTGACAGGATGATTGGAAGGAGATGAATGCTAGCATACAAACTGGTATGCAGAACGGCTGGGTTAAACCACATATAGGAAAGGAATACAGTTTAAACCAGTCATCCACAGCTCATAATGATGTTATAAATAACACTGGTACCCAGGGGAAACTAGTCATTAAACTATAATTAAGACAATTTGTGTTTTATATTTATGAACATGTGATTCAAGCTAGAAGCTTTTTATGTTTAAAATACAATGTGATTAGAATAATATGCAATTTTTGATTTGTAAGATATTATCGTTATAACTGTACATTAGGTATGATTGCAAGAGATATGTTTAACTTCAGTAAAAACTCTCGTTTTTATTTCAAAACCATTATTTTTTTGTAGCAATTCCTGCAATCGTATTAATTTATGTATGTGTGTCCTGCAATTAACAATGGCAATAATTAATCATGTAAGACATGAAAACAAGACGTTATAAACATTAAACGCATTTTTAAGGATGTATAAAAATGGAATCAGAGCTAAAAATGAGCAAATAACAGCCTATAAAAAGTTTTGGTACAAAGTTTTGAATTAAAAGTTTCAAATTTGGAAACTCTTTATTAGGGGTTGTAAAGGGTTATTCCTGTGAATTTTTTTTTCATTTCTTTTTTCGGGTTTCTTATAGGTCAATGTGGTCAGTTAACCTTGTTAGATCAATATAGCTGGTGATTTAAATTCCAAATTTGTGAATGACAAAACCTGTGGTCAAAAGTTAAAACTTTAATTCAAAGCCTATACTCAATCTTTCTGCCCTTCTTTTGACTGGTGGTCATGATACTGTATAGTGGTTTTATTTTCACGGGTGTAAAATTTCACGATTTTCGTTGAATAAGGTATACAAAATATTTTGGCGGTTATTATTTTAGCAGATTCACTGTTTTCATCAATACCTTTGCATGTACACTTTAAAATTGGCGGATTTTTTTCTGGCCATTTCGTTCTATCCACGAAAATAAGCGAAAATTAATACCCTGCGAACCTAACCCACTATACAATATAAGGTTAGAAAGTGCCAAGACAACAACAAACAATGAGTCAATATCATATTTTAAATGCTGAAAGCAGAAACCATTCAAATTTAATTGCTCTTTCAACTATGCATATTTTGCCCTTATGAACTACAACCTGAGTGTAAGGATCAAGTCTTTAACATTGTTATTTGTTTATGATAATATTAGTTTGTAATATAAATTTTTAAAAGAAATTGTTATTTTACATATATCTGTTCAGATATATTTTATATAGCATTGAAATATTATAGTTAAGACAAAACACATATAGTGTACAGTTTCTTTGTCCAAAGTTGATGCTTAAAAGTAAGCAACTTTGAAAAAGGTCTAGTAATGGAAAATTTGTATTTAGTTCACATAATATTTTTTTTTTTAAACTTTGAAAATAAGAATCCCAATTTTGACGGCTACTGAAAATGATTTATAATTTGATAAAAGTCTGTTTATACTTTCCTCAATTACTGGATCAGTCAAGCATTTGTAAAATACATTTTTGTCGAGCCTGCAACTTTTATTGCAGAAAGCTCGACATAGGGATAGTGATCCGGCGGCGGCTACGGCGGCGGTGGCTACGGCAGCGGCAGCGGTGTTAGCTAACTTCTTAAAAGCTTTATATTTTAGAAGGTGGAAGACCTGGATGCTTCATACTTTGTATATAGATGCCTCATGTTACGAAGTTTCCGTCACACACATGTCCAATGTCCTTGACCTCATTTTCATGGTTCAGTGACCACTTGAAAAAAAAGTTCAGATTTTTTGTAATGTTGAATTCTCTCTTATTATAAGTAATAGGATAACTATATTTGATATGTGCGTACCTTGAAAGGTCCTCATGTCTGTCAGACAGTTTTCACTTGACCTCGACCTCATTTCATGGATCAGTGAACAAGGTTAAGTTTTGGTGGTCAGGTCCATATCTCAGATACTACAAGCAATAGGGCTAGTATATTCGGTGTATGGAAGGACTGTACGGTGTAGATGTCCAACTGGCAGGTGTCATCTGACCTTGACCTCATTTTCATGGTTTAGTGGTTATAGTTAAATTTTTGTGTTTTGGTCTGTTTTTCTCATACTATATGCAATAGGTCTACTATATTTGTTGTATGGAATGATTGTAAGGTGTACCTATCTAGCGGGCAGATGTCATGTGACCTTGACCTCATTTTCATGGTTCAGTGGTCAAAGTTAAGTTTTTGAGTTTTGGTCTTTTTATCTAATACTATATGCCATAGGTTAACTATATTTGGTGTATGGAAATATGTTATGATCTTTATGTTAGTCGCGCAGGTTTTATTTGACCGTGACCTCATTTTCACGGTTCATTGCACAGTGTTAAGTTTTTGTGTTTTGGTCTATTTTTCTTAAACTATAAGTAAAATGTCAACTATATATGTTGTATAGAAGCATTGTTAGCTGTACATGTCTGCCTGGCATGGTTCATCTGACCTTGACCTCATTTTCAAGGTTCATTGGTCTTTGTTTAGTTATCTTGGTTAATGTTAAGTTTATGTGACAGTTGTATTAAAGCTTAGCTTTATACTTAGGACTATCAACATAATATCAATGATTAGTATAGAAGGCGAGACATTTCAGCGTGTGCACTCTTGTTCATAAGAAGTGGAACATATCTAAACTTTTGTTGAAATTTTGCAGTAAATGGGAGATAACCCATTCTTGAAAAATGATAGTAAATTGATAGCATTGATAGTTAAAAAAAACATCTGATAAAAAAAAAACCTGAATGCAAAATACATAAACCTTCAAAGTCTTATATAAGTCATGTCAGTTATTTGTCTGAAGATTGCTGCTGTATAGACATTTTGCCCTCATGCTGCGTAAAACAAACCCTTTCAATTTGTCAGAAGGCCTGTATTGAGTGTCAACAATTCATCACCAAAGGTAATTTTATAATCTTCTAGTCAAGTTTTATTGATATTTATTGAAAGCTTTATCATGAGGTCTGTAAATATGTGTTTTTGTTTTACAATTTCTGCAATGATTTGAAACAAAAATAGCTATGCATGTACATTTACTTATAAAGTTTATGTTAAAGAACAATCAGTGTTATCAAATTTAGGTCAACACCATAAGTCATAGTGAAGCAATAACATAAACCTATGTGTTATAAAAATTAGGTCAACACCATGAGTCATAGTGAAGCAATAACATAAACCTATGTGTTATAAAAATTAGGTCAACACCATGAGTCATAGTGAAGCAATAACATAAACCTATGTGCTATCAAATTTAAAACAAATCTACAAACATTTTGTCTGATTTTACATTCAAATGCATGTATGAATATTTTTCTGAATTTACATTCAAATGTATGAAATGAAAATCTATGCAATGTATTCAAGAAATCAAATTGATTCAATTTAATGATTAAAAATTATATTGGCTTTTATATAGCATAATATTTTAAATAAATAATGATAAACAATAAGTGTTAGTGACTTGTAATTGATCTGAAAGTTAATCCATCCAATATTTATAGGGGGTTCCCCAACCCAGGATAAAGGGGCTTCCAACGATATGTCTCCATTCAAATACATTGATCATCCAAAAAAAGGGGAGATTCAGTGTTAGAAGACCATATTTTGACCTATAAAGGGGAGATTCCAATCCCTAGAACTCCTCCTGGAGCGGCCACTGTACATGCACCATAAAGTACTATAATATCTATAAAAAGTATTGATAATGATAGTAATTGATATCTACTAGGCGTCAAGCAACACATGGACTGCATATTCCTGATGAAAACATTTTATATGAATAGATGTTAGAAGATTTGATTTGAGTGCCAATGAGATAACTCTCCATCCAAGTCATAATTTGTAAAAGTAGAACCATTAAAGGTCTAAATAGGGTCTTCTTACACTGATCAAACTATAAAGGGTTAAAAAAAATACTAGTGTAAAACCATTAAAACAGGAAAATCAACGTTTATGTTGTTAGATATAAATAAGAAGATGAGGTATAAGTGACAATGAGACAATTCTCCATTCATATCACAATTTGTAAAAGTAAACCAGGTGCAGGAGTTTCTCACATCATTGAAGACCCATTTGTGGGCTTCAGCTGCTGTTTGCACTATGATCGGGTTGTCTCTTTGACACATTCCCCATTTCCATTCTCAATTTTATACATTATATATTTGGAGGTCAAAGTACGGTCTTCAACACTGAGCCTTGGCTCACACCAAACACCAAACTGTAAAGAACCTCAAAAAATGACTGGTGTAAAACTCTTCAAACAGGAAAACCAAGGTTTTAATCTATATAAAAAACAAGAAACATTTACAAACTGCATAAACAAACGACAACCACTGAACATCAGATCTATGACTTAGGACAGATGAAAACAATACAGCAGGTTTAAACGTTTTAATAGGTACCAACCTTCACCCATTACCTGAAATAATAATGTAACATCACAACCAAGGATGTATAAGTAACATACGTCCTTGTCACAACATAGATAAACGAACTATAAAATATCAATCTGATTACTTGTCTAGTTTTGGCTATAATCTAAGTCCTTTTAAATTGACCAGCTCTTCATCATTTAAATTATGTTTTTGATTTTCTAATATTTTGGCATTGATAATCACATGACAAAATATGAATGAATTAAAATGAAAAGAACGGCTTATTTAATGATAAAATAATTAATAATATATTTTTAAGTTTCACCTCAGAAAGCCAAGAGATTTATATGCATTTGATATGAAGTTGTGATAGTGATTGTTCCATTTCAAGTTAGACTGTAAGGTTACGCCGAGATATTTTACTGATGTTACTGGTTCTAAAATATGGTAATGTTGTTCGGTGTGAGCCAAGGCTCCGTGTTGAAGGCAATACATTGACCTATAATGGTCTACTTTTATATATTGTTATTTGGATGGAGAGGTGTCTCATTGGCACTCACACCACATCTTCCTATATCTATGTAGAATGTAATCGTGTTTGAATAGTTTCCTGTTCTGTGTGATGGTTAAAATGGTGCATTTACCTGGATGAAAGGCCATGAGTCAATCAGCCTCCCATCTACCTGCGGCATTAAGATCTGTTTGAAAGTTTCGTAATTTCCTGTGTTTGAGGTATTCTGGAAATGTGAATTGAAAAGAGTAAAGTCCCAAGGACAGTTCCTTAGGGCACACCTGATGTAACGGGTGCTGTATTTAATGTTATTCAATCTATAACCACTGTATGTGTACGGTCCGATAGGAAAGATGATTCCATTTTAGAGTGTGATATTGAATGCCATATTATTAAAGTTTGTAGAGTAGACTTTTGTGGGGTCTGTTTGTACATTTTTGCTGTTGTTGTTATGAAGTTCTGAACTTAGAGGAAAATCAATTCGGAAAGTCCATAATCACATGGCAAAATCAAATAACTAAACGCATCAAAAACGAATGGATAAGATCTGTCATATTCCTGACTTGGTACAGGCATTTTCAAATGTAGAAAATGGTGGATTAAACCTGGTTTTAAATTTTAATTGAATGAGTTGTGATTCACATGATCTCGATTTTCGGAAACCATGCTGGAGGTCGTAGAGTATGATTTGCCTCAATGATGTTACTTGTCACAAAATGCTCTTTCAATTAACAACAAATACGAGTGAGTGTAATTGATCTATAGTTTTCAGCCTTGTATCGTTCGCCCTTTTAAAATGCGGATACGCGCAGACACTGCCTTTGGTGAAACAACCCTAAGCAGCCATCACACTTGAACGAGTGATGGCACTCATAATTATAATATGTATCAATCTAAGAGTACTCATAATAAACGAATAAAACAGAGAATTTAACTGGTGAATATGTCAAAGAGACAACAATCCGACAAAGAGCAGACAACAGTAGAAGGCTATTAATAGTTCTTCAATGCTAGTTAAAAGCCATCTAATATTAGTGAATCATGTTCCCTAGACTAAAGTAAAGTTTCTATACAGTAAACAAAACTATTTAGTTTATTAGAACGCAAATTTTTATAGTATATATGTTGGTTAATTTTATTTAAAAAATCAACAGTAAAATAATTAATTGAAGTCTTGAATTTCAAAGGTAGTTTTGCACTCTCTACCAGACTCTTTGTCTATAGCTGTTATAGATATTTCTGTTTCTCCAAAGTGAAATATGACATCTACGTCCCGAGAATGTTTGGTCGGATTCGGTATCTCTACCTCAACTTCGCCGAGTTTCAAGCAGCCACCTTCGTCGATAAATTCAACGTTATCTTTTTCTGTATAATATATTGGTAGGAAATGTGATTGCTGGAATTCCTCCGACGTACCGTATGTGTGTTTTAATTCTTTTCCTATATGTACTGATGTATTTGCTTTCATGAAAGGTTGGAATACATTGTCACACAAAACATTGCCATCGACGTAGACTTTCCGTCTTAAGCTATCTTTAGATTCGTCAAAAAGTCTCACGACTTCAACACCATAAGTATACCTTGTTATCCGCGATGATATGGAATCCGGTTTGTATCCGAACAAAACGGCACCTTTTAGAACTGCAATACCAGCTTCGTCCGGCACGGTGACATGTTTGTCGGGAAAACCCAACTTTACGGCTTCCTGAACCAGTTTGCATTCTGCAAACCCACCGACGAGAAGGATATGTCCTACTTCTGCAGCATGGCTTTCATACATAACGGAATTAATCAAAGAAACAATGTTCTCTATTGTAAGAGCAAAAAGCGATTTGGCATACGATGCGTCCATTCGAAATTTATCGTGATAGAGCTTACAATAGTCAGCAAACGCAGACGATGCTACAACATTTTGGATATTATCGTTTAGTTCTGACTGACATAGTTTGTCTAAAATTGTATTTGGAATTGTTATATTAACCAAACCAGTTTTGTCTGGTTTCAGTGTCCTTTTGACGTTTTCGAAAGACCTGACCAAACCCAGATAGTCCTCTGGAAAGTCCACTTTCATTTTGTCTAATAGTTCTTGACCAAAGATATCAACAAAGACTTGAATAAACTGCTTATCTACCGATGTCCCACCACAGTCATTGCCCGAAGCTTTACACAATTCTTTCAGTGAGCCATCGGGCAGCTTTTCGTGTGCTGTTATATCGACTGTTCCGCCTGTAAACACAAAATGAAAAAAAAAATATCATGCAAAAAAGACGTGACAGAACTAAAATGTCAGGGTAGTTGAAAATGATAAAAAAAAAAAAAAACAACGGAAAATTACCATGACGTAATAAACATGAACTTGATGGCCAGTACAAGAAGAAGTATTTCAGAAATATATCATCCTTGTCAACTTATTACAATACGAACATGTTGAATGATTGCCAATGACACATTGCATTTAGCTTTTATATAAAAAAATATTGTTTTTAAAAGGTATTATAACATTATTAACCTGAAATTTTTTTTTCGACAAGTTTAAAAGATTCATATATACACTTCCGGGTTCGGTGAATATAATTATCTTTGAAATAAGGATGTTATATTTTGTTTGTAATAAATTTTCAACAGGTAAGGCTAAATCTCCAAACCAAATATTTGTAAATATGGCAGAATTTAGTCAAGGTTTTGTGTAGTTTGTAGTGAAGAAATCACTGACTTGATAATTGACAAGAGACACATGATAGATTGCAATTGAAATCGACTACAGATAAAGGCATCACAAACGAGATTTGGATATCTAAACAAATAAAAGAACACCACAGTTAAAAAAAAGGGCAATTATAACAAGAAACAGTACAAATAGCTCCTTTTGTAGACAATTTTAGTATTGAGTTTCCTTTGTGTAACTAAACAAAAAAACTAGTCATAGATACCAGTATTGATATTTTGAATTTGTGACAAACGCTCGTTTCGTTCACAAAAGACTCCTCAGTGACGTTGGAATGAAAACAGTTAAAAGGGAAAATAAAGTACGAAGTTGAAGAGCATTGAGGGTTAAAAATTTCTATAATATTTACCAAATAAAGCTTAGGTAATCTATTTTTGAAGTAGAAAAGCTTTTGTATTTCAAAAATGCAAAGTTTTGTAAACAGTTAATCTATAATAATGACAATATCAATGATAATACATGTCAACACAGAAGTACAGCCTACTAGACTGGCGATACCCTGACAAACTCCACAAGACGCCCGTTTTGTCTACACAGGACTCATCAGTGACATTCGAATAAAACAAAGTGTAAAAGCCCAAATAAGTTCGAAGTTGAAAGAGAAAAAAAAAAAAAAAATCAAAACAGAAAGTCTTTCATCAAATAGCAAAATCAAAAGCTCTAACACACCAAACAAATAGATAACAACTTACTTGGTACAGGCATTTACAATTGGCGGATTAAATCTGGTTTTAAAGCTTGCTAAACCTCTCACTTGTATGAAAGTTGCACAAATTTTCAGCATATTGACAACAATGTGTCAACAGAAAAAACCAAGAGAAAATGTACAGCATTAGTCGCGTCATCACATGTACACTTCCAGTAATTAGTATCATTTGACAAACAAGAGCACAGTTTTGTTCTTTGCATTATGTAAGAACGCGTAAATTAAAAAAGTTACTACAGTTTAACATTTTGATCTTCATACCTCCAAGGTCAACTACGATATACTTAGATCCAATATTGACAATGTCTACGCTACCAGCAGATGGAAAAGTTTGACAGAATACCGAAGCTGCCTCAGGTTCAAGTGCTAAAGTCAATTTGTCCTCTGGAATGCCAGCCTGTAAAACACATTAAAAAGAAATGTGTGTTGGTGCATTTGATTATCAACAGATATGAATTACAATGGCAGTATATAATTGCACACATTTGAATTCCGTCAGGCTATTTACTTTTGACACATACTTTGTGAATGTAATTGGAATGAAATAAATAAAAAATAATGCATTAAGCAATGATTTACGAAATCTCAAAGCTGACATCGTTTTAATTTGATTTAAAAAGTAAAATAACAAAAATACCGAACTCCGTGGAAAATTATAATCGGAAAGTCTCTAATCAAATGACAAAGTCAAAATCCCAAACACATCAAATGAATACTTAAGAACTGTCATATTCCTGATTTGGCACAGTCTTTTTCTTTTGAGGAAATAGTGGATTAAAACTGGTATTATAGCTAGTCAAAACTCTCACTTGAATGACAATTGCATACAATTCCCTAATATACAACGATATGCAAACAAAACAAACAGAAATAATAGGTAAAACTATAAAAAATGTAACTGACTTTTTATTGCTGCTGAAATGCTGTTATAAATGCAAGAATGTATTGTTATTCGAATTGATGAAGGTCAACAAGTAATAAATGTATTAATATGTAATGGCAAGGTGGTTGTTATTTACCATTCCAGCAACCTTTCTCATAAAAAGTTTTGCCGTATCTGTCCATATTGCAGGAACTGTCAAAACCCATCTTGTGTTTTCATCAAGCATTACATTCTTGATTTCTATAACACCTTTCATATGATTCTTTAGTGCCTCGATCGACAATGAGAAGACCTCTATTGCAGGAAGTGCTTTTCCTCTGACATCTTCTAGAACCATACCCATTGCTATATCCTAAAGGGAATATAACAAGAAGAAAAAAAAAGATATGAATATAATGACATTGAAAAGTAAATTGATAGAAATCGTAGAAAGTTATGTATCATTTTTGTGTATTCTTTTATTTTGCTGAAACTTCTTTTTAACGGAAACCGGTTTGGCGAAAGGAAATCTCTAATATTTCTAAATATCATACATTCAGACCATGCAAAACATTTAAAATAAGACATGTTACAAAATTGTGAATCTCAATTGTCAGTTAACCTTGCTTACAAAGTGTCGTTTTGAATTGTGGCTTTGGGAATAAATCATTTACATTTGTTTCCTTCATCGAAAATAAGGTTAGTCTTTGCATTATCTATAAATATCCAAGTTTTTATTTCGCAGCCATGTACATGAACGTTTAAGTTCACATACTTAGTACAACGTTTCGAAAGCATGCATAGCGTCACTGATGATGAATAAAGGCAACAGTAGTATACCGCTGTTCAAAACTCATAAATCTATGGACAAAAAACAAAATCGGGGTAACAAACTAAAACTGAGGGAAACGCATTAAATATTAGAGGAGAACAACGACACAACATTAAAATGTAACACACACAGCAACGGACTAAGCATTAGACAAACTCCGATGAGAATAACCAATATAACATCAAAACCAAATACATGAATTTTGGATAGAAGAGAATAACCAATATAACATCAAAACCAAATACATGAATTTGGGATAGAAAAGTACCGTGACACGTCTTATAGTAATGTGAATTCACTCTCAAATATAGGAGAAAACAAACGACACAACGGAAACACAACGTACAAATGTTACACACACAGAAACGAACTATGATATAACAGTGGCCATTTTCCTGACTTGGTTCAGGACATTTTTAAAGAAAAAGGTTGAACCTGGTTTTGTGGCATGCCAAACCTCGCACTTTGATGGCGATGAGTCTTTTATAGACGAAATGCGCGTCTTGCGTAATTACTAAATTTAGTTATGGTATCTATGATGAGTCAGTTTATTGTACAATATTGCCAAAACCTGTTTGTAGGAACTTTTGTTGATATATTAGTAATTTAATATACTGCATTTTGGAAGCCTAGCGACGGTAAGCAGTTACCTTGTTATTATGCAAATTCATCTTGAATCTGTAAAAGAAATAGTAGTCATCCTGCTGCCCATCTAAAACTATATCTGTGTATTGGTTTTCTGCTTCATATCCGAAAGCTACAATTTCTTTATCCTTTGTTAGGAGTAGACATGTTGGAGTCTTCAATGATATAGCTTCTCTGATACCAGCATTCCAAGATTGGTTGGACAGTATTTGTACTTCTGGCAATTTAGTTTTCAATGGCGATACCGAAAACGCATACCCTGAGTATGTTGTTCCAAAGTCAATAGCTGCTAAATTTATAGACATGGTAATAATGTCTCTGAGTATGCGTCTGATGGACCTCGGTTATTGATCTTCAACTGCCTCTACAGGTTTCTACGGTAATAAAATACATATATTTGACTTTAAATGAAATAAAAAGAGATATCTGATACGATGAATGTTAAAATAAGTCAGTGAATATTACATAGTCAAAGTGAAAGTAAAATTCCAGCTTGATATTTTCATGTTATTATTCACAACATCAGCAATGAATGTTCTTCACTCATGACCTTATTTTCGTATCAGGGTCATTATAAGAGTTTTTAAAAAATTATTTACTGCTATTGTAAATGGGTCTCCATCTTATCATATATTTCTATTGCTTGTTTTTGCTTGTCTTGATTTTCATTATTATTTCTAAATTTTAAAATTCATTCTACAAAAAGAGGGACTTTTTCGTGGACAAAAACGAAAAAAAGTAAAACAATTTACCTTGATTTTCCATGGCAAGTTTGATTTTGTCCGTTGATTTCATTTAAAGAAAACTAAATTATTTAGATATATTGTTACGCGCATGTGCAATGATGGAATATTGAAATTTTTAAAGTTTGTACAAATTTAAATAAGTTACATACATTTCCTCTTTTAAACAATTATGAAGTTTCAAAATTCAATGTGTCTACTAACAATGACTTAATGCTACTTACTTCTTATTATATATATTTATCAGTTTTCCTTTGATTTCATTCAAATATAAATCTGAAGTAAACGGACTTTCTGAAAATTTTCTGTTATCTGATTTAAAATTCCCAATTATTATGTAATACATCTAAATATAGAACAGTTTTTCTTGAAAGGAAATTTGTAAAACTGTTGTTTATTTGAGGACAAATTGAAATCAACTAGATGGTCTAAGTATCATAATAATTATTATTTTGTTAGTAAGATTACGCAAGGTAAATATTTCTTTTTTAATCCATTTCATTTTAAACTCAATTGATTGAAAGTTTGTTGAAATAGATATATTCTGTAAAACGAAACTAAAAGTAAAATTTTTCTTTAACCAACATTCTAACTGTTTAAATAACTCTTGAGGTTGACATGGTTAATAATGTTGTATGTACATGTATGAACGTTAACTTCATAACTACTAAGTACCTATTCGTACTAATTTTATGTCATAATAAAAAAGAACGGTAACCAATTGTAATTAAAGTTTTACAATGTAGAAATACTCAATTTGTCTATCAATTAAAACAAAATACATGTCGTGAAGCAAAAGGCGGAATTATCATCATCAGAGATAGGAAATGTACATATCGAACTGAGTAGAAGTTTTAGCCCCTTCTTGTCCTTGATATTTTTGATTTCTCCAGTGTTTCATGTAAAATTATGTTTTATCATACAGATATGTCGGTTTATGTCGCAGCCATCGACTTTGGGACTACCTACTCAGGATATGCCTTCTCGGTATCACATTTAAAAACAAAACTACCGGAAGTACAAATACTATCAAACCAAGCCTGGAATGCTGGGATCAGAGAATCAGTATCATTGAAGACACCCACGTGTTTACTGCTAACAAAAGAAAAGGAAATCGTGTCCTTTGGCTATGAAGCTGAAAACCGATACACTGATATCGTCATGGATGGCGAAGAGGACAAATATTATTATTTCTATAGGTTTAAAATGAACCTGCACGAGAACCAGGTAATTTAGAACAACGTCACATAAAATGTATTTTTCACATTCAATAATTGGAAATGAAAAAAAAAAGAAATTCACTTTAAGCAACTCAACTCAACTATCTAAAATCCTTTAATAGAAAAGCTTTGTTAATTTAAGATTAAAGAGAGACGAAATATACAGAACTCGAAAGTCGAAATCAGTGCCATATCAATAAAACGACGAAAACACAAAACACAACATAGAAATCATAATACTGAGCAACTTGTTCCACAACAAAAAACTTAAAGTGATTTGAGGTGATCTTGGAAGGTAAACAACAGACCCTGCATCAGATGTTGAACACGTCATCTAATATCTAAAACATTGGTTCTAGTGAATGCGATAGAGTTTAGCAAATTACGTTGCTTCAAATGGCCAATACAGTTATTTAATAAGTAGAGGTTTATTTCAGTTTAGTAAGACAAAAAGGATTACTTGTGGTCCACTCGATTTGTTCTATATATTATAAATGCTACGCCATAGTGCGGCATCCGTTTGGCTAATTGTTTTGTATACATAAGCAGTCATATACTTGCGTACTTTGGTTGTATATCAGGATCATCTCAATTTGATTTGTTCTGTGAACATGCTTTATGTAAGTAAGTTCTAGCAATACCATTACGAGAAGCCAATAGGAAGCGAATTTCTGTTAACAAACCATCCTATTCAATATATTCATTTGCCAACTCTTTACCCTGGATTTTCGTTAACCAATCCTTCAGATGTATTGTCATCTTTTGCCACCGGACAAACTATCCTATCATTAACATCTTGTCGGTATTTACAGTCAATTTCTATGGGCATGCTAATAGAAGATGTCAGAGGTCAGACACTGCCAGCAGTAGAGGTGTTCTCGTTGTCTATCCAAGCGCTTAAAGATCACATGTCGCAAACTCTACTTGTGAAGAACATCACATTAGACGATGATACGAACTGGATACTAACCGTACCCGCAATATGGTCTGATACAGCGAAACTGTTTATGCGAAAAGGTGCTGAAATGGTGCGTATGCTATTCATTCTGTGGATTTATTTTTTTATAATCACTGGCATCTGCATTTCAATATTCCTTTCTGGCGTCAGTCTGTCAAATAAAGAGTATATGGTCAATATTACATAACATTAAAATTGTGTAGGAAACAACAACTAAAGAGTGTACCTTAAATTCATATTAACGCTGACATTACAACTATAAATGAAACTGTTACATAAATCCTGTCAAAAGCATGGAAATACTGTATTATCTATTGTGTTTGTGTGTTGAATATGAGAAGACTAACCTGACATTTAGACGTTTCAAATCAAGTTCAATAGAGGAGAGAAGATTTATGCTTCTACAAAATAAACAACCACGAAATTTTAATTAACCTTTTTGCAGAATGCATTTTCATCTGTTATAATGACTCAAAATATACAAATGTTTAGCAAGCATGCTTTAAAAATGACAGATTTCACTTCAATCTTTTAATCCAGGCTGGAATTGCAGAGGACAAGTTAACTTTAGCGCTAGAACCTGAAGCAGCGTCAATATATTGTCAGACATATCCACCACCAGGCAGCTTGGACATAGTTAACACTGATTGTCAATACCTGGTCGTAGACCTTGGAGGTAAGGCTATAGTCACATGGACAAAAATAGTAAGGTTAAATGCAGATGGGTAGGGGAGAACAGTTTCGAAAATTTGAATTGATCAGAAATGAGATCGATATAAACACACGTGGAACCTAAATAATATTATTGATTTTGATGTTTTCTTTACAAAAAGATGCCATTATATATATTTATACCGCACCAGTCGTGTATTTTGACCATAAATGTGAAATTCGTAGGCAAAGTATCTGAAGATCAACAAACCGTATAGAAACAGTAAACAGCTGGTATAATAAAAAAAGGACCATAATTATTGTCATACCCGGAAATGTAATCAAACTATGTACAGACCTAGTTTTTGTTTGTATCTGATTTTACTTAGATTTATGTTAAACTACATACAACAGTGTGTAAACTTGTATCCAATTTCAGCATTTTAGTATATTGAAAATAATCTATATCTACATATTTTTTGCACTTTAACTTACTGAACTTAATGAATGCTTAACAATGATATCACAATATAATTTACGTCTCTAATGACATTTTTGTAGGAGGCACTGTAGACATCACTGCTCACGAAAAGCTTCCGGATGGAACATTGAAAGAGCTATCAAAAGCCTCTGGCAATAACTGCGGAGGAACGTCTGTTGATGAAGAGTTTATACAGATGATGGCAGACATATTTGGACAGCAAGTGATAGACAAGTTAAAACAGGAATCCCCCGATTCTTATTTAAGTTTGATCAGGTGTTTTGAAAACGTTAAAAGAACTATAACTCCAAATAAGTCAGGATTAGTTAATGTTTCTATTCCTAACATAGTTTTAGATAATTTCTGTAAATCGGAATATCTGAAGAGTATTGAAGAAATCGTAGCATCGTGTCCAAAAGCTTCTAACATTCAATTAAAAAATGACAAATTGCGAATAGAGGCAAAGTTTACTAAATCGTTATTTAACCCTACAATAAACGGTATTATTAGTTTGATAAAGACTGTCTTAGACGAAAACGAGGCTCAAAATATCTCACATATCTTGTTAGTTGGAGGATTCGCTGAGTGTGCTTTAATACAGGAGGCAGTTAAATCTGCTTTCCCGGATCGATATGTGATTGTACCGGAAGAAGCAGGTTTGGCCGTTCTTAAAGGAGCTGTTTTATTTAGATATCAACTCAATGCAATATCATCTCGCGTAACAAGATGCACATATGGTGTGGAAATTGTTAGGTCATTTAATCCATTAACAGACGAATTTCATAGAAGGGTTTATAAAGATGGAAAACCACATTGTGAGAATATTTTTCATATTTTTATGCCGGCAAACCGGTCGATTCCAATAGGCATGAAGATAAGGCAAACATTTACTACGTCAAATGCGTATCAGTATGCGCATAGACTTCCTATATATTACACAAATCGGGATAATGTACAATTTACAGACGACGGGACTTGCGTTAAACTTGGTGTCGTTGAAGTAGAAATTCCTAATCCTACAAAACACTTACGAGAAGTCACGATCATTTTTCATTTTGGAGAAACAGAACTGAATATAACTGCGATTGATAAAGAATCAGGAAAAGATTGCCAAACATCTTTTACAATTTATGATTTTATCTAGAATACATATAGTTTTAAAGTTTTCAAGTTTCAAGTTTTTTATTTCTCAAGACCCTTAACCAGGGTATGTGAACAAATACAATTGAATACAATTTAACACAATATAACAAAATAGGTTGATTAAATGAACAAGTTAACATATATACATGATATACATTTCCAAATATATGGAAGACGAACATATTATATAAACAGTAACTTCAATCATTTTACTAAAGAAAGTATGATTTTACAAAATTTTGCAGCTTTGAATATTACATTATAATTGTCTGAGTTAAACAAAGCATGAAATTTATCAACATTTGGATTTGTAGTGAATTCTTTTGGCAATAACATTTTCCTCTCGTTTTTGAAATAAGAACATTGGAATAAATAATGAAATTCATCACCTAATGAGTTACAGTCACAAATATCACAAATTCTATCATCTCTTGCTATTCCCCAAAACCTGCCCTTTAAAACTGGCAGTTTATTATTAACACATCTAAAATTACATAAAGATTTCCTTAAATCTGTAGGAAGTTCTATTAAATATTTTTCAAAACAATGCTTTCTTTTAAAAATTCTATAATTGAGACATTTAGGTGATTCATACACAGTAGCACACCATTTCTGCTTAAATTGGTCACATAACCTTTGCTTTACAATCTTAGCTAGGTTTGACAGATTTAGACACATTTTGAGTTAACCAATATTCAGAACAACCACATTCATTTAGAGTATTTTCAACACAACGTATCCATTCTGAATGGTACATATTTCTGTTATGCATGGTGTATAACAATTTATACAAAATAGATGAAATCTTATCTTGCTTACTACACATGAATCTTTTCCATAGACCAATCATCCTACTTTTAATAAATACATCAATAGGATATCTACCTAGTTCTCCATATATAATACAATTTGGAGTTGACTTCTTAACATTTAAAATAATCTTATAAAATTGTAAGAATAAAGATTCAACAGTATTATTGTTACTATAACCCCACACTTCACACCCATATAACAATATAGGTGCTACCATTGTGTCAAACATTTGTAATTGCAAATCAATAGGCAATCCTAGACTTTATGATACATAGTTTGTTTTGTTGACTTGATTCATTTTTCTCTGCAAATCAAATTATATCTACAGAATTGGCAAATAACAAAAAAAAAACAAAAAAAAACACGTTTTGTTTAGGGTATACATAAAAACAAATGGAAAAAAATGTAATGGTCATTTATGGGATGACATACAATTGATATTAATTATTTCATTAATTTACTAATTGCATGATATTATTAACTTTTTGACTTCGTTGAAGAAAAGTTTACTCATTATCGAGACCAGACCAATCTAAGCAAAGGTCAATGGTAGAACTGAATGAAGAATCAAATGTTAAATACCACTGAAAAGGGTATCAAGAATACTTTTTTGGTATTTTGCAATTTAATATATGTTATACCATTTTGGTTTGTCAAAACAAAGTTTTCTCAATTTTCTCTATTTTTGTAATTTTGTAGTACCTTATTTTTGGAAATAAATAAAAAAGATATCAAAACTTTTATTTTCATTAGTTTTTACACCAATGTAGTACTAGGCTTCAACACATGTAATTTAGTCATAGGTGTTTTTTTCTTCTGGTGATGGATAACTGAAAACTGGTAGAAACTTGTTTTTTTCCCACACATTTCATTGAAAACTTGCCATTTGAACTTTCATATTGAATTTCATAAAATAAAATATCACATTCACAAAAGATTGTAAAAAATCATATATTCCAAGTTCATTTTTGACCATTTTTTATAAATAGATACTTATTATTAAAACAATTTTCTGTTTACAATTTCCTTAGTTGCCCAGGGGGCAAACAATGGATTCCCGTTTACATTTAAAATAAGGCAACAGTAGTATAACGCTGTTCGAAATTCATAAATCGATTGAGAAAAAAACAAATCCGGGTTACAAACTAAAGCTAAGGGAACCACATCAAATATAAGAGAACTACGACACAACAGAAACATTCCACTAAAACACACACAGACATGAACTATAATATAACAATAGTCATTTCCCTGACTTGGTACAGGATATTTAAAAAAAAAATAAAATGGTGGGTTGAACCTGTTTTTGTGGCTAGCCAAACCTCGCGTTTTTATGTCAATGTTAAATATAACATAAACATGACCACATTACATGACAGGACTACAGTACAAATGAATGCAAGAACATGCAGGAAAAAGAAATACACAAATACACATTACAATAGGACATTTCGACATGCTTATAGTTATCAAAGGTACCAGGCTTATAATTTGATACATCATACGTGCGTCTACATACGACTCACCAGTGACGCATAGATCAAAATAGTAAAGAAAGCCAAACAAGTACAAAGTTGAAGATCATTTGTTAACAGTAAATTTATAATACAAATGACCATATAATTGATGATCATGTCAGCACCGAAGTGGTGACTTACCACTTTAAAACCAACTGTCCGTGAAGCAGGAGGCTAAAAAGGTACACTGTATTACCTGGAAGTGGTACATGTATAATACTACTTATATTTTTTCAAATGACAATGAATGAAAAAGAACATATTTCTAGAATGTTATACTAGTAATAAATAATATAACATTATAACATAATCCGGTGCACCTCTAAACCAGAATAACATAATCGAGTGCATCTCTAAACCATGGATTACCTAAAACAAATCAAAGAGATATATAAGGCAGACCACATACCATCGCGACTGTTATCTCTTACAAGGTTTGTAATTATAATATAAGATTAATTCATATGTTTATTTTTTCTTTGTCTATTGTATTATTAGATTAATTACAGCTTATATAAGAAAGCCAGATTTTGATTGGTTGATAGCCAGTATATTTTTCGCATATTCTAATATTTTTTCCTCATTTTAAACGAATTTGCCTGTTTCACCACTGTCGGGAAATTTGCCTCAAATACCATGATGGTATTTGCCTTTTGGATATTTCTTTCGTACCCTCTCGAGCATCTTCCCGCTAAATAATTCGGATATCACGTTTCATTAAAAAGCGAGCTAACACATACTAGTACATGAATAATTCCTGCAGTTCTATGATTTTATCCTCTTATTCCCAAAATTATGCATACACATTTTAATGAATTACAGCTTTCAAGTAGAAACAAATTATCTTCACCTGTACAGAGACTTTCAATCCAAATCTATTCAGTATAATTAAACAGATATGTCATGTTATGGAGGGTTATTTGCGAAAATTGCCCTCGACTAGCGCTCGAGAAATTTTACAGTCGCTTGACAGGTATTTTTTGCAAATACCCCTCCAAAACATGATATATTCGTTCAAAATAACAGGGTACAGATTTCAGATGGGGATCAAGAAAATGATAGACTCCCTACATTTGTTGAATGGAATGATGTGATGAGTCAAGATGTCAAAACTCTCCCTGCAATATATTGACAAACATATAATGATGTGGATCATGGGTATCAATTAACACGCCAATGCAGTATTACAAGATGCTACTATATTTATAATGAAAATGAATATTCGTAGTTCACTTGCATATATACTAAATTTAGTCCTGGTATCTATGATGAGTATATTTACCGTTATTCATAATGAATGATTGATTTTTGATTGCTTAACGTCCAGTGACAAATATTGCATAAGATTTAAGAATGGAATTAGGGAATGTATCAAAGACAATAACCCGACCAAAGAGGACGCGAAATCCACAGACCACTAATTCCGCACCCGTAGCATGAATGTTTCGATGCGAATATATAAGGAAGTAAACTAGGTCGTTCCTTTTTAAAGAAGGATGAAGATCTGGAAGATCTTTACTGATACTGGAAAATGAGGTTATATAAGATACGGACAGTAATTTTACTTGCTACAGATAACCTACGGATCCCCTTAAGAGTTGTTGTAAAGGTTTCTAACGTGCAAAGAGCGTGACACTCTTATAATTATAATTATAAAACCTCCATTTTACGTAACAAATTAGGATGACAATTAATTAAGATTGTAATAAGCAATACATTTCCCCATAGGCGTCAATAAAAATATAACATGTATAGGTAACCGTTGCTTTCCTGAAGGTGGTACCTAACACTACAGGGATATAACTCTTTAAAATCAGCTACTAAACGTTTTAATTACGTTGTGTTTTATAAGGAATATTAAGCTTCTTAATGATCAAAATTGGTGTTTGTCAAACTGCTATATAACCAGTGTAATTTTTCTGACAAAACGGTTGTTCAAAATTTTTGAATTTTTTATATTTTTGTTAAAGGGTCAAAGTAAATACTTTGACAAAATTTTATGAAAATTAAACGAGTCAAATTAATTTTAGTGAAAGTGTTGGGTACCATCTTAAGTTAAACGTAGTTATGCCTATCTTTTTTGCGCTTAAAAACACGTGTCCCTTCCAAGCGTTTAACGTTTCAGATCCGTTAGGGCTAAGAAAAAATAATTTATTTAGCCTTTAGTATAATGCAGAGTGCACGAAGTCTTTAATACGAATAATAAAAAAATAACGAGCACACATATCGACCAATCAGGATTAGTCTTGATTCTGAATACCAATTTAAGTTATGTTCATAGAATGGCTGCGCCCATACATTCTAATGACACCTTTATGGAATACTGCACCGGGATAGACAAACTATAACTATGGATAACCTCCCTTTAACGATATTATAACATTTCATATGAAAAATTGTCCTTCTCTGCTCACTATGTCATAGAAGAGAAGAAAATTTGATGTTCAATAATCATGATATTCTATTCTGAGGGCCTTTACATAATAGGACAATTTGGTTTTGGTTTAACATATTTTAAACAGTACTTCGTTAAATAATTAGAGCATATCAAAATATAAATACAAACTATAACACTTTAGTCCTATAGTCGTTTCAATATTTAATATATATATATACTGATACAAAATATAACTCTCACCAGACAAATATTTATTCAATGATAAATATAGATCTGTATGATAATCAATGTATTACACAACAACTAAGAAAGCGCAAGTATTCTCTAACTTGTAACAGTTTATAATTGTAAAAAAATAACTGATTTTTTTTTAACTCAAATTGAAATCTACACATATTTTGAAATCAAAAAGTAAATCGTTTCGTTATATACAGTGTAATCTGCCTAATCCGACACCTTAGTACTACAATCATGCTTTAACCGACATATTAGCCTGGTCTCATAATATGCCTATCCTTGCAGAAAAAACCTTAGTATTCCGACACCCTGCTTAATGCGACATTTTGTTTTGTTAGTCGGACTACGCAAGTTACACTGTATTAACATGATTAAGTAAATAAAGGTACACGATTTTAACCAGGAAGTATGTAAAACACCCCAAAATTAACCACAACAACACATCAAAACAAAACCTACAACTACCACGTATTATCAATAAATTATATGATATGCTATACATGTTGTAGCCCAAGAAAAGAACAACTCCATAACCACGAAAGAACTTACATGACCCGAAATAGAATACACAATACATATCGAGGTGCAAATGTCTTATCTAACTGCAAATATAACCGTGTGTGCTCGTGCTCATTTTACGAAATATGCTTGCATCTGAGTTCCGGAAGTAAATAATCGAAGTTTTTATGGATTGTTAATTCTTTGCAAGGAAAAAACAACACGTCCGTGTATTCAGCAGCCATTGACTTTGGGACTACTTACTCAATCTATGCATTCTCTTTCACTGTTCCAACTGACAACCTTGCCGACATACAGATTTATGCAAATCAGAAATGGTATGCAGGTAATCCAGAAACTTTCATTTTACTAAAGACCCCTACATGTATACTCTTGAAAAAGGAAAAAGACAAAGACAACACTATACAAATAAAGGCGTTTGGTTATGAGGCGGAAAATCAGTATTCGGAAAATAGCACTAGGTGGTGACGCAGATGACTACTATTTGTTCTACAGATTTAAGATGAATCTTTATAAGGAGGTAATTGAATTACAAAAAGGTGAATTATAGTTCGAAAAAAAGGAATAGTTTATTCGAGTCAGACAAAAATGTTTGTTTTCAACACTATATCAGCTGTATGAATATAAAAAATACCATATGTATGCGGTATGAGCTTTTCTCATTGTTGAAGGCCGTACGGTGACTTAAAGTTGTTAGTTTGTGTGCCATTTGTTCTCATATGGAGAGTTGTCGCAATTGCAATTATACCACATCTTTCTTTTGTTATATATATATATATATGACAAATTGAGAATGGAAACGGGGAATGTGTCAAGGAGTCAACAACCCGAGCAAAGAGCAGAAACCATCCCAATGCCACCATTAGGTCTTTAACACAGTGAGAAAATACCGCACCTGGAGGCAGGTTTCATCCGGTTTCCTTAATAAAAATGAGTAAAATGGACGTCACACTTAACTCCGAAACATGGATGAACAAAAAATATAAAAAAAGTATACACTACTCGCATAGACTGACTTGAGATACGAAGCATACATGCCTCGTAGTTAATCGTGTTTATTGAGATATCCACCCCAATACCCTAACACATGCGATACGCATATAAACTCAGTTTAGTTATATTTGGTTATTTGTGTTTGCTTGTTGTCACATTTACGTATACCTTACATCTTGCAATATCAATATAACACATTTTTGATATAAAACGAAAAGAAAACTTTTGTAAGGCTCAAATGTGTTTCAATGATGAGTTTTTTTCTATCATAAAACATGCACAATACCAAGAAGTGTCTTCATAAGGAAAGTGACAGATTAAGCGCCAACAAACGTGTCAAACCCCACTGCGTTATTTATGTGCCTGTCTTAAATCCGAAGCATGTCGTTCAGTAGTTGTCCTTTGTTTATGTATGTCATATTTGATTTTTCGCAAATAGTTCGATATAAATTAGGCAGTTGGTTTCAATCGTTTTTTCACATTTTGTTTTGTCAGAGCCCTTTATACGGTATTTGTTTTTTTTTCTCATTGTTGAATTCTGTAAGATGACCTATAATAAATTATAATAAGGCTCTTAAGGCCTACTATAAACTAAGAAAGGATTTTATCAATTTGTCTCCTGGAATAAAATCTTGTGTTCATATTTTTGATCATACCCTTAAACCCATTCTGTTATATAATTCAGAGGTATGGGGAGGTTATAATGTCTCTTGTAATAAATTACAGTCTTCCTTATTAGGTCTTTCAACTTTTCCGTGGAAAGACCTATTGCTTTTGTTCTGATTATTATTATTATTTTTTTTTTTATTCTTCCGCCTAAATTTTTTCTTGCGTATTGTTGATGTTTCAAAAGATGTCGCTTAGATATTTGGAATATGATATCGTATAGTTTATACGCTTTAAAAATTTTCAATTGCGTAACAAAATACTTTACGTTGTAAGAGTTATCTCCCCAAACACTGTTTTTCTTGTGGCCACTACTCCTTCGCAACCGTAAAAGATTACGACAAATTTATTTTTCCAAATTGCTCGTTATATCCTCAGGATGTTCTGTTTCATTTTGACCGAAGCTATCCGGAAACTCCATATGAGAGTTATCCCCCCTTTTATATATGATATAAGTGATATGCATTTCTAACTGGTAAACCATAAGTGATAGCGACCTAGGGTCTTTTGATTTTAGATCCTTGGTCCAAAAAAATGAAAATTAGGTCAAGGTCAAAGTCAAGGTCAAATTTTAAATTTTGATTTTTGCTTATTTTCACTTATTTTCAATTACTTAATAAGATTTCGACAAATTATTTTTACTAAATTGTTAGTTGCGACATGCCGTTACTTATAAATTTTGGTTGACAGGGTGCGTAAACAATAAATAGGAGTTTTCGCCCATCTTATATTTAGAATTATGCGTAAAGTGATATAAATCATTAACCATATATAATAAAGACCTAGGGTCTTTTGATTTGAGATCCTTGGTTTATGACCTTGAAATTGAGGTCAAGGTCATAGGTAATTTGCACGTTCTAGATTTTGACCTTTGCTTTAAATTCATATTTATACATTATAAAGCCATAGGAACTGACATTTTAGATTGATTTTTAATATTTTGATAATAAAATAGATCTTTACTTGTGGAAAGACCTTCAATTGTTCTTTGAACAATTGGTTTTTAATTTAATCTTGAAAATGTTTTTAAAAATCTTAAGTGTGAGAATCTCCATCTTAAATTTTCTAAATTTATACTTGGTGTACACAAAAGGAGTGTCAATTTTGCTGTATTATCAGAAGTGGGACGTTTCCCCTTACATTATGATATTGTAAAGTCAATTGTAAAATACTGGTATAGATTTGAAAATCTTACAACTGATTTCAGTCTATTGAAAGATGCTTATAAATGCAGCCAAGAGCTTCACAAATCTAACATAACTTCTTGGTTCTCATTTGTTAAAAAAGTATTAGAAGTTTTTGAAATTAAACAAGAAGTAAAACATTTCGGACAATACAAATTTTTGAACATATCTAGTAAATTAATTCACACTAAATATATTAGCAATTGGTATGCTAGCCAAAACAAAGCTTCTGATGGAAAACTGTTTAATTATGTAAAATTTAAGCAGAATTTTGGTTATGAAAATTATCTTTCTTTAATTAAGAACTTTGATTTTAGAAGATCTATATGCAGATTACGTATTTCTGCTCATAAGCTTCAAATTGAAGTTGGTCGTTTTTCAAATATTCCACGAAATGAAAGAATTTGCAAAAAATGCTCCTCTGGCTGTGTTGAAGATGAAATCCATTTTTTAACTAACTGTGAAAATTTTAAATCGGATAGAGATGCTCTCTTTGACTTTGTTTGCCAAAGAATTCCGAATTTTTCTACACTTGATAATCAGCATAAATTTATTTATTTATTAAACTGTGAAGACAATCAGGTCCTTAATGCTGTTGGTAAATTTATTAAAGTGAATATGAGTTAGTAATTGTATTGTAACTGTATGTAAAAATTGTTTGTATCTATGTATCTATGCAAATCAATATTCTTTTGCCTTGTTCATGTATGCTCTGTATGCCCCTTGTGGGCCCTTAATTGGAAATAAAATATGTTCTGTTCTGTTCTGTTCTATAATTGCATAGTATGCACTTTATTTGGTCTTGCTGACAATCATACTACATCACCTTACTTTCATATAAAAAACTTGATTAGAGGAATTACATTTCTAAATTTTAACTCAGTTCACTTTATCTCAATAGTCCATTTGCCAATTACCGATTTGTTTCTGTTATTACACACTTTTTAAACATATTACTTCCTTTTGTCAATCGTAGACTGGGTCTATACCAGACAAAATTGGACTTTGCCAATGCAAACAATGATGAATTGAAAGCGATGTTTCGGCTGTTAAACTAATTTGAAAAATAATTTCTGATGTCAAAAGTATTTATCTTTGAAAATTTGAAATTTGAAAAAGATTACTCACATTAAGCATAAGTAAATTTGCTCTTTCTGTAAGCTCTCCATGGTAATTAAAATATAATGTCACTGATCAGGGAGACAACTAAAAAGGGATATCTAATTACAGTCAATTACAGGAAAAGGCAAAACGGCTTTTGATATCATGAAATGTTTGTTTCACTCTTTATGTAACGTCCATTTACAACTTACGAACATGCATCTTTTTATAGAATATATCTAAGGGGATGCTACTGACGGATGTTACTGAGAAGAAGAAACTTCCAGCCGTTCAAGTATTTTCATTATTCATTCAAGCTCTAGTAGATCACATGAAAGAGACTGTTACGGTAGATTGCATTACATTTGACGTTTCAAAAACGAAATGGGTTCTTACAGTTCCAGCCATATGGTCAGATGCTGCAAAAAGCTTCATGAGAAAATGCGCAGAAATGGTATGATATGATGTTATCAATCGTAGAATTAATACATGGATTGAATTTAGACAAATTTAATGTCAAATGTTTACTTCATATAATGACGAGAATGAAGTTATAAGCTGATTATGTATTCTGTTTTCTGCCGAGTTTCTCTCTCTATACTCTTGTTAATCTGCACTACAATAACTTTTTTTTTTAAATTTGAAAGACTTAATTGTTTCTGTAGAAACCTTCCTGCATATTGTATATATATATATATATATATATATATATATATATATATATATATATATATATATATATATATATATAACGGATTACAAATGTGTCGAGGTTTGTGATTGGATAACAACACAGAGATGTCAGTATATATTCAGGAAACTGCCGGGGTATATACGACGTTTTTATCCCCAATTGGAACCTCAAAAACGTCATCATAACACCGGTTACTATGTGATGTAGTCAAAAGCTATCAGACTGTCAGAGGCTCACAGAGGGAAAATAATGACGTGCTTCAGTCAATAATACATTTTTGATACAAAATCACGCATTTTACACTTTTAATACTTAAATTTAATGTTAAAAGTGTTATTATAAATTATTACATACACGATAAAATTATGTTCACAGCAAATTAGAAAATCCTTCACGTATGCCGAACATATCAGGTTGGGTTTTTCAATATACATGTTGTCAACAAATACCTGCACTGGAAAATAACATTAAGTCAGGGGTAATCCGTAATATATGTGTAATTCAGGTCTCAGACAGGGTATATACTGTGACATTCCCGGCTTAGGGCTTATATATATATAAACTCTAAGCCGGGAATGTCACAGTATATACCCTGTCTGAGACCTGAATAACATATAATATCACTCACGTTTTTCATCAGATACTGTACAGTTTTTAATGGAGGTGTCCACTTAACAAATCTGTAATAGATTATGTCTTTCGTATACAAACGAATCATTAGTGACGCTTAATTCAAAATATTTTAAAGAACCACCAAATAAAAAAGTCGTGCTTTAACTCATCTAAACCGTTTTTTTTTTTTTTTTTTTTTTTATATATGAAATATCTCTTTCTTTTATAGTTACTAAGATTGTATTACAAATGATGACGACTGTACCCCAATTTTTTACCTTTTTTACCCATTATTTTGTTTTTATCACATTTTGTTGTCAATGTATGCGAATTCTATGCGACTTCCATTTTTTAAATTTTTTTCATTTTATAAACATTATAAATGACTTTAAACATGTTAAAATGTCCGTTTTGATTTCCCCTTGGGGTTTCGGTAATTTTTTTATTTTACTTTTTTTTATTATACGTTTATGACTCAAATGAAATGCAGGGTTGATTTTCTACAAGTATCAAATTCAAGAGAATATTTTTTTGAACCTTTTTTCGTATGAAACCGGATGTGACGTATTATGTTTTGGTGATATTACAGCTATAGAGAAGTGTTGACTCATAAGATTCCAATCACACTGTTGATGGGAACCCTCTTTAACTTGCTATTGTTGGTTTTAAATAAAATTTCATGATAAAATTAGCACACAATATCCCCTCGATAATTATTAAATGTGTTTGTATTGACAGGCGGGTATAACCTTTGACTTATTAATCATAGTACTCGAACCGGAAGCAGCTTCTATATACAGCCAAATATTCCCAACTTCTGGCAATGAACATTTAGTAAAACCTGGTTCAAAGTACCTTGTAGTCGACCTTGGAGGTAATATTTGCATCACCATGTTGATGGTCTTTAAAGAACTTAAACTACGAATACACAAACGAAACACAGACATCACCAAATATATAAGTCATTACCTTACTCCATACCACCCCATGCGACACACATTTCCTCCCAAAGACAAGACCGTCTGAGGCTAGCTAAAGAAAGCCAGCATTTTGAATTCTGGAATATAGTGACGTGTTATTTCTTCTATAATAAATTCCACTACCCTTCTTTAGGACGAATCAATTGAGACACATAAACCCACTAATAATACATTAGAACCACGTCTTACGCCGGAGTTGAACAGTTTTACATAAGCAAATTCGTTTTGCTTATCTGACTATCAGGTGTCGTAAAAAATATCTTAATTATAAGGAAAAGTTTAGCTACTAAAATGAAATACCACCCACTACCAAGGAAACAGAAATAATAAATAGCACGGATATGTAAAAAAGGTCCAAAAGGTACTCACTACCTAAAGATGAACACATACAACATGCTTCTAACAATTTGATAATTAAATGAGGTGTGACAAGTGGCATTATTTGTCCCTCGAATGGCAATTGTAATTAGCTAATTAAAAAAAGTATTAAAAAAAATCCAAGGTATATTTAAAATGGGTGATTTCCATAAAAACTTATAAAATGCTCCATAAAAACTTATAAAATGCTCTATAAAAACTTATAGAATGCTCTATAAAAACTTATAAATTTAAACGTCAGACGAGATCGATGAACGAAACAAATTGAAATTACGTGTCCTATTTCTGACTTATATTTTTCAAGAAAATATGTTGACGTAACCAGGTGTTGTAGCTAGCTAAACATTCAGCTTGTGCATCAATTGTTTAAAGAACGGGCTGATATAATCTGGCCAAGTGCAGAAATGTCCCGTTTTCCGTTAATATGATTTCACAAACAAGTCGATGTCGACACCTTTAACTTAAAATGTCTTTTTAACACATAATGCTTTGATTGTTTTTGTTAAAAATAGATTTGCATTTTAAAATAATTTAGCCTGGTACCTAACTTTATCAATTGAAGAAATACCATACTTATTATTATAAATAAAATAAAGTAGTTAATGCATTGTTTAAAATACAATAATGACATTAGATGAATGTTTCATTATAAAACTTTATCATGATTGGCAAACTGGGCATCACGTGTTATTCCTTTAGAAATTACTCAATAAAACTTTTCAGTCATGATAACACGTGGTCCCACAATAACGTGCACAGATGAATTAAATAATAAATTATAAAATTCGTGTTTTCATGATCATAGCTAAAAAATGTAATTATAAGTATTGAATGCTTCCTTTTGTAACTTCATACGGTTGTAAAAGCGTTGGCCGAGCGCACATTTATAGAATGAAGCGCTTCCGCACTTCATACAAAATGTACTTTGGTCAACGCTTTTACACCCCAATAAAGTTACAAAAAGAAGTATGCAATGCTTAAATAACAGCCAGGGACAAAAACCGCTGTAAATTTTTCTCATAAATTTAGAAGATTATTTACTTAATTCTCCATAGGTCATACTAAGCAATTATGAGTTACTACAACTTGATATTAGGTTTTAAGCTTGTTCGAAATTATATAATGCATTCTTCAATCGTAATAGTTACACATCGAATATAAACAGAGATTTACTATAACATTTGCACTTTTTGTTTAGTAACTCTAGATATTAATGTTGTAGGAGGTACAATAGATATAACTGCCCACGAAAAACTCCATGATGGAACACTGAAATAGTTAAGAAAAGCATCTGGAAACCATTGTGAAGGGACTTCCGTAGACAGCAAATACATAGACATGTTGACTCAGATATTGGGTGAACCAGTTATTAAAAGTATGAAAGAGAAGCATCCTGATTTTTATCTCACAATGATCCGAAGCTTTGAAAGTTTAAAAAGGATAATTGAACCGAAAACTTCCGGCTTTGTCAATTTTTCTATCACCTATGCATCTCTAAACAGCGTTTGCCAAACTAATTTGGGTAAGTCAGTTGACGAGGTTTTTAAAAATTCTGTCCTGGCAAGTAAAGTGAAGCTCGTGTTTGACAAAATTCGCTGTCCTGGCAAGTAAAGTGAAGCTCGTGTTTGACAAAATTCGAATTGAAGCATCGTATACCAGGTCGTTATTCGATGAAACAATAGGGAATTTTGTTTTGCAAATAACAGAAGCATTGAGTGATACTGCGGCAAAAGAAATAAAGGATATCCTTCTTATTGGTGGCTTCTCCGAGTGTCACCTAATACAAGAAGCTGTAAAACTTGCATTTCCTGATTATCGTATCATTGTGCCACAAGGGGCTAGTTTAGCTGTTCTGAAAGGCGCTGTTTCATTTGGATACAAGCAAGATTCCATATCTTCTCGAATAACTCGATATACATATGGAGTTGAAGTCGTCAAGATATTTGATGAAGCAAAGGATGACATTAAACGAAAAATATACAGTAGAGATCATCAATCTCTTCTTGACAATACATTTCAACCCTTTATGAAGATAAAACAATCAGTTTCTCGGAGACAGCAGATCAGACACACATATTCGACATCAGAAGAATATCAGAATACGCATTTCCTACCAATTTACTACACCTTCAAAGAAGATGTCGAGTTCACGGATGACGGAAAATGTATGAAACTTGGTGAAGTTGAAGTTGAAATTCCAAACCCCACAAAACATTTTCGTTATGTCGTTGTAATTTTTACATTCGGAGATACCGAACTAACGGTTATAGCAGTAGATGTAGAGACCGGAAAAAAATGTAGGACATCTTTCGAAATTGAAGACTTCAAGTAAAAATATCACAAGAAAGGAAATAATAAAAACAATAACAAGACATACTGATTATTAATGTTTAACCGAGTCTGTAATTTTTATAATTCAGTAAACATTGAACGGTTTAAATTATTGTCAAACTAGTACTTACACGTATCTTTCAAGATAATAGTACTAACGATAAATATTAAAGTGATGGAAAAAATGTTTTTTTTTATAAAATAATGACGCTGAAAATTGACTTTGTGATGAAAAAACACACACAAAAAAAAAATAAAAAAAAAAAACAACCAGCAAACAAATCCGAACTGTGTAAATTAAACAGGGGGAATCCATAAAACCTGATAAAAACCAAAATCCTAAATATTGTGATTACCAGAAATAGCATTTAAATTATGGATTATCAAAGACAAAAAAAACCCCCAACTTAACTTTAAAAATATCTGATAGTCCGATCCTAGTAATAAGACACTCGGGACTTAATTGGGGTGGGGATGGGGGAGAGGGTGGCAACGATACCCGAATCAGTTTTCACATTAAAATCCTAAAGGGAGCATATTAACAATATTTTCATACACGACAATTAATGTTCATAAAAACAAGAATCTGAGCAGGTTCTCTACAATTAATAATTGTTGTTGTCTTTTTTTATTTGGTTCATAAGTGTTGTTGAAAGGCTATGGTGGTTTGCATTTTACAAATTGTGACTATGATGAAGATTTGTCTCGTTGGCAATCATACCACATCTTCTTATATCTTATACATACAAACATTTCAGTGAAATGTCAGAAAATAATAAACCTGTACCAGATTTTCTTCCGTTTATACTGTTCTGTCATCAGTAAACAGAAAAACTGTTTTTCTTTTTTCCTTTCGTATGGCATAACTTGAGGAAAAACGAGTCATTAGTGAACTGCATAACAAATTTATTGCACACGGGACTTCTCCTGCTAAGATTTTGTATAAAGAAGAATGTGTCCATAGTACACGGATGCCCCATCCTTATCATCAGTTTCTATGTTCAATGGACCGTGAAAATGGGGAAAATATATAGAAAGATCATATCATGGTGAACATGTGTACTAAGTGTCAAGTTGATTGGACTTCATCTAAAACTACCTCGACAAAAAACCTTTTACCTGAAGCGGGACAAACGGACGAACAGTTGCAAAGACCAGAATATATAATAAACATTAATAGAATATATTACTCAACATGCATACGAACAGTCTGACTGAAGCCAACACGAACCGTGTCTACAAACGAAAGTGGATAGCAAAGTTTAATCGTAACATACAATATTCATGTTGGCCAAACACAGAATCGTCTCGTCCTTCACCGTTGTTTACTTGCGGTAAATCAGTCTCAATGTCGTTATCAATATCTAAAATTCAGCATGTGTGTTGCTACTTAGTATAAATAGAGTACACATTATTTACGTGATTTTAATCTCAAAATACAGTACACCCGATCACAAGAAATCGTAAACGCTTAAGTGTTAGACCCTTTTCTACTCTTTGTGAGAAGAACAAACACGCTTTTTCGGTATTATTTATTAGTAGTGGCTTTGTCAGTATTTTCATATGGAAACAGTCACGAATGAATGTCTAAAAGTATTAGAAATATAAACAGTATTCATTTACAGATTTATCGAATTATAAGCCTGGTTCTTTTAATAACTATTAACATTTCGAAATGTATTATTTTACTATTGTATTCCTCTATCCTGAATGTTCTTGCATTTATTTGTACTGTAGTCCTGTCATGTAATACTGTCATGTAATACTGTCTTTTTATTGTTATATATAACATTGCCACAAAAGTGCGAGGTTTGGCTAGCCACAAACCAGGTTCAACTTACCATCTATTCTTCAAATGTCCTATACCAAGTCTTGAAAATGGCAGTTGTTATCTTATAGTTCGTTTCTGTGTGTGTTGCATTGTCGTTTGTTTTTAGTGCACTTCAGTGTTTCTGTTGTTTCGTTGATTTCCTCTTATAGTGATGTGTTTCCCTCGGTTTTAGTTTGTAATCCTGATTTGTTTTCTCTCAATCGATTTACGACTTTCAAACAGTGGTGTAACTAATGTTGCCTTTATTTATAATATGTATAAGTTAAACAAAAACCATTTTTATGAGACGCACTTCTCAAGGTAAAAACAATGAGAGTGAAGATGTTGTAGTGTTATTCCTTTCCTATGGCATAACTTGAGAAAAAAACGTGTCATTAGTGAGCTGCATAACAAATTTACTGCACACGGGACTTCTCCTGCCATGTTTTATTTAGAAAAAAATAGAATACAAAAACATCAATATGTGACGTCACCATTAATAGAATATATTACTTCAAGACCCCACTATGAAATATAATAACCACATCGTACATACGAAAAGTCGGACAGAAACTAACACGAACCGTGTCTACAAACGCGCGTTGATAACAGAGCTGGGCTGGCTTTAGTCAAAACTTGAATTATTAGCCTTGCACCTTTGATAACTATTACCATGTCGAAATGAATTAATTTATTTGTGTATTTCTCTATCCTCAATGTTCTTGAATTTATTTGTACTGTAGTCCTGTGGTGTAATATTGTCATTCTAGTGTAATATTTAACATTACCACAAAAGCACGAGGTATGGCTAGCGAAAACACCAGGTTCAACCCACTGTTTTTCTTAAAATATCCTGTACCAAGTCTTTAAAATGGCAGTTGTTATCTTATATTTCGTTTCTGAATGTGTAGCATTGTCGTATGCTTTTTGTAGCACTTCAGTGTTTCTGTTGTTTCGTTAATTCCCTCTTACAGTTAGTGTGTCCCCCTCAGTTTTAGTTTGTAACCCGGATTTGTGTTTTCTCCATTGATTTATGACTTTCGAACAGCGGTATACTACTATATGCCTTTATTTATAACATGTATAAGTTAAACAAAACCCATATTTTTGAGACGCACTTTTCAAGGTCAAAACAATGAGAGTAAAGATGTACTAGTGCTATTCGTTAATAAAGGATTCAGTCTGGTGATATGCAAACCAACCCGGATGTAACGAAGGTATCAACAATGAGCATGAACACAACCAGTAGATAAATCACAAATTACACTTATCCATATTGTATCGTTATCTAATGAACCGGAATACTTGGCTAGAGTTGTATATCACTACTGTATTATTTCCCTGCGTAAATGTTGAAAGTATTGTCTTTTGAATATTTGTTTAAACATAAAATAAATGTTTGCTATTATAATATCCAGTTCATTACATCACGGAGTCATGGCTCACATTTTTAATAATGATATGAATATTCAGAAAAAATACTGACATAACTGGTAAGATATCAAACAAGAACGTGTCCATAGTACACGGATGCCCTACTCGAACTATCATTTTCTATGCTCAGTGGACCGTGAAATTAGAGTTAAAAAAATCTAATTTGACATTATTAGAAAGATGATATTATAGGGAACATGTGGATTTAAGTTGTATTTTGGATATAAAATAATTCTAAAACTTTGAACATTCTTTCTCAAAAGTTATGTTTATAAAGCTCAAATGTTCTGCAATAAAAGCGTAAATGTCTTGTAGAAAAAAACACAAATGTCCTTTTTTAAATAGCACAAGTATAAATAAAAAGATATCGTATGAGTGCCAAAGAGTCAACGTACGGCCTCCAACACAGAGTCATGGTTCACGCCAAATAGCAACCTAGATCGATTTTCAAAGTGACTGGTGAGAAACAATTCAAACAGAAAAAAAAAGCCCCACCTATAAAACACACCGACACATTACAACAAATAAACAAAAAGCTCCTCAGGATAGGTGCATACCAATGCAGCGGGTGTAAACGTTTGAACACGCACCAACCTTCATCCTAAGTATTCTAAATTAAAACATAAACAGACAACCTATTAAATGTCAATTGAAATGGCCGAACTCAACCAAAAATATATTTAAACAAAACCTAGTAAACATACACTAAACGAATGAGTTTGTTATACAAATGTTCATTACAAATCCAGCAAATGACCTATCAAAACGCGATAATGCCGGTCTCACCTCACTAAGGACTTCATTAGAGACTGAAGCCTTCGGCAAAAAGTCCCACAAGTGGCTTGGAAATTCATGGAAGTGTTGAATTGTTATAAATATCAACGACGAGCAAATAAATCCTACAAATACTGGTATAATTAAACCGATTTTCTTTCTTTGGAATTCAGAAATGATACAAAAATTATTGGCCGCTACTAAACCAGTTGTGGATTGGATCAGGAAACATCTAAACCTCTTTTCTTGATCCCCTAAGGGTTCACGCATACATATTCATTGTTTATGGTACATTTATGGAGTCTTTCGGAATACAGGAAATGCCTTAACTACTGTTTTTTCGGAATAAAACACGTTTTTTTTTTATATCTATGGATGCATGCGTACAATAGGTATTCTAACTTGATGTAATGAACATGATGAATATCTATAAGCGTTTTACAGATGCATGATATAGAAATAAGTGTCAATCGAAGCTGGTTGATACTCTACATCAGTGGTTAATTAAACTAGACTCGCATATGTTAGGTTTTCTTTATTACAAGATGTGTTTACATAGAAGATGAGGGGACCGCCCTTAGTTTTTTTAAGATTGAAAACTGAGTCATTTTAGCATATTTTAAACAGAGCCATTTTAAGCAGCAGCTAAAGTTATACGTCCAGGAAAGACGCGAACAATGGATTATTAGAATTCCATAACTTCAATTGGTAAAATATTGGAACAATATATCCTTAACTGTTATCAAAATACATATCAAAATAAATAGAAAATAAATCATAGAAAAACAAACTGAACCTTAGAATCGTAAAAACGTTAAAGTGCGGATATATATGAGGCTACAACGAAATATTTTATTGTTAAGTTACAAACATGTTGTATGCGCTTTTTAATGGACATTTGCGGTTTTTTTAATGGACATTTGCGGTTTTTTAATGGACATTTGCCTTTTAATTTTGTAGGACATTTGTGCTTTTTATAAAAGGAAATGCTTGCTTTTTGTACAGACATTTTGCGCTTTCATGTACAAGTTGCTTTTTCCGACTTTTCTCCTATTTTATCCGGGCTTAAGACCAGAAGGTTTGACCTCGCAGAGTTAAAGTCATTTTTTGCATTATTGTGAAAAGTTATTTCATAGCTCATTAATCATGTTAATATATATAGAATACAAAATCACTTATTAGTCAAGGGATTTAACAAAATCCCTGATTTTATGAATTCGGTGTAACATGTTTAGTTACCTGAAAGTTAATTTTCGAAATTCATAAAGACGTGTATAGTCATCCCAAGTCAGTTTTCGCTTAAATTCTGAAGCTGGGGCTCTTGTAAACGGTTCCTGATTGATATTTCGCCCACATTTCAAATACATATTCTAGTCATTCTTTCTCAACCCTTGACTGAGGTCCCTGCTCATCAATACCACGAATTTTATTGCAATTAACCGACTTTTATTCAATGGTAAAAATGCATCGTGACATAAAAAAAATCTTTACTAGTCTTTAACTTAAAACTCTTAGATTTAAGACTATGTCAATGTGAACAAATTAAATTGAATTTATCAATTCATTAAAATTACATGTTATAAAACCGCAAGTGTTCGTAGTGGTAATAGTGCAAATCTCCTATCTTGTAATTACCGGTAAAAAAAAAAAAAAACCCGCAAAAATCCTGTGCCCCACCACACACACTTTGTTATTATATTTCGACTAACTTACTAAAACTAAAGGACATGAAAAAAGAAACTTGTTCGCACAAACTGATTTAAGTATAAAATTGAGGTTTCAAACTGTTTCAGTCTAATAAAAAAGTCTGATTTGAGTGTGGTGCCTTGGGTTTGAATAAATTGATATCAAGCATATCCAATAAAAAGATGATAAAACCTTACAACCCACTGTAACTGGTTTTCCAAAACAGTTTAAGTTCAGCATTAGTTTAGCTTGGTTTTGACATTTTCTTCAAAACAAAGAGTGTTTTCACATTTTCATATAAAAAAGAAGATGTGGTATGATTGCCAAGGAGACAACTGTCCACAAGAGACCAAAATAACACGGATATTAAGAACTATAGGTCACCGTGCGGCATGTAACAATGAGCAAAGCCCATACCGCATAGTCAGTTATAAAAGGCCCTGATAAGACAATGTAAAACAATTCAAACGAGAAAACTAACGGCTTTATTTGTATAAAAAAAATAAACGAAAAACAAATATGTAACACATAAACAAACGACAACCACTGACTTACAGGCTCCTGACTTGTGACAGGCACATACATAAATAATGTGGCAGGGTTTAACATGTTAGCGGGATCCCAACCCTCCCCTAACCTGGGACAGTGGTTTAAAAGTACAACATAAGAACGAACTATTAAAATCAGTTCAAAAAGGCTCATCAGATGGACAAAAATACTAGTGGACGTGACCGGGTACCTTTACCTCCCGACACATAAACAGATCTGAGAGTACTCTCAGTTATCTGACAGCTAGTTCAAAACCACTAACAACTAATAAAAAAATCATGCATCTAAGACTTAACTATCCGTACACATCCAACATCCAATGGATTTAGTTTAAAGACGTCATAAACAGCCAGAGAAAAACATGACCTTGTGCAATGCCAAGTTACAGGTATCGACAGATTGTAGATCCATGAATATGTATATGTATATAACATATTAGTAATATTTAGTTAGCTTTTAGTTTACTGAAAACAAAATCAATATTTATACCAATAAAAATTCAATGATCTTATCACAGTGTTGAATAGAAAGCCTTTTAGAATAAGTTTATTTAAAGGAGCGACAAGTTTACATGTCGGCTTTATATGAGATTCTAGCTTTTATTTCTAAAAAGCACATGAGAATAGTGTTTGTCTCCTATTTAGCATGGCATCACACTGGTTTTTGTAATGTATAAATCTATCGAAAAAGAGAGAGAGAGAGAGAAATTATTTCTTTAGCAAGAATTGTATACCCAACATTGAACAGCAGTTTTATTAAGAATCCTTCTTAATTTTTCTACATCTTATACATGTTATTCACAACAAAAGATGAGGTTAAATTAATTATCTTTTATTTAACAATTATCTAATCTTTCATACGAAACAGGCGTTTAGGATAACGATTGCATTTCTTTTTTTAAAGAATGAATCTTTGCTTAATATACAAGAACAGAAATTAAACCCTTTTCTGACACATCTTAATATAAAATCGATATTGTTATTATAAAATATATATATTAATATAATACATATATTCCTGTTGTTAATAGCGACAGAATAGTATTTTAGTCAAGTATTGATTCATAGACGATATGCAATGGTCAGTTATTTGTAAAGGTAACCGTCACAGTTTTTCAACTAGTTTATTTATCGAGTACAGGGATCGTCTCAAAATACGTTAAACCATTATAGCGTTCTTAATTGTCAACTGACAACATTAAAGTTTAAGTTCAAGTTCCATTCGTCTCAACTCATCTAACTATGTACTCCTATTTCAAATCTATATTCCTTTCTTTGTTGCAATAACTTACCTAACCAATACTATCCATCAATACTTTAAACTAAAATCATTTAGAAGTTAAGGTGGTACCCAACACTTATACTAAAATTTATTTGGCTCGTTTATTTTTTATAAAATTTTGTCAAAGTATTTGCTTTGACCCTTTAACAAAAATATAAAAATTTCAAAAATTTTGAACAAACCGTTTTGTCAGAAAAATTACACTGGTTATATAGCAGTTTGACAAACACCAATTTTGATCATTGAGAAGCTTAATATTCCCTTTACAACACAACGTAATTAAAACGTTTATTTGACTTTACAGAGTTATCTCCCTGTAGTGTTAGGTACCCCCTTAAATACAATGGCCCATTCCAGTTAATTTCTGACAGGTAGGAATGGATGGGGAGAAATTTTTTTTATACGTATCAGAAAAAATCATCATGAAAAACTACCTATCAGATGTAAACATTAAGACCTATCAGATGAAGAGTTTCTGTTTATATTTAGTGGATGGGGTTTCATGGGGAAAAATGACCTATCAGAATTTTTTACTGCAACGATTGTTCCCATCAGAATTTTAAATACAATACCAGATAATGCACGATACGAAACTGTTTACATTCAAGAGCACCCCTAAGATCTGAAATAGGCATTTTTGTAACCCCTAAGATGTAATTAATTTTAATCATTTACTGCTGCAAGACCCTCAGAAGTTTTTTGCGTTTAAGTGTATGTGTCAGATGAAAACACTCAAAATTTCACCCCTAAGATGTATAAATTTTACACCCCTCAGAAAGGACCATCCATCCCCCTTTGGCAGATATTAACTGGAATGGCCCAATTGTATAGATGCAATAAAACTACGTAGGCAAGCAAAAGTGTCACAGATGATGAATAACATGCAAATCATACCCAGAGTACCTTAGGCCAAATAAAAATATATGTGTGGTTCCAGTAGCCCTACCTTCCCTTCTTTTTCGTCTTAAAAATAGCCTACCGTAAAGATCTTATTGTCATTTTTCATTAAGCACTGTTAAAGTCAGAATGATGCTTCCATAAACTCAATGTAAAAAAAAAAAAAAAAAAAAAATTAAAAAAAATCCCTACCTACCTACCCTAACTTTTGTTCAGATGTAACTGGAACCACACATACTATTTCATTTGGCCTTAGTTCAAGTCTAGAACCTTTTTGGTTGTGTTGGAGCTGCTCAATGCCAATTATTTCAAAGTAATTATGAAGATGTACATTTAATTTGAGTTGAACTTTAATTTGCTTAAATGCTGTATTTTTTTAAAACGTTGTCATTAATATTTTTTCGGTAAAAAAAGTTATTTTTAAATTCACATAATGTAAATTCACGTGACTGAAATTCGCGTGAAATTGAACTGAAATTCGTGTGAAATGAGATTCACGTGAGCAAAGTTTTGCTGTCAAAGGTGAGTTTGGAACGTGCTACGCACTTCTGTAATTATAAGACAATAACAATCAAAATCAAGGAGTAAACAAAAACTCACAAAACCGAAGGACACTTACATTAACAGTTATAAATAATAAATAAGGAATTATAACACGAACTTCAGTAAAAAACGGGAGTGAAATCTGGTACCACGGAAGGGTAGGCATTTCCTGCACCGTATACGGCACCCGTCGTGTTATTTCTTTGTTCCGTTCGGTAATGATGGAAGGTTATTACAAGTAATAGCTTTTCTAAAAAGCTTGCCGTATTTTAGCTGATTATATTGAGATCAGTGGTTTGTGAGTAGTTTATTTTTATTGGAATATTGCACTTCAAGCAATATGAAAACATAGCGCTTTTTTTCTACTAATTTGTCATTTTTGTTGTATTATTGGTGGACCCGTGTTATAATGGAAGGAGACTTAATAAAATTGAGAATGGAAATGGGGAATGATATTATAATAAAATGTATTCTGTGTCTATAATCAACTTGATAAAAATAGCATATAACCTACACATACTTTTGAGGATTACTACTTGACAAAATGGACAACAACAGAAGGCAGTGGCGGATCCAGAGGGGACGTAAAGTGTGTACGCCCCCCCCCCTCCCCCTTTTGCTCGTTTTTTTTTTTTTTTTTAATGATTAATCATACGCGACTATGTGAACTTTGCCATTTCCTGTGTACTCTATTATTTAATTTTTATCCGACAATTCTTTACTTATAGAGATATTTTTCGCTGGAATTTACTGATTGTCAAAGTCATGTGATTCGCTATGGTGGAGTTGACCAGTGCTTCGAAAAACGTTGCTCAGTCATTTTGAAATTCAAATTACAGTAACACATTGCTTAAGCTGAGGATTACAATCATGACACCTTCAAAGCGACATAGGATTGAGCAAGAACGTATTGACTTCTATTTCACTATTCCACCAAACAGGAAGTAATACTCTATAGACTATAACACTCTCATGAAAAAAGTTCCATGGCAATATTTATATTTACCTACGAAAACATGTTTAACCCCAAACGCCATTGTCATGATTGATATGGACTATATAAAATTGCTGTTTGGTGTGAACCAAGCTTTGCGTTGAAGACCAAACTACAACCTTTAATAGTTTACTTTTATAAATTGTGACTTGGATAGACAGTTGTTTTTGGTACTTACATGTATATGAGATCCAGTAATATCTATCTACAAGATTGAGAACACATTTTTTTGTAATAAATTTAAAACATATTTAATTCTGTAATATCTGATAATATGTATCAGTTATTTGTGATTTTTCGTATGATGTGTACTCTCTGGTAATGTCAGTATCAGCATGATCAGTTGATTGGTTGGGATAAGAAAAATGGGGCAGTTTGCAATTGTCATGTGCAGGTACACCACATGTGGATCTTCTTTCCCCTCTCATTTATAAAATTGTGCATGATATTTATCACAGAAACGCACCAGTATTTTGGTGAATGAAACACTTGTCATATTAAATTAAAGTCAGAGGTGGAGTTTGAGGGTTTTTCGGGGGGCCTGGGCCACCCCTTTTTTAGGAAAAATTTTGTTGTTTTTATAGGGAATCACTGAAGCATGACTGGAGTTGGCCCCTTCTTAGGCAGTCAGTGGGCTCCCGCTTATGAAAATTTCTGGATCCACCATTGAAAGTTTGAGTAAAGTTAGATAAGGATTTATGACAAATTATGTTGAAATTTGCACAGATAATGAATGAAAAATCTAGTAAATTAAAAAATAGGCACTATTATTAAAAGCTTTACTTGCTTATTCACAAGGACATATCATATCCTCCATGCTATTCCGATCTGAGTTTTTATTCATACATGTACATACATGTAGTCTGGTGCTGTTCCAAGTAGTCTTCTTTTTTCTGTTTCTTGAGAAGTATTTGTTTTACCTGTTCAGTCACTGTAAAGTGTTACAATTCATATTTAAACGCAACACATAAATAGTGACCAAAAAGGTATGGCTATCACATGAGAGAAGCTAGAAAAAAGTCAAATGTATACATTTTAAACATTTTTGTGGGACCATGAAAATGTGGTATATAGATAGATATGCATAGATAGACCATAGAACAAATAAGCAAACAAATTCAAAGGAGATGTACATGTAAGATGAATTATGAAAAAAAAGAGCCATGGCCAGGGGCCCCAAACTTGACAGCATTTGGTGTTGAACAGGTAAAATGTTTGCAGTGACAATAAATATAGCCTTTGTTAGAGGTGACCCAGGTCGCCTTTCTCTAAATCAGCTATAATATTAAACATATTTCTGGGCCGGGTTGAAAAATAAATGAAAATGACTTTAAAAAAAGCTAATAGAAATACACCAAATTTGGGAGACATCTATTTAAATGTTTGAAATAATACGAAAGTTGACAAGAACTAAGCTTTTTCAGATAATATACAGACTATTGCAGTCAGCCTATAATAGACTCTTTGCCTCCTGAAATGTTTGCTTATACACTGTGCTTTCCTATAATGATTTAAAATCAGTGTGATAGTTTTCATGAAAAACACTGAGCGTACAGGTATTATGACAAGATAAATGTTGTGTTACATGTACATGTATCTACCCAAATAAGTAAAATATAAAAATTCTTGACTTCTAAAACCAGTGATTGATCTCCTGATTTATATCTTATCACTCTATGCAGATGCTGTGTGAAAAAAAAATTGACTTACCAGTATGCTTCTATCCATTGAGTTGATTTATTATTAATTATTTTGCTTTGGATACACCTTATTGCTACAATATGTATATGTCTGCCATTACAAACTGTACATGCATGTAAATCACATATATTCCATGTAAAATTTTGATGTTTTAATACAAAATATATGATGCCACAATGGAAAAGTAATTGTTGTATGACGTTAATGGTTAAAATGGGACAGATTCTCAGGTCAGCTGGGACAATAAGGGGGGCTGGGGGAGGGGGCGACTTCTCCAGTCATGCTTCAGTGATTTCCTACATAATCAACCAAAATGTTCACCACGAAAAAATATACTAAGTGTAAGACCTGATGATGTGAATAAATTGAAATCAGACATATCAAATGAAGTTTTCAGTGCTTTTGATATATCAATGGGCAATCTGATGAGTTGAGCCTTTTTTGACTGATTTTTATAGTTTGTTCTTATGTTGTACTGTTATACATGTACCACTGTCCAAGGTTAGGGGGAGGATCGGAATACCGCTAACATGTTTTATCCCGCCACATTATTTATGTATGTTTCTGTCCCAAGTCAGGAGCCTGTAATTCAGTGGTTATGTTGTTTATATATAAATGTGTTACATATTTGTTTTTCCTTCATTTTTGTATATAAATAAGGCCTTGGTTTTCTGGTTTGAAGTGTTATACATGACCATGTCAGTGGCGGATCCAGAACTTTTCCTAAGGGGGGGGGGGGGGGGCCCGCTGACTGACCTAAGGGGGGGCGCTCCAGTCATGCTTCAATGATTCCCTATATAATCAACCAAATTTTTCCCACGAAAGGGGGGGGGCCCGGCCCCCCCTCCCCCCAGGGCCCCCCCTGGATCCGCCTATGCATGTCATATCAGGGCCTTTTATAGCTGACTGTGTTGTATAGGCTTTGATCATTGTTGAAGGCTGTACGGTGACCTATAGTTGTTAATGTCTGAGTCATTTTGGTCTCTTGTAGACAGTTGTCTCATTGGCAATCATACCACATCTTCTTTTTTATAATGACTGCTGATCACCACTGTGTCCATACTGGGACTATTATGGTCCAACAACCAGTGGCGGATCCAGAAATTTTCATAAGTGCAAGCCCACAAAATTTCCCAGAAAAGGATGGCAAGCCCCCTGGCCCCCTTATAAATCAGCCTCCTGACAACTCCAAAGAATAAATCATCATGTACGAGTACATCAAAGATCATCAAACTGTCTACCCCACATGCAAACATCTTTTTGGGAGTTCACTGTGTTGCAAGTTTTTTGGGTTCGAAGGATCGTATAAAATGATTGCCTTGGGGGTCATTGTCAAATACTCACAGATACTCACAGATCCTCTTCTGACTGCAGGATTCCTGAGGAATCCTCTTCTGTCAGCTCCTTGTCTAAACTTTTTTTACTTAGGTCTTGTCCGGTCGTGTGTATTTTTTCACTATAATTATATTTTTGTGTTTGATTTTCCCAGTAACGGTCTAATCTGGCTTCAAAACATGGAATTGTTGGTGCTGATACTACTTTTTCTGGTAGACTGTTCCAAATTTCTACTGCTCTTTGTGTAAATGTATATTTTCTTACATCTAGTCTAGATCTTGTTTTATACAATTTGAGATGGTGTCCTCGAGTGTTGGAGTCAGTACACGGTGATATAAAGTCTGATACATCATCATCATATTTTCCTGATAGTATTTTGTACATTTCTATCATGTCACCTCGAGATCTTCTGTAGGCTAATGTTGGAAGTTTTAGTTTTCTAAGTCGTTCTTCATATGCTAATGTTGATAGTCCAGGTATTTGTTTAGTTGCTCTTCTTTGGACATTTTCAATGGCTTCAATTTGTTTCTTCAAATGTGGACACCATACCTGGTTGGCATATTCAAGATGTGGTCGTACTAAAGCTGTGTATAATAATTTAAATGTATTCATATCCATGTATTCCATTGTTCTTCTTAGTATTCCCATGATTGAATTTGCTTTGTTTATCTTTTCATGCATATGTTGTTCAAATGATAATTTGGTGTCAATGGTAACTCCTATATCTTTCTCAGCTTCTACGTATTCCATCGGTGTTATTCCTTCCTTCAATGTGTAAGCTTTCTGTTCTACTTTAGATCGTCCAATTTTCATCACCTTACATTTGTCTGGATGGAAGCATAGGAGCCATTTTTCTGACCATTCATGAAGTGCATGAATGTCTTCTTGCAGGTGTTCACAATCAGACTGTTGAAATATACCTCTAAATGCTTTGGTGTCATCTGCAAAAAGGTATGTGTCTGTGCCAATACTGGTGACTTCAGGTATATCATTTATATATAGTACGAATAAAATTGGGCCTAGCACTGAACCTTGAGGTATTCCGCTCGTGACATCTTTCCATTCGGATTTCTCCCCATTAACTATAACTCTTTGTTATAGAAGAATTGTATTCAAATATAGAGCTGCATGTGCATTGTAAAAAGCTAAATTATATAATTTGCAACAGCTGACACTATAGTATCCTATAGTGCACTGAAACCCTTGCCAATAACAATACCGTGACGCTTGGTGTAGGCTTCTTTGCACATAAGAAACCATATTGCTCACCTTGTAATTTTTGTATTCTTCTAATCAGTATCGTCGGGTTTGTTTATTTACACCAGAAATCAATGAAGCGATGAAAGTGCTGGAAACGAAATTACATCTTCGGTAAATTCCGTGATTTTAATATTTTCTAATCAATATGTCCAAGCAATGAAAAATAAATGGTTATTATTTTTATACATAGAGCATACGTTTTGTATATTAACTATTTAAAATCTAAGCTTTATACGAAGAAATCTAACACAAAAGTATCTCAATTAACTGTTTTAATACGCAGTTTAAAGTGTAAATTATACACATTACTGTTCTATTTTCAGAGACTAGCAATACTACATAAATGTACAGTTTCTTACCAAAATAGCAACATAATTTCAAGATTAAATCATCACATTGTCACATGATTATATAATCTGTACCAAATTGACAGTTTGTGGTGAGTTATCATCATAACTAATCACTACAGCAAATGAACACTTTATCATAATATGTACCTATAACCTAGTATCATGATTTCAATCCGACCCCACTTACGGACGCGTTGAACATATAATGCATGCCACTCATTAATAGCCAATCAGACGTTAAAATGACCTTCATTTCCCCCATAATCATTCCGGAAACAGCCACGAAGCAGCCATTAGATAGTATTTATAACCAATGAAATAACAGAAATACTGTGAACAGATTTACCCGAACCTGACGTTTAGCCTCTGACTAATCAGACCGTATCACCATGGTGATTCTACGGTAATGACTGAGGAAGAATATCAGATATATATATCTGACACACTTTTATCATATTCGCTAGCCTAATCAGCTCATGATGAGGCTCATGATGGCGACCGTAAAATTTCTTGAGTGATGACCTTAATTTGATTGATTCAAATCCCTGTTTTGGCAACTTTTGAGAAAGCAGTATTCGTCGTTCAACAAAATTAAATCAACGCATATAAAAGTTACGTTATCAAAAGTATGTGTCTATACCGCATGGGAGCGACGGCGTGCAAAAGCGGAGAGAGGTCGAAGTTGATGTAAATTTGAAGTTATCGTACATATTAATACATAAGTTGCCGTACACAATCGAAACATTTTCTTTGTGGTTTATAAAAATCGTGTTCTTGTGGGACATAATTGAATGATAGGGTGGAATATTCACTCTTAGAAGCTGAACAGGACATTTTTCTTGATCTGAAATAATCATCGCTTTTGTCTCCGTATGGTTATTATCTATCTCCAGCTTCAAATTATGCTGAATTCTAACATGTTCGATCAGTCTTCGAAATGTTTTTTATTAATCAAAATTTGAATTTAAAATCAAATTTCTAATCACCAAATGATACAGTTCTTCTTTTTTCATCTGAAATAATTAAGATTTCATATGGGATTACCGTAATATACATGATATATACGTATACATTTTGAGACGACCCCTTATATAGATATAAATATAAATCAATTATAATAAGTATTTCGAAACGAACTGGGTATTTAAAAAAAGATGCCAACCTTTTAATCGTACACAAGCACAGGTGTAGTCGGATTAGTACACATTTAAGAAATAAAAACATGGGATTCGATGAGGAAGCAGGTAATGTTAAACTGATTATCATGTACAATGTAAATTAATGATAGAGATCGTTGAGCTATTTTTATCTTTCATTTGTTTATGTATTTCCAATGTATTAAGGTATATGTGCATTATTGAATTTATTTATATCTTGTTTTTTATTGGGTAATTTTTGTAATGATCGACACCTTCGTATCATTAATAATTACTATTTAAAGCAATTATAATTGTAATTATTTTTCTATAAATACGAAGGTCTGATTGGGGTCCTTCGTTTCTGTATCCGCTAAATTTTGAGGCCGTTTTTTTTCTCCCCTATTCTTTATACTTTTGCCCATTATTCTCCATTCTTTATAGTTTTTGTTTATTATTCTCTATTCTGTAAGCCCTCGTCTTCACCCTCATATATGGTCATGTTCTACGTACAATACATTTCAATAGAAAGAAAGCGATTCCAAATTGCCAAATGTCCTTCAAATAAGAAATACATAATGATTAAATAAATAACAAAAAGTGGCGGATCAAGAACTTAAAAAAAAAATGGGGGTGCTGACTGCCCTAGAGGTCAATATAACTGTAAACAGTTACTGCTGGTTTTGATAATTGAGGAGGAAAGGCCTCCTGATTTTACTAGCAAAAGTCATTATACACTTAAGAAAAGTCCGACTGTGTATTGAAAGAAGAAGAAGAAGAAAGGGAGGGGGACGCTCCAGTGATTCCCAATAAATCAACTAGTTTTTCCAACGAAAGGGGGTTCGGGTCGCCAAGCCCCCTCCCGCCTGGATCCGCCTACATGTACAATAAGGCGAGAAGAACGAAGAATGGTACAGCTTAAAAACAAACAGACATTCAACGTATAAGTTTTTCGTTAGAGTTCATAAAAACAAATTATATGTGTCTTTTGACTTCTGTACGTCAGAAGAGATGTCATAGACTGATTTCCAGTTCTCTATGTTTGCTTTATTTTTACATGCATTGTCCTATTTAAGGAGGCTCGCGGGTATAAGTATTTCAGAAAACAATTATACTTTAATTTTTCATTAAAAATTTAATTTATTACCTTAAGTAGTTGTTACGTTCTTTATCTTATGGAACAAAAACCATTCCAAAAAATCTATTCGTGTTGGCCCCAGATGACTTTTAAAATGTAGATATCATTGAAAAAGCTCCATATTATCTCCCCTTGGTGCAAAAATGCCATTTTTTTTGCATTAAAATTGAAATATCTTTATTAACTCATAGGTGACCTATATTTTTTATTGTTGTTTTCGAATAAGCTGTACATAAAATAACTAATTGTAAAATTTAAGCGATTTCTGTAATCTTGTTGTTTTTTATTTCGATATTACCGCTATTTCTCCTTTTAGTTCAACAGAACTAGAGGCTCTAATGAGCCTGTGTCGCTCACCTTGGTCTATGTGAAAATGAAACAAAGGACACAGATGGATTCATGACAAAATTGTGTTTTGGTGATGGTGATGTGTTTGTACATCTTACTTTACTGCATGAACATTCTTGCTGCTTACAATTATTTCTATCTATAATGAACTTGGCCCAGTAGTTTCAGTTGAAAATGTTAGTAAAAATTCACAAATTTTTTAAAAATTGTTAAAAATTGACTATAAAGGACAATAACTCCTTAGGGGGTCAATTCACCATTTTGGTCACGTTGACTTATTTTTAGGTCTTACTTTGCTGTACATTATTGCTGTTTACAGTTTATCTCTATCTCTATCTATAATAATATTCAAGATAATAAAAAAACCAGCAAAATTTCCCTAAAATTACCAATTCAGAGGCAGCAACCTAACAACGGGTTGTCTGATCCATCTGAAAATTCCAGAGCAGATAGATCTTGACCTGATAAACAATTTTACATCATGTCAGATTTGCTCTAAATGCTTTCGTTTTTGAGTTATAAGCCAAAAACTACATTTTACCCCTATGTTCTATTTTTAGCCATATCAGCCATCTTGGTTCGATGGCCGGGTCATCAGGCACATTTTGTAAACTAGATACCCCAAAGATGATTGTGGCCAAGTTTGGATTAATTCGGCCCAGTAGTTTCAGAGGAGAAGATTTTTGTAAAAGATAACTAAGATTTACGAAAAATGGTTAAAAATTGACTATAAAGAGCAATAACTCCTACAGGGGTCAACTGACCATTTTGGTCATGTGACTTATTTGTAAATCTTACTTTGCTGAACATTATTGCTGTTTACAGTTTATCTCTATCTATAATAATCTTCAAGATAATAACCAAAAACAGCAAAATTTCCCTAAAATTACCAATTCAGGGGCAGCAACCCAACAACGGGTTGTCCAATTCATCTGAAAATTTTAGTGCAGATAGATCTTGACCTGATAAACAATTTTACCCTGTCAGATTTGCTCTAAATTTTTTGGTTTTTGAGTTATAAGCCAAAAACTGCATTTTATCCCTATGTTCTATTTTTAGCCATGGTGGCCATCTTGGTTAGTAAGCGGGGTCACCGGACACATTTTTTAAACTAGATGCCCCAATGATGATTGTGGCCAAGTTTGGTTAAGTTTGGCCCAGTAGTTTCAGAGAAGAAGATTTTTGTAAAAGTTAATGACGGACGACGACGGATGACGACGACGGACGACGGACGCCAAGTGATTAAAGGACATAAACAAAAATGTATGCTTTCGAAGGCAGATTGTGAGCGTAAATGAACGGTGACCCCATTTTTTTTTTATTTCATTTTTCTATTAAGTATAAGATAAAGTTCGTTTGTAGAAAAATATATTTTTTTTTTTACTGAAGTTAACAATATCTTGTAATTTTTTGATAGTTTCACACTTTCTTTCTTTTTATCTGCAATTGTTGTACAAATAACAGTTAAACAAATATTTGTTTGATTTATTTGTAAATGTACAAATAATCGTTTCCATGTTGAGCCAGTGGTAATATGGATATTTCTTAAAGACGTTAGTCTTACCAGTTCATTTAAGTTTCCTCTTTGCGGTCCGCGTTTAAACGATGTAGATTTCTGAGAAATCAGAGGCAAAGGTTTGGATTTAAACAACTCACGCCCTGCTTTCTGTCCTGTTTCTGAAGCTCGTACAAATAAAGTTTTTATTTTCCGACAATGTACATATACTGTACATACATTTCGATGAACAATAATTAATCAGTCTTTATACTGCACTGCCATTGAATACAATATATAGCACAGTTTAAAATAAAAATCATAGCTTTTTATGTCCGGATTTAGTGACAACAAATAGGCAGTCATACAAATAGGTCGGGGTTGGTAAACATACATTCAGAGGTGGATTAGGGGGGAGGTGGTTGGGCAAGGGCCCGGGCCCCCTTTTCTTGAAAAAGAATTGGTTGATTATATAGGGAATCACTTGAGCATGACCGGAGCGGTCCCCTTCTTAGACAGTCAGTGGGCCCCACTAATAAAAAAATTCGGTATCCACCACTGACATTTGTGTTACACTTGATTAACATCGCTTCAATTATAAAACTTATTCCCAGTAATATCATTCATTGATAGAATTATACGGTTTAGAGTTTCCATTTTTTGGGGGAAAGACGGCTTCAAGCCGTCAATTCCCTAATGGGGTTGGCCAGAGTATCATTCCCTCACGTCAATCATTTTGTTTTGATAGTTTGGAAACCCCCTCAAAATGTCATACTGAAATTGATGACAAGGAGAACAGATTGACTTTAAATACATTTTTTACACATTTCCCTTCTGTTTCTCGTGAAATTGTCGTATATTGAGCTTTCCCTTACACTATATACGTTTCTTTTACAGTGTCCGGAAAAATCAGTATTACGAAATATTCTAAATATATCTAACCTAGTGACGTCATTGTTGGAATGCCACACAGGGATATCCTTTATTCATTATAAAAACCAGTCACAGTATTTGTATACTAATTTAAAATCCGTATTTGTTAAATGTAAACTTGCTGTAATGTAGATCATTCACACACCAACATGCAATGCTTTAATCTGAGGCTATAATCAGATAATTTGTAGGTCAACTTTCGCGGTAAACAATGTCAAAGGGGATACATGAGATTGGGGAGAGAAACGACAGTTTTCATTGTTTCTGTAAAGTTCTGTTTTTAGAATCTTCCTCCAATTCAGGAGCACCTCCATTGATGAGTAATTATACACTAAAATCAAAGTAAATGTTTCTGAACACTTAAAATGTGGCATTTAGGATATGATAAGTAGTCTTCTATATAAAAAAAAATTTGTGTACCAACATAATTATTGAAATGGTTAAAAAAAAATTAAAAAAAATTAAATGTTGCTTTTTGTAGTTTATACCTATTGAGATTGGGGAGAGCAACTGCAGTTTTCATTCTTTCTGTAAAGTTATGTTTTTAGAATCTTTCTCCAATTAAGGAGCACCTCAATTGATGAGTAATTTAATTACCCACAAAAATGAAAGTTAATGTATCTGAACACTAAAAATGTCACATTAAGTATATATATGATAAGTAGTCATCAATTAAAAAATAATTTTGCGTACCAACATAATTATCGTAGTGGTCATTTTTTTTTTTAAATATTGCTTTTTGTAGTTTAAAGCTATTTATTCATGAATTTTACAGATATATCAAAATGTGGGATCTGGAAACAAACTTCACACAGCTTATATCAATCATATTTGATTTTATAAGTACATGTATCCCTGTGATGAGAGTTGTAACTGGGAACTTTATCAATGGAAAATTAAAACTGAATAGATTTTTCAGTCCTCACTTTCTTGAGAATACTGTCACAAAAAATTGAGAATGGTCTTAGCCTGCCGTTCAGTTGTACATAATTAAAATTCTAAAATATATTGTAGTAGTTGTTAAATTCCATTGGATTTTAGATAATTAACTCCCAACTTTAATCAAATGTTTTGATTTAGAAGGTGCAGATCTCATTGGTCCAAATTGTCTCTATGATGAATTCTTGACTAAGGAAATGAAAAAACAATAAACAACAATTAGTTTCATTATTGTTAGCCTTTCTATATGTTCTAGCTGTTCTTTTGCTCATTCTTTGTATGTAGACTATCAAAAGATACCCCCTAAAAATTGAAACAATGGCCGTCTTTTCCCTCAGAGCTGTTCAGCTCTTTGATTATACATATTGTATTATCATTTGATTTTTTAAAATTTCAGTCGCACGCAAAAGACAAGGATTACAGTTCCAAAAAATCATTTCGCTTATTCAGTGTGGCGTGGCGCCGATCCTGATTATTATAGGAATAGTTATTCTAGCGATACAAGATGGTGCAGGCTACCCTGTCATTGGTGCTTCACCTATCTATATCGGGGTCTATGTAAGTACTTGTTACCTTTAGTCATTCTAGCGACACAAGCTGGTGCAGACTACCCTATCATTGGTGTTTCACCTATCTATATCGGGGTCTATGTAAGTACTAATTACCTTTAGTCATTCTAGCGACACAAGATTGTGCAGGCTACCCTATTATTGCTGCTTCACCTATCTATATCGGGGTCTATGTAAGTACTAATTACCTTTAGTCATTCTAGCGACACAAGATTGTGCATACTACCCTATCATTGGTGCTTCACCTATCTATATCGGGGTCTATGTAAGTACTTGTTACCTTTAGTCATTCTAGCGACACAAGCTGGTGCAGACTACCCTATCATTGGTGTTTCACCTATCTATATCGGGGTCTATGTAAGTACTAATTACCTTGAGTCATTCTAGCGACACAAGATGGTGCTGGTTACCCTGTCATTGGTGCTTCAACTATCTATGTCGGATTCTATGTAAGTACTTGTTACCTTAAGTCATTTTAGCGACACAGGATGGTGCAAACTATCCTGTCATTGGTGCCTCACCTATCTATATCGGGGTCTATGTAAGTACTTGTTACCTTAAGGTTGAATTTCTATAAATACTGACAATGCAATTTCCCATAGGAACTCCTTTTACGGCTTAAACTGTACCACTTTTACTATAAAGTTTCTAAAAAATCTTATCATAGAATTGAAAGTTCATATGCACGACAATTTTTTTCAAAGGTCACAATATAGGGCTATGCGGCATGTTTTCAGCGTTTATATGCCCTGACCTTTCAGAGTTTAAACTAACACTAATTTTCTTAACTCCCCCTACCTCGAATGAAGGGTTACCATAGATTTCAATGTAAAGAATATGCACATGTATATTTACTGGTAACATTACCAAGTTATGTCTCTATAAGATGGAACACAGAGAGCATAACTGGGAACCAGTATGTAAACAAAATTAATTTTCTTTGAATATTCCAGATCTCCCCATAAGAGGCGTGGTTTAAGAAACAGCCGTATTTACAAAGTGCAACCTATAGTCATTCTAGTGACACATGATGGTGCAGGCTACCCTGTTCTTGGTGCTTCACCTATCTATATCGGGGTCAATGTATTAAAACGAAAAGACATTTGTACCTAAAGCTTCAATAATAAACAAAGGGACATGAATACCCAAAGCTTCAATAAAATAAACATGATTTTTTCTGGAAAAAAAAATGCATACACGATTTTTAAATCTTGTTATCCCTGTCCAAACTCTTAACTTTTTTTTATACAACCGGAATAATTAAAAAATCAATAAAGTATATGATAACTTCTCTTTGATTATCAATAATACATTTAATTTTGATATACATATACCTAGAAATATATCATGAACCCATTGTATATTTTAGGGAATAGTTATAGGATGCATGGGAATTATAGCCAATTCCATGGCAACAGAATCGTTAACAACACAAGAAGAGTCAGATAAACAAAGAACACTGGTATGTGGCTATTGAAAATTAGTCTCAATCATTGAAATCATACACAATTTAGGGATAACTGTAATAATTTCTCTGTCTGTGAAGAAAGAACATCACCTTAGGAATATATTAACTTAGCTGTATTGGGCATATTTTGTTTTTGGAATTTTGGTCCTCAATGCACTTCAACTTCGTATTTTATTTGGCCTTTTTAACTTTTTGAATTCGCGTGTCACATGTGAGACAGAGTCTTTTGTAGACGAAACGTGCGTCTGGCGTATATACTAAATTTAATCCTGGTATCTATGATGAGTTTATTTAATAATAAATGTGATGCGCACTAAATAACCCGCTACTACGCGGGTTATCTTTGAAGTGTGCACCACATTTTTATGTTATTTTTTCGAATAGACAGAACAAATTATTACAGTCATTCCTTATAATTTTAATTATAAATTAGGTTTTATGCTGGGGTAAATCATGAAACCTCGTTCATGAAGTCACGGTCACACAACAAAATTATATATATGAGCTTATTGACAAAACACTGTCAGCAAATCAGAAGACGCAATACATCCAAAATTAAATTATTCATCTATAAACAAAAATATTTCTCTGCAGTACCATCAGGGTCTTTGATAACCTTTACACAATAAATAGACGAAGTACGACCTTCAACACGGAGCCTTGACTCACACTGAACAACAAGCTATAAAAGGTTCTTAAAACGACAGTGTTAAACAACTGAAATGGTAAAACCAACGGCCAATCAATATGTTAAAACGAGAAACTATACAAATCTATAAATCATACTAACAAACGGCAACCACTGAACTCCTAACTAATCAATACAGGTGCATACAATGCAGCTGGTTTAAACGTTTTAACAGGCGGCTACCTTCACTCTAACTTGAGACAGTAGAGTAAAAATTACAACACAAAACGACACACTATAAAATATAAATTAAAATGGCTAGAAAATATATTACAAAATCATTCAGAAGAATGCAGCTCAGCGGATACATTCACTTAAATGTTGCGAAAAGATATATGTTCCTGAAGGTTCAGTCTTTCGGGACTTTAAATTTTGATTGGTGTACCTACAATAATGCATGGTATGTTCCAATACAAATAGAAACAACGGTCTAATCTATATAAAATAAACGAGAAACGAGAAACTCTTATGAACCACACTCATAAACGACAACCACTGAACATCAGGGTCCTGACTTAGGACATGTACAAACGAGTACAGCGGTGTTAAACGATTTAATTTAATAAGTACCAACCGCCACCCTTTCCTGAAACAATAGTATAACATATCATATATTCGTCAATTGAAGCTGTGTATTTTATTTTTTTGACAGTGGAAAGTTTTTTATGGCCTGACTTGTGCTTCATTTGGTATTCTGACGTATCCTACAATTGAAAATATCAGAAGCGCTGTCAGCTGTGGGGGACACAAGAAGGAATGTGGACATGCGCATCAAGACACGCTGATGGCGTTGTTTATTGTGGCGACCATTCTCATACAAGTGATTAATTTTTTCAACATAATGTTGTTAGTTACCTGGCGCAAATTTCGCGGAAACACATCAAACTCTCAAGGGCCATGTATAACAGCTACAAGTAAAACATCTCCAAAATATACATAGGATATGGACACATACATATTAATGATCAAATCTGTATATTTTTATGGAGCAAGGACAAACAAATAAACTTTGAGCATGTTGCGCGGTCGAGTATACAACTATTTTCTAATCAAATATCATCATTTGTTTTTATGACACGTACGTAGAAGTTAGCTTCTCTTGACACAGTAAGCTATTTGTTTTTGTGACACGTACGTAGTAGTTAGCTTTTCTTGACACAGTAAGCTGTTTGTTTTTGTGACACGTACGAAGTAGTTAGCTTCTCTTGACACAGTAAGCTATTTGTTTTTGTTTTTGTGACACGTACGTAGTAGTTAGCTTTTCTTGACACAGTAAGCTATTTGTTTTTGTGACACGTACGTAGTAGTTAGCTTTTCTTGACACAGTAAGCTATTTGTTTTTGTGACACGTACGTAGTAGTTAGCTTTTCTTGACACAGTAAGCTATTTGTTTTTGTGACACGTACGTAGTAGTTAGCTTTTCTTGACACAGTAAGCTATTTGTTTTTGTGACACGTATGTAGTAGTTAGCTTTTCTTGACACATTAAGCTATTTGTTTTTGTGACACTTACGTACCAGCTATATAGCTTTTCTTGACACAGTAAGCTTATGAATGAATACTTATTTATTTTGCAGTTTTTTGTTATTATCTTAGATATTATTATACATGTAGTATCTAATATCTAATACTATCATTTATGATTTTAACCTTATGTTACAAGATTTCCAAAGCATCAGTAAATACAGGTGAGCGACATATGTTTTTGAGAGCATCTCTCTAGTTTTATGTTTCTTAGGTAAATGATCCATTTCTCCGCTGCAAAACAAGTTGACCATATTCACTGTGTGTCAATCAAGCATGTTGTAGAGAAGGATATAGAACACGTGACCACATGTTTATTCTTAAAACTTTAATACAGCTTGAACCATGGAAGTTCTTCCACTATTCGTGTGTTTTATTTACTTAGATTTTTGTAACTTGTGATTGGTGTGTTTTAAGTGTTTTATGTTGGTGCTTTAATGTTGATTTTGCTTATCGTGTTCATGCGTGTATATTATATGTAGTATTTTAATTTGTTCAACCTTGCCTATCATTGCATTAAATATATGTGCTATGTCTTTTATACTTTAGTATTCAATTTGTATATTGTGTAAATGTATTTATTTATAGAGCTTGTTATTAATTTATAACATGCCAACTTTAAATACAGCTTTTGATTTGATTTGATTTGATTTGTCAGTTTGTCCACCATAAGTTATGAAAGTACTATACAAAAAAGTCTTTTAGTTCAATAAAATTATGATATGTACACGATTTTCTCCCAAAATTTATCAGCAAAATATTTAATATTCAAATTTATATATTTCAACCAAATATTTCATGCAAATCGCCTTGTCCTTAAACTAGAAATAGGGACACCTGCATGGTTTAAATTCTATTTTTATTTTTCTTCTTATACCAAAATCATATTCATAAAAAGTTTATGATTTCTCTGGAAATTTTATTTTATGTCAATCATCAGTATTCGACTGTACTAGTATCATGTAGTCATGGAAATGTGACAGAAATATTCTAAACAAAAGACTGTGTCCTTCTATTATTCATTTGAATTAATCGGTTCATAAAACAATGATAACTTGTACAAATCAAAATTTATACAACGCTCTAATTTGTCACGGTACACAAAGATATAAGATGACGTGGAATGATTGCCAATGAGAAAACTTTCCACCCAAGTCACAATTTGTAAAAGTAAACCATTATAGGTCAAAGTTCGATCTTCAATACGAAGCCTTGGCTCACACCAAACAGCAAGCCATAAAGGACACAAAAAATTTCTAGACATAAGAGTAAAACCATTACCGTTCTTTGACCGTGTCGCAATCCTTTTAACCCTTGGTAAAATGAACACAAAGAGTTCTTCAAATTGGACAGTCTCCAAAAATCCTATGGAAGAAAAATTTGTGTACCATAGATATCATAACCATTTATTTTCATGAATTTGTGATCTAATGCTATTATATAAAGTTTAGAAGAGGCATACGAAGATTTCTACGGTAAAATAACAGTATGCATGATCTAAAATAAAAATGCAAAACATTGTTCATCTAGTAAGTGTGGTAACAGTGGTGGTGTTTGCATTTTCAAATACATAAACCATATTTTATTCACATAAAATAACCTTTGGTGCTGATTTTATTGTTATAAACCTGTAGAATTACATGTACGTTTTAAAATATGAGAGTAAAACAATATTTGGACAACGTACTGTATGACTGGCTTGGATCCGTCCACTCTATTTCAGTTTTGAATGGGATATATCAGTTCAATTTAAATATCAATATCAAATATAAGTTACAAACAAAGAAGATATATGTCATTATAAAAGTAGTGCTACACTTGCACTCCCAATACACAAAATAACCCCTGAAAATATTCACAAATTGCATGTACACAAATGTATATGTATTTTCAGTTTCATATAGGTTGTCTCGTATCCTCCCCAAAATTAGTATACAGATACAAGTATACCACGGGCTTCTAACTCTCATCTATCAACGAAATGTGTAAAGATGGCAGTGAAAAGTCATGTTGAATTTTCCCTGTTTGAACAAATTCTTATACTGCAATTATATACCGTTCAGCGTGTAATTTTCGCCTACTTTCGCTGATAGATAAAAATCACCAAAATAAATTCCGCCAATTTAAAAGAGCTAATGTATTGATAAAAGTTTTGAATCCATCAAAATAAAAGCCGCCAAAATATTCCGTACAACTTATTCAATGAAAATCGCGAAATTTTACATCCGCGAAAAAAATATGAAATTCAACAAAAATCAGTTGAAATGGTCCCGGTGGAAGGAACATCTCTTTAAGAGTTGTTGTTATGATTTTATGAAGTTATCTTACGGTATTAAAGTAGAACTGGTAATACAATAAACGATTCAAAATCATAAAGCGGTTGAGACATGGAGTAAAATGTATTTCGTAGATTGTAAATCAACGTTCTATCTGCAAACGCAGTTTATGGATATATAGGATAAAATTACCCTGCACGTTTTACTGTTTGTCTAGCTGTCTGTCTCGACCAAATGCCAGTGTCTTATGTCTAAACATTATACAGTTCCTGACAATGATGTGAAAACCTCAATGTAGGTGGGATGATCCTTTTCATTTAGACCTCCCAGCGTCCCTTTGGACTTGAACCGAAACTCCAAAATTCAGAAGACCAGTAACTTCAGGAAAATTTAAGGACCGCAAAATACTTCCTTCGTGTCCGTATGTGAATGGTTTATGTGGTTTGTTTGATACAATTTAAAGTTAGAAGATAGTTAAATCCTCATTTTAAGTTTAGAAGGAATGTATGATGTTCATGTCCATCGATTTTTTATAAGGGATAGTGAATTACGGAGTTAAAAAATTTGCTTTTTAAAAAAAATCCTTAGTCATCGCAATTCGTCAAAGGAGTAGGTCCTGTAAGGACCGATTTTGGCCTCAAATTTCAGGTTTATCTGACGAAAGATTTTAACCACTTTTTAAACACTTAAGTGTCTATTTCATTTGAATAAATTAGTTAATGTAAAATATTTTAACTGATTTAGTCATTCAAAACGATCCAATTCTTTCTCAAATATGAAAAATCTACCAAATATGCCGAAAAATGTCAATTTTCAGATAGTTTTTGTCAAAAATGAAAGTGGCCGCATCCATGTTCATCCTCAACCTTTATATATGTTATGTATTATCATCAAATACAGCTAACATTTCAATATTAAGGATGAACACGAATGCAGCCACTTTCGTTTTACACGAAAACCGTCTAAAATTTAAGTAAAATGCTAGAAGAGTGGAGATTTGTTTTAGATACAAATGAAAGTATTATTTGGGGAATTTTGATATATTGCCTTTCAGATTGGCTTAAGTCACGTGGGCAAAACAGGGTATTATTATCCTACCCAACAGTAAAATTTTTTGGACCTATATTGGATGGGAAAGATAAAAATAAAAATGCCAAAATAGGGATACAGCAGTCAACATTGTGTTATTATCTTTAACACCCCAAAACAACAAAATATTTAAACATAAATAATACAATGACGGGATGTTTAAGTACAGAGCCACGTCATATAAACAAAGCATATTAGCATCAACGAAAGACAAGAATACAAAATGTTTCATGGCATAATAACGGGATATATAAGTACAAAGCCACGTTATATGTAACAAAGAAACACAAAACAATGGCTATCTATTGAAATTTTTCATAGTTGAGCGGGAGTACGACAAGGGGATACACTGTCTCCCTATCTTTTTATTTTGTTTAGAACTGCTTAGTACATCAATAAAATATGACAACAATAATGGACTTCTGAATGTTTACTCCACCAGTATGCTGATGATTCGACTTAGATCCTGGACGATAGCGAAGAATCTCTTAAGATAGACTTATTTGACTCATGCTCTGGTTTAAAGACTTATTTTGAAAAAATAAAAACAAAGGTATATGGCTTGGGTTAAAAAAAAGAGCTGTGGTGAGGAGCTTAAAAAATAAAAAAAAATATATTTATTTAAAATTACGAGGGGCAGTGTAGTAATGACACATATCGAATCCTTTATAAAATCACTTAAGCTAGCCTGAATTAAGAAAGTGTTATACACTCACAAATTATTCATCATGGAGGTGTTATTGGCAGATAGGTCATTTCTGGAATCATGTCTTTCACCGGAAAGATCGTCAATTTCGCACTGCTTTATGATGTCATTTACCAGATATAAGGCCCGCCTGTATCCCTGCTTATCTATTAAAAGTTTCTAGTACTTTCATAATCGTCATTCTGTAGGGTAGTATAGAAATAACTAATGTTCCGTAAGTACATAATAGTGATTGCCGTATGACTGAGGGTGGGTGACCATCCTTTAAGATTTTAATTTTGCAAATATTTTGTGCAGTACAAAATAAAACTTTATCATTCGTTTGCTCAACATAATAATTATGTTGGAAATTTCTATGTATACATTTTTGTCACGTGGTCATGGAAGTCACATGACAGATTCGTCTGAAAACTGTACCCCGGAACTGGCCTATACTCTTGAAATGAATGGCATTGATCAAAATCAGCACTCAATTTTTTTACAAAATGTAATTTCATCATGAGCCACACTGTGTGAAGCTCTGACCTCAGCCCAAAGTGACATCTGGTCTCAACCATTGATTGGTGGGAGAACAGCTTTCTATAATACATTTGTAGTTGGATAAAGAATAATATATTTTTCATAAACGATCTCAATAAGGAAATTGGCGAATTTTACAATTTTGATGAATTTATTAGAAACTATTATATAGAAACAACTTCCCTAGAGTTCTATGGACTACTCTTTGCACATACAAAGGAATGGAAAATGTTATTCATTCACATTATATATAGGAAGATGTGGCACGAGTGCCAATGAGACAACTCGTCATCCAGGTCACATCACAAGTCTTTTTTTTTTTTTTAAATTAAATACAGTCAATCACAGTATTGTAACCGACATATAAACAGTGGATAAAGTATCAAAACATTTCTATAAAAAAATCTTTATAAAATAAAGGAAACCCAATTTTGTATACAAGAAATTACTCCTTATAATTCTAGGAACATCTAATTAACTTAAGAAATATAAATATAGTGAAACAGAATTGTGCACTTGTTGTACAGAATCTAAAGAAACATATGTAATACATCTCGTTTTTTAATTTAGATATGTCCGAATATTCTGGCTTATTTTTTTTTATTGTTTTTCCAAAGTTGGAAGAGGTATGTTAAATAAGTTTTCACCCAACTGTATCAAGTATTATCTTGGGTGTTAAATACTATCTCTTTAAAGTTATTCTAAAACCATGTATTCTGATATTGAAGAAATATGCTAACTAATATTGAGGAAGATGTACAGTCCTATCGGTTACTGAATCAATTTTAGTACATCTTTATTTGTAGATGAGATTTGAGAATGATATGAAAATAAAAATTTATATTACAAAAATTCTACATTAGTAACATTGACCAACTTCATTGATTACCAGGATTATTACAATAATACTTTAAGGGAATTTCCTTCCACGAGCACCATCACAACACAACCTTTGAAATTATTATGGATGATTTTTTTTAACTTTTAATAACATTAGTATGTATTATTGAACAATTGTGAAAAGAGACTATTTGAGCAAAGTTAAATAACAAGATATAGGTGTTAGACCACCGATTCAAAATTCCTACCGTTTCAACCATTTGTTGTTTTTTTAATTAAGTTTAATCTCATAGTAACCAGGTATATCCTTCCTACATACCAATGTCAACCTGACACGTACTCAGTGTATTTACTTATGAGTATCGTACCAGAGTTTACCCCTGGATATTGGAAGCTGCACCGTTTCGTATATATTTATCTTTAATTTGTTAACTTTGGTCTCTGACACACACTAACAATTTGTGGGACGTGTTGCTGTCTCTGAATAGACCTTGTGTGAAGCAACAACCAGTGCTAACCTGTGCACTATTCCAAACTTTGCTGAATTCTACCTATGCACTACTATCCTGTGCACTACCTTGTTTGTTCAGCCTGTGCACTATCTGACCCGTTCCGCCTGTGCACTGCTGAACCAGTGCACGTATTTACCCGTGCACTATTACCGCACAGTCGTCTATGCACCTATAACCCGGTCCGTATGTACAACTTTAATACTCCTGCAACTTTATTCAGGTTCTATTAAATCTTTTATAAAGTTTAAAAAAAATTACCTTTTCCCTTCTTTAAGGCGTCTGGATTATCCATCAAGCGATCCTAATTCTGACAGTGCATTAGCTTTAAAAAAGTTTTGGACCATACCATTTACGTTGGATGGTACCATATATCTTATTCCTATGAATGTTTATATATACCTAAACCCTATAGCTAAACGTTTGAATGACGGCTCTTATGTTTACAACTACCGATCGGAATATTTCTGGGTTTGCTAATCACAAGCTGTCCGTTCGTGATTCTAAATATTATAAATTTCCATAGCAATGTAAAAAAAACAACACCAGAAAGTACACAACTGTACAATTTTCAAACATAATTCGTATAACAAGGTTTCAGCTTGATAAAAGAAATAAGAAGATGAACCCTAGTAAAATAAAACAGGTGAACCATGTTCACCACAGTACCCACGCCTCCAGGGAATGCGTCCCCGCATTTATCGATATCAATGGAGCACATCTACATCAAGTGGACAATTTTCAGTCCCAAACCATATCCGGGTATTGCCTCGAGCCATGCCATTCAAAACCTCAAATATAAATATCATGAGACAACTGTTACTTCTTCAGTAACTAACCATTATCACAACTCGTAGATGTATGATCTACCCGACATGATAAGATTCCCACTCAACTGTATTGTCTTTTCATTGGAAAAAACGTTTTTAAATATGTGCATGAACTTAAATATATCAACTTTATTCTAAGTACCCTTAAGTCCTTTTACATCTTTTAAAATATGTTTGCTGACAGATTTGTGAGCAATAAATCTTGAAGCATGAAAACTAACTAGCCAAATGATACATTTGAAAACCACTGAAAACATCACCAAGCCAAAACCGGTATGAAATAATTTTGCCGGCCACTTATGGACAACTCAAAGAGCTTGTTGAGAGGAATCTTTAACGTGCACAAAGCGTGGTACTCCCTGAATACGGGACTTCGGATTTAACGTCCCCATCCGACGGACATACATTATAGAATATACAAAAAAAAAAATAAAATTTTTATTAGTGATTCCCTCACTTTTAATTATAAATCATATTGCCTGTTAATCTAGACTTCAAAGCAACATCTATTATTTAGTGTCCTCATAACTCATGAAGCGTCCAGATTATGACATGCACTTAAGTTACGACAATGTCCGATAACTACCTTCTACCTCTCTGGTTGGTTTGTGCGTTTAAAAGTTAGTGCTTAAAAAATCAGCCCATTCTTCTTTCTCTGTTTCAGAGACAAGAATACCCTGATTGCCAATGAAATGCCATTTACGTCGGATACGATTATGACGGCTCAATCTTTCAGTGTGTGTGGATGTATCGACAGAAAAAGGTAGTAGTGGCATTGGTGCACTCGATATAGGTGTGGAAACTATAATATTTGGCGAGATTGAACTTTGAACAATACCGGAACTCTCTGGTACAACTGGGGTAGCTGTCCTGACTGTGCTGAAAGTTGTAGAGTTGTCAGATTCTAAACTACTGCTGTCTCAAACTATTGTAGCTGGCGCTGTGGACACAGTACACCACACTCTGGGAATTTTCATGGGAGATACTGATTTTTGTAACATGTCCATAAGTTCTTGCTTTCTTTTAGGAGCTGCTACTAAGTTTGGTTTTTTTTTTGGTTTGCGCACAGTTCCCGGATCATCAGGCGTATCAAAAATATCCAACACATCACAAGAATTCTGTGTTTCCAAGTCAGATTCCTCCAAAGTTTTCTCTAGACCATGAATTCGTTTCCTATGTCTGTTTAAAACCTATTTTCTTGACGAAGCATAATTACACCCGGATTCTGTGCACCGAAACTTTTCCTTTTCTCTTTTTACTCTTGCACACTTGAGCGTGTGTACATTCCATGCAGCCTCAGTTTTACAATATGTATTACAAAAATGGCAGTGCCAATTCTGTCTATTTCTCACTGTAATTTTTGTCCTCACCATTTCTGCAAAAGAAATTAAAATAACTCAATAACTTTTGTCGACATATTCTTTAGAAATTAACCAATATAATTATATTTATCTATATTTATTTAGTAATACATACTTCTTTTTTTTTTATTAATTTACAAATTTTAGAACATGATAAAGAATATATATATATTCCACTATGCGGTCCACATTATCTAACAAAATCATGCAGCCTTGCCGACTGCTTAGTAATCCTGCGTGGACGCCCTGCGTAGTCTGATTCATTCCTTAATTCACTTCGTTCAAAAATGTCCATAATGTTTCCCGCACTACCAAGGTCATTATTAGAAATTCGGGCACCACACTCTCCGGCTCCACAGTATCATCTTGGTTTTCATTTTCGTTCAACTCTGTTTCTCATCCTAGAAGTTGGTCCTTGTACAACCTCATTCTATTGACATGTATAATCTATGGTCGACCATGCCTACCACAGTTAATGAGATAGCTAACATCCGAGTATTCTTTGAGTACTCGAAAAGGACCATGCCAGTAGAATGTTTGGGAGCTTTTCGAATTGGAAAGATTACATATAGATCACCTCAACATGAGACCACATGATGTACGCCTAATCGCATGATGTTAAGTCGCGAAGTTGCTACACCTGTGGACCTGATCTACGAGGTACCTGATAATTTTAAGAAAATTCCCCAAAACATATGGACATGGGAACCTCAAGAACGAATGGAGGAAGCTCATCACTTTGTTAGAAAACACGTAGGATAGGAAATGGTGCGTCAGAAAAAGTATTATTACAAACAGTTAAACTGGAGAAACTTAAGGAAAGGCAACCAGGTATATGCCATCATAGCAATCACAATCGGCAGGTTGTTCATCAAAATAAGCAGTCAACATATTTGCCAATGTGCCATTGAATCTCTCTACCATTCCGTCACACTGCGGATGATAGGGCGTTGTTCTAGTCTTGCCTGTCTGTAGTAACTGACACATTTCTTTAAATAATTCGCTCTCAAACTTCGCACCTTGGTCAGAGTGAACTATAGTAGGCACGCCGAAATGCGTAATAACCTCTGCTACTAATATATTGGCTACCGTTGACGCAAGCATGTCAGGCATTTGAAATCTTTCAGTCCATTTGCTTTAATAATCGCTAATGACTAGGATAAACTTTTGTCCTCTCTCGGTTTCGGGTAATTTTCCCAATATATCCATAGCAATCCTTTCCATTGGGTAACCCGGTTTCTGCAACCGCATAGTAGCTCTTTGCCGTTTATTCTTGTTCTCTTGGCACAGACTTCACAATCGGCTATATATGCTACTATGTCCTGTCGTACACCAGGCCAGTACAACCTATCTTTGATTCTCGATAGTGTTTTCTTGATGCCAAGGCGGCCTGAATTCTTGTTATAAAGCACTCTTTAAGTATTCGACGTCTTTATGTAAGGGGCACTATCACTCTACTTTTGTTGTTGTCTCTGTGCAGTTTGCAAAGTACTCCATCCTCATCAAACTGCGACCATAAGCTTTTAATAACATAAATGTATATTCATAGGTTTTTCAGGTTTGGCTTGTGTCCGTCTTGTACCCACTGTCTTACAACTTGCAAATTCTTGTTATTGTCTTGAAAATGTTTGAGTGATGTATCGGTGTCGTCATTTGTGTCTCTTTCACATTAATCTACAGGCTTTGATGACACTGTGTGTACAAGATGTTGTGCCTTCCAATCAGAGATATATCCACACTGTCTACAAGGTATCCTACTTAACGCATCTGCGTTCTGGTACTGACTTCCTGGTCTGTGTTTTATTTTCATGTCATACCTCAACACCTCAAGCCATCTTGCTAAATGTCCCTCTCCGTTTTTGAAATAACCGTTGCAATGAACAGTGGTCGGTTCGAACGATAAATGTTCGGCCATACAAAAAATGACGAAAACTTTTGACAAAGTTTACTACTGATAATAGTTTCTTTCTGGTTACACAATATTTACGTTTTTTTTTTGAATATGTTCTGCTTCCAAAAGCAATTACTCTCTCTTTACCATCAATTTCCTGAGATAGCACAGCTCCAAAAGCGTTATTAATCGCGTCAGTGTCTAGGATATATGGTCTAGATAAGTCTGGATGCGCAACAATTGGTGCTTTAGTTAGTTTTCCTGTCAAGGCTTTAAAAGCGTCTCGACATTCTTCGGTCCATAAGTATTTCCGTCCTTTTTCTGTCAGTTGATGGAGACATTTGGCGATTTTTGCAAAATGTTCTATGTACCTCCGGTAATATTCACAGAGACCCAATAATGAACGTAATTCGCTCGCATCAATTGGAATGAGCCAATCCTTTATACTCTTTTTCTTTTCTGGGTCCGTTAACTTCCTTTGTAAATAGTGTGCACTTTTTGGGCTTAAGCTTTAGGCCAGCACCCTTCAGCCGATCAAAAACCTATCACAGATTCTCGAACATTCCCTCAAATGACTTTCCAACCACAATTATATCGTCCAGATAAACTAGACATATACTCCACTGTAGTCCCGCCAGTACCCTTAACATCAATATTTCAAAGGTTGCTGGTGCGCAGGCCAGACAAAATTCCCCTGATCAAAGCTTCTGTGTCTGGTTGTATGCATGTATCTTCAACTACTGACCCTCTGTAATAACCAAGCTGTCCGGTAAAGTTTAGTGGTATTACCTGGTTATGGCAAACCATATGTTCTTGTTAATTAATCAGGCATTTATTTTTCTTGAGAAAATCTAAACCAATTATACCCTTCACATGCTCAATGGCAATGCTTCCTCTGATAAGTATACATTTTGATCAATCCAAATGTGAAATTCTCCTTTTCCCGCAACGTTAAGTTCGGTTCCGTTTGCTGAAATAATAGTTTGAACCATTTGATTGAGCTTTGGTATCTCTTCCTTACTCAAACTATTGAATAGTTTGTTTGATATAAGAGTGATGGTTGCGCCTGTGTCTATTAGAACACTTGACTTTATATTTCCTATAGTAACGTCTATATATATACCCCTGCTTCGTAGAGTTATTTTGAATATTCAGTTTGATTTGTTTTCTCCGCTTCTTCTTGTTCGAGAATGCACTTGCCTTGCAGAGCCATTTTCATTGTTCTTGAATTGACCGTTCTCATTGCCGCCTTGCTTTCGTAGACAATATTCTCGCTAAAAATGTCCATATTTACAACAGTTGTAACATTGCTGATTCCTTTTCCATTCCGGATCGACAGTGTTTCTTTGTCCACCTATTTTAAAATCATTTAACATCATTCGAAGTGATTCTAATTGCTTCGTAAATGAATTCATCATTTCTGTAAACTTATCGTCCTTTGGTAATTCTTGTATACTAGTATCTGCAATTTTCGGCTCTACCTTGACACCATTTGCAAGTATGGTCTTAAGGAAACGGTGATAGTCCGTCGGAAGGGGACGATAAATGGCTGACCCGTGTTAAGAGAGAGCCATACCTCTTGCACGTTAAAGACACCCTTGTAGATTTCGAAAAAGAGTAGGCTAATGCCGCTACAAGGCAGCACTCGCACCCGCAAAGTGGAAAGAGATTAATATAAGTTGCAAAACTTGTTTCCCAATCCACTATATATAAATATGTTTAAACTAGTATCTGCGTGCTTAGCCCGCATCTGAGGTTTTACAACATCTTGTCGAAATCTGTGCGCCTCGTCTGAACAATACCAGAATCTGTCAGGTTTCTAGGTTGCTCTTTTGGGGTAGAGTGTTGTGGTGTCAAAAGCCCCGTTTATTGAGTTTGTCTCAACTTCTCTATCTTTTGCTTTACATCTTCCTCTAACGTACTTATATGCGGTTGTAAATCGTCCATATTTAATCAACTATCGGTGCGACTGCCAATATCCCACCGCTGCCACCAAAATTATGTCAAGTACTCGGTGTAGTGACTTATGAGTATCGTACCAGAGTTTACCCCTGGATATTGGAAGCTGCACCGTTTCGTATATATTTATCTTTAATTTGTTAACTTTGGTCTCTGACACACACTAACAATTTGTGGGACGTGTTGCTGTCTCTGAAAAGACCTTGTGTGAAGCAACAACCAGTACTAACCTGTGCACTATTCCAAACTTTGCTGAATTCTACTATGCACTACTATCCTGTTCACTATCTTGTTTGTTCAGCCTGTGCACTATATGACCCGTTCCGCCTGTGCACTGCTGAAACAGTGCACGTATTTACCCGTGCACTATTACTGCACAGTCGCCTATACAACTTTTACCCGGTCCGCATGTACAACTTTAATACTTCTGCAACCTTATTCAGGTACGCAGATAGATTTTTATTCAGAATCTATTAAATCTTTTATAAAGTGTAAATAATTACCTTTTGCCTTTTTTAAGGCGTCTGGATTATCCATCAAGCGACCCTAATTCTGACAGTGCATTAGCTTTTATACTATGTTTTGGACCATACCATTTACGTTGGACGGTACCATATATCTTATTCCTATGAGTGTTTATATATACCTAAACCCCTATAGCTAAACGTTTGAATGACGGCCCTTATGTTTACAACTACCGATCGGAATATTTCCGGGTTTGCTAATCACAACCTGTCCGTTCCTGATTCTAGATATTATAAATTTCCATAGCAATGTAAACAAAACAAAACCGAAAGTAGACAACTGTTCAATTTTCAAATATAACGAGTTCGTCAGCTTGATAAAAGAAATAAGAAGATGAATCATAGTAAAATAAAACAGGTGAACCATGTTCATCACAAATTAATGTAGTGAAGAAGACAACTAATACTAAAATTAATCCTTGTTTTTCTATTAATCTGAAATAAGATACGTTGGAGTGCATTAATCCTCATTTTCTTATGCAAACTCCTGAACAGGGAAAACTTTGGTATTTTGATATGAGCGTCACTGATGAATCTTATGTAGACGAAACGCGCGTCTGGCGTACTAAATTATAATCCTGGTACCTTTGATAACTATTGGCTCAAAATAGTATAATTATATTTCTCCTTCATCGAAAGTTTCGTTTTTGTTAGTTTAAATAAACGATGACACCAAAGGTCCTTTTTTGTCCCGGAAATCTGCTATACATATGCTCTAAATACCAGCAGCAATATTTGCTTGAGGCCACGGTGATCCAACATTTACAAAATTAAATGGAAAACCACAAGGACCATTCGACCAAAGTTTGATTTTTATAAGCCAAGTGCTTTCCAAAGAGATGTTTAAATTATATTTGAACGGATGAAAGGACAGCGGGCAAAATTACTGTTTTGTAGGGACCTTTTATAGCCGACTACACGGTATGGGGTTTTCTCATTACTGAAAACTGTGCGATTGCGTACGATTGCTTTCGTCCACTTCATTTGAACGTTCGTGAAGAGTTGTCTCACAAACGCCTAGATGCGACTTATTAACAAATGGTTGATTTTTTTTCTGCATTACTGTTCAATTATTTGGTTAATATATGGTATCATCTTACGTATTGCAATTAATTTACTCAAGAAAGCCAAAAATGGCTTTTAATAATAACTAATTTAAAGACCGAACTCCTGGGAAATTATTAACAGAAAGTCCCTAAGCAAATGGTAAACTCAACAGCTCAAACATATCAAACGAATGGATAACAACTGTAGGAAATGATAGATAAAACACGGTTTGTATGCTAGCTGAAACCCTTACTTATATGACAGTCACATAAAATTCCAGTATATATTGACAATGATATGTGTACAAAATGAACAGAAATAATAGATAAATATATATTAGGAAAAACCCGTACCAAGTCAGGGCTATGACAGTTGTCATCCATTAGTTTGATTTGTTTGAGCTTTGGATTTTACAATTTGATTAGAGACTTTCATTTTTGAATTTTCCAATGAGTTCAGTATTTTTGTTATGTTACTTCTTTTCATTAAGACTGGAATCTTTTATCAATTTTAATTTAATGATGAAAGGTCTTTTGAGAAAACGTAAGATATAGAAAATAAAATGTAAAGTAAAGTGGCAATAAAGCTTTACGTATAAATGCGTTCACAGCTTATATGTTGATGCAGTTTCACCAGGAATGCTCAAACCAAATATTTTCATGCCAATGATGTCAGAAGTGTGAATTTATCAATTATTAATATTTTCAATACAGGACATACGTTTAATGTATAGGTGTCTTGTCATTGACGATATACATAAACTTTCAAAAAGAATAAAGCGACACTATTGACAAATGATTGACAAATAACTTACCAACAGAAGTACTAGTTAAAAATTTTCCTCGCATGTTTATTTCCTGAACGAAAATATAGCTTATTAGTTTATTGTTTTTACATACTACGTCAAACTCTATTTTAAAGACCCAACGGGACAACATTAAACTCCTTCTAAGTTATATTAATACTATATAGGACATGGACATAACGTTCTCTTCTTTCTAAATATCAGTTTATAAAATGTGTTGTGATTCGGAGTTAAATGTTCACAAAAGTGCTCATGAAATCAATATGCTTTGTTAAAATATTTTGAAGTAAATAACCTTCTTTTGTCCTGCGACAACTACTGTCGCAAGTATTGCCATAGAACAACCATGTTATGTTCTATATTTTTTTTGAGAACGACGTTTACTTATTAGTTTGAATGTCCCTTTGATATCTGTCGACTCTCTTGATTACATAAATATCTACTTTGTTCATTTGTTCAAGGTCTGCAACTTGTCTTGAAACATTTGTTTCACAATAGGACCTCTTGCGTTAAACATTAATGAGTCAAAAACTTAACGGATAAAACAAATTAGAGTGACGATCATGTGATTTATTGTGTTTATTTGGTGGCAATTTTCACGCAACTGAAAGTATTTGAATAAAAGTTGATTTGTCATATAATATAACTATACACAACTATTGTATTGGTTGAGTTAGCTATTAAACAATGTTTTATTGATGGAGAATACCTCGTTTAAATCAGAAAATAAATTAATTACATGTTTCTCATTTAGGACAAACACAAACAGATTGCGGCGATGTAAGCAGCGCCTTTGAAAAGCTGCTATACGGTTTATTGTAGAATGCCTTACAGTGATACATAATTGCTAACATCTCCGTCGTTTAATTTCAGGGGAAAATTAATCTCATTGCCAATACAAAAACCACATCACGTTATTTTTGTGATGAAACGATAAGCATCTTCCTTACATCTATTCTTCTAAAGTAGATACCGATTTCATTGAGCTGCAACGCCGCTAGAATCATACAAAGTTGCAAAAATTTTACGGCGTATAATTGTTGTGTTTGTACTTCCTTAATTTGTCTTTGAAACATTTAATTTTTACACAGAAAACGGCAATATTTGAGAAAATATCCAAATTCGGAGACTGTTATTTATCTGTGTCTTATACGTTTTCGCGCAGTTGATGTATTCACATATTTGCATATCCAGATTGTTTATATTGCTTATAAGATTTTGCCTTAGATGTGGATTACCGTCAACGGTTTCTGAGATACAAGAGGGGTTGATTCCTGATGAAGTGATTCAGATGAGATTTTTTTTAGTTTTACTCTTTTTGGTACTGTCAGTGATATCACTGGTTTGTACGTCACTCATACGGTTATTAAGTAAAACATGTTAAAAGGGAATCTACTGAAAATCCAGTTAGCCACACTGTTTTTATTTCCAAACTACGTGGCTGAGATCTTTTGCATTATGTTACTTTATTTCATCTCTTTAAAGAAATATAACTAAATACATTAACCGTGTCAAAATCCAAACTGTGTCAAAATTATTACTAAATTTGAAAAAGGAAATGGGGAATACTGTTTCTTTGTTTCAACACTTCCCCAATTGTACCGTGATATCGCTGGCATCTTCGAGTAATACAAAAAAGGAAAAACTATAGATATACTGGAACATTATTACTTAGTAAACAACTATGTTCTAAATTTGTCAAGGAATCTGAATTTAGTTAATGTTGATTTCTATTTTGATAAGATGTAATACCCCAAGGGGCCGATGTCATTACCAGCCCAGTATCTAGTACTTCGGTACTGACATGAAAATATGAATATTATTTGATAAATATTTGCTGATAATAATTTTTCAATTTAGTTAGATATTGAGAATTACTAGAGCACGTGGGTACGTGACTAGATAACCGTACCTTTGTTTTATTTTTAGCCTGGATTTTTGTTATCCATATTGTCATCGATGTCATCGAAGAAAGGCGTACTTATTGCAAGAAGTCCAAAGTCCTTCTATTTAAAGCCTTCCAGGTTTTGTTGCTATAATTAACATTCTTAAAATTTAAATAGATAAACCAAAATTAATATCGATATTGAGGTTGAAGAAAACAGACTTGGTGAATAGTAGATAGTAATAGTTTAATATAGATGTAAATAGACACAACAGTAGTATACCCGTGTTCAAAAGTCATAAATCGATTGAAAAAAAAAAAAAATCCGGGTGACAAATCAAAACCGAGAGAGACACATCAACTATATGAGAGGAAAACAAAGTAGCAACAGGAACACCGAAGTGCAACAAAAACAAACGCCAACAGACATAGAAATGAAATATTTGATAATAACTGCAATATTTCTGACTTGGTACAGGACATTTTAAGAAAAAAAATGGTAGGTTAAACTTGGTTAAATGGACATAAGAAGATGTGGAATTAGTACCATTGAGCCAACTCTCAAGGCATAATTTGTAAAAGTTTTCCATTATAGGTCAAAGTACGGTCTTCAACATAGAGTCACAAAAATGACGTGTAAAACCATACAAACGGAAAACCAACGGTATAATCTACATCAACAACGAGAACTGAGAAACACAGAACATAAAGTAGCATGCAAAACCTCCCGTTTGAAACAATATTAAAAAATATCGCTAAATAACCTACTGGAAGAGTTATGGAATTTACAAAGCGTAAAAGGTAACTTCAACCGGAAATTACATGCGACATATACTGTTATGCTCACTTTTCTTTTACCTTTTTAAAGTAGATCGGGTGTCTTTTTGGACATCCTTTATGGAAATGTATCAAACACATTTTTTGCTTTAAATCTATTTGACCAAGTATTATTTAATGTAAAACAGAAACATCTGAAAGTTAAAATCAAAAGATGCAACTATCAAATATATAGTCTCATGGAATGTATTTAAAATCAAAAGTATTAATGAAAAGCAATTGTCACATTCAGTTTTAACAAAATATATCGTTGAATTATTTATCAATAATGAAAATTTAAACATACTTCGTTTCATACTGCAACTAGTTGTGTTTATTTCCTAAATATAGTAGCAAAGTTATATTTTGTACGATGTCAGTTTTATCATGAAACACTTTCTCCACAATAAGGGATCCATTAAGGGATGAAAATAAGTTTTACATTTGTGTTACGATTTGAAAAGCTATCAATTTATTAATTTAAGTTACAGTATAAAAACAATATTAGGTCAATGTAATAAAAATATAAACTTGTTTTGTACCCGACGCACAACTGGGGAAGGCTCGGTACAACCTCGCCCTTTCCCAGTTGTTCAGTCTCATACAAAATAATTTATATTTTCCTGACATTGACCTTATATTGTATATTTTTATAACCCATGTAAAATAACTATGAATTTACTACTTTGAATGTTTTTCAACGGAACACTAGATAACCCCATTTCTCAAAATCGAATTTTAAGTATATTTATTGTATGTTTGTTTACAGAAAAACGTTATATATTTAGACACAATTACTACTTGAACTACAAAAACTATGACTAACAAAATGTACACCTTGATCAAGCTTAAACTTTAAAATGTCAAGTAACCATAAATAATTACAGTTTCCTTGTGACGTTATGTTTCCTCCCAAAGACAGAAAATAAAACGTCGATTAGTAAATACAATAAAATCATTGTGGTATCAAACAAAACAATAAAAAAAAAGTTCTATCCTATCACAACACAAATTTACAATTTGCCTATATAAGATGACGAGGAGAGAAATGTACAAACATTAAAATAAAACACAGAACAAATAAATATGATCTTAGACATACACAATCTTTAACCATCCTTTTTATTTCTAATATATCAGAAACATTATCGCATGTACATATGTATCACCTCTTTAAACTTTCTGAATTTGCTAGAGGAGATACCTTATGCAATTCTTTTTGCAATTCACTAAATAAAGAACTAGGACTAGTAACCACTAGAACTAGTAACCCTGATAAGCTGCCCTCTGAAGAGAGTTTTCAAACTTTAGTTATTTGTGTAAATCTTATTTCTAATGTATATGCTCTGCTTAATGGAATACTTTGATAAATATATCATAAATATACTAACAAGAAACAGGAATATATATATTTTTAAAGTTTTAATAGAAATTTGTCACCTATTTGATTAGTTTTTTTTTATGTGACGTCACTCTAAATTTTGTTTTAAAAGTTAAGAATAAGTATATGAATACCATTTACCAAATATTTATGAAAGAATAATATTTGTTATGACATTTTTTGTCAAATTATGCATAAATAGTTATCACAGGTACCAGGCTAATAAGTTAATACACCAGACGAGCGTTTCGTCTACATAAGACTTATTAGTCACTCTCAGATCAAATTAGTTTTAAAGCCAAACAAATGCAAAGTTAAAGAGCATAGAGGACCAAACATTCCATAAAATGAGGTTTTAATGAAATTTAACTATATGTTTAAAATCAAATATACATCACTATTGACCCAACTTCTTTAATCCAAAGTATTGGAAGTTTTTAACATATTTTTTTTTAATTTTCACAACATATCGCATTATAAAATTTTTAAACATGAAGGGCCAAAACTATGAGGTAGTGAACCAACTCGCTTTTGATGTGTTTTGTTTTTTGAATTTGCCATGTGATTATGGACTTTTTGATTAGATTTTCCTCTAGGTTCAGTAATTTTGTGATTTTATTTTTAATCTCATATATCAGCAATTAGACAATATGTTCTACAGTATGCAGGGAATAAGTACTTTTAGCCTTTTGTTCTCATTATATCACGAATGACGAGGAAAAGCTTACAAGAAATCTGTAGACTCTTTTTTTAATTCAGGAATGAACATCGTTGACATTCATATACAACATATACAACATTTTAAAAACATTTCACTCTTAACAACAATCATAAAACACTATTTCTCGTAACAAACATAAACTGTAAGAACTGGCCAAAGGAATATGTGCTGTGCGCACGGTATTACTCTAAATACTTTCAAATCTATGTAGCTGTAATCATGTCAATGTAGAAGATTGTAGTTTTTCATAATTGTATTTTACCTATTGCTGTTACACAAACCACAAATAAACCAGTTGTTCTATTAATTGATTGATAGTTGTAAAACGTCATTTTAGGTATTTAATACTATTTCGTGGAATTCAGTTTTTGAAAACGATTAGGTGCAATGATTGTGTTATAAAGCTATGCCGTTGAAAGTTTTGCAGAAGTGCAACGGATGTAACGCTGTTCAAAGTGCGATGGTCTACGCAAAAATACATTTCAAACGCTTTTCATGTCGATGCATAATTCAATGTGTATGTTCAAGCAGTGTTTAAGGTTTTTACATTGGTAAGGGGCTTATAAAAATTTCAGATTACGGAAGACGGAATGGATAGGGGAAAGTTAAACTTCACCAACGATTTTGCCTCGAAATCTTTAATTTCTGAATAAGTATGTAAATGTTACTGAGGGGAACCATTGACGATAATGAATGTAGTTTATGTACTAGCTTTCAAAACATCTACTTCTCAGATTTTCAGATATCAATCATGCGTCAAATTAACCATTATAACAAACCTAATTCCACTATTAATCTTTTATTGGCTAAAAGCAAGAGGGAACCTTTTGATAAAATACTCTTTTTACTGCGAGAATTCGAGAAATATAATAAGATGTCCCTGTAAAGTTTGACAATTATTTTGCTAGGCAACGTCAATAACCTTGGTTTATAAGGTTTTATATTTTGTTTAGTTAACATTATTCAATTTATTTTCTGCAAACACAAGGAGTAGTTTATTATCTTCAGTAAATACTTCGAAATTGGAGAAAGATGTCATAAATAAAACAATTGTTGACTTACAAGGATATATCAGCCAATAGGACATTCTCGGTAAAAAAGTTTAAAAAAATGTTAAATCATTTATAAACCTTACTAACAATCAATGATTGTAAAATATCACTAATAATATGAATATTTAAAAAAGACGTTTTGTAAAAGCCTATTTTGAAACAAATTCTGTTATATTCATACAACGATCAAGTCTCAAATACATCTTAATTAGAAATGAGGGTCCTGGTTTTATTTAATCATTTTAAGGAATAATTTGTCCATTGGTAACTTTTTCTTTGAGATAGGAACGGTTTCACTAACGATACAAATGAAAATTCATGGCAAAAATCCATTGAATATCATTTTTAATAACATACGAAATTTCTAGATAGAAGTCAGAAAAAAATAGAGAATTTAATGTATCTAATGAAACCCTTATATCAAGTTTATTAGGATTGATGCAGTCGCTTTCGTCATGAAGATTTAATTATTTAGTGAAAGGACAATATCTATATAACAGGAATTGAAACAAAAATATAATGCAAGCTGTGAAATTCTTTCATGAAATTGATTGCATGATTTCTGCTTTCTGAAATAAAAAAAAAAAAAATACACGCAGAAAAGTTCAATTGATTGTCATAGCAATGTCAATTGACTTTTCAAAACCACAACTATTTATCATCAAATGCACAGTTGACATGTCGTAACTAAGGAGTAACCGCCATATAGACTAAACGTTGGATTAATGCAATAAAATTTTACATGACAACATACATAGACAAACACATCAATTAAGGTAGAGGGTGTCTTCCTCCATCTTGGATTTTGAAATACCAGAAAACATCGGTCTAGATATTTGATTAAATGTGCAATTTTTGAGAGTAGTAAGTACAAAAAAAATGTAATTCATGTGTAAGAATTTTATTCCAATATAGAAAATGAGATGTTTTATCATATTTATGGTTGTATTTTACAAAAAAACAGAAACTGTTGTTCAATTCAATTTATTCAAATTTGCCACATAAGGGGAGGCAACTCAAATGATAGGGCAGATAATTCAGATAAAGGTACTTTTACAATAGAATGTGTAAGGAATTTCTCAATTTTATTATGTAGCAAGAAACGGGTCCGGTGACTTTACTTTTTCTTTTTGTTATCTAAAAGCATACATTTAAAGCTATCTTTTCATATTTTATCTCAAAATTCTAGATCTATTGTGCAGTTTCGTATTATGGCAGAAAATTGGGTTTTTCCATGCATAATCTATTATACAAAATCTGTCAATTTTGAACAACTTGTAGCATGAAAATATGCACCGTGACCCATTCCTGTTATTATCTTTTTTTTTAAAAAGCATGATATAAACTACATTTTGACAAATTATTAAAATATTCTATGGGTTAAAATTTAGACACCTCATCTACCTTAAATGAGATTTTGAAGCGAAAAAGTACGAGAATAATTTCAGCTACTGATTTCATTCGTATGACGTTATGTTTTCTTATAACGCTTATGCGCCAAGCTCATTTATTACATTTGGCGGATTAATTCCTTAAGTAATCCTATACAATTACAAAGATTTAATATGCTTTTCATATGAGTAGAAAACATATTTACGTTTTTTCCCGATTATAAATATAATAATAGTGAAGTATTCAACTGCATGTGTTGTTACTCTGTTTTTGTTTTTGATTGGACCGATTTCGTGTCATGAATTTTTGATTATACCCCTCTTTTAAAACGGGCAAAATATGTACGTTACCTATTGTACACACACTGATATATAGAACCTTTTAGTATAAAGTAGTAAATATCTATGTTTGGGTACATCTTAAACATTAGATAAAATAAGTGTAGGCCCATAATCGTTATCAACAATATGATAAACATTTGATAACTAGTTATATGTCTAATAGTCTGCAAGGCCAAGAGGACAACATAGAGAAAGTATATAAAAAACAACAACAAAAAAACCAAGCGTAAATCATATCACAGAATAAACATATAAAAAAGTAACCAAATTACTGAACTCCAAAGCAAATTCTATCAGATGACTTAAAAAAACCCTCAAACGTTATCAAGCAATGGAACAAGTTGAAAAACAACTGTCTTATTTCTGACCTGGAACAGGCATTTTGAAATATAAGGAAAAATGGTTTTATAGCTAGATGAACCCCCACTTATAAAACAACTGATTTGTTTGTTTTGAAAAAATGGGTGAGCAACACAACAATAGACGAAAAATTTAAACAACACATAAATGTGCCTACTACTTCATTAGAAAACAAAGACTGATTAACAGGCTTCCCAACAAAACACATCATTGATCACGGGTTCACTGAACGGGCAAGAAGATCACGTTGTCTTCTGTAATAGATATTCTCCCTAATGTCATTTCTAGATTTTAATCAAGATCTAAATTGCGAATACGATGAATCTGATGTGAAATCTTTCACGCGAACTTTTCCCCAAAAAGCTTAGTTGATATTAAGTTGTTTGAACGTTGTTTAGAAATACGTGAATAGAATATGCGATTTTCACGTGAAATTCATGTCATGTAACTATTACATAAAGTTCATGTGAATTTATGTGACAGACATAAGTTCACGCGAGTTTCAAGTATAAGCTCGTTTATGGTGCAAAGCACGTGCTTTTTATATTTGGTAGACCAAATATCAATCAACATGAGATGAAATTTGCATGTGTAATGAAGCAAAGCAAACTGATACATATTAGTGGAACATTTTTATTCATGTAACTACCACTCATATACAAAAATCATATATGCGTATTCCGTCAAACACATGATTTGTGAAGTACTCCTCAATAACCTTTAGAGGACAAGTTATCCAGACCTGTTATATTTATTGTTTTTAATTTACTTTATTTCAATCATTTATTTAAAGATTGTCGATTGTAAGCCAATTTTTTGAATTAAAGTTGATTTTTCTCTTACTTTAGACAGGATGTTAAATTCACTTAAACACGATAAAACACAAGCCTAGACGTTTAAGGTGTTTAACAACGAGTTTTCTTTTGATAAGCATAAGGAAGGATTTAGAAGTTGACATTTTGCCACAATCGTCAACGAATAGTTAAATCGTATTTAAATGAAAATAATATCTAAAGACCGCTAGTTTCAACACTTCAAAACGTATAATAAAACTGTCAAACACTGCATTGCATTGTCATTTACCAATCAAATATTTCTCTCGTAAAAGAACATTTTCTGGTCAATCATGCTCTTCCATTAAACAGTAATAATAGTTCTTCTCGAATCTATCTTTATTTAACAGAGAGTATGGAACAAGGAATATATTTACTTCTTAGTTGTGTTTACGGTAGGTAAAATAGTCATTTATACAAACAAACAAAAATATATGATGTGTTTTTTCTGTGTAATTAAAAAAACCAATTTCTAATCACACAGAGAAAAAAAACACCAGAAAAATCAGTTGGCAATAAAACGATGTTACCTAAACGTGATAGGAAGAGCATGTATTTTTTTTGTATGAAATGTTATCATGATAATTGTAATATGATGTTACCATGTATTATTGATTCATAATATCAGATTACTTTCATGTATTATTATTTGAAAAACGATTAGGAAACAATATATGCGATGATCTTACTCTTCTCTTTGGTACGTTTAAAATTGTGTAAGATACTATGTTTTTGATAGCAAGTAATCTGCATAATATAGAGAGGTAATTATTCAGAATGAAATTGAAAGACAAAATTGTAGACATGCCCAATGTCAAATAAATAAAAAAAAATCATCTCAGATTATTTTCATACATGAGAAAACTACTGCCTAGTTGTCAAATTTGAAAACTGTGTAAATATTTGGAAAGTCATAAGCTTATTTAAATAACACTGCATTCCCCTCTCTATCTAAACATAATAATTAAACACACGCTATCTACTATAAATGCATTTTTTATTTTTGTTTGTATTTTCTTGTAAGTCGACAAATAATACTTAAATCATAAAGACAGATAAAATAGCTTTCATTAAGGCCCTATGCGTATACAAATCATATTTCTTTAAATGAATTGTTGCCATAATTAAAAGTTTTTACTTGGTGAAATGCCCAGATACAAAAGCACTGCCATATTTAAGCGAGCATACTGGTGAAACCAATCAAGTATATATAAAAAAGAAGATGTGGTAAAATTGCCAATGAGACAACTCTTCACAAGAGGCCAAAATGACACAGAAATTAACAACTATAGGTCACCATACGGCCTTCAACAATGAACAAAACCCATACCGTACAGTCAGCTATAGGCTATAAAAGGCCTCGAAATGATAATGTAAAACAATTCAAGCGAGAAAAACTCACGAACTTATTTATATAAAAAATTGAACGCAAAACAAATATGCAACAAATAAACAAACGACAACCACTTTATTACAGGCTCCTGACTTTGGACAGGCACATACATACATAATGTGGCGGAGTTAAACATGTTAGGGATCCCAACCCTTCCCTAACCCGGGACAGTGGTATAACTGTACAACATAAGGACTGTTCCATATATAAGACATGGTGAAATAAACCAAAGTAATACTTCAACTGAAAAGTGACCCAGACAGAAGCCAAAAATTAATTGATCACATATCCGAAAATGTCACCATAAAAGGATGATAGGCGTTTAAAAGAATGTTAGGCGTTGTGATCGCAAACAAACTTGTTTTATATATTGATATGTTAACAGACGTTTAATATTATAAGAGTATCTCATTGTGTATCCATACTTGTCTACTTGGTTGTTTTGCTCATACGGAGCATAACTTGTACATGTCGTACAAACCATTTTCAAAGATAAAACAAAAACGGACCTTAACAAGTTCTTTAATTTCCCTTACTGTTATGTTAAAGTTCAGTCACTAAATATCCTACATTACACTGAGTTTTTGTATCCCTATATCCAAGTAAAATTGAGACTAAGGATACAACCGACACTAACTAAAAAGTCTACTTCATATTTTGATCTTTTTGTTGATATTTACAAAGACATCTTCAAACTAGCAAATATGAAATTGAGAATGGAAATGAAGAATGTGTCGAGGAAACAACAACCCGACCAAAGAACTGACGACAGTTTGAATATGTTCATTGTATTGATGTATTCTTGTTCCATTTCATATGATCCGACCGTATGTATACATGTTATAAGATCGAACGATCAGGAACAAGAACTGTTTATAAACCCCAAAATGTATTTAGATTTATCAAAAACAGATTTAAATATCGAGATAAATTTCGATAAAGAAAAAAGAGGGTTCAATGACCGACGTTCCTGTGAGCTAAGCCATTGACTTCTTGTTTTAGATTACGTTTTGATATTTCTTGAAGCTATTTTCCTAAGTCGACATATGGCACTTTGTGATGACAAGTCAATAATGACCATGCAAAATGACTCTACTCTATTTCTTTGATGTAGATAAAACTCACGTTGTTTCACTAATCATTAGCAATGCTTATCATATGATTAAATAAATCAAAATTTCATTTTTATCAAACTCTTACTTTTCAACGTTCAACATAGCAACAACACGGACCATACGCTTACATTTGGACTATATGATTATATAAAGATTAATATATGGCCTTTTCCTATCGGCCCGGGTATCATCCCCATATCAGTCCGGGCCGATATGGAAAAGACCATGTATTAATCGCTTTATCATATACTTCCGACAATTGTTTTATGCACGGCAAATTAACAAATAAAATAACTAGAACAGTCAAAAAGTTTATATAAAAGTTAGATTATGAATCCAACAAAGTACACTCTAATTGCCAAACAATCACTACCTCCATATTTATTTATGTTACTACTTCGAATTACTTTAGAGGCATTTTGAAACATTGAAAAATTGGAAGAGTTTTATGATCATTATTACTCCATGTCAATATTGTCAATGGCATTTGTTAGCAAGTACTAAACTATCCCCACAAAAGTTCACGTATATTTTGACGTCGTCATAAAAAATGTCTGACGTCACAACAGAAAAGCAAGCAACCGATACCGGAAATACCGGAAGTAACTTGCACGAGAGGCACTATTATGGGTTTTGTGCACGAGATGACCCTGATATGGGTTATCAGGCCGGGTGGGAAATTATGGCTTGTGTACTTCCGCTCATTACACATATTCAAAAGCTATCATATCAATGCTAAGTATATGATAAATACGTTCATCATATACTTAGACTAAATAACATATGATTTTTACTGTATGATAATAGCATTAAATTAACGTAAATTCCATATTTTTCGAATTGGTGCTTAGCGGGCTGATATGAAAAGTTTATCACATGCCTTTCCGTAACGTTATCGCATGGCATTCCGATGATACTCGGCAAATTCCGGAAAATACACCTCAATGCTACGATTTCTATGAAAAGCATTACAAAGTAGTGTACAAAACAATTATTTTAATACTGGAAAATATATTGTGTAAAAATAATAATAATAATAAAAAAAACACAAACAAATTAATAAATAAATGCATTTTTAAAAGTTTCAAACATAATTTAGAAAATTACATTAAAAAAGTTGACTTTTCCAAACAGTGTTCATTATGTATATTTTTGTCGATTCGTCCATACTAAAATATGTTTCTTCTCTGTTGAGGCATATTATAGAAAGATTTCATATCGAATGGACTAAGTTTGGGGTCCGACGTCCTTGAACTTTTCACTCTTGGAAATTCTATTTGGGAACCACGTTAAGGGATCAATGTATGAATCTGTTATTTTTCTCCCTTGTTGAAGCATATGATAAAAAAATCATAACATGTCATTTTTCATATCGCATATATTATCAGCCCTCGGTCAATATCAGCCCTCGAGCCATGTGGCTCTTGGGTTGACATTGAACCTAGAGCTGATAATACATGCTATATGAAAAATGCTATGCAATAATCTGATAATATAGTAATGAAAATACTTATTTTATACAAATGCTGATATTGTTTGTTACTTTTATATTTATAACGTCTGGGTAGTAGTCAACGATCGTTAATTTGAACTGTATTTATCTTTAAATTAATATAGCCTGTTGATTTATGTTATAATGCGAAAACATTTTGAATTGAAGATGTTTAAAATTGAACAAACATTATTTTTTAAAATTGTTGTTTTCAGTAATTCATGGCCAGGACCCTTGTTTAAGTCAAAATATAATAAATGACACAACACGTTTAGTTAACCGCACACTGGGATCATCAGAACCTGAACAATGTGACCGACTGATAAAAGAAGACTGGTATAGATTTCAATACGACAGTAACATACCTACAGAATGCCCACCAGTACTTCAATGCAGTTCAACAGGACCGATATGGATAAATGGTAAAATTAAACATATCTTTAAAACGCAAACGCCTTGTACAATTTACTCGTTAGTACTGCTTCGGGAGATATATTTTTAAGAGTCAGCATTTCCGAAACTATTCTAATTCAAACAAAAGTCAAATTTCACTGAACAGATGTAATTATTTTTTTATTTATTGATAAAGATATCAATAGTACTGCCAGGTGGTCTGTCTAAACGTTTTGTTTTTTTCAAAGAGTATATGAATTTATGTATTCTATGTTGGTTTTTATATACAAAAAAGAGAGAAAAATAGGCAAAGTGTGCAAACATTAGAGAATAGTGTGAATTTTTTTTAGAAACAATTGCATAAAACCATTAACGAATAGCGACATAATAACCCTTACACGACCTTTTCCTCTGTGTCTTAACTATCCGGCTAAGCATATTCGAACTTACAAATATCTAATATCCGATGCGGTAACGGATCATCAACAGACAGTATGATTTATTTTTATTTATATGTTATTTTTTTTATATTGAAGAATGGAAATACATAAATAACTTTTTTCAATTTTAAGATATTCATTTTCTGCAATAGTTTTAGATGAAGGAAGAAATAATTTTAATGACGATTGGAGTAAACCACCATGCCTCGATTTATTTCTCGTTAAATAAAGAGGTGCAATATATAACAGTGACATTCAAACTCATAAATAGAAAATAAATTGACAACGCCTTGGTTAAAAAGATAAAGATAAACAGATAAACAATAATACACGAAACACAACATATAAAATTAAAACTCAGCAACACGAACCCCACCAAAACTAGGGGTGATTTCATGTGCGCCAGAAGGATAAACAGATCCTGCTCCACATGTGTCCCCCGTCGTGTTGCTCATGTTAGAACAAATGCGGTAAATTACAAGTTCGTTTAATTGTGTTCATTATAAAATATATAAACATGGATATAACAAGACTAGTTACATTCAGCATCTCGATGTTTGTATTAATTTTCATGGAACGAAACAAATGTTTTACTGGAGAAATACAAAGAAAGGAAGGCTATAACGCAATTTGAGGTTAAGCTCTCTGTATGTTTTTTGTTAGGAAAAAAATAATCTGATCCCTTCATATTTATTGTGAAAAAGAGCATGTGTCAAATGTAGATGCATGAATTTTCATGCAATACAATTCATTAAAAAAATCATGCGTTAAAATCTTTTTAGCCCTACTATCTAACAATTATACCTAGTATAAATTAATAAAATAATATCAGTTCCTTCAAAAATTGATTACTGATTATCTCATTAATTTTAATAGTTTTGAAAATGAACGTTTTTATTTTATCTCTCCATTATGTAGTGATTATTAGACTTTGTTCTTCATTTGTGGGAAGTTAGTCAAATTCAAAATTGTCAATATACAACTTACAAGGGCGGAAATAAAGGTATTTTATGGAAAACAAAAATCCTATAAGAATTGTAAAAAACATGATATAAAATACTTTTTTCGTCAGTAATGGGTGTACGCACTTTTCGCTCCTGGATCCGCTACTTATAAATAATATAAGATATAACTATATCGTAAACCATGTTGACATTTTATGAAAATATAAAAAAAACCCAGACACATCTGCAATATTACGCAAACTTCTGGATTTCAAGTTTTGTATATCTGTCCGTCTGTCATTAAACTTCGGTTGTGATTTATTTAACAAAAGATCCATAAATGCAAGGCAAAATCATTATATTAAATATGCATACGAATAAGGGAATACGGGAAGTGTAATTATACACAAATTAAGAATGGTTTGGGTATCAGAAAAGTATGTGATTTAGCAAGAAAATATAAATGGTATAGACATATTTTAATTGAAAGGCCAAATTAAAAAAATAAAATTATTAAGCAGTCTAAAACCAAAAAAATGACATACAACTTTAGAAATGTCAAGTCAAATAACAAAATAATCTTTCTGCTTTAAAATGAATTATAAAGAAAGAATATTTTTTTTTAAATTTTGATGTAAGCAATCTTTCTTTAAAATCTCAGAATATAATAAAGATTTGGATAAAAGGTCATGGAATTTTCATTTCAATTTAGTGAGGTAACTTTAAGATGTGTTGGTAGAAATTTAAATGGAGAGAACACAATTTAAAACATCTTAATTGCATAAAGTTATTGCAAAAGTGTAGTTTGTTTGGATCTAACCAACCTTACACAATGTTCGAACGAGTGCTGACTTTGGAAGTATATTTATATTCGACAATACCTATTAGCAGTTTTGAATTTTTATATTCTTTGTTTTATCTTCAATTTACTCAATTTTCTTTGTAATAAATATGTATATATACATAAAGTGTTATGTATTACATTTTTGATGCCCTACATAGCTTGATGTTCGGTTTAAATCAAGGCGCGAAATTTGACCTATACTAGTTTACTTTTACAAATTGTGACTTGGATGGAGAGATGACTCATTGGCACTCAAACCACATCTTCTTATATCTATTATCCTGCTCATTATTAGTCAATGATATGTTCTAAATAGTCAAGAATTTTACTTTGAAATGATTAAAAACGGGAAAACATTTTATTATATACACGCTCCTCCATTAATAACTACTGCTTCCTTTGAAACTGAAAGAAATAAAACAAAACAAATGTTTCCGTTATAACGCATTTATATTTGTGTTATTTCACTAATATATTTTTATTAACTTGTGGTTTTCAAACCAAAAGAAAACGGGTCCTTTAAAAAACAAAATCGGGTTCTCGTTTAATAAAAAAACCTTGATAAAACCGGGTCCTTCCAATTTGACATGATCCATTTCTTTGTTCTTTGCAACTTAATACAAATAATTTGATACTCAAAGTGACTAGTCTTGCAATCTCAATGTTTATGTGTTTGTACTTTTTTTCCCGTACAATGTGTTTAATTAAACATATTCTGGGCAAGGTTCACACAAATAATCATTTTGACGTGCGTTTTTAATTATTTCGCCGTTTACCTACGTTGTAGAAAATATTACATCTCACAAGAGAAAACAGTTATATGTGTCTTTCTATTCTTCAATATCATAAAAATAACAACTAAATAAACAGAAGTCATACATCTGCTTTGTCTGTAGAAGGTCCGTCATCGTTCCGAATGTTAATGACTATTGAGTCCAAACATTTGTTTTCGGATTAGTTTAGACAAAGTGTATTTATTATATGTATGTTGAATTATGCATGATTAGAAATTATCATTTTATTATAAGACGGGATTGTATTGACAATATAGCAAATCAACGACGTACAAAAATGTAGTTGTAAGTCTCATACACATAATCTGTTGATATCAATTATCTGTATTCATATAAATTTTTGCTACAAATTTTTGAAGAATAAAAATCCTTTCATTTTATCTGAATTCTGTTTTAGGGAAATTACCTGTTGCTAACAATGAGGTAACATTGGCAGTTTGTCAAGTTGGATTTATTGGATGTTGTGTATTGACCTGGCAAATTCGAGTGAGACATTGTGGGTCATTCAATGTGTTTCGGCTCATACCAATACCAGCATGTCCAGGACGATACTGTATAGGTAATGTCTTTGCAGATGACAGACGACCGTTACTGTAAACACAATCTCTTTTCAAAACAAGATCTAATTCAATATGAATTATTGATTAAGCTTGTTTCATTTTTACAAATAAATGTAGGGTTAATTTCAACTGTATTTATGCAGAGGGTAGGCGTATTTACACTTGGCCACTACAAGGAATTGATAGGAAGATCTTAATACATATTTGAAGATTAAAATGGTTTTATTAGAACAAAATGTTTAAAATTATAATAATACACTGTTGTTAATAACAATTTCTTTATTATAATGTTGCATCGGAAGACGTCTAACTTCAGAAAGTTAAAAAATCACTTGCAGATTAAACCTTACATAAATTCTGTTTGGAATAATGTTGATATTGAATTTCATATCTGAAAAAATTTCCCGTATTTAATCATAATTTAACACAATGGTTTTGAAACACAGAAGTCATTATCAGACTCCCTTTGTATATATTAATATATATATATGCAAGTCAAAATTGAAAACTACGTTCAAACCTATGATTGCGTTGGATAAATATCTTTTACGTGTGCATGTAAAACAAATGTCGTTGTTGAAGGGTCTAAAAACAGCACAAACAACATTTTCCAAAAGACCAAAAAAGTGAAAAAGTATATTTTAACAAAACGCATTTGGCTAACAGGTCGAACAACTGATGTTCTTAAACCCTGCTGACTGCCGTTGACGATTGCCAAAAAAATTGATCACAAGATGTAACAAAATTGATCTTAATATTTATTTAAAACTAAACAGAAACCAATTAACTTGAGGCAAAGATGTTATACCACAAACATGAGCTGCAAAAATTTGAACGCCAGATCCGGATTTCGACACTAAATGTCTCGTCAGTGTTGTTTGGAAGCGAAACGGTATTTGGAAGGCCATATAATTTACCTCAATTTAGGATAGACTCTTGAATTTAAAGATATATACGTAACGATGTTAATTATCACATGTAACAGTGGGTTTTATTATCATTGTATAATCAGCTTACTTATTCTCATTAACCGTTATAAAGTAATTCATTCCAATCTATTCGTATTGTCTTCCATAAGATTGTACGTGTGAAAAGTCAAACTAATCATGTAAATAAGCTGGTGCCTCGTTGCTGTGTTTATAAAGGTGCCTCGGTTGAATTCATCTCTGGTTGACCTTAGCTCCGGGCTCCGGTCTCCGGGCTCCTGTAATTTAGCTCCTATTGATTATTTCTTTGTTCAGAGTCATGTAACCATATTGTAAACATTGATACAATAGTTTAAATAAATTTTACAGAAGAAACGCCAGCCACTTGTCAGCCTGGGTGGGGATCAGAAACCGGTTTTGAACCTTGTAAACGTAAGTAGCAGATTTGTAATGGATACAAATCTTTGTTAAGAATGGTAACCGATTTGTTTATACAGTATACATTGCTTCATTATTATACCGATATGGTTTATGAATTCTATTTGTGGGAATCAAATTACGTATGTATCACGTGTGTAACGTTTTGAATGTTAAAACTTCTATAGCTTTATCAGTCTGTTAAATCATGTCAAGTCAAAATATTTAATTTAATCAGGTAATGAAAATATCTTTATCTATGTTGATTATACACATGTTGGCGTTATAATTTATGTAAAAGACTGATGTTATAAAATAATGCATCAACTTCTTAAGCTTCTGCATGTGCCTGCCTGTCATACGATTTTGTACATTTTCAGATAAAACATGCTATGTTATAATGTTGTTGAGTTTTACATCGTTTTGTTATTACATTGTTGAGATATAACATGGTTGAACTATTCAATTGTTGAGTTATTACATTGTTATGCTCATCATATCTACCAGGATTAAAATGTTGTACGCGGAACTCGCGTGTCTTTTATCGAAGACTCATCAGTGACGCTCAAAAAAATATGTGATTGAAGACTATAAAAATCCAATGGATTGTTGAGATATAACATTAATTAGTTATTACATTGTTTACAGCAACTATGTACTGATCTATTGTAAATATTCTTTAAAATTAGGCATTCGTCGGTCAGAAACTTACTACTTTTCACGAGTATATACATGCATGACTGAACGGATATTTTAAAGAAAGCCGAACGATATCAAGTAGTTATTGAAGCTAATTAATCGAAAACAAACGGACAACACCAAAGTTTTAAAAGAAAAAACCCAAATGACAAAAAACAATATGGAAAACTAAAGACTGAACAACAAGAACCCAACCAAAAATCCGGTTGCACTTTCCAAAGAAACATAAATAGATTTTATCGGGGTGTAAGAATCTAGTTTTGTTCTATCTGTCTGGACTTAGGTGCTTACTAATACGCATATGTTTCTTCAACTGCATATTATAGGCATATCAATGAATAATATATATTTCTGAAATACGGATAAAACCTCCTGATGTGTTATTCGTATCATTTACTGCACATATATAATAAATGTACTAGTGAAATATTCAGCAGCAGTGTAGATTTTAATAAGAATATACATAGAAACTGGTTTTGTAACATAATAACGATATCATTGTTATGTGTCCGTAATAACAAATACATATAACCAACTTGACTTTTATTGATCTGAATTGGCTTGCATTTCTGTTTCGTATGCTCTTTCGTTTATCTCAATAAAAAACTTCATATATATGAGTTGCAGTTAATATTCAATATACTTAAATATCTTCTTATCTATTTGTTTTTAATTGTTAAAAAAATTATCTTATTTTCCAGTGTTTATACTTACTTGAATGTTTTATTACGACCTTTATACAGTAAAAAAGTAAAAGTTATTTTTCTGCCTAAGAAATAAAAATTAGCATTTGATTATGACACGGAATTTATCATCCTGAAACTCTTTTGTTTTGATTCGAGCATCAATGATGAGTCTTTTGTAGACTAGACGCGCAACTGGCGTAAATACAATATTTAAATCATGTCTAGATGTAAATATATAAAATGCGTTAATATTTTTATCCGTGTATCCATTACTATTTATAAAAAAAAGCAATTAAATGCAAGAATATTTCTATCATTTGAATTATGTTTTGATTCATGAAGATGGCATTTTGTTTGCTTTTAATATTCGTTGACATGGCATTGGCGGTTGAAAATGAAAATTGGAAAATGAATAGAATATACTTGAACCAGCATTTGAGTAAAGAGAGTAGACTAAGGGTACGTATCCAAATATATGTTATGCTGATTATTGGATATGTACAGATAACGTAGCATCAAACTTATTTTAAGAAACAAATGAAATCGATGTTTACATTCTGATATGTTTCATATTCCAAAATAAAGTCACACTCTTGGCATACTAATGACATTTCTTATAACCGAAATGAAAAATGAAAAAGTAATGGGTATCAATTCATGACACAAAATTAGAACAAGCAGAGCAAAACACACACATTGCTAAGGAACACGTCAATTGTTTTTGTTTTATTTAGTGCAAGTATAAAAAGGTAAACATTTCTGTTAGAAATAAATTCAGATACCAATAGTCATCATTGAGAATGTCTTCCTTTTTAAAATGACCTGAGATTGTTATAAAATTGAGCCATTGTGCCATGTATATACAGTTCTTATAATTTTTATTTATTTGGAGATCTACTATGTTTAATAGGCAATGTATATAATTGTCTTCAGTAAATGATGATTGTCAATGATTGAGTTTATTATTTTCTTTTCAAAATATTCAAGAATTTTATAAACTTTCGAATTCACAAGTGAGAGAAAGTCAATGTCCAATGCTTATTCAAAGTGTAAATAATTCACGTCCCATGGACAATTTGTTTTAAAAAAGTGCGTGTCAAGATGGACCATCAAAAGCATGTGTTTTATCTAAAACCTCTAAAGAATTTTTAACACTTCAAAAATAATTAATATCATTATTTTCATAAGCTTTATTACAAAAGTTGGTAACAAGTTATTTGATAGTAGTAAGGCATTAGTTAGAAGCACTGACAGATTAGTAGTAGATCACTTTATAGATGCAGAGAAATGGTTTCTTGTGTAATTTAGGTAACCAGTACCAATTCGGGACTTTCAATTAAACGGAAGAGGCTTTAAGCTGGATAGTGGCAGTGATATGCTTGTTTACTATTTGACTCTCTGTGGAGAGTACGGACCTGAACGTAGAAGATTTAATATTTTCGTTTTGGTGAATTTCCGTGTAGTACATGCGTCACACCACCACTACATTATTGGCTGATATGTCTGCCTGTACGAACACAATTGCGAGTAATTAGAGTTTATTTTTAATTCTAGATTCTATATCATGAACCCTTTTCTTAATGTAGGAATTGTTTTTAAATGAGATATACCAATATAAACAGTATTCTTATTTTTATTCAAATAAATGTTTAGAGATTTAATCAGATTATTCATGTATAGATCAAATTTTACAGTTCGTAGACAAAGCGTCTTTAACGACCTGACGATACTGTTTTCAATCTATTTAGATAGTGGACAGTTTTTATGTCATTTCCTCTTCTCACGGTCTTTCGACGATGTTGATGTATCCTTTAATGACATGACCTGAGGGAACATATCTAAAACTAGATGGTTCGCAATTTCAAGTGGAAAGAACAATATTTTCTATATTGACGTCTGATGCAACTGACGTATAATTAAAAATCAAACTTCTGAAGGTTTGTTTTATAAAAATACGAAATAAAGGTGATTCTATATTTTCAAAAAAGGAAGGTATTTGGCTATGAATGGAATAGTCATTAATTATACTAAATGAGTTAATAAAATCAAAACCTCTATTTATAAATTTTGATTTATGAAAATGTCGTTTATGATTGAAAGGTTTATCGATACTAGAAAAACAGCCTGTGCTGACAAAAAGAAATAAACGGGTATATTGATACAACGGGCTGAAAAGAGCAGTTTCATCAAACTCCACATAACTAGTTGTTGGTAAGATAAAACTGGATATAAATCTATAATCAAACATATCACATATTGATTTTATTAAGAAAATGTTCATTCATATATTCATTAAGAGTTATTTTAGAAATAATTCATGGGGGCTTGAATATATCGTGATTTTGCCACGGGTTGGCCCTTTATGACAAATAGCGAAATAAATATAAATGAAAAAATGACGATATGTTCAAGCCCCCATGAGTTATTTCGATTCTAATGGGATAAATACGGCAATTGTTTTGGATTTGGTAGCTCTAGGTGAAGGCATTATTTGCCGTTCAAATAAATAAACGCACTATTAAATTAACGCAAAAGAACGGAACAAACTGAATAAGTGACATGCTTAAACTATTTACAATAATTATTTAGATAGGTTTGGATGAATCTAAGACCGTGTATATTTACGCCAAACATTTTTCATTTTAAACTGAAATATAGATTTTGCAAAATACTCTACAAATTTTAAAGTTAATTTGTTTGATAAATGTAACAAAAATTTGATAAAGTCACTTCTTAAAATTCACTTTCGTTATGAAATTTGAAATTTGTTATTTTCGTGAGATTACATTATTTGATTCCAAGAGGATAATATAAAAAGTAATAATAAGTTTGCGTTAGAAAAACTTCATCTGATCAACATTTTGAATAAATTGAAACATTTGAATTTGATAGTTTTAGAAAAAAAACAAATTTCAATCTCCTTCTTAAAATCACAATATTGAAATTGCTAACTTGGCATTTTTCAATTTGCCTTAAAAATTGAAAAATGAAAAATGCTCTAACATGGAGCATTTTTCAATTTGACTTTAAAAATTGAAAAATGAAAAATGCTCCATCGTGGAGCATTTTTCAATTTGTCTTTTAAATTTGAAAAATGAAAAATGCTCCAACGTGGAGCATTTTTCAATTTGCCTTGAAGTATTGAAAAATGGAAAATGCCCCATATGGGTTGAATTTTCATTTTTAGAAATTTTTCTCAAAAATGAAAATGTTTTTGTGTGTAGCATTTTTCAATTTTTGTAATCGTGTGACAAAATGAAAAATGCTCTAAAAAGGATTAAGAAATTGATATAAAAGATATTGGAAAATAGATAATCAAATTATTTTTTCATTCATTGTTTACACTTTAGAAATTTTGTTTTATGTTTTAAATATAATACACATGTGTGTATGTGTGAACCCGTAAATACACATTTATTACCTAACCCCGAAAAGATAGGAGAACAACAACGCACCAGCAAAATTTTGTGATGTGGCGCAGGATTATTATGCAATTGTTATTTTCCTTGTTTAAAACCATGAATTTTATATTTCCCTATTTTGTTATTTACATTCAGGTTAACTAAGTATTTTCTATATATTTGTTAAATGAAATAGATATTGGTATGTTGAATTCATTGAAAGAGATATTTATTTTTACTCCCAAGATTAGTATTTGCATCGTTCCAAAACATTTGTAAACTTCTTTAAAAAGATAATGTACATTAATTATATAAGTTCCGAGCAACATGCTTCTATATTGATCAAAGCATAATCATGCCCGTTCTTCATAACACGTATTAGTTGTGGCCTTACAAAGGATTATGCATAGCTGAAAGCAATTACAATATTCCCTATAAAGCACTCAACGACAGAATAGTGTAACCGAAGCCGAGAGAGTTATTCCTGAATGAAAAGTAAATAAAAAATATTGCAACAGGAAATTTTATTAACATAAAAAAACAATTCGTACTTTCATGCACTGGCTACGGGTTTGGTGAAACCCTCGTTGACAACCTAGAAAAGGTGTAAATATAAAAACAACACATAGGAAAGCTGTTCTTTTCCCAGTCTCCCTGTATAAGGTTGATGAATATGCCATATTCCTTCTAAATACGGCTTATTTTGGAAGTCATTGAATGCTCCATTTCTTAACTAGATAAAAACTAATTTTATATTTTTTTATGTTGTTTTTTTTTGGTTGGTATTTACTTAGCTATTTAGATACCAATTGCTTTAACATTTGACATCCATCGTCTCTGTTTACAACTAGAACAAGCTGTGGTCCACATCTCAGCATCTCAATCAGAATAACCCATGCTAAATTTTGGTCCCGCGAGGTTGATGTTGAATTTTACAGAAATTTTTCTGTTTTTAACTGAAATACATTATTTTGGAAAAACAGAAGCAGACATTTGAGTCAGTGCTTGGTGAAATTATTTACAACTGTCTCTAGGAGACAAGTTTTGAAAATTTAAGTGTTTAATTGATTCTGTGGTCTTTTATTTTTATTGTATGGTTTATTTGGTAAATGTATAGTCAAAATAGGTTTGAGACTGATATTGCTGATCACTTTGTTCATTTTGAGACAGATTTCTCTATTATTTGGAATGAACGTAAGGTGGCATTTCAGTTAAAAATTAACTTCAAATGTGAAGCTTGTTTACGTTTCTCTAGATATAAGAGGATGTGGTATGAGTGCCAATGACACAGCTCGCCTTCTAAGTCACAATTTTTAAAATAAAAACCATTATAGGTCAAAGTACGGTTTTCAACACAGAGTCTTGGTTCACACCAAACAATAAGCTATAAAGTGTCCCCAAAATGAATAGTGTAAAACTATTTAAACGGGAAAAACAACGGTCTAATCTATATACAGAACGAGAAACACTAATGAATCACATCAACAAACGACAACAAGGAACATTAAAAGATAACAAGACCTTTAAACAGACTTATTCAGAAGGGATATAGTTACGATACGGTTGTCAGGTCATTCAAGTTTTCATATTTTGGCTTTAATATTGATTCACTTATAGGGTCTTTACATCGAAATTAAACACATTTATTTCAAAACCATTTGTTGGCATGACACGGGTTATGTTTTTCTCTTTAATATTTTATGTGTATAGTACTGAACCCCTAACGGAAGTTGCCTGGTATTCCCATGATGAAGACGTACTCTTTCAATCAGTTTAATTGAGGTCTGGAGCTGGCATGTCAGTAACTGCTAGTAGTCTGTAGTTATTTATGTATTATTGTCATTTTGTTTATTTTCTTTTGTTACCTCTTCTGACATCGGACTCGTACTTCTCTTGAACTGAATTTTACTGTGCATATGGTTATGCATTTACTTTTCTACATTGGTCAGAGGTATAGGGGGGGGGGGGGGTTGAGATCTCAAAAACATGTTTAACCCCACCGTATTTTTTCGCCTGTACCAAGTCAGGAGCCTCTGGCCTTTGTTAGTCTTGGATTATTTTTAATTTTATTTTTTTGTGTTTAATTTGTTATGCATGAAGTCCATTATCACTAAACTAGTATATATATTTGTTTAGGGGTAAGCTGAAGGACCCCTCCGGATGCGGAAGTTTCTCGCTGCATTGAAGACCTGTTGGTGACCTTCTGATGTTGTCTGTTCTATTGTCGGGTTGTTGTCTCTTTGACACATTCCCCATTTCCATTCTCAATTTTAGAAAAGGGTATTGTCTATTTAAAAAGATAGGAGATACAAAATTATTTTGTCTGAAGCTGTTAGGGAGAATTATAAAACCCTTGACATTAAATTATCCAAATTTTGAGTCAGAGACGGGAGATCTTCCCATAATGCCTGCCCTCCTCCCCCTCCAAAAAACAGTAAACAACACAACAATCTTATTGACTCGGTGTGCGCATTTTCCTAAATTCCTTTTTTTGTTGTTCTCCAGATCCCACCTTTTATGTCCCCTTGATTTCACTACCCCAATTTTTATAATCCTATATCCAACATCCCCTTTTTGTAACCTCAACACCACCCCTCTATATATGCCGAGGGCTACTTCCAAGATTCATTTTGATCAAGATGGATTTTATGCCCAAAATTATCAGCATGGTATGGAACAGGATTAAAGTTGCGTGATCCCTGTAAAAAAACAAAACAGTTGTGACTTTCTGTTTACATAACGAATATAAAATGGGAGCGCACGAGCTACACAAAAAATAATAGTATCAACAAAGAGGCAATATCGGTAAATGTTTTAATCAAATTATTTAAAAATTTTCAAATTATGACAAGAGTGCACACGCTGAAGTCTCTCGCCTTATTTACCAACCATTGATAACATGTTGAGGGGGTTCGGAGGGTTCCTGATTCCGAAATCCCGGGCTTAAAAAACATGAAATCCCAAGGTCCCAAATTAAAAAAATAATCAATGAACATAATACCGAAGAAACGTTGCAATCTTATTTTTTCTGAGTTTCCCCAATAGCAAGTACAGAAAACATCACCAATTGATACATGTACATTTATAAAAATTCATATATATATATATATATAGCATGTATGGCACATGAAAATATATAAAGCTGCCGCGCTCTCCGTTTATTCATTTACTCGATTCGTGAATAGCGTGCTTTGTAACTGAACTGACAAATACTAGTGTTTGTTTTAGAATGAAATTCAAAACAGTGTGGCTGTGGCCATTGATTGACACATTAAATTCATCCATTGACTGGGACAATTTACGTGAACGTTTGTCTGTAACGACCACTGTTCACGACGTACCTATGATAGACATTTAAACTGTGGGGTCACCAAGGTTTCTTAACGCCTTTAATTATAAAATAATTCGAAAAATTAATCAGAAATAACTTTTATGTTTTGATTTATATAATTGATATTAATCAAAACATCGTGTTATTTCTGATTAATTTTTTCGAATTACTTTATTAAGGTGTTGAGAACCTTTGGTGACCCCATAATTTAAGTGTCTTTAAAAAGTACACAGTGAGCAATGGTCGTTACATACAAACGATCACCTAAATTGTCCCAGTCAATGGATGAATTTAATGTGTCAATCAATGGCCACAGCCACACTGTTTTGAATTTCATTCTATTCATAATTTTCATAAAAAAAAAGATGTGGTATGATTGCCACTAACACATTTTTTTTTTCCATAAGACATTAAATGATGATGAAGTAATCAAGTATAATTCATAGTACAGTCTTCAACATTGATGAAAACCAAAAACCGCACAGGAAGCTACAAAAGATTCACAAATGAAAAATTTAAAGCAATACAATCCATTCGAGAAAAAATAACTTTACGGCGCATATATAGAACTCTTAGGGATTAGATCGTTTTAGGTGCACAACCAAATTCAGAGCGAATAACAACCTATAAACCAACATGTGTCTGAGCCTACAAAATCAGTCAGTACAATTGCAATCGATTTTAATAATAATAAAAAAAATACTGTAATTTTATTACCGATACCTAGGATTACGTTAAGATTATGAATCAATTATGTATCAAATATATCGACAGTTAATTTTTTATCAATTTTTTTTCTGTAAGTTAGTATTCTCAGCAGAATCTCTATGAAAACTATGGCTTTATAATTCTCTTCATACCTTTTCTTCTATTACATCGCAACACGACGATTTGATATATACTGATATAAACAGAAAAAGATGTCGCTTACACAGCATCGAAATAACAACCCAACTAAACTCACAACCAAAAGTCCCTTGGAAACACTTTTATTGTATTCAAGAGAAGACAGGTGTCTCTATACATATATAATGTCAACTTCCAAATCGTTTGAAAAGTCTGATATACCTTAAGCAACTATCCAGTCACACTGGAAAACTATCAAGTTATTTTTGAAAGTCACACTGGAAGTGCATTCGCTTGCACAAACTACATATAAACAAGGTTAAGTACTAAAATAAATAAAAAAGAAGAAACTGGTAGCCTTATAAGTTCGTTTTGTTTGTAATTTTTTTTTATTTACTTTTATTGATATGTTTCGGAATTTAATGTGACGTCCATTTTCGATGAACTATTACACATTTGTGTAAAGGGTCCACCATGTTCCCGATTTTCTCGCTGTATTGAAGACCCACTAATGGCCTATGGCTGCTTTTGCTTTTTGGTCGGATTGCTGTCTCTTTGTCAAATTCTCGTTCCTATTCTGACAACAGAAAAGAAAGGGTTTTATTTTATTTATAATTCAGGGGAAAGTAAAAAGTATGAAACAGATTATTTTACCCTACAGTGGTTAAAGTTCCATAGCTTTTATATATTGTTACATAAAAAGGTGAGAAATGAAAGCTATGCTACCAAGTTTATCAACTTTCTGCCATTTACATTAAGTTAAACCTTGCACAATCATGTTTCCGTAAGCGTATCACAAAATGATATGAAACAATATTCCAAAACATAGTTCCCTGCAGAAAAATGATAATTATAAAAAAATATGAAAGGACCATTATGTACATTTGTAACAAATAATTAAGTGCTGGATTGATTGACTGTTGGTTGCTAAACAAAAAATAGGTAGACGAAGCGAAATAAACTAATTATAACTTTAAGTTTGTTATCATCATTATTATAGGAAATTAGCACGAACAAACCCTAAAATCGAAACAATAAAAGAAACGAAAAAAAAAAAAGATTTTAATAAAACGATGTAAAAATAAGTTATAGATGACAACAAATTGGACAAAGGACCACAACTGTAATACATTCATACAAATAGACAAATCAATAGCTTGGGTTACTAGTAGACAGGTACAGAAAAAGAAAGTTACTGTTTTAGAATATTAGTAGGGTTCAAGTCTCTGTCATGCTATTTGGGAGTAGTAAAGAACGCTACCAAGATAATAATATATAAGAAAAAAGCGACATGACTCGAGAGAAGACGATTTTTACACACACACACAAAACTTGTACATTGACAAAAGATTTATCTATTAAATATTAACTTTTTATTTACCTTTCTTTTGACTAGCAAACAAAAATTAAGGCTATTCAAAAGAGATGTTTTATGTCCCGAATAAAACGCAAAATCCATGACCGATCATGGTAACAGTCACGAAAGCAGAAGGAATGTAGGATGAAAAACTTCAATCAAATAGTTTGGGGTGGGAGAGGGGGAGGGGTTGTAAAATTGCTGCGAGTTTGGTTTATCAAAAATCGATTTTACATATTTCCATATTTTACAATCAATTTTTCTCAAATTAAGTTTAGAAAAAAAGGGGGGTGTCAGTTAAATGTTTTTTTTTTTTATGTTTTTTTTTATCCTACATTGAACTTTTGATATCGTCCCTTACTTCTTTACTTTGTGGAAGCGTCAACCATGTGCATTATACGCTGTCATCATTGCAGAAGTTGAAACACTATGTATTTCCGTTGGTGCCCCCTTTTGTGGGGAAAATTTGGTTAATCATATAGGGAATCACTAAAGCATGACTGGAGTCCTCCCCCCTGTAGGTTAGTCAGCCCCCTCCCCCCTTATGAAAAGTTCTTGACCCGGCACTGCTTTTTGCTGTCGCTAATGCTTTACCAACTCTAGCCTCAGACACGTTGATTCCGTTGCTTGATAAATGGCCTGTCATCATTTTCCGATCGTTTGTGGGTCCAGCCTGAAAATAACACACACTGTGCGCACACCATGGTTTAAATGTAACAGTAACTACAATGTACTAGAATATGTTCTATGTACATGATGCATATGGCTTTGAATACGTGTGTGTCGATCAGTGTCGATCTGGTTGTTTTTTTTACTTTCTTTTATTTCAAAAGAATATTGTTACTGACTGAGACCCATTTTTTGTGTCGACATATTTGTCCTATAATACTCGTTTTGCTTTCACATATTGAAGATGTAAAATCATATTAAAGACATGATAATAGAATGTACATAATACAGAACCTCGGGGGAACTGTTTCATGTTTGTTGAAATACTATTCACATAATTATTATATATTCTTTGCTACATTTTGTTTTCGGTAAAAGCAAATATAAGAAGTCTTTCATTCTTCGAAATATACATTTACCACACATACATGCATGCAAGTTAATTTCATATTTTCTTTTATAAGATGATTGCTTATTTGAAATTCTGCGAATGAAGTTGTGAATATCATAAGCTTGGGAAAAACAAGTTTATATTAAACAGATTCAAAATTAGGAAACGCTGTACAATGTAGAAAAATACAAAATTGAAAACATATACTAGCACAGTGATCAGAATAATTTAACATCTACATTCATCCGTCCCCATCCCTTTCAAATCGCGAACCCTGCTCCTTGAGCATGTACAAAAACTGACATGGACAATATCTAATATTCTAATATTTTCTCTTCTTTTCTAACATGTTTGACACATTCAGCCACGATATGGTTCAATGCAACTTCGTCTATTCCGCATCGCCTAGTAATTCCATTTTCAGAACAAAAACGACTTACGGAAAGAATAGACAAAGAAAAACAAAAGTCAGACATATAGACAGATAGCAAGATATATACAATGAATGACAGATTGATAGATCGAAAGATAGATATAAACACGTAGCTACAAAAACAGCTATATACATTGTATATAGATAAAAAGAAAGAATGATTCTTTGTGGTCATTATCGTACTTGTCAGCGTACCATTCTTGTTCGGAATTTGTTGATACCACACATAGTTCACACACACACACAAACACACCTTAAAAAGATCTTCAAGACATATTGCGCTTAAAACAAGACAAAACAAAACGGAAATAGTAAAACATTTAATAACAAGGGACAACAATTTAAACATTTAAAACGCCTACATTAAAACAAATTACATTTCCTTCCCATTATTAGACATTTAAATAATGAACATTTTTCAAATTTGAATATTGCACAGTTAAATGAAAATTGAAAAATTGGAGCATTTTTCATTTTTCAATATTAAACGTCAAATTGAAAAATGCTCCACGTTGGAGCATTTTTCATTTTTCAATATTTGAAGACAAATTGAAAAATGCTCCACGCTTGAGCATTTTTCATTTTTCAATATTGTAAGTCAAATTGAAAAATGCTCCACATTAGATCATTTTCCATTTGTCAATATTGTAAACTAAATTGAAAAATGCTAAAGGTCAGTATTTTCAATATTTGCTTTTAAGAATGAGATTGAAATATGTTTTGTTTTTTAAAGCAAGCAAATACAAATGTTTTAATAATTTTAAACTTTTGACAAAATAAAATCATTTTTAACAGAAAGTTATTGTTATTTGTTCCAATATCTTCGTTAAATCAAAAATATAATTTCATGAAAATAACAAATTTCTAATCTCATAGAGAAAATGGTTTTTCGAAAGTGATTTCTATAGGTTTTTGTTACATTTTTCCAACCAACTACCTTTTAGATTTGCAGAGCAATTTGAAAATTTATTTTTCATTTTAAAATGAGAAATGTTTGGCGTAAATGTACACGGACGAATCTAAATAACAATAAGAATTGTACTTATATGTCGTATAAGTATACAAAAAATGGCTTATGTAACACATTTTATCAGCATCAGTTTACGTTTCCTTGTTTGTGATGATTTGCGGTTTCACAAGTGTATATATATTCCCGTAAAATGCTTATATTCTGACGTCATATAAATCTATGACGTCGAGTAGCTCATTCATAAGAAAAAACATATGACGTGGGAGTACGATCTGAACAGCCAAAACAATATATTCATATTTTACCACGGGTGTGTACTCAAAGTGTTTAAAGGACAGCATGTTAGAATATATGTTAATGAATACATGAATGATATAACATAAATTACTATATTCAAATCTTATTTTTAATGCCAATTATTATGGTCGCTTGTGTACTCGAACATAATCATTCATTCGTTTAAATATATCACCTGGCACATGTTAAAGCAAGAACAAATTAATATTTTCTGCTGAAATAAAATCATTTTGTCAAATAATCAAAATATTGAATTTTAAAAGGATGCGATTGTATATTTTCTGAATCAACCAAAAAAAAAGTATAGGAAATATGCTGATCAATAATTTTTCACTCTTTACTTCGCATATACATAAGATGTTTTATATTGACTTCCTAGGAAATCAGGAAATAGAAATGGAACTAAAAGTGAATTCAGTCTGCAAGCAGCACAAAATGAACCTCTACACATCAATTATTTGGGTAGCATAAACAAACTGTTGATAGTTTGTTCCAGGAATGGTAGTGGCATTTAGATAAACCATTATTGTGGTCACCGTGGTACATAATGAGAAATTTTATGATACAACCAACAAGTGTTTGCTTTCATCAAATAAGAAAGACAGAAAAGCATTTTCTTTGCATGTTTATAAAACGGAAATTGAACTTTCCTACAAAATAATTAAAAAATAATAAAATAATTGTCAAAACCTAATCGAGAAAATATCAATTTTTCCATGTTTCCTATATGCCATGACACTGGCAGGTCGTTTGAAACTTATATGATTGATTATTGCTTTTGGATTTTCCGCTGGCCTTGTTGTCAAGTTTGTTTTGAAATAATCTTAAAAAATCATAAAGTCTTATCCATATGAATGTTTGACTAACGTCAAGTTGACAAAAATTGGAAAAGATCTAATATTCAAAATCAAAATTAAAGGTATATGTTGAGGATTGAGATCTCACTTTACAAGTTTAATCCCGCTGCTTTTAATGCACCAGGTCAGGAGCCTCTTGCCTTTTAAGTCTTGTGTGATGTCCATTTAAGTTCATTTATATGTTTTGAAATTAAATGTAACGTCAATTTTCACTGAACTAGTATACATGTATAGGAGCCATCTGAAACCTGCCTTCTTGTACGGAATTTTCTCGCTGGTTTGAAGACCCATTGGTGACCTTCGGCTCTTTTCTGTCCAATGATCGGGCAGTTGTCTCTTTTACACATTTCCTATTTCCATTCTAATTTTTATCAGTACTGAAGTTTTGTAATGTAGGTCAACCGGATTAATGGACCATAGTATCTACGCGTAAAAAAGTAGTACATGATGTTTCCATTGCAACAGGGAACTTAAAATTCTTCAAAGGAATTCTGAAACGGTTTTAAAAACTCTTGCAAGAACAGTTTTTTTTAAATGGTTTCAAAAGTAGTTTATTATTTTCGTGAACTACAAAAAATATATGGACATAAGTATAGATATTCTTACATTGGTACCAGAGGATTATCGGATTTATCCAATCAATAAAGTTAAATTATAAAGCCTTGGCCAGCACTTTAAAATTGATAATTCAAATATTAAGATGTGATAAATCAGATAATCCACGAGTAACTAATCATCTGTTTCTCTAATAATTATCAAATACCGTTTTGTTAAATTTCCAAAATCCTTTTGAGTGCCTTCCAGTTTCCGCTAGGTTATCAATTTTATTAAGGCCACACCAATTTAATTACATGTTCAACGGATTTTCCAGTCAAGAAATTGGTGCGAGCGAGCGATTTGAAAATTATAATTCAATACTAAAGTTGCAAATGTTGAGACAAAGATTGAAAAGTAGAGACGAGCTATTATTTTTTTTTGAAAGCGTAAAATCACAGTTTCAAGAAATATTATTAAAAAAAAGATGAAATTTGATTCACCACTTGTACTTTGCTATTTCTTTATTTTATCGACTGCTGAAGTATTTTTCTTTCTGTTCACCAAGACATGTAATGCCCTCTTTTAATTGAGGCATATTTCTTCATGTACTGACTATAGGTCCAATCCACCAATTTCTACATAAGAAAATGTCTGTACAAAGTCAGAAAGATGACAGTTGTTGTCCATTCGTGTTATCTCTTATAACTTTTGATTTTGCCTTTTGATTAGGGACTTTTTAGGTTTTTCTCGGAGTTCAGTGTTCTTGTGATTTTACTTTTTTCTAACTAAACTTTAAACACTTAAGACTATTTGATAACAACTGCCATATTTCGGACTTTGTACAAGAAATTTCAATTAAAATATGGTTGGTTGAAGATAGTTTAATGGCGAGCCAAATCTTCTGCTTGATGACAATGTTAGGAAATATCGCTAAAATGACAATACTATACGTTACTGAAATATAGTACAACCATAAAGCATAAAGAAACACTTATTCTAAAAGGTCACCTATATATTCAACCCTGTAAAATCTTTGAATATAGTTTTTATTGATATAATTAAAGAATTATTTGTTTGCGAATTTATACCATAAGAAATACCACATAAATATACTGTCACGATACTACAATCTTGCAATACCTATATTTTGGCATGGCTCATTTACATGTCTTTTCTCTGTCTTTTAATGACGTCTTCACACAATCTATTGGTCCAAGTCCAATATACATGGTTTGTTTAATTAGTTGTTATGGGCATTGAACTAGCTAGTTTTCTGTTCTGTTTGGTTATATTTCCTTGTGGTTTTGCTAACATTGATAATTTGGCATGACTAATGCAGTGTTTTCGAGAAATTTCCGCAGCAAAAATTCAGCAGTTAAAATTATGGAACGAAAACCTTCATGGTTTGTTTATCATAATTAAACATATTTACTGTCACGTAAATCTGTATTGAGTGTTTTCTTTACAAAAATACAAATTGAAGGGGGATTTGGTCGACAGATACATTTGGTGCAATAAATTTGGTCAAGTTGGTATCGATTATTGTTATTATACATTTTTGTCATATAGAAAGATGTAAATACATGATTTGGTTCGCGAGATAAGCTGTACCGTTTAACTTGTCACTTGCTTAGAACCAGAATAGAACATCTTAAAGTTTAAGGTGATGTTTTTATTTAAGATACAATCCGGTTAAAATTTGGGGTCCTTTAAATTCTAAAATGTCACCTATTCAATATTAATTGTAATTAAAATCGTTGATAATTGTTGTATTGGTTTGAATATTGAATTATAAATTTATGTAATTTCGCGCTAATAAAATCTGTCGATGATTATATCATTGCACAATAACATATGTTTCTCTGACTGTTATTGACGTATATACGAAATCCTTTGGATATTGAATGTGTTCTATTTGACATTTTAGTCAACGATACATAATTTGATGTAATAGTTGTTATTTGTTTTAAACTCGTTGTGCTTGTCTCAAGAAAGGATCATTAAGTTCAGTGGTTGTGCTTGGTTTATGTCATATTTGTTTTTCGTAGATTGTTTTGGTGTAGATTAGACATTTAGTTATCATAATTGAATATTTTTTTGGTCGAGACCTTTAATAGACGACTATACGATATGGGTTGTCTTCATTGTTTAAGGCTATGTGGTCGCCTATACTTGCTTACATCTTCTTCATTTGAATTTTTGTAGATAATTGTCTCATTGGCAATCATACAACATCTCCTTTTAAACTCACCTGGCCCGAAGGGCCAAGTGAGTTTTTCTCATCACTTTGCGTCCGTCGTCGTCGTCTGTCGTCGTTAACTTTTACAAAAATCGTCTCCTCTGAAACAACTAGGCCAAATTAAACCAGACTTCACCACAATCATCATTGGGGTATCTAGTTAAAGAAATGTGTCCGGTGACCCGGCCAACCAACCAAAATGGCCGCCATGACTAAAAATAGAACATAGGGGTAAAATGCAGTTTTTGGCTTATAACCCAAAAATAAAATAAATTAGAGCAAATCTGACGAGTTTAAATTGTTTATCAGGTCAAGATCTATCTGCCCTGAAATGTTCAGATGGATCTGACAACCGGTTGTTGGGTTGCTGCCCCTGAATTGGTAATTTTAAGGAAATTTTGCCGTTTTTTGTTATTATCTTGAATATTATTATAGATAGAGATAAACTGTAAACAGCAATAATGTACAGCAAAGTAAGACCTAAAAATAAGTCAACATGACCAGAATGGTCAATTTACCGCCTAAAGAGTTATTGTTAACAATTTTCATAAAATTTTTAAATTTTATTAACATTTACACTGAAACTACTGGGCCAAGTTCATTATAGATAGAGATAATTGTAAGATGCAAGAATGTTCAGTAAAGTAAGATGTACAAACACATCACCATCACCAAAACACAATTTTGTCATGAATCCATCTGCTTCCTCTGTTTAATATTCACATAGACCAAGGTGAGCGACACAGGCTCTTTAGAGCCTCTAGTTTTTATATTAATCAAAATTATTGAATTGTCTGAGCCTGAATATTAAAATTTGAAGGTCACAATCAGAAAAATGGTAAACATTATAGTATCTAAGTTCCTTAGCCCTCAACTGTTTACGGACATAGTTCAGATCCAAAATATTAATTCAAAACTATATGACCGGTCCCGTAACTTTACGTTGTACCATTTCACATTTTAACATACTTGATGAAGGCTGCCCAAGTATAGATCAAACTAGCCCTTCTTTTATTACTCAATATTGGTTTGAAAAACAAACTTCGTATAGTTTTTGAATACGGTCAAGAAAATTAACACAAGTTTATTTTAAAACATTTTATTAGGTAAGGAAAGGCAAGAGGTGAGATGAAATGTTATAAACTATGAACCATTTAGGTAAAAATACTCTTCAATGAATTTAAGCAATCATACGTTCAATTACATATATCAAATTGGTGACAGTAGTGCAGCTTATAAGTTCAGGAAATGTACTTGATCATAAGAAACCACACAAGGATAAAACGTTAAAATTGCATGAAATGATTTGTTTATAATGTTATGAAAAAAGATCCCAATTAAATAATGTTCTTTTCCTGAATGCTCACGATTTCAATGGAATATTGCCAGTCTTACTTCCACAGGTCACTGGCTTACTGTGTACTGGTGGAGAATAAGGTGGTGGAGGTGTATCTTTCATGTCAACTCGACTACTACCAATCTTCAGTCTAACAAAATTGATAAAACATATTAAATGTATACTTAAAAAACCATATGAAGATTATTAAAGAACGTGTGTTTACAATAAATCATTAATGGCTTAGCAAATTAGTTTTAAGAATAAATCAAAGATTTTAAACCAAAGGAAGACACCAGCCGGTACAAATCTATTTATAATTTAGAATAAACATTAAGTACTTTAAGAAACTGACAGAAATACCAATGTGAGTCACATTTGTAGCTTCACTTGGTCATAAATAGGACGGAACATACCTTTTTGTTTTAACAACAACTACAAACACACCTAGTGTTATGCACATAACGCCAGCAAAGCATCCCAACAAAATGAAAAGTAAACTATTGGAAGTTTTGTCTGCTTGAAGTATCACATTTTCTGCAAAAGAACAAACTAGAACTCATATATCAAATTCAAAATATTTAAAATTACTATCAAATAATGAGATACACAATTTATAAAAAAAAATCAATTGTTGTATCAAAAAACTATTTGACAATTTTGGGATACAAGAGAACGTGTCATTTGAATACAATTTCTGATTTGCAATGTGTATGATCATGACATATCTTTGTGAAAAAATAAGATAGTACATCTTTTACAATCCCTGATTGATCATTTCCTACTTTCCTGGAGTCACTGTTTTGTTAAAATGTGGTATGATTGCCAATGAGACAACACTCTTCCAATGTTAAGTACCTTTATCAGACATTCTGATACAATTCTAGCAGTATGATTGATTAAAAGAACCGTGTGTATTCGGGGCTCATTTCAATACATAGTTAGAAGTGGTGATACGCCCTTTTATAAAAAAAAACAACAAAAAAAACCACGGTGTTGAGAGGGAAAAAAAAAGGTTTCGACAGACAAAGAAATTGATAATGAACGATTGAAATGAATTCATAGAACACTTTGAAAGATTACAAGCTGTCATGGTTGGCATTTGTTTCTGTAGAGACAAATGAAAGTAGGTTCATGATGCTAATATAAAAAAGAAGATGTGGTATGATTGCCAATGAGACAACTCGCCACAAAATGACACAGAAATTAACAACTATAGGTCACCGTACGGCCGTCAACAATGAGCAAAGCACATACCGCATAGTCAGCTATAAAAGGCCCCGAATTGAGTGGCCTATCAGAATGATTAAGTTTTGATGAATTAATCAATCTGATAGGCAACTGCTCTAAATATTACAACAGCCGATAAGATAAATGTGTACATCGTGTTACATAGATATGTAATATATAGACCCCATATATATCGTATTAGGGTACTAGCAATCTATTTAACTAATATTATTTAAATCTAGTGTGATAGTATAGTATCTAGTATAATGATTGCCAAATAAACTAGTTGCTTAACCTCTTAGATCGACAGTGATATCTAATCATATAATACCATATTCAGAGTTTGCGTTAAAATGTCTTATGGACGAAAGTTGTTTTTAATTGTTATTCTAAATAAATCTCTTATGACTTATGTCAATAACACTGTTGGGTGACTATAAGTCCCCGATGGTATCGTCTTTTGTAGACCTGACATGATTTTTATTAAATTGTTCTTAAATTCTCCCATGATAAATTAAGAAACTGTTAAAAAACTAAACATACAGCACCCTAATCAAAAGTTGACCGTTGATGACTTTGGCTTTTTTGTAGATCCTTTTTATCAATATAGCTCTTCGCATGATTAGATCGTATACATACATAACTTTAAAAGGTTAGATGTATGTAGGTTTATTGCGAGAAATGCCTCGGACGTTCATTATAATAAAGTGTTTATTGTCAGTTACAAAATTAATGTTATATAAGGACATAAATGGAACTTACCGTCTTTGCCTTTTTGGCATGTCCTATTTCCTAAAATGAGATATCAATTTATCAAGTCTGTATGCAATAATTCTCGAAACATTTCGTTTCATTGTCAAACAAATGTAGTACATGAAATGGTATTTATAAATACAGGTATCTGTTTTACTTAAAGCCTGGTATCATTTAATTTTACGGACACCATCACCAGTTGGTCGACCGTTATCACAGATGATATTGGATATGTTCCTTATGTCTTTACTACAATACCCTTCCCTTTTCACAATTGTGACCTACTGAATTAGACTTTTTACCGGATTTGTAATAACATAAGCAACACGACGGGTGCCACATGTGGAGCAAGATTTGCTAATCCTTCCGGAGCACTTGAGATCACCCACATTTTTTGTCGGGATTCGTGTTGTTTAGTTTTTAGTTTTCTATGTTTTGTCTTCTGTACTATTATTTGTCTGTTTGTCTTTTTATTTTAGCCATGGCGCAGTCAGTTTTATATCAATCTATGAGTTTGACTATCCCTCTTGTATCTTTAGTCCATCTTTTAATGAGTTTTTAAAGGATGATTATTTTTTTTTTATCAATATAGATATTTTCACAAGGGTCTATTGATTGAGACTATTCTTTTTTATGTTCTGGATCCTTTTTTTCGGTCAAGAGTTGTTGGATTTATTATTAGAAATCTTAATAATTTCGTGCTATCCATTCACACAAATATATTCAATCACCTTTATTTTTCCTTTTTTTCAAGATTAAAATAAAGAATAAAATTTGTCATTTACTACTGAAAATTGCGATTTCAACATTGAATGGATACCCTTTAAACACATCTTGTTTATCTTTTGTTTGACGTAATGCGATACTAATTCTTATTCTATTTCATACTTCTATGTGTGTTTCTTGATTTATTGTGATCTTTTGAATATTGGTCTATCTTCCTTTTTACTTTGCCCTCTTTCTTTTTTAATTCCAAACTCTTTAGGAAGTTCGCTATTCAGTTTCAAAATAACTAGCTTTTTCATAATACTAGTATAGTCAGGAGTAGGACAGTTGTAATCCATTCGTTTTGTGTAATCCTTTCGTTTGGTTTTGATGTTGCCATTTAATAAGTTTCCGTTTTGCATTTTCCTCGGAATTCAGTATTCTTGTGATTTAACTTTTTTCTAACTAAATTTCAAACATTTCAGGAAGTTCGGTATTCAGTTAAAAAAACTAGCTTTTCATAACACTAATATATATTGATATAGAGGAGTAATAAAGGAATAAAAAAAAGCGAAAATAAAATACTGGTCCGTATGCTTGTTTTCGAGATATCAGCCTATAATGTATGAAATGTTTTCGGGCAAAATGTTCTTCCTCAATTTTGCATAGCTTTATATCATTTACAAGTTTAGGTTCTCAAAAACTTTAAAAAAATTAACAAAGATTTTAGAAGATTTTTTACAGCAGGTTAATAATTATAGATGTAAAGTATTCATAAAAGAAAAATTGAGGTTAGTGGGCAAGTTTTTATAAAGCATCAAATGGATAGAACCAGAGGAATACGAAAATCTGACAAAATTTCTGGAACATGACAAGCGAACACCTTTTAAGTGTTATATTATAGTTATAATATACACACCAAAGCAATAAGCACGATAACACAAATCTGTATATGGAAGGTAGTACACGTTGTAGGTGACACAATTTCTGATGTAAACGTCAATCACTTTTTTACAGCAATCTCCTGGGGTCACGCCTCTTACACAAGCTTTCCTCAAAACAGCCCCATCAGTAAATGTTGGCAGACTTCCTGAGAGAGAAAAAAAAAGATTAATATTTTTATATCAAAAGTATCAAATAACAAATATTGGGCTTATCTAGAAACTCTTAAAATGCAACAAACTCTAGTATGTCTGTCATAATTATACAATGTTCGTCTTAAGTAGTGAAATTAAAAGATGAATATAATATGTCTATTTGTGTCGTTTATTTATTAGTTTAAAATGCTGCGTTTTGTATTTTTATCGTTTTGGTCGTGTTTTGACGTATGTTTTCTCGATATGATGGAAGTTTTGTATAAAAAATTGTCTTTTATTTCACCATATGTAAGAATGAATTGAGACGTGCGTTTCGTGTTTCGTTAAAAATGTTTGTTTGAAAACAGATATATAAAAAGTATCATTTGCAGTTGTGGATTATGTTTATCCATTTAATTTAGTTTTTAACTATCAAACAATATGTTAATTTATCGATATTTGAGATTATGAAACCTTTCTTAATTATGAACAAACGGCTGCTTATTATTTTAAAAACACCACGGAGCTTCAATTTTTAATGGTGGAAATTTAATGGGTTTGTATATTGTTCATTTCTTTTCAAAATGTATACTATTAATCCTCTGTAAGAGGAATCCAAGATATCTTATTGTTATACATGTTTCACATTGATATACAAATTAAGGAAGAATTTCAAAGTAAACCGACTAAAAAACAGATTTTAAAAATTTGAGTTACCTGATAACCAAATCGGCTCTTCAGTACCACATACTCCAAAACTGACACAATACGTAGGCATATCATGAAACATATTGTCATCAATGGCCTTATACCATCCTGGTTTCAGTGTCCGATCACACAAGGAAATATCGACCTCTGTTAAACTACACCGATGCCCTCTTATGTCCATGTTTGGCAAAGCTACAGCATGCAAACAAGGGTCAGATGGTGGTATTGTAGTTGTCTTAGTTGACGGTTGCGGTCCTACAAAAATAATGAAAAGCTTCAGATTTACAGTTGCATTGGCATCATTAATATACAAAAGAAGAAGTTCTAGAGCTCTACGTAAAGGAATCAATCGAATTTATGACTAACATTTCACAAAAATAAAGGAAGCATGACAGACTTGAACCAATAACAGCCTCTGAACTACAGTTTCACACGTAGAACAGATGCAGACAGAACGTGGAGGAGTTAAACACGGTTGTGTGTGCCCAACTCTTCCCTAACCTGTTTTTGTTGTGTAACATCACAAAACAAAAAAACTAACAATAAAACCATACACACCAATTAAAGAAATAAGGGTACACGAAGTTCATGAAAGCTATCTTAATGCCAGTTACAATGACGTTTTATTAATCAGTATTCCAAAATAAATATTGTTCAGCTTTAAATATACCTACATTTTTGTGACAACTGATAAGATAATTAATTAAATGATGTTTTAAATGGGACACATACATTCATGGAATTTACATTTTGATAGTGCATTTTTTATAAATAACAAAACTATTCCCTTTATATTCTGTGTGCACACAAATCGCGTGACTATAAAATGATTGGATTATTAGAGCTATCCATGATTGACAGCTTTATCATATCCTTCTACATGTGTTTATTTCAAAGTTTGTTCATTTGTCATGAGTAAACCGGAACTATTTCTTTTCTAGTAAGATTCAACTAATGATCGTGCATTTACAACTTACGACGTCTATCGCTTTCTGAACTAGAACTTAAAGTAGAGAAAAGTGGCAAAAGGTATTAGAGGGACAGTCAAAAGGTGTTTTTAAATAACGGATTGTAATTTACTTTGAAAAATGAAAAGATACTGCTTAAATACATACCAACGGGTGTACTTGATGTCACTTTTTCCTCGCATGTATGATTTCCTAAAATATAATTAACAAAATTACAATTTGTTTTTACGGGTTAACTCCTGATTCAAAACGAACAAGTTTTTGAAAAAGGAGATGCATAATACCAAAAGGTTAAAACACTCAAATAAACATCTGATAGAAAATGTATCTACTGCAACTCGTATAAATCTCTCTAGACAATCTTCTCTAATGGAAATAGCAGATAATCTAAATCAGTCAAGCCAAACTTAAATTAGATGTTCCAAGCAGTGAATGTTTCCCCTTAAGAACATGTATGTACGTTTTGGTAATAAAGTTTTTGACAAGTTGTAATTATTCTAATCGCACATTTTGAAGATTGTGCTTGTATTGTTATGAATTATAATATGACATATTATCGTCAACAAGTTTAAGCACAGTATATCTACTTTTGAGCGCAAGCGCATAAATACACAAAACTGGCTGTTCCGCGTTACGTACGACCAACTTAATTGTACTACCAGGTATTCTCTATTTTCGACATCAAAACCCAAAGTTTACGTAGGCCAAGCTTCAGATACAATATAGTTTACTCTATTCTACAGCAAAATAAAAAAAAGTCTTTTTTAATTAATCTTTAGTGGTAAAATTTAATTAAACGAATGTTCCGCGAAATGATGTTATCGTCTTGTCTTGTCATGGCAACGATACAAGGTGACATCACAAGTATGTTTCCTTGAGCAAACAAAAAAAAAAAGAAATTAAATACCGGGCCTTTTGAGCTTTTTGTTTGCCTCAGAATGCAAAAAAAATGCATTGGAAGAAAACATATATGTGTGAAAAATGCGATTTAAAAAAACAAAATATTAATTATATAATATTACTTATATGATCAAATGTGGGTAAAACGGAACAGCCAACACAGTAGCGTGTATATAGGACTTTCACGGTTAACAAAATTACAGAATTTGTCATATTAGAATCAAAATAATTCATGGCAGCCGTAGATTTGTTTTCATTTGGGCATTTATATTCGTATTTTAACATTCGCTAACGCTCAGGTTAAATCCCTCGCTAACGCTCAGGGTAAAAAATTCGAATATAAATGCCCAACCCATGCTTAAATCTTAGGCTACCATGAATTATTTCTTAATCATTGTTTACGGCCAAACTCAACAAAGATCAGTCTTAATACAATTTAACTTATAAATTTGAATCAATTTGTCGTTACCGTACTGATACGCTGGGTTTATATAATCAAGAATCTGTGCATTATTCGATGAAAACTTATCTAAGAAAACTTTTTTGAAATACAGTTATGCACAGCAATAAATGTCTTTGTCTATATTAAGATTTTTAAATCTTTGGTACAATACTTTAAAGGTTCAATTAAAACTATAGTACAGTACTTATGTTCAAATCTTATAGATAGATAAAGTAGATTGATCAAAGTATCAACAAAAACAGAAACTGAGGGAATCGCACGAACCGATACAGAAACGATACTTTGTTTTTTTTAAATTAAAATGCATGTAGGACCTGCCACGCTCATCCACATTAAATCAGAAGTAATAATCTGGAAAAAGAAAGCATCTGCAAAATTACATATCAAACAAATATTATGATTCATTAAGATATTATGCAGTAACTGTAAAAAACATCGATATTGTTTTGAAACACAGATATACAGTATCGTTTATCTAAAAATAGTAGTGACTGTAAAAGAAATGTGATATCAATTCCAGTCATTCTGCCTTAGTTGTTGTCATTTGTTGATGTAGTTTATAAGTACAGTTGGGTACAGACCAAGCATTACATGTAAACGGGCCTAAAAAGTTAACGCGGCGTTTACTCGCGTGCACTTCATGTAAACGCCGCGTTAACTCTGCGTTAACTCCGAAATTTTAGTAGACATAAATAGTAAACGGGCGTTTACTTTCGCGTTTACCTCCGCGTTAACGCGAAAACCGCGCGTCTTCTAATTTTGTAAAGAGTAAACGGGCGTTTACTTTCGCGTTTACTTCGCGTTAACGCGAAAAAGGCGTGTCTTCTATTTTTGTAAAACAAAAAGTAAACGCCCGTTTACTGTTTGTAGTAAACGCGCGTTAACGCAGATTGACCTCGTATCCTGGATACATGTACACTGACCTAATATATCACATAATAAGGTACATCAAAATATCCATCTGTCCTTTTTCGATCAACACATTGACGATTGCATTTAATGAAATGACACCTCTTTAATTAATTTATTGAAAATTAATCATTGCATATAAGAACAAAATGGAAATTCGTCCTGGAGCTGTAAAACCATTCGTGAGAGGATATTAAGTATAAGAAGATCTGGCAAAAACATACTGAAGTTAGAGATGAGTTGATACGATCAGATAATGTTCAAGTTTCTAGACAGGGGATAAGTGCATTTCTACGACGTTTCCGTCAGAGTGGATCTGTTACTGACTTTAAAGTAAACACTAGACAGAAAATGTTACAGGAAGTACATCTAGAATTTATTGACGAAACAATTCGTAATGATCTAGAAATATCCGCTAGATAAATGTTTATATTTCTAATAAAAAGTGTTTTTGAATGTTAAGGTTCAAAACACATATACGTAAAATATTAAGTCATTTTAACAACATAAATAAATGTACAAATGCACACGACGATTATTTTATAAGATACACAATTAGTTAACGCGAAAAGTAAACGCGCGTTTACTTTCAAGTGCACGTAAAAATACAATTGAGAAATCTGTAGTAAACGCCCGTTTACTTTTACGTGCACGTAAAATTAAACTTGTGAAATCTGAAGTAAACGGCCGTTTACTACTGACTAAACGGACACAGAGTAAACGCGCGTTTACTCGAGTAGACATTAGAAATTTCCATTTTGACCGCGTTAACGTTAATGAAGTAAACGGGCGTTTACTAGTAAACGCGAAATTTAAAGTTAACTAACGAAATATGTGCACGCCGCGTTAACTTGCGTTTACTTTATGTAATGCTTGGTCTGCACCCAACTGTATTTCTCAATTTTTTTAATAGATTAAACTGTTTTAAATGATTAACACTAGTCATTTTGGACCCTTAATTACCTGCTGTTTGGCAGGAATCAAAATTCCGTGTTGAAGACGTACTTATAATGGTTTACTTTAACAAATTCTGGCTTGGATGAAGAGTTGTCTCATTAGCAATCATAGCACATCTTCTTATATATATATTAGTAACCAAGAATTTAAATGACCAACTAATAACAAGTTTCTCGCTTGCATACTTCATAGAAACAACCCAAGTAAACAAATAAGCTCGAAAATAAATTTGAATTTTACTCAGTCAAAAAAAGTTGATTTGACGGAAAATATATGCGAGTACACTTAGATCAGTGCATAGCGCCAAAATAACGGATGCATGTTTTGCTATTTGATGTTCCGTTTTGGCATCCGAAGGTTTTGCTTTTTGAATTTCTTTTTTGAGAATTCGGGATAAAAGATTTAAATGTGCAAGCAATATATTTTATTTAGACAGACTGTCTAAGATAAAAGTCAGTTATGTTTTCACAACCTACGCTGATCTTGATTCGTGATCAGTAACATTGTTTAATTTAAGTCAAATTTTCTAATGGTATATCTACAACCTACCAAAGCAGTATCCACGATAGCAAAGGTCAACATAGGGCAAATTGTATGTATAAAACCCAGAACACTTTTTTATCTGTATTGGAAAAGTTTTGATGCATGTTTCACTATCAAGGACACCACGGACGCATCCAAATACTTCTTTAGTAGAACCTTCGGTTGTTGGATGAGTACCTTCAAAAAATATATTTCACTTGTTACAATACAATATCTGTAATGCATTTATATACAGAATGGTATCATATCTTAGCGACTATTATTTGATAAATAGAAAGCAGAGCTCATCTTCCTTTTGGATCTTATTTATATCTCATTTTTAATTATGTTATGCTTTTAAACACTTATCTCTTAGAATTGCATCATTAATTCACACATGATCAGTAAACCAGGCTGTAAACAATAGCATATTTCTTAAGATTTATGAAGACATTTCAGCATATGCACACTAATTTGTTTACCCTGTTTAAACCCACAGCTATCTCCACTAGATAAAACAAAACTGTTTGCCACAATTTCGGAACATTTTACATGTATATTGTTGAAAGTTCAAAACACAGAAATAATTTCAAAAAGCATTTATAGGGAAAAAAAAACACTTTAACGTGGACATCTTCATCATCGTCAGTGTTTCTTACTGCACCAGATGGTTTTGAAAAGTTTTGACAAATATCATTTGCATAGCATGGGCAGTAGTTCCCATTTATCCTTTCTTACAGTGAGATAAAAATTCTGAACTCGTTCACTATGTCAGACAGATGTGACGTTTAAGAATAATTTGAACATGAAAAAAATGTATAGTTTTTAAAATATCAAGTCATGAATTTCGTTACTATAAATTTGTAAAATTCTGTAGTTTATTCTTAAAAATCTAAACTATCAGTAATGCTGTTTAAAGAGCAAGTACATTTATATACACACTATATATAGCTATGTAAACGATTAAGCATTTGAATAAATATATATTAAAGAAGCAACCGAAATTCGTTTACTGTATTTTTTTTATAGATCACAAGTACCAAACATTCCAATTTGTAACATAGAAAAAAGATTGAAAATGCCCGTTTGGTAAATACAATAAAATTGAGAAAGGAAATGAGGGATGTGTCAAAGCGACAACAACCCGATCATAGAGCAGACAACAGCCGAAGGCCACCAATGGGACTTTAATGTAGCCAGAAACTTCCGCACCCTGAGGCGTCCTTCGGCTAGCTCATTAAAAAATGTATACTAGTACAGTGATAATGGACGTCATACTAAACTCGGACAGTCCAGGTTTCGTCTAGCTCGTTTGTTGTATATTATCAATATCGATGATTTCAACAACTTATGTTCAAGAAATCTATTTGCAACAGTTATGTACAATGTATGTAGATAATATAAATTTTACCTGTTCTATTTTTCTAGTTGTCGATATCGAAACTATGATCAAAATATTTATCTCAAAAAGTACAATGTCATTGATAAGCAACCAGATTTTTTTCATCATTGTCCCAGTTATTTAACGAATTCAGTTCGTAGGTGACACTAGACGCTATTTTTCTAAATGCACACAAGATCACCTTTATCGTTTTAAAAGACACATTAAAGTCAAAGTGTCATTTATTACCACCTTTAGAAGCACAATCCCCCTTTTAATTAGTTAACAGTTCAACCGTTAGGAGTAAAAAATAAGCAGCCTAGGGAATCTCATTCAAAGTTTGCACGATCACAGAAAATAATTGAATTATATTGGATTACAGAAAGTCCATCCTCTCGGTCTTCATAATGATATCATGGGAATGGATAATATACACGAAGTAAAAAGTTAAGCACCCCCACGTTTTTTCGATTTGACAAATATTACGATAAGGGACAGTGGATCCCAGAACAATTGATGGCATAATTTGTAATGCAGACTGTAAGGACATAACATAAGCTTTAAAAAATACACAACAAATTGCAATAAAAATGATAGTTTAATGAGTAGATTGTCACGAAACCACAAATCCAGTTTAAGTATGGCCCTTCTGAGTTTGTTATGCATGATACTAATTTCATTTAACTTAGAAACGTTCATTGTAAGTCTGTTAACGTTATCCATAGATCAGTATTCAATATCGGCTGAAACCACCACGAGATTGGATGTAGGCATCAACCATGCGTCTCGAGCTCATTCCTCCAGTAAGTCATCGGATTTCATGCTGTGATATTTGCTTTCCTTCCCAGAGCAATGCTGCTTCAAACTGACTTAAATTTTGTAGAAATGGTTCAATTGCCTGTACCAGACGGCCTAACGTGTCCCAAATATGATCTATCGGATTTATTCCGGGTTCGTGGCAGACCATGGAAGAGCAGTTACTGCTTTGCCTTGCTGAAATACGGTAACCGTCCTTGAACGAACGATGCTGCCTAGCGTTGTCATCCATAAACACAGGTTTTGCAGCTAATGAGCGGTTATCAATATGAGGTACAACTACTGACCGAAGAACTTCTCTGATGTATTGATTACCATGCAGGTTTAATCGAATAGTGACCAAGTCCAATTTGAAGTCATGAGAGATGCATTCCCCGTAAGGGACAGTTACTTTGATGTTCCTTGGGGGTACATGCAGTATGTTTATGTCTCTAAACTCTCAATTTTCCATCTGTAACATGCAGAAGAAACCGGCTCTAGTCTGACCAATGGATCTTGCGCCAGTTCCTCAAGTTCCAACCACGACGAGCTAAGCACCATGCCAAACGCAGTTGTTGATGTCGGACAGTGAACATGGGAAGTCTAGTTACCCTGCTAGTCTTCAGTCCTGCTTAATTCAACCGGTTCCCCAAGGTTCTGATTGATAGCTGTCTATATGGTAACCATTCTCTTTTGAAAAACATGACTTGTTGCGAATGACATTCGTCTTACTAGGCGTTGCAGTGTCCTGTCTTCTCGCTGCGATGTCACCAATGGTCTACCAAGTCTTGGCAAGTCTTTTACGTTATTGGTTTGAATGTGTTTCAGCACGAGCCTGCTGACAACAGTATATAATGTTAGCCCATCTGACGTCCAAAAGCTTTATGAGATAATTATAACCCTAATGCCCGCATGCCGATAATCTGCACTCTTTGATTCTCCGATATTCGTCTTCGTATCATGTCCACAGAGTTTGAATAATAGTTTCAAATCGCCGGACTTAAATACTCAAATTTGAAGCGCGGAGAAACTGCATTTTGATATTTAAATGGAAGGGGGGCATGGTTTACGTGCGTGATACGTCGATATCTTAATAACCAGTCTAACCTGTATGGTCACATCTTGTTAAAGGAACATTGGTTTGTTAACATCCATATTTATATTCAATTTTACATATTTTGATAAAAAAAAAAACTATACTGCAATACCGAGTATGTCAGGGGTGCTTATCTTTTTTCTATGTGTATATATCTAGAACCGATTCCGTTTATATTTGTAATTACAGTGTCTTAACTTTTTTCCTGTTTCTGAATTGCTTTAAAGAAAGCTTATACTAGCAATGAACACTTACCTTTCCTGGAACTTGATATCGACATCGATAACGGGAAGCTTATTTTTCAAAATTTATGATATAAGAATGATTTGTCATTTCCTATTTCTAATTATTCATTTAAAGATGGTGACGTTTCCTTGTCATTGTTTATGGTGTATATGTTCAGGGATACTGTTATCAGAATTGAAAATTGAAACGAAGAATGAACGTGTCAAAGGGAAAACAACCCGACATAGAACATACATATAGTGCATTTCAAAAGTATTCCATTTTTTTCTCAAAAAGTCTTGTTCTAAACACATCACGATTTTCAAACATAGGAATTTGCGAATTAACAGTTGTTAAATTATGTAGTAAAACAGATGAAATCATATTATATTAATTCATATAAAAAATGAACAAATAGAATATATTCATTTTTGTTTCAAACATGTGGAAGAGCCAACAATAATCCGATAATAAACGAGCAAACTCGCTTTTATAACACAAAATATCCACAATGACACAAAAACTGGAAAACTAGTTAATAGGGACAACAAAGAGAATTCAGGGGTTTGAACATAAACAGACAATTCCGTACATTAATCTCATTTATCTTAACCATGAAACCTCGTGGCTAGCAATTCATACAAAACATTTCCCTATTTTGTAAATATAAAGGTAAACCCTGTACGTATGTTGTCCTGATGCATATCATATATATATTCATTTATATATATAGAATAGACATTTAAATCGTAACTGATTGGTAGTCCAGAGGTTACGTCGATATGTTGATGTCAGTAACCTCAATATATTAAAATGTAAGAACAATTTATTGACTCTAATGGTTCCATGAAGGATTTTATACTATGGCCATAATTCATGGAACTTAGAAATAATACTTGCATCAAATTCAGTGCCATTGTCATTGTAATTTATTGGGGGTACCAAAAACAAGAAGATATATGTCAAGAATCTGCACTGCAACCTCTACTGCCCGTTTTGATTTCAAAAGCTGAAGATTCACACAATTTAGTCATATGATCGTGGTAAACCATAATGTACTTAAAAACATTAAACGGTTGTATATCAACTAAATCCATTTGTCCACTTGCAATGAATTATTTGCTAACAACAGGTTTAACAACAAGTCCTTTACTTTCAATTTTACGATTCTTTAATTGATAATCATTATACAACTCCTTAGAAAGTTCCTCAGCCTCTGTTGAAACTTTAGCAAAAAATTCCTTTTGCTTCGAATTCCCTGATCACCTTAAGCTTATCAGGCCAACCATACCCTTTTTAAACACCCTAATCTAAGTCGTTTATCAACAATATAAATGAGACCGAAAGGATAAGGTGTTTGAAGTATTTTAATCAAAAACAATTCGCGAACTTCGCGTAATTTTTCAAATTGCTTGTGTGATTCTCCTGATTGTTTCTGAATGGTTTCGAGGGGTTGGAATTTTATATATTTATGATAACTTTTGAATTTTTTGGGTGGTTCGAAATCAGTAGAGATGTTCTTCATTTCTTCTGTAATACTCTCGTCCCGTCTGTCCCATATATTGAATACCACACTTAGGTTGGGTTCAAGTTACCACATATATAAGGTTTTGAGTTTTTCAGGTAATATCACAGGAAAAGGAGAGCGAAAAGGTTCTCCCGTTCACTGTTATATACCTTATGGTATTTTGAGAAGTTAATCTAAAACATGTAAGTCATGTTTTGGCATTACACGGGAACATTTGTGGATATCCATGTGCATGTTAGTTAAATAATCTGGCTGTAGTGGCATTACCGATACGTTTATTTATGCACGTAGGAAACATAAAAGTTGTGTTGTTAATAATTTTCTATCCATTCCGTAAAATCATGATTATTAAATAGGGGTATAATAATACAAAAGACCGGAGGTAGTAACATTGAATGAGGAATAGGGAATAATAGGGAATTCAGTAAAGAACTCTTACAAAAACTGTTATAAAAGGCCCGACTTAATGACTTAAATATAACAAAACTGACATATATAACAATCACAGGGCAAAAACAGAGGTTGTAAGAAATCTTAGTAAATCCATAGCAAGGGTCAATAAATAATAGTAGGCGTGGATGAGTATTAATACATCCAAACGCCGTAATATTAAATAAACAATAAAGATTTAATACTACGATAAAATAAAAATGTGAAAGTTCTCTCACAGGCAAACAACCAATAACTGAAAAATATAAGGGCATACACTACAGCACAGGGACACATTCTACTGCATCCACACAGCATGAGTAACAAACCCTGCAGTAAATACATATAGGAAGATGTTATCATAAATGTATATTAATAAAATCAGAAGGTGCACGAATGTGTAAAGTATCTTCAATGACCTTCAAACTGGTCACTGGACGAGTCCATATTATGTTTTATCAATGAAGCTAAAGGTATGAAAGGTACGAATTGCCACATTTTGTTTTATATTTTTAACTCGACCATAGAGCAGACAACAGCCGAAGGCCACCAATGGGTCTTCAATGTAGCGAGAAACTTGCGCACCTGTAGGCGTCCTTCAGCTGGTCTCTTAAAAAATATGTATACACTAGTACAGTGATAAAGGACGTTATACTAAACTCTGAATTTTCACAAGAAACTAAAATTAAAAATCATACAAGACTAACAAAGGTCAGAGGCTCCTGACCTGGGACAGGCGCAAAATTGCGGGGTTAAACATGTTTATGAGATCTCAACCCTCCCCTACAAATAAGACGTTTTAATCCATTAAACAAGTCAGTTTTAGAAGATAAATGCCGAAATATATTTAATACACAGCTACGCCAGGTAAAATTATCGTTTATCTTAACAAAAACAAACCATATTGATTAATTGATTGTTGGTTGCTTTACGCCGCATTAGCACAAAAAGGCTATATCGCGGCGAGAGCTAATTCGAATATTTTGCCAATATATGCATATTTTCAAAATAAGACAAAAAGTCCTTCAATATACTGACATTCTAGACTAAAGCAAATTGATTATTTACAAATAAAAATCAACAGGAAGATAACGTGATAAAAATTAAAAACGACTTAAATATAATAACATTTTTATATTCTATAATAAATTCCAATTTCTTTTTTTCAATATTTGTAAATGGAACATTACTAAATAAATCATACATATTATTGACATTGAAATGCTTCTTACAAATATCAGCAAAGTCAATACAATTAATTAAAACATGTTTAATAGTATACTTGCAGTTGCAAGGTACACATTGTGGTTCATCTTCATTTTTTAAAAGATACTGGTGTGTTATTCTAGTATGACCAATACGACATCTAGAAATAACACACTGATCTTTTTTGCACATAAAATTATTAAAAGGTTTGCCTAAATTAGGTTTAATTTCATGTAATATATTATCATCTTTTTTAATCCATTCATTTTTCAATTTATTAAAAACATATTCTCTAATATTAGACTTAAAATCAGTATATGGTATATCACAGTTAGATAAACGGTCACCCAGGGCATTCTTTGGCTCAAGGTCTACAGCTGTGTTTCCAAGGATTCCAACATGACTCGGAACCCATAGAAATATTATTTCTTTCAGAAGAATTTTTAAATTCCTCATTTCATATAAAATTTTGAAAATTGTTGGTTTTTAATTTTAGTATTTTGTATAGCTTGTAAGCATGAAAGTAAATCAGAACATATAATAAATTTGGATTTTTTCTAAAGAAGCAATAAATTTCAAAGCCAAAATTATTGCTTCTGCTTCAGCAGTAAAGATGGATGCATCAGATGGCAAACGGAGAGTTGCAGTTCTGTCCCTGAAGACAGCAGCAGATGCAACTCTGTCACCATCTTTTGATCCATCAGTATAAACAGTTGAAAAATCTAGATAATCGGCTTTAATTTCAGCATAGTGTTGCTGAATTAAAAGAGGATTTGTTTTATTTTTATTGTGTTCACGGAGATCAAATATCATTTTTGGTTTGGGAAGTTCCCATGGAGGACATTTGCAAGTTTTAACTTGAGCAACAGATTTTAAATCAAAAGAAGCTAAATGTGGTTTTAAACGTATACCGTAAATTTTATTTTCATGTTTTGCAAAAATATCTTCATAAAACGGATTAAAAACACAGCTGTAGGCAGGGTTATCTGAATAGGCTTTTAGTTTGACAGCATATTGAAGTCCAAGCTTCAAACGTCTGTTAGAGAGTGAGTGCTCATCAGCCTCTACATACAGACTCTCAACTGGTGAGGTTTTAAATGCACCAAGACAGAGACGCAAATCCTGGTGATGCACAGCATCGAGAATCTGTATGTAGGACTTCCTTGCAGAGCCATACACTATAGAGCCATAATATAGTTTAGATCTAACTAGAGATCTATATAAATTAAGTAAAATGTTGCGATCAGCACCCCAGTCAGTACTGCTGACAACTTTTAAAATATCTAATGCTATTAAACATCTCGATTTTAACATTTTGATATGGGGTAGAAAGGTTAACCTTTTATCGAAAATTAACCCAAAAAATTTGGTTTCATCAACCATTTTAATTTGGTTGCCGTACAAAGTGAGTTCTGGATCAAGATGCAATTTCCTTTTGTTACAAAAATGCGTCCCGACCGTTTTTGACGTGGAAAATTTAAAACTTTTTTCCGAGGCCCATTTTGCAAATCTTCCAAGACATAATTGTAATTGTTTTTCTATGTTATTCATATTTTTGCCTCTGTAACATATTAAAAAATCATCAACGTACAATGAACCTTCAATATTACTTTTTAAAACTTCAACAAGGCTGTTGATTTTAAGACTAAATAATGTTAAAGATAAAATACTGCCCTGGGGGACACCCATCTCTTGATCATACAGATCAGACATGGTCGAATTAACTCTAACATTAAATTGTCTGTTAGAGAGAAAATTAGAAATAAAATTAGGCATATTGTCTTTCAACCCTATATCAAATAGATCTTTTAAAATACCATATTTCAATGCAGTATCATAGGCCTTCTCAAGGTCGAAAAAGACCGACACCACATGTTCATTTTTCGCAAAACCATTACGGACAAATGATTCGAATCGAACAAGATGATCAAGAGTACTGCGGCCCTGTCGGAATCCACACTGGCTATTGGCTAATAGCTCATTTGATTCCAAAAACCAAACAAGGCGATCATTGACCATCCGTTCGAGTGTTTTACAGACACAACTGGTAAGAGCAAATGGTCGATAATTAATAGAATCCGTGTGATCTTTACTTGGTTTTGGAATAGGAACGACGGTTGCAAGCTTCCAGATTGATGGTAAATCACCAGATTTCCAGATGTTATTCATAAGCTGCAAGAGAGCTTCCAGCGAGGAATCTGGAAAGTGTTTTAAGAGTTAGTAGTGAATATTATCAGGCCCACAAGCTGTATCATGGGCTTTTGACAGAGATGTTTTAAGTTCTTCAAAAGAAAATAGTTTATTATGATTTTCACCATTATTTAATTTAAAGTTTAATTAAATTTTTTCTTTTTGTTTTTTAACTTTTTAAAAATTTTCTCTGTAGTTGTTACAAGAAGACGATTTCGCAAAAGTTTTACCAAGCTTGTTGGCAATATCCTTTTCAGATATTAATAAAATCATTGCTGTCTTTCAAATGTTTTACAATAGCTTTAGAATTTTACCTTTTATTTTTTGTACCATATTCCAAACTTTTGTCTTCGGAGTGCGAGATGTTATCCCCGAGACAAATTTTTTCCAGGATGTTCGTCGGGCTTGCCTACAAGTCCGCCGTGCCTTAGTGCAAAAAATACTCAAGTTTTCCGTCGTTTGTTGTTGATTGAATCGTCTTTCAGATTTTTTACTGTCACCTATGGCTTGATCACAGCCGTCATCAATCCATGGTTTGCTGGGATGTTTCGGATTTGCCGACGTCTTAGGAATAGCTCTGTCAGCAATTGACGTTAAAACTGTATTAAAAGTTAAAATTGGATCTTGTACAGTCTCAAACATCTTTGACTGAAGTTTCGCTTGACAGAGATTCTCAAACAAGGACCAGTCCGCCTTGTCAAGTTACCAACGTGGTACTCTCTGTTGGACAGAAGTAAAAAGATGTTCAAATACTATTGGAAAGTGATCACTTCCACATAGATCATCATGAACACGCCATGAATAATCCAGAAGAAGAGAGGGATCACAAATAGTGATATCAATAGAAGAATAAGACCCGTTTCCAGGATGAAGATAAGTATTTAGATCCATCATTAAAAATGCATGATCCTTCTTGAGAGACAAAGTCCTCAATGATCTTACCTTTGGCATTATGAGTCTTGCTACCCCATAATGGATTCTGGGCATTGAAGTCGCCCATAAGTATAAATGGTGAGGGTAATTGATTAGTGAGGTTTTTGAGTTTTACTTTACCTATATTTGAATTGGGTGGAATATATATCGAAGATAATGTAATTGTTTTGTCTAATGATAAACGAATTGCAACTGCCTGCAGATCCGTGGTGAGTTGGACTGTGCTATGAATGACGTTGTCCTTGACAAAAATGGATGATCCACCTGCAGCACGTTCATCTGCCTTAGGAAATGTGCTATACATGTTGTATCCTTTGAAAGATACATTGTCCCTTTCTTTGAGATGAGTTTCTTGAAGACAAAATGCAATAGGTAAAAATGACTGAACTAGAAGTGTTAACTCGAGAAGATTTATTTTAAGACCTCGGCAATTCCATTGGATGATATTAGTCATTATTTGATAATAGAAGGGCGAATGCTGTCTAGTTTGCCAGCATTCTTATTTCGCTCACCCTGAGATTGTGATCTTTCGGGTGGCGGAACACTTTCGATTTACATTTCAGTTTCGCCGATAAGTGTTGAAAATCTGTTGTGTGAGGAGAGTCGTCGATCTCCAGGACCACACGCAGCTGGTTTTACTCCGCCTCGACCCCTACCCCGCGACCTCGAATCAGAAGACCTCTGAGAGGATGTATTTACTGGCTTCTTTTGGACATCCTTCTTTTCTGGAGAACGAAGAGGAGATGTAGCTCTAGTAGGCGTTTGTACTGGATGAAGAAGATAACTTCTTAGATGCAGATGAAGGAAGACTATTTGAGGTGGAAGAATCATCTATGTCACTGCTGGGAAGATCCCAGATAGATTCACCGCCCCAACTGTCTGATTTAACTGTTTCTTTTTTATTTGATTTCTTTTTTTCATTTTGTTTTGGTGATGATAGTGAGCTCAATGTGTCCGCATCAATTGGCCAAGTAATGTGAGTTTGTGTATTCTCGTGACTGAATGAGCGGACAACTTTGCTGGCGTACGATGGTCTGTTTGAAACAAGGAGATCATTCGAAACAGAAGCTATCTGTTTAGCTTCTGGGTAACTGACTTTGGACAGGCGCAAAATTGCGGCGGGGTTTAACATGTTTATGAGATCTCTACCCTCCCCTACAAATAAGACGTTTTAATCCATTAAACAAGTCAGTTTTAGAAGATAAATGCCGAAATATATTTAATACACAGCTACGCAAGGTAAAATTATCGTTCATTTAAAAAAAAAAACCATAAACATTTCTAAGTCTCATTGCAATATATTTATTACAATTATCCCAAACTAAAGAAGTCAGTAAATAAAGTCAAAATATGTCCAATCTGCCATTTTTTGGACATCAAAAGTCAAGACGATCGTTTGAAGGTAAATTTCGTCAACCTCACGAAATCTTATTAGGCACTATAGTTAGAAAGTACAAAGTCTGTAATGTTACATGTATTGCAGAATGTAGTTTTTTTTTCTAAATTTAGATCAAGTGGTTAAACTTACCGTTTATCCAAATAGGCGATTCTGTACCACAGGTGAACGAATTTGGAATTATTTCAGGCATTTGGATATATTCTCCTTTGTAAGTAGCAACGTTCCAACCAGGGTTAAAACCATTTCTGTCGCAAATAAGGGGAGATTTCGATATGCACTTAGTTCCTCTGTTTTCAACATTATATATGACTTTGCTCGAAGTACACGGATCAGCTAAAATTACATTGTGTATTACATTTAGAACAAGGGAAAATTAACTGACTATAACTCCATGGCACCTTCAGACGGTTTGAGTGGAAATATTTTCAGGTTGATAGGTGGTGACTGTACTAAATCTGTTTATTGGCAAACATAGGTATTGGGTTTATATCAATAAATATAGGAATATCCTGTAGTGTTCAATTGTGCTTTGCTATTTAGTTGTATTGTTCACTTGTTCTTTACTATTTAATGTTATTGTTCAAATACAATTATATATATTCTCTGAAACTAATTAATGAGGGATGTGCCACATGTAAACCAGGACCTGCTTACTCTTCCAGAGTACATGATATTACTCCTACTTTTTGGTGGGGTTCGTGTTGCTTAGTTTATGTTGTGTCTTGTGTAGTAATATTTGTCTGTTTGTATTTTTTTTTTCATTTTTAGCAATGGCGTTGTCAGTTTGTTTTCGAGCTATGAGTTTAAATGTCCTTCAGGTGTCTTTCGTCTCTCTTTTGTAGTTTGTAAGAAATAAGATTCGGTATTTCATTCATTTCGTGAAAGTTAACCTAAAATTACGTTTCATATCATTATTTCTAATGTAAAAGTATATGATTTTCAAACACTCATGAAACCTTTGACATACTATAAACTAAATGCAGGAATATTGTGATAACAGTTCAGTGTTCAATTAACAACGTTCAATTAGACAACTTATCTTAAATTTTTATATAATTAAAAAAGATTTCAATTTCTGATCCTCGCAGTGTAGACATATGTAATTTATTATATGATGAATTAGAAAACGTCTGAATATTGCAAAAACGGTTATGTAAGCTAAATTCAATATTTTAAAGTGGTTTTTTTTTCTTTTTAAAAAGTCTGCCAATCATTTTAATATGAATGGGACGGTTATTTTGAAGTTCAGAAAACATGTCTGTAGTCTAAATTAAAGACTAATAGTGGATCATCTATTAACTAATCAGTGTTTCAACCGATTTCAAAGTTGCATACAATTGTTTAATAAACACACTCACAAAAAGATGACATTTAAGCCATATTAAATATTTTAACAGAATAATATAAATAGTGATGATTCCTTGAATAATGACTTTCATTCACAGTGTTACATTTATATTAGTTTGATTATCTCATAAACCAGATGAATCTTTAATGAAGTTTTGATATCAGGTCTTTGTATAAGCACATGCGATCTTTATCAAATAGTCATTTTTTCATTTTTTTTTTATATAAATAAGACCGTTAGTTTTCTCTTTTGAAATATTTTACATTGTCATATCGGGGCCTTTTATAGCTGTCTATGCGGTATGACTTTGCTCATTGTTGAAGGCCGAACGGTGACCTATAGTTTTAAATGTCTGTGTCATTTTGGTCTCTTGTGGACAGTTGTCTCATTGGCAATCATACCACATCTTCTTTTTTTATATTTTAGCATATCCTTGAGTTTCTAAATGTTTCTTGATAATATTCAAAATAACCTGTGTTTGTTTAATTGATAAATTGATTTAATTATTGTAATCACAACCTTTTAAATGTTCAATTCGACTGATACACATATATCTGATAACCATAATCAAAATTCAATCAGACGAATCCCTGTAAACATAGCAAAATCAGGTGATTATCATCTATCATCATCAATGTCAAATATACTCAAATATGTATTTTCTGTAGAATATTAGATTTGTTGTCGATCCCACTATTTCACATTCTGTGTTTTTTCGTAATTGGTTTACCTGTCATCATTAAATTGACATTAAATGGCACCATGTTCGCATATTGGAAATAACTATCGTTTCATTAATGCCTGAGTCAAAAAAATATATATAGTCTGAAATTTGTAATTTATTCGAAGAACCGATTTTACAGAAAAGTACCAAAGAGTATAGCCAAACCCGAAAATTCAGATAATGAATCAAAACTATGAACAAAAGAGATATTTGTATCTGAAAAAAAAAATTATAAGACTTCGTTAAGCAAGTTTCCATTACAAGTACATGAAATATCGGTATGCTTTGTATGTTAACACAGAATTACCAACAACTTGACTGGTGATACCCCCACTAACTAACACACATCTATTAGATGTATCGTAACAGTAGTAGACCGATAGTTGTTTTGTCAATTCACCTATTATATAATTGAACTATATTGAATAATTGTCCAGAGATATGCATTTAAGAAAATATATTAGTTATCAGTCTTTAAGATATATTCTAAATTCAACAAAAATGGTAATTCATGAAGCCTTACCTTGCACATCTATTGGAATAAACAGAAAAACAAAATTGAGTACCACGACCAACATCTTACCAAATCACATCGACACGGTAAATGATGTTTATATTCAACCTTTTTAACAACAAATGTAATGACTTTATCATTTTGTTTTAACAAGAAAATCTATTTAAAATCTAAAATAGTTTTTCCTAGTATTCATGATTAGGTTTATCCTTGTGATGTTTAAACCCATACAAATAAAAAAAGGAAATATATCAGCGTTTGACAGATTCAATATTAACTGATACTAAAATCAAATACTTGAAGACAATTAAACAAACAGACAATGGTAATATAAAACATAGTATAACTATAAAAATGTACATCTTTAAATATGATAAAATTATGACATGTTTGTCCAATATTATATAATCAGTAGAATTGATTGTTTGACATTATGTTTGTGTTGAATTGTGTTTGCTTATCATAAATAGATGTTTTCCCACCAGGAGACTGGTATCTTTTACTGATACTTGAGCTACCAGAACATTTTTTAGAAAAATACCTAAAAGAGCTTTAAGATTAATTACATGTGATAATGAAACAGCTGTTGAAAGCTTAACTTCTTTTACAGTGCAAATGGCTGATGAAACATTTAGAGAAAACCGCTTCACTCATATTCAAATGTTAAGATCGACTTAATTTTAATTAAGATTATAGATATATTTCAGCTATACTTATGAATAACTTATGCAAAAAGCTACATTCAAAATGTATAAAATAACTATACAAGAAACTATAGTACAGCTGAAACAATTACTGTAACAATAAATGTTTCTTTAGTAATGCTCTAGCCCAAAACCACACACAAACGCTGCAAAATTTAAAAAAAAAGAAAAAACAAACAAACGCACACTTATATTGAAAGGATTTCTGTTATATATCCTTACGAATTATACCTGAAACCCAAAACGAAATATCTGCTGCATTATAATTTGGTTTATCTTATCTACTTGCGCAATCTCTTCATACTCTTTCTGTTTTTGTTGTTTTTCAAGCAGTTGCAAACATATTTATAACCCAATACTTATGTTACATGTTTCTGCGCTTTTACTCTTATAATTCATGTGTATGCGTACTTTTTATGTCATTTAATTTGTTGCAGTACCGCTGTACAACTTTCCTGAATGTCTTTATCGGTTCTAAAATTATTATTTCAATCAATTTTATCTCTAAATCAGCTCCTTAGAAAATTAAATCAACTCAGCAGCTAATTTGAAAAACATTTAACCAGACGGACGTCTGTATGTGGCCCGCGATATACAAATCTTCCAATATTTTGTATAGTTGACCTAATTCATGTTTTCAGTGATGCAAACACGCATGATGATTAAAATCTTGAAAGGATCATAGAAATCACAAATTTCAAATTAGCAAGGGCATGTGTGGAAAACGAAGTTAATTGCGGTACAGCTGTGACTAATTCTCCACAGTGGCGGATCTAGAATTTTTCATAAGAGGGGGGCCACTGGCTGCCTAAGAGGGGACCCGCTCCCGTCCCGCTTCAGTGATTCCCTATATAATCAACCAAATTTGTTCTCAAAAAGAAGGGGGCGGGCTCCCTGGGCTTCCCCTAAATCCGCCTCTGCTCAAAGTATGTATTTTAGGTCTTATCTTATACTTGTTTTTGTTTTGTGTTTAAAAATTTCTTCATTTTTGATAAGCTTTCAATTGTCAAATGATATGGTAACTAAGATTACTGAGGATGCATTTATTATCGACATGCGTCTCCGGTACAAAAATATAAGTATCGTAACCGTTCCAAACTTTCAGAATGATTTACAATTTCCAACGTGAGTTAAAAATGTTGGATGTGACAAAAAACAAATGGAAAAAAAGAAACTAGTCTGAACATGAAGAATTTCCGATGAATTTCGTTTTTCAAAAATCACGCGACAATTGTTACTTTTCCAAGAACTTTAGAAGATCAATTGTTCGAGTTTAAATGTAATAATTCAAAATTATATATAAAGCTGTCAAATATACAAACATAATGAAGACATGTCTCTTGAGAAAAGAATGTTTTATTGGACATTTATGATCCTCTATCCTATATTTATTAGAGAGCTTCAGGAATCTTTCTTTATTCAGCGGAAAAAATGGATCAGAAGCTATACTTTATCCTCTCATGTATTTACGGTTAGTATATAGTAGAAAACACAATACGACTAAATGATAAAGACATAAACATTGACTATATTATATTGTTGTAATGCCTTTAATTGATTAACCAACATAGTTGAAATCGAAAATAAATTGAAATATTGTTGTATGAAAATGACCGAAAAATAAAATTTTAACTTCTGTCCCTTTTAGTAATTTATTGTCAGGACGACCCATGTACCGTTCACCAACAATTAAATGACGAAACGCGTTCAGTAGATTACACTCTCGGATCAGAAACTGAAGGCTGTGACCGGCTGATAACAGCGGACTGGTATATATTCCAGGACAACGGCACTATACCTACAAAATGTCAACCAGTACTTCAATGTGGTTCAACTGGGCCGATATGGATAAATGGTAAATTTGACCATAAATGAATAAGTATCTTTACTTAGTTATTTTATATTAAATAAACAACAATGCGTGTTTCCAATTTCTTCTTAGCTGTTTAACCCCGCCGCATTATGTATGGATGTGCCTGTCCTAAGTCAGGACCCTGTAATTCAGTGGTTGTTGTTTGTTTATGTATTACAATTCTGTTTTTCGTTCATGTTTGTATATACATTAGGCAGTTCGTTTTCTCGTTTGAATTGATTTACATTGTCATTTCGGTGTCTTTAATAGCTGACTATGTGGTATTGGCTTTGCTCATTGTTGAAAGCCGTACAGTGATCTATAGTTGCTAATTTCTGTGTCATTTGGTCTCTTGTGGAGAGTTGTCTCATTTGCAATCATACCATATCTTTTTTTTTTATATAGAATCCATCAAACAGGACTTTTTGGCGACGATCAATTAACATTATCACATTTTTATTTCAAAATTTAAAATGTTTGACGAATTTTGGTATTTCAGTCTTATTAACAGAGGAAAGGACTATTCCTGTCTGAAACCTATAAGGCTAGAAAATGTAAAAAAAATAAATACCCTAATTGGCAACAACACACCATAACTATCAAATAAATTAGATGTTTAAGCATATTATAACTTCCATTTTAATAAGGGATAATAACCCGCTATTTAATAATTAGAAAACAATTTTTTTGAGATCATTCTTGAAAGTTACTGAATTCATTTATATCGTTAGTTCTATCTGTTCAGAAGACATCAACTATTTACGTCTTAAGTAATACAACCTTCTAATATTTAGGAAAGCGTCTGTCGTAAATTGTTTTGTTATGAATCATGACGTTAGTTTTCTTAATTGAATTATTTCAAAATTTCCATTTTAAGCCATTTATAGCACACAATACGTATTTTTTTCATTATTGAGGATTGTAGGGTAGCTTGCAATTGCCTACTGCCTACATCTACTTTATGTAAACATGATGGATAGTTGTCTTTTTGCAATCATATATATATCCGAAATATTTATAGTTACATTCGTTCCTTTTATTGTTATTTTTTGGTGATGTTGTACCCTTTTAGAATTGTTATATATATATTTGACAATCGCCAATGGTAGTCAGCAGGGTTTAAGAACATCAGTTGTTCGACCTGTTAGTCAAATGCGTTTTGTTAAAATATACTTTTTCACTTTTTTGGTCTTTTGGAAAATGTTGTTTGTGCTGTATTTAGACCCTTCTACAACGAAATTTGTTTTACATTCACACGTATAAAAAATTGCGGTTTTTATCCAACGCAATCATAGGTTTGATCGTAGTTTTCAATTTAGACTTGATTATATTTTTTCGTTTGGGCTTGTATCATATTTTCCCTCCAGTTTATATGATCCGTTCATCCTGCTTTGACTCTTTAAATTCAAGAGTCTGTCCTAAATTGAGATAAATTATATGGCTTTCCAAATACCGTTTCTATGCCTAGCATCACTGAAGAGACATTTATAGTCGAAATCCGGATCTGGTGTACAAAACATTGTTTTGCACCTCATGTTTGTGGTATAACATCTTGGTTGCAAGTTTGTTGTTTTTCTGTTTAGTATAAAATTCATATTAAGATCCATTTTGTTACATCTTGTGATCAATTTATTTGGCAATCGCCAATGTCAGTCAGCAGGGTTTAAGCACATCAGTTGTCGACCTGTTAGTCAAATGCGTTTTGTTAAAATATACTTTTTCACTTTTTTGGTCTTTTGGAAAATGTTGTTTGTGCTGTATTTATACCCTTCTACAACGAAATTTGTTTTACATGTACATGAATAAAAAATGCGTGTTTTTATCCAACGCAATCATAGGTTTAAACGTAGTTTTCAATTAAGACTTTGTAATATATACCTATATATACATGACATATAATATATATTTTATATATTTCGTCTCAACATCAGCCGAACAATGTTAGATCTGTAAATATGCTTTAGCAAATATTTTTTCTTCCCTCGCCGGGATTCGAAATCATGCTTCTTGTTACTGATATATATATATATATATATATATATATATATATATATATATATATATATATATATATATATGACCTGCTTTTAAAATGGGTTTAGTTGAAATATACTATTAGAAAATGCTGTTAAACCCCGCTTTGAAAAAAAGAGGGTATACTGTTTTACTGCTGTCTTTCCATCCATCCGTACGTCCGTCAGTACATCCGTCAGTCCATCCGTCAATCCGTCAGTCCGTCTTTCCCATGAATATTTTCGTCGCATTTTTCTCAGGAACTTCTAGACACGGGTTTCTGAAATTCGGTTTCAGGGTTTATATTAGTCAGCTTTACTGTGTGATGTGTTTTCAGATACATCACTCAACAACTTCCTGTTAACCGAAATATTTCGGCGTGGGTATCATCAGTGAGCAGTAGCTCGCAGTTTTACTTGTTTGTTCTGTGGTTATACCTTTCTACTCCGAAATTTATTTTGTATTCACACATTCATTTTTTATTCAACGCAATCATAGGTTTGAACGTTGTTTTCAATTCAGACTTGTTTATATTTTTTTCATCTGGGCTTGTTTTATATTTACCTTCGGATAAATATGATGCGTTTATCCTATTTCGACTCTTTAAATTCAAATTGAGGTAAACTATACGGCCTTCCAAATACAGTTTCGATTCCTAACATTACTGTAGAGACATTAATTGTCGACATCTGGATATGGTATAGTAATTTATGCGTCTTTTGTTTGAGGTATACTGTACCATCTTTTCCGCAGGTTTATTGTTTACTGTCTGGTTTTAAATAATAATTCAGATCCATTTTGTTACATTTGTGGTCTGTTTATGTAGCATTCACCAATTGCAGTCAGCAGGGTTTAAGAACATCCAGTGGTTCGACTAGGTAGTCAAATACGTTTTGTTAAAATATACTTTTTCACTTTTTTGGGGGTCTTTTGGAAAATTGTGCTTTAGATAGACCCCTCTACCAAGGAATTTGTTTTGCATACACACGTATTGCGGTTTTCATCTAACACAACCATAGTCGTGAATGTTATTCTCAAGTTAGTCTTGTATATTTATTTAAATCCATTTTTTTAATACTTACATTCGATCAGATATTATAAATACTACATGAGTATTATAAGAAAAAAATTATAATTATCAGGTAAAACAAAACCGAAGGTACGCATATTTAGATATCGCGGTTCTGAGAATAGGATTTCCATCGACGATGTGCTTTGAAAGAAATGCCTTGTATATTAATCTAAGCGGCAGTTATGGATTTTGTGGCTACCCCAGTTTCGAACCAATGTTGTTTGGTGGGAGCGAATACTCCGTGTTGAATACCGTACTTATCTATGAAGACCAACATCTTTAGAATTACTAACAATTCTAGAATTGAATATTTTACTAATTTCCTGAAAATAAAAGAGAAATTTTTTTGATTTTATTCCTAAGGGTAAAATTCGATGTTATCCCCGAAAAAGAGATATTGATGTATTTACATATATTTGTAAAGGCAAATGCATATTGCAACTCTGAAATATCAATCGGGCACTGTACATGGACATTGTTGAGTGAAGCTTTTCTTTATCAATGTGTTTTTCCAATGTTTGTAACAGTACTTCGCTTTTCTCTATAAAAAATATATGCTGATCACAAAACATGCAAAAGTAATATGCTTTGCTTTTAAATGTTTAATACTAAAAAATCCTGAAAAAAATTAAAATGATATATGACATAGCACACAATGCCAAATAACAATTTCAAAACAATGTTGTACAATATAAGTATTAGTTTTGATAAGCAAAATCGTAAACATTGCAATTGTATTAATGAAGTCCGAAATGTGTTAGTTGAATCATTATGATGTTTCTAGATGATACAATTGGTATTTGTAAAACTGATGTTATTTTAAAACCGTTCAGAATGTTCAAGACCGTATTCATGTAACATATTTGATACGTAATATTTCAGTGGTAAAAAAATTCTGAAAACTGTCTGTTAACAGGTTACTAAAGTTGTTGCAACACTTTAAAACGTACACCTTAAAACATATCGTACATATCAGTCGTTATTACAAAAGTATGATTCTTACTAGAAGGGAGCTTTCACAGCTAAAACAACCACTCCACGGCATATAAGTGCAAATTTACCTAATAATGTTCGAATAAATCTAGAAAACATTTCTTTCACAGAGACAAATTTAAAAAAAAACTATTAACACATTTTGGTATCATAATATAGGAACACTACCAGTTGCAAACAATGAAGTAACTATGGATGTTTGCCAAGTTGGATTTTTAGGATGTTGTGAATCGACGTGGAAAATTCAAGTTAGACATTGCATTTCATTCCACGTGTTTCGGCTTATTCCTATACCAGCATGTCCAGGACGTTACTGCATAGGTAAGGTTACAGGAATATATTACCTTAGCTGTATTTGGCAAAACTTTAAGAAATTTTGGTCCTCACTGCTCTTTAACTTTGTACATTATTTGACCTTATTATTTTTTTTGGATTCGAGCGTCACTGATAAGACTTGTAGACGAAATGCGCGTCTGGCGTAAATGCAAAATTTAATCCTGGTTTCTATTATGTGTTTATTTAAGAGTACACTGGACTCTTTTTGTAATGAATACAAAATTAATTTATTTCAATAACCAGACGTAACATAGATTGTATCTCCAGAAGTAAAACAAAGTCATACATACCTATATGTTCAAAATTTCAAAGCACTGAAAACCTGCATTATTAAAGCAGGAATAGAGAAAATGACAAGTATTCTAAATAAGCTTTGAACTGTTAATCTATAAGTTTCTGAGATTAGATTTGCTATTTTGTTGTTAAAACAATTGTGCGAAATTAATCATCAGTTAAATGGTTTGTCTTCATTTTGACGGGGCTAACTATTAAAAACTCACGAAATAGAACACATCCTCCGAAAGCACGTATGTAGTAATGATTATAGTATAACACCTTAATCTTAAGGTCAAGATCGCCCTAAAAAAGTGACTTATGAATAAAAACATGGTAACTTGGTCTTCCTCCAACTGTAAAACGCTTGTCAAAGTGGGACGTCTGTTTAGCTGTGCGGCTTGTACAAGTTTGCAGTCACGTCTGTTCAATATTGGGACGTTAAATCCGATGCCTCGTGTAAAGAGAGTACCATGCTCTTCGCACGTAAGGATCCCTTGCACATACTCTTTGATGGTTTCTAGGTTTTTAGGCGTTGGGATATTTGGAAACGGATTTAAGCAAGCAATGTTTATTACAAAAACTCTGATAATTACTTAGATTTAAAAAAAAAACAATAGCAGGCTTTCAACTTGTCATAATGCGATTCGTTGATTTCTCTAAAATTATGTTGATGACTTGCAGGTTTAAAAATAGTATGATATGGATGGCATTGACACTGTATGAACTAAACTGCAGGTTCTAGGTACACAAAGCATATCATGTAGTATTACGGAAACCATTTGCCTCGTGCAAATAATGTAAAAATAAGATATAATGTGTCAGTAATAATTATAAAACAAAGGCTTGATTGAGCACAAAGACAACATTGTTTAGGAATGAAAATAGATCAAAGATATCACATACAGTATCACATATAGAAATGTAAAAATTCTATTTGACAGAAGGACCACCAGCTCCATGTCAGCCCGGATTAGGATCAGAAAGTGGATTTGAACCTTGTAGTCGTAAGTAGAGTATTTTCAATACCAATACACATAAGGCAACAGTCTAAAATAATAGTGTGTGTTCATTTCATCTTGAAACACGAACTTCGTTTTATACATAATCATTATGTCTTGCCGGTCAATTAGCTGTAGATAAATAGTACTTGACAAAATCGTTTTGTATGCTGTCGTAATTTTATGGGAGGTATTTGTTGTTATATACTATTATATTATTTATTTACGTATGCACAATGCTGTATCTTCTTGCGTTTGTTTGAACTGTATTTATTGTCATGAAATGTTGTCATTTAAGCAATTTTTTAACATTGCCATACAAATAGGTTTAATCCATCATTTCGTCTTTAAATAAGCTGTACCAAGTCAGGAATATGGCAGTTGTTTTCTACTGACTGTTTCTATTCAAGTTTGCTGTTGCTTTCGTTTGAGTTCAGTATTTCTGTTGCTCCCTTATTTCTCATATAGGTGATATACTTCCCTTGCTTTTTGTTTGAAACCCGAATATTTTTTGTTCAATCAAATTATGACTATTGAAAAGCAGTGTACTACTGTTGCATTTATACATTTCAGTTTTTTGCATAATTTAGCATATATATATATACATCAAATAAATTATGATAATCAAAAAGAAATATAAAAACAAAACACATGCAATATAAAAAAAAAAAAAAAAATGTAATAAACTATATAATACAACATTTGATATCTAACACACTATTTAGTGACCTCAATCAGGGAATGTTCAGGTTCAGCAGAGATTTTTTTTAAGACAAACCCACAACATTCTTAAACTCAACCAAAGAGCCCTGAATCAGAATAGAGGATTCCAAATAATGTAAAAACTAACCACACTTTCTTCATTTTCTAGATGTTTAATTACTTTGAAATGAACGTTATGTAAGTAGATATGATAAATATTGTATTATATATTTAACTTGTCAACGCTTGTTAGGTATAATCAACTTCAGGAAATAATTTAAAGCGCGAAAAATAACCAAAACCTGAATCTGTTGCATCACTTTCGTTTTAATACACATAATGTCTATATAATATCATAGTGCCTACCTCTTCTGGTTGTTAGATACGTGTTTAAATGTCAACCTTATACGACGTCGTTCGTTTCCTGCGCCGGATATTTTAAAATACTAATATTTATAAACGAAAACATTCTCTATAAAGTACTTAACCTTGTATCAAATCGATAAAAGTAAAAGTATGAATCGATCTACGGTATGTGGTTGTTTATATAACCAGTAGATCTTATATAACAAAAGTTTAAATATAACTAAAAATTGTTTTCCAAAACATTTTTTTTATGTAAAATATACGTTAAAAATCTTAAAAATGTATTCAGGTTTACTATAAGAAAGTTGAGGAAAACTAGTCCTTGATTCACGTTTTTAATTAAGAAGTTTAAATCAGACGTTTAAAGGAATATTGTGGTGTTGTGTTATTTACACTCATTCAAATTTATTTGGCTCATTGTTGAAGGCCGTACATTGACCTATACTGGTTTACTTTTATAAATTTTTACTTGAATGGTAAGTTGGCACTCATACCACATCTTTCCATATCTATTTGCAATAGTCGATTTGCCAATTACCGATTTGATTCTGTTATTACACACTTTATAAACAAATAACTTCCCTTTGTCAATCGTAGACTGATTCTATACCGGACAAAAGTGGCTTTTACCAATGCAAAGCATGATAAATTGAAAGTGATGTATCGGCGGTTTATCCAATTTTTCTTATCTAAATAATTTCTGATGTCAAACGTAATTAGCTTAACAGCTTATTAATATAAAATAGAAAACCTCAAAGATTAATCACATTATGCACAGGTAAAATTGCTCTTTCTGCTAGCTCTTCGTTATAAATAACAATTAATGTCCTTCATAAGGCAGACAACTAAAAAAGGGATATCTAATTACAGGGTCAATTATGGAAATTGACAAATAGCCTATTAAGATGCATCACATAGCTGATAGTGAAGTGTGCAAATAATACAAATACTGTAGTATTACACTGTTATTTGTGTATTTTATTTTTAAGTTTCAAATAAAGGTCGAAAATGTGTAGTTGGGAGTTAGTGATATGTAAAAAAAAATTCTTTGAAGAATTCTGAATCTGATTATTTGATTACTAGCTGGGAAATACATGTATACACACGGATAAAATATATTGCATTTAAATCCACCGTGGTAAGGTATTTTGACTTTGTTACTCTATATGCTTGACAACACATCTGTCTTCATATCAATTATTTATTTAAAAGAAAATATGTATCTTTACACCTTTTCTGTCTGTTCTATTTTAATGTACGTTTGTTTATTTTTGTGTATGTTTTCTATCTCTGATAACAATATTAAACGCTCATGCTGAGTGTGAAAATCGTGTTGGTATAGTCGTTAAATTGATTTAACCCTGCATTATTATCGGACGGTGACGAACCATGTGATGAAAGAATTTTGTACTCGCAATACAATTTAATCTTTTAGCCGTCATTAGGAAAATCGAATTTTATCGGATATACTAGTACTACTCTTTATCTTTTGAATATCCGATTTGTATATGTCAACCTGTATCCCAGCTGCTTCTTGATAAGTTGAAATGTTCTGTATTCCAACAGAAGTCTAGTACTTAAAATGCCCACCAAGTATCATTGTTATGGAGATGACAATAATTGTTTATGAAGTCTTTTGACAACGATTCTCCAGTTCGATTTGATTGGCTGGTGAAAATCTTCCTTTTAAAGAATTAAAAAAAAAATTAACACTTACGACTTATTAATTAGTCATAATTATTTCAAATACAAAAAAAAATAAAATGTGTCCTCCGAATGGTTATATACAAACGATATGCAACAGCCGTATTGCAAAGTGTTCAGTATGATTTGAACAAAATGAGAGGTTTAGTTTGAACAGTTGGCTTATCCGAATAATTACTTGCTTTAGAATGAGTATTTTGCTGCAAGGTCTTCTAAAATAAATGTTTGCGTGTTGAATCCTGTCATAGTTGGTTTTATAGAGGTACACTGTTTTTAAAAATATTAATCAAATTATGTTCAATTTCATCACAAAATATTAAATACATTTTGTGAGCTGTAGGGAATGTGCTACATATTTGAATAACGTTATTGCTGTTTTCTGATTTTAATTATGTAAAATCGTCTAACAGTAAATTCATTTCAATGTTTAAAAATTTCATTCTTGGGTCTCACATTAGAAAAGTCATTGTATTAACCTAAACTGGGATTGTGCATAGACCACTAAACTGTAGGTCCAAGAAAACCTTAGTACAGTTTATGTTTTCTCAGTTCGAAGGTTTGTTTCATGACAAGGAATGAAATTATTCCCCATCTTAAAATACATGTAATTTGTTGTATGAACATGATAGTAAAACGTCACAAATATTCACCTTCATTTAGATGATCTAAATAGAATAGTTCTTCATGACAAAGGCCTGATAAGGGTTAAATATAACAGCTATTAATATATTTTTAATTTCTGCTAGCAATTTTTCTAATGAGTCTTACCACTTTATATGTATTGACACCTTGCACGTCTTGGAATTTTAGTTTTCTATTATTGTTTAGTTTTATCAACTGAGATTTTAAAAAAGGTCAATCTAAATTTTATGCATTTTAAGTTCTAGATGAAACTAGAAGCAACAAATATTTTAATAATGTTTGGTTGATTAATTTTACGTATTGTTTTTTTTTTATATGAATAGTAACATGGTTGTCGTTTGTTTGTCTTTTTTGATAGCACATGTGCTGCCTGGTATCCTTTGACTACATATGTTTAATATCCCTTTGAATAGTATTATAAAAATATTTGTAAAACAGATAAAGAATTAAAATATTGTTCTGTTCGAAATATATTTTTGTACAACAGTTTTTTTACAAGTATCAATACATTATACGGTCTGTTTTTTTAGTATTCTAATTCCGAAATATTTGTTTGATAAATTATTTTAGCAACTAACATTACTTTTGCTGTGACGCTTATTGTACAACCGTATGTTCCAACATTCGATCCAACTTCCAAATATAACCAGCTGGCATTCAAATGTAATCCGACCATGTTAGATGAATATAAAATGTACGTCTATGATATACGATGGTCCATTGATGGAATAGATGTGGCAGTAAAACAACAATTCAATTATTCATCCATTGTGGTTGAAGGAACTTTACACAGACTAGACTGGGACCCAGACCGTAAAAAAAAGATTGGAATGAGAGTATGTAAGAAATAGTTAAGGTTTTTAATCCCTTTTGAACGATATTATAGGCATTTTTTTCTTTCTGGACACACAAAAGATATCATTCATCGCATGCAATCACATATTCGAAATCGGGAATCATAAATCCTTCATCAAACATTTACCTGAGCAATTTCATTCCTTTGTATCTGTAAGAGTCTTGATCCCTTATTGGTACATATCTGTTATTTGTAGCATTGTACATCATATATAATCTACAAATGATAAATATAGATGTACGCTATTTACTCTATCCTTTTAAAGCAATGTCAAACTGGTGTTTAGCTTAATGGTTACTCAATTTGGCACTGACCAGTAATTGTGTGTATGTATGTGTGTGTCTATGTATGTGTTATAATGTATGTATATGTATATATATTTTTTGTTCTTCCCTAATTTGCAAAAGCAAATTTACAGATCTAACATTGTTGGGTTGATGTTTAGACGAGTTGTATATACATAATGTACACAGCCATGTATCACTATCATTGCTGGTGATCCGATGGATAAATGTTGTAGAGTTGTCACTGACTCAGACGTTCTTATATATATATATATATATATATATATATATATATATATATATATATATATATATATATATATATATATATACGACGGGAGTCGATCTCAACTATCAGTTTTTCAAACCAACACACACACACACACACACACACACACACACACACACATATATAAATATGTATATATATATACAACTCGTCTAAACATCAACCCAACAATGTTAAATCTGTAAATTTGCTTTCGCAATTTTTTTGTTCTTCCCTCGCCGGGAATATATATATATATATATATATGTGTGTGTGTGTGTGTGTGTGTGTGTTGGTTTGAAAAACTGATAGTTGAAATCGACTCCCGTCATCCTCTAACATTCTAATCCATATAACGGAGTAGATAATACACAACTCTAGTTAAGTTTTAGTTTGGACTTTTGTCTGTACTGAAAGACTGATTTTGAGTGATCTGAATATATTTTTGCCTTTGTTTAATCTGTTCATGATGTCATTTCCTGCACCTCTATAGTTTCTTATTGTACTTCCTAGGTATGTAAATGTTTCTGTGATGGGGAGACCTTTCCACCTACTAGGATACGAGTTGGATTGTTGATGTTAAGGGTCTTAACAGAGGGGCGAAAGATACCAGAGGGACAGTCAAACTCATCAATCGAAAATAACCTGCCAACGCCATCGCTAAAAATCAAAAAGAATACCAGACAAACAATAGAACACATGCCACAACATAGAAAACTAAAGAATAAGCAACACGAACCCCACAAAAAACTTCAGGTGATCTCATGTGCTCCAAAAGAGTAAGCAGATCCTGCTTCACATGTGGCACCCGTCGTTTTGATCATGGTATAACAAATCCGGTAAATAGTCACATTCATGAAAGGGATGGGGATTGTAGTTATGACGTAAGGCACATATCCGATATCACCTGTGAAACAGTTATTCCATATTGGTCAACCAACTCGTGATGGCGTCCGTAAAATGTACGAAGGGATTTAAAGAAAGGGATTTACATAATTTTTGTTTTTGTTTGGCTGATTTTAAGTCCAACATGACAAGCAAAAGTATTTAGGCGGATTGTCTTTTCTTGTAAATATTGGTGGGTATGTGATAAAAGAGCTAGATCATCAGCAAGATCTGCTAATGTTGTTGAAATGTTTCATCTTTTTCCTTTTGTAGCATGCTCTGTTGTTTTTATTCTCATTACTCAGTCAATGACTAATTAAACAGAATACATTACACATCCTTGTAAAACTCCTGTTTTATCTCAAACCAGATGTTGCCTTGCCCTACACTGCAAGTGAAGTTGTTGTAGAAACTTTTGATAAGCTCATTTATTTCTTTTGGAAATCCATATGCTCTAAGTATTCGCCACATGGAATTAATGTAGATACAGTCAAAAGTCTTCTTGAAATCCACAAATTGATGTAAAGCTGCTTTTGCCATTATGTACATTATTCAATTATGTTACGTAAAGCAAAGGTTTGATCAATGATCAATGCATCCTCTTCCTTTACAAAATCCTACTTGCTCCTTTCTTAGCTCTTTATCAACTGCATCTATTATTCTTTGGATAATCATTTTGGCCATGATTTTACTTGGAACACGAGGGTTATACCTCGGCAGTTGTTACAGTCACTTAGAGCTGCTTTATTGGTTAACGTCATTATTATGCCTTTGGTCCAATCGTGAGGTTTTTTTTTCCTTTCCATATTGATGTAATTTGTGATTGAAGAATTTTAGCCCCAAGTTTCGGGTGGTGATGTAGGACGGAGGAATATAATTGTTTTTTAAATATAATTCAAGGGAAAAATATTTCAGAAATAAAGTGAAATTAAAATTGTGTTCATTTTAAAAATTCTGAAATTAGTGAAAAAAATAATGAATACGACTTTTGTTTAAAATATTCTTTTCCTGTATATTATGGAAAAAAAATGTTTGTTTTTTTTCATGTTTTTTTCCTGAAAAAAAAAACAAACCCCAAAGCCACCAAAAAAGTGCTTAAGTTTATTTAGGGAATACTTTAGAACAACAATCATGCAAAAGGATAGTCTTCGTTCAAATCGTGTTAGGGGTAATTTTTAATCCGGTATATATGTCCTTCCGTCTGTTTTTGTATTCGTCCATTACGTAGGAAATACCTTTTTAATTAATTGTTTTGTAGTGATTCATAATGCAAAAAATGCCAACTCACTGGGTCCGATGGTGGCATGTTGAAAAGCATCCAATATACCCTTAGTATATGTAACTATCAACCTATTCACCTTACATACTACCGAGCGTATTGAAAGAACATCCACACCCAAAACTTGTCGCAATATAACAGTAAATCATACTACATCGAATTCTCATAAATGTAATGTACTCATTCTCATGCATGCATAGTAAAACATTGCTTTTTGTAAATTATTGTTTGTTTTGAGATTGTAACACAGTGGTTACTGCTCTACCAATATTTTGACAATTTTATTTATGTCTGTTTTGTTCACACATCGTTATAAATTTAACGGAATTTGATGCGACTGTCATACAAGTGAGAGGTTAAGCGCTATAAAATCAGGTTCAATCCACCATTTTGTACATTTAATAATGCATGTACTAAGTCAGGAATATGACAGTTGTTGTCCATTCGTTTGATGTGTTTTGTCATTTGATTTTGCAATTTTGAGTAGAACATTCCGATTGAATTTTCCTCGGAGTTCATTTTTTTTATTCTTTTTACGAGTTTTGAACACTTGTAACTATTGCATCTGATTTATCTTACCATTTAGGTTAAATGTGCAATGCGAGCTCGTAAAGTCATTGGCGCACCACCAACAGAGTACAGTTCAAGTTCAGAATTCTTTGCTGGTGCAACGGTAAGGTATAACTGAAGTCATCGTCTTATAAATTGGCCTTTGTTTCTTAGTACTGTGGATTCATTAATTTTCGTTTGAGTTACATTGTGTGTAAGTGACCTAATACGATATAAATGGGGTCAGTAAATTCTATATGAAGTGAGAGCAAAGCTCGAAGCCCCATATGGAATTTACTGACCCCATATATATCGTATTACGTCACTAGGACACCCTGTAACGAATTCATCTTACCAACTTTCTTCAAATGTGGTATTTAACTAGCATCCTATCAAAGTGATCAAGTCTTCAATACTTAGTATTAAGATCCTACTTCCATTTGTCTATACAGAAATCAAATGCCATCAATAACACTTGATTTTTAGCTTTTTTAACTAACCCTATATTTTTAAGGACACTATATATCAAATATACATAGTCACCACGTGTAGTCCTGTAACTAATCATATCTCTATAAATCGATAGAAGGTAAGATAAAAATCAATATGGAAATGAAATTTCCGTCCTGATTCACTCACCAAATAACGACTAACAGCTTGAGGAAACAACAGTCAACAACACAGACTTGTTATCAGTCTTATTGTTAACACATTGTACAAGTTTAAAATTTCCAAATTTGCACAGACGTGGGTTTTATCTAGAAAGACCCAAGTGACGCTCGAATCAAAATATGTTAAAAAGGCCAAATTAAGTACGGAGTTGAATAGCATTGAACACCAACAACTCCTAAAAGTTTTGCCAAATACAGCTAAGATTATCTGTTATTTAAGCAAAACTTGGTTACCAAAAGAGTCAAAATCAGAAACAATCGTGATGCTGACCTTCGTAGATAAACACTGAAATTAATTGCATATTATACTGAAATTCTGGTTATGTTGACAAACTCTCCAAAAACCGTTTGGAGACTGTCTAGCATGTAAAAAGTCACATTTTTTTGTTTACTTTAAATTCTAATTGAAAACGCAAACTCTACAAAATGAAAAACAACACATTATATATATTCTAGGCTCTTTTATTTTAGGTTCAAGCTACAACATTAAATGTTAAAAGTGGAGAATCCGCTTTGATAAGAATTAGATCTACAGTTCCCATGGCCTGCTTGAATTATTCAGGAAGATTTGATTGTAACCATAGAATGGAACTCTTTAGTTTTAATGACCAGTTCAAACTAAACGAACAAAAACATTGCAATCAGTCACTCACTGTAAATGTTACACCATCGGCCTGTGGTCTAGAATTTGATGGCCTAAAATGGAACGAGTACCAGACAGTATCGGTATCGGCATTGGCTGATCAAACATCACGTCCATCCTATTCTGCTTTAGTTAAACTGAGGGCTATTTCCAGTAGAGACACATTATGGGCGGATTATTTCTTACCGGACATCACGGTAGTGTCATTAATATTTTATTTGGCATTGATAAAAATACATACAAAAGATGGTTGTAATACGAGCAATTACTGAGCCTTTTAAATTGCAAACAATCAATGATAAATTTAACTGTTCATATTCACGTGGGTTAAAATTATCAGCAAATATGGTGCTATACTATTGATACCTCTGAAATGCAATTAGTTATTTCACTTTAATGTCTAGTATATTTTAGTTGACCAAGTTGATATTTTACACGAAGGTGTAATTGCAAATGAGCAAACTGTCTTACCTCATAACTGATCTCAGAAATAATAACATCCGTGTGGAACTTCCATAGCAAGGTCCTTACTCGTTTATTATTGTAAATTACAAAAAAGTGTACATTTCATCGCGTTAGCTATGCCCTTATCTTTGGCTACGTTTTGGATTTTATTACTGATAAATCGATAGGTCATCGATTCCTTACTTCAACTTACTAACATTTTGTACAACAATAACTATTTTTTTTTTCATTACTGATTTCGAAGTGTCACTGTACCTCTACAAAATTATTACAAACGAGATTGCTTTTTTATACTTTTAACGGTGCTGTTGTTAACCGAACCTGTAAATAAAGATGCTTTTCTGCTTAACTTATCGATTAAAAAAATATTCTAAAAGGCTCTCAGTTTTACACTGTAATACGACATTTCAATGTTGCATTTGTCTGTATAAATATTGAGCATGTTGATTTTGATATCTATCAATCAAACCCTAACTTAAAATTAATCCTTTATACGTACGTACATTCACGGTCTTACATATACTGCCGATTGCTATTGGAACTTGTTTGACTGTAAATGAAACTTATATAATGGTAAGTTATAATTGATATTTTAGTCTTCGATACTGTTTCAAGTAAAAAGCCTGAAAATCGGTGGTTGCTGTATATCATATTTTGCTTGTTTATTGTTTTGTTAATAGATCAAATTATCTCATTTGGTGTTTGGCTTTTGTCGTCTCAAGCTATTTCATAGCTTGCTATACGGTATGTATTTTACTCATTGTTATAGAGGTACATTGAAATTATGTTGTCTTATTGGCAATCATACTACTTCTAACATGTTTATACCTGCCACATTATTTATGTATGTGCTTGTCCCAAGTCAGGAGCCTGTAATTCAGTGGTTGTCGTTTGATTATGTGTTACATATTTGTTTTTCGTTCATTTTTTTATATAAATAAGGCAGTTAGGTTTCTCGTTTTAATTGTTTTACATTGTCTTATCGTGGCATTTTATAGCTGACTTTGCGGTATGGGCTTTGCTCATTGTTAAAGGCCGTACGATTACTTTTAGTTGTTAATGTCTGTGTCATTTTGGTCTCTTGTGGACAGTTGTCTCATTGGCAATCATACCCATCTTCTTTTTTATATTATGATATGCTTACATGTACTTTTACGTTATTTGGTATATGCTGGAGAGTTCTCGCGTCGATAATTATTCTTGCGTTTTCCTTTTGAATGTTTGTTTGCGTAAACATTACGGTCGAACAACAATAACTTTGTCTTTTGTTTAATTTCCAATGATTTAATAAGTCAGCAATGCAGAATACCTGGAATTGAATGAGAACTTAAGATATGAAAACTATAATTAACTTTTAAACTTTAACCGAGGGGCGACAGATACCAGCGGAACATTTAAAGTCATAGAATGAAAATAACTTTTCAACGCCATGCTAAAAAAGAAAAAAAAAACAAATAATAGTACAGAGGACACAACATAGAAAACAAAACATCAAGCAACACGAACCCTACCAAAAAACTTGAGTTAATCTCAAGTGCTCCGGAAGGTTAAGCAAATTCTGATCCACATCGCTGCTGGAATGATGCTACATAGAAAGAGAAAGTTCACAATTGGAAAACTGAAGTCATCTATTTTGTCTATAAGTTTTGTTTTCGTCCGACCCTCATTGTCAATTTGTAGATGCAAGCCAAGATATCAAGCAGATATCAGACTTAAAATGAGATACATGTACGATAAAAAGGAACATATCCGATAACATCTGTTAAACGGATATCCCATAACGGTCAACCAACTCGTGATAGCGCCCTTAAAATTTACGAAGGGAGGATTTTATTTTCATTATTTGGAACTCTTAGATTAATAGATTCCTTGTGAGCAGTAACCCTCTCTCAAGGAAAATATGATAGAAAATGCAAGCCCTGGAATATTGTATCAATTGTATCAATTCGCTGCTGGAATGTTGCTACATAGAAATTGAAATTTTACAATTGGGAAGCTAGAATATTCTCTTTTGTCGTTATATTTTACCGACCCTAATTGTCAATTTCTATATGTAAGTCAAGATATGAGGTAGACCTTACTGTATATCTTGTATTCTTTATCTATAAATCGATTGGACAGATGCATTCAACAGAGTCAACAAAATTTAAAACTTATAACTTATCTTGTTTCTATTTCGTATATGAGAAATGGATGACCAGATTTGTCCTCTGCTATTACATGTAAGACATACTTTGATATAATGCTAAAGAAAATTACAGATTTCACGATCATGCTTAAGTTTGTGTTTACTTATCAAAATGGACTTTTATAGTATTATCAGTAACTAAGGTTGTTTCTATTATTTTATATTATTGATAAGAAGTTTCAATTTGATATTGCAGGTTTATGTATACTCTCAAGAAAGACCTACAGGTCGTTGTAGTTCATACACGGACCCTGCAATACGCACAGTTGATGGAAAGTGAGTATTTGCCATTCCATTTGATTTTTCATGACGAATTTGCATATAATTCCGTATTAATAAGTTTTAATCACTTCATTTTGGAATGTACCTGTTTATGTATTGTGTTAATTCTTTGGTGGATGAAAGTTATGTTTCTTTTACGATTTATTTTATTGCATGAAGAGATTGTGATGATCGTTTTTTTTTAAATTTGAATTAAATTAGCAATGTATTAAAACATATATTTCCAAGTAAAAATATATACGTTAAATAAAAAAAAACCACTATGAGTTTTGAGTAACTAATGAAGACAGTAGCCAATTTTACTATCAAAGTTAATCAAACAAACGTACAATAGTTAAAATGAAACTTTGTTATTTTTAATTCTATATTATACTTGGTAAAAGGTGGGGTTGACAAGAATGAATTTTCTGTTTGTATGTCATCTTCTTTTCGATTTAAAACTAATTAACCATCTTTCAATAGGTGATTTTTTTTGGCAATGTAACTATACAACATTAATTTCGATAATGCTTTTCTCAACCTATTCTTGTCTACTTTATACAACTGTTCAATTTAACACCTGGACTTGAGTTCACATTCTCCAATTATACAGTAGTAATACCACCAAATCATAGTATGTCACATCTGGTTGCATACAAAAAAGGGTCATAAAAAATATTCCTTTGAATTTAACAGTTGTAGGAAATTCATCATACATTACATTGCAGTATAATTTGTCTGGGTCATAAACTTATTTCTTGGTTATTTCAAAGCAACAATATTTTTTTATTTGGGAATAATTTTGAAACTTGAGGTTACATGGTTTCTTAAGCATGTTAAGCTTGTGCAGAGGCTAAACATAGATGAAATATTGTCTATAGTACTGAACAGGATAAAGCTTTACTCATACCAAGTATTTTTTTAAAATTTTGAACAAAGATAAATTCAGCATATACTTTGGAAATGTGCAAATTTAACAAAGAATAATAAGAAGAAATCAATTGTGGTATTACACTTAATATGGGAAGCTGCACGTATACACCTTTAACCTTCTAAGTACTCTCATTTGGTAAATTATCTTGCAGTTTAGGTGAAATATTACAAAAAAAATTATTCTAAGTGGATTGAGTCTCAAAAACACAACTATTAAAACATTTCCTTGAAATAAAACTCTACCGTGAATACTAGTAGTCAGAGCAAGCCATACTTAGTGTTTGAGGGATCCTTTTATTCTTATTTCCGATATTCTGCTATAATAGAAAAGTTTCCGATGTTATAATTTAGTAAATATAAAGTTGTTAGTGAATGAAACTATTTTCAATGCATAAAGAATAAAACTTACACTAAAAGATAAGCTTTGTTACAAAACTTTGAATTTTTCAAAAAACTAAGGATTTTCTTTTCCCAGGAATAGATTAGCCGTAGTTGACATAACTTGTTTTGAATTTTGGGTCCTAAATGCTCTTTAACTTTGTACTTGTTTGTCTTTATAACTGTTTAAATCTGAGCGTCACTGATGTATCTTATGAAGACGAAACGCGCGTCTGTCGTATGAAATTATAATCCTGGTACCTTTGCTAACTATTTACACCACTGGGTCGATGCCACTGCTAGTAGACGTTTCTTCCCCGAGAGTATCACCAGCCCAGTAGTCAGCACTTCGGTTATATTATATGGTAATTTTTATAACTTTCCTGTTACAAAACTTTGAATTTTTCACTGACGAGTCTTATGTAGACGAAACGTGCGTCTGGCGTATTAAATTGTAATCTTGGTACCTTTGATAACTATTGTAGATCCTATCTGGAACGCGGTTTTTATTCAAGTTTTACGTTAGGACTTATTGAAACCTCATTAGAGACAATAAACTTTACTATAGATAGTTCATGCAGCTTGAACACGTCAATAACTACAGATTCATTATTATTCGTTGGATACAAATTTTCGTGTGAACCACAAAGTTAAATGTTCTACGAAATACGAATTTTTATAAAGTTGTATCTAGACTTTGGTAGAACAACGAAATCACATTTCCACGTCAATTGCAAGGATTCCGCAATCCAAGAAAATTGGTACTCACGAAAATAAATGAATCTTCAGTTATTATTTATTATAACATTTCTATCATAAATGAGTGAAAGACTTCAAAGGTTTTATCACTAGAACAAGAAATTAAAGGAACGACGGACATGGCTTCCTCCGCTTCATTTTTATTCTTATACCTCGAATTTGACATACACAGTCATCTCAGTACCAAAATCTATGACAAAAGAGACGATTTTAATTTTGAAATTATTAATTTCCCCCACCGTAGCAGCAATATTCCAAATTCACCTGCATAAAGGAAATACATTTCTTAATTTATTCGATATTCAAGTGATTGCAGCTTCTACTCAAACTTTGTAAAACGTCACGTGTCTGAGCAAAAAGTTGATGAACCAGGGGTATGTCAAAGAACGTCTCGTCCTTTTTCTAAAAAAAAGTTCATAGCAAGGTACCACGCGTACGACCTTATTGAAAAATATTCCGTATTAACTTCACAAATAATACATGAGGATCTTGGTGTATATATTCTACTTACTGACGTTGTTTATCACCTTAATAACGTGTTATATTGTTCTTTTATTTGTCTCTGTTCTATTATTAATATTACTTTTACTGTTTGATCTGTTTTCGGTTATATCCGTTTGACGTGGTTCGGTACTTATACATCCCGTCAATGTGTTGTTAGTGTTATCTTCATTTTTGCTGGTGTGCTTTGTACGTGTGACTTTTTGTGTTTCGTTGGAACATATGACATGGCTCTGTACTTTTAAACATCTCACCCTGATGTTACTGTTCTATTATAATGCCATAATGTGTTTGTTCTATTATGATTTTAAAAATACTTTGAACGATACAATAATTTAAATATCTTCAGGTGTAACGTTTACATTCTGACGTCAAACACGCGACTCTACACTAGAGCTTATGTGAACCTAGTCATTCAGTCACAGGACTTCAAATATTGCAATCCTTATATGAGTTGATTTAAAATACATACATAGGTAAGCCATGGATGTGTTTGTTAAATTTAATACATGCTTTTATTGTCCTTCTGTTTGTTTTTAATCTGATTAAGATTGCGACATGGTGATGACTGCTGTACCCCTTTCATTACAATTTTACCTATTTTGTCTGTTATCTGCACACATCGTTGTGAATATATCGAAGTTTGATGCGACTGTCATACAAGTGAGAGGTTTAGCGCTAAAAAACAGGCCCAATCCACCATTTTCTACATTTAAAAACGCTTGTACAAAGCCATATATTTAGGGACTTTCCGATTTGAATTGCCCTCGGAGTTCTGTTTTTTTGTGATTGTACTTTTTATTGGCCTAAAATGTTTAAATTTTGAGGAAATGAGAGGCATAACTGAACCAACAGAGGCCTTATAATGAAGACAAAGAGGTTCATTAGTGGTACTTATCATCCTAAAGTCATCTTTTGTATCATTGCGTTTTTATTTTATTTTTGATCCATGAGTTTGAATGTCTCTCGTGAGTCTTTCGCCCCTCTTTTAAAAAGTAAAAGTAGGAAATCGATGGTGGTATTACATATAAAGACAAATATCTGGGATGTTTGATGTATGACTTAAAAGATTCCTTTTCGTGTTTATTATTTGGTTTATTGCACTGAGTTTATGTTTGTAATTATTTTATAGATCGGTATAGTCATGTTTGTTAATTTTCAAATGTGTTTATGAAATACAAAAACGACTAAGTATTATAAAAGTTATTCAGTGTTGTAGAATTCTGTAGTTTGAATATATTGCTAAACATGTTTCATGATCCAGCCTGACCTAAAAAAATATTTTTTATTTAAAATGCAGCTTTATGCTATTGTTCCATACCTTTAACCTTTTGCTTGTGATTTTTTTCAAATGACGTTTTAAATGACTTTTTTCATCAAAATTAATTACATTTTGTATTATAGAGTCAAACACTTGCTAATGAAAAAGCCATGAGTTTTTGGTTAATTTGCCCAAACTGTCTCATATTTCAGAATCAAATGTTAAATCCATGTGCTTTAGTAATTTATTCAAGCGTTGACTTAAAATACTTTTATTATCTCTTATATAGTCTGATTAAGATAAATGTCGAAGTGAGATAAACATTGAATATTTGACTAGTGCTTACTAGGAAATAATAAAAAGCATCAATCGTCACCGATAAGTATTTATATTTTACATAACGATTGAGAATTGGATATCTTTAGATATTAACTCGTGTTGTCTTTATTTTTTATATCTAAAAAAAAACCAAAAACGAGTCGATATCCAGCGAAAATAAAAATTATGAGAAACATACTTGTTTGTAATTTCAGATCGATTTTAATCGTAAGATTTCTTGGTAAAAAGAGACATATTCCAGTAATTTTATCCACCCTTCAATCCGGACGTCCTCTGTTAAATGACCTACCTTTTGCATTTATTATAAATGTGTTCTGAACATGCCTGAAATATTTGACACTGGCTGTTGAGCAACCAACAGTTAATCAATCAATTTTTTTTGCACGAATTTGTGTTTTGTAAAAATGTTAATAACTTTACTAATGTCTACGCTGTATCAGACGAATATTTTCTTCCTAACCATTAAATTTTTCTCATTCATGTTGTACATGAACAATTTTTTCGACGTCTCATTTTGCATTTAAAAATGGTCATATCTTCCTTTTGGATTTGTCATAAAACCTACTTGCATTCAACACAGTTCCAGTGAATGATATTTAATCGTAGTTGTCACTTCAATAACGCATGCTTTCTATATCATCTAAAAAATCGACGTATATTAATACAAACAATGGTTTATGTTTTCTAGAAAGCAACGTGACATGTCGAATTCTTGCAAACCGAGAAGAAATCTTATCTGCAGATATTGTCGGATTTAATAAATAATGTATATTGAATACTTTTTTAATATACTAGTATATCATTCTGAAATGTATTTAAATCTTGTTAACAAATTTATAATTTTGAGGTTAAAGATCAAGGTCACTTTGTTGCAGTTATCATGGTTATTGATTAAGCTGAAAAATTTCCAACAAACGTGTTACCTTTATTAAAGGTGAATAATACGTTACTTGTGTGCAAAGTTGTACATGTATAATTTATGGAATGGTTAATAGGTTTATAAAATATTTGCAGTTTGTTTCCCTTAATGAATAGGAGAAAGTTTTAAGGGATGACAATTGATGACATGAATAGCTTTCATATCTACGACACTTACATTCAAAACGTACACGATTTAGGCATTCAAACAAGCTATTTTAACATGTTTAATGAAATGAGGAACGTACTAAGTAATTTAAATGTTACTCTATGCTGATCCACTAATAATCGATTTTTGTTATATTTCAGTTCGTTTACTTCCGTTGCTACTGGCGAGTTTGTTCTGTACAGAGTGAAAAAGAAACCAATCGAGGTAATTAGCTTATTCAAAACATTCACAACCATAGCTTATGTTTGTTGTCTACATTTTATCATTAACCTTCGTATGACTTGACTTTCAAATAATAGACCTTTCGTTTTGAAAAGGATTGAATCAATTTCGTTATAGTGTATTGAATAAAATCTGCATCATTTATACTAAACTTACTGTTAAAACGTTTTATAATCTTAAACCAAAAAACTTAATCACTCGTAGTTATCGCTTCAGGGTCGACATGAACTATCATTAACCGGCCAACTTGAATTGGTTGTTTGCGAAATTAATTTCCTCGAAACGCATAGGCTGTTACCACTAATCGTTTCCTACCGAAGGTTGTTGATGGTTCTCTCAAGGCATTCCGGCTTCCTTTGCCAATTAAAAACTGGCCGCCACAATTGTAGCCAACATCCATAAAAGATGAAAAATGTTTCTTTGTACAATTAATTCTGGCCTCTTTGGGTGTGTTTTACGACACGAAATACCTAAATATACGCACAATCTGACTTATACACTGCTCAAAATATTAATTTCTGCAAAGATTTGCAGGATTGCTATCCCATTTAATCGACTTGATTAAGTGGGATTTTCTTGTCTGGTGGTTCAGGTTTCAATACGATCCATGGCTCACTTATAATGTGAAATAATACTCAATAACAATTCCAAATATAAACTTAAGAATCATTACTAGTATCTAGTTACTTTAAAATATTACTGCAACTTCATGATGCAAGACACACATGCATTCTTAAAGGTGCTCGATGAATAGCGAGTCAGGTCGTAAAAAAACCCTTTGAAATAAGGTGTATGAAAAATAGTCACTGTTTATTCGAATTTGGTATAGCAAATTCACTTGGCAGCTCCATCATATTCCAATAACGACACCTACTCAAGAGTAAGTCCTAAATCATAGGTCTGTAAAACATACCTTAAGCCGTGCTTTAAAGATATTGTGAAACTACCTATTATACGGTTGGCGTGAATCAGATGTGGATACGATAAAAATTAATCCAAGAATCTGTTATTACAGATAATTTTAGACTCTTTCATCTTGCAATATTAGTAAAAACATTTGACTTCTCTGCACTTTACACTAGTATTCCCCATTCCAAAAAAAGGACTTTAGCCTGCTTTGTTTCATTAAAAAGAATGACCAACGTAGATACCTGCATCTTCTCTTAAGTTGTGATAAATCACTAGGATTCATATTTTTTTTTAACTGACATTATCAAAATTATTGATTTCTTGAATGACAACATATTTGTTACGCTTGAATATCAACAAACAATCGGCATTCTCATGGGAACAAACTATGCCTGTCTCCTTGCGGACTGGTTCCTTCATTCAAATGTTGCTGAATTCATACAGGAACTTCCTAGGAAGAAAGAAAAGAAATTAGCAGTATCCTTAATAAAATAGAGAATGGAAATGGGGAATGTGTCAAGGGGACAACTACCCACCATAGAACAGACAACAGCAGAAGGTCACCAATAGGTCTTCAATGCAGCGAGAAATTCCCGCACCCGAAGGCGTCCTTCAGCTGGCCCCTAAACAAATATATATACTAGAACAGTGAAAATGAACGCCATACTAAACTCCAAATTATACACGAGAAACTAAAATTAAAAATAATACAAGACAAACAAAAGCCAGAGCCTCCTGAGTTTGGACAGGCGCAAACATGCGGCGGGGTTAAGCATGTTTATGAGATCTCAACCCTCCCCTATACCTCTAGCTAATGTAGAAAAGTAAACGCATAACAATACGCACATTAAAATTCAGTTCAATAGAAGTCCGAGTCTGATGTCAGAAGATTTAACAAAAGAAAATAAACAAAATAAAAACAATACATAAATAACAACAGACTACTAGCAGTTAACTGACATGTCCTTAACTCTACTTTCCGCTATATAGATGATTTTCTCAAATTTCATTATGACAATGAAACTCGGTTGATAACAAACCTCACGACAAGTTCCAACACCGCATTTACTGTTGCCTGGCATATCAGTTCACGCTCATTTGTGACGATTTGAAGAAAAAAACCCATCCTTTTACCTCTTCAAATCACTAAGTCTAATACTGAACTCCGTGGGAAATTCAAAACGGAAAGTCCTTAATCAAATGGCAAAATCAAATGATAAAACATATCAAACGAACGAATAACACGTTTTAAGAACAAATATTATCAACGATATTTGTAACGGAACTTACTTTAAAGCAACAACCTCGGTTGACCACAAAATTGACCCTTTAATGGATTATTTAAAGGCTAATATGATTTTCAAAGTTTAAACGAAAGCTACTTAATATAACTCTTCAACCTGATTACACATTGCAGCACATTTCCATAACTAATACTGTCAAAAGACATGCTATAAAATATTGATTATATGTCGCGGCAACTGTATTTCTGTATTCCCAGTCACACGTGTGTATCCCAGTCTAAACAAATGACTCGCAACATTTTCAAATCGGAAAATACACATTGATTATGTATTTTCAATAAATATGTCAAGTTACAATAAGTTATTTTTGGGAAAAGTATCATTTGCATGTTTAAAGCAAGTCAGAAGTATTATTGGCGTGTTTGACATAGATGGTGCTTATATCTGATATGCTTTGACTTCTATTTGTTTGTTCTTAGATTCACACAATACAGAGCAGCGATGGTTTTAATTGTGCTGTAGCTGTACGAGCTGCATCTGATATCTTTATTGTGTATGGTTGTGGTGATCCAAAAAAATGGATTGTTAGAAGACTCAATTGTAATGATCAAACACAATTACTGAAAGTTTCTGAACGGTCACTTGGGAAATCTTTTGAGGTAATAACTTTGTTTTATTTTGTACCTAAGTCCGGACGGACTTTCAATTAGGAAATGCAAATATCAAATAGTCAACTTAATAAAACATAGATATGTTGAATTTTAAACTTTGTTGAAAACTTTATTTAATCTTATAAATGAATATATGCATTTTACAATATACCAAGAGTTGCTGCAAGACGACTATAAATATTATTTGTTCGTCTTTGTCAAATTTAGATTAACCTAATATAATTGTGACTCCAACTAAACGGCATATTACACAATATGCATTTCTACGTATACACAATTGAAACTGTTTGAAGGATATGTTGAGCTCTATTAATATTACAAAATCGTTACTCTTATTATGCAACCAGATGTATACTTCGTTTGTCATATACAACAAAAACCTTCAGATTTCGGTTTAAGAAGAAATCCCATATATGTATCTCACAAAATGACATAAACCTGTATACATGAAATATGACAAATACATTTTCACATATTGTTTCCATTTTTGTCTTGGAATAAAATAAAACAAAGGATACATCATTTACGCAATACAGCAAGCTAAACAAAGAATTACATTTGTGTCCGCACTAACTCATAGGTCTCTAAGATTATTTATGATAAAAGATTAAACAAAGGTATATAAACACAATTATTAAATTTTAGATTTTATAGATTGTATCAATATGATATATATATCAATCCTAAAAGATAAAACTGTGTTGCGAAATTTGTGTAAATGTGAAAGAGAGTTTTAAAATTTGGATACATTTGCCTGAACAATCTATTTTACAAGATAACGCTGAACTGTTGTTAACGAAATCACATTCATTTATAATTGTAAGAATTTTTTTTTAATAAACTTGACACCTATATATAAGTATTTTTTTTCAACTTCATTTGTTAATATTGTAGCAACTTACCTGTCTCCCCTCTCTATAATTTTCTTGTAACAAAACGTTTCCAGAATCGGAAAGCAAGCGATACCCTCGATTTAATCGGAAAACAAGCGTTCTGAAAGTACATCGTATCATTTAACTTAAGCTGCTACAGATGTCAATATAGTCATCTTCTACTGTTCATTTTGATATTGTCAAAGCATTTGATTTAAGTAGATTTGACCACCCGGACTTTTTCAGAACATTTTAACACTGAAATAATGATGACATTACTTTAAAACAATATAAAATGAGACCAGTGCTAGATTTGATTTTGATACATTATTTTAAGAATTTGAATTGTAAAATTGAAAAATTAGAAAGTCTTTCTACATGTTTTAATTCAACGTTTACAAATTGTTAATCTTGAGAAAATAACACGTGTATTAAAATACGAAAACATAAATATGGTGCAACACATATGACGTGTGGTTCTAATAGAACCAATCGATTTAAAAACAACAAAACTCTTGATGTTTGGGTTTTCACCATGTTCACATCATAATGATTAATCATAAAATCATGGGATTTTATTTTTACCATTTATTTCTATTTTCTTGAAGCAAAAAACATATTCGTTTAACAAAGAATATTTTATCTAGATATTCCTACCAACTGGAACCAGAGTAAATATTCAAATACGCTCCAATACTTGGCTGAACATCGATATCATTCCATCGTTTACAGATTGGAACCAGACTGAGGGAACATGTGGAACTTATAATGGAGTCAGAGGAGACGACTTTACAGCAAGAAATGGAAAAATAGTCTCAAAGGATGAATTTGTAAGCAGTTGGGGGTAAGTTTATATGAGATTGTTAAATATATTGCATATAACTATTAATTCTTATGCAACATCTTCTGTAACTTTTATTTTGAGTGAATATCGTAACTAAACTTCAAAGCATCAATTTACAAATGATGCTATGAAAATGTACGTAAGCGAAGACAACGTTTTACAGATTTTAAATGTATCATTTAACATTGTTTTCTATCAGTTTCATTAGAATGGAGATAACAAAATTGTGTTTTATGCTCCGACGGCACCAATTGACGATTTGATGGTGGCAAATATCCGTTTACTGGCTCTGCCTAACCCGTCGCCAGAAACTTTATTTGCGACCATCGAATCACCAATTGCCGCCGACGTCGGAGCTTGAAATCAATCCAAATATCTCTTTTTAGCTCACCTGGCCCGAAGGGCCAAGTGAGCTTTTCCCCATCACTTTGCGTCCGGCGTCCGTCGTCGTCCTTCGTCTGTCGTCGTCCGTCGTCCGTCGTCGTTAACTTTTACAAAAATCTTCTCCTCTGAAACTGCTGGGCCAAATTAAACTAAACTTGGCCACAATCATCATTGGGGTATCTAGTTTAAAAATGTGTGGCGTGACCCCGCCAACCAACCAAGATGGCCGCCATGGCTAAAAATAGAACATAGGGGTAAAATGCAGTTTTTGGCTTATAACTCAAAAACCAAAACATTTAGAGCAAATCTGACAGTGGTAAAATTGGTTATCAGGTCAAGATCTATCTGCCCTAAAATTTTCAGATGAATCAGACAACCCGTTGTTGGGTTGGTGCCCCTGAATATGTAATTTTAAGGAAATTTTGCTGTTTTTGGTTATTATCTTGAATATTATTATAGATAAAGATAAACTGCAAAGAGCAATAATGTTCAGCAAAGTAAGATTTACAAATAAGTCAACAAGACCGAAATGGTCAGTTGACCCCTTTAGGAGTTATTGCCCTTTATAGTCAATTTTTAACCATTTTTCGTAAATCTTAGTAATCTATTACAAAAATCTTCTCCTCTGAAACTACATGGCCAAATTAATCCAAACTTGGCCACAATCATCTTTGGGGTATCTAGTTTTAAAAATGTGTGGTGTGACCCGGCCAACCAACCAAAATGGCCGCCATGGCTAAAAATAGAACATAGGGGTGAAATGTAGATTTTGGCTTATAACTCTGAAACCGAAGCATTTAGAGCAAATCTGACATGAGGGTAAAATTGTTCATCCAATGAAAATCTATCAGCCCTGAAATTTTCAAATCAATAGGACAACCGGTTATTGGGTTGCTGCCCCGAAAAAAGTAATTTTAAGGAAATTTTGCAGATTTTGGTTATTATCTTGAATATTATTATAGAAAGAGATAAACTGTAAACAGCAATAATGTTTAGCAAAGTAAGATCTACAAATAAGTCAATATGACCAAAATTATCAGTTGACCCCTTAAGGAGGTATTGCCCTTTATAGTCCATTTTGAACCATTTTTCGTAAATCTTAGTAATCTATTACAAAAATCTTCTCCTCTGAAACTACATGGCCAAATTAATCCAAACTTGGCCACAATCATCTTTGGGGTATCTAGTTTTAAAAATGTGTGGTGTGACCCGGCCAACCAACCAAAATGGCCGCCATGGCTAAAAATAGAACATAGGGGTGAAATGTAGATTTTGGCTTATAACTCTGAAACCGAAGCATTTAGAGCAAATCTGACATGGGGGTAAAATTGTTCATCCAATGAAAATCTATCAGCCCTGAAACTTTCAAATCAATAGGACAACCGGTTATTGGGTTGCTGCCCCGAAAAAAGTAATTTTAAGGAAATTTTGCAGATTTTGGTTATTATCTTGAATATTATTATAGAAAGAGATAAACTGTAAACAGCAATAATGTTTAGCAAAGTAAGATCTACAAATAAGTCAATATGACCAAAATTATCAGTTGACCCCTTAAGGAGGTATTGCCCTTTATAGTCCATTTTGACCAATTTTTTCGTAAATTTTTGTAATCTTTTACAAAAATCTTCTCCTCTGAAACTACTGGGCCAAATTTAACCAAACGTGGCCACAATCATAATTGGGGTATTTAGTTTAAAAATTGTGTGGCGTGACCCGTCCAACCAACCAAGATGGCTGCCATGGCTAAAAATAGAACATAGAGGGGAAATGTAGATTTTGGCTTATATCTCTGACAACAAAGCATTTAGAGCAAATCTGACTAGGTAAAATTGTTTATCAGGTCAAGATCTATCTGCCCTGAAATTTTCAGACAAATCAGACAACCTGTTGTTGGGTTGCTGCCCCCAAATTAGTAATTTTAAGGAAATTTTGCAGATTTTGGTTATTATCTTGAATATTATTATAGATAAAGATAAACTGCAAAGAGCAATAATGTTCAGCAAAGTAAGATTTACAAATAAGTCAACAAGACCGAAATGGTCAGTTGACCCCTTTAGGAGTTATTGCCCTTTATAGTCAATTTTTAACCATTTTTCGTAAATCTTAGTAATCTATTACAAAAATCTTCTCCTCTGAAACTACATGGCCAAATTAATCCAAACTTGGCCACAATCATCTTTGGGGTATCTAGTTTTAAAAATGTGTGGTGTGACCCGGCCAACCAACCAAAATGGCCGCCATGGCTAAAAATAGAACATAGGGGTGAAATGTAGATTTTGGCTTATAACTCTGAAACCGAAGCATTTAGAGCAAATCTGACATGGGGGTAAAATTGTTCATCCAATGAAAATCTATCAGCCCTGAAACTTTCAAATCAATAGGACAACCGGTTATTGGGTTGCTGCCCCGAAAAAAGTAATTTTAAGGAAATTTTGCAGATTTTGGTTATTATCTTGAATATTATTATAGAAAGAGATAAACTGTCAACAGCAATAATGTTTAGCAAAGTAAGATCTACAAATAAGTCAATATGACCAAAATTATCAGTTGACCCCTTAAGGAGGTATTGCCCTTTATAGTCCATTTTGAACCATTTTTCGTAAATCTTAGTAATCTATTACAAAAATCTTCTCCTCTGAAACTACATGGCCAAATTAATCCAAACTTGGCCACAATCATCTTTGGGGTATCTAGTTTTAAAAATGTGTGGTGTGACCCGGCCAACCAACCAAAATGGCCGCCATGGCTAAAAATAGAACATAGGGGTGAAATGTAGATTTTGGCTTATAACTCTGAAACCGAAGCATTTAGAGCAAATCTGATATGGGGGTAAAATTGTTCATCCAATGAAAATCTATCAGCCCTGAAACTTTCAAATCAATAGGACAACCGGTTATTGGGTTGCTGCCCCGAAAAAAGTAATTTTAAGGAAATTTTGCAGATTTTGGTTATTATCTTGAATATTATTATAGAAAGATATAAACTGTAAACAGCAATAATGTTTAGCAAAGTAAGATCTACAAATAAGTCAATATGACCAAAATTATCAGTTGACCCCTTAAGGAGGTATTGCCCTTTATAGTCCATTTTGACCAATTTTTTCGTAAATTTTTGTAATCTTTTACAAAAATCTTCTCCTCTGAAACTACTGGGCCAAATTTAACCAAACGTGGCCACAATCATAATTGGGGTATTTAGTTTAAAAATTGTGTGGCGTGACCCGTCCAACCAACCAAGATGGCTGCCATGGCTAAAAATAGAACATAGAGGGGAAATGTAGATTTTGGCTTATATCTCTGACAACAAAGCATTTAGAGCAAATCTGACTAGGTAAAATTGTTTATCAGGTCAAGATCTATCTGCCCTGAAATTTTCAGACAAATCAGACAACCTGTTGTTGGGTTGCTGCCCCCAAATTAGTAATTTTAAGGAAATTTTGCAGATTTTGGTTATTATCTTGAATATTATTATAGATAGAGATAAACTGTAAACAGCAATAATGTTCAGCAAAGTAAGATTTACAAATAAGTCAACATGACCGAAATGGTCAATTGACCCCCTAAGGAGTTATTGTCCTTTATAGTCAATTTTCAACAATTTTTATAACATTTGTAAATTTTTACTAACATTTTCCACTGAAACTACTGGGCCAAGTTCATTATAGATAGAGATAATTGTAAGTAGCAAGAATGTTCAGTAAAGTAAGATGTACAAACACATCACCATCACCAAAACACAATTTTGTCATGAATCCATCTGCTTCCTTTGTTTACTATTCACATAGACCAAGGTGAGCGACACAGGCTCTTTAGAGCCTCTAGTTTAAAATAGTAATAAATAGTACATATGCTGGAATCATATCTAGCATATTCAATAGAAAAACTTCGTTGCACTATTATCTTTTCATTTTGTCAGAATAATATTCTTAATGTTTAGGTGATTAAATATGTAAAAAGGTATCTTAAGCTTTTAATATATATATGTGTCAATGAAAATGAAATCAGATTTGGCATAAAAGAGCGAGGTTTCGGTAGCCGCAAAGACAAGGTTAAACCCACCATTTTTTTTAATGTGCTGTACCAAGTCAGGAAAATGGCCATCGTTATATTATAGTTTGTTTCTGTGTGTGTTACATTTTAGTGTTGTGTTTCTGTTGTGTCGTAGTTCTCCTCTTATATTTGATGTGTTTCCCTAAGTTTTAGTTTGTAACCCAGATTTGTTTTTTTTCTCAATCGATTTACGAATTTCGAACAGCGGTATACCACTGTTAACTTACCTTTATTTGGATGAATCTGGTCAATCAGAATTTAAAAAGAAAAGTAAATATTAAGGTGGTATGGGTGTCTTCCTCCATCTTGGATTGTAAAAAACAGAGAATCAAAGGTTCAGATTTTCCATCAAGTTAGCAAAATTTGATGCAGGAATGCAGATGTTTAATGTACATTTTCATTTAAAAGTACCGATTTATAAGAATATAACTTCTAAATATTGATATTTTTGCAAATGTTAATTATTTTTGGTTGTTTTTATTTCTTTCTTAAATTGGCATTTTAAGGGGAGGTAACTCTAAAAAAGTGCATTTTCTGAAGGATTCTGTATGGAATTTTCCTATTTTGTATTTTAGCCGGAAAAAACGTACGGTGACCCTATCTTTTCTTTTGATATTCTCAAAGCAGTGTCTGAAAGCTATCTTTTCCTGAAGTATTTAACAATTCTATCATTTTGTTTAGTTTCTAATCACAAAATGGTGTTTTTTCCTGTATAATCCATACAAAATGTGTCAATTTGTCCCGTCCTGTAGCTTGCGAAAATGCGCGGTGACCTATCATTTTTATTATATTTTTCAACATGTATCAATAGATACAACGTTTTGGCAAAGTATGAACAAATTCTATCATTTTTATTTTAGACTCCCATACCACCTTAACAGGAAAATGTGGCAACTTTTCTCTAGAGACCAACTGACACTGAAATTAACAACTATAGGTTACTATTTGGCCTTCAACAATGAGCAAAGCAAATAAAAGTCATCTATAAAATGCCCAAAAATGACAAATGGAAAAAAAAAAATTAAAGCAGTAAGTGATTTGCGTAAAAAAATTGAAATCTGAAGCGAAAATCATTCCAGTACCGAGTTACTGTCTACTGAGCTGATGATACCTTCGGGGACTTATAGTCCACCAACAAAGGTATCGACTTAGTGATGTGAACAATTGAAAACAACACGTTTAATAATGTCATGCGTCCGAAGCGCTTTTCTGGGTAATTCATGTACAACACAAATGAACGAAAAACAAACATGTCGCACACACTGTAACAAACGTCATCCACTGAATTACAGGCTCCTGATGTAGGACAGGCTCATACATACGGAATTTGGCGGGGTTAAACATGTTAGCGGGATCTCAACTTTCCCCTAACCCGAGATCAGAACAAAATATAAAAATCAGTTAAAAAAAGTTTAACCCGTCAAATGGATACAAATAGAAATATATCTAACAGAAACAGAGGGAATATGGCCGGGTATTTGTACATGCAAACAACAAAGAGACATTAAGTATAGATCTGAGAAACAGACGACGAAACTGATAATGAATGATTGAAATACACTCATAAAACAAATTTAAAGCTAATACGTCGTTATTGTTGGCATTTGTTTATCGTATATACAAATGGAAGTAGGTTGTTTAACATGTTAAAACTAAGTATTGAAGACGAAATCACTTTGATAGGCAGATAGTCTAAACACCACATGTGAAGACAGTCGGTACAATAAATTCGTTACCAGGTGTGCCAGTGACCTTATATGATATATATGTGGTCAATAAATTCCATATGGGAATTCAAGCTTCGCTCTTACCCATATGGAATTTACTGAACCCCCTTTATATTGTATTAGGCCACTAACACACCATGTAACTAATAATATACATTTCATTGTATTTTTCAATTGGGCTAGGGCATACCATTTAAAATGGCATAACAAATCAGAATGTATGGCTGCGTGGACTGCATAACAACTTTGTTTGTGAAAGGGTATAAAATATCTAAAAAAAATCACTTAGATGAGGCATTTTCTGTTAATTTTCTGTTTCTTAAATGAAAAAGGTGCCGTTGTTGATTACTGAGCAGAGTTTGCAATTCATCCATAAAAATGTAAATAAAATGAACATATTTCACTAACAAATTACACCAAAACAATTTTTGTGAGTGTTGCATTTCATTATTCCAGAGTTACGCAAATAGAGAGTCTTTTTATAGCAAGAATCAGGACTGAAATTCTAAACGTAACATTCCTCTACTGTTCGTGCATAAAAGACGAGTTTCCACCTGGGCAAATTACAGACAAAGCAGATTGTTCCTGGGAGGAGAGTCTTCCTTCCTGTCAGCCCTTAAACTGGGGACAAAAAAAGTGTCAAATACAGGGGAAAAGGGAAGCAGTAGATGATTTGGAAATTGATGTTCCCGAAGATATGGTTTCGTTCAAAGAAGGTACATTGAGCGTAAGTAAATGTATCTTATGGTAATGAGCTGTTATCTATTACTTGCATGAAGATATATTTCTTGTATCACATTCGTATATAGTGATTACGAGGACTGCGCTAATTTAATAGGCTGATCTCACATCACGAGACGAATTCACATCATTTCCATTGGCAATTCGTTAGATCATTGACGACTTTGAAATGTTAAGACGATATACACTTCGTCACAGGCAAAACACATGTGATTTCTTTATAAATATATACAGCACTCACGCTGTTATGCTGATTTTTATTAGATTTCGAGGCGGACAGAAAGATTAAAAATGCCGGCTGTTATAGTTTGACACTGAAACATGAGACATAAGGTCATACAAGTATTTGCGAAAGACAAGATCAACGATTCACAGAAATCAAATTTAACGCAATAAGAGTGTCGACCACTGTAATAATTTTAAAAAGTTTTAGAACTGAATATCGCTTGATATAAACTTTCCTTATAACATTTTGATAGCAATCATAAACTGACCGAGGTTTGTGTTATTATTATAATTGAAATTTAATAAATCGAGTTGAAATTTAGCAATGAAACCTATAAGTATACAGTTTTTATTCAACCTACAGGTGTTATACAACCATTTATTTTCCTCTATTAGTCTTTGTTAAATTTGCACTTTTCAAAACATTGTGCAGAATTTATCTTTGTTTCAAATAAAGAAATACTTGGCATGAGTAAGGTTTTATCCTGTCCAGTACTATATAAAGAATTTCACTCAGCATGTAATTGCATATGAGAAAATAACCATCACTGGAAGTTAACCAATTAAATTCTACCCTCCCCCTTTATTAAACCTGTGTACAATCTTTAGTAACCATGTAACCTTAAGTTTTCAAAATATTCTATAGAAATCCCAAATACCCAAGCCATATGTTCATGACCCAGAATTGTTTTACTGCAATAAAATGTAGGATTAATTACCTTCAATTGTCAAATTAAAGGGAATATTTTTTTCGACCCATTTTCGTATGAAACCGGATTTGACGAATCATGATTTGGTGGTATAACACCTACAATGTTTATTCTATGATAATGAAAAATACAGATCTGATTATATTGAATACATATTTAAACCCAATATAGTGGAAATTATTGATGCAAGTGTTACTGCACCAGATGTGCATACATTTGAGTAAATTCGAAGCAACAGTAGCTTACCGAAATTTATTTTTATGAACCAATTAACACGAGAAAAAACTAACAGAATTGCAAAAACTCAAAAAGTGTCAACTTTAAGCGTTTCCTGATTTTCCTACACGCCTCGGTTTGCAATTCCCAATTCAATCGAAATATGACGTCTAGATAAAAGTAAAGCTGCGAAGATATAATTATGGCACGGAAGAAGTCAACAGAAAGACCACAAACGTCAATGCAAACACCACTTATACGATTTGTTAATTAAAATTATCCACTTAGGTCTGTCTTTACTGCTTTTCCGGGGGTTCCGACTGTGATTTGTAGTTGTTGAACGTTAATAAGACCAATTTAGTGATTTCATATAAGAAATTAACAGATTGTCAAATTGACGCAACTTGCCGTTATGGAAAAGGAATAACTACAACCAATCCTTACTCTAAGGATTCTCTATTTGCTACATCAAGTGAGGGAGACGTCCTAACATTGTTGCATTTAACTACCACATGTCTTGTTACATGTTTCTAAATATACTTTTTTTTTATATAAGTATATCACAGACGACAAAAAGGTGAATAACCAGATAACATTTCTAAACAATTTTATGATATCTATCAATAAATTATGCATTTCATTAGGGATTATCATTTTTTTTTTCATTTTCCTATTACATGTATCTTCTGTTATGTGGTGTTTTTTTGTCTCTCAACATATATATATATTTCTGAGTAATTCAGTCAACCATGTTCGCCAAACATTGATATAATAACTCGCCAAAACGTAATACTAAAAATAAATTAAGGACTGAAAGTATATATACATAATACTTATGTTATATGAATTCAAGGCGCAATTACTACATAAGTAAGTCGCCTACCAAAACCAATAACAACAACAACAGATTGTCAAATGTAATTTTTTTAACTTTAGACAAAACAAAGCTCAGAAATCATTAATGCATATTATGTAATGAAAAAGGTTGACTGAATGTATCGGTAAACATAAGCAAAACAAACACAAACAACTAAAACAAAACTACGGTAGCAGTGTGGTGCATCGGTAGATAAAGCAGAGTTTGTTCTACTACTGGACGTTAAGGAACCAACAATCAATGATTATATGTTCAACTAGTTGAAATTATGTACACTTTTCGTAAAGTCCATTTTCATGGAAATGATTCGCAATCATTATCACACTATATATTCTTTTATCTATAAATCAAACGACAAATAAAAAGTCATATCATAGCACTTATTTCGTTCATTAATTAAAGAGATACATAATGTGTGAATAATTGCGATATCAATCATAGACCAAATAACGTAAATGTTTGCAACTATAGGTCTCCATACGATTTTTAACAATGACTATAACAAACGCTGTACACAACTATAAGCGGTCCTGACAACACAAGTGTGAAACATTTCAAAGGAGACATATAGTGTACAAAACTACAATGCAAAACAAATATTTAATTCACAGCACAAACCGACAATCACTAAACAGAGGTTTCCTGAGTTTGGATAGGCACATACATAATATTGCTGGCTGAAACATATTTCGGCCACCTTACCCTAACCTGATTTTGGGTCATACTTAAAAGTCTACTTTTATATCATCAGAACAAAACTTATACACTTCCGATAACACTCATTAAATACTTTTATTATTGTTAGTTTCTTATGTATGTACTTCTTTACAGAAACCGACTGATTTTTTCATAAATAAATTTACTTATTTTTTCCAACCATACGTCATAAGGACAGTAGAATTTAACGATAAATCTTATTTTCTATTACAGACAAATTGGAAAAATGGTTGGAATGAAACAATTGCACGTCAAAAGTGTGAATCCGCTCTTCAGATGTCGCCTATTTATAAAGAATGCATTTCTCTGCAAAACGTCGAAAATGACAACACCATAGAATCTTGTATTACAGATATAAGGGTAAACATTTTATTTAATTGTTATTAACAATTTAGGATACAAATTAACAATAATACAACACATAATTAAGATTAGTTGAACAAAAATGAACTCTTTAATTAAGATATACTCTCCCCCATTAACAATGGATGTACTCTAACAGAGATTTGATTGTGCACACCTGACACGCGTGCCATCTACATAAGACTCATCAGTGACGATCGAATTAAAGAAGTGAAAAGGTCAAATGAATTACATATATGATGGCAAAAAAGTTCCATAAAGTTTGCCAAATACAGCATAACCTACATCCTGGCTTTCATACATTCGGCTTTTAGCGTTGCTCATAAAGACAAATTCAGAAAAGTGCTTTGAACGAATGCAATTCACACCGTACAAGGGGTTTAATGTGTATACCCTATTCACAATAAATATGTGCTTATTCTTGCAACCTAAGTTTCAAATGAACTTGTGTTTGTAAATTATTTGCACTACGAGGAGTGTTATGTAAAAGATTTAGGAATAAATGTGCACTCGATATTCAATATATGAAACTTTCCATTTGTCCTTCGTGGCTGAAATGCACAATACATTACACTGACCAGCAAATCTGAGGACTTACCCTGCGTTTATAAGATTTTAAGGTTCACAAATTTTCATGTCACAACATGTAGATTGCAGGCTCATCTGCATGTTTTACAAAGGCATTGCACTTAAGATTGACAAAAAATATGTCCGCAGTTAACAAGGTCTTTCGAAAAACCATTACTAGATCTGCGTGATCTTATCGCTGAAGTAATTGAAAGTATGATGAAGTAAACCTCTTTTTTCACATTTTGACGCGCATTCATATTGATCATAGAATAACATGGAGCTATAGGTGGATTGTGTTGATCTTGTTAAGTAAAGGAGATTAAAAAACTGATAGAAAAGAGAACGCAAATACTTTCCAGATGAACGAAAATCCGCCGAATGGCTATCAAGAGGAACAAAAAAAAAGTTTAGAGATAAAGTTTTTATAAATAAATGGTCCGGATTGGAAAAGTAAAACTTGACACGAATAGATAAATATACTCAACGAACTGCTGTTGATACGACACAAATAGTGCATATGCACACTGTAACAAAGGAAAGCAATAACATACATTGTAATTGACATTGACAGGTCTAAACCTTTCTATTAAGTTTTGAGATCAACAACCTACGTACACAGATTAATAGATAATTGTAGATTATTTGATACAAGAAAATCGTGAAACAAACTCACACATATTAAATATCAACTGAGTTAAACAACTGAAGCATTTTTTTGGATAACGACAATTCGATTCGCTGTGAAAGATAAATTCATAAATTGAATTAATCAACATCTAGTCTATCGACTATAAGAAAGTTTCAAAAAGTATTTTGCGCAAATGTTTGAACTGTAAAAAAGGTACAGGCTTACCGCATTCCGCAACCCTTACTGAAGAATAGACTACGAGAAGCACAAATGCTTACAGTAACGGACTACATTGCGCACATTAATGATTAAGAGAACCTCATAAGGTCAGCTTCAATCAGAGAAAACAAGAACAACTATGGTACAGCATAGATATTTATCCCAAATAGCGCACCTTAATGAACCGCTAACGACATCAAATATACCTACCGGACATATGATAATATCACTAAAATTACCTGATAATACATGTACATACTTTGAAAATTTGACTCATGAATCTATAAATAAACCATGTAAACCGTCTCTATTTGGAATTTCAACAAATTAGTTTGGATGGAAATATACTTTTCCGACCGCTCTTCCAGAACATCATTGAAACTCCGGGAATGACAATTGGACAATCAACGCTGGAAATGATGTTCAGGTGTACGAAGAATCACCGAGGACATAATGAAAACTATCAATACTTGATCAATTGGAGGTTATTGGAAAAACGAGATGCTGTTATACGGACACAACATAGACCTACTGTTTAATAGCTATATGGTGTGGGTTTTGGGCGTTATTGAAGTCCATACGGTGATATTTAGTTGTTATCTTATAAGGCATTTTGTGTATAGTGAAGAGTTGTCAAAAGTCATTAATAGAGTTGGCGCAAACAAATCCGGTTCATAAACCAAAACAGGGAGAACATCAACTTGAAGAGGAAAACAACGGAACAACAGAAACACTGAACTACTTAGAAATAAACGCCCTCATACAAAGAAAGAGACTCTTTGAAAACAACTGCCATATTCCCGACTTGCTACAGGACAGTTAAAAAAATCAGTTGTTAAGATAAAAGTCTTGCAATGGACAACTTAATGAATGGACAATTGAAAATCCTAATACTGAAATTGTTAACGCAAATTTATCTAGTTTTTATAGACGTTAATCCAGTTCGGTGATTTTTAGTCGTTTTCAAGTCATGTGACATACTATTGCACTTTTCATCTTTGTGCAGCCGGATTATGTTTGCTTACTAAACGTACATGTACAGTACAGCGTGCCACTCAAATTTAACGTCACTATCGTTCACGTACTTTCGTCATCTTACTGGATGTTCAATGTTTATTTTATTTAGTTTTTTTACAGAGACATTTATTGTCAAATCCGCAATTGGCGAAGTTAACTTTGAATCGAAAAATAGCCAAAATTTAAAAAAAAAATATATGGATTTTTAAGTGGACAATTGTTGAAAGGGTTATATGTTGTTCTACCCTTGTTGAATCAATAAAATCTACCAGGATTAAAATTGTTTATGCCAGTCATGCGTTTCGCCCACAAGAGACTCATCAGTGATGCTTGAAAAAAAAGGTTAAATGGACAAATAAAGGATTAAGTTGTAAAGCATAGATGGTCCAACATTTTGAAATGATGTACGATATCTCAAGGATTCTTTTAAAATGAGTAGTGTTGATATTTTGATGGTCATAATTTCAATATTATATTAAGAATTGGTGGCCTTTCAGTTAGTACATGTACATTATTTTCAAAAAAAGCTTAAATTGTGTGATACGCAGTATGTAAATTTGAATGCAAAGGAAGTTTGTCTTCTTTCACAGGTAACGCATTCCTTACATTATGTTACATTTATCATGTATTACGGTACAGATTCAATTACAAAACCCCTTCTTGGTCAACTTTAGCATACAAAACGACATTATTCACAATGTTAATGGCTCACTGACACATAGTTATCGACAGATAAATGACAAGAAGTTATAATAAAATTGATTTGAACATGGCAAATTACTGTTACGCATGAAGTTAATAACGTGAACCTTCAGTTATATCTTGCACTGACAAAATAACGCTTGGTCAAAAGTAAAATCACATATATTTGAACTCCGAAAAAAAAATCAAATCGGAAAGTCCCTTATCAAATGGCAAAATCAAAAGCTGAAACACATCAAACGAGCGTATAACAACTGTCATATTCCTGACTTGGTGCAGGCATTTTCTTATGTAGAAAATGGTGGATTAAACCTGGTTTTATAGCTAGTTAAACTTCTCACTTAGTCAGTTGAGTTGAACATGTTGATATGGATTATGCAAAACTGCTGATATCTTCATAAAACCTGTGAAATATTATTAGTCATTAGAAAACTAGAAAATGCCAATTATGCAGTCAGCCCATTAGCTTTTATTTTTTTATAAACTTAACTTGTTTTATAGTAAAAATATCTTTGAAAAAACTACTCAGATAAATGTTATTTTATAGCATACCATATGTATAATTGAATATGTTAAGTTTGATTCAATATTACGTGAAACAGTAGCCACTTTGACATTAATGTTGTAGATTATATTTTAGCTTTCCGGTTCAGATATTTTTGTGAACGATGTACGGGATCGAATGAAATTGGAATGTATAACTGAACTTCGTTACAATACTTCACTTTGGAATAACAGCACTGATTCATCCAAACCATCACTTATTGATACAGTATTTGACAATGACTGTCCGAATGACTGTTCATCTGCTGGCACTTGTACACATGGTAACAACTTATTTTTAAATTTTACTCAGATATATATTCGAAAAGAAATAAATAAGACATTTGCATAAATGCAGTATGCAAGTGATAAATATAGAGCTAACAATGTGACAACAATCTACTGGAGGTCAAATGATATGCATGTGACAATACGAACGTAAAAAAAAAGATATTGGATTGAACTAATATTCAATCGTTGGCTGTAATACCCATTTGGTATTTTTGCATCTATCTGCAAAAGTGACATTTTGTATGTGTTCTTACAGTATTACATTGAGAATTATAAGCATTCTAAAATCGGTCAAGGGGTAGGGTTAAGAGGTGTTTATGCATAAATAAAAAAACAGTTTTTTGTCGTAGTAGAATAAACAGTAGTAGATGTTTCGTAGTGATTATACTCCAATATGTACGACATAATGGCATATTTCAATTTATTCACACATTATTGAACATATTTATCAGGAATGTAAACTAAGAACAAGAATTGTAGGAGTTTGCTAATGAACATATAATTTAAAAACAATTCACTTATTATTGTAGGACAATTTTGTAATAACCATGACCAACAATCGTAAGAATTTTCTTTTAGTTAATGATGTAGGCTGGCCATGATTATGTACTATTTGATCTTTTGAATACTATCTTGAAGGCAAATGCGATTGTCAACCATCATATACTGGAGATGACTGTGCGATTAATATAGACAGCCCTCCTATTTTGTATGATGTATCGGAGGAGTCTTTGTGTGATTTGTCGAAACGTCCATGCACTTCAACTTCTGTGTTCGGGGAAGGTTTCTTTGCATCTGGCAATATTAGATGCAAGCTAACGCATGCAACGGTAAATATATTGATTATCATTATTAAATGGTATATAAATTGAAAATAATCATAATTAACATATTTCGTACCGCATATCATAATTGCACACATATTAGTATTTTAACTTAAATAATTTTGTATTTTTTTTAAAATTCAAACCGTTTTACAGGCGTTAAACATTAACAATCAAATGATCTGTGAACTTTTTTCCGTAACAACTCAATTACAACCATGCTGAAAGCATTGATTTTCAATTAATGTTTCAAAAATAACCAGACTACAATGAAAATAGGGAATGATCAGATATGATAAAACATTTCCTTGTAGAGGAATCTGGAAGCAGGATCTGATTACCCTTCCGGAGCACCTGAGTTCATCCCAAGGTTTTTGTGGGGTTCGTGTTGCTTAGTCTTTAGTTTTCTGTGTTGTGTATTTTGTTTGGTTTTTCGTCGGTTTCTCTTTTTTTCAGCCATGGCGTTGTCAGTTTTTTTATCTATGAGTTTGACTGTCCCTCTGTTTCTTTTGCCACTCTTTTATGTATTATTTACAAACATATTTTGAATAAACACTGCATCCTGTCTACTTTTATGCCAACACGAATAAAACGTCTTACCTAATTTCGTTGTATCATGTTTATAAAATCAACAATATTTAGTTTTGTCAAAGTACAAACAAATTAGAATAAAAAGTAGTAATTTGTCAAAGTGACAGTAACAAGACAAAATAGCAGAAAACAGACAAACGCCACAAATGTACATGAATTGAATATTCTTGAGTATTCAACAAAAGTATGTCATTAACGAATATTGTTATACTACTGATATTTCATCTATGAATTAATATTTTGCAGTTAATAGGATCGATCATAATAGAAGGAAATGTAAGCAAAATTGAAAATGGAAATTTGGAGAGCTTTGCAGAGGTTAAATGTCCAATAGCAGGAATAATAGATAGACGGAGAAGATCGACAACAAATGTTACAGTTCCTGATTTAATACTTGTGTCTGTGTCTATGGATGGTACAACGTTTAGCTCATCTGTGCCTGTCGTGATGTTCAATTCCTCGTGTTCTAGTTGTATCATTTCTGGAAACAAAGTTACCTGTGATATACGTGTAAGTAATTGTTAAAAGGTCTTTTAAGATTTGTTAACATTACACACAAAGTTCTGAATGTTTTGTTTTATGGAACAATGGGCTTTGTATACGAAGAGCCATAAACTAAATGTAAGATATACATTAATAACTACAATGTTCAAACAAAAGATTAACATTTGTAATAGTTCATTCCATCATACAATATTGATATCGAATGACATGCAAGGACATATTTAAATCGGGTTTATTGTATTTTATTATTATCTGTAACTGAAAGAGTATACCAAGTACTAAAAGTGCTGCTTACATATATATTGCAGTAAACAACAATGATGACAAATACTTTACTCAAAAACTTACGTTGTAATATTTTGGTAATTTAGTTTTAGAAAAATCAATTCTTGAAAACATGTACAATTGTTTTATTTTGTTTGGTAGCATAATTGATGAACACATGTAGAATGAACGTGCATCTAGTGTACTAAAATGCATCTAGGATGAGTTTGTGTTTCACAAAACAACGGGAAAGGTTACAATATAACTCTACATCTGATATTTGCTTCATAACATAATATAAACATTTAAAAAAAAAGAAAAAAAAAAGAAAACAGGTTATAGAATTACCCATTTTATTACAGACTGATATTTGTATAAAGGAGGGTGAATGCTTTGAACTTCCGAATGCTTACTGTGACTCATCAAATATAGCACCTGTTGAACATACAGAAACGTCAATTTATCTTATTATAGGCATTGTAGTTGGATCTATTTGCCTACTAGCTATTGTTGTTTTGATTTTGATCAAAATGTACAATAACAAGAGGTAAGAAATGTAAAGTGATATATGTCTATGTGGAAACAGAAGTTGCTTAATTTTGGTGTGAAATCTATGAAAGTTCATAATCGCAATCCAATTTTGATAAATTGTAAATTGCACACAATTTTTAAAATAAAAATTGAAAACATGAAAAAAAAAGAAGACTGCTATGGATAATACTCTGATCCATGCTAGTTCATTAGGAAACAATATATTTGCAGTAAGCTGAACGGAGAAACAACAAATGCCAATTTCTTAATTGTCTTTTGCTAAGTAAATCTGATTTAAAAAAAATATATAAATGTTTTAGTTTATTCCAATATTTTAAGATTTTATTGTAAAAAGTATGTATTTGCAATTATACGGGATAACATTTTACTACTCTTGTCATACACGGCGGTTATGGACAGCATATTTACAACATTTAATGCAAATTCCATTATTTATCAAGTAACAAACATTTTACCCTATGTAACCACACACGATCTACCATTAAAACTTCAATGACGAAACCAGACAATGTGTTATTTTACCACTAAAATATGGCATCCATAAACTATATTGATTCTTATCGCAAAAAGTATTGAAGCGGGTATGTCTTGTGTATGGCTGTTCTATTTTTCCCCTGTTATATAAATCTTAAAAATTCTTATAAATGAATACAAAATGTAGCTTGCATGAATTATTTTTTAAAAACAGTTAAAATAACCGTGTTTAATTTGTTACTTCTCGAACCAAACATTTGCCATTTTAATTTACATTTTCTCTTGTTAGCTACCGTCAGATCTACCACTAACATTCTGTAACTAAAGAGCCCCTATGTTTATTTTATGACTTCAGTAAATGAGCGATTAGGCAAAATTAAGCACAAAAATCAACACCTACCTCAAAACTCCATTTCAATGCAAGATGTCCATTATTTGGTGGGATAACGCAACGGAAAACCTTCTGCGTTTGGCGTTTTCATTCGTATAACGTATAACGGCATAATCCTCAAAGCGTTTGTACATAGGTTACATTACATGTAGAATTACGTGGGAGGTGTATTCTAACTGCCATTATTATGAACATATCGGAGTCGACGCTAGATATCGATACATCAAGAATTTATCACGGTATTATTTGGAAAGCGAAAGATGCACGTCATATTATGATTTAAATCAATAAACTTTATACAAAAAAAAATGTTAAAATGGATTAAATTCGCACACACTTCTTTATCTTAAGAAGTTGAGAGACTTTTTAAAACATTTTGTAATTAGTCAAAATATATTTCCAGACATCTTGTAAAGGACATCGACGAACCCAACTTCTCATAAGAATTGGCAAAACAGAGTGGAAGTGCACCAGTATCACACTAAGTGAAATAACAATGTTTTTTTTTCATATATTTGGAAGCAAAAAATGTTATCTTGAATTCATTTTTTCGCTCAGTATGAATCATAGAATAAATTGTCTTGAATTGATAAAAAATTGTTTTTAAAAATATCCTTTGAGGACTGATACTAATTTATTTGATTTAATATAAATAATAAAGATTATATGGAGTTTGCTTATCAATATTGTCGTACAAAATAATTAATCGACGAAATGTATGTATATGAATATCAAAGAAATAAATCAAACAAGCATATGTATTCTATTTCTTTAGTGCTTTGGTTCCAAAAAGTTTCATGTGTAAGATATAACATGTTTAAAGCAACTGGGTTGTTTTCATTCAAGTATGTAGAAATATTATTTGTACATGTTTTTTTCTTACGATTAAGCAATATATTGTAAATGCATTTTCAGTTTCGAAGCTATAAATACATGAAATACATAAATAACCCGACACTTGCATGACATGGCTATGAAAAGTTCCTTAAAATTTACTCGATAAGCAAGAAATTGTAATTTCATCAAAATATGCATTGACTAACGTATTGCTCCTTTACCAGCACACACATGCACCATGGATATTCCAAAAAGGTGCTTCAGTCATTTTTATAGTTTTAAAAACTACTGTTAGGCTACACTAATTTGATAGCTTATATGGATTTCCCCGTTCCTGTTTTTGAGAAATTGACTTGTCAATTTAAAATAGTGATTATCGCTTCCAAAATTTTATGGTTGCATGCCGATCAAAAATTAGTTTCTCCTTTAATTTGATTTTCAGATTGAAATTTCTTTTGTGAATATAATACTCCAGTCGATTCAAACGCAATTGTGAAAAATCGATTTGTAAATAAAAGATAAAAAATCGGGATGCCAACATGAAGTTATGAGAGCTTATTTACATGGACACGTAGTAATCGAATATCGAAATTTATCTCGTGTTAACTATAAAGATCTGTTCTAGGAGACAAAAAAAAAATTCCCCAGATGACCACGCTCACATTTGTTTAAAATTAGTGTCATGTTCGATTATTGTTTCAACAGACATAGACCTATCTATTTTCTTAGAAATTAATTTCAAATTCCCAGGAATTTAAAAAAATAAATCGCAGAATATAGTATCTTATTTTGTTTAGATCGATTTATATCGTCCTCCAGCATTCTGATCTATATATAACAGAGAAGATAATGCTCAGCTCTAATTTAATTTCACTATCAGATATATTGATGCTGTTGTTTCCATTTACAATCCGAACTTTTCTGATTGGGTTCCATTAAAACATCCCCAAGAACTAGAAATGATAGACACGATTACCTGCGCCTCATTGGTAGACTTATATCTCGAATTTGACATACACAGTCATCTCCGTACTAGAATCTATGACAAACGAGACGATTTTAATTTTGAAGTTATTAATTTCCCCAATTTTCGAAGCAATATACCAACATCACCTGCATATGGAATATAAATTTACTAACTTTTTTGGTGTTCAAGAGCTTGCATCTCCTACTCAGACTTTGTAAAAGAGGAACGAAAGATACCAGAGGGACAGTCAAACTCATAAATCGAAAATAACGCCACGGCTAAAAATGAAAAAGACAAACAGACAAACAATAATTAACGCCACAAGTGTCTTAGCAGAATATATTAGATGAACCAGATATATGTCAAAGAACGTCTCGTCCCTTTTCTAAAAAGTTCATCAGAGGGCACCAAGACCTTGTTGATAAATATTCAGGTTCAACCTCACAAATAATACACGATGGTCTTGGAAGTGTAGATTCTGTGTACTGACGTTATTTATAATCTTAATAACGTGTAGAGTATTCTTTTATTTGTCTTTTTTAATATTACTTTTACTGCTTACTCTGTTTTTGGTGATATTCATTTGACAAAACGCTGTACCTATGCATCCCGTCATTGTTTTATTGTTTTCAATCTTTAACTTCTTCTATCGATTTTTTGATTTTTTTGGGGGTAAAAAATACGTTTTTTGAAATAACAAAAATTGGTACAATATATCTAATGTCATTATATATGGAAAATACATTACCCTGTATTGTTTCTTTTGTTATCTAGTATGTTACTGAAATATTATTGAAAAAGTGTTACTATTTATGCAGTTAATTTTTAGTGCAGAAATCATTTAATCATATTTAGTGAAATTGGGATTGAAGAGGAAGAGTTTGTTGTTAACATATGTGTTATAGATTTATTATTGGTATTTCAATATGTTGCACCTTTTAATATACTGTTTAGTCCTTTTTGTGATAATATCCTTTTGGCATGTCTCGGTACTTAAACATCCTGTCATTGTGTTATGATGATTTATTTGCATTCTTGTCTTTCATTTCTGCATATGTCACGAGTTACAACAAAATGTAGATATACTGACAGGTTGTTTTCGGTTTTCTGCGTGAACATCAAGTGAGACGATGACGTTTTCAGTTCTAAATATTTCTACCAGTGGTTTGATTAAATAAGTTTGTCAATTTGTTGTTGGTACAAATTCATTTCCACGTCAACTTGATCTTTTTCCTGTGAGAGGGTTACTTCGACAATCTCCTCAGTACTCAGCTGATGCACAAATCACAAGGCGTATTTCAAACTTCCTTTAATAACTAACCTTTCCTGTATAATTTTTCTTAATGGTTTCTGTGTACGGACACACTTATCATGTCACGATCAGAAACTTAGGACATTAACTCTTATTGCCCTTATGGATTGATTTGTGAATTTACTCGATAAGCAAGATATTGTAATTTCATCAAAATATGCATTGACTAACGTTTTATAGTTCTAAAAACTACTGAAAGGCTACACTAATTTGATAGGTTCAATGGATTACCCCGCTCCTGGTTTAGTTAAATTGACTTGTCAATTTAAAATAATTATTACCGCTTCCAAACTTTTATGGTTGCATGCCGCTCAAAAGTTCGTTTCTCCTTTAATTTGATTTTCAGATTGAAATTTCTTTTTTGAATATAATACTCCAGTCGATTCAAACGCAATTGTGATAAATCGATTTGTAAATAAAAGATCAAAAATCGGGATGCCAACATGTAGTTATGACAGCTTATTAACATGGACACGAAGTTATCGAATATCGAAATTCGTCTCGTGTTACCTATGAAAACCTGTTCTAGGAGACAAACAAAAATTTCGTCAGATGACCACGCTCACATTTGTTTAAAATTATTGTCATGTTCGATCATTGTATCAACAGACATAGACCTATCAATTTTCTGATCTTAGAAACTAATTTCAAATTCCCAAGAATTTAAAAAAATAAATCTCAGAATTTAGTATCTTATTTTGTTTAAGTCGATTTATATCACCCTCCAGCAATCTGATCCATATATAACAGAGGAGATAATGCTCAGCTCTAATCTAATTTCACTATCAGATATATTGATGTTGTTGTTTCCATTTTCAATCCGATTTTTTTCTGATTGGGTTCCATTAAAATATCCCCCAAAACTAGAAATGATAGAAACAATAGACACTGTTACCTCCGCCTCATTTGTAGACTTATATCTCGAATTTGACATACACAGTCATCTCCGTACTAGAACCTATGACAAACGAGACGATTTTAATTTTGAAGTTATTAACATCAACAATCTTAGTGGCAATATACCAACTTCACCAGCATATGGAATATACATTTAATAACTGTGTTGGTATTCAGAGCTTGCAGCTCCTACTCAGACTTTGTAAAAGAGGGTCCAAAGATACCAGAGGGACAGTCAAACTCATAAATCGAAAATAAACTGACAACGCCATGGCTAAAAATGAAAAGACAAACAGACAAACAATAGTAAACGACACCAGTGTCTTAACAGAAAATGTTGGATGAACCAGGAATATGTCAAAGAATGTCTCGTACCTTTTCTAAAAAGTTCATCAGAGGGTACCAAGACCTTGTTGATAAATATATCAACTTCACAAATAATATACGTCATCCCGTCATTGTGTTATTGTTTTCAAACTTTAATTTCTAATATCTATTTTTTTTTTTTTTGTTTTTTTTGTAAATCGCGTTTTTTCACTTCAATCAATGGTTTTGATAAGAAAATAACACTGTAAAAATAAGGCCAATTGGGCATATATACATATTGGTACAATGCATCTTTAATGTCATTTTATATGGAAAATACATTGCCCTGTATTGTTTCTTTTGTTAACTAGTATTTTACTGAATTAGTATTGAAAAAGTTTTACTATTTATGTAGCTGATTTTTAGTGCAGAAATTATTTAATCATTTTTAGTGAAATTTGGATTGAAGATGAAGAGTTTGTTGTTAACATATATGTGTTATAGTTTTATTATTGGTATTTCAATATTTTGCACCTGAATGGTACTGTTTAGTCCTTTTTGTGATAATATCCTTTTGTCATGTCTCGGACTTGAACATCCTGTCATTGTGTTATGATGATTTATTTGCATTCTTGTCTTTCATTTCTGCATAGGTGCTTTATTTATGGTGTGTCTATATGACATTATTTTTATTTGTTGTCATAGTGATTAAACTTTGTTAGCTATAAATCCGCCTCCGGTGCGAATTGTTTTTGCTGTGTTGAAGACCCTTTGATGGCCTTCTGCTGTTTTCTTATCTTTTGTCACGTCGTTGTGTCTTAGACACATTTCCCATTTCTCAATTTTATCAATCCACCATTTTCTACATGAACCATGTCAGAAATATGGCAGTTGCTTTTTGTTTGATACGTTCGGATATTTTTTGCTTTACCATTTCCGAAATTGAAGTTTAATTTAATTCACAAAATTGCGGAAATTAATAAAGACATCTCATTACTTAGAATTTGACAGTATTGTTTCACAAATCTGTGCGACATCTATGTCAAGCAATTTTATACATTAACATTGTAAACCGGACGTAGCTTTTTGTGTACTTGTGTATATACAAGTATGTAGAACCATATATTTGTGGAATCAGTGTCAAGTAAACTATCAAATTATACCGGAAGTAAAAAATTTTAATCCCTAAGTAACAAATAATCTCCCTTGTTTTTTTTTAAAATGTCTAAAAACCATACATTATTGAATCAGCGTATAGTAAGCTACCATGTAATGCTAGAAATGACATTTTACACCGAATTTTAATATTTTAACCTTCCATTGTTCTCTGAATAAATGATTTTTATTTTTTAAATGTATTCATCAATGAAGATGATACATTGTGTTCGACATACTAGTTGGAAACATTAATAGGTATGCTACAAAATGTTGTGATGATCCCACCTCCACATGCAAGAGAAAAAAGCTGGAAACCAGTTTCCAAGCAGGATATCAGTTATTTTTTTAAAGTTTAATGTTATGTTTTGTCATACAGTCCATTTTCCTCAGGTTATGTCGAGGAACAGATTTCAGGAAATTTTGGGTTATTTGCATTGTCAGGGTAGGCATAGTTCCACATTAGTAATGATCTGTAAGGGTTTTGTCATTTGTGTTTGTTTTTCTGTTTTCTTTTTAGCGGCAGAATGTTGACATTAAACACAAAATCCTTATACATATATTTTATTTTGTATACTATATCATGTTGCTCTTATTGCACACAATTTGTGCCTGATTGTATTATTAATAAACTTGATATTGATATTGAAACTTGATATAAGGATAAGGATAAGGGGTTTCGTTTTGCTATGCAGTCTTTAAATGAATGAATGAGAACATGTAATGCAATCAGTATGTATTACATTGTTCTAGCAAATACTGGAAATTGAAATCATACAAAATTGAACAGTCTGTCCAAGACAAAAGTTACTATGATAATTTATTATTTGGAATCAAATTCACATTGAATTTCACAATGCAACTGGTAATCATGGATGTAAATGGTATGTTTTCGACTGGTCTTGGCACACTATTCATCAAGTTATTTGTTGGTTGTTTGAGTTAGATATACTGACAGGTTGTTTTCGGTTTTCTGCGTGAACATCAACTGAGACGCTGACGAAATATTTCTACCAGTGGTTGAATTAAATAAGTTTGTCAATTTGTTCTTGGTGCAAATTCATTTCCACGTCAACTTGAGTTTTTTCCTGTGAGAGGTTTACTTCGATAATCTCCTCAGTACTCAGCTGATGCACATAGCACAAGGCCTATTTCAAACTTCCTTTAAGTACTTACCTTTCCTGCATATTTCATCTTAATGGTTTCTGATCTGTGTACGGACACGCTCACAATGTCACGATCAGAAACTTAGGACATTAACTCTTATTGCCCTTATGGATTGATTTGTGAATTCGCGAGATAGACCCGCTTGTTTGGAGATAACTTTTTTAAAGTTTGTCAAACTTTAACTTAAAACTTGGTTCATGTACTAGTATATTATACGAGTCTTCGATGGCCTACTTAATAGTTGAATCAGCTTTTGCCCTTTTTGTGTTCTTTTTAAGATGCAATTTTACTTTCTTTCTTTCTTTCCTTCCTTTTATTTGTTTTAAACATTACTTTTTGTAATGATCTAAAAATCCATTTCCTTAAGGCTTGCGAATCTATAAGTTTCTTTTTGTTGATGACAGAAATTGCATCAGACATGTCCGTGATATCTGGCTGCTTTTGTCGCTGTCTTTGTGTGGTATGCGTCAACGTGATTGTTTATCTTCCTCTTTTCGAACCGCTGGCTTGCAATTAAGTCTAGCGGCGTCAATGACTAACTCATATTTTACGGGTGATAACTCGTGCACAAATCAAGAAGCTAAAAAGTATATTGGCGGCATGGTTATTTTAGGATGAATCGGTCTTCCCTAAATTTAGATAAAAGATAATTACGCCATGTTATGTGATGTGTATTATTATATGTAAAGCAAATAATGGGGATGATACAAACCAACAATGCATCGACTTATACTGGTATAATAACTCAAACTCGGACAAATATAAGTTATTTAAAAAAACACCTTTCCTTCAAAATACAATCTAGAAAGGGATTTAACTAAATTTTCTGACGTCAGACACGCGAAGCAATGAATGTTTTTTTAATTTGATAGATGATTGTGTGCTTTTTGTAAAGTTGTTCGTTTTAAGATTGTAACACAGTGATGACTGCTGTACCCATATTTTGACTATTTTATTTATTATGTCTGTTTTGTTAACACATCGTTGTAAATATAACGGAATTTGATGAGACTGTTGTAAAAGTGAGAGAGTTAGCGCTATAAAACCAGGTTCAATCCATCATTTTCTACATTTGAAAATGTCTGTATCAAGTCAGGAATATGACAGTTGTTGTCCATTCGTTTGATGTGTTTTGTCGTTTGATTTTGCCACGTGATTAAGGCCTTTCCGAATGTATTTCCTCGGAGTTCAGTATTTTTGTGATTTTAATTTTGACCAGTCTTTGGACAGGTGGGATTCAAAAGAAGGAACCTTCAGAACATACCTGGCAAATAACACATCGATGAGGAGTTAAACTGTTTGCAGTAGCGGAATATGACTGGTTATAACTAGCAAGTAAAACCTGTACATCCTTTTTTTTCAAACATCGTTAGAAATAAGTAGATTCGGTATGAGTGCCAATGCGAACTTGTCTGGTATTCAGATGGAATCCGAAAAATAAATTTAAAATGAAATGCGTAATGAATTTGCCTAAATTCATAATTTGGATCTAAGAGATAAAACTAAATAACGTAGGAATTTTGTAAGTCATGGTTTGCTAACAAAAATAACAATAAGGTTTAATAAGGATTAATTTATAGGTTAGCTGATTGCAATTGAGGTGCGTTTGAGTCCGTTTTATTTCATTGATGTGAATCCACCAAGTACAAATAGTGCCATTTTGTAAGGACGTTAATAATTTGGTGTATTGCCTATTCTTGTACATGTAAAAGGGAAACAAAGAAGATAATACACAGTCTCACATAACTTATTCTCCAAACCTCATGGTAAAAACCATCATATACATGTAGTAGATCACGTAATTCCAGTCTAATATTATACCGGGACCTGTAAACGCATACCAGTTAAACTACCCTTATTATCCGGTTACATAGAGTAGACATGAGCACAGTCAGAGAGTTGCAAAGGGTGAAAAAACTAGCTAGACAACAAGGACCCATAATGGCTGTGAAATACAGTAACAGGAAAGAAGTCACTTTGTTTCATCACTTCAAAGTCCTAGGTAAACTATTGCTTCCTGAATGCATCCATGCGTTACCAATTACGAATATGTATACTTACCAATAATCAATTAATAATTAAGGTGAATACTAAACAAAAGGTAAACGAATCAAAAAGATAATCAAAATAAAAACGTTTTAGCTTATATATTGTGTGGTAAATATTAAACCGGATATAAACAAATTAAGAGTATATATTTTACCATGTATTGCCTTCACTTATATTCATAGATACATTTTTTATACAAAAGCAAAAACATTGACTTATTTTATAGTAGGAAAATAAAAGCGTCCTTGTCATGTATGTTCTAGAGTTACACCTGGTGAAAGGAACCAAAATAGGTCGAGAATAGGTAAATGCAATCTGTAATGTAACGTGGGAATTTTTTTAGGATATAAATTTCGCATTCATCATAAATGTCAAAATATTTCAAAACCCGAAAATAAATATATTTGACTTTTTCTCATTGACCCAGTGGTTGTATCAACCAATAGTTGTAAAGAAAAACATTACACTTATTCTACCGCAGTAATCGATCTCTGCAAATTAAATAAAGACATTTGCATCGTGGCGCGCCAGAATTGAAGTGCTAGAATTCTGGCAGAGATAAATAGTAAAAAATCGACTAAGTGAAACTTTAAAAAAAAAATGCCTGTACCAAGTCAGGAATATGACAATTGTTATTCATTCGTCTGATGTGTTTGAGTTTTTGATGTTGCCATTTGATTAAGGACCTTCCTTCTTGAAATTTTCTCGGTAGTTCAGAATAATTTATAACTGTTACCACAAATGTGTGTATTAGAATACTCTTTAATGTGTTCTAGACGTAAAAGATTGTTTCTTCGTTCATCGGTCATTATCTTTTTTTTTAATATCTAGCTACTATCAAAACGTTTTGTATCTGAAACCTATTAAGATTGGTGTTAATATTTTTTTTTAGTCAAAGAAGGATGAACTTAGCTCTATGTAAGATAACTTGTTAAATTTACTTTAATGAACTGATAAATAAACTCATCATAGATACCAGTATTAAATTTTATATTTACGTCAGACGCGCGTTTCGTCTACAAAAGACTCTTCATCGACGCTCGAATCCAGAAAAGTTTAAGAGACCGAATAAAGTACGAGGTTGAAGAGCATTGAGGACCAACATTTCTAAATTGTTTGCCAAATACAGCTAACATAATCTATTCCCGAGGTAGAAAAGACTTAGTATTTCAAAAACTAAAAAGTTTGGTAAACAGTTAATTAATAAATATGACCATATCAATGATAATTCATGTCAGCACAGAAGTGCTGAATACTGGACAGGTATTAACCTCGGGGAATTAAAACTCCACCAGCAGTGGCATAGACCCAGTGGTTGTAAATTCATTATATATACCAGAATTACATTTTGTATTTACTCCAGACACACGTTTTGTCTTCAAAAGACTCATCAGTGAAGCTCGAATCCAAAAATGTTGAAGAGACCGAATAAAGTACGAAGTTGATTTAATTGATTTTGTTCCTTCATTTCTTATATTTGTCTATTGAAAGCAAACAAACAAGAAGCAAATGAAAGTGTAATAATAGAAAAAGAAATATGTTAAACTAGGGAAGCTTAGTAAGCGCGCTTACATACCTTAAGCACTCACACTTTCACTGGAGAAATAAACATAAAATCACCCCAAGAAAAAAAATTTGAATCTGAACCATAATAGTCTGTCGATGACAAAATGTTGCATTATTATATTGAGGCAAATAAGTTCAAAGGGGCGTAACTCTTAGAAAAAAAAACTTAATTCTAATTTCTACATAGAATGTCCTTATTATCTACAAAGTGTCATGAAATTGTGTTCTGTGGTTACAGAGGAATTGTCATCACAAGAACAGGAGTGACGAACGGGCATACGGTTAAAACATTATAACCTTCGCAACTTTGTTGTGTGGGGTGTAATAAACCTCATAAAGTCGCAGTATTGAACCCCCACATAGATCAAAGGAAAAATTATAGATCGTGAAACAATTATTGTTATTCTTCTTTATTATTTTTGATAAATGGTGTGACGGCATAATGAATTCGACATCGATTTGATGGTAACATTCAAATCAGTATTTATCTTTAAATTTCTCAATGGTATTCATAGCATTAAACCAAAAGTACATCAAAATCAATAAATTCATATTGCAGTTAATTTAAAGTAGTCAGCAAATATTCACAATTGATTTGCTGTATACACACAGGCTTGTTAATACTTTGATTCGGAAATTGATATTTACAGCTTTTTTCGTCAAAATTGGTATTGGTATAAGTAGCAAATATTGACTCATTCAAATAGATATCATGGTTTTCATTTAAATAGTTTTTACTTCGAATAATACAAAGAGAGAAATGCATACTTTACGGATGGTCTTTATAATTTAGTTTGTTTATTGCTGCTGCTTAAGGCGTTTTCGACATGATTTTCAACGACGAATTAATCACACGTTACTTTTTTGTTTTTTTAATAGGTGTATTTGTTCAACCAGTAGCAACCATAGATTTCAAGGAGGATACTTATACAATTTTCACAGATTACAAAATTACAACAAATAATTTCATACTGATGAATGATGTGAAATCTGCAATTGCATGTGGCTCAATTTGTTTGACCACATCTAACTGTTGTGCTGTATCTTATATCAGTAATACCAGTAAATGTTATTTGGATACTTCCGGTACATGTAGTTCAACTAAGGTTTCGTTTGTAGGATCAATGGTCATGATAAGAGAAATGTATGGTAGGTATATTTGTAAACCTATATACAGGTAATGTTACCGTAGATATCAAAATTGATTATTGTTTACGTCAGTCGCACATTTCATCAATAAAACACTCATGAGCAATGTCATTGCCGCTCGAATAAAAGATGCTCCAAAAGACCAAAATATGGAGTTGAAAAGCATTAAGGGCCAAAAATTCCTTTAAAGATTATCAAATGTTGTGTCGTTAGTTTCCTCTTATTTTTGAGTGTAAATTCACATTGCGATAAGACGTGTCACGGTACTTGTCTATCCCAAATTCATGTATTTGGTTTTGTTGTTATATATATGTTATATTTGTTATTCTCGTGGGATTTTGTCTATGTGTGTTACATTTTAGTGTTATGTCGTTGTTCTCCTCTTATATTTAATGCGTTTCCCTCGGTTTTAGTTTGTTACCCCGATTTAGTTTTTTTGTCCATGGAGTTATGAGTTTTGAACAGCGGTATACTACTGTTGCCTTTATTGAACTTGTTTTGCATATAATTACATGTACATAAACCGTACCATTTCCTCATGCATGTAGATAATTAATGGGCGATTAATAATTAACCATTTGAAAAAAAACCAACAAAAACATTTTATCCGTTCAACATGTTAAAGATCTGACCAAGAACATGCATAGCAGACAAATCAGTAACAGGAATTAAAAGCCTTGTCTGAGGGAATGATCGACCCAGTTGTAGTGATAACATAATGGGAATGAATTATAATAAATCAGATAAGCATTCCGAAAATCATTTTCTCCTCATTCATGCGCCGAGTTAAAATATTCGATTATTGAAGAATGTAACATCGTTGAAAAGTTATCACGCCTTTATGTTGTACTTTCAAATACGATAAATAAGGTTATCGCTATGGTCATAAATTGGTCCCCATCAGAGGCGAAAAAAACAAAGTAATATTTAAACTGACTAGTTGATTGATCGAGTGACTATTGGCGGATTAACAATATATCAACACGAATCCACCATGTGCATGTGCTTTATATTAGTTTGCAGATATTGCCCCGCTTGTTACAGTCGTCACGTGAGTAAGATGTAGGTGATAGATATTATTAAGCACCGTATCAAAAAAATAAATGTTTATTTAATATTGTTACCAGATATATTCGTATTTCCCCCATTATTCCTTTATTATTGAACTCATATGATATATATATTATTGAAATGAATGATTAATTTATCTTTCTTTTAATAACATCCATCTATCCCTGGCGGAACAGATCCTGTTTTAACAACAGTTGCTCCAGTTTTAACAACAGACTGTGAAGATGTCGCTAGCGGAAATGGTACATACAAAATAAATCCAGGTACCGGAAACACTGTCTCTGTGTATTGCGAACTTGGATCAGATAATCGATACTGGACTGTAAGTGAGATAATCAAAATTATTGTCCTTAATATGCATTTAATTCCCTGATCTACTTTGATAATCAAAATTGTTGCCCTATATATGCATTTAATTCCCTGATCTACTTTGATAATCAAAATTGTTGCCCTATATATGCATTTAATTCCCTGATCTACTTTGATAATCAAAATTGTTGCCCTATATATGCATTTAATTCCCTGATCTACTTTGATAATCAAAATTATTGCCCTTTATATGTATTTACTTCCCTGATCTACTTTGATAATCAAAATTATTGCCCTTTATATGTATTTACTTCCCTGATCTACTTGATAATCAATATTATTGGCCTTTATGTGCATTTCATTTCCTGATCTACTTTGATAATCAAAATTATTACCCTTAACACGCATTTTATACCTTGATCTACTTTGATTAAGCGTATATTTTTATTTAAGAAAAATCACAAAGAATACAGAAACAAAATAAACTCCTCAATAGCAATATACATTTTTAAATAACTAGTGACTCCTTAATAAAAGAAACAACTGCTTTAACGTCATTTGGTATTGGCGGATTTAGTATAAAATCACAATTTTATCAGTAAAAATAAGTGTATTTATATTGACTAATTTTCGATATAATATTTTTAAAAAGATTTTTTTTTATTTCTATTAATTTTACAGTACCTACAACAAAAAATGGACTTTATCATCTAAGATATTATATGTTTTACATTTTCTTTCATTTCTTTGTATTTAAAAAAAAAGACAAGGACTGCTTATCCTAAATTTGGTTTACATATTTCTTTTTCCTTTGTTTGGGTGAGATAGGTAGTATTTCATGTGGTCATTTATAATAGACTTACTTAGTAAACACGAGTAAATGTGATTTTTTTTTTAAATTGTGGTTTTAATTTTTAAGTCTTGTTTTCAAGTTTTAGTTTCTTCAATAAGGTTGATGTCAATACTAATGTCTTGTGACACATTTTAAAAAAAGTACCAAAAGAGTAAAATCACAAAAATACTGAACTCCGATCGAATAAAATTCAAAACGGAAACTCTCTAAACCAGTGCCAAAATCAACTGTCATTTTCCTGACTTGATACAGGCATTTTCAAATGTAGAAATAGTTATCAAAGGTACCCGGATTATAATTTAGTACACCAGACGCGCGTATCGTCTACATAAGACTCATCAGTGACGCTCAAATCAAAATATTTTTAAGCCAAACAAGTACGGAGTTGAAGAGCATTGAGGATCCAAAACGGTGGAAAATTGTGATTTGAACCTAGAATCGGTTTCACAAAAAAAAATTATAAACAGATATATCATGTTAAGGAGGGGTATTTGCGAAAAATACCAGTCGAGAGAATGTTAAATTTCACGAACCGTAAGGCGAGGGAAATTCATTCTCAAGACTGGTATTTTTCACAAATACCCCTCATGAACATGATATATCTGTTTAATTACACCGAATGTTAATGTTCTAAAACGCATTGATGATCGTGACGTTACAAGCGTCCAGTCGGATAGAGTATTTTTTGACAAATACCACGGCAGAGAGGGTAAAAAAGGCAAATCCTTTTGGCAAATACCCCGGCGGAGTTAAAAAATGAACGATATTCGTTTGATAACAGTGAATTGGTGAAAAATACACTGGCTATCAACCAATCAAAACCCAGGATTCTTACATAAGGTGTAATTACAACTAAGACTCTGTTGAGTATACATAATTTTTCATGACTTACGATCAATTTTAATCGTAAGTTTTTTTGTGAAACTGACTGTTGGTTTTATAGCGCTTAATCTATCACTTAATGGCTTCATTTAGAAATGGGTTTAGATGTTCATTATTTAATATAGATAGTAAATTATGGTTTGAGTTTTTAAGATTCTAATGGAATAATTCCTACTTCGTACTAATAGCGAGATTTGTTTAATATGGGGTTTCTTATCGTAAAACATACACTTTCTTAATACAAAAATATGACAGCTATTTAATTGGGTTCTATATCAAATGCATTAACCCTAAGTTGCCTAGGGAAGAAAGTAAGCGTAGTACATACAAACAAGTCTCAAAAGAAAAAGGAACCCTTTATGCATAATCAAATTATATAAACACATTTACTGACGTTTTAAATATAATCACTTGAAGAAAGTACTTACTACCCTATATATTTGTTTTCTTCATAAAAAACAACTTATACATTCAGTATCTTCTATCTAAATTGAAATTCAGTTCTTTCCTTTTAGTATTGCACTCTATATCGAACAGATGATACTGTTAAACGTAGAACTTTTGTGAATAAACGTGTTACAGAGTTAAATACTTTTTATTTATGAAACTGTTCGGCTTAAGCAAATGAAAAATAAAATGTATTTCAATGGAATATATATCAACTGCAATACATTTAAATCAACTAACTAGTTAGGCTTTGTGAATGTGTTGATGATTTCACCTGCTCTTCATGATACCATGTCATTTAAATATAGAAAAAGGACGTGGTTTGATTGCCAATGAGACAACTCTCCACTAGAGACCAAATTGACACAGAAATTATCAACTAATGGTAACCGAACGGCCTTCCAGAAGGAGCAAAATCCGAACCGCAAAGTCATCTAAAAAGGCCATGAAATGATAATGTAAAACAATTCAAACGAGAAATATAACGGCCTTAATTCAAAAAATGAACGAAAAACAAATATGTAACACATCAACAATCGACAGCCACTGCATTACAGGCTCCTGACGTTGGACTGGCACATATATACATAATATGGCGGGGTTAAACATGTTAACAGAATTCCAACTCTCCCCATAACCTGGGACAGTGTAATAACAGTACAACATAAGAACGAACTAAAAAAAAAAACAGTTGAAAAAGGCTTAACTCTTCTGATGGACAAAAATATAAGCTTTTCGCGGAAACGTTATTTAAAAAAACTGCACAAAACAACCCCCGATAATTAACAAACTTCTAAAGACGACACCTATTTATTATAGTTTTAAAAATGTCCATCTAGCAAGAAAAACATATATTCGAAAAGACAAAAAAAAAAAAAAAAAAAAACCCAAAGAAACGACTAAATCATAGTTTAAACAAAAATAAACTCAAAACAACAAATTACAAAACTCGTGATCTCGAGACGCGTCTTTCTGAACTAATGCTTTAACCAAAAAAGACATAAACACATAGCTAATAAAATTGAGAATTAAGATCCATCTCAAGGCAAATTTTGCCTTTTGATTAATCGACGACTTTGACACGAATGAATGACAATCGCTTTGCTACACTATGTATGTTTTTGAAATCGGAAACGATGTGATATTTGAAAATATAGTACCACCAATCATTTTATTCTATATATAAAAAAGAAGATGTGGTATAATTGCCAATGGGACAACTATCCACAAGAGACCAAAATTACTCAGACATTAACAACTATAGGTCTTCGTACGGCTTTCAACAACGAGCAAAGCCCATACCGCATAGTGAGCTACAAAAGGCCCCGATATGACAATGTAAAACAATTTAAACGAGAAAACTAACGGCCTTATTTGTATAAAAAAATGAATGAAAAACAAATTTGTAAAACATAAACAAACGAAAACCACTGAATTACAGGCTCCTGACTTTGGACAGGCACATACATAAATAATGTGGCGGTGTTATTTTCTGTATCTATTAAATGAAATAAACCAATCATATTTTATTGTTAAATATAACAATTAAGCTTTTTTTGGCAATATTAAATTTAAGCATTAAATTTGATTGCTAAATAATATGAACTCAAAAACTGAATACCCATTCAATTATTCGATGTTATTATGGCAAAAATAAAATAAGAAATTGTAGTTATTTTTTATCACAATTGTCGTCTGTTTGCAAATATTTCTGGCAAATGAAAGACAGTAACTGATATCTTGATAAAGTATCTGGAGCTCGGTAAAAAGTCGAAAAAAAGGGACCAGATTCTTGGAATAATTGCATTCTTATTATTCATGGACTTATCACTCATTGGACGTTTTCAATGTCAAGAGATGCAATATTTAAATAATGTTTATTTTAAAATTGTCTATTTTATAGGTTATCCAAAGGCGTGTTGATGGACAAGCATCCTTTTACCGGACATGGCAAGCGTTTAAAATGGGTTTTGGCGACAGGGAAACTGAGTTTTGGTTAGGTATAATGAAATTATAATGCGACAATTAACTTGTATATCTACCTTTAAAAAAAATCTGTAATAGTAAATGATTGATATTTTATGTCATGTAGAAATATATTCATCAGTGCGGGTAAAGAGGGTGTTTATGGAGTTGCAAAAGAGGATTTTAGGAATGAATAAATTGGTGTGGTAAGTGGGCTAAAATAGAAATGACGGTTCATGACAGAATATGCAATATAAAATGTAGGATAGTTAAGATTACAAATGGGTCCAAAAGTAAAAATGAATTTAAATAATATCACACGAACATCCCATTATGGACTATTGTTGGTATGTACATCCGCATTTCTTTGATTTTTTTGAAACTATATTCACATATGTAAATAAGGTGAAACGGTATATGAACCAAAATGCGCTTGAATGATTATTTTTATGTTATCTACATTTTGCAAGAATCTGTTCATTGACAGCTGCTGAGTTATATTAATCAAACTATAAGATCTAACAGAAATAATCAATTGCCAAGATGGTAAACGCATTACCAGGAAAAAGTGTCACTGTAGAATCTTGACTATACTTCTTATTAACAACTGTTTTATTGCAACATTCCAGAACAACACGCGTTTGTATAGTCGACGAAAGTAATTATTAAAAACTGTCAATATAAACAAGACTTGATCGTTACCACGTGGATCACTGTTTACATTTATGAGGAAATAATTTACATTATTATAATTTTGATTGGATAATATGCTTCCACGTTACTAGACGCCCTAAATCATTTTCGTGTTTCGAGATTCGCTGCACATTTTAAATTTTTTCTACGAGTCAGATCAAAACGGGAACTTTAGTCAAATTTTCCCGAAAGTTCTACGAGAAGAATAGGACTCCGGAAGGTAAACACATCCTTAGTATTGCTGAAACTGAGGAATATAAGACGGGCAAGATAAAACGACGAAGAGAAGAAACAATCTCTTTCGGTAAGGAACAAAATAATAAAATTAAACAATTAACGGAATTGTGCTACTAAGTGGATGTGGGAAAACCGAATAATTAAAAGAGAAAAATCAAAGAGAGCAAAAAACGAGGGAAAATAATTGTAGAGAGCAAGGATTAAGATAGAATTACAGATAAAGGCAAAGGTACAGGGAACTACAAATATAAAAGATGCAATGACAAACAGATGAGGTAATGGAGTTTTTATTTGATATATTAATCATTTATGAGAACATTTAATTAGACAGTAATGATGCTTCTACACTTAGTATTTAAAGCTCGGATAGTACATGAAGTAGTGAGTAATTTGATTTTAGTAAATCGTTATTTCTATTTATAGTCAGTGCAATGTCTGATGTTCTTTCTCGACCTTTAAATTTAAAATAAAATAATGGAAACTAATAAGACCTTGTTAAACGTTCTGTATGTTCGATTGATAAAGTAGATTTTTTTTTATATTCTTGAATGTGAAAGGTCAAAAGGCAGATAATTTGCATATGAGGTTGTTGGTTTACTTCTTCCGTTTGGTATTTTATTTAGTGTCATAATGCTGTTGTATTTATTATCATTTTTATATTTTATTGATAAATATTGTTTCAAAATGTTATGTAACTACGATTTCATTTTATTTTGCAGGTAAGGTTATCTACAGTGAGTATTGTTGACGATGCGTGCTGCTGTACAAGAGATTATGTTTCTTGTATGAAGTAAATGAAGTTCATTGTAGAAATTGTGCCTGCCTTAGCAGTTTATTTTGCGCTTCAAATACCTTCTTGCTTGCTGCGTTTACAAGTCATATTGTTTTATATTCTTCACTGTTGAGTAATATAAAAAGTCATCGTTCAGGACAGTTTTTCATTATTTGGTGGCCTTTGGCTTGGCGGCTACCTCAAATGTGTATTTTAATCTGTTTGCCCTATTTTTTAAAATTTCGTTTTGCTTACTGCTTTTTTGCTTACTTACAAACAATGTATATATGCTTGCGTAACAACTGTTTAATTAGTTATCATGTTCTGTGAAATATATTTTTTTATGTATGTTTTGCTATGTTTTGCTACTATATTATTATATATTGTCTTGTAGTGGGGCGTCCGTTTGGCTGTGCGGGATGCATCAAGTTCGCAGTCACGTCCGGTCAGAAGGGGGACGTTAAATCCGATGCCTCGTGTAAAGAGAGTGCCACGCTCTTTGCACGTTAAGAACCCTTGCAACAACTCTTTGAGGGGTTCGTAGGTGGTATGTTGCAAGGCAAAATTTCTGTCCCTATCCAATATACCCTCATTTTCCAGTGGCAGTCCAAATTTCCCCGACCATCATCCTAGATGGCCTCTATCACAACAACCTACCTATTGTATTTATTGTGAACTTGTTCTCGTCCTGAATATGCATGAAATATTTGCCACTGGACGTTAAGCAACCAACAATCAATCTATCAATCTTTAACAATCGTGACTCACTGTTTACATTGAGATAAAATGTGACAGACTATTTATATATTACCGACTATTGACTCTGAAGTTTCTATTTTTTGACAGGTTAAAATGTTACCTAGGACATTCTGGTACCAAATCAAGTAAGAGCAACGTAAAGAAGTAACATCAAGCTTTTAATCTGTACAATTCTTGGGAGAAAATATACTGCTTTATATTTTTTTTAAACAACACATTCATCGGAAAATAGCAAAAATTCCCCTGAAATTACAACTATTAAATGTTTGATTTTACTTTTTATGACTACTTTTAATTAACAGAGTATCAGGATGTCGTAGGTACATGTAACCTGTCGAAAAATAATATAAACCGGAGTCAAAAGTCATCGGTAATATGAAAACAAAATTATCGGTACCCACTAAACCGCGGCATTTAACAGGTCGAGAACTCTAGATTTTCTGACGTCAGAATATATTTGCATAGTAATTCCCAAAACACACGGCCAATATGGCCTTGAAAAAATGACCAATCGACTCAATGAACTACAATGCATTGTGGGATACTACGAGTAAACTACTACTTAAAACACGTGGAATTAGTGGGAAAACAGTCAATTAATATCTTGTCTGGGACTCTCATTACCATAATTTTTATTCTGCAAATATATTTAATGTAAAATATATAACGTAATCTTCAATTTGCATGCTCAGATTAAAAAAATATTGTTTATTGGCTTCACGATTCGACCTTCTTTTTCGCCTTGCAAAAGTAGTTGAACCGGTTTTGTGCATTGTTATAAATTGAACCTGCATTAATTTCATGACATGACACAGTGAAATATCCAATGAAGTGACCACTGTCCAGTAAGAAAATCATTTGAGCTCTTTTAAACCTGTATAATGCCATTGCAAAATCATTTCTGCCTAGAAAACACGAAACTTTCATTGAAACACTTCTTGCTGTACTGAATGTGTATTTTTTTTTTTATCAGGACCTGAACTAACAGTAAGAACATCATAATATTCAGTATGCTAAAAAGAAGTGTTATGAAAGCGGCAGGGGCGGGTCCAGCCATTTTAAAAAGGGGGGTCCTAACCCTGGACAAAAGGGGAGGGGTCCCCATCCAAATGCACTGATCGTCCAAAAAAGGGGGTCCATCCCCCGGAACCCCCGCCCCCTGGATCCGCCACTGAGCGGGTACGTATTAGCTCAATACATTTTTTATAGTTTAAATTCATCCTTCGATAATATCCGTTTGTTGCTAATTTTATCACAAAATATACCTCAGAGGTTTTTTTATCGTTCGGCTGCTGTCCTGTTGACATATGTGCTTGTTTGTACATTGTACAAAATATAAAATATACAAGTTAAACTATGCCTATATATATATATTGTTTAAAGATGTCAATCTTATTTTCAAAGCTTGTATAAACAACTATACAAACAAAGCAAGCAAGCCAACCAAAGTTTTACTTTGCAGGTTTAAGAAATCAGCTGTAATGATTTTATTCAGTTTGGCAAATGTCTGAGCCCGTTAAAAAAACGAACAAACTGAAACTACAGTTGCTGACTTCACTACCTTAAAAAAAGGGGAACAGTTTGGAAGTCCCATATACTGAAATGTGACCAACAAAAATACTTATAAATTTTGTTAACACTGCCATGTATGTAAATATTTCTTCGCCTTTTTTACGAACACAAAATTCAAGGATCCCACATTTGCCTTTAATTATCTATACGAACATTGCTGTACTCTTGAATATCAGCACCGGCTGTTATCGACGGCTTACTTTACACCAGTAAGTTTGTCTCATGGGTAATTGTGTTTTTTCGCTGTTGTTTCGTTGCTTCTACATGAAATCTCTGTGCCATCATCAAACATGTTAATGGCTAATCGGGTAATTCAAACCCTTTTTTCTTCACATAGAAATAACGCTTCGTTAATCTGAGCATGGAAGTAATACTTTATATCACGAACTATAAATGAGGATACACAAAATGAAAAACTAAGCGAAATTGTGAATCCTGCATTGCACGAAAAAATGTGTTGTATTTCAGTAAATAACACGTGTTCTTGGTTGATTGTAAACACGTAGTAGCCCATCATGCATTGTGACTCATTTAGTGGATTGGTCAAAAACCTAGGTAAAAATAAATTGCGTCACATGTAAATAAACAATTACATGTGCGAGAACATAAGTATGCTAATTTATGCATTTCCATATAAGGTAGTGGTCCCGACCTGTTTAACAACCTAAATAAATTATTTACAAATAATTATGTGCTTACTTATGTGTGGCTCGAATGTGTACTTGGTGTGTTCAGTTTGGCTTAGTTATATATTCTGTCTGTATCTGTATTTCCCACTTGTGTAATTAGGATGGGTACGTCACAGATTCCTTTCGGCTATTATGTGACGGGTTGGTCTGCGCACAATTAGTCGCGCTTACTGAGGAGTGCTGATTTAAACTCCTCGGTAGTAGTGGCGCACACTACTGAGTCTTCCAGATGGTTCCAGTTTATTGCAGTGCGCACAAAAATAGAGTTCTTGTATTGTTCTGTCTTACTGGTTGGAACTATGACCGCACGTTTGTTGTTGCGGACTTGGTGGTCTATAATGTTTTTTGTTACAAAGTTATTATATGTTGTTGCTTTGATTTGTCTCTTTGGTCCATGAAATTGGATTAAATCGTCGGGAGGAAGCGCTGGTATCTTCCCCTCAACCACTTTGAAAAAGAAGATCAGTCGTTGTTGTTGGCGTCTTGATTGTAATGACGGGAGTTGAAGTTCTTTTAGCATTTTTGTCATACATCCTTCCTCTCTTGATTTGTAGTCTTTGGTAATGAATCTAGCACCTCTCTTTTGTATGGATTCTAGTTTGTCAATGTCTTTTTGGGTATATGGCAGGGGCGGATGCAGGAATTTTCGAAAGGGGGGGGTGCTAACCCAGGGCAAAGGGGGGGTGCAGGGGGGGGGGGGGGGTGCAAAACATATGTCCCGATACAAATGCATTGATCGGCAAAAATAAAGGGGGGGGGGGGTGCGCACCCCCGGAACCCCCCCCCCCCTGGATCCGCCACTGTATGGGTCCCAAATAATTGATCCATACTCCATTATTGATCGTATGAGAGCTATATATACTGTTTTACGGCATTCCATAGGACAGTGTTGTAGGTTCCTTCTAAGGAAGCCTAGGGTAGAACTGGCTTTGTTACACGTATTTGTTATTTGTTCTTTCCATTTAAGATCTTCTTGTATTTGGAGTCCTAGGTATGGGTTGGGTGACACTTGTTCAAGCGTGTGGTTGTTAAGGTTGTAAAAACGCTGACTTTTACTTTTCAGGCTAAGCATATAACATTTTTTGGCGTTGAAGCGCATACCCCAGTCGTCGGCCCATTTTTCTAGTGATTTGAGATCCTCTTGTAGTTTGTTATGGTCATTTTGGTTTTTGATTTCCCGGTAGAGCAAACAGTCGTCTGCAAATAGTCGTACTGATGAGTTTACTGCATCTGGGAGATCATTTATATGACACAGGAAGAGGATGGGTCCTAGTACCGTTCCTTGGGGGACTCCGGATTCAACTGAAGCATTTCTTGAGTTTTCTCCATCAAGTTGTACTCGCATTTTTCTTTCGGTTAGGAATGAAGTTAGCCATTTGTGGATATTTCCTCTGATTCCATATTGGTCTATTTTGTGCAAGAGTCTATCATGAGGTACTGTGTCGAACGCTTTTGAAAAATCCAGAATCGCAATATCTACTTGGTTTCCTTTATCGTAGGATTGTAGCATATCATGGATTGTAATGGCAAGTTGGGTCTCACATATTAAGTTCTGAATGATTGTCATTCTTTGATAATTAACATATTAAGGCGTGACTGATGTATACATTGTTTTATTGTTTAGCGAAATATGTGTATCTCCCGTCACAATATATAATGCAGCAAATAAATTGAGTAACTTTTAATCCGTGTGTGAGGAGAAATTAAAATTTAAAGTAAGAAATAACAGAAATACGTGACCTTGTTTAAAGGCAAACTAAGCCCTCTGTATTAATGTTCAAACAAAATTTTTTTATGTTAAACAAATTATATGTTAATACTGCTCTTCAATTATATTTGAGACGAGCACTAATTAACAATAACCAAGTTAGGTAAGTCCTATTATAGAGGGAAATTGAGCTGCTCACAAAAATGATGTCATATCAGACACTAAGATGAAAAAAAAAACATTTCGGCTTGCCATAGGTAACTCAGAGACACAGTTCTTGGTGGGGTTCGTGTTGCTTAGTTTGCAGTTTTTTTTATTTTATGATTTGTGTATAATAGTTGCGCGAATAAAGTGTCCATTATTGCCCCAAATTTTCAGGGTTGGACTCATGCGGTCGTTTCCAGCTGCGCTCCGCGAAACAATTTAGTTTAGATAGATTAGACCGTAGTTATTCCCGTTTGAATGGTTTTACACTTCGTAATCATTTTGGGCCCGTGTTGAAGGCCGTACCTTGACCTATAATGGTTTACTTTTATAAATTGTGACTTGGATGGAGAGTTGTCTCATTGCCACTCATACCACATCTTCCTATATCTGTATGTCTTTTTTTCATTTTTGCCATGGCGTTGTCAGTTAATTTTGATTTATGATTATTATTTCAAGCAAAGCTTCATCTGCAAATTGTAACAATTTGCTTGACCCGACACAGTCGTATATTAACTATGTTCATGTAACGCAAGTATGCAGGTTCGTTTTGATGATTAACGGATTTCTTCTCTGCTAGTTGCCGTGTATTAATGGTGTTATCTACATTGGTGTTATCTACAAAACAACTACAACAGACAACCTGTACAGTTAATGAACTTGTTGTAGTCTCTCCATAACCGCGTTTAATGTTATATACTATTTATTTTAGGAAATAAGTACGTTCACATGTTGACTACAAATAATGATTATGGCTTGCGAATCGAATTGGAAAACTTTGCATTGAAAAAGAGATACGCAGAATACGATTCGTTCAAGATATCGGATGAACTGTCTTATTTTCAATTATCAATCGAAGGCTACAGCGGCGATGCAGGTTGGTATTTAAAGTTTTTTTATTAGGATTGCTATTCAAGATGTTCGCTTTTCAGGTTTTTGAATTTTTTGTCAAAATTTGGAATTCTATGAAACGTCGCACGCTTCTGGTGTTACTTTGGTGAAATCACGGACAAGACACATTCATCTTGTTAATTTTTAAACATAAAAAAATGATATTATAAAGTGTTGTATATCATTTTAAAGCTTTTAAACTCTTCTTTCAGATTATTGCAATTTTGTATATGTAACATACCATTTTCATTAATTAAAACTCAATAAAACCTTTATTTTGCAATATGATTTCCTTGTCCCGCGTTACACTTTGAGTTTTGTGAAATTCTGATTACCGTAAAAAACATATAATTTGTTTTACCAAACGATATAAAAGTTTGTCTAGAACAAGCAATTTATAAGTGGGCGGTGACGTAATGTCGATTTTTCTCTCTCGAAAAGACGGAAATATAAAACAAAGGGATCAAGATGATACAAATTATGTGTCCCATGCACGAAAGGTTGCCGTAATTTGTTTAAAATTGTCCCAAAAAGGGAATTCTAGAGCAATCCCCATGTCGAAAGTAAATAATTCTTATACTAGTATTTTGTACAAAGATCACACTTTCGCCACATGCAATAATCAGGAATTTTTAAAACAAATTCTTCTTATTCGAGTTGATTAGCAATGTCCGACATTTTGTCCCCTTCAAACCAAATTAAACGTAGGGTTAAGTTTTCTGTTTTTTTCATGATGTTTATTTAATACAGTGACATTCGCTACGTAAAAAACATTATAATGGATTAAAGTACAAAAAATTATCTCTATTTTGATATTAAATTCCCATAAATTAAATCTAATATACGAGATATCAGATAAGACTAAAATGTCCGATACAATATCCCCACATACGATTTTGACGTTATTTAATAAAATATGCCTCTAACGTTCCGTCTAATTGTCATGATTGCGGGTTTCACAGACGATTTGGAATACGGCTATTTTATTTTGTTGCTTAATAAGAAAACTTTAAAATTAATGTTTTATGTTGAAGCTCTACCGATTCATAAAGAAGGGGTGGGAGATAGATTTCCTCGCGGAACTGAAGTGTTTTCCGGACTAAAGTAGTCGGATCCGCTATAATACAAATTAATAGAAAAAAAACAGCTATAATAATTGTTCCCGCTAATTCCCTTGCATATATGTGTGCAGAACTGCCATGCTAGATATGCCGTAGTCCTTTCGCCTTGAAATTCTTCAGTGCAAAATTGAATGCATTTGCAGTGCATAGTTTATCCATAAAAAAAAGAAATCGATTTCCTTTATAATTAAATGGTTTCAATTCAAGTTACTTTTTTATTTTTAATTTGTTAATAAAACTAAACCTTAACATCTTTTATCTAAGGAAAAAAAATCCTTTCTTAGGAAAAAAAATCAATTCTTTAAAATTCATTGTAAAAAGCCATCTGAACAACATGCATTCCGACGTTTTCATTTCGTCTTACGTCTTTGAGTGTGTAACGTTAGGTGACACCAGTACTGTGCGACGTTTCTATGTTATTTTTTCTTTTTAAAAATCTTCTATATGTATATAAGCCATCAGTATAAGTCTTATAACATCTTTGATTTTCTCAATGAAACTTATCAATGAAAAAGAAAGGTAAAATCAATATAGAACATGTGTTTGCTAAAACTTTAATGATTTTCTTCTAAAAACATTCATCTATAAAACAAACACCCGGACCTTTATATTTTTATTGCTCTTTTGGTACCTTATAAACAAGATGATACGATTTTTATGAAATACTCAATTTTCTGTTTGATTAAATAATTTGTTGAACATTTGTACAAAAGATGACCGTGTTTCAAGTTCTCATAAGAAACAATATTTGAATAAAATATAATGAATTTTGTGAATATGATTTGAAAAATGGTTTGTTAAATGTGTAGGTAAAAGGCTCTTGATTCTTAGAATAGAAGTGTTCACGTGATAAATAAATATATATGGAAATATAAATATCTCCATTTCAACCTTTTTTCGTTTCACCCGTTTCGGTAATTCCCTAAGTCGTGGCTCGATATTTTTCATCCCGCCAGTTTGTTAACGTTGCTATGGTCTTAGTTTTAATTCTCACTTTTATGTTTGTTTATATGCAATTTTGATTTTGAACGGTGGATTAAACCTGGTTTTCAAGCGCTAAACCTCTCATTTTGATGACAGTCTCATCAAATTCCGTTATATTTACAATGATGCGTGAACCAAACAGACATACTAGATAAAACAGTCAAAATACGGGTACAGCAGTCATCATCGTGTAACAATTTCAAAAGGAACAATTTCACAGAACACAAAAGACATCTATCTACAAACACATACCCGTGCTTGAGTTTGGCGTCTATTTGAATGTGCAGGATGTATATGTCCACAGCCACCTCATTGCAAAACTTTATGCTGTGTTGAATACAATGTATACTTAATCATGTGAACATAATTGTAATTTGAATTGTTTCTTCAACAAAGTATAATCTCTCTTTTGTTGATTGAACAATTAAACTAGAATGAACAATTATACTAGATTTGAACCATACTATAAATATTCTTGATTGAACAACAAATGTTTAGTTAATGGCATGTTATTAAGTTTCATAGACGGATACATGATCTTTTCATACTTCATGTGGAGTTACATTCCATGGTGCGTGATGGTTTAGCCAACATCTTCATGTAGCTAGTAACATGTGAACACAACTTTATTTGGAATGTTCTGCTCACTATCAATAAAATTTAAACAATATTTAAATTCCTTTCACAATAAAACCAGATTGGAACCATTATTCATTGTTGAACAACCTGTTCTAACAACACAAAATGTGCATCTTTTTTTAGGTGATAGTTTAGCCTACCACAACGGCATGAATTTCAGTACCAAAGATCGGGACAACGACCCTTCTTCCGATAGGTGTGCAGTTGATTTCCTTGGCGCCTGGTGGTACAACGACTGTCAACGTTCTAATTTAAATGGCCAATATTTATCATTTGGATCTCATACCTCCTCGGATCATGGAATTGAATGGTTTACATTTACAGGTCCAGCCTATTCATTAAAATCGTCGAAAATGATGATTAGGAAGTAAACAATGGTATCAATTGGTAGGTGTATAGATTATACTTTATGAAATTATTCGGTTTTTTTGTACAAATCTGTAATATGTATTCATCACTTCCGTATAAGCTTATAGAGTATAAAAGACGACACTCTCCATGCTGAAACACATTTATCAACTTTTGAAAGATTTAATTAATTTGAATCGAGTATAATTGCATCGAATCATTTCATACGTTAATTTCCGACACTTGAATTGCATCAATTGAAAATAATATGCCTATGAAAATTTTATTCAATCTATTTGATTGCAATTGATTAGAGAAATATATCTGATATATTTATCTATAGTATATCTTTGAGTTTTACTGAATGTTTTTAAATATAGAAATTCAAGTATAAGTTTGTAATTTTTTTTCTTGATAACATATTTATGGCTTGTCCTAATAATTTTGATTTTATTTTGCAGGTTAAGGGGGTTGCCTGTTCGAGTTCGAAATTGGTGTTGTTTTTTATTCCTTGCTTGCAATGATTATTTCGTGTTTGCTTTGTACTACATCTTGCATGTTCATTTGAAGTTATATTGCTAAAGACTTTCCATCTGTATAGTTAAATCACTGTGTTGTACATTTGTTCTCAATATATGGCGGATAGTTTAAATCGGTATATGCTCTGTTTAGCTTACATTTTACTATATACTTATTTTTAATGGCGTGTCGCCTTTTTTGCTAAATTTGCTGACTACATGTTAGAATGACTGCTATTTTTTTTATTTTGCTATTATGTTTTATGAAATATTGTTGTTAGCATGATGTGGTTTATTATATTATATTATGAATACGCTGTGCGGTAATATAAGTGAGTAAGGTGATATGTGATAAACCTGACTTTTGTGATTTGTTTATAAAAGAGAGGTGAAAGATACCAGAAGGACAGTCAAACTCATAGATCGAAAATAAACTACAAAATAGACAACTCCATGGCTTAAAATGAAAAAAAGACAAACAGAAAAATAATAATACACAAGAAACAAGATAGCTAAAGACTAACAATTCGAACCCCACCAAAAATTGGGGTTGATTTTTGGTGCTCTGGGAGGATAAAAAGATTCTGCTTCACATGTGGCACCCGTCGTGTTGGTATTCTAATTTGGTAGGTCACATTCATGAAAAGGGAAGGGAATTGTAGTTATAAGTAAGGAACATATCCGATGTCATCTGTGAAACGACTATTCCATAACGGTCAACCAACTTGTGATGGCGTTCGTACAATTTACGAAGGGATGATTTCAACTTCACCATTTATAACAAAGGCGAAAGATTGTGTGCCGAATTTCTTATTCCGATTATTCTTTATGACATGTTACCTGGATACAGGACCTATAAACTTTTATTTCATTTTGTTATTAGATTCGCGGCACATTTGAACTTTCTAGTTGACTATATTACTTATTCACCAACCCTACAGCAAATAACATCTATATTAATTAACATCAATCTAACGCATTTATTAATAAAGTAGTGTAAACTTAAAAGTTTTTGTTTTAATCTGTTTGGTTTAATTATAGACCTTTGTCTGCTGTATTGTCGCTTATTTGCATATTAACATAATTAGACGTGCATGCTAGTCAAAATCTATATCCTGTACAATAAAATATAACTCTTTGAACGCTGGTGTATACTACCAGTATATAGTGTGAGAAGTAAAATCACAAAAATAGAGAACTCAGACATGTCAGAGGAAAATCAAAATCGGAAAGTCCCTAATCACATGCCAAAATCAAATGACAAAACACATCAAAAACGAATGGGCAAGAACTGTCATATTCCTGACTTGGTACAGGCATTTTCAAATGTAGCAAATGGTGGATTAAAGAGTCTCGGATGTAGTCGGGAAAGTTTGGAAGGCCGCTAGAAAATAAGGTAAAATTGAACAATGCCAGCAATTTTGCAGCACAAAAGTACGCTAATTTGGACAATATTAGCAATTGTGATTTATATTAGAAAACAGACCCTTAAAAGGATGTTGTAAAAAATGAAAAAAATAAAAGGAATTCAAAACGGAAAAACCCTTAAGGTTTATGACCCCTTCTGTAGCCATTTTTGTACGAAGTTTTCAAACTTCAATTGTATGAAAACTATAGATATAATGAATAATAGAGATAGGCCATTTAGTACATATACCAAGGGGATTATTTACTGTTTCATTGCATTTACTTGAAAAATAGTACTTTGTGGCAAATAAACAAAGAATTTTATAGAACATCCACAGCCTTAAATACAGAGATTTTCGATATAATATTTGAAACATAGATTACTCACTTGCTTTTCTATGATGTGCTAGTGTTTATTTTGTACAGAATGTTCTAACCAACCTGTAAAATTCAAAATACCTCGTGCTGAGTCACTAAAGTCGAGCGCACCCTAAAAGGTGTACTTGATTTGGTCCATATTTTTATTTGTTTTAACTAATAACTACATTTTGTACATTAGTAAACTTGTTTTAAGGAAAATCAAGGCTAGCACTGCATGCAATAATCCTAAATCTATCATTCATCAAATTGCCAAATATGAGAGTACAAGGATAAAGGCTGTGGATTTTCTATAAAATTTCCATATGTTTAGCAATGAATCAACACAAGGGTATATAATCCTTAAGAAATAGAAAGAACGAAAGCTCATACACATCAAACTAGTGGATAACCACTTTCATAGTCCTGATTTGGTACAGGCATTTCCTGTTTCAAACAAAAATCAGTAAATCTAAAATTCAGATCATGGAAAAAAGGTAATACTTTGAGTAGGTTAAGTCCTATGACTTTTATCTAACTTATCCTTATTTGATAAATATAACATGAATAATTATCGAGGCTACATGTATATTTTTACATGAAATGTGTTTTTGACCATTTGTTACACAGGAACAGCATTTACTCGAACCAACTTTGAAGTGAACACATATGGAACAAACTATGCAAACTGGAGTATCATCACCGTTAAGTACAAAATGTATCTGCAAATCCTCCTCGTAAATATCAGGCTCTTTGTAAGCATTTGCATAGCTTGTGCGTTCTTAATTTATCGAACCTTTACCATTTGTTTACTGCTTTGAATAAGGGACGACATCAAAAGATCGATGTAGGATAAAAAACTTAAATCAAATAGTTTAGGGGTGGGGGTCAACATTGCTGCAAGTTTTGTTAATCTAAAATCGATCTTACATATATCCCTATTGGTCAATCAATTTTCCCCAAATTAAGTAAGGAAGGGGGATGTGGGGGTCAGTGAAAAAACTATGTGAATTAAGTTTTTTATCCTTCATTGAACTTTTGAAGTTAAGATTAGCCCCCGTTTTGGCCCCCTATTTTTTTCTTTTTTCTCATTTTGTTTTGGAAAGCTATCATATTAAAACTTTTCCTGAGGTTTAAATAGGGGGGCCAAAACGGTAGCTTATTGTATCTTTTCCTTTCTCTGAGTGAATGTATTGTCCATGTTGAGTGTCTCGTAACACGAAGGTATTTTTTAACCATTTTTAATACTCTGAATTGCAAATTTTCTATACAAACTACCATGAGTTTAACGACCCCGGCATAGACAATTCTCAGTGAAGCATCGAGGTCTCATAATCACTAAAATTGGTAATTTCTCTCCCACTCTCCTAAAAAAAACTGTCAGAAACGGTGTAACGAACCCCGGTACAGAAAATTCTCAGTGAAGCGTCGAGTTCTGTAGCTCACATTCCCCAAAATTGGTAATTTCCCCCCCCCCTTTCCTAAAAAAACCTGTCAGAAACAGTGAACGTTTCTTTTTGTAGAAGTGTTTAAAGAGTCTTTGTTATCAGGATGTCTTCGATTTCGTCATGTTCATCGTTGTCGAACGTTTGACGAATTTTGCATACATACAATTAGTATTCTGAAACTCTATACTTATTCATTTATTTTTGTAATTTATATACGTTGTCTAGAGAAGGATTCATCTAGTTGCAACTTGTAAAAATCTAATAAAAGGAAAATTACATTTGAGTATGTTGGTAAGATGGGAAATATGATTTTTTTTAATAAATATCACGTGCAGTGGCGGACCCAGCCATTTTAAAAAGGGTCTGAATACATGAATTTGGGATAGAAAAGTACCGTGACACGTCTTATAGTAATTCGAATTTACACTCAAATATAAGATGAAACACACGACACAACAGAAACACAACGTTAAAATGTAGCACACACAGAAACGAACTATTATATAACAATGGCCACATTCCTGACTTGATACAGCACATTTTGTAAAGAAAAAAATGGTTGGTTGAACCTGGTTTTGTGGCATGCAAAACCTCCCACTTTAATGGCAATGTCAAATATACCATTAAGATGACAACATAACATTACAGGACTATAATACAAATAAATAGGAGAACATATTGGACAAAGAAGCTATCAAAAGGCACTATGTTTAAAATTTCATACGCCAGAAGTGCTTTTCGTCCACACAAGACTAACTAGTGACACCCAGATACAAAAGTTTAAAAGCCAAAACAAGTACAAAGCCGAACAGCACTGATGACCAAAAGTTTAAAACAGTTGTACGGCTAGGGTTTTCTGCTTGGGATAAGAACATCCTCATTATTTAAGCCCATTGCATTTTTGTCAATCAAAAAATTGATCTGCTCCTAAACACAAGAGGAAGATACAGAAATTAGATGAAGCCTTGCTATACAATTACGTGATTTATGTTTGCTTAGTTGATACAAGTTAAGATGCAGCTGAGTGAACTCGAGTTCCTTTATACGTAATGCTCAAAAAGTAAAATCATAAAACAATACTGTGCTGAGAGGAGAATTGAAAACGAAAAGTCCAAATCAAATGGCAAAATCAAACACTCGCACCAGTTGTGGGTAACTAATCCTTTTTTTTTTATTGCAGTAACACATTTCGGTTTCATAAACATATGTCTTGGGTATTTCAAATCACTATTATTTTTTTTTTGGGGTTTCTATAGAATATTTTATGAACTTAGGGTTACATGGTTCCTAAACCTTGTGCACTAGTTAGTTAAGGGGAGCAATTTGATTGGTGTACTTCCAGTGATGGTTATTTTATTGCATGCAATGCAATTTTATGTGAATTTTTTTCTATAGTACTGGGCAGGATAAAACTTGTACGATTAAAAATTACAGTAGCTCAAAGAAGTAAAATCACAATAAAAAAAAGTATCGAACTCCGAGGAAAGTTCAAATAGGAAAGTCACATGTACAAAACACACCAGCAAAAATGAAAGATAATACAAACAACACATTGACGTGATGTACAAGTGCCGAGCCACGTCAAACGGATATCACCGTAAACACACCAAACAGTAAAAGTAATATAACTAATAGAAAAAAGGCAAATTAAAGAATAAAAAATAAAAAAATCAGTACGCATAATCTACACACCAAGACCCTCTTGTATTATTTGTAAAGTTGTAAAAAGGAATATTTAGCAACAAAACGTATGTGTGGATAAAACATCTTCTGGTTACTGTGAATAAGTCTAAATGTGTCAAAACTATAAGTAAACTGTCATATATGGTATTAAAAAGTACGACATTAAAGTGATGTCAAAAGATATGTTATAAGTGTCCAGTAATATATTCCTCTTCCATTGCAAATACCATAAATATGTTTAAATCGGCTATAATATGTTGTTTTATTTTTGCAACTAAGCAGCGGGAAATTATTACATTGAAGACTCGTTTAAAGATGTGTTAGAGTAAAAAGTGTAAAAGCAGTCGAACCACAATGCATCAATATAAAATTAAGGAGATGTGGTACATTGTATGATCATTGCCAATGATACAACTTCGTACATATCCACCATACACCAAAATGACGTAGCAGCTATTGTTTAATGTATGGCTATCAACTATTACTTAAACCTACACTGTAGTAAGCTATAAAAGCCTCTAACATAACATGATGACAGTGAAACATGCAATAGAACTGTGCGGTGTCTCAAGGCATCTGCCCACTTTGCAACCGCAATTATGAATACTGTAAATTCAGAAATTATTGCGTGCATTTATTATTGCAATTATGGCAGGTGTCATGTGTTCTTGACATCATGTTCATGGTTCCTTGGTCAATGTTAATTTTTTGTGTTTATGGTCTATTTTTCTCATTCTGATTTAAATTCTTCGGTAGAGCCATTTTGTTACTCTTTTCGTTTTTATTGGAGTATGTTAATGGCCAAATGACAAGTACTATAAATGACTGTTGTTTGGGCAGAATGTGGTTAATGAACCGCTGCATTTTCATATTTGTTCACTAAATATTATCATATATTAAGGAGAACATCAGGCCATACTATGGTCAATGGAGTGGTGCATTTTCATGATTATTCAGTTATGTTTTTAATCATGATACTACAATTGAGAGAATGCTTTTTGATTAGGTAATAAAAGAATCCCAAAAGTCATTCCTGATGAGTGATCAATTTCCGTAATAAAATGTTGTGTAGATATTTTTTTATGAATATATCCGAAAATACTTTTTGTGAAGTAGCAAAGTAATAATAGTTTAATGTGTTCAGATAATTAAACCAATTTTTTTTACTCGTTTATTTTACTGAATATTCTCCTTGGGTATTCAGTGGTAAGGTAACATTGAAACTTGATGAAAAGCTGAACACCAAGTTCAATTGTTAAACAGCAATATATGCAATAAAGAATCAATAAGAGTGTTAAAAAAAGAGAGAGAATGATATCCAAATGACACTAATGAAAAATAAATCCTTAAAATATGATGTTAACAAGTATGTTCATATACTTAATAATTTCGGTGACATTTGAATATACTATTGAATTTGCAATGGATACATTTTTTCCCTATTTTAGTTCTTTATAGTGGAGGGGCGAATGTTGAAAAAGTCGCTCAGTTAACGAGTTCATATTACCTAAATACCTCATGGAATCATTATGCTAAAATTAATTGTCTATCTTTTATTCAGCTCAGAAAAATGTTTGTCGTAGATATCAAATTTGTTACAAATGACGTAAAAAACAGCATTAACTGACGTTACTCAAATTACAACATATACACCACTGCTGATTCGGTAGCCAAATCTCTCTCATAATAAACAACTTTTAAAAATAATTAGTGAACGAATTTGGGAAATACAGTACCTCTTGAAACTCATAGTCTATAAAGGTCATTTTTTTCGTAGTCCTCCTTGTGATGCACAAGGCGTTTGATAACGATACAAACTCGACTAGCAAAATATATGATCATATATGGTGTTTAAAGATAACTATGTTTAATCGGTATCAAATTCAATTGGGTTACATTTTTTTTTTATTTACATACATCCTTCAAATTCTGTAGTTTGGAACTGAAATACTTACTTGTGCCGTGTTGACATTCGACTGTTTCCTATTCTTTGGTCGGGTTGTTTTACACATGTTACATTAATTTTAGTTTTGAAGATAAAGTATATATTTTACTACCATGTGACACGGGTGCTCCGTTGCAGATGAATCTACGAAGTAAATAAGAAGAAATTGCCTCTTCGGCATATTCTAAATTTCCATTCTCAACTTTATTAAACGTAGCTTGATGATCTGTCTTGAGGTTTTGTTTCCTCTCTTTCAACTAAAACAACAATTCAAATACCAATTCCGGCATTTCTTACTTCGGGATTGAACAGACTTATCTTCGCTCCTAATTAAATATTGATTTTCACTATTCGTTGTCCTTGATTGTTTAACTTTTGTAGACTGAGCTTGGTTATTTTTACTCATACTAAAATGAGGCTCATATTTATCGCTTTGTTCGATATAATTGGAGGGATAACTCACTATTGTAGAATCGTTTTTGCTTATCCCTTCACCAGTAATGGAATTGCTGGAGCACGCTGAAAGCACAAATAGGATGAAGTTAATTTAGTTAAATACAACAAATAGCAAAACAATTCATATGTGTTTAAAAAGGAATTTCCCACCTCAGTTGCCCTCATCTATGAAACTAATTTCTTGCGAATTCCACGTGTATCTCGTGATTTTTTTTAAATGAAGTTTAATACTTATATAAAATTAAATTTTCAAATTTAATTAAAGTTATGCATTTGTTATGAAAAATACCATTTTTGATAGATACGACATCAGAAGTTCAATGTAGGAAAAAAAAACTTAATTCATATAGTTTTTCACTAACCCCCTAGCCCCTCTTAACGAAAAATTAATTGACCAATAAGGATATATATATATAACATTGATGTCAACTAAACAAATACCTGTTTAACCGGTGGAAAAAGATACAATCATCTAATATGGACCAAGCTGAATGTACAGGTAAGAACATTAAATACAGGAAAATTGTAACTGTTATGAAATATAAAAGAAAATTTATATCTATGTAATTCATATAAAAGATCAGAAGAATTATTTCTAGTTCGTGTCTTCGTTCAGCGGACTAAACAAAATAGTATTGGAAGTAAAGACAATCTGACTTTAAAGGGTTTTATTCACACCCACAAAAATGGATCGAGTTTTTCAATTTACCACTTATATACAATATAGAATATACAATAAATAAGGTCGATTTTACCAATAATTTACGCTGAGCGTCCAAGCTAACTTTTTGAGTTAAGATCCAATTATCATAGACGTAAGAATATGTGTTATGAGTGCAAATGACACAACTCTCCATCCAAGTCACAATTTATTAAGTAAACTATTATACGTCAAAACACGGAGCCCTTTTGTTAGACGTATAATTGAACGTGTAATACATTACAAAGTGTACAAATAAAAAAGTCACTTTGACCTATACCTAACACATACAAACAAGTTGAAAACTAAAAGTACTTCTAAAATATTCCAACAACAGTATGGTCAAATCAAAGCGTAAAATACATTTCATTCGGAAATTTAGCTATATAAGAAACCACAACCAATCACGATTTATTGACCTTGAGAACTTAGGCAACACATTAAACCGGAACAATTTTCTAGTTCCCATCAAGCGTAATCCGTAAACTATTATCTGTTTCTTTAAGCACCCTCTGTTTCATTTTCACAAGACACCATCATTGCTTTAGATAGATCTTTTTGGGAAGACCAAGAAGAGGTCGTTATCTAAAAAGCTCAAGCTGATGAAGCAGCTGAAATAACAGAGAGTAATACAGTAGATATTGGTGGTAATAACAACACAACGACAATAAAGAAAACAGAAAGGCCAAAACCATCCAAAGGAGTGCAGAAGACTTAAACATGCCAACAATGCAAAATTGTGATTCATGAGCGCAGCGTGAAAAGGCGCATGGAGATCCATAACAAAGATCACCTTCAATGTCCTTCATGTCCTTCAAAATATGCAGACACATGGAATCTTAATGATCACAAAAATCTGGAAAACATATGTTTTCAAAACATAGATTAAACTCCCGTGTTTTAAACCATCAAGAACACAAAGATAAAATGCGATAGGTGTCCTAAATCGTTCTTAACGCGACAACAGTTTGAGGGACATCGCAACAGTGTCCATCTACAATATAAGCCGTACACATGTTCAAGGTGTGATCAGGCATTTTCCTACCATCATTTGTTAGCCAGGCATATTAAGGAATGTGGTAATAATAAAGAATCAGCAGGATTCAAATGCAATCAATGTGAATCAATCCTTGCGACCAAACGAGGATTGTCAGAGCATGTTTCTGGTGTGCATGACCATATCACATTCCGTTGCAGCTGTGGAAAGTCCTTCAAATGGAAAAGGTCTTTCAATAGGCACATTGACAGTTGTAAGAAGAATGATTAAAACACAGTTGCACGAGAGTTTAATATTATACCATTAAAATCAATTGAAAATATTTATACAATTCTTCATTTTTTTTCACTTTATCTATAAAAGTCTTCGAGAATGCAGTTTTTTAGAGGATTTAAAAAAAAACAATAATATAATATAATATTTTTATAAGTCGGTTCTCTTTAAGTGTACATTGAACCAAATTTTGTAATTAATAATAACTAATTCACATTTCAGTACTCATCCGTACAAGCTACACATTTTCTGTTTCTTGTATTTCACGCACCATTCGAACAGTCTCTACTCTTCAAAATCTGGACTAAGGCCATAAGCTATTGCAAACACATATGGCTTCTCACAATCAAACGTTCTATCTAGATCACTTAGAATAAACACCATTATATCAGTGGGTCGAGTCGTAGCATACATATTTTCTTTCAAATAAGAATCTAGCATCTGCCAAATCCTTTTCTGTTTCTGTTACCGAATGACTGTACCATAAACTAGTTTCAGATTTGTGGTAAAAATATGGACTAGCTCAAGGTCTACTTGTATGACAGCTTTCAATGACTTGAATTCACCAAGAAAAGTAACATTTTTGCTCAGAAATTGTGAAATTCTATCTTTCATTTTTTTCCCATTTTCTTTCTTTTTTAAGGGTCTAGTTCTGTCATCCCCCTTGTACAATACATTTGCTTCTGTGCGTAAAACGTCCCACAACATTTTGTCAAATCTTATGGTAAAAAGATGATTCCTCAGACCAAGAAACAAAGATGGATTCGTGTACGTAGTAGCCTAATGACTCCTTTGGGGTCCCATCTGAATGATTATTTTGGGAATGTAATATTCTGGTATACTGTAATGTACAGGTGTTTTCCAGTCAGTGTTTTTGTACGGGCATTTTATTTCAAATAGCAGTCTGCAAACCTGACCTTCCCATGTTTTGTCATCAGGACTAGCTACTAAAAAAGGTTTTTCTTTGTCCCACAACACGTAGCATCCAACTTCATGAAACCGTACTGTCGGATATATGGCAGGTAGTATCTTTCCAACTATTGTGGCAACACCATGTTTTTCATTTTCAATTCCATGCTCCATAGCATCATGTATATGCCTCGTACTAATTTTCTTCAAGTATGCAGCATCGTAGTGCTCTTGTTGTTTTTTTAAAAATGATCCAAATCCCACAGCAGAGTATAAGGTGCTGGCTTTCACTTTTGTTCTTTTCTCAATTCAAACCATCTTTCAGACCTTTGTCTTATATGTCTTGTGTTTTCAGGTGTCACGACATCGTCTACTTTCCCAGTTATCATTGAGTTCCAACATGCCATTTATATATTCTTTGGCATTGTATATATTCGTCTTGACTAAACTGATTGCAAAAGCATATTTAGATTTTCTCTAGTCAAGATGTTGTTCATTTTCGGCCAGTTTAATAAGCTTCTCCAGACCATTCTCCTTTCTAACTAAGAAAATTCGTACTGATTTTATATTGTTGCTTAAAATAGCAACAACTCTAAGTACCCCTTTGACGTACACACATTTGTTTGTTATCACAGACTGATTGTCATTTAAGATCCACACATACCTTCCAAGTTTTGTTCGTTGTATCAAATGACTTTGATATGTATTCCAACATTGGTAATTACACACCTGGTTTCATTAATTTTGGTTTAGCGGACGGGGTCGATGATAGTACTGTCTTATTTGGAACGGCAAAGTTTACCCCTGTTTTCTGTTTGGTTTTTTACCAGGCCCTGGTTTCCTAGACCTCTCATGAAATTACGAAATTTTCCATGAAACAATCTGAATCCAACTTGCCAAAATTTTTTTGTAATTGTTTTGTACCTCATTTTGCAAGTATTTTCAAGCGAAAACCACTTAACGACGTCTAGAAACAGCAAAAAGGAACTGTTATTCGTGGGGAACTTCTCCTGTTTCAAAAGAAAAATAATCTATAAATTTTCTCGTCTATTATCAGAGGTCGGAACATGAGTCAGTAGTGAAGAAATTGCGTTCTCACTATACCTTGAAATCTGTTGATGTTGGTTGGTTATCTCTTTTTTATTATTCTCTTCAGAGTTTTGATGTCTTTCCAATGTTACATTTTCAGCTGGTAAAATACGTACCATAGAATCTTCTAGTCGTAACCAAATAGATTGACCTTTGATCCGAACGACATCAGGAACTACTTGTGTTTTATTGCTGTATGTCCTATTATGATATATGCGTAATCAGACTCCTCCTCGCAGTAATAGCATTAAAACATTCTCGCTTTCAATTTTTCTAAAACAACAAAATAAAGTATACAAGACACGAGACAAATAGTTTATAAAATATTTCGGATATTTTTTTAACTATAAGATATGTGAATAATCACTCGATAAAAAACGGACACACTCGAAAAAGCCCGCACTGCTCTCGAAAAAAACCGGACATAACAAAACGAATTTAGTCTCAAAATGTCGTTTTTAATGCAAACAAATATTTTTGGATAGTGTCTGTATATCTAAGGATATATACATTCCATGTATGTATTTCCGTCGACATTTACATTAATATGTGTATAAAAACGGGTTTTGGAATAAAACCATTGTTAGGATGAATTGAACTTTTTTTTACGAAAAACAATGTCAGAATGATAATAACTTTTTATCTCCAATACTAACATACCTTTAATAACCTTGTATTTTAACCTCAAGCTTGAATATCAGGTCTTGTCAGAAAGGAAGTCTGTTTCTTTACATTTTTGATCACTCGAAAAAGCCCGAACAAATCACTCGTAAAACCACGATCCTAGCTGGACACTTTACCTACCGTGCATATACTGAATACAGTACAAGTGTTCATCTGTATAAGTAAAGGAAAATTATATCCCCGGGTGATATTTGATCCGGTGGAAAAATGTCAGAGTAGTTGTTATTTTTTTATCCGGAGTAAAATATTTCCCTGTGATATTTTTTCCTTTGCCGTGAAATTTTATCTGGGGAGTTAAACTATTGAATAGTTATTTAAAAAAACTTAATCATTACAAATACTATGATATAATAATAGTGTATTGAAGAAATAATTCATGGGGGCTTGAATATATCGTGATTTTACCACGGGTTGGCCCTTTATGACAAATATTTTACCCTGAGCGATTGCCATTTAAATGGTTAATTTGGGTACGAAATGGCCGAGGTACGAAATGACTTGCTTCCATTGATTATACGTCTAAATGGCCTGAAGCATACCCATTATATAGTAAAAAGACAGAAGAAATAGCGTGGAAAATAGAAGACACATTTTACAGCTTTGGAGTTTGTAGTGAAATAGTATGACTGTGGGGAAGAACTCAAAATTTTGAACGCATTGATGACAAAAAAATGATATTAAGCACATCACCATATCATCCACAGGGTAATGGATTAGTTGAGAAATTCAATTCAATATTAAAAAGTATGCTACATAAAACTGTGAAGGAAGATGGACAGAATTGACATGTATATATCAACAAAACTGTATTTGCATACAGAACCTCTGTTCATGACAGTATAACACCATTTGAGGCCATGTTTGTCAGAAAACCAACAATACCAAATGAAATGATGCATGGTGTTACAAGTAATTCTGAAAATATTCAAATATCGTCGGATGATGTAGCAGGAGGAAACCAGTTGAAAAAGAAAACAGGAAGAATTGGGAAAAAAGAGCACCAGAGAAGCAAAACTAATTATGATAGACGCAGAAATGTTATGACTAATTCACATGACAAGTTTTGTTAAAAATCTTTCGACGTAAACAGGGAATGGGCACTGTAAAGCAGAGAAGATATAAAGGGCATTATGAAATTGTATCCCACTGTGCATGCTGTGGAAATGGTAATTACAAACTTAAAGATATGAATTCAAATAAAGTGTTAGAACCATACACTCAAACTACATTAAAACAGTTTTATGTTGATTATCAGATAGAAGAACTAGAGCTTATTGACAGTGATAAATGCTATCACTAAATGTTTTAATGAGGCAGTCGAATCCGAGAATATTGCCGGTATCAGTTTCTCAACATCATCCGATCTTAACAAAAATAATAGCGAAATTAAAGAAACAACAAGTACAGATGATGAAGAAATAACATGTCGACAAGGGAAATTTTTGTCATTTTCAGAGGAAACTACAATGCAAATTTTTGACATTGACATATCTGATGTATGTTTATCTGATGATGACGAAGATGACCACAGTACCGATAAAAAAAAAAAAAAAACAGAAGAAAAGGGACAAGAGAAGTCACAAAGGAAACGAAAGTTTAAACAATCAAGCATTTATGAATACTATTGAATATATTGTACTGTAAATGAATGTAAGGTTTGTAATATGTGTTTATTTCATTTGATAAAAAATGTCCGTTTTTTTTGTGTTATTATTTAACTAACTTAATTTTGAATATAATACATGTGTTCATTTATTATACAACTCGTGACCAAACAACACTAATAATTAACTCATACGCTACGCGCATTCGTGAATAAATGTGTTGTTCGGTCACTCGTTCAATATTTTACTCTATTTGAATTCTTCGAATAGTCATTCTATAATTATCTGTAAAGACCTTTATGCCTTTGTTTTAGCTGCTGTTGAACTATTACAAATTTTTGTATGAATTTAAAAAGAGGGGCGAACGATACAAGAGGGACAGTCAAATCTTAAATCGAAATTAACTGACAACGCCATGGCTTAAAAGAAAAAAAGACAAATAATAGTACACAAGACACATCATTGAAAACTAAAGACTAGGCAACACAGACCCCACCAAAAACTGGGGGTGATCTCAGGTGCTACAATAGTTTTATCAGGTCCTGCTCCACATGTTGGTGAGTGACCGGCTTTTCGAGCTGTATAATGTCATGCATCTTCAAAGTGACCCGTAACCATGATAACTAGGTAGGAATCGCAGGAACAACAGAAATTACAATATGATAGATTACAAATACTATGGTCAAATGTATCATGAGAATGCAAATCATTTCAAATTCCTATGAATTTGTCATTTGTATAGGAATAAATAGCCAACTTACCAAAAATCAGTATCAAGGTATAAGGAATGTGACAGTTATCCATTCGTTTGATGTGTTGAGCTTTTGAATATTTTTAAAACTTACCGTTTTGACTATTTACCTTGTGTTTCTATAGAACATGGACATATGTCCATAAACTAATTTGATGCATTAGGCATTTCGAATATGGGATTGTGTTTATCTTGCTGGTCAACGTCGTGGGTTTCCTCTGGTATATGATTGTTGTCGTCACGGATAATGTACTCACTCACCTCAGATTGAATGCTGAGTGTGCTCATCTAATTCCTTTAGAGTGAGGCGTAAATGTCTGGAAAAAACCCATAATGTTGATGAGATTGTATCAAATAAAAATGTATTATATCACCGAGGTATACTTCCCCTGTATTTTTTAGATAGTATTATGCAAAAGGAAATTTTTAAAATACAAAAACACTTCTCTAAGTCAAAAACTATGACTGAACGGGTGGAAACAAATAATATTAATGGCAAAAACAGGTGTGAATGCACTAAATAACTGAATGTCCCTTATTTATAACACACTATACTGGTAATGATAGTTCTAATGCATACCACATATTATAACCTTACCATGGTAAATTGCCGACGACGCAGTAACAGGAAAAGAAACATTAGTCTTTTTTATGAGAAGTTGTATGCAATGTTTGAAAATTATGAAACGAATAATTTCTCAGGTGTTTACGGGAATAATTGAAAGTATATCACAGTACCGTATAAACAACACACATTCTTAAAATAAATAGTTTACTTATCTCTTATTATCTGAGATGTTGGTTAAGTTCATTCCAGAACAGGTAAACATAAAACCGGAGATTTTGTTTTAAGTTGTCTCACAATCATCAACTTCTACTACTTAAGATATTTTTTTCAGATAACAAAGACAATGAAAGATATAAATACATTAATTTCATTGATTTTTAGTTATAGTTTTTAAGAAACAAAATTTGTATAAAATTCAATATTCACAATGGTTTATTGATAGTGTTTTGATTGCAAAATATAATTTCATTATTAAAAGACGATGGGATATATTGTAAATATAAACATGTTGTATAAATGATTATTTGACTAACGCTGTGTATAGTAAACATATTTACATTTGGTTTAATGTAATGTACACTAGTTTCACATTAAATTTGTTCACATCTATACACCTTGTTTAGCTGCCTGTCCATAAGATTTGTTCGCATTTGTAAACTATATGTCATTTAAATGTTCATTACGTAGAACCGAATTCAAATTTTCAAACAACTTTTCTAGCAGTTAGGGAACAACCATTAGACTTTAAAAAAAGGGGGATGGACTTTTCCACAATTTGATTTAAAAAACCCGGGTCATACAGATGATTAGAATGAACAAATATTTTGAATCCAAAGTTACCCCATTCACTATAGTGTTAAATATTGTATTGGTACCATCGAAGAAAAAAAAACCTAAATATAAACTTTCGCGCGAGAAAAAAATCTGACTCACCCCCTGTGTCAGTGTGTACGTCCAGTCGATTCGGGAAGACCTTTTCAAATTAATTATGTGTTCGGCAATGATGATGGATGAGTCTTTATATGAGGTTAATAAGGCTACGTAAAGTGTTTTTATAACAAATAAATATATCAAGTTTAGACAAATATTTCTGTAAAGAACTTTATTTATAAGTGTTATAAGTATCAATTTTATATAAAAATCGTATCTGTTTTAAATATACATGGGAAAATTAAAGTTCTGAATACCTAGTTTTGTGTACAATTAACCTACACAAGGCCTACATCGACTATCGATTGCATGTAGACAAAACATGATTTAAACTACATGTAAACAATGAGTTTTATCAATGGGAACGTAACTATGTTTAGTTTATGTGTGAGTCACACTAACAGAACAGAGTTTAGGTCAATGTGAACACGGCTTAAGTTGTCTTAGTGCTGTTAAAGTCTAAATATAAAAAGAAACATCAATCATTATAATCGTACTCTAAGTTTTACTTACATGCTTAAACAGGGAAAGAATAAGATTTTATGTTCATATCTTATTAAACTAATAATGTCCACGAATGTTTCCACTTTTTGTTACTTTATTTAAAACTACTATACACGAGTTGTTTTATCAAAATACTTGAGATAATACCAAAAGATACTTATTGGAACACTTTAGGTATGACACCATTTGTTATAAATTTACTGGTATGTAACAATATAATCAGGTTATTGAGTGTGTATGCAAAATGTTGCACTACAGATGTGAACATAATTTAATACATATTCTAATTCGTAACCTCAATCGAATATAAAGTATTTATAAAATAAAAACAAACACTTGTTTCATAGGCTTAGCTCGCCAGCATTTGCAGTTGACTGTTTGTTAGATGTGTTTCTTTGTGTTAGATGGGTTTCTATTTGAATTTGTCTGTTTTAAGCATTATTCAACTGATTTTTATAGTTCGTTTGTATGTTGTACTGTTACACCACTGTCCCAGGTTCGTGGAGGGTCCCGCTCACATGTTTATACCCGCCATTTTCTGTATGTTTTCCTGTTAATAGTCAGGAACCGTTATTCAGTATTAGTTGTTGATGTATTTCATATTTGTTTTTTGTTAACTTTTTTTAATTATAAATAAGGCCGTTAGTTTTCTGATTTTATTGAATTGTTTTTGCATTTATCACATCTTGGCCTGTTTTAATTGATTGTGCGGCATTGGCCTTGAAAGCCGTACGGTGACCTTTATCGGTAATGTCTGTGTAGTTTGGACTCTTGTGGAGGGTAGTCTCATTGGCAATTATACCAGATCTTCCTTAATTATTTAGTAAACATTAATACTATATTAAACAACTGAACATATATGAGGTCAATGTCTAGGGAAGAATTTCATTTAACATTGACATTCAAAGTGTTAAATGACCATAACCTTTAATGTATCAGTGTTACCTTGATAGACATGGAAATGTCCCAATTTCTAATGCATATCATTTATTATTTATCAGCTTTGATATACACGTTGTCATAAATCAGTTAACAAAAATTGCGAGCGAAGGCATTTATTTTTTAATCAACAACATAATGTTTACAGGAAAGACTGTTGTACAAAAAATTCAGATACTAGTATTTATATTGCGATTGGTTTCTGCAATTTGCATTAGACAACTTGTTTGCAGAAACTAAAATTTACAATAGAATTAAGAAAAAATGTTGTACACTCTCTAATAATGAATAAAAAAGACAAGCCTTAAAATGTCAATTCAATTGATAGCTGTATATTTACTCTTTTGTATTCACAACATAGCTTTTTGTTGGTTGACATGTGTGCAAGGATATACACACATCTAAAATTTTAAATAAATTCACCATTTCCTCATTCTATTCAGAGTAAATTATTTTAAATGCAAATCTTAAACAATTCACAACTTTTTCATGACCAGTCAGCGGATTTGGGTTCACGTATTGCTTCTATTCTTTTTTTTTTTTTTGAAAGCCAATTGTTTCAAATATACTTGAATGATGGCTGCTGTCGTATTGATCCGACTTCGATTCTCGTTTTATTGATACTAAGAATCGTATACTATAATACAACATTTATGCCTTTATCAATAAACCGATCGATGACAATTTATAAATTTATCCTTTTAAGACATTACATAGTACTCGCATGTGTTGGGGTTTGGTATTGTCCTTGAAAATATTGTTGTATGTACGTTAGTGACATATCTCTTTTCATCCCGATAGGGTATGTACAAGATTGCACTGTACCCTCGCAGCTCTCTAGTAAACGAAGGGATCTACATCAAAACATATGCCAGGTTGATAATTCCGTACGTTTAAACTAAATTACCAATAGACTGTTTTCATATATCCGACTTTTGACTCCGGATTATATAATGTTTGGACTGGATACCCTTTCTGTTGTTGGACAATCTGGTACCAAATCAGGCATGTGCAAGCTAAAGAAGTAGACTTAGCTTTCAACCGGTACAATTTTGATGAAAAATTAACTGATTAACATTTTCTTTTCAACTACAAAATCAACGAAAAACAGTAAACTTTTCCCTCAAATTATACCGATTATTTGTCTGGTTTTACTTATTTTGGTTACATGACCGAGTAACAGAATTTGAAAATACAGGAAAGGTAACCTTTTGAAAAATTATATAAATCAGACTTAAAAGTCGGTAATATGAAAATAGACTATTCTCGAACACGCTTCTGTGATTTCGACATAATGCACATATACATGTACAGTTATATTAAACGTGTAGGAAGGCTCATTTTTTGTAACTTATGGTGTTTTTTTCAATGTTGTTTATTGTATACGACTTTCATAACTAAAATCGATGTATCAGCATGCATTCATGTAAACATTTACTTCCTCATAACAATAATGTAATTCAACGTTTTAACCTGTATGTTGTCATTAGAAAAGGTAATTCAATCATATATTCTTTTGAACATTGTTGTTTTTAAAATAAGATATCATAACATGTGAAGTGGACATATACTTCGAAAGCACCAATCATTTTAATACTGTGTGTGCAAAGGTGGGATGCCTTTTTACTTCAATTATTTCATGTCGAATGGTTATCAAAGATACCAGGATTATTATGAAATACGCCATACGAGCGTTTTAAGCAGATTCAAAGTGACGCTCGGATAAGAGTAGTTATGAAACCAAAAAAGTACAGAGTTTAAGAGCATTGAGGACCCTTAATTCCATAAAATTGTGCCAAATACTACTAAGGTGATATATGCCTGGGATGAGAAAATCAATAGTTTTTCGAAAAAAATAAATGTTTTGTAGTGTTGGTGACTACTGGGCTGGTGATACCCTCGGGAACGAAACGGCCACCAGCAGTGGCATCGACCCAGTGGTATAAATAGTTATCAAGGGTAACAGGATTGTAATTTAATAGGCCATACAGTCAAACAGTTTTAAATCGGTGTCTCGTAAATAGGATTATAGACCTGTACCTAATATATTTATGTTTGCTTTATGTTTGGTGATCGATTGCATGTAAAGGGTGTTTGAAATTATATTAGCTCCTACACATTTCTATGCATTTGATTATTTAAAAGCTACCAAGTGGAGACCGTGTTTATTCTATATAAGGTTAGTAGGGGGGGGGATTATTTAAAGTCCCTTTATTAAAACAACACGGTGTTGGAGAACGACTAAAATAAATTATTAAACACATTTAGAACTAACAAGTTGTTATTGTTCATGTTGTTAGCATTCGTTTTTTGTATAGCCCAATGGAAGTAGTTTCATAATACTAGCGGTTTTGCAGATCTGATCATTTTGATAGGCCCCTAGTCTAAATACCACATGTTCGGATAGTCGGTAAGGCAAATTCATGCAGCTTCTTCCTGGTATAGGTGTAATAACGCCATTGATTTTCCACTATTAGTTTTTGTTAAAATTTGCAGAATTTATCTTTGTGTCAAATAAAGAAATAAATAAATGCGTAAATATTTATCCTGTCCAGTACTATAGACAAACTTTTACATGATTATTTTCTTATCAAATTTTCACATATTTTTTGTCCGTGTACAAGCTTTAAATTAAAACCCCTTTTACCTCAATTAAACAGGTAAAAAAAAGTAATGGTGATTTGAAACACTTAAGATATATGTTAATGTCTGATATTTTTACCACAAATCATGTATGAATAATTTCCTACAATTGTCAGATGCCAGTGAATTTTTTTTTCGGACCTTTTTTCGAATGCAAAAAAAGAAAATAACCCAAAAAACGGATGTGATATACTATGATCTCGTGGTATAACACCTACCAGTCAGTACACGTGTAAAACGAGAACCACTGACAGCTAGTTCAAAGCCAATCACAATAATAATAAAAAAAAACATCTTCATGTAAGACAAAATAATCACAGTAAACATCCAATGGATTTAGTGTCAAGACGTCATAAGGAAAGGTGCTTACACGAACGGGACTAAAAGACAGACTAACGGACGGACGAACAATATTTTACTCAATCATTCAAATTCTTGTGTACGTCATTATATTGTGACATGTATTATAATGTAACTTTATATTGCTTTTGGTCGAATGAAGTTAAAACCTATTTGACACTACATGCTAACAGTCGTGTATACTTCATCTATTACATTTTTAACATTTTCATGAGATGCATTTGTCTCTTTAATTGCAACAGCTTCATACAGTATTTCGTCTTTTCTTTTTTTCTCTCTCTCAATTGAATGGACTGAACAATTTCAAACTGTTTAATAATGGAATTAGAACTTATAGATCCTGATTTTAGTTTTGTCAGTAGGGAAAGTAAAATCACAGAAATACTGAACTCCAAAAAAAAATTCAAAACAATAAGTTCCAAATCAAATGGCAAAACAAATGATAAACACATCACACGAATAGACAACAACTGTCATTTTCCTGACTTAGTACAGGCATTTTCAGATGATAAAAATGGTGGATTGAATCTGGTTTATAGCGCTAAACTTCTCACTTGCATGACAGTCGTATCAAATTTCATTATATTTACAACGATGCGTAAACAAACCAGAAATAATAGGCAAAACTGTCAAAATTGGTGTTCAGTAGTCATCACCGTGTCACAATCTCAATATGAACAACAACAAAAATTAACAAAGAAGCACAATAAAGCATGTATCAAATTTAACAAATCATTCAGTGCTTACTTATTTTAGAAGTTTAAATCAACCTGTAAAGGATTGAAATATTTGAAGTCCAGGGACGAATTACATGATTAAACACCACTGGACGTTAAGGAACCAACAATTAATCAATTATTATTAAACGTGTTGCTTTGGGTTTTTTTTTACATATGGTATCTTATCTACTAGATTATATAAGATATACCTTACAGACTAGATAAGGTAAGATACCTTATAAAATAGATTAAATAAGATTTCGTATACGTAGATTGATAATATATATTATAAGTTCACCCCGTATAACCCCGATACAAATGAATCCGGACGTTGACCTGTTCTAAGCGATAATCAGGACAATATTTGGGATGACAACAATTTCTAATGCCTCTCTAGAACTTATTTGAGTATATATAAATATGTCAATGTGCATGTTATAAAAAAGAAGACGTGGTATGATTGCCAATGAGACAACCATCCACAAAAGACCAACATGACCCAGACATTAACAACTATAGGTCACCGTACGGCCTTCAACAATGAGCAAAGCCAATACCGCATAGTCAGCTATAAAAGGCCCAGACGAATTACATTATTAAACGTATGTTAGTTTATTTATTCAATTATACAGTTGTTATAAGTTTTAGATATTGCATAGCACGTTTGATAAAACTGCTAGATGCAAAACGCATAGACAAGGTGCAATTTCATACGTTTAATGAGATAAACAATGCTGAATATCTTTTCGTGCATACACTTTTGCGTATTAATACCTTAAGCAATAATTAATAACTATACGTTGAATTACTACGTGTCTTCAAATATTCTATAGAACTAAGAATAAACGCACTGTCATACTAAACTCTTACTGTATTGTTCGTTCCACCAAATGTGTCGCGTTCGTTGCGAGTTATTAAATAATCACTGTACAGTTCGTTGACAAAAACCGTCACAAATCACTTTCTTGTCAAGGTATTCGAGATGATGTCTCGACCCTTCTTCTGTATTTCATTGTAAATGTTTATCCGTTAACTTAGTCAAAGTAGTTGAACTTAAAAAATCAGTCATCTAAAGCCAAAATTACAGTGTTTTACCAGCGTACATCTGATAGGAATGTTTCTATTGAAAATTCGAACTTTCAACGCTATTCCAGATGAAATGAAAAATAAATAAATATATTACAGAGGAAATAAAGTTTCAAAAAGTGAAGTACACTGAATAAATTTAATAACTTCCTTTTCGCAATTTGAGGCTCTTCCGAATGCCGATGTTGGTCCAAATTCGCCTAGACGAAAGCAGACATAGGTGCCCGTTGAACTTAGTTTGCCGAATGCCTTAGATGACATACAAACTGCTTTATCTTTTATATTTTTTTTAATTTTTTTCACATATAAAGCTTTATAGATGTGGTGTGATGGCCAGTGCTACAACTTCCCACCAAAGTTTAAATAAAGTGGGTGTTTAAAGCAATATTCATAGTCCAATGTACAACATTTAACATTGAGGAGAACCTACACCATATAGTCGGCTATAAAAGACATTAATATAAAAAAAAATGTGAAAAAATAAAAACAAGAAAACCAACGGTTATTTTTTATAACTTATGAATTATTTATTAAAGAAGAAGAAAAAAATATGACAGATCTATATAACCTATGTACTACAGGCAATTGGCGTAGGATCGACACGAAAAAAAATAAAGCGGGATTAAACATGTGAGCCCCTAACCTTTTCCTTAACCTGGGACACTGGTGTAACAGCACAACTTATAAAAAAAAAAACGTACAGTTGCAATTGGCTCAACTCAAAATGTCGGTATAGGGCACAAAACCATATACGTAAAATATCGACAAAGGAGTAATCGTAGTAACTGATAGTTATTTCAAAGCGAATTACAACTAAGAGGTAAATCATGTATCTAAAGAATTAGTCATATACATACAACGGATTTAGGTAAAGACGTAATAAAATGCATGAACTTGTGCAATGCCAAATACAAGTAAACAGTATCGCGCGAATGTACGAAGTGTGCATATATTGTAATAATGTTAAGTGATGTTTTTATTTAACAGGTACACCAACACTTCTTACATTAATTGTAGCCAACTTTTGTTTTATTTATGAAAGAATTTGGTAAAGGGTGACTCGGAAATATACTATTAGATATTGTCAGTTAGGACTTTTCCCTACCGGCAGTAAAACCTGACCGAAGTTGGCCATCCGTGTAGTTGAAGTGGAATGTAAAAGTACGCAGTCACGTCCAGTCCGAATGGGAATATACGATCCAATGTCTCATGTAGAGAGAGCATCAAACTAACTCCATTGTACAAACCCTTGCAAAAACTTTACGAGAGTTCCATAAATAGCCTGTTGAAAGGCAACATCTGTGTCCTCAATTCAATATACATGTACCTCATTTTATCCAGAGGCAGTTCAAAATTCCCTGACGTAATTCCGGGGGGCCTCCTTTCAGGACCTACATGTAGTATGTGTTGCTACTTTGTGCTTATCCTGAATGTTAAGCAAGCAGCCAACAACCAGCTATTACGTCCGCGTGTCATTAACAAATAAAGGGTTCCAAAAATTGTTCAGTGTCAACTGTGAAACGTTTCAATTTTTTATTGATAACTATTAAGAAATGAAAGAAGAAACAATGCAAATGTCTAGGTCAGGTTGATGATTGATGATTGATGCTATGCTCAATTGCATAATTTACCGATGACGCCAAAGGTACATTAAAATTTTGTAACTGGGGAATATAAATATGGTCCCTTTGGTCTTATCCGAAATAAGTCAAAATTTGAATGAAATGCATATGCATGGGTGGGTTTAAGATGCTTAAAGTACCAGAATTGCCAATCATTTAGATTTTGCCACCACAGTAGAAAGACTGTAATTTTCGAGGAAATTAAGCATAATCTTTATATCTTAAAAGTTAATCAAACAAAAAAAAAACATAATGGAAGAAAGCAGACCAGTTAATATTAAGAATTATCACTTCATCTTTATATCTTTACATAAAAGAAACTGGTTTACTAACGATGGCTATAAGTTACATGTTCATTGTATACACATATTTTTTTAGCCTTAATGCAACTCTATTGTTATCTATGACCCCCTTGAACCCGCCTCTGAGATTCAGGCCAAAAGCCTATAATCCATTGATTGTTTTTGATTGCTGTCTATATCAAAAAGAAGATGATGTATTGAAACAACTCTTCGCAAGAGACCAAACGACACAAAAATAAACGACTATAGGTTTCCGTATGGCTTTCAACAATAAACAAAGCCCATACCGCATAGTCAGCTATAAAACATACCGAAATAACAAATGTAAATCAATTCATACGAAAAAACTAACAGTCTTATTTATACACAAAAAAGTTAACACAAAACCCAACCCAACCCCTAACCGTACATTAACTGTCGTATGGTGAACATTTTCAAAATTGCTATCAAATTAGATATTTGGACGTGTGCACCTGTATGCTAAGCAATATTTGCATCTGTCGGGTTATTGTATCTTCCTACCAATTTACACTTTCGTATACATAAGGATTTTTTTTACATGTACAAAATACCTCCAAGAGTGATTCTACAATACAACGGATATTATGGGTTCTGTCTGCATCTTATGGTGATAAATTATTTATATTTAAACATACATATTGGTTATAATCATATCAAAGCATAATTTCATACATGCAAAATTCATTGACAAACGCAATACTCTGTCAACGAAGCGTACAGTATAAAAAGGTGTAATGACAACGAAGCATACACAATATGAAAATAAAGACACTTTAAAACGTTTTTTGTTTTGTTTCTAGACACATCACAAACATACGATCTTTATAAGTTTGTTAATTTTAAACTATGAAATTTTCAAAAATGTATGTTGTAAAAACTATGAGATACAAGAAACATTTAGTTTTGAATATTTAAAAATACCAAGCACGTTTTATCATCGTCGTGCCTTTTTTTTTTTATTTTTGTATATAACAATGCCACATATTTAAAAAAAAAACAAAAAAAAAAACGTTAAGTAACTAATGAGTATTATGGCAAATATTATATTGGAGCAAAATATCCGAAGAATAGATATTGGATTTTCTTTAAAAGTATGAATTTCTTACTGTCTGAACTCAGTGTTACACGGTGTGTTCGATTCGAACGCGTCAACGTCCGGTTTCATCTGTATCGGGGTTATACAGGGTGAAGTTAGATAACATAAGAATAAGATACATTATATGAGATATCTCATAAAGTATAATAAGCTATCTTATGAAGTTTATACAATACCTTAACAATATATTTCATATTAAATATCTTATAAACTATATGACAGCGTTGCTACAAGAAATAAAACGAATGCCCAAAATTGAGGCACCATAGCTTATGACTGGCAAAAAGAGAGTATGATCAGTATCAATGAAATTTAAAAGGTACTGAGCTGGAATTATTCAACAATCAATAAACAGTAGATCAATATGTTGGTAAGAAGATACTTTTTTTTATTTTTATAGTATTTAACAAAAAAAATAGTGTTTAATATCGAGATTTGCTAAACAAAATTATGCTACATGTTTTTAAAAAGTAATGTTGAATAAATCTAGAAAAACAGATTTTGTATATCAAGAAAATAAATCTACGATTTTACACCATATACATTGTGGATTTTATAATGACGATATAATAATACACATGTTTGGAAGATAGACGCGAAGTTATCACTTATCGTCCAGTGGCTAATATTTGATGAATGTTGAGAACTATTGGCAAAACGCAATTATACGCTAAAATTTTCGTTCCAATGCCCCGGTATATCATATATACACATTAAAAGGGGGGGGGGGGGCAATGAATATTATCAGAGGAGAGGCGATGATTAAAAAAATTGTAATATTGAAGAGTATACGTAGCGAAGGGGTCGGTTTTTAGTCTTTTAGGGGCATTTTTTTTGTCTGACTACTAGATATATTTAGGATATTTTGTAGTGTTATCTCATCCGACCTGGTGGTATCATATTTTAACATATCGTACGTCCCGAAATCCTAAATATATCGGAAAAGTCCAATTTAATAAGTGTCGTTGCATGTAGGATAATTGTCCGAAGTTCCACGACTATTATTTAAATATGTCAAAATAAAGGATCCCTTAAACGAGTCTTACGTATGATTCCTCAAGCATACGTACCTTTCGTCAATTTGTAAGAAAGCTCTATCTAATAGAGCTTTCTTACAAATTGACGAAAGGTACGAACGAACGTAAATGGAACACGTATTTCATTTCTACAATAAAAGTTGAAAGAGTCTTTGTTTTATCCAGTAACACAGCATTCTTTTCTAAATCAAGTTTATTTAAAAAAAAGAAAAATATTGTAAATAATACACGATTTTATTAATATAATCAAACAGAGAAAAATAGTGTCAAATACACTTACGTCCGATACGTTACTTACGTAAACCACAAGTACACACATTTCCGCGGGAATTTTTTAAGCACGAGTTTCACGATAAACATTTCAATGACATTATTGAAGTACGTTAAAGGAGGCTCGACAAGATTCACATTTATTTTTATTTGTTACAGTACACTTTCAGCAAATTGTCAAAGTGGAATATCGAGATTTGCTAAACAAAAATGATGCTACAATGTTTTTGAATAGTAATGTTGAATAAATCTAGAAAAACAGATTTTTTATATCAAGAAAATAAATCTACGATTTTACACCATATACATAGTGGATTTTATAATGACGATTTAACAGTACACATGTTTGGAAGATAGACGCGAAGTTGTCACTTATCGTCCAGTGGCTAATATTTCATGAATGTTTAGGACTATAGGCAATACGCAGTTTCAACTTTTGATCCGCAGTGCTGTACAACTTTGCACCCCTTTTTTTGACTTTCGAACTTCTATATCTTGGCGTCACCGGTAAGTCTTGTGTGGACGAGGCGCGTTTTTGACGTATTGTATTTTAAACCTTATGCCTTTTGTTATCTATTATTCATGTGTATCTTTGCCTAATACGTTCTCCTATTTATTTGTATTGTAGTCCTGTAATATTATGTTGTCATTTTAATGTTATATTTAACAATGCCATTAGAGTGCAAGGTTTGGCATGCCACAAAACCAGGTTCAACCCATCATTTTTTTCTTTAAAAATGTTCTGACTGTACCAAGTCAGGAAAATGGCCATTGTTATTTCATAGTTCGTTTCTGTGTGTGTAACATTTTTACGTTGTGTTTCTGTTGTGACGTTTGTTTTCTCCTATATTTGAGTTTGAATTCACATTACTATAAGACGTGTCACGGTACTTTTCTATCCCAAATGCATGTATATGTTTTTTATGTTATATTTGTTATTCTCATCGGATTTTGTCTAATGCTTAGTCCGTTGCTGTGTGTGTTACATTTGAATGTTGTGTCGTTGTTCTCCTCTTATATTTAATGCGTTTCCCTCAGTTTTAGTTTGTTACCCCAATTTTGTTTTTTGTCTATAGATTTACGAGTTGTGAACAGCGGTATACTACTGTTGCCTTTTTTATATTCTAAAATAACCGTTCTATTGCTCCGGTGTATCATATAAACACATTTAGGGGGGGGGGGGGGGCAATGAATATTACCAGGGTAGAGGCGATGATTCAAAAGTTATGAAACTAGCACCAGCATATGGCATAGTATGAATATTATTTTTTTTTCCTTCATTTTCATTTTATTATTTTGAGCGTTGCAGATTTTGAATCAAGGACATATTCGTGTTTCTGTTAGGGAAGAAGACAATGTATTTGCTTTGACATTTTCTTAGGTTAAACAGTGCAACATTGTAATATTGAAGAGTGGGAGAAGGGCCGGTTTTTAGTCTTCTAGGGACATTTTTTTTTCTTTCTGACTACTCTATATTTAGAAAATTTTGTAGTGTTATCTCCTCCGACCTGGTGGTATCAATAACCTATTGTACCTCCCGAAATCCTAAATATATCTCAAGAAAAATCCAATTTAATAAGTGTCGTTGCATGCACGATAATTGTCCGAAGTTCCACGACTATTATTTAAATATGTCAAAATAAAGGATCCCTAAAACGAGTCTTACGTATGATTCGTCAAGCATACGTACCTTTCGTCAATTTGTAAGAAAGCTCTAATGTTGACTGGCCAGTATACCAAGTACAAACTGAACTATACTTCAAACTATATAAATCTAAATAATAACTCAACAAATCTATAGGTTGCACTTTGTAAATACAGCTGTTTCTCAAAACACGCCTCTTTTGGGGAGTAATTGAATATTCATAGAAAATTAATTTTGTTTACATACTGGTTCCCAGTTATGCTCTCTGTGTTCCATATCGCAGAGACAGAACTTGGGAATGTTACAAGTAAATAAACACGTGCATATTGTTTACATTGAAATCTGTGGTAGTTAAGAAAATTAGTGTACGTTTAAACTCTGAGAAGTTCAGGGCATATACACGTTGAAAATATGCCGCACAGCCCTATATTTTGACCTTTGAAAAAAATTGTGGTGCATATGAACTTTCAATTCTAGGATAAGATTTTTTTCAAAACTTCATAGTAAAAGTGGTACAGTTTTAGTCGTAAAAGGAGTTCGAATGGGAAATTGCATTGTCAATATTTACAGAAATGCGACCTATATAGGGTGAAAAAGGGGAACATTCAGAATATAACCAAATTTGCTTTATTTCACAGATTTAAAAGAAATTAACTGAAATAAGAAGTTTTATAAATATTTAATGAAGATTGATAGAATCCTGGGCCTTAAATATTATGACTCAGCATAAATTCACAGTTAACAGTATGCATAGTTTACTTAAAGTCCTGGATACAAAATTAAATCATAATATTTGCATATTTGTAAGTTAAATTGTTAAGAAATTCTTATATTTATTCTTCGCAGTCATTGAAACTCATAGATCCTTCTTGAATATTATTTATGGGGTATTTGTGTCCTTTCGATAACTCAAAAGTAAGCCGCAACACCTAAATCTGCTTTTTGTCACCACGGCATAATAAATACAAGCTAGAAAAACAAAAATATCTCAAGAAAACTTACAATAGTGTGTTATATCCTGAATATATACTAAATATTCCAAATTGCTAGAAACAGCAGAAGAATTTAGGAAATTTGAGGCCCCAGGGGCAAAAAACATAGAAAAATTGCCTACCCTCTGGGTCATAAAACAAATAATTTAACTTGTAAATGCTATGATTTTATGATTTTAAAGTTCTTGATATAGAAAACAATAACTATGCTTGGAAGTTATGCAAAAATCAGATGTCAGCAGTCATCTCTACAACATTTTAAGTGAATTTATATCTCAGACTGGTATCTGCATACATACAACTATTGCAAATATGGCTTTGTTTGAACACTTCTAGTATATAAAGTAGCTAAATTGTGTCAGATATATGGTTACAGATGATACTGTTGTGACAAGAATTCTAAATTGACCATTTGAGGCAGAAAATGTGTTCTTGTATTGACAAATAGGCATACAGTAAGATGTGGACTGGAGATAGAGGCTGGATTGGATACTTTATATAATCTTGAATGTTGTAATGATTGACTGCTAAACATTACATTTATGATATTCTAATATGCTTTCAATATGTTATCAGAACAGTTTTTAACAGGTTCTAGGCATTTTTTTATCAGAAAATATGCAAATAGGGTAAGCTGGCAATAATTAAAGTCTTGTTTTCAAATTCTTTAAAAAATTGAAACAGGGGAGGGAGTATAAAATGTATAGTAAAGAAAAACTTAGAGTATACACAGTGATTTCTTTAAGACTTTAATTCTGACAAATGAGTATTAAAATGTGAGAAAAACTGATTTTGAGAGTTTAATATTTGAATAAATGTCTGTATATTGCATTTTCCGTACGGACGAACTTGCTGGCATTTAAAATGATATAATCTGACATTATGTGACGATACATATTTATTACAATACATCAATCGAAAATGATAAATTAGACTAACAGATTTGTCTATTTCATAAACAATATAAAAGTTTCTATTCCTTTTAATCTTCATCTCCGTCATTCGTGATGAATGCCACCCAGGAAAAACCATAAAAAATAACTAAATTAATGGAAACCTGTGACTCGAGGTAATGCCGACACCACTGCCAGAGAAAGCGTCAAGACAAAAATAAAACAGCCACTACTTTTAACATACTTATATATAAATATATACACTTGTAATGTGTGGTTTACCATCGATCGTACACCGCTAGAATGAAGACCTTAACACGGACAATACATTTTGCGCCAAACCATAAAAAACCTTGACCATTGGTCATTCTGAACACGTGACTACACTTAGTCTTGATGAACCGTGCAATACATTATTTTTCTACTATACTACGAAACGCAGAAAAATATACTTATGTAGACGAAACATGATGTGTCTAACGTAAACAATCGATCATATGCCTGATATCTTTCAAATTGATTTGTTATTTATTATGGTTGTCGTTAGTTGCTTTTTATGATTTTTGCTTTTGTTAGTAGTTAGTAGTTTTGAGCATGAATCAAACATTTGGGTATTGTTTTAGAACCTTTATAGCTTAGTATACAGTGTTGGCTATTGCTTCTTGTTTTAGGCCATATGATAAGCTATAGTTGTTTACCTCAAAGCATTTAGTCTCTGGTATACAGAAATCATAGTGTCCTTTTAATCACATTTATCAAAGGTACCGGGCTTATTATATGATATCATCAGGCTTCTTATTCAAAATACGGATTAACAATTTAAGAGGAGTAATGTCAGAGGGTCAACGTTGACCTGACACTTCGTTGTATTCTAGACATGGAACAACTGTGTTGTTTACGAGTTTTATAACCAGTGGGAATTATGGTTGGCGATGCACCATGTTTATTGTGCATGTATAGTTTCTTTTATTATAAATATATTTAGCTTTACCAGCAGTTCATGCTCTTACAGGTTCTAAAAGCTTATCATTTATCTTTGGTCCTCAACAAACTCTTTTTTTATGCTTTTGAAATCATCAATATATGGCGGGTCTTTCACAAATTAAACAAAATTCATATCTTAGATCAATGCTGCAAGAGAAATCTTAAGTGTCCGAAACCAAAAATAAATATGTATAAGTCTAATCAAGACGATTTGAGCAAGCTACATAATATCAGACTTCCAACCAAAAAGATTGCCATCGTGTCACGCCTACCACCAAGTGCATCATCATTCAAACTACATGTTCTGAAAGCTGGCAAACAAAGACATGGCGACATGTAAAACAAATACGGCAGTAGGTTTACCCAAGTATGAGTACGGATGACAAAAGTGGTCTTAATACGTCATACTTTCTTCAGGATTTGATAAATTTGTTCTTGTGAAGGAAAAATATATGCATTAGGGAACTTGTGCATGTACTGAAATCATTGTAAGCATCTGTTACACAGAATTATCAGGAAGTGTTCCAGTAAAGCATAGCTGCAATGAGCTTCACATGCTCAGATTTAAAATATGAATTTCGACTGTGGTACATTGTTAAATATCACAAAATAGAAAATTGCATTATTTGTAATAAATTAGATTTATTACAGGATCCATATCATAGTGACCTGATTTTAGTTATGACCATCCCCTATTATATGATGTATATGCATACTTAGTTTGGAAAACCCAGGTTCAACGATTCAAAAGATATGGACCGGACACAAACCAGACGAGCACGAATCAAACAATGTTTGGAAACTTGACGGCTCAAATGTCAATGTCAAAATGAACTGATTTAATTTATGAAAAACCACGTACCATCCCATAATACATCTCTGAACTAAGTGTGTTTAACATCAGTTCGATAGTTCAAAGCAATGCATTCTGTATTTGAAATCATTGGTTTTTGGATGAACTGTACATCTGTATACATGTATAAGTTACTTGATTTTATTCGACACGGGCCGAAAACAAGTGGGGTCTGACGGACGGACATACTTAAACTGTGATTCATATATTCTCTTTACCTTTGCTTGTGGTTGTTTTAAACATGTAAGATAGTGATTACCGATCTTGACACGGTTTGTAGGCTGTTAAAATACAGGAGACTATTGTCACTGTTGATGCGACAAAGACGTCTACTTTTAACTCTCTTTATTGCGTTGTTTTCTCTCCATTTTACTTGTCCAACTTACAAATATTTCATCATATTTTTTTTCTTTTGCATGGCACACCATCAATTATTGTAAATATTAACAAATTTAAGGTCAAATATTTGTCATTATACGTCGTTTTTGTAGAAAGTACTGTTTTACCTATAGCAGAGTGAAAACGTCAAAATGACGTCAATTATCGCCAAACAATGAACGATATGCAACTAAGAATCAGAGAGACGTTATCATAGTTTCGTGTAACGTAAGATTTGAATTAACTATATTACCAGCTGCTTCAAATAAGACAATAATACTACAAAAGTGTTATTCTTTCAATATTTTATGAATGACCTTTGACCCCAATTAAAAAAAAAATGCACCATATTTCACTTTTACGATCGGGAGAAATGGAATCTTCACATGTTTTCCTTTCGAATGATATATAATATAGCTGTGTGTTAGGTAGGTGCATACAAATTTTTTTAAGGTCTGAATGTCACTCGCCTATAGCTAAGAGGTTTAATTACAGGTAAGATTATAATTCTGGTACCTGCACTTACAAACTCAAAACAACATTTTTTCCTTTGGTCTGATCTGGCCTGACAATATCTGATTTAAGTCTAAATATAATGCTACACTTCAGATCGAAACATCTTCTAAAAATCTGAACACTTTTCTCTTGCAATAAATTTATTCGAATAAGACTTGATCCGACTGAAAGACCGTTCAGACTGATATGTTGCTACTATAGTCGCCGTCAGCTGAAATTCGTAGCGTTTTCGGTCAAACTAATCTTAACTATCAATCGCATTCACTCAAGATATAATTTTTCACATTCCATTCACAAATCGTCAAAAGAAAAACCACTACTGACATACTTTTTAGGTGATCGCACTGTGATAATCCTGACCTTCACATTTTCCAGAATATTTTCAGTTGTAATTCCGCCATCTTCGTTTCTATGAGAATCCTTTGTTTACACATGACGTTGATCACTTCTGGAGTTTCCTGTAATATTCTTGTCATTGATGTGATAGTTTCCCGCGCTTTATGGAAATTTTCTGAACTTGAACTCCAAGGAAACACTTCCAGTAAAAACAATGGTGGATTCCACCATTAAAAATCTTCTTGGAAAATGTGAAGGTCAGGATTATCACAGTGCGATCACTTAAAAGGTAGGTCATTAGTGGTTTTTCTTTTGGTGACACTACAAACCATTAAAGTCTGAAATGGCCTATATCTGTACTTGATTGTACTGATTTTTACTCGACCAGTCTGAATTGGTCTGACTTTTACTTGACATTACTCGACCCCAGTCTGAACCATACTTGACTGTACTGAATCGTACCTGACCCTTATATTTGCCGTTGAAAATAGTCTAAACTATTACTCGACCAGTCTGAAACAGTCTTAACCCATTCTCGACATGTACTCGACCTATTTTTCCAGTCTAAACCATACTTAACCAAAGGTCTGAACAATACTCGACCAGTCTGAACCATACAAGACCAAAAAAACTCTACTTTTTTAACTGTTAAAATAAATTTCTTTTTAACTAACATATATAACAACAGCCAACAAAATTTATAAAAAATTTTAACTTTATAAAAGAAATGTATCTCTGATTATATTTAGGATAAAAAAATATATTATATATAACTTATATCAAAAAGGGATAAAATTAAATAAATAAATAAAATTGTTTTTCTGATTAGCGGTGAAATATAAAGTATAACCTCTGCTTGGGGACAAACTCATAAATAAGATCACATCTGATCAGAGGTATTAAATTCTAAATATCATTGATTCAAAATTGCCACATCCTGTTTAAATTAAATAACAAGGCCTTTGCATATACATGTATGTACTAGATAAGTAATACACGAATTTAAGAAAATAGGGCTTTCTTTTTACCTGTACAACACACACGTACTGAGGTAATTACAACATATTAAAGTGCTTTATGTATGCCATGTTTATTTGACAAAAAATACTTAAATTAAATGAATTTTTTTTACTGTTACTTTGGAATACATTTCCTTTTTAAAAATTGTTATCAAGGATTGCTATGGAAATTCTATTATCATGATTATATCAAATTCTTGGTTTAAAAAAACAAAACAATTAAGCTCTCATTTTTTTTAAATTTATTAAGTTGTTTTAGATAATATTTTATATATATCTTAATAAAAAAACATTCACTGCATTTTTACCTGAACTCAACTGACACCATAAATCTATTCTAGGCTTAGTTAATGGTGAAAATAGTCCAGTTACCATAAAATACTTCCGAAATATTCATAACATTTTGAATAATATTGAAAATATTAGTCACAATTCATTTTTTTTTAAGATTATTTGAGCAGCTTGTTTTATTTATCTTTTAAATTATTATTATGTTAGTGTTGATTAATATTGAGTTGAAGTTATATTATGATTGGTTATTGTGAAATTTTAATTTCAATACTGTATTGAATACATTTTTAATTTCAAGTTGTTGTTCAAATTTCATTTTTAATAAAATAAATTCCTTAATTGATAAAATTCAGTTGATAGATACAAAGAATAGGTCTAGGTTGGTTAAGACTTGGTCGAGTATGGTTCAGATTAGGTCGAGTATGGTTTAGACTAGGTCGAGTACGGTTCAGGCTAGGTCGAGTATGGTTCAGACTCGTATAAAATGGGTAAGTACTGGTCAAGTACATATTTAGAGTATGGTTCAGACTACAGTCGAGTATCATCAAGTAAATCTCAGACGAATTCAGACTGGTCGAGTAAAAATCAGTACATTCGAGTACAGATATAGGCCATTTCAGACTTTTAATTTGTTTTTAGTGTGATTTATCAATGGAATGTCAAAAACTATATCAGGAGTGAACGTGGTTGATAGTTGAGATTATTTTTACCGATAACCGCTACGAATTCCAGCTGACGGCGACTATAGTGTCTTATAAATACCTGCTTCGTGATTCTGACTGACTTTAGAAAAGCAACATCCAAATAAATCAGACGTTATCAAATTATAAAATAATACTTTCCGCAAATTCATGGTATATACGAAGTTTTAATAAATTTTTCAAAGTAACACACAAAATTAACTGACAATGAAGAAACTAATGACATAATGTTTCGTGTCGAAGTACTGATGCAAACACTTACAATCTGTTTTTAAATCTCACGGTTGTGGCGACCATTGTTCCATAGGATAGCTTCTAATCCTGTTCGCATTAATTGACAAAGGCTTGTTCTTCGGGGATTTTTTTGCCATTCATGTTTTAATGCGATAACAAGTTCATCTGGAATATTCGGCTGATTCGGAAAAGAACGTTTTCAACGCATTTCACATGTGTTCAATAGGATTTAAGTCTAATGAAAGAGCACACAATTCAAGTACATCTACACTATTCAAATTCACTAAGTTTTACGTCCACTCAGCGGTATGCGTACGCGCATTATCATGTTGAAATGTCAATTGATTGGACTGTCCATGAAATCGTAGATCTGGAACGACAAGTTGTTGCAAAATGTCATCAATATAGCTGTTAATATTCCGTTGACAATAACAAATTGTGCCAAAAAATGATGTTGATAGCGTCCTATACCATTACACCTCTGCCACCAAACTTGTCATGTTTTCTGTTCTGTATATTCTCGTTCTTCCGTCCGCAAACCTGACATTCAAACGTGATTCATCGGAAAGCACCACGCGATTTACGCTTCTGCAGATGTTACCTGATCCATTGCTGTCGATTTCAGCAAAATCATTCCTTTATAGGGTATTACACAGCGAATTTGACGACGTCTCAGTATAAGGGACACTGAGTTATCATTTTATTGCTCTGCCATGACTTCCAATAATTTGCTTTGCGTATGACGTCGCCGTCTTGAATCGATTGCACTAATGGCGTAGTCTGATGGCATTTTGTTATTGCGACGTCGTTACTTGTGGTTGTCCAGTTCTTGGACGATCTTGTACTGTTCATGTTAATCTATGGCGTTGATATAAATGACTGATTGTTGAGTTGCTTACATTAAAATGTCTTGAAACAGCACGTTTTGTCGTTGCTGTCTGTACCATTTTGATTGCTTGATAATGATGTTCATCACCGAGTCGAAGCATTACGAAATCAAATGAAGTAAAATGGGTTAAAGTAAGGCAAATAATGTAACGCATCTTTTAGACAAGAATAATCGGTTAAAAATTTATTCAGCTACCCGACTTCCTGGGTCACACATTGCATGCTCTGCTTGCTCCGTAATTACCTAGCTTGCTCAGGTAAGGCAATGATGGATTTTTCTGAACAGAAAGATGTAGGACAGGCGTAAATAAAAAACAAATTTATATATATTTTTTACAATTTTCGAGGAAAATTTAGAAAATTGGTAATACGTTTCTAAAGTGGTTCAGTATATGTTTGACATGTTAACATTTAAAAAAAAAATATACAATTGTTTTAATCAAAACTCATGATAGTTTAATTTGTTTTTATCAAATGTTAATAATAATACCCAAAGTTAAAATACATGTATGAAAATCCCTTTTTGTATTGTAACCAGACTTTGTCAAATATAAATGCTTTAGCTCAGGTCATGCATTACAACTCAACACTATTAAAAGATGCAACATTTTGACTACAATCGATTTTTTTTTCAGGTAAAAAACGAGTAAATAAGTTATTACACTGCACACAAAAAACCAGAATGAGGAACTGCGCATACAGAATAAGAATGAGTTTGTTGTTCATAATTGCGTTTTTTGTATTCGTAATTATGTTGAATGTATTGGAAATAAGTCAATTCAAGAAACTTTTTAACAATGACGACAACATAATGCAGAAATTAGAATTGATACCTAGTTTAATACGAATGTTACCGGATATCAGAGACAAATCTCAAACAGCTTGTTACAATGCCGCTTTCAAAAAGACATATAAATTAAGCGAAAATGATAATGTTCGAGAAATTTTCAACAGCATATTGAAAAGACAATCATGGGTTGGAGGAAAGGAGACGGTTTCAGGCATGGGATCTCAGATGATTTCAACTAAAACACTTAGAAGTTGTCTCGGAAGGTGGATATCAAAATATGATATACATAAAATTGTTGATTTCCCTTGTCGTGATTGTAACTGGCAACATGCAATTCCAGGAATAGAAAATATACAATACTTTGGCTTTGATATATCAGAAAATTCTATTAAAAGAGCTAAAGAAAAAAATCCATACTGGACGTTTCGTGAAATGGATATAACCTCAACGGTACCACCCGAGGCCGATCTTATAATCATTCGAGATTGCATCCAACATTTACCACTGGAAATGGGTAAAAGGGCTATAGCTAACGCTTGTAAATCTAACTCGACTTGGCTTGGAATTTCAACGTATGATAAAGTACAACAAAATAAAGTCATAAGCATTGGTGGGTATTACCCAAACAATTTACTGAAACCTCCTTTTAATTTTCCAGATCCTAAGGAGGAATGTGACAATTACTTTGGAGCTGAAAATTTGATGCATCTAAATAGCAAATTTTATCTTATGAATATAACAGAAATAAATAAGTTTCTCTAATCATTACACGATTTATACGTTTGATAAAAAAAATGCTACCATGCTTGATGATGTCACATGGAAAGAACACCTTTTTGATGCCGATAGATAGAAAAGAAGGAAAAAGTTTGTCTTTATATTGATTTAAAATCATAAGGGAAACAGATTCAACCACCTAATCTTATGTAATACGATATGTATCCACTATCGACAAAAAACTGTCTTGAGTGGATATATATCGTATCACACTCGATGCAGTTAAACAATCCATATTTAAAATACAAACGAGTCTTTCCTTATTCATCATGTTTACGTTTATCAATCTTTGATATTAGCAAATAAACTCATCATAGATACAAGGATTACAATTTGTATTTACGGCAGACGCGCTTTTCGTCTACAAAAAGACTTATCAGTGACGCTCAAATCCAAAAAAGATGAAAAGGACAGATAAATTACGAAGTTGAAGAGGTGATCTATTCCTGAAGTAGAAAAGCCTTAGTTTTTCAAAAATTCAAAAGTTTTGTAAACAGCTAATTTATCAATTTAAATATTAATTTAACGCAATTTATTGTCAGTTTCTGAAGTTTCCATCCTTTAGATTTGTTATCTCACTGAAGCTTAACTCAATATTTTGTTCTGTTTGGAAATTGTGGATTAAAGTAAAAGCAAAACTCTGTCAACACAATGTTTCGAACGTATTTAACTTCTTGTCTTCTTTGTCTACGACGGGATCAAAATACCAATTTGATATTCAAAATATATAGTGAAACCTAGTTCAGATCGCTTAAATGACGGCAAACCCCCCTGGTCTTTCAATGTTCTTTAAATTCAATGAGTTTTTAGACAATGTAAAACCGACCATACGAGAGCTGAAAAGCCAGTCAAGGTCGTTAAACACTTCCGTCTTTAACAATGTAAATATACAGATGTTAATAAAAGTAATAAAAGGATTTCCGAGAATAATGTCGTCTTCGATATCTATGGAGGGCTTAAAAGGTCACTTGTTAGCTATAAGTCGTCAAAAAATCAGGTCAAATGGCACAGGGAGATGTACAAATACTCCAGATCTCTCAATCGTCCTAATAATTTGCAAGCGTTTAGTAAATTTAAAGATAAGACGTCCACTGTTTAGTTCTGTTATAATCTCTCTTTTACTTTTTTCACCATGACGTCTTTCGTTCTTTTTGTCGGTTGATGGTCTAGCAAATTTTCATAACCAGTACACATATATGTGATGTGTTGGTGAATATATCCACAGTTAAAACATCTTTAACTGCATGTCTGGTATTTTTAGCATATAGCTTGATGACATTTGATAACTCAATTCCTTCAAGCACTTCATGACTTCAACAGCTTTTTGCGATAGCCCATACTTGTTATTGATATTAATACTTTTTTCTTCGAATTTTCACTCACTGACAGGCAATTTAATGTGAGATTAATTCAACTAAGTCAAATTTCTATGATCAGTAGTAGGGTGTTTTGCTTATCCTGCATTAATTTCTTAGTATCAGAAATTTCAAAGTAGATTGTTTTACTTGCAACATAGATTCAACCCTATTATTAATATTATTCCGGCCAACTAACTTAGCCAAACCATAAAGAACTAGACTAAATCTCGGCACTAATCGCTCCACTATATGACGACCTGTTATGGCCAGTCATGCAATGCTTTTATACTAAATTGATTTAGGAGCAAACATTTCTATGAGTAATACTTTTTATAATAAAAATAGCATTCAATTACCTCTATTGTAAAAACAATACGAGATACTGAGGACAATCTAGTAATTAATTAGTGAAATGCGCCAGCAAAACTCAAATTTACACCTAGACTAAATTACAAGATTATGAAATTCAGTTACAAGTGAGAGGTTTAGCTTACTATAAAAACCAGGTTCAATCCATCATTGTCTCCATAAAAAATGCCTGTACCAAGTCAGAAACATGACAGTTGTTTTCCATTCGTTTGATGTTTCTCAGCTTTTGGCATTTGATTACGGAATTTCCGTTTGAATTCTCCTCGGAGTTCAGTATTTTTGTGATGACAATGAGACAACACTCAATCCAAGTCAAAATTAAAAATAAAACATTATTTGGCTTCACCACGGAGCATTTAATCCCAGCAAACAGGAAGCATTAGAGGCATACCAAAATGACTAGTGTTTAACCATTTAAACAGAAGGAAAAAAAAACCCGTCTATTCCATATAGAAATGAAAAACAACAAACACTAGTTAACCTAAGCAACAAACGACTACTACTGCATACCACATGTACCAGGTTCCTGACTAGGACAGGTGCAACCAAATGCAGCCAGTTTTAAATAACGTTTTAAAATGCACCAATCTTCACCTTTACTTGAATCAATCGTGTTATATCAATCTGTTATTTCCGTTGAAATTGCAGAAGAACAAATTATAATTGAAATACTCAAGCTTTTTGAAATCATGTTTATTTTTTACTATATGAACAGAGTAATATTAACAGAACTTTAAATGTAGATAGGTACCTTGTGATGTCACTTTTTATATCGTAAAAATGTTGCAATTGACAAATTTGACTCAAAAATATTATTTATAAATAATAATTATAAGATAAGTTATGAGCAACAGTAAAATAGATGTGAAAACAGCCTTATCCGTATTTAAAATTAAAATTATGAATGAATGAATGAATGAATTTTACTTCTCATCAACTACATATTACATAGTTACAGAGAATATATATGTATAAAAAAATACCATTAAATATCAGAGCACAATTGAACAATACAAACATAAACATAAAATTACAAACTAACCAGGAGGAACGACCCTCACATTTATAATTTGTATAAATCTACAAAGTTTTTTAAAAATAATATAAATATTAGAGCTCATCAATTGTTGATATTTATAAATTTTGATATTTAATATTAAAGCAAACAATCTGAGTAAATACATCGATGTTGCTCATTTGATAATAATAATGACCAGACATCAAAATTAGTCTTATAACGCAGTTTATGCAGTTTTTCACTTAAGCGAGAAACTGCCTAATGCAAATATGCAAGACAAACTTCCAACATATAAATCACTGATATAAATACCAATGACAGATAGACGTATAATTTATATACATGTGGAGGATATTATCTGGTGTATTTACTATACTTTTTTTGTATCAAAAGCCGAAGTTTAAATAGTTAAGTGTATGTTCAATGCATGAACTTATTGTTTTGTCTGTGCACTGTTACATGTGTAAATTCCAAATTATTCTTGACTAGTAAAAATACAGAAATAGGTTATAATTATGGTCATGCTATACAAAATTCATTACAAAAATGTAAAGCTATCTTCTTTTGTGGTGGATTAATAACAAATAAATTCAAATAACAAAAAGTCAAATTTACAGAATATGAAAAAAAAAATGAAACATTGATATTTACACTTTAACGGACTTTATTAGTTTTACATGTTAGTTTGTGAATAAACTAGCACAAAAATAATGCAGTATGAATGACTTTTGTTTAGGTTCATTTAGAAGTAACTTTTTGTATAAAACAAATTCCAATTAAACATGTAGCAATTCCTATTATAATTGAAGTGCCTGTCTTAAAAGAAAAGATGGTCGCCGTTGTTTTCATGTCAGAGCTTGTTGTTGGTGGAAGAAATTCTAAACCATTTTCTAACGCGGATTGACCTTTTTGTTTTTTATGTTCCTGTGTCCTAACATCTTGGTTACAAGAATACCTTGAATAAATGATCGTAAACTCTTCATTTTCGTTGATTGTTTGAGCTTCTGTTCTTTTGTAGATGCGCCTTTTGTACCTGTTCTCCGCTGCCATTTAAATTCGTTGGTTATATCATTCAAGTCTGGAAATATCAAGAGATATAATACTTTAAAAACACAATTCTCAAATAAAGGCATTAAGGGTAGATGAACCCATCACACATATCCGGATTAAGATGTAGTATTTTCTCCAGACGCGCATTTTGTCTACAAAAGACTCATCAGTATCGCTTGCATACAAAATGGTTAAAAAGACCAAAATCAAGTACAAAGTTGAATGATTATTATTAAAATTAATCGCTGAACAACTAATTTCTCAAAATTGTTATATAATCGAGTACTGATCGATGCCTTAATCTTATATTTATGTGTAATTCTTTCCTTTATCAAAAGAATTAAAATCATCTTTGAATTATATAATTAATGTCAATCACCAACGTCATAACACAATGTCTGAACCAAGTCAGGATAATGACGGTTGAAATCCATTCATTTGATGTGTATGACCTTTTGAATATGCGATTTGATTTGCGACTTTCAGTTTTAAGTATTGCTTAGAGTTTGGATTGTTTGTGATTTTAGTTTTTACATGCATGATTACCATTTGATTTTAGACTTTTGATTTTGAATATTTTTAGGAGTTCGGTATTTTTTTGAATTTACCTTGTACATACATACGAAACTAACTTATGACCGTTTACAACGATTATGATACTTTATATTTTCAAAGTGTAGATTTATAACATTAACCTGCATCTTTAAACCCATTTGAATGATTTGTTAATAATTCTTATTAGAACGCGTACTGTGGATCCAAATATTTCAAAAAAACTTAAATATACAAAATAAAGCGTTGAACATTTCATTCAATGACGATGCATTAGTCGCCATATGTTTTATATGGTCGTGTGTACTTCTATTTCCATTTCCTTAGACCTACTGCCATCAATTGTATTTAGCTTTCTTTGGATCATAAAGAATATTCTATTTTAATATCGTTCATGTTAAGTTATCTTTGTAAAAAATACTATAAAAAGGTAACGCAAATTTGTCAACTTAATTCGAAAGATAAAAAACAATTGCAAACGGAATCGTCTTTAACTGAAGATTGTCAATAATTAAGAAAACATACAAGGAAATAAATATTACAAGTAAGGCAATATCTCGTCAGGTTTACACTTGAAATTAAAGCAAAATGTGGAAGTTCTTGATAACTAATATTTAGAAAACTAGTCAGCATGGTCACTATCAATGTGAAGACATTGACTGAATCTTTCTCTTTTCAATAGTTATCGAAGGTACCAGGATTATAATTGCATACGCCAGACGCGCGCTTTGTCTACATACGACTCATCAGTTATAAAGCCAAACCGGTACGAAGTTGAAGAGCATTGAGTATCCAAAATTACAAATAAGTTGTGCCAAATACGGCTAAGGTAATCTATTCCTGGGATGAGAAAATCTTTAGTTTTTCGAAAAATTCAAAGTTTTGTAAACAGGAAATTTATAAAAATGACCATATCATTGATATTCATGTCAACACCGGAATGCTGACTTCTTGGCTGGTGCTACCCTCGGGGATTAAACGGCCACCAGCAGTGGCATCTTGATATTCATTTTATTTCTATTTTGGGATATATGTATTTTAAACAGTATTGACATTTCCATGCATTGGTTCATTGTCACAAGGGTTGTTTTATCTTTCTTGATGTAAATAGCATAAACGTTTGATGTTCTATTAAGCTACAAGTTTACTTATTGTTAATTAAATTTGGGAATTTTAATACAGTCATGCATTTTTCCTGAACGTGGTACATAACATAACGCAGACTGTTCGAAAAAAATAACTATTAAACAAATTTAAGAAATCGAAGTCTAATCAATGAAAATATCTTATTCGTACTATAATAGAGTTAAGTACAAAATTGTCCTTTTGGTCGCTAAATAAAAGCAACAGTAGTATACCGCCGTTCAACATTTTTAACATTGGTGGTTTTGAGAGGTTGATAACTAAAGTCAGCGATAATGACGGCAGAGATCGCATGATAAATAAAGGCAAAAGTAGTATACCGCTGTTCAAAACTCATAAATCCATGGACAAAAAACAAAATAGGGGTAACAAACTAAAACTGACCAGAACTTGTAATCGTTTATTGGAAACCTAGACATCCCCAATCACAGGGTAGCATTGACCGATCAAATGGAGATATCCATGACATGCTAACTGCATGGCTGAGGGACAATGCATCAACAAAGTGGTCAATAGGTGTCAAGTTCGTTCAGATTCAAAAGAACTCAGCTCTAAACAAAGGCATTGGACGGTCCCCCTATGAAGCCTTGTTTGGTAAATGTGCAACAATTGGATTAACATCAGAAACCAAAATTCCGAAAGAAATATTGGTGACCTTAGAAAAGGAAGAGGACTTACTTAAGCTCCAGGTGTTTAAATGACCAAGCTGTAATTAAAAAAACTGCTGAAAACATTGTCGATACCTCCGATATACAAGAATCAAATTCAGAACCAAATGTGGAAGCTTCTACTTCAATCACTGATGAAATGCAAATAGTAAGTTGAAAAAAGTACGAAGAAATATTTAAAAAATAAAATATGCCGACTCTTTAATCTTGGAGGGAGCTTTAACACAATTTTGTATCAAGTTTCATATTTTTAGTTATATTTGATGAGTTTTAATATAAACACATATTTCATCTGTGATTTTATTACAAGTAGGTGATATTTTAAACTTCAGTTCTCGTAATGTTTTATGTTACAATAGTATAATTTTTATTAAATTGAATAAATGTCTTTTATTTACTCGCATTTATATTTTATGCATTAAGCTTAATGCTTGGAGACATTTTTCAAGATTTAAACTTAAATCCTTGGATCTAAGACTAATGCCTAACATCATTTAGGTATTATACTTAATGCCTAGGCCTTTGTTTATTGCCTAGGATTTTAGCTTAATGCCCAATTTCACTTATTGCCGCTAACATATATACAACAACAAAAAAGAATAAAATGGTTCTGGAACTGCTAAAATAATGTATATTCAAACTTCGATTTATGCTTGCCCGTATCTAAATTTCATTTTAATATTTTATGACCTGATAATCGTTTTATTTGATATAAGGCATGGTATTGTTGGTTCCTTTACCACATATTTTTTTATATTGACATAACAAACAGTTGATTTAAGATACACATACCAGATTTGTACTTTGAATAAACAAAAAAATAGATAAAAGTCCTGTGGCGGCTATATCCAAACAAAATCCACGCGTAAACGAGACACAAAATTAAAAATTAGTACTATTTTCATATAAAAGTGTTATTGCCATTGCGTAAAAGATTATTTTAAATTACCAAAGTACAACTAGATATGAAAAATAATAACAACCGAATGATACAAAGTGATATCTACTAATAATCAGTGTTCTATTTTGTAAACGCATTAATTGACGCAGTAATAAAGATAAATCTATAGATAATATGATAATAATAATAATAATACATTATTTATTTAACGAAGATAACTCATTTAACATACAATTTAAATCAACAATACATAAACATTAAATCAATCGGTGCATATAACACCATAATCAAAAGTAATGTACATAACTAACTAGAGGCTCTAAAGAGCCTGTGTCGCTCACCTTGGTCTTGTGCATATTAAACAATGGACACGGATAAATTCATGACAAAATTGTGTTTTGGTGATAGTGATGTGTTTGTAGATCTTATTTTACTAAACATTCTTGTTGCTTCAATTATCTCTATCTATAATGAACTTGGCCCAGTAATTACAGTGGAAAATATTTTCTAAAAATTTACAAAAATTTATGAAAAATGTTGAAAATTAACTATAAAGGGCAATAACTCTTTAAGGGGTCAATTGACTATTTTGGTCATGCAAAACTTATTTGTAGATCTTATTTTGCTGAACGTTATTGCTGTTTACAGTTTATCTCTATCTATAATAATATTCAAGATAATAACAACTAACGGCAAAATTTCCTTAAAATTACCAATTCAGGACAGTAACCTAACAACGGGTTGTCCGATCCATGTGAAAACATCAGGGCAGATAGATCTTGACCTGATAAACAATTAAACCCTGTCAGATTTTCTCTAAATGCTTCGGTTTTTGAGTTATGAGCCAACAACTGCATTTTACCCCTATGTTCTATTATTAGCCGTGGCAGCCATTTTTGTTGATTGGCCGGGTCACGCCACACATGTTTTAAACAAGTTACCCCTATGATGATTGTGGCCAAGTTTAGTTTAATTTGGCCCAGTAGTTTAAGAGAAGAAAATGGTTGTAAAAGATTACTAAGATTTAAGAAAAAATGGTTAAAAATTGACTATAAAGGGCAATAACTCCTTCAGGGGTCAACTGACTATTTTGGTCATGTTGACTTATTTGTAAATCTTACTTTGCTGAACATTATTGCTGTTTACAGTTTATCTCTATCTATAATAATATTCAAGATAATAACCAAAAACAGCAAAATTTCCTTAAAATTACCAATTCAGTGGGCAGCAACCCAACAACAGGTTGTCCGATTCATCTGAAAATTTCAGGACAGATATATCTTGACCTGATAAACACTTTTACCGCATGTCAGATTTGCTCTAAATGCTTTGGTTTTTGAGTTATAAGCCAAAAACTGCATTTTACCCCTATGTTCTATTTTTAGCCATGGTGGCCATCTTGGTTAGTTGGCCGGGTCACGCCACACATTTTTTAAACTACATATCCCAAAGATGATTGTGGCCAAGTTTGGATTAATTTGGCTCAGTAGTTTCAGAGGAGAAGATTTTTGTAAAAGATTACTAAGATTTACGAAAAATGGTTAAAAATTGACTATAAAGGTCAATAACTCCTAAAGGAGTCAATTGACCATTTTGGTCATTTTGACTTATTTGTGATTCTTACTTTGCTGAACATTATTGCTGTTTACAGTTTATCTCTATCTATAATAATATTCAAGATAATAGCCAAAAACAGCAAAATTTCCCTAAAATTACCAGTTCAGGGGCAGCAACCCAATAACGGGTTGTCGGATTCATTTGAAGATTTGAGGGCAGATAGATCTTGACCAGATAAACAATTTTACCCCACGTCAGATTTGCTCTAAATGCTTTGGTTTTTGAGTTATAAGCCAAAAACTGCATTTTACCCCTATGTTCTATTTTTAGCCATGGCGGCCATCTTGGTGGGTTGGCCGGGTCACGCCACACATTTTTTAAACTAGATACCCCAATGATGATTGTGGCCAAGTTTGGTTTAATTTGGCGCAGTAGTTTCAGAGGAGAAGATTTTTGTAAAAGTTAACGACGACGGACGACGGACGACGGACGACAGACGACGACGGACGACGGACGCCAAGTTATGGGAAAAGCTCACTTGGCCCTTCGGGCCAGGTGAGCTAAAAATGTGTAAACACAAGCATTAACACAGGCTGCACCTGTCGTAAGTCAGAATTATTGAATTCAGTAGTTTTCGTTTATTGATGTGGTTCATGTATGTTTCTCGTTTCTTGTTTTGTTTTATAAAGATTAAACCATTGGTTTCCCCGTTTGAGTGTTTCGTTAGTAATGTTTGAAAATATTTTTTTGGAGCCCTTTATAGCTTGCTCTTCGGTGTTATTCAAAACACTGTGTTGAAGACCATACTTTGACTAACGATGGTTTACTTTTATAAATTATAACTTGGATGGAGTGTGGTCTCATTGGCACTCATACAACATCTTCTTACATCTACAAAAAAACTAGCATAGCAAGAATGTCCTAAACAATATTCATTATTTCTTTATGATAAAAAGATTTGCACTTTTCACCTTTAAGCTTTCTATTTGTCTGGAATCTTGTATATCATTTGGCAAACTATTCCAAATAATTAGACACAATATACACAGATATCATCTGTTTTACAAACTAAGATCCTTCTTAGTTTACCTCTTACCGTGTTAACTATAATCTTATTAAATTTATCATGTTCATCAATCAGAATTTCCATCAATGCAAAGCAATAAGAGAAAATGCATGTGATAACTCATTTCAAATTAAAACAAAGCCTCCACAGCCGAATGCAGGAATGTTCTATCTCTTTTTAAATTATTGTTAACCTTCATGGAGTTTTGAGTTTGATTTTAAAAATAAAATGTTGTCGCAATGAACGTGGTCGAGATATATTTCTAGGACTGGTATTGTATTATCCACATTATCCTTTTATTCATTCAATGTATGTACTGCTGCAAGGCAAAATTTCTGCAAGTATCTAACAACCCATTTCCCCCCTTCATCCCAGTCAACAACCTTGCAGAACCTTAAACTTGTTGGTGTGAAATGTAGATATGTATTTATCTTGTTTGTGTTGACATTGTCTCGTCTTCCTCGTGTTCTATGGTTTGATATTTGTCTTCATTTAATTTGCAATTTAAAAAAAAACATAAAAAAACTAAAAAAAAATATAATGGATAGGATGTATCAAGTGCAAAAGAGTGTAATGTGAGCGACTGCTTATTAATGCATAGCCATAGGATTTTTTATAGCCGACTTTATGGTAAACAAATCTTCACTGCCAAATTACGTATTTTTGCCCATAGATGATTACCTGCTCTTCCTTGAACTGTAGTGACTAGCTGTCTGATTGGCATTCGCACCACATCTCCTTATGTTACAATTTTTACTAAAACAAGGCTTTTTTTCCTGACAAAACGGGCCTAATGCCTAAGAAATACTAATTGCACACATGACAAATTACACTAATGAAGGCAGAAGTAACTGCTATATGGTCTTGCAAGATCACAAAAAGGCCTATTAAGCATTGACCAATCAATGTTAACTCCGCGTTTTCTGGTACATAACGATTAATCTTTTTTTTATACTAATTTTTAATCAGGTTAGAATTACCTATCATTTATAGCAGGTTATGGTACTTGATGTGCAAAAACTAAATTTCTCTAGCTCATTACAAGACATAAAAATACATAAAGACACATGAAAAATGCTTTTGACAATGGTCTATTGCTTTTAGACAGAATCACACCTTTAAACTGGATACGAGGAAATGAGTGACATGCAGAAATAAAGCATAAACCACACAAGATTTTCCAAATCTCTGAAACTATAAATAACAGAAGTAAAATTGACAGTAAGAATGTCTCAAAGCGACAACAACCAAAGAATAGAAAACAGCAAAAATCAATCAATGGATACTTAACACAGCGACAAAATCACGAACCTGGAGGCGAGCTTCAGCTGACCACTATTACAAAAAATGTATACTTGTCAAATCGAGGTTTTTGAAAAACAAGACAGCACTATTCCCTGTTGTCTGAAAATCTTTAAAGAAACATGTTTAAAAACATTAGATCATGCATAATTTTTTAACAATACAGACAAGAAACATAATACACAGGGAAGTAAACGTTGAATACTTACATACTATGGGCGTGACTGCAGATTATCGTAATCGTCGGATTTAAACAAAAATATATGGGTCGGATACTTGGATCTTTTATATCCCCCCTCCCTCAAATTACACCTGCGATCTTTATAAGTAACGAGGTAAATGCAGGCGGACAATGACAAAGTCGAAATCGAGACACACAAGCCTAGGAAAAGTATGAAAACGCATAAAACAATAACAAGAATTCAGTCTACAAACGCACATAGCAAACAAAAATATGACCAACAACCACAGACACAGTTATAATACTTAAATTTAATGCACCTGTGATAATATATCCTTGTTAGTATGCAATTGTTTGCAACTGTCCTAAGTCAGGAATCTGATGTTAGGTAGTTGTAGCTTGTTGGTTTGGTTCACAAGAGTTTCTCGTTTTTTATTTAGTTGAGGCCGTTGGTTTTCCAAAAGACTCCGCTTTAAGGACCGTACCGCGACCTAAATGGTTTCCATTTTTTTTTACATTTTGACTTGGATGGAGAGTTGTCTCATTGGCACTCATACCACATCTCCTTAAATCTATCTTTGCAATCCCGGCTTTTTTATACCTTTCTTTACTTGAAAATTTATCAATTGGTGAAGAACATATGTTTTCAAAATTTAGTTTAACTCTAAAATTTACAAGCCCACCAAAATAAATATTGACCTGAAGTTGTTTTTTAACATATACAAGGTAACAGCCATTTGTGTATGTTAGCAAAAGTGTATTCATCTTACTGATTACCAAAATAAGCTTAAGAGTACGTCAAGTGATGTTTTAACCGGAAATTCGCATTAAATGCAGCAAAATTTCCAGGGTATAAAGTACAAAAAGGTTATCTGTTTTCTTGAAGGGTCACGTAATTTAGAGATAAGACGATTGTTATAGTAGAATAGGATTTGTTTTAATAGACAACATGTATGAAGGTAAATTTTGTATTACCTATATATCCTTCTTTGATTAAATTTGATTTCAATTTTGTCATACTAACTTAAAAGTAGATGTGCTTCTTTTTCTTACATTTGCCTATAGTAATGAAGTAATATTTTCTATTAGTAAATCATCAACACATACTTAACTTATGTCTGTCTTCCAAATCAATGTTCACGCTAAAAAGCTAAATAAGATACGGTATCGCATATATGGTTCTACCCGACTGTTTGTGAGAGTGATCGTGTTACTGTTAACTTGTATTAACATAATTTTAGTTATAATTATCAAATGTATACATTTAATTTGTGTTGAAGTATATGACGTCACAAGTTTACAAATAAACAAATTAAAAACGTTATAATTATTATATGTAAACATTAAATGTGTGTCAAAATATATGAAATCACAAGTGAACAAATTAAAAACAAAAATGCCAAATTTTGTTTAATAACTTGCTTATCAATTATACCAATCAAATAATTGGTATTTAGGAGAAATAATTTATTCGATGCGATTGAGATCAGAATTAATCAAAACCCAGTTCATATCGTTGGACTTGATCTAACAGTGTGATAAACTATTTTAAAATGTAACCTACTTAACGGTCACGTAATCAGAACAATATACTACCTGAGCTCCCAACATGATATAAAATTGGGAGAATTGACATATGTTTAATGCCGTTACAAACATTTTGACAATTATTTTAAGAATTGAACGTCTTGTGTAATTTTCCTGTGATATAAAAACGTAAGCGTAAGCGCTTAACACTAAAAATGTGATCACATTCAAGACATTATCATTACTTCAGAATATTTAAAGAAGCTTTAATAATATCTTAAAATTTGTATACTTCAACAATATAATTCCGAGTTAAATCAATACTTTTTGTTTTTCCTGTCCGTAGACAAACTTCTTTTTTGGTACATGTGTTCTTATCCTATAAACTAGTGCTGTATTTGACACCAGAAATTTACCATTGAAAAATTCGCCAGGCTTATCTTTAATTATTGACTTACCTGTTGATAAATTCATATCTACCTGATAAGACAATAATGTACACGAATGATACTTGTGTTGTACAAGTGATTTTGTATAACCAATTGTGTGAACATTTTTTTTTTTAATAAAACAGGAAACATACCTTCTATTGTGCATTAAAGAAATTTGTAGTGTCCTAAAAGTTATATAATGAAACACTTCACGTATGACATCATTCAAGTATAGCTTTTCGTACATATGTTATTAATAATACAATCACAAAGTCAAACCACGTTTATCAGGAGGAAGTTTCGTTGTAAATATGTGCATACAGTTTGAATTATTATTTCCTTATCTTTGAGATTCAAAGTCATATATTGAATTTATCTTCATAGTCGATCATCTTGCAGAACAGATATTTAGTAATTTTGTATTCCAGATGATCTTACTTTTGTGTTTGATAAAGCCTTTCGCAATATAGACATCACGTTCGTTCGCTGCTGATCAAATATCATACCTTTTTTTCTATTATAGCATTTATTAGCAGCTGCTTCAACAAATCCTTTTTTAAAAATATTAACTGCTGGATCAGACAATATGTTACTGTTATAATGTTTTAATTATAAACTGATTGAGTTGCTTTTCATATCCTTTTATTCCACAAGATCAGTTTCAAGTTCACAAAAGAACCACACAAATCGACCGAACGGATGACTTATGATGTAACATAAGTCTTGTCAAGATGTAAAAAACGCACATTAAAGTTTTCTCTGACACCGAATATAAACAAATATTGCTTTGTGGGGCTGTTTGCAACCATCTGTAAAAACAAATTCTTATTGTCATTCTGATTGCATCATGTTTTGAGAGATATTGGAAATATTTGGGTATGAAACACACTAATTGACACAATGTGCTACATACCTATACCAGACAAAGCCTTATGTTATATGGTCCGAAGATAATATGTGTTATGCCAGTGTAATATTTTGCACATACGGTTGCATAATTACCAATTAGCTTCTATATGATAGACAGCTAGATACCATACACATACTAATGTATACACAGGCCAGAGTCTGATCTCGGGATGGTATATAATATAAAGAATTAATTAACAAAAAAACTTATCTAATTGACGTAATTTTCTGCTGTTTTAGAAATTTCATATGTTCAAATTTTTAATGCCTTTTCACCATCGTATGTGACGTAATTTTTAATGCCTTTTCACCGTCGTATGTGACTTCATTTTCATAATTTACTGCGTTGAGGCCTGGACTGAGTCGAGTGTGTCTATTCTGTGATGGTCATTCATTATGTATTCGTGTTTGTTTTATGTAATGAGTTAATACTTCAGTTTCATTATGTATATCTGTTATATTCATTTGATAAAATTTACTGTTTGCAATAGCATTAATTGTTCTAAATAATTAGGATGTTCTTATCCCAAGCATACAAACTTAGCCGTATTTGACACAACCTTTTTCAACTTTTGATTTTCAGTGCATTACAACTTTGTACTTCTTTTCGCTTTCGATCTTTTATATCTTGGCGTCACTGGTGAGTCTTGTGTGGACGAGGCGCGTTTTTGGCGTATTAAATTTTAAACCTGATGCTTTTTGTTATTCATTAATCATGTGTTTCTTTGTCTAATACGTTTTCATATTTATTTGTATTGTAGTCCTGTAATATTATGTTGTCATTTCTATGTTATATTTAACATTGCCATTAAAGTGCGAGGTTTGGCATGCCACAAAACCAGGTTCAACCCACCATTTTTTCCTTTAAAAATGTCCTGTACCAAGTCAGGAATATGGCCATTGTTATATTATAGTTCGTTTCTGTGTGTGTTACAGTTTAACGTTGCGTCGTTTGTTTTCTCTTATTTTTGAGTGTAAATTGACATTGCGATAAGACGTGTCACGGTACTTGTCTATCCCAAATTCATGTATTTGGTTTGATGTTAGATTTGTTATTTTCGTGGGATTTTGTCTGATGCTTGGTCCGTTTCTGTGTGTGTAAGTTACATTGTAGTGTTGTGTCGTTGTTCTCCTCTTATATTTATGCGTTTTCGTCTGTTTTAGTTTGTTACCCCGATTTTGGTTTTTGTCCATGGATTTATGAGTTTGAACAGCGGTATACTACTGTTGCCTTTATTTATCTATTCAAAATAATAAAATTAAAAAAAAAATAACAAATAAAACATTTGACATAAAAGTTCATAACTAATTAGAACATATAATACATTATTAAAACGACATAACATCAACTGAAATCGTATCAATTGGACAAAAGCCAAAACATAGCAAACGTTGGAAGAATAATCTGCCTCATTAATGAACATATATACATATTAACTTCTCAAGATAAAATTAAGGGAGGTATGGGAATGTGAAATATCTCGTATTGTCTAATAAGAATAACAAGTTAACAGGACATAAGCTGATGAAAACGGAACGCACATAAAAGTCAACTAGCTATTTAGGGCTGACCCCACATGATCATTGACCAATGAGAAAGATGTAATTTGTTCATACACTGGTAATTATGTGAAATTTCTCTACACGCTAAAACATGTTATCTAATCTCAACAAATTATCGGAGACATTATTAATTCACAATATGAATAGCACGATAAGTACAGAATAATCGTTCATGCTGTCTTTAATACCTTATGCCAGCGTCACACATTGGCGTATAGACCGACGTGCACCAAACGTACAGAGAAAATTGACAAAGTCGGTATACGTTAGTTGCACGCCAGAGGAACGCTAAGCAATCATTAAACGTGCGTTGCATAAGTTTGAAGTACGTCGAAATACAAAGGTATACGCTTGGTGAACGCTACAACTCCAGGAAATTTTTAAGCAGCATACATATTTTTATCCAGCTGAAGCGTGTGTCTAGCGTATACCTGTACGCTACACGTACGTGATACATACGCCACAAGCGCGTTGAAAACGCTACATATAAGTTTTAGACACGTTTAGGGCACATGGTATACGCTTCAAGGTCGTTCGACTTTAACTTAAACGTATGCGAGTGTGTTTGTAACAAACACCCCATAATATATAGAACGTTCGGAGCGTGCAATACTTGTACGTTAGACAAACGCCAGGCATACGCCAACATACGTTTCTTGAACGCCCGATACACGCTTAGGTACGCTTCTCACACGTGTTATACAAGCTTAGAGCACGTTATTCACACGTTACAGATGTGATTGGCAGGTTGAATGCATCCACAATTACTAGCGTGTTGGCAGCGTACATGATTTTTTTTAACACGCCCTGCGTACGTCGGAACTATACGCTGATGTGAGACGCTGGTATTAATTTGATCTTAATTTTCAATGAGCAAATAAAATTGGTTTTAAGAAAAACAGCTAGATACCATAAACATATTAATCAAAACGCATGCCAGATTCTAAATTTGTCTTAAAAATTGAATCTACGACTACAGGTCGTTTATCAAAGTCATACCATGCGAAAAACATTTCACATAATTGTTCATAATTAATATGAAATAAGAAAATCCAAAAACTACATCCATTTAAATGGAATATATGCCAAAGAATGTAGCAAAGGTATGGGGTAGATATCTGCCACGAATTTAAAGAGTGGATCCTCAACCCGAAGACTCATGCGACGTGAGAACAGTTAATATACAACTTAATACAAATTGAAACAAATTGTGAGCATGACAATCACGTACACAATTAAATAACTCTGTAATTTTGTAAACAATCAAATTTAAGATGAAATATTAATATTTCTTATAATCATAAACAAACATATATTACTTTTGAATTACCTCTTGCTGATCAACAAAGACAACAGTAGTATACCACTGTTCAAAAGTAATAAATAGATTGAGAGAAAACAAATCAAGTTTGCAATCTAAAATCGGGGAAACACATAAACAATAAGAGAAAGATAAAGAAACAACAGAACACTGAAGAGCAACTAAAACAAACAACAATGCAACATACATAGAAACAAACTTTTATATAATAACTGCCATATTCCTGACTTGGTACAGGACATTTTAAGACCAAATAGTGGGTTGAATCTGGTTTTATGGCTAGTCAAACCTCCGCGCTGTGTGGCATTGTTAAAAATATCGCTAGCATGACAACATTACATAACGGGAATACAGTACAAATAATTGCAAGACAACTAAACACGATTAACTTGTAAATATCATTCCAATATTTCATATTGATAATGGCATGAAAATCAAGCATATTATTATAAATATCTTTGCTATAATATATTGAAATAAGAATTCATTTACTTTCTAGCATGCTGCAGAGTTTGTGTGTTACCATACATGTAACTTCACTGCCATTATTCTAAAAATGTACATGTAACGTATTGACTGAGGGAACGTCCTTAATTTATATATCATATTTGTACAGCATACCGTAGGTTTGAAAATGATTTTGACTCGATGTTACTATTTTTTAAATGATATTGAATTTGTTTTGCTATTTTTTTAAATGATTTTGACGTTATGTTACAGTTTATAGTAACGTCAACAACATTTTTAAATGTAGTAACGTCGTGTCAATATGTCAAAATAGTAACTAAAATACAAAATGTATATTAGAAAACATGATAAAATATCAACCAATGAGAAATACGAAAAATCAAACCATATGTAAATAAGAAGAGGTTGTATGAGTACTAATGAGAAAAGTCTCCATCCATTCAAGTCCCAATTTTAAAAGAAAATCCGTTATAGGTAAAAGTGCAGTCCTTAACACGGAGCCTTGGCTCACATAGAACAATAAGCTATAAAAGGCCCTCAAAAGGACTAGATGAAAACCATTTAAACAGTAAATCTAACGGTCTAATCTATATAAAGACGAGAAACGAGAACACATCTACAAACAACTGAACATAAGAGAAATTACAAACAAATTCAGCAGGTCTTAACGTTCTAATAGGTATTAACCTTTACCCTCACCCAGAAAAAATAGAGTAACATCACTAAAAAAAAAGACACGCTATAAACATGATAATATATCAATTAAATTGGCTTGACTCAATCAAAAGAAATATAAACAAAAGTGAACATACACTGAACGAATACATTTTTATCTATGACACACTGTTAATATACATTCAATAACATAAGGGGTAATTACTGAGTGCAACAGTAGTATACAGCTGTGAAATGGTAAATATTTACAGAAAGTATCCATAAATTTGAACAAATAAATTACATTGGTAAACATTACTTTGATTTTTGATAGATGTGCCGTTCACGACCAGAACATTTGGTACAAAACTTGAAAAACCGTCATGCGGGTTATATAATCTGACAAATTGCAAATTTGAATTAAAAAGGCAAAGCTGATTACGATAAACTGATTACACAAAATAAGAAATGTTAACATACAGGAAGTTAAATTGACTCATACAATTAAACAAAGAAAAAATCAATAGTAGCCTATCAAATTTTTAAATTGACAGTCTTAATATTGTGAAGAGACATCATTACTGTCCACATCCAGTCAAATATATAAGTTACTTTATCAAAGAAAAAACTTTATATTCATAAACTGGACAACGATCATTATTTAATTGAAAATACCATTTTTCATTACAATATTAAACGTAAATCTTAGAACAAAGTTTCTTCTTCGATATATAATGAAACTAGATGCTACAAGGAGCTTATACTTTTGGTTTAGTTAAAGATATAAGCAAAAACCTGCATTTTGCATTGATGATCTATGTTTTACCAAGTGTTTGACAGGTTCGTTGGACACATATTTAAAACTTAATACCCTAATTATTATTGTGGCTTAGTTTGATTAAATTTGCCACAGTTGTTTCAGAGGAGAAAACTTACGTGAATGATATGAAAAGTTTTCGAAAAATTGATAAAAAAGTTATTTATAGGGACACTATCTCCCTATTTGGTCAATTTACCATTTTGGTAATGTTGACTTATTTGTCATATCGTGTTTGTAGATCTACTCAGCTGAACAATTTTGCTGTTTACACTTTATCTCAATTTATAATAACATGCAAAATGATAACACAAAACTGAAAAAAATCTTCTTAAAATTACCACTTCAGGGGCAGCAATCTAACAACAGTTTGGAAAGATAGATCTGGACTTGTTACACAACTGTACTTCTTGACAGATTTGCTTTAAACGATTTAGCTTCGGAGATATAAGCTAAATCTGCAGTTTATCCTTATGCTCCATGTTTAGCCATGGCGACCATCTTCGTAAGTAAGCCGGGTCGTTAAATTTGGTTGATTTAGTTTAGTTTAGTGATGAAGATTTTTTGTAAAAGTATTAAAACGACAACAGACGACGGACGCAAGGTATTTAGAAAAGCTCATCGGCCTTTTTGGGTCAGGTGAGGTAAAAAAAATCATAAATATTTGGGAAGGATGAGTTGACAAGAAAAATAGTAGCAATAGTTTGAAAAAAAGATCAATACTGACACAAAACAGAAGCACACCATTATATTACTAAAGATAAGATAAATGGTTTGGAAGGAAATACAATACTAAAAAATATAATTATAGTACTAACTTAGCCTTTTTATCCTGTAAAATTCCATAACTGCAATCGACCTCAATACATGAATTACGGAGACAAATTCTATCAATTTGTTGTAACAGGCTTTTTCCCTTTTCACTTTTTAAAATGTGTGTGCGTTACACGAAAAAGTGTCTTCACATAAAACCAGTAATGTGATATTGCAATACTAAATAAACGTATTTTTTTAACTTTTATAATCGTAATCGATTATTCATATATTAAGTCGCCTAGTCATTTTAACTTATTTAAAACATACATTGATGCTATGATGCCAGCACCAATAAATGTTACAAACATCGCGTTTCTTTTGTTGTTTGGAGTACTTGAAGAATCGGTGGCGCTGTGTGTTGGTAAAAGAACACAATCTGTCGAACAGTAGAACGATGCCTCAAGATCTGTTTTTTTAATATCTTTTTTTGTATCAATCTGTTGGTTTTTATTATCAACTGAACACTTGATATCAGCATTTTCATTTTCCTCAGTGGTTTCAGTTTCGTCACTATCGGATATTATTTGAAGGTTTCCATTTTTGTAATTGTTTCTCTTTTTTCTAAAATTGGCCTTTTCAGTATTCATGATAGACAAATTCAGAGTTCTGTTTAAATCTGACGAACAGTCGAACGATGCCTCAAGATCTGTTTTTTTAATATCTTTTTTTGTATCAATCTGTCGGTTTTTATTATCAACTGAACCCTTGATATCAGCATTTTCATTTTCCTCAGTGGTTTCAATTTCGTCACTATCGTATATTATTTGAAGGTTTCCATTTTTGTTATTGTTTCTCTTTTTTCTAAAATTAGTCTTTTCAGTATTCAAGATAGACAAATTCAGAGTTCTGTCCAAATCTGACGAACAGTCGAACGATGCCTCAAGATCTGTTTTTTTAATATCTTTTTTTGTATCAATCTGTTGGTTTTTATTATCAACTGAACACTTGATATCAGCATTTTCATTTTCCTCAGTGGTTTCAATTTCGTCACTATCGGATATTATTTGAAGGTTTCCATTTTTGTTATTGTTTCTCTTTTTTCTAAAATTGGTCTTTTCAGTATTCAAGATAGACAAATTCAGAGTTCTGTCCAAATCTGACGAACAGTCGAACGATGCCTCAAGATCTGTTTTTTTAATATCTTTTTTTGTATCAATCTGTTGGTTTTTATTATCAACTGAACACTTGATATCAGCATTTTCATTTTCCTCAGTGGTTTCAATTTCGTCACTATCGTATATTATTTGAAGGTTTCCATTTTTGTTATTGTTTCTCTTTTTTCTAAAATTGGTCTTTTCAGTATTCAAGATAGACAAATTCGTAGTTCTGTCCAAATCTGACGAACAGTCGAACGATGCCTCAAGATCTGTTTTTTTAATATTTTTTTTTGTATCAATCTGTTGGTTTTTATTATCAACTGAACACTTGATATCAGCATTTTCATTTTCCTCAATGGTTTCAATTTCGTCACTATCGGAGATAGTTGAAAGGTTTCCATTTTTGTTTATACTTTTTCTAGAAATTGTCTTTTCAGTATCCAAGGTAGATAAATGCAGTGTTCTCTCCAAATTGTCACCAACACCTGGCGTAGTGGTACTTTGAATTCTGTCTGGATGATAAACACTTCTATCAAGGTTTTGGTCCATTGTTATATCAACATGTCCCAATGCCAGTTCAATTCCTCAATTATATCTTTTGCTGGAATAATCGAAAGATACATCAAAGCGAACATAATACATAATTAGGGACATTGCAGAATACCGTCTAAACTTGATGACAGCCACAAAATAAAACAATAGTTATGAAAGTTACGTTAAACACCAATAAATCAACCAATTAGTCTGACTGTATATATAAAAAAGAAGATGGAGTATGATTGCAAAAGAGATCAAATGATTTCTGAGGATATTCATGGTAATATTTGTACTGGAATTTGATGCGACTGTCATACAAGTGAGAGGTTTAGCTAGCTATAAAATCAGGTTCAATCCACCATTTTCTATATTTGAAAATGCCTGTACCAAGTCAGGAATATGACAGTTCTTGTCCATTCGTTTTTAATGCGTTTTGTTATTTGATTTTGCCATGTGATTATGGACTTTCCGAATTGATTTTCCTCTGAGCTCAGTATTTTTGTGATTTGACTATACATATATATTTTATTATCTTTTTCTCCTTAAGGGATTTTCCATATTTTAATTTAAAAACCGAGATTGAAACATGCTTTTTTTGTTTCTACCCACCAATAGACCTCAGTTTGGGCTACCTGTAGAATACATGTAGGGTCCTTAAAGGGTTTATGGGTAAGGAAATTCAATTCTTTGTAGCCAACCTAAGTTCGTTCTTGTTCTGAAAACTAGACTTATATGGGTCACTCTTGGCAAATTTTAAATGGTTAATATTTCAAAAGAGTCAACATTCATCACTCGAAATGGTATTTTTTCCTAATATCAATCAACTCATATTAAGAAACAATAAAAATGTGAAATAAAATACCAGAACTGGAACAAACATCTTACCAATGAAGATCAAGGTGTATTTTAAAATTATCAACGGTCTTTGCAAACACAACCTTTTCGGGTAAAAATACTGGTGTATAATGTTTTGTTTTCTGGTCTGCCTGCCCGTCCATCACGTACCCCTGGTCTAAATCGAGCCTGAATCAAGTTAAAAGTTTCATGATATTTTTGTAACATCGACGCCAGGTTTCACAGGTTCACGCATTTATTTTCAAAAATCATAGTTACAATTCACATTTTAAAAATGTACTGTACCAAGTCAGGAATATGGCCATTGTTATATTATAGTTCGTTCCTGTGTGTGTTACATTTTAACGTTGCGTCGTTTGTTTTCTCTTATTTTTGAGTGTAAATTCACATTGCGATAAGACGTGTCACGGTACTTGTCTATCCAAAATTCACGTATTTGGTTTTGATGTTAGATTTGTTATTCTCGGGGGATTTTTTTCTGATGCTTGGTCCGTTTCTGTGTGTGTTACATTGTAGTGTTGTGTCGTTGTTCTCCTCTTATATTTAATACGTTTTCCTCAGTTTTAGCTTGTTACCCCGATTTTGTTTTTTGTCCATGGAATTATTAGTTTGAACAGCGGTATACTACTGTTGCCTTTATTTAAGCTTCTCGTTGCGTTGAAATGCTGCGTACGTGTTTGAGCCATAAAATATTTATTTGAGAAAATCTCCAATAAACTCTAAAAAACAAAGTTATTGAAAAATATACCAACTTAATACCTTATACTGATTAGGTTTGGTAAAAAAAAAATATCTGGATATCACATAGAGTTGATGTTTTATATTCTATTGTAATATTAAGTATACCATTGATTACTTCACACATGTATATTCATGAATATTTTTAGGCTTTATACTAGTTAGTATAGTATTCAAAAGATGACTATTCTGTTCACCCCCATTTAAATCAAAACAAACTCAATAACACCTTTTCAGAGATAAAATTCTTGAAAGAGCTGGGTTAATATCAAGAGAGGGGAAATGGAACATAATGTTTATTCCGAGTTTGACGAAATGACGAAAACTTGGTATTTTATTGTTCTGTTTGGGCGTAAGAGTTAAGGATATGAGCTTTCAAAGAAGTTTCAAAATATAAGATTTCACATTTTGTCCCGAAATTCATTTTTGGAGGATCAAGGACAAGATAAATAGAAAATAGAGGTTTGTGATGCCTTAGTTATATTTGAGAAATATGAAAAGGAATTCGCCAAAAAAGCTGTTATATTCAAGGTGACCTCAATATATTGTAAATGCTAGTACATATTTATATTGTTGCCAGGGGAGATCCATTGAATAGGGGAAGATTTCACACTTGCAATAACGATCATAAAGAAAAAGAAGAAAGAACTTCAAAACAAACATGTCGTAATTTTTCATCAGTACAAAAACGAATGCAAAAGATCATAGCTGATTACAAAAAGAGGGTTTATGTAAAGGATGGTACATAGATAAGTAAAAACTTCTTTAAAGACCCAAAATAACTGTTAAGTGTTGACTCAGAGCTATTTATTACTGAAATTAAACATGATTAGGACTTTAGCAATCATAACTGGTACCCTCTTCCATTTGTTAATGTTAGAATTTTAGACAAATAAAAGGCAATTACTTTTACATTTGTAAATACACTATTCAAAGATAAGAAGGTATTTTTCAACACATAAGAAAGTGTTAGAAATTTCGAATTTGTAGGGCCTACAAGGCGGAGATTTAAAACAGATAACAAGAACTTTTACGAAGCGTTTCTAATATTAGATGGATCATGCTTTTCAAACTGTGTTGCAATTAATTCCAAAAGTTCACACCTTAAAAGTATATATAAATGGCGAAAAATAAAGTCAATACCCTTTAAATCAGGGTATAGATACTGAAAAATGTGTTCAATATGCATCGTTAGTCACGGGAATAATGGAAGTTCATAAAATAGTATAAGTACTCAAAACTGAAAATGAGTCAGCCATTGTAGGAGTAGTAAGTTACCACCAGGATATGGACGAATTGTTGGGATTTTGTGGCCTTTACACTCCAAATCAAACATACCATTCATGATTATAGTCTTTTGATATTTATAGGTTGGAAATGGATTAGCAACACATGCCTTTAATGCCTTTGGTGAGAATAAGATTGGAACACATGCTCATGATTAACCGTTTACACAGAAAAATACTAAAGTTATTAGGGCTTCAAATCGATTAAGTCATCATGATGTTCACAAACAAATTCAGAAACTATATAAACAATCATTTCTGAGGACCTTGGCATGACACAGTTCTGATGAAGACAGCAGGAGACGCAAGCTTCATGTTCAATTCATGACTTATGAAGAGTATTACGTTACGGACCAATACCCAGTACCTGAAGATTCTGAATTTGTGTTTTCTGCAAGACAGACCAATATGATAACAATTAGCAAATATTGTTATCAGGACAACTGAAGACCAAGATTCCATTAACAATCATAAGAAATTGATCAATCATCTAGATCATAACAGCAGAATACTTTGAATCGGCCCAGAACTCATTATACACATGAACCATGTTGAAAAGGTACTTCAGGAGTTTTCTCTTTTCCAGCTTGGTCTCAGAAAAAACTGAAAATTGCACAAGGCTTATCATTCAAAAAAGTGCAAGACTGTCTTGATTTGTTGGTTGCATGAAATTAAAAATTTCCATAAGATCCTTCAGTCAGAGAAACAAATATAAAAAAGAAGATGTGGTATGATTGCCAATGAGACAACTCTCCATAAGAGACCAAATAACACAGAAATTAACAACTATAGGTCACCGTACGGCTTTCAAAAATGAGCAAAGCCCATACCGCATAGTAAGCTATAAAGACACCGAACTGACAAATGTAAAACAATTCAAACGAGAAAACCAACAACCTAATTCATGTACAAAACAATGAACGACAACCTATGAATTACAGGCTCCCGACTTAGGGCAGGCACATACATACATAATGTGGCGGGGTTAAACATGTTATGTTGGCGTTTTGAACATTGTTTAACACTCTGATGAGATATTTTTAATAATGAATAATATAGGTCATATGAAAAGCTGTTATTGTGTCTATAAGTACATTATTTGGGAAATGAAGTATTTTAAAAGACCGCTTAAGGGCTTTGGATCACTGTAGAACTCTTGTTGAAAATTTCTATAAAGTATAAAATGTATGCAATTTGAATAGGACATAGTTGCCTTGTTGTTTATATTTTAAGTTTGACCAAACTTTCGATAACCAGTGCACTGTTATATCCAATTATTTGATGAGGTATAATTTTGGCATGACATGACACTTTTTTTAAAACTTAAGACGAAATAGCTTAAACATGTTAAAGCTTGCAACAGCAGAATTTAACATAGAAAGCAATCGGTCTTTGAGTTCGTGGATGTATTTCTTACTGTTAGAATAATCAATATCCAGATTGAATGTCAAGAAATTAGCATTTCTGTACTTTTTGTATACTTTTAAAATGTGATGTGAGCCACTTGTCTTGTTTACATATAGCCCGTGTCTGTAGTATCAGATTGTTAAGTTTGCACTGCCTCGATTATATAATATTTTCCGGAATATTCATGAAATATTTACCGTTAAATATTAAGAGTATAACGATCGTTCGATTACGTAGTGTGGTGGTAGGATTAAGTATTTGAGTTTATCCAGAACTTGAATTAGATATCGACCTTTAACCTTTTGGATGGAAAAGTGTTTTCTTTAAAATATCAGATGAACGAAACCGTTTATTACAGAAGAGAATGAGAAAATGATAAGTTTATATTTAAAACTAATAAAATCTAATAACAACCGCATTGATTGTAATGAAATGTTCTAGTTCCTGGGTGTTATCAAACTGTTTTGATAAAATTTTCAAAAACCCATGCGCATTTAGATGAAAACAATACAAAAACAAACTAAATAGCTTACATATTTCTAGTTTATAAATACATGTATATCAGTCAACAGTTAACAGTTTCCACAAATACATATACACAAATTAAATGTTTTAGGAATCAGTTTGTTATAATGTTCAATAAAAATAGTTCACGTTGAAGGTTATGCGATTTTTAACGACGCAGAAATTGAAGCGTCCAAAACCGGAATTAATCAATTATAACGTACTACAAACAGAAATTATGAAATACTGTCCTGAAATAGAAAAGTGGATTCTCCCAACGATAGTCTAGAAGAATGAAAGTTATATACCGGTACTATTAACAAAAAAATACTGTATTGAATTGTATGTCATATTCATGTAAATGAATAATGTAAAAGAAAGATCTCAATAATAAAAGAAAAGACCAAAGGATGCAATTTCCTGTGAATGTAAGGATTTGTATAGTAAGACATCCTTTGTAGGCTTTATTTAACAATTGCTATATACAGTATATATGCAGTATAATCACAACAAGTTACAGATCAAGTTCAAATCGTGTTCCGATCTGTTGATTTTGTGCAGAATGATGGTCCTTGGACTTACACAATTCACTTAAATAATCAGTTTTCAACACTTTTTTTCTTCATGCTTGAAGATATTGACTTGATATTTGTTATATAGTTTACACCATTACAAGTAAAAGATCAGGTTAGAAATTTGATCCAATACAATGAATTTTTAATTGGTAGGGGACTATGTATTGCAATACTCACATAATGCTTGTTGATCTTGTATTAACATTTTAATATAGATCAAAGTTATTCGTTCATTGTATGTTCAGTTGTGTTCAAATGTCTTTTGATTGAGTTTAACCATTTCAATTGATATTTTATAGTGTGTCTTTCTATGTTGTGATGTCATACTATTGTTTCAGATAAGGGTTAAGGTTGGTACCTATTAAAACGTTTCAACCCGCTGCATTTGTTTGCATTTGTCCTAAGTCAGGAGTCTGCTTTTCAGTAGTTGTCATTTGTTGATGTGGTTCATTTGTGTTTCTCGATTCTCGTTTTTAGTTAGATAAGACCGTTTTTTCTGTGTGAACAGTGTTACACCAGTAATTTTGGGGCCCTTTATAGCTTGCAGTGTGGTGTGAACCAAGGCTCCGTGTTGAAGACCGCAATTTGACATATAAAGGTTTACTTTTACAAATTGTGACTTGAATGGAGAGTTGTCTTATTGGCACCCATACCACATCTTTTTATATCTTTTTTTGTCCGTTTTACAGGTTGGAATTTAATCCTAACAAACGCAGCTGTATATCAACAATATTTTCCTAGCACTAGTCTAGGCCTTATAATATCTTTGTAAAAAATCTTAGTAGAAATAGAATAAACATTCAATAATAGAATAATAAGATGCGAATTTTAAAAGGGGTGTTTCATCCAAAATTGGAGGAAAAAATGTGTCGATGAAATAGGGAATCACTGAAGCATGACTGAACCGGTACCCTCTTATGACAGTCAATGCCCAACCTACCCCTTATAAAAAAATTTGAACCTTCTACGTACGGCATCCTAGTTCTTATTAAAGTGCTTATATTTACCTTTTTAGGTTGAGGACTAATTGCAATTGGTAAGCATACCATATCTTATCGTATGTATTGAGACACATGGTTGGAACCACCTATTTAAAATTAATTTGCGTTGTAACCCTCTTAAAAATTGCTGGGTCGACCTTGCGGGTAATAAACTATATGTAAATTTTAATCCTGTCAAGAATTTCTGGAAAAATCTAAAGTCCTGATCTATCTCAAAAAATAATTCTATAAATGTTTTTTGATTTTCTAAATCTGATTCATAATAAAATTTGTTGAATGGGAAAATATGACAGGTTAGACAACACTATTGTTCAACAGAACCATACAACAAAATCAAAGTGATTTTTAACACAATTACATATTCCTTTATATATTAGAATGATCTTTTTATACACTGTAATTGTATGATACAATCTGTTTCAGATAACAAAAGTTAAATAACAGAACATTCACAAGGCTTTAGATTAGACGTACTTCTTGTTTTACAGAACACTACCACATCCATACTGTTCCGGAAGAAGAGATATTGTTCAGATCAGATTTACCTGATATAAGATTGCAGTTAAGCCATTTCAATTGAAATTGTTATTTTCGAATGTGTTTTTTTATGTTGTAATGTTACACTACTGTTACATGTTAGGGTGGAAGTTTGCGCTTGTTAAAAAGTTTAAACTCGCTGCATATGTATGCACCTGTCATAAGTCAGGGGCCTGTTCATTAGGGTTCGCTTGTTGATGTTGTTCATAAGTGCTTCTCTTTTCTCGTTTTTTTTTATATAGATTAGACCATTGGTTTCCATGTTTGAATTGTTTTACACTAGTATTTTACGGGCTCTTTATAGCTTGTTGTTCGGTGTAAGCTAGAGATGCGTGTTGAAGACCGTACTTTGACCTATTATTGTTAACATTTTACACCTTGTGACTTGGATGGTCTCATTGGCTCTCATACAATATCTTTTTGTTTCTATCTTATAATTATTGTTAAACCAAATTAAATGCATTTGATATGACATTGGCCTGACATATCACTCAACATTCACATTGAAATGATCTTTTATTACGACAATACCACGACGATTGTTTGTTTTACTTCCAGTGACTAAACTTTCATGCACGTCCATGACGTAATTTTGTACCCCAGACGCGCGTTTCTCCTAAAGAAGACTCTGTTTTCCTGTATATTTCTGTATTCAATGTTGTGTGTGGACATTGATTACTATTTATTTTTTTTTAATTTTTAAACGTATGTTTGATGGTGAGTGTTTACTTCTTGGCGTGGCCACGTTCATTTCCTTAATGCATCATACTAGTTTTACAGACTTTCAAGGGTACTCAATCCTATTCTCCTGTATCGTCAACCACTATAATTCACCTAACTGGCTACGACATTGACATATTTTGCCCTATGCAACCAATTTCTTTAGAGCCTACCTAAACATGATTAACAGACAAAATAAATCATAGAAAACTAAAGAATGCAGTTTAGCGGAGACTTTGGAGGTTGTTTATCTTGAAAATATTGTTTTAACATGAATGATTCAAAAGGAGATACGCCTCTTTGCTAATTACATGTTCGACACGTACGTTATTGACACGATTCAATACTGCTTAATTAGAAAAAGGTCTGAACATATGTTTTAACTTTATTCAGAACTTTTTGGGTAGACGCTACGTGATGTAATGCTTCTTTTCGAATTTTGTTGTCGACCTGTTGAAGTGCGTAGATGTCTTTTGATTATTTGTGTTGTTAGATTACTGTTGACAAGTACCCTTGTTCTCTTTTTGTCAAACATGTCCATGAGAGAACATTTAGTGGTACAAACTACAATGGTAGCGTAAATTAATCCAGCAGCGCCTGCATACGGAGTTTATATCTCCGAATTGATACGATATTCCCGTGCTTGTATTTCCTATCCTGATTTCCTTGATAGAGGGTTTCTGTTTACAAGGAAGCTATTAAACCAAGAGTTTCAAGTAATGAAGTTGAAATCATCCTTTCGAACATTTTACGGACGCCATCACGAGTTGGTTGACCATTTTAGAATAACCGTTTCACAGATGATATCGGATATGTTCCTTAGGTCGTAACTACAATCCCCTTCCCTTTTCATGAACAATCATTAGTGTTTCTGGGGATATCATGGAGGACGAGACATTACAACCAATAGTATGTCTGGGGATATAATAGAGGACAAAACAATACAACCATTAGTATGTCTGGGGATGTCATAGAGGACGACACAATACAACCATTAATATGTCTGGAGATATCACGGAAGACATCACAATATAACCATTAGTATGTCAAGGGATTTCATAGAGGACGACACAATACAACCATTAGTATGTCTGGGGATGTCATGGAGGACAACACAATACAACATTTAGCATGTCTGGATATATCATAGAGGACGACACAATACAACCATGAGTATGTCTGGGGAAATCATGGAGGACGACACAATACAACCATTAGTATGTCTGGGAATTTCATGGAGGACGACACAATACAATCAATAGTATGTCTGGGGATATAATAGAGGACAAAACAATACAACTTTTAGTATGTCTGGGGATATAATAGAGGACAAAACAATACAACTTTTAGTATGTCTGGAGATAAAATGGAGGGCGAGACAATTCAATCATTAGCATGTCTGGTGATATCATGGAGGACGAGAAAATACAACAATTAGTGTGTCTGAAAATGTCATAGAGAATAACACAATACAATCATAATTTATTTCTAGGGATATTATAAAGGACGACAAAAAAAACCATTAACATGTCGGGAAATAACATGGAGGACGAGACAATAAAATCATTAGTATGTCTGGGGATATCATGGACGTCAAGACAATACAATCATTAGTATGTATTGGAATATTATGTAGGACGAAACAATACAACCATTAGTATGTCTGAGGATATCATGTAGGACGCCACAATACAACCATTAGTATGTCTGGACATATCAAAGAGGACGTCACAAGACAACCATTAGTATGTTTATTGATATCATGGAGGACTACACAATACAACAGTTACCATGTCTAGGTATATCATCGAGGACAAGACAATACAACCATCAACATGTCTAGGTATATCATCGAGGACAAGACAATACAACCATCAGTATGTCTAGGTATATCATCGAGGACAAGACAATACAACCATCAGTATGTCTGGGGATTTCATAGAGGACGACACAATACAACCATTAGTATGTCTGGGGATTTCATAGAGGACGACACAATACAACCATTAGTATGTCAAGGGATTTCATAGAGGACGACACAATACAACCATAAGTATGTCTGGGGATGTCATAGAGGACAACACAATACAACATTTAGCATGTCTGGGAAAATCATGGAGGACGACACAATACAACCATTAGTATGTCTGAGGATTTCATGGAGGACGACACAATACAATCAATATATGTCTGGGGATATAATAGAGGACAAAACAATACAACTTTTAGTATGTCTGGGGATATAATAGAGGACAAAACAATACAACTTTTAGTATGTCTGGAGATAAAATGGAGGACGAGACAATACAATCATTAGCATGTCTGGTGATATCATGGAGGACGAGAAAATACAACAATTAGTGTGTCTGAAAATGTCATAGAGAATAACACAATACAATCATAATTATGTCTGGGGATATAATAAAGGACGACAAAAAAGACTATTTACATGTCTGGAGATAATATGGAGGACGAGACAATAAAATCATTAGTATATCTGGGGATAGCATAAAAGACAAGACAATACAATCATTAGTATGTCTGGTGATATCATAGAGGACAAAACAATACAACTTTTAGCATATCTGGAGATAAAATGGAGGACGAGACAATACAAAAATTAGCATGTCTGATGATATCATGAGGACGAGAAAATACAACTATTAGTGTGTCTGAAAATGTTATAGAGAATAACACAATATACTCATAATTTATTTCTAGGGATAAAATAAAGGACGACAAAAAAAAAACCATTAACATGTCGGGAAATAACATGGAGGACGAGACAATAAAATCATTAGTATGTCTGGGGATATAATAAAGGACGACAAAAAAAACATTAACATGTCGGGAAATAACATGGAGGACGAGACAATAAAATCATTAGTATGTCTGGGAATATCATGGACGTCAAGACAATACAATCATTAGTATGTATTGGAATATTATGTAGGACGAAACAATACAACCATCAGTATGTCTAAGGATATCATGTAGGACGCCACAATACAACCATTAGTATGTCTGGACATATCAAAGAGGACGTCACAAGACAACCATTAGTATGTTTACTGATATCATGGAGGACTACACAATACAACAGTTAGCATGTCTAGGTATATCATCGAGGACAAGACAATACAACCATCAGCATGTCTAGGTATATCATCGAGGACAAGACAATACAACCATCAGTATGTCTGGGGATTTCGTAGAGGACGACACAATACAACCATTAGTATGTCTGGGGATTTCATAGAGGACGACACAATACAATCATTAGTATGTCAAGGGATTTCATAGAGGACGACACAATACAACCATTAGTATGTCAAGGGATTTCATAGAGGACGACACAATACAACCATTAGTATGTCTGGGGATGTCATAGAGGACAACACAATACAACATTTAGCATGTCTGGATATATCATAGAGGACGACACAATACAACCATCTGTATGTCTGGGGAAATCATAGAGGACGACACAATACAACCATTAGTATTTCTGGGGATTTCATGGAGGACGACACAATACAACCATTAGTATTTCTGGGGATTTCATGGAGGACGACACAAAACAACAGTTAGCATGTCTAGGTATATCATCGAGGACAAGACAATACAACCATCAGTATGTCTGGGGATTTCATAGAGGTCGACACAATACAACCATTAGTATGTCTGGGGATTTCATAGAGGACGACACAATACAACCATTAGTATGTCAAGGGATTTCATAGAGGACGACACAATACAACCATTAGTATGTCTGGGGATGTCACAGAGGACAACACAATACAACATTTAGCATGTCTGGATATATCATAGAGGACGACACAATACAACCATCTGTATGTCTGGGGAAATCATGGAGGACGACACAATACAACCATTAGTATTTCTGGGGATTTCATGGAGAACGACACAATACAATCAATAGTATGTCTGGGGATATAATAGAGGACAAAACAATACAACTTTTAGTATGTCTGGAGATAAAATGGAGGACGAGACAATACAATCATTAGCATGTCTGGTGATATCATGGAGGACGAGAAAATACAACAATTAGTGTGTCTGAAAATGTCATAGAAAATAACACAATACAATCATAATTATGTCTGGGGATATAATAAAGGACGACAAAAAAGACTATTTACATGTCGGGAAATAATATGGAGGACGAGACAATAAAATCATTAGTATGTCTGGGGATAGCATAGAAGACAAGACAATACAATCATTAGTATGTCTGGGGATATCATAGAGGACAAAACAATACAACTTTTAGTATATCTGGAGATAAAATGGAGGACGAGACAATATAAAAATTAGCATGTCTGATGATATCATGAGGACGAGAAAATACAACCATAAGTGTGTCTGAAAATGTTATAGAGAATAATACAATATACTCATAATTTATTTCTAGGGATATAATAAAGGACGACAAAAAAAAACCATTGACATGTCGGGAAATAACATGGAGGACGAGACAATAAAATCATTAGTATGTCTGGGGATATCATGGACGTCAAGACAATACAATCATTAGTATGTATTGGAATATTATGTAGGACGAAACAATACAACCATTAGTATGTCTGAGGATATCATGTAGGACGCCACAATACAACCATTAGTATGTCTGGACATATCAAAGAGGACGTCACAAGACAACCATTAGTATGGTAATTGATATCATGGAGGAATACACAATACAACAGTTAGCATGTCTAGGTATATCATCGAGTACAAGACAATACAACCATCAGCATGTCTAGGTATATCATCGAGGACAAGACAATACAACCATCTGTATGTCTTGGGATTTCATAGAGGACGACACAATACAACCATTAGTATGTCAAGGGATTTCATAGAGGACGACACAATACAACCATTACTATGTCTGGGGATGTCATAGAGGACAACACAATACAACATTTAGCATGTCTGAATATATCATAGAGGACGACACAATACAACCATGAGTATGTCTGGGGAAATCATGGAGGACGACACAATACAACCATTAGTATGTCTGGGGATTTCATGGAGGACGACACAATACAATTAATAGTATGTCTGGGGATATAATAGAGGACAAAACAATACAACTTTTAGTATGTCTGGAGATTAAATGGAGGACGAGACAATACAATCATTAGCATGTCTGGTGATATCATGGAGGACGAGAAAATACAACAATTAGTGTGTCTGAAAATGTCATAGAGAATAACACAATACAATCATAATTATGTCTGGGGATATAATAAAGGACGACAAAAAAAAAAACCATTAACATGTCGGGAAATAACATGGAGGACGAGACAATAAAATCATTAGTATGTCTGGGGATATCATGGACGTCAAGACAATACAATCATTAGTATGTATTGGAATATTATGTAGGACGAAACAATACAACCATTAGTATGTCTGAGGATATCATGTAGGACGCCACAATACAACCATTAGTATGACTGGACATATCAAAGAGGACGTCACAAGACAACCATTAGTATGTTTATTGATATCATGGAGGACTACACAATACAACAGTTAGCATGTCTAGGTATATCATCGAGGACAAGACAATACAACCATCAGTATGTCTGGGGATTTCATAGAGGTCGACACAATACAACCATTAGTATGTCTTGGGATTTCATAGCGGACGACACAATACAACCATTAGTATGTCTGATGATATCATGGAGGACGACACAATACAACCATTAGTATGTCTGGGGATTTCATAGAGGACGACACAATACAACCATTAGTATGTCTGGGGATTTCATAGAGGACGACACAATACAACCATTAGACATAATAAGTATGTCTGGGGATTTCATAGAGGACGACACAATACAACCATTAGTAAGTCTGGGGATTTCATAGAGGACGACACAATACAACCGTTAGTATGTTTGATGATATCATGGAGGACGAGACAATACAACAATTAGTATATCTGGGGTTGTCATGGAGGACAAGACAATACAATCATTAGTATGTATTGGGATATCATGAAGGAAGATACAATACAACCATTAGTATGTCTAGGGATATCATGGAGGACTACAAGATACAACCATAAGTATGTCTGGGATATTATTGAGGACGTCACAATACAACCATTAGTATGCCTGGGGATATCATGTAGGACGACACAATACAACCATAAGTATGCCTGGGAGCATAAGTATGCCATGGAGGACGACACAATACAACCATTAGAATGTCTTGGGATATCATGGAGGGTGACACAATACAACCATTAGTATGTCTTTGGATATCATTGAGGACGTCACAAGACAACCATTAGTATGTCTTGGGATATCATGGAGGACGAGACATTACAAAAATTAGTATATCGGGGGATGTCAAGGAGGACGAGACAATACAACTATGTGTATGTCTGGGAATATTATGGAGGACGAGACAATGCAATCATGAGTATGTCTTGGGATATCATGGGGGACGTCACAAGACAACCATTAGTATGTCTTGGGATATCATGGAGGACGAGACATTACAAAAACTAGTATATCGGGGAATGTCAAGGAGGACGAGACAATACAACTATTTGTATGTCTGGGAATATTATGGAGGACGAGACAATACAATCATGAGTATGTCTGGGTATATCATTGAGGACGACACAAGACAACCATTACCATGTCTGGAGATATCATGGAGGACGGGACCATACAACAAATAGTATATCTGGAGATGTCACGGAAGACGAGACAATACAATCATTAGTAATTGTGGGAATAATATGGAGGACGAGACAATAAAAATATTAGTATGTCTGGGGATGTCATAGAGGACGTCACAATACAACCATTATACGAATGTCTAGGGATATCACTGAGGACTACACAATACAACCGTTAATATGTCAAGGGATATTATCGAGGACGTCACCATACAACCATTAGTATTTCTGTGGTATCACTGAGGACATCACATTACAACAATTAGTATGTCTGATGATATCATTGAGGACAAGATAATACACATGATTAGGAGTCTGAAATCGGTTTCAAAACAACTTTTTGTTTTGTGAAACCGAATGACTCCATTTGGACAGTTGTATCAATTGCAAGTATACCAAATACCTGTATTTGTATCACTTTCATTGCAATTTTTTTTTAATCAGAGAAAAAAATGTTTCGAATGCTTTCGTTTTTTTTTAGTTTTTAGAATTGTTAAGTCATTTTGTATTGTATATACAAAACAAAAAAAAATGACTAAACTCATTACGGAAATACTTTTATCTTTTTTCTTATAGACTTATAGAGATATGATTGGTTAAAGGGCTACACGTGTATTGACTATATATATTTACACATGGTGACTATATATTTGGTATAGGGTGCCCTAAAAAGGACATTGTTAGTTACAATATAGGTTAACAACCATATGGGGTTAGTATGAATAAAGGCAACAGTGGTATACTGCTGTTCAAACTTCATAAATCGATAGAGAAAATACAAATCCGGGCTACAAATAAAATCTGAGGGGAACGTATCAAATTTTACTACGACGCAACAGAGACACAGCACCGAAATGTAACACACACAGAACGAGTTACTTTCCTTTCAAAACACAAAACAAATCAGAAAGATTTCAACGACGAAACTAATAATGAACAACTAAAATACATTCATAAAACAAATTTAAAGCTAATTGTTTGCATTTTAATAGACAAATATAAGTAGCTGAGCTCTCACACTGTATGAAATTTACTGACCCCATATATACTGAGTGCCAATGAAAACGCAACACTTTTGTTTTTCAGAAAAAAATCTTATAACTTTTATTTCATTTATATTAGAACTTTGTATAGTTGGTTGAAAATGACTTTTAAGACAATTATCGACGACTTTACGGTTGAGTGATTTTTGGAACAAATGCGAAGTAAGGGTTATTTTGAATGGACATAAACCGAGTTCACCGCTTTTCAACATACGCACCATTTTCACGATTTTGTCATTTAAAGCTTGGCTAATGTCATGAATTTTCCCGCCCTCATTGTAAAGAAACTGCAATAAACATCTGAGTAAATGCCAGGACTTTCTGAGAACCAGCGACATGAAGTTTTGGGCATGATCCAATGAAGCCCTTCACAGCATACAATAACGAGAAGACTGAAGTTGTAGCCTCTACATTAACCCAAATCATCCACAAATTCAACCAAAATTGATCATTTAATGATAAGCCACATCCCGGGGTACAAAAAGCAAGAAACGCTCAGCAAGACCGATACATTTGGTCTTTAACATATCCGATATCGACTATGATGGCTGTCCAAAGGTCACGAGAGTTCAATGGGGGTCACGGTATGACCTTTGGAGCAATTTCAGTAAAGCACCATTTGCGCAGAAATTGTTAAAGCGCACCACAGTCTTCCCGTAGTGACATCTAAACGGCCGTCTGGCGTAAACATCGAATTCTGTAGACCAAAAATCATTCATTATGTACCAAAAACCGTCAGTGGTGGTTACATAGACATTTGGCACCCGCCTTGGCCAATAGTCATGCTTTTCGCCGGATTTTGGTCCGATCGAGCAAATTTTGCATCAGATTTGACATGGTTGAGACGATGAAAACCACCACCAATATCATAAAGTCAGCTTGAATTTGCTTTGCGGGAATAAGTGGAATAACATTCCTCGGGATCACATTAAACGTCCGGGATGATCATTTCCACGGCGCTGTCGAGATTGCGCTGTACCACGGGGTTGTAACATTTTTTGTTATGACTGTGAGTTGATGATTCGACATTGGATGTTTCGTTTACCAATTTTGCCCGAAAGATGACAATGAAACATTTTTGTTTGACATCGATCTATTGTTAAAATTATTGATTTTCAAGAACAATTTATTTTGAAAGATTATCATTTCTAATATAAATTTTATTTTTTGAAAAACCAAGTGTTGCGTTTTCATTGGCACTCAGTATATATCATACTAGGTCACTAACACATCAAATAACTAATAACATATATTAAGACTTCGATATATGCTTGACTATATTTAAATTTAAATTTAATAGTATATGACCTGTTGTTTCTCTTATATGATATAAGGCATAGTATTGTTTGTTCCTCTTCCTCATATTTGTGTCTGAATTGTAATTAAAAACCCGTTGATCAAAGTTATACATACCAGAATTGTACTTAGAATAACAAACAATTGGATATAACTCCTGTAGCGGCCACAAATATCCAAACAGAATCTACGCGATAAACAATCACATAAAAAAAATCTTATTTATATAAATGTATGTGTTCATGTCATTAAGTAAACGTGTATTATATATTACCAGAGTAGACGTAAATATGGAAAATAATCACATTATGATACAAACTGATAGTCACATCAGTGTTTTATTTTTAAACGCGATAATTGACGCAGTAATATAGATAAATATAGAGATAATATAGATAATAATAATTATAATAATAAACATTATTTATTTAACGAAGGTAACTTATTAAACACACAATTGTTGATGACACACAAGGCCTTCACACATTAAAATGAACGATACATAAACATTAGAACACCATAATCAACAGTGATGTACACAATTACAAATGTATATACACAAGCATGAACACATACTGCATCTGTCCCAAGTCAGAATTCTTATATTAGTAGTTGTCGTTTGTTAATGTGGTTCATAAGTGTTTCTCGTTTCTTGTTTTTAATAAAGATTGAACTGTTGGTTTTACCGTTTTAATGTGTAGTTAGTAATATTAGTAATTTTTGGGGCCCTTTGTAGCTTGCTGTTTGATGTGAGCCAAGGCTCCGTGTTGAAGACAGTACTTTGACTCATAATGGTTTACTTTTATAAATTGTATCATGGTTGGAGTGTAGTCTCATTTGCACTCATATCACATCTCATATCTATGCAGAACTAGCATAGCAAGAATGTTCTAAAAAAATAAGTTTGTCTACTCATTTTTTGTGTGATAAAAAGTTTTGCACATTCCACCTTTACGCTTTCTATATGTTTGGAATCCTTTATATTATTTGGCAAACTATTCCAAATATTTAGACTAGAATATACAGATTAATCTGTTTTACAAAGTAAGATCCTTGTTATTTTCGCTCTTACAATGTTGACCTTTCTCTAAAAAAATTTCTCATGTTCTACAATCAGAATTTCTATTTATGCAAATCAATAAGAGGAAATGCATGTCATGACTAATTTCAAATGAAACAAAAGCACCACAGCCAAATGCAAAGTATATTCTTTCTTTTTTTAAATTATTGAAAACTTTTATGGAGTTTTAAGCTGGATATTTAAAAAAACAATGTTGTCGCAATGAACGTGGTCGAGATGTATTTTAGGGCTGGCATCGTATTATCCACATCATCCTATTTATCCATTCAATGTATTTACTGTTGCAAGGTAAAATATCTGCTAGTATCTAGCATACCATTTCCCGCCCTTCTTTCCAGTCACAAACCTTGCAGAACCTTGTTGGTGTGCAATGTAGGAATGTATTTATGTTGTTCGTGTTGACATTGTCCACATCTTCCTCGTGTTCTATGGTGTGATATTTGCCCAAATTAAGGCAGAAGTAACTGTTATACGGTCTTGCGAGATCGCAAATAAGGCCTATTTGGCATGGATCAATCAATGTTAACTCCGCGTTTTCTGGTACATAAAAGATTGATCTTTTTTTGGTACATTAAGTTTTGATCAGGTCAAGTATCTAGTATTTTTTTTTTAAGAGTTGACTTCAAATATTGGTACCTTATCCCGGCCTCGTTAACCGTTAGTAGTATACTTTGTGTTTGGTTATCGATTCAATCACCAAGTTTAATCCATAAATTTGTAATTTTATAGCATGTCCAGAATATGTGCTCAATATCTTCAATACCGCCATAACAGAAAGTACATTTATCTGATTGTTTTATCTTAATTTTAAATAAAACTCAATTGTGCCTATGATTTTATGCACTATTTACTGGAACCAATGAAGTTAAGAGCTTTTTGAAAGACATATCATGCACTTTTTCCAATCAAATATTTTGTTTAATCTTAAAGATTTTAAAGACCATTTATCTTCACAACTTGCACCTTTTTTTCTAAGAAAACATATATATCTTTTGGCCCTGTATTTGATAAAAAAAAATGTTCTTATATTATTTGGAAGAAATGGTCCATGAACTTTATAAAGATTTTTTATAGAGATATTATGTTTAAGAGAATTTTGGTATGAAAAAAAAAGCATCTGGTATTTATCGCAGAGTGAGTTACTTGGATGGCCAAAACTATTTTCTCTAAGTCATAACAAGAAATAAAAATACACAAAGACAAATGAAAAATGCTTTTGACAATGTTCTATTGCTATGAGACAGTATTACACCTTTGAACTGTAAAAGCTAAAATAAGTGACATGCAGAAACCAGGCATAAACAACACAAGATTTTCCAAATCTCTGACACTATATAAATAACAGAATTTAAATTGAGAATAAGAAAGTATCAAAGATACAACAACTCGACCAAAGAGGAGAAAACAGCCGAAGGCAATCAAAAGATACTTAACACAGCGAGAAAATCTCAAACCAGGAGGCAAGCTTCAGCTGGTCCCCATTACAAACATATATGCTAGTTCAGTGAAAATGGTGGTCATATTAACCTTCAAAACTTATAATGTCTGTCTTTTTAACGTGCTGGTAAATTATTTGATATTGCCTTAAAAATCGAGGTTTTAAGAAAACAAGACAACAAAATTCTTGTTGTCAGAAAATCATAAGAGAAACATGTTTAATAACAAACATATTACATTGGGACGTGAACCTGGAATACTAACGTACTATGCGCGTGACTGCAGATGATCGTAATCTTCTGGTTTAAACAAACTAATATGGGTCGGATTCTTGGATATATTATTTCAGCTCCCCCTCAAATTATAGCTGCGATTTCAATAAGTAACGATTGAGGCGGACAATGCCAAAGTCGCAATCGAAACATACAAGTCGAGGAAAAATATGTAAATGCATAAAACATTGTAAAACAATAACAAGAATTCAGTCTACAAACGCAAATAGCAAACAAAAATATGACCAACAGCCACAGACACAGTATTATAATACTTAAATTTAATGCACCTGTGTTAATATATCCTGGTTAGTATGCAATTGTTTGCACCTGTCCTATGTCAGGAATCTGATGTCAAGTAGTTGTCGTTTGTTGGTTTGGTTCACAAGTGTTTCTCGTTTTTTATTTAGTTAAGACCGTTGGTTTTCCAAAAGGCTCCGCTTTAAGAACCGTACCGCGACCGACATGGTTTACATTTTTTGTTTACATTTTGACTTGGATGGAGAGTTGTCTCATTGGCACTCATACCATATATCCTTAAATCAATCTTTGCAATCCCGACTTTTTTTTTATACCTTTTAACTTTAAAATTGATCAATTGGTGAAGAACATATGTTTTCAACATTTAGTTTAACTCTAAACGTTACAAACCCATCAAAACAAATATTGATTTTTTAACGGGAAATGTCAATTAAATGCAGCAAAAGTTCCAAGGTATTAAGTACAAAAAGGCTATCTCGAAGGGTCACTTAATTTAGAGATAAGACAACTGTTATAGTAGAATAGGATTTGTTTTAATAGACAATATTTATGAAGGTAAATTTTGTACTACCTATATATCCTTCTTTGATTAAACTTGATCTCGTTTCTGTCATACTTAAAAGTAGATTTGCTTCTATTTCTTGCATTTGTCTATGGAAATGAAGTAATATTTTCTATTTGTAAATCATTGACACATACTTAACTTATGTCTGTCTTCCAAATCAATATTCACGCTAAAAAGCTAAATAAGATACGATATCGCATATATGCTTCTGCCCGAATGTTGTGTGAGAGTGATCGTGTTACCGTGGTTACTGTTAACTTGTATTAACATAATTTTACTTATAACTATCAAATGTATACATTTAATTTGTGTTGAAGTATATGACGTCACAAGTTTACAAATAAACTAATTAAAAGCGTTATAATTATTATATGTAAACATTAAATGTGTGTCAAAATATATGAAATCACAAGTTTACAAATGAACAAATTAGAAAAACAAAAAAGCCAAATTTTGTTTAATAACTTGTTTATCAATTTTATCAATCAAATAATTCGTATTTAGCAGAAATAATTTATTCAAAGCGAGTGAGAGCAGAATTAATCAAAACCCAGTTCATGTCGTCGGACTTGATCTAACAGTGTGATAAACTATTTTAAAATATAACCTACTTTACGGTCACGTAATCAGAACAATATACTACATGAGCTCCCAACATGATATAAAATTGGGAGAATTGACATACGTTTAATACCGTTACAAACATTTTGACAATTAATTTAAGAATTGAACGTCTTGTGTAATTTTCCTGTGATATAAAACCGTAAGCGTAAGCGCTTAAAACTAAAAATGTGATCGCATTCAAGGGAAAACGGTACTATTTATTCTGCCATAGGCGACAATGTTAACATTTTCTAAATTTACCACTTTTTAAGATAAAAACCTGGATAAAACAGTTATATGTTATGTTAGTACTTTATTATTCTGTTTTAAAAATTAAAGCCAAATAGTATCATGACCAACTTCCAACGGAGCTTGTTTATGTTATCCATGCCCACCGTCATTTTGCACCAAATTTATGAAAGTCTTTTCGAATAATTCTCTAGAAAATATTTCAATAGGTTTTAAAATTTATATTGTAAATATACACACTGCAGTTCTTCATAGATAAATAAGAAATATATTGTACCCTTACATCCAATCACAGCGCTCCTAATTTGACTTCCTTCACCTGCCTTGGGTACACAAAAGGCCAACCTAATGCTGGGAAAATTTAATACTACTGTTTTCCCTCAAGACATCATTACTTCAGAATATTTAAAGAAGCTTTAATTATATCTATAAAATGTGTATGCTTTAACAATATAATTCCGAGTTTAATCAATAGGTTTTGTTTTTCCTGTCCGTTGTTTAAATTTTGTTACGGAGGGCATGTGCATACATACATGTTGTAATAACCATGAAATATTTTTTTTTTATAATTTTGTGTATGTCATAACAATTTAATAAAAACATATTAAACTACATAAAAATAGAATTCATTTTCAATACAGTTCTGCGATGAAATTATTATCAAAGGTACCAGAATTATAATTTAATACGTCAGATGCGCGTTTTGTCGACATAAGATTCATCAGAGACGCTCAGATCAAAATAGTTATAAAGCCAAACAAGTACAAAGTTGAAGAGCATTGAGAACCCGAAATTCCAAAAGGTGTGCCAAATACGGCTACGGTAATCTATTCTTGGTATAAGAAAATCCTTAGTTTTTCGAAATATTTAAAGAAAAATTGTTATTAACAAAATAAATGAATAATCATTGTACTAAATTTTTGAATTATTATAATTGAATGTCACTATTGGTTAACATTCCGAAAGGACAAAAGTCAACAACCCACATAAAAAAGATCGAAAAGTTTAAAAATATACCAGTAGGAATTATCATCAAAATTTAGAATGTCAAATTGACAAAAGGTCTTGACCTCAATTTTAAACCCATAGGTCAATGATTTCAGATATAAAAAAATTCATTCACTTGTATGAATGAAATCAAATACATAAGGGGTGAACACTAAAAGAGTGGCCGCAACACTTCCGACTAAACATTTAATCGTTTAATTTGCTCCTTATAATCAATATTTTGCCAACAGTATCTTTTCATTGTAGATAAAAGATGACAGGCACATGTCAAAATTTAAAAAAAATGAGCGTAACATTTAAATCTTGACCTTAATTTCCTCGAAATGGAATAAGGACTTCAGATAAAAAAAACTAGAGGCCTCTATAACTCATGGTGTATGAATCTGTTTAACAAAAAAAGGTTTAGAGGGAAAAAAAACTCCCGTACTTAATCATTGAATTTCTTATGTGTAACATAAATAAAACATTCGTTAGAGTATATGAACAATTTGAAAAAAACCAGTTTGTTGATATCTTTTACGGTTTCATAGAAATAACGATAACAATAAAAAGGGACGCGGGAGACAACTCTTTAAAAATAAGTGTTTGGTTACACAAGGTGAAAAGGGAAAGTGGAAAGACATCATAACGTTGCTCATAATATTAATGTTCTCAATATGATTGTTTTTCAGTTTTTGTAACGGTCATGTGTATTGGAATATTAGCTAATACAACCGGTAAGTGATGTACTTCTGAGCAGTTCAATGTCATTAATATCAGTGGATGACTGAGGAATAGACAAAATGAGGTCACAACAGGTTGTTTGCCTATGGGCAGTAAACAGTGAAATAACAAATATTGCAACGTCCAGAAAACTTTCTACAAGAAAAGTACATAAACAAATAGCAAAATTTTAAGTTTAAAGCATATCAAAAGAGAAATTATTACGGAACAAGTATTTCTTACCGTTGAAAATTGTGCATTTAACATGGTTCTACAGATGACCGTACCTATCACTTGTAAGACAGTCGGATAACATATTAATATATTGACAATTAATGGTCAAAGCAAACAGACACTATTGGTAAAACCCTTGCAAAATGTGACGTATGTTTGGCTGTGCGGTATGAACTAGTACACATGAGGCCACGTCCGGTCCGAATGGCTCGTGTAGAGAATGAACCAGGAGATTAACCATTGCACAATCTGTTTGGGGAGTCCATAGACCTGTAGCAAGTCGAAATGTCTGACCCAATTCAATGTACTCTCATATTTTAGTGGTAGTCACACTATATATCTCTGACGGTCTTTTATTATAATACCTTTATAATGTATTTATTCTTTATTTGTTAATTCTTGACAAATGAAATGTTTGGCGCTGACGTTAGACAACTTACACTCAATCAATATTCGAATATGGTAAGCAAATTTTAAAATTACAAGGATGTCATTGTAAACGGCTTTGTGTCCTTAAAAAGCAATGTTCATTATTATGAGCTGGTAATCATATTCATCATTGAAACGTTGCTTATGTTCTGGTGCCAAAACCACTTAAAAGTAACAATTTGGTTTTGTTTTTGGGTTGTTTTATGTTCCTAAGTATTCATATTTCTTTTAATTATGATTTCATAGATGCAAGACGAAAATGTCTAAATGGTGCACAGCTTGACCAACCATTAGATACAACCACTGTAACAAAATGTGGAGAACATGAGGTATGTTTTTTCCCAATTTATTCCCAATGTCTCAAAGTTTTACTTCTACTTTTAACACGCTTTTTCCATTCCAGACGACCACTATAAAACGTTCTACCTATTTTATTTAGTGTATAGTTGTTCTCGTCCTGAATATGCATGAAATATTTGCCACTATGGAGAAGGGCTGGACATGGCACTTCAAGAATGGCATTCAAAAGTTCCGTGACCTCCATTATTTACAATATTTATTTTTAAGTCAAATGAAACTTTTGAGCTGTGATTCTCAAAATTACTTTTCATCAAAGACGACCGCTATTACAAGAACTAAATTGTACAGGTATTGTTCATATGTTCACGTTCTAAACATTATATGCATGAATATTTACCACTCTATGAAGAAGGGAATTGCATGACACTATCAAAAGTGCTGGTAAATTTATTTACGGATTGATACAGAGTGTAAGCTATTATTCATTTCACTTTTTGAAAATCTCTACCTTGACTTCGGTAGATTCCGTTCATTCTTAAAAAGAATGACTTGGGGATACAATGTAGAAATATTGTCACTCTTGTGCATCTGGACCGCAGTACAAGTCGTATCAAAGTGGATCGTACGTTTGGCTATTGGGAAATAAAGATTTGCAGCTTCGCCAGGACGTTGTGAGGATGTTAAATTTCGTAGAGAGAGTACCATGGTGTTTGCCTATTAAGAAGTCTTGGCAGAACCTTTTGTTTAGTTTGTAGGTTGCCTTAAATTTCCAATATTTAAAATACCCTCATTTTCCGACCTTCATCTAGGACGGCTTCTATTACATGACCTCAATGATGTAATCATTGTTATGTCATTCTCGTGAAATATTTGCCTTTGACGTTAAGAAAAAAAAATCAATCAATCTTAATGTGCTGACAAGAAACTCTATTAAAATTAAAAACCAAATGCAGGTATATCCACATCAATTTTTGAAATTATTGACGAGAAGCTACATTTGGTTAAATGTCACTGCCGGTCTCACGCTTCATTTACTCTAATTCCAAGAATATATGGTTTCTATATACTTTTGATTGTTTATTCAAGGTATGCTATGTACAGAAATATATAACCGACGATGGAGTGACTCTCTTTGATGTTGGCTGTCAAGATCCTCGGGTATGATTGTCTGTTTAGTAACGTTGCTTATACTTATAATTCCAGATTACTAAACAATAAATAGTTTAATGCAATAAAGTAAGATCCCAACTGACTCCAGCAAGTTTTGCCTTACTGTATTTTACTGTTATATTAAGTTATTTTTAATGTTTAAGGGAAGAATATATTAATCGTCTTTCGACAATGCAATGTCGTTAGATCAATTAACCAGAATCGCGTTAATGAATGCACACACATTTACAAATTCATATTTTAGGGTTTTTGTCAATATTCAGCATTTTGATGCTTGGGTGAATTGATGTTTTTTTAATTTGAATTTGGCTGTTGTAACGCCATTTCTGAGCATCGCTTGTGGACTATTGCGTGGCGGCTAGTTTTTATAGGTAGAGGAAGCCGGAGTGCAAGGAGAAAACCACTAACCTTCGATTCGAAAACTGACAATCTTAGTCAATTAAGATTTGAGTCAAGTGCACCTGCATGAGCGGGATTCGAACTCCAGTGTTGACTGGTTAGTGATTATAGTAACTTCTTGGGCCACTCGGCCACTGATCTGCCTGCTTGGATGATAAGGAAAATTATTGACCAAATTTCAATTTTCATAGAAAAAGCAGACAGGACACCATATAGCCTTCAACACTGAAAAAACATAGACTGTATAGTTGGATATAAAAGATCACACAATGATCGCTGTAAAACAAGTATACGATCAAAATTTAATTTTATCGACTCATTATTAGCAATACTCATATTTTTGATAAATGACTTCATTTTTGAATAGTATCTTCATCATTCGTAGAGTATGGGACGATTTACTTTACGAAACTGGTTAGTCACTACAATATCATATTTTAAACAAACACACATTTTTATGTTTTCTCTGAATGTTAACGTTTTTTATTTAGTATGTTCTTTATTTCAGTTATGTGCAGCAAGTAGTAGGGAGACGATATGTAAATGGAAGCAAACGTGACGTCACTATTGTTTGCCATCAATGTTGTGACAACAAGGATTTGTGTAATATTGATGGACATTGTGGGTCTATCAGTATGTTCATTTGGCAGGTTTTGAATTGAAGCGAAGGGGCCCATTTAAAACAATGACGACAGTTTGAATTCTTTAACAACCAGATAAATTCAAAAACATAAAATTCCTCAAAATTTGTTTTCATAATGAAGAATCAATTCATCAGTATATTGTTACCCTCTTAATATAAATGGTCTAAGTAGGCACACTATCAATTTTTTAATTGTTACTGTATTTGCGACTTCAGAAAGCGAATTAATTTAGCTACAGCTGTTAAATGTAGTTACTTTCTTTCGCTTAGAAAAAACAAATCAAATCTGCTGCAAAATACTAGGTCCAATAACACCCCTTTTTGATCCCAAAATATAGCAGTTTTACAAAATTGTTAAAATGTAAACTTTTAGTTATTTATTGGAGCGAAAACTGCTTCTGTAATATAAATATGGGCTGTTTTTGACAATACAGTGCACATATATCAGCTATACTGCATCTTCAATTCATGCTTAAATACTAAAATCAATTTTAGCATTTTAATTTAATTTTAGACGCTTTCCGTCTAAAATGAAAATGACCGCATTTGTGTTCATTCATAATATTGAAATGTAAGTTGTTTTTGATGATAATATATAACATATATAAAGGTTGAGGATGAACACGGATGCTGCCACTTTCATTTTTTGCAAAAAACATCTGAAAAGTGGCATGTTTTGGCATGTTTGATAGTTTTTTCATATTTAAGCTTGAATCGGAGCGTTTTAAATGACTAAATCAGTTAAAATCTGGTACATTAATTAATTGAATCGACTGAAATAGACACTAAAGTGTTTAAAAAGTGTCCAAAATCTTTCGTCAGATGAACCTGAAATTTGAGGCCATAATTGGCCCTTACCGGACCTACTCCTTTTCATTAGGATTCATTAGGTCTACCATGTCTACATCAGCTATAGATATTTTGAGTCGTAAACGTAGGATCTGATAAACATCTCAGAGATTTGCATGGCAACGCATATATATTCCCTTGAAAAACAAGGTTTTTTTTAATCCGTAATCAGACATTTTTTCAATATATAAAAAACGAAGTCAAAATATCTTCTGTTGCAAAATCTGAAAATTTAATCTGTTTCACCTTGTATATATCATATGTTTATTTACGTGCATTTTCTAAAACTGAGGACCATTTCCCGGAAAAAAAATCAACCGAACCGAGTTACCTTCAAACCTGATCCGTTACGTTTCCAGGTGAAAACGTATACCAAATATCAAGCAATATGACAAAATGTAGAAAGATAATTCAACGAACAGACAAATGGAGTCCATATCAAAATAATACTAAAAAAAGAATCGTCAACATGTATTAGTGAAAGAATCCTAGATACAACTTAATGACGTGTGTGGTTACTTTCTTCCATGTTTGCAATCTCTTCAATTACGTATGAAACATTATTATATTCTACATATACAATTTGCACGTACTGTACCCTAATTTTTTTTTATAGAATTTAACCCTCCTTCTGGACAAAAGCTGTGTTACAAATGTCATACGGCAGGAAGCCCTGATGAATGTACCAACATAGGTCTATGTGACCAAGACAACGTATGTACAATATATAAGTGAAAACGCTCATTCTAGTAGAAAAAGAAATTGCATGTCGAATTTAACGTTCCATATTCTTTTAATTGAAAAAAAATCTATTAACAAATTAAAAACCATTGTCTTGCAAGTATATTTTGTTGTCTTTGTCTTCACAAAACTGGTTTGAAATAGGCTATAAGCTTTAAAACGAGTAAGTCGCTCTTATGGATCTTTGTGAATCTTTTTACAATAGCAAAACTCGAATATTACTTGCGTTTCTGTTTTATTAATTATGTATTGCCGAAGTTCCATTTAGTTTATAGATAACCGGTTTTAACTAAGTTTTTATGTTGCCGAAACACCAAGAACTGACAGATATACGTGTAAAAAGCTCGCTGATCAAACTGACATCGACTGACGATCTCAACTATGTTGATCTATATGTATACTTTATTCAATTTATAAATAAGAAGATGTGGTATGATTGCCAATGAGACAACCGTCCACAAGAGACCAAAATTACACAGAAATTAACAACTATAGGTCACCGTACCGCAGTCAACAATGATCAAAGCCCATACCGCATAGTCAGCCATAAAAGGTCCCGAAATTACAATGTAAAACAATTCAAACGAGAAAACTAACGGCCTTATTTATTTATGAACTAAAAACAAACATGTAACACATAAAAAAACGACAACCACTAAATTACAGGCTCCATCGATAGTTTTTGTCAAATGGGCTTTATCGCTTACAAAAAAAGGAAACACCAAATTCAGCCATGTTGACATTTTTTACGGTATTATCTTAGTTTGTGTAAATGTCCCGCCGCAACGGACGGGCTAAATTTGTTACCATTGTTCGTCTGTACTTACTAACGTCCCACAATTATTTTGCTTAAACCAAAAGTGACCTCTTAAACTTATTTACAATGCTTCTTACCATAAAACACAAATTAAGTTCAAATCGGGTGGTGTCACTTGTACAGTTCTCTAGTCAAGTCCCGTCATAACGTGTATGCAAGTAGAGGCGTCATCTGTGTCTCGTTAACACATTCCCAATATATTTTGTATCTATAAGGTTCCAAGGTAAAAGGCAAAAATGAGAACAATCGGTACAGTCCTCCCGTTCGGCAAAAAGGTTTCCTTCATCGGCATGTGGTATCATCGGAAACGTTTCTAAAACTGACCAAAATGGTGATTGTGGACGAACTATGTTATCACTGGTTGGACGGCTTGTATAAATTAACAAATGATGATCAACACAAATTGATAAAAATAGCTCTCAATAAATGTTGAGTGGGTAGGCTTATAAAATATTAGGTTGGATACAATAGTAACACAATGTGCGATATATATTTGGTCATTAAAATCCATTTTCGGTTCGAGCGAACCCAATCTGAAATTTCACCAGTTCACAAGCACGCTGTGTAACAAATATACAATTAAACTAGTGGCCTATCAAAATGATGGAATCGTCTTATATAAAGAACCTACTTCCGATGGTCTATAAGAAAAAAGGGCCAACAAATTACACGTTGATAGCTTTTAATTTGCTTGATTTCTATATTGGATGTTGTTAATTTCCTCGTCTGTTTTACGGCCGAAACGTTTTCAAATTTTCCTCAAATATGTGCTGTTTTGGAAAGGGATACCCCATTACTAACTGAGTATTATAATACTAACCCTATATTAACCAAAGCAATATTAAATATATACGGCCACCACGTGATTGTTTTTGACAAATAATTTTCCTAGAAATGTATTGGTGGTAAGATAAATGTCAATATTGATAAAAGACGCAGACAATAATAACCACCAAAATGTATACAAAAGACAACATACAGTTTACACCAACAAACAAGTTTCTAACCATAATAATATAAAAATCTTGAGTCTATACAAATTGTAACTTTCTTTTAACATACACAATCTAAGATCTCCAACCACAGACTATTATCCAAATAACCGTTAAGCATTGAGATATCTAAAAGGACAACTACTGACGATGGGAATGCTCATAGAAATATTGTATTACGAAATATAACTGAGAATCATTAATATTTTTTGTTTATATGATCGAAGATTATAGGTTGATTTTTTTATATTTTGGCAGTTTATGGATGTATTTAAAAGATGTGTTCAAATATTCAGGATGCAGGACAATATTTATGACTTCTATTTATTATCTGCATACATTTTTTGTAATTGTTTTATTAATTCTGATAGTTATCTCTTGTTTTCGTTTTAGTCTTGTTCCATTAACAAAGAAACAAATCTTCTTGGTGTATCAAAATGGACGAGCGGCTGTTCACGTTATGTGGTAAACTACAATTAATCACTTTTAAAAAAAAAATCGTCCTTATAAATAATAACAAACAACAAAGAACTAAACTTTTCAGAGTATTTTATTACCGGAAGTAGTCAGTTGGTAAATATAGTGTTCACTATGTATTAAAACAAATCAGTCAGTCATATTGTTGATTTGATTTCCTAAATGAAATGGACGGATATCATGTTACATAAAAGGTACTGTGGATTCATTAATATTCATTGGATACTAATATTTGTGGATTTCGAGTGTACAGGGGAACCATGAATTTAAAGCAATGTATGCAAAATTTGCAAAATCCACGAATGTAAATATCAACGAATATGTTAGTTTTCCTTAATCCACGAAAATTGGTACCCACGAAAATAAATGAATCCACAGTAATATTGAAGAACTAAGGCCCATGATTCCAGATTTATGAGATAAACTCGAAAACAGTATTTGTTGGCACAGCCACAAAACAAATTCATGTATGTTTCGTTTAGAATAAATCATTGATCTTTCTATATCCATGAAACCACAAAAACTGGAATTTCAAAAATTTAAATTCACATTATTTATATCCATATTGCTACTTATTGAATTTATTGATTAATTTTTACTCATCCTTACAATGTATGCCAGTCAACGTACGTAACAGAACAACCGATCCAATTTTTTCTCCAAATGGACGACGCAACGTGTGAAAAAAGAGAGACGAAAGATACCAAAGGGACAGTCAAACTCATAAATCTAAAACAAACTGACAACACCATGGCTAAAAACATAGACACAACATAGAAACCTAAAGAATAAACAACACGAACCCCACCAAAAAACTAGGGGAAATCTCAGGTGCTCCGGAAGGGTTAGCAGATCCTGCTCCACATGTGGCACCCGTCGTGTTACTTATGTGATATCAAGTCCGGTAAATAGTCTAATTCGGTAGGTCACATTCAGAAAAGGGAAGGGGATTGTACTTACGACGTAAGGAACATATCCTATATCATTTGTGAAACGGTTATTCCATAACGGTCAACCAACTCGTGATTGCGTCCGTAAAATTTACGAAGGGATGATTTCAACTTCGCCATTTGGAACTCTTGGTTTAATAGCTTCCTTGTGAGCAGCAACCCTCTATCAAGAAAATCATGATAGGAAATGCAAGCACGGGAATATCGTATCAATTGGGAGATATATACCCCGTATGCAGGTGCTGCTGGAATGTTGCTACTTAGAAATGGAAAGTTCACAATTGGAAAGCTGAAATCATCTCTTTTGTCGTAAAGTTTTGTTTTCCATCGATCCTCATTGTCAATTTCTAGATGTAAGTCAAGATATGAGGCCGACTTAACTGTATCTGTAGTATCCTTTATCTCTAGCTCGATTGGATATATGCGTTCACATAGTCACCAAATTTAGAATTATTTAGTGAAAGAACATCATCTATATAGCGAAAAGTAGAGTTAAAAGATATTGCTTCCTTAATATCTTTCTTCCTAAGACGTTCCTGCATGAAGTCAGCCTCATAATAATAAAGAAACAAGTCGGCAAGTAGAGGGGCACAGTTTGTTCCCATTGGAAAGCCGACAGTCTGTTGAAAAACACGTCCTTCCAACGTAACAAATATGTTGTCAATCAAGAAATCAAGCATCTTGATAATATCAGTTTCAGAAAATTTTTTGTTCGAATCAGAGTGATCCTTTACAAAGTAGGATTTATCCCTCTCTTAGACAAGATACTTGTATCTACGTTGGCCATTCTTTTTAACGAAGCAAAGCAATACCAACTCTTTCAATTTGTCTTTTATTTTGGAATGTGGAATACTGGTGTAAAGAGTAGAAAAGTCAAATGTTTTAATACTGTTACAAGATGAAAGAGAGTTAGAATGTATGTACTCTAAAAGATCTTTGGAATTTTTAAGTATCCACATCTGATTCACGCCCCCTCTAGAATAGGCATATCTAGTTCTAGTGAATTGGGCATTAAGAAAGTTGGTCACTACAAGTCTTCTGTCTACCGATAGTAGAGCATTTACCTTATTCAGACATACGTTTGACAGTGCACAAAGTGCAATTATACAGCTTACATTTTGTTTACTGCAATTCAAAGTGATTTTGATTGACCAAAATAGTTTCTACCAGTCATTTGAGAAGTCGTTGCAGTAGAGAAACGTACCAACAAACACATTCGAATACTGGAAAACTATGATGAAAGCAAATACAAATATATGGTGTATAGATAGGAGATCCCACTGTAGTCAATATTAAATAATTACGATATGACTTACACAAAGTTGCTGGAGAGCAACAGAAAAAACAATTGCAAAAACATATTATACTTTTAATCAATCAAAACAATTTAAACGAAGAATAGACATTAGGCCGATCGATTTATTAAATTCAGCCATAGTTTTGTCTGTCTTCTAATATTTTAAGCGCAATACTGACTCTTTGTGACCGATTATATAACTATAACACAACTAATTTTAGATAATATAGTTATTAAGATATTGGTTCCTTTCTTAAAAGAAAGCGAGTGATCCTGGGTATACTTTACGGAAATGCAATCTATATAATACTTATACAAGAGTGCAAACACTGAAATGTCTCGCCTTCTTTACTTATGATTGATATTATGTTGATAGTCCTAAGTATAATGCTTTATTGCAACTGTCACATAAACTTAACATTATTCAAGATAGCTAAACAAATACCAATGAACCATGAAAATGAGGTCAAGGTCAGATGAACCATGCCAGGCAGACATGTACAGCTAACAAAGCTTCCATACAACAAATATAGTTGACCTATTACTTATAGTTTAAGAACAATAGACCAAAACACAAAAACTTAACACGTGCAATGAACCGTGCAATTGAGGTCATGGTCAAATAAAACCTGCGGGACTGACATATAGATCATAATATATTTCCATACACCAAATATAGTTGACCTTTGGCATATAATATTAGATAAAAAGACCAAAACTTTAAAAACTTAACTGAGACCACTGAACCATGAAAATACGGTCAAGGTCAGATGACATCTGCCCGCTAGACATGTCCACCTTACAATCATTCCATACAACAAATATAGTAGACCTATTGCATAAAGTATGAGAAAAAGAGAACAAAACGCAAAAACTTAACTATAACCACTGAACCATGAAAATGAGGTCAAGGTCAGATGACACCTGCCAGTTGAACATGTACACCTTCCAGTCCTTCCATACACCAAATATACTAGCCCTATTGCTTATAGTATCTGAGATATGGACTTGACCACCAAAACTTAACCTTGTTCACTGATCCATGAAATGAGGTCGAGAATCAAGTGAAAACTGTCTGACTGGCATGAGGACTTTGCAAGGTACGCACATACCAAATATAGTTATCCTATTACTTGTAATAAGAGAGAATTCAACATTACAAAAATTCTTAACTTTTTTTAAGTGGTCACTGAACCATGAAAATGAGGTCAAGGACATTGGACATGTGACTGACCAAAACTTCGTAACATGAGGCATCTATATATAAAGTATGAAGCATCCAGGTCTTTCACCTTTTAAAATATAAACCTTTTAAGAAGTTAGCTAACGCCGCCGCCGCCGACTCACTATCCCTATGTCGAGCTTTCTGCAACAAAAGTTGCAGGCTCGACAAAAACTTATAAAACGTTTTTTTTCAGTAATGTAGTGCGACAATTGGGTCAAATTATTGTTGTGATTCCAGTCTTTGTAATAGTTTATGTCATACAGCAACATCAGCAGTTCAACGGAGTGAGTATATCCGTCCTTATTGATTTTATATGTTATTTTTTTCTTGATATCATTGATGTTCATCCATTAAGTTGTTATTGTTTAAATCAATTGAGACCAAATGTAGAATAGAATTATCAAAAAATAAACACTACTCACAAAGATCGCAAGGATGGGTGAACATATGATATATGTAATATTTACTAGATAATATGGGGACGAAGTCCCCAATAACAGTAGAAAATTCAATAAAAAAAAAAAATTCGGGAAAATTTCCCGAATTTTTCATTGTACTAATGAACTCAAAATCGTTCAATTTTTTTTATGTCATGTTTTGAAATCCCGGACCTGCGCAGAAATTTACAATATACTTCCTTTTTCCGGTCTCGTTTGTATGAAACTTTGAGTAAAATATATATTTATCAGTCTAGTATAAAATAGGAAGAAACGCGCAATACCAATTTCATTTTTAATAATTCCTTGATATGAAAAAACGTTACCTAATGATAGCGTTTCTTTGTTTACATTGCATATGACGTCATAATTTAAATAACGTCACAACTAAAATCCCTAACAACAGAACCAAACTCGGAAACGTTACGGTATTTCCGTTTCTTTTTTTTTTGACAAATAATTAAGTTACAAAAAAATAATTCATACAGACTTCGTCCCCATTTAAAGGTAATGCCTGCCTCATATTAAAATTAAGCTATACAATTAAGAATGGAAGGTTTGGGATATGTCAAAGAGACCAAACAGTAAACAACCGCCGAACTAGAAATGTTATAGATCAATACTATACAATATAAAAATATTAAATTTGGGTCGCTTTATTTCCGTTGATGAATAACAAAGGCACGTTTGTCAGAAATGTGTGCAGTAACATTAAATTTCAACTTAATTTATTTGAAATATGGTGCCTATTATACTATATAGGTATTCAGTACTGTTCGTCAATAGCCATGATAGCAGTATTTATAATTTGATTTATATTGTATTTTATTGACTGTATCTACTGTTATTGCTTAAATGGAGAATTAACAAACACCAATCAGTCAGATATAATATTGTTATGTTTGGTTGTTATATAACTGCGGACTGAGCAATATCATGAATTCATGTTGCTCTAAATGCACATGCTATATAATAAACTACATAATTTATTCGATAGAATTTTGACATGATTGTCAAGGAAATACAGACTACATTGTTTGATATGTCGTCTGATAATTCGTATACTTGTAACATGTATAGAATGAACGTATAATGTTAATAGGGATACATTACTGCGCGACTCGTAGACGTTTAGTGGTAAGAGTGAGAAGCGTATGAACAAACATCAGTACCAATGTTTATATAAAATCATAATTGGACAGAAACTTTTCAATTGATTTTCAGCTTGCTTTGGCACGTAAGTTTTTATCTTAACAAACTGTCATTCTATAAAATTGAGAATTGAAATTGTTTAATGTGTCAAAGAGACTAATATTACCTGACCAAACAGTCGAATACAGCCGAAGGTCACTAATGGGTCCCCAAAACAGCTAGAAAATTCCGCAGCCGGAGGCGTGTTTCAGCTAGTCCCAAAAAGCTATTAAAGTCCCTAAAATAATTGTTACAATTCATTGTTTGCCTTTTGTGCTTCGAAATGTCGAAAAAATTCCGAAACTAAGTGTGCAATGGTTTTATCTATGTTTAACAACCTTATTTATTATAGGTTGCCCTTCAAATTGGATTTCTTGGTGTAACAAATGCCTATTGTTTTTCTTAATGTATGTTCATTGATGTATGATAACGGATACTGCTGAACAAATTTAAAAAAAACGATTTAAGGCCGGATCAGGCTATTAAATATTTAAAAAACAATTATGTAAAATATGTTGTTAGTGAAAGTGAAATAGTTAACTAATAATTCCCTTTTAGGTGTCAGCATGGTTCAATTTTGTGAGTCTATTATAGACGAAACGCGCGTCTGGCGTATATACAAAATTTAGTTCTGGTATCTATGATGAGTTTATTTGTCAATCTAAGCTCAGAAACATTGATGATACAATTAAAGACGAAGATTATTATCAATTTCTTATCTAAAATATGACAAGAAAAATCCAATGGCACGAACTTTCTTTTTATTTCCATGTATATTTATGTTCATAAAGCTTTTATGACAATTGTAGGTCTTCGGAGGTCACCTCTATAGATACTAAGATTTTGTCAAGACCCACATAAACCATGTACACACTTAACAAAGCTACATATTCGTGAGCCAATGTCTAGTCAATTGTTTATTTTAGACTGTTAAAATTTGGATAAATGTTATACATTGTTATAAATCAAATATAGGAATTTGAGTCAAATTGGTGAACATCAATTTGACAGCTAGTGTCCTTTTAACTTGATAAAGACGAAACATCAAGTTTGTATAAAAACTGGGGGGAATTCCATAACTGCAACGGTACAAAGGTGAATGCGTCGAATTCGTATAATAAAACACAACAAATATATTACTTTAACACGATCATTAATTCTTAAAACAATTTTTTTTTCCTAAACAAAATTTTGACTTTCCTACAGAGATACTGTAACACTTTGCATGGACATTTAGTTGAGCTGAAGGATTCTGCCAAAAACACATTTGTCAAAGATCATTTGAAAGCGATGAATGGTAAGCTGTCAATACTTTTAATGATTGTTAACGATATTTGCCATTCAGAATTACAAATGAGAGGTTTACCACAATAACACCAGGGTCAATCCACCATTTTCTATATTTGAGAATGTCTGTAACAAGTCAGGAACATGACAGTTGTTGTCCATTTGTTTGATGTGTGTTTTTTTCGTTTGATTTTGGAATTTGATTAGGAACTTTCCGTTTTGCGTTTTCCTCGGAGTACAGTATTTTTATTATTTCAATATAATTTACATGAAATGAAATGTTCATTGGAGTGTTTTGAACTAAGCTATAAGATATAATTTTAAGATTGGTGTAATGTACTACAGTTTGTTCAGGGTGCTTAAAAATCTGTTATATCTATTTTAGTTATCTCTTTCATAATAGCATTTATATATATTTGTAAAATAAGCTGTTGCAATATTTCAGCTAACTCAACTGTTTGATTAAACTGTTTTAATGTTTGATTAAAATCACAACAAACACTTACTTTTAGATAAAAAATAATGTATATTAATAACTAACAGTTTGAATTACAAAATTACAAATTTATGTACTAAAACCTTGTATTTATTTTTTAAGGGAATAATCATGTATACTTTGTTGGAGCCACTGATTTTTCTAAAGAGGGCAGTTGGATTTTGCATAAAAGTAACACACATGTAACATTGTTTGATTGGGGAGTGCGTCAGACAGCATTCGTTCCCGATCATCATGAAAATTGTTTAACATTAGACTTCAATGAAAACTTCGTATGGCACGACTACCCATGCCAAGACAAGTTACAATTTATTTGTGAAAAATGAAACATGAGCATTAACATCTTTCTGTTTTAAATATTTCATAATAATGAACCCAAACTGGTGATTGGGGTCGAAATATTGTCAATTACATTCTTATTCTGACCGGCCGTACAACCCAAAAATATGATTGTGTATGATACTCTGTTCGTTACACGAAATAATGTTTTCATTGTTTATAACAACCAAAATGATATTTCACTATGATTGATATTTTTTTTTCATGAATCTATAGATATCATTCTTGAAAAAAATCAATCCAATAATAGCACATGTACCTATTAGAAAGGTCTGAATAATATAACTCCCACTGTTGTTGTCTCTTCCCTGCACTGTAGAAGATCGATCTTCGTCAGAGTTTAAATCCGAATCGGAAGAATTTTCGAATTGCTGCTGTATAGTTTCATTTGTTTTATCGGCATGGTTTTCAATGGTATCTACCTCTTCATTGTCCTCGAAATCACTCACATCAGAACTAGTTTCATCGTGCCTTAAGTAGGGACGGTACACACTTCGTCCAAGTTTGTCTGAAGTATTAGTACGATTGGATGCCATTCAAATTCAATTTTGTCGATTCGATCTTTAGCTGAAAGGAGAATAAAGAAAATGCATCAACGCGAACAAATTACTCAGATAAAGAAATTTTATTTTAGTTATGTGCCAGCTCAGAACCTTCTCCGGGTGAGGGGATTTCTTGCTGCGTTGCAGACCTATTGGTGGCATTCGACTGTTGTCTGTTTGACATATTCCCCATTTCTATTCTAAATTTGTATTACACATACTGACATAATAGATCGCAAGAGAGAAAATATCGATCGAATATTCTAAAAACAATTTGTATATGACGCTTTAAACAACATCATTCGTAGCTTTGAGATAAGTTAATTTAATTTGCTAAAAATAGAAACAATTCGGAATTGAAATGAACGACATATAACGAAACAGAAGAACCTGTACTATATGAAACGAATTTTATAACAATTTCCTACAAAAAGGTCTCCAACGTTTATGGAATTTGGTAGACATTCTCAAAGTTAGTTCTGGATCGCTGAAAAACTATAGAAGGTCACACACATCTATTCAGTCTATACCTTCAAACTAAATACCCTTTCATCACCAGGACAAACCAATTAAAGAAACGGTGATCCTTCAGGAACGTATAAAACCATATCTGTTGCTTTTATTATTATTTGCTGTTGCTAGATGCTGTTAATAAACAATGATGTGGTGTGATCGCATTGAGACAAATCATCACGAGAGACCATATGACACAGAATTTTTTAATTGTAGGTTACCGTACATCCTTCAACATGTTCAACAATGAGCAAACCCCATACTGCATAGTCAGCTATAAAAGGTTCCGAAATGAAAAATGTAAAACGATTCAAACGAGAAAACTGACGGCCTGTTAAGTTTTAAAAAAAAAAATGAAAAGAAAAACAAATTTATAACGACAGATTGTAGATCCTTGAATGTGCATAATTTTTTTTATGTATAATATTACTATTTAGTTTGCTTTTATTTTAGAAATACCAAAATCAATATTAATACATATAAAATCAATATTCAAAGATGTAATAACAGTGTTGAATTGCTACCCTTTTAGAACATGTAGAATAAGTTTGTTTAAAGGATCTTCTTCGTATTTGTTTTTTCTACGGCATTAACACGGAGGTTGTCGTATTTATGTGAATTACTTTTAACATCCCGAGTAGTTTTACACACATACACGTAGCCTTTTCATCTAAATATGGTGTTTTAATGTAAAATTAGAATAATAGGCGAAAAAGCCTTTGTGAGACTTCGAAATTAAAAGTATTATCATTTTCCTTTAATTTACTATTGTTAATCAATAAAAAAATCACCAAACAAATAATCGTGCTTTGGTACTGGCTGTTATCAAGGGGAGACAATTCAATCTCAATCTCAATGTGTTTAAATCCAAGGAGAGATAAATACTGCTTCACGAGGTGGTAGCTCATCGACTATAGTCTATCTTCAAGATATTTATTTTGCTTACCTATGTTTTATGATTAATTCCTCACTTTTGGCAAAGTAAACTTAAAATAGAAACTCTGAATATGTATTTGCTATGTAATCTGTGTGGTTTTGTGAAAAGATAGTTTGTATTGTGTGCGTTGAGGCCATATAGTTGATGGTCAAAATACGCGTATGAGTTAAAACGAGATTTGTGAAATCAATGACCATTATTTAGGCAAACAGATCTGACTCGTAATTTTTGCATATAGGAAACAAATCAGGTAGTATAATATAATGTGTCGCCGAATGATGGGTTGTTAATGGGTGCGAGTCATTGTTAGACTATCGTTACGCGATATAGCCTTGTTGTGCTCTTGCGGCGTAAAATTACCAACAATCAATCAATTACACACACACGCACGCAAACACACAACAGTTAACAAAATACGAAAGAAAAAGAACGATTGCAAAAATAAAGGAATCACGCAAGTGCTGTTGGAAGAGTAAATAAATGCAATATTAGTATGCTGCAGTACAATAATCACAAATCGATTGAACTGGAAAAAAACTCCGAGTCACAAATCGAATATGAGGGAAACACATGAACTGCAAGAGGAAAACAACGGAAAACAGAACAACAGAAATATTGACCTGTTATAAATAGTTATCAAAGGTACCAGGATTATAATTTAGTACGCCAGACGCGCGTTTCGTCTACATAAGACTCATCAGTGACGCTCATATCAAAATATTTAGAAAGGCCAAACAAGTACCAAGTTGAAGAGCATTGAGGATCCAAAATTCCAAAAAGTTGTGCCAAATACGGCTAAGGTAATCTATGCCTGGGATAAGAAAATCCTTAGTTTTTCGAAAAAAATAAAGTTTTGTAAACAGGAAATTTATTAAAATGACCACATTATTGATTTTCATGTCAACACCGAAATGTTGAATACTGGGCTGGTGATACCCTCGGGGACGAAACGTCCACCAGCAGTGGCATAAAACAAACGCCAGTATGCATACATAGTGTGGCCAAAAGCATTTGTCACTTGAGATTTTTCTCTATAAATTTCGTATTAGACTACATTTTTTCAACAAATAGTTTGGGGTAATTTCTGGTTTGATTTTTAGCAACTTGGTACCAAAAGAAGGTTTATACGTTTCTTTGGTTATATTTTTGTTTGTCATTTTCAATCAAGTTTCATTTACACTTGTTTAGACAAACCATCAATCTTCATATATTTTGTATCGTACTATCGTTATTGTAGTTTTCGTTTATGTTTTTTATTGCGTTTTAATTTCGTTTCTCGATTTATTTCAACCTTTATTGCCATTGTGTTTACATTTTATACATGATTAGATTATAGATTAAAAACGGAAATGTATAATGTGTCAAATAAACATCACCCCGACCAAAGAACACGTTCAGAGTGTCATTTTATTAAATGGAACAAAACAATGTTTCAATCAACTCTTAAACGTAAAGTTTTTTTTACCGATTACAGACAATTTCCCCCTCTGTTCTCTTCGACATGCTATTTTTGACTACATGCTCATCAATCCTCACTAAATCTGTAAAATACTTTTTAAAGTTTGATTCGGTCGGAGAAGAACTCTTATGCAAGGATCAAGGAAATACCGAGACAATCTAACATCTGTTTAGAACTTTAAAAGAGAAAATCTTGATATATCAACTAGTTTCTGCATTTTATTTTGATCAGTATCAGGTTTCAGAATCAATTAGGCAAAGATATGTTTTCGTTTTAAATCAGATTATCTTCATAACATCCTAAATTATGAGTTATTATATATAAGCACCGTTATCTCATACATATTAATGACAGGAATAAATCAACAGTTGATCAGTTTCTGAAAACAACGTGCTTGATAATATGTTCATCATGAGCCAAAACCGAAACTGAAACCGAAACCGATACCGAAACCAAAAATAGTAGTGAGGTAAATGGTACATGTTTATAATGTTAATTAGCTCAACCCTTTTACTCCATTTAATTGCTTGAAATGTGAATACCTTAGATGGAATATTACTTCAATTCATCAGTTCACATCAATCTATTAAAAACCAAATTCAACCATTTTTTAATACACTTATGCAAGTAATATACAATTTAAGATGCTGATACAATTTGTTTATGATGTATATAAATCATGAAGCAAGTTTCGTTGTAGGGAAAGAGCTGCACATAGTTCTATAATAGGTGCGGTATCGTTCCGACCTTGTCTTTAAAGAAAACAAATTATCTTATAAATTTTAATTCTTCTTATGTAATGTTCTACATAAACTCCTCTTGCACGAATCTTTTCATTGATTGTTGATAATTGCATTTTGACTGTGTAGCTACCTTACAGTATATGGTGTTGCAATAGGATGTTCAGATGATTATATGGAATCGCCAAGTATGTATCAATCACAAAGAAACGGTAATAGTTCGTATGGATCGATCGCATCTATCAATGTGTAAGTCATCGCGTCATTGTTATGACATAGGGAACCAGATTTGATGTATCTTATGTTCTTTCCTGTGTATATTATGATTTGCGTGAGAATACAGTGTATATGATGATGTTCACTATAAAACAGATACATATTGGTTTCTTTGTCTCGATCAACATCATTTTGAAAATCAAATGCATTATAAAAATAAATATAAGCATAACTGCACAATATAGATTTTTAGATATTTTCGATATATCTTTTATAATTTTAATGGAATATATTCGACACGGAATCAAACAGTTCTTTTGTTTTTGCACTCTGTTAAAGTCCATGAAACAGAATTGCAACCTTACACATCAATCGTGCTTCCAGAAAAAAAAACATGGAGAGAAAAATCATAAAAAGTATAACAAACTGTTGAAACTAATTTTGACGAAAGCACAAACGTTTTTTTGGATCCTCATCTTTTGGTACAGATTAATAGTAGTCACAAAATTACATTGACAAAAAAATGTTTGCCCTGATTAGTTCATGTTTTGTTCTATTTGTAAGTTGATTTCTTAGTTGATGATCCTCTTTATATATATAGTTGGAACGATATAGCACACATCGAAAATTATTTACGGCGAAACTTGCTTCACGATTAATGTTCATCATAAATACATTTGTATCCACATCGTAATTGTATATTACTTGCATTAGTGTACTTAATACTCGTTGAATTCAACTTTGCTTTTTTAATAGATTCGTGTAAATTGTTGAATTGAAGTAATACTCCATCTAGATATTCACATTTCAAACAATAGAATGGAGTAAAAGGGTTGAGTTAATTTTACATTATAATATTTAACATTCACTACTATTTTGGGTTTCGGTTTCGTTATCGGCTTATGGTGAACATGTCTATTACTAAGAATCTTTGCTGGTGACACATACCTTATGAGCAAAAAAATAAAGATTATAAAAAATTATCAAATGTACCAGGAATATAATTTAGTACGCCAGACGCGTGTTTCGTCTACATAAGAATCACCAGTGACGCTCATATCAAAATAGTAATAAGGCCAAAAAAGAACAAAGTGGAAGAGAATTACGGATTCAAAATTCCAAAAAGTTATGACGAATACGGCTAAGGATAGCTATGCCTGGGATAAGAAAATCCTCAGTTTTTCGAAAATTTAAAGTTTTGTAAGCAGGAAAGATAAGATGTAGACAATTTGACGATCCATTGGTATGTAGCGCAGCACAGCAACGTGCCATTCTTGTCACTTCAACGACTCGTATTACTATATTCCTTTGCGAATTATAAAAGTTATGAAATAATCTATTTTCTTGTCACTTTCATCATCATTTGTTTACCAAAACTAGACATCAACAGTTGATCCAAATAACTACAAAGGGATAGTGTCGTATTTGACAAACTCAAGAGAACGCCAAAAACATATATCAATTGCATGTAGTCTGCACATGTATAAAGCTTATTATAAACGGGATAGCATCTTACTATTTCAAAGGCTATATTGTTAAAGAGCTAGGAGATTTAGATTAGTTGTTAGTGGTTTTAAACTAGCTGTCAGTCACTGGGAGTAATCTTAGATATGTACTTGTTTTAACTCATCGATCTTACAGATATTTTATTACAAACGGAGACCTATTCAACACTGTAATTAGATATGAGAATATTGCATTTAGTGGTTTATTTGTTGATTTTGTTATCAGTAAATTTAAACAGACTAACATATTACATAATTCACATTTGTCGATACCTGTATTTTGCATTGAACAATGTCGTGTTTTTCAATGACTATGAATATCGAGTCAACTGAGTCAACAAGTTGCATTTGCATTGCATTGATTTAGAATTTTGTCTAAGATACATGATTTTTATTAGTCTTTATTTGTTTCCTCATTGTTGTAGAAGAGGGACGAAAGATACCAGAAGGACAGTCAAACTCATAGATTGAAAATAAACTGACAACGCCATCGCCAAAAATAAAAAGACAAACAGACAAATAATAGTACAGAAGACACAACATAAAAAACTTAAGATTAAGCCACACGAACCCCACCAAAATTGGGAGTGATCTCATGTGCTCCAGGAGGGTAATGAGATCCTTCTCCACATTTGGTACCCTTCGTGTTACTGATGTTATTACAAATCCGTTAAATAGTCTAATTCGGTAGGTCTTATTCGTGAAAAAGGGAAAGGTATTGTAGCTACGACAAAAGGAACATATTCGATATCATCCCTACCGGTCAAGCAACTCGTGATGGCGTCCGTTAAATTAACGTAGGGATGATTTTAACTTCACCATTTGGAACTATTGGTCGTATATAGGCTATGCCATGGCCTTTGGATGTTAAATTCAATCCAATTTAGTCTCTGGTGGAGAGTAGTTTCATTGGCAACCATTCCACATCTTCTAATCGTTTTATAAGGCATACATTATGATTTTATTAAATTTGTATTATCCTCTAGTACAGTTTAAATGTATTTTTGGTAGAATTGGTAAATAAGACGTTCTATGCAGATGACTGTCAGATTTGCAGATCAGATTGACACCAGAACGAAACAAGACTTGTAGCATATCTTGATCCGAATAGGTATTTGACAGGAAATGTCATTTAGAATTTGCATCAGTGAAATCAATTGAAATTTTTGGTTGATACCACTGCTGGTGGACGTTTCGTCCCCGAGGGTATCACCAGCCCAGTAGTCAGCACTTCTGTGTTGACACGAATATCAATTATATGGTCATTTTTTTTTAATTCCTGTTAACAAAATTATAAATGATTCGAGATACTAAGAATTTTCTTATCCCAGGCATAGATTTCCTTAGCCGTATTTGGCATAACGTTTTGGAACTTTGGGTCCTCAATGCTCTTCAACTTTTTACTTGCTTGGCTTTATAACTATTTAAATGTGAGCGTCGCTGATAAGTCTTATGTAGACGAAACGCGCGTCTGACGTAATTACATTATGTGATATAGATACAATGGATAGGCGTTGATTCCTGAAAAAGAAACCATGAGCCCGCTTATCCATAGTATAAGGCATCTGAATATTGTTTTACAAAATAAGATATATTCGAACTTCTTTCTATTAAAATTAAAAATGGAAATGGAGAATGTGTCAAAGGGAAAACACCCCGACAAAGAACATATATATTGCATATAATACATTGTAATAAGTATGTTTCAAAAATTTCTAACAAAAGCCTAATTCTGGTCACATCACGATTTTCTAGCATAGGAATTTTCCCCAATAACACACAAAACAAGAATAAAAAATTGAAAACTAGAAAAAAGGGACAACAAAGAGAATTCAGGGATTCGAATCTAAACAGACAAGTCCGTACCTTAAAGTCACTTATCTGAATTACCATGAAACCTCGTGGCTACCAATTCATACTACAATGTATACGTTTGCCTATTATATGTATATATAAAGGTACAAACACTGTGTGTCTGTTGTACCGATGCATATCATATATTCATTTATATATATAAAATATACACTTAAATCGTAACCGATTGGTAGCCCATAGGTTTCGTCGATATGTTGATGTCAGTAACACGTAACATAATTCATGGATGGGTTCGATTCCCAGGGAAGACATATAGAAATTTCAAAATTAAAGGTTAGTTTTTAAAGCAATTCCATTAGTGAGCAGAAATCAGTAAATTAGTCAATTCAAACTTAATGACATTAGGCACACAAAGGAAACAAAAGAATATAACATGGTGAGCCCATTTCAGCGACTGATTTAGGAAGCGTTGATTCTAGAAAAAGAATCCAATGCAAATGCATAGGCTGAGATCACCACGATGGTTTAAAAGTCAGGTATCTTTGATACCTATTTGGTCCTCTATGAGCTTCAGCTGCGTACATTTACCTAACTTGGCCATGTACACGTTTTAATTCAAGCGTCAGTTACGAGTCTTTTGTAGACGAAACGCGCGTCTGGAGTAAATTCTAAATCCTAAATCCTTGTATATATGATTAGTTTATTGTATAGACTTATTTGTCAATAATAGAATATGGCTAGAACAAGGGTTGTATAGAACACTCTATTTTAAATAATGAGTTGAAACACAGTTTTATAGATATTTTTCACAACTAAGGTTTCAACCCAATATGATACCATTTAAATGAAAGAAGATTATGACATGCTAGTAAGCTAAACGTGTATGTGATGTTTGTGATATTTAATAAGTTCAGTTCATGGACCTACATAAAAAGGGGAGTAATCCCAGTCTGAAGATGTTGTTCTGACAAACAAATCTAAAAAATTGTGTATAAATATAAGACATATTCTTATTGGTACGATTCACGTGAGTTTTATAATCAGTGTACATATACCGTGTCAAATTTCAAATAAAATATCAAAGTATATACCTTATAGAAGCGTCAAATAACTTGACCAGGAAATTTGTCTTGCAGACTTAGAAAATGTTTTATTCTCAAGAATAAAATGTGAATAAGAGAAAAGAAAATATAATCAATTTAATAGGTCTGTGGTAAATGTTTAGACCAACATAATTTTTTTAAGACAAGTAAAAATTAAAATAAATACAGTACTTACAAAATCGCTAACCTATTACAGCATACAATTTTCAATTTACTTTCTTTTTCGCAATTAAATGCATAAAATATGTTTGAGATCAATGGCTCTTATCGGAAAACAGCTTCTATGTATGTACAATATTGAACAGTTGGGCAAAATGACAATTAGTTAGTTCAAATTAGTCATGTAGATAGTGTTTTTTCATGTTTGACAACTGTTATATGCAAATAAAATCGTACTGCATCATATGTTGACATGTTCATTTAAATCAATTTTAAAACATTACTATAATCACAAATCCTTAGTTTGCAAGGAATGTAATCACTAATAAAATGTACGAGTAAACATCACTAAAGACGAAATTTTAAAAATACATATGTGTAAGCTCAATACAAATTAAAAGTCTTGATGGGGTTTACATAATAGAGAATAATGGCAACAGCTATACAGACTTTTTTTTTAGAATACTTAAATATAAAGGATAAAAGATAAAGGGCAAAATGTAAGTAAACAATTGACAATTTTTTTCCCAGAAAAAAGTGCTGTATCTACCCAATATTTCCTTATTTTCCAATAACAGTCCTTATTTAAAAACCTATGAAAAGTGTTTTTAAACTCAAACAGTCAATTTGAACACGTTTGGTGTGGCAATAACGGGGGTCATTAACTGCTCTCTGAATTACAAAAAAAAGTCCACATTACAAACATGAAAATGTAAACGATTTGTTGTTTCTGTGTCAAATAAGAGAGAGGAAAAGACGAAAACTGGAATTATCACGTGTTACCGTATACAAAATGAAACATTATGCTTAAATGCTAAAACTATTGCTATGATCTACAGAGGTCTTATTCTACAAATCAGAATCAATAGAAACTGTTTAAATACAAAATATTTTGGGTTAATCTAAGAATCTATCCGTCTTTAAAATTGTGATCTCGTTCTGTAATGTGCTTAAAGATACAAAGAAAAATAGCTAATACGATTAATAAACTGCTAGGTAAATAGCCTTACTTTGATTTTTACATACTATGATCCGTGTAAGATTTGTTCAGGTACACTCGGACTGCAATGGTCATTCTAAAACTAGATGTACCTCATTCACCAGCCAAAATTACTTATTAATGCAATATGAGAGAATAATTTTCTTTTTAGTTATTCATAACCTGTCTAAAGTTAATTTTTAGCTTGAGCTCTTTTTATGACCTCACTGTTTCACCTAACATTTTGAGGGATATTTTCAAACTTTTTCAATTTAAAGGACTGACATTCGGTTCTTTATACGCCCGTTTACCGGAAGTATTTGGTATACCGTTGTCCGTCCGTTGTCAACATGTTTGACAATAACGTCAAAACGCTTTAACCAATACGCATGAAATTTTGGCGAATTGTTTTTATCAATTCATGCGAATTTCCTTTTGATTTTATACATTTTACATTTTAAGTTTCCAAGTTTCAGGGGTTTATATTCATTCAAAAAGAAGAATGTTTAGCAATGTAAACAAGATACCATGTATTTACAACAACTCGTTTGCGTTACTTTCTCAAAATAGTGTTGTTCATATTCTATTTTGATTATCATCTATACACATGATACAGTCTTCATCATTTAGACAAATATTCACAATGAAGATATAAGAGATTTCAACTTAAACGATTTCGGAAGTTTTTTTTATATAGGTTACATGTTTCAGTAACTGAAACCTCTCGAATATTTACTTATTTTTTGTTAATACTTTGCAATTAAAATTTACTGCAATTGCAATCACACAGATTGAAATGAAATATCAAATATATATAGAACAATGGTTACAAACAATATAAATATACAATCGAACGATAGTTATAAAAGAAAACAAAACTGTATGATAACCTCTCTTTCGACTGGCATGGTTGATTTTTTTACTTATTTTCACAGCAAATATTAAGTTTATTGTTGGTAAAAGACATGTTTTGTCATGTTTAATTAATTGCTACCTGTACTGTCCGAACTTGGTTTTCATATTTTTCATTTTCATAAAATTATGTTAATATATCCTTCATTTTCATCAACTCGTCGGTCATTTGTTAAATAGCTGATAAATTGATTTGCTTTCATCTTACATTACTTTCATATATATGAGTTGATAATAATATTTGTTCATAAGTCCTTTAGGGTTTTGCTTTCCTTTTTGTTTTGGGGTTTTTGTTTCGCAATAACAACGTTTTGACTCCTTGTGTTTCTGTCATTAAATTTCCGATATAAATGTCTTTATTACTACTTCTGTCTAATAAAAAGACTTGTCTTTTGTTGGCGATCTTCTGGAAAGATTTATATGTTTTATTTTTTATATGTATTTTGTTTTGTGCCAAATATTTTTTTCTCTTTTTCACTTGTTGATTTCAAACAGTGTCTCTTGTGTCTTTCCTTTTTTAATTCAAATATTGCTTTTGGTCTAGACCTGTAAAACGAGTTTTCTTTGTCATATTTTTCTTTTTTCTTTTTGCTTGTGGTTTTGCAAAATTTTATATGATATACCATTGTAGCATCTCTCAGTTCTGGTGGTTTATAAATACCAGTAAAATATTACTGGTTCCTTGTCCAGATCTTAACATATTGCTATTTTAGAGCCTTCCAATACAAACCCACAATGTACAAGGTGTGATTATTATTCACAATTTCCGGTCTTTAAACATTCTTCTCAAACGCTCGTTATAATTAGATTTTCAATGACTGGTTTTTAATCATTTTTCAGTTTTTCTTCTCTTGAAACCTCGATTTATTGTGAAAATGTTGATATGTTTGTTGGTCTGGTTCATAGATGTTTACATAAAAAAAACTGTAGGTTTCCTGGTTGAATTGTTATGCAGTAGTAAGCCAAGCCTGCGTGTTGAAAGCAGTACTTTGATCTGTACTTTTTTTATACACTGTGACTTGATGTATCAATTGGCACTCAAACCACATCGTCCTTGTGATATAGTATTTCCGAATCAAATGTGTTTATTTATATTTTTGCCTAGAACGGGATATTTGTTCTTTGGTCGAATGATTGATTGTCTGTTTACTATCACATGACAGCCTATCTTTTTATGTAAATTGGCATGATGGGTTTTGATTGAGAAAGTTTTAAATACAGGACTTGTTTTCGTAGCAAACATGAGGTTTATTGTTCTTTAAAAGAAAACCGGGAGTTTTCCATTTGTTATGCATTGCTACACAAACTTCTCAAAGTTTGTACTATTTCAATTTGGTAATATTTCCTTTTTTTTTATCAACTCTTCAATTTTCTGGTTTGGATGACTGTGGCTTTTAGAAATTCTTTTTTTCTTCTAAAATGCAATATTTGGGAAAAGGCAGATATATTTGGACACTTGGGCTTTTCATATTTCACTTATGTCATAGCATTGCACTTGTATGCAAGGTTCATGTTTGCCTTAATATATATATACATATAGCCTATTAAAGCCAATAAGTTTTATAGCTTTGGTATGTGTTACACGAGTAAAAACATATATTTTAATTATCATATTGCCAGATAAATTTGTACTCCATTCTCAATTGTATTCTTCAATCCATCTATCCAATTCCTTATAATTTAATTGAAAAACGTATTTTATTTATCTGGAAATATACATAGCCGCAAATTCACTATTGATAATTTATTTTAGATGGTTGACTTTATCTATCTTTTAATTCTTTTTTTTTTAACAATTCTAACAGCAACAGCATCAACAGCAACCCTGAGTCTCGCTTTCTGTTTGGTCAGAATCACCTTCTAATTTACTGACATCTTGGAGTTCAATATCCGAATTCGTTAATAGTCTTGCATTTGAGTTATAAAAACTCATTCTAAATGAAGAAAAATAATTTATAGGCTCTGGTTGTGTATCACATGGATGTTGAGCAGTTCTAAATAAGTCATGTTCACGATTATATTGACTCATTCTAAATGCGGGAACATGCATGTCTTTTTGGTTCAATTTGGCTTCATTGTTTCTGCTTGTGGAAGGTTTATGCTCGGGACGGTGTCCCCCTGTTGTCGAACCATACATGATTATTTGGTTATTGGCCATGGAACTCGCAAGTCGTCCTAAAAAGAAGACAAATGAGGAAATTCCATAGGATATCTTATGACGGCAAAATGTACATGCCTGATCAACGTTAGAACATGTACCAAAACGGTGGGTTTTCAATTGTAAAGAAAAAAATATTTTTGCTCTGATATGCCTAAGCCGGTTTAATGTCGTTTTGTATAAATATTTAGTATTATCGGTTCACAGTCTCAATACAATGGTGTCTAGATATTTTATTTATCATACAAATGTCAAAATAAGTTTTACAACAATACTTATGGTCAATAGAATTGATTTGATAAAATTTTAATAGCACCACCCGTTAAACGGTGAATTTAAATTCGTCCGAATTTAAAACATTCTATAAATTTACTGTTTTTTAATTTGGCCTTTTAAAAATGTTTTGATTCGAGCGTCACTGATGAGTCTTTTGTAGACGAAACGCGCGTCTGGCCTAAATATAAAATTTTAATCCTGGTATCTTTGATGAGTTTACTCATAACCTATCTGCATGGATAAATAAGAGGCAAGTAAAAATGTAGACTTGGTTTGCTCGTAGTAACTAATTATTTTCTGTGCGATACAACATTAAATAAAGATAATAAAACATTACAAATATCTCTCAACAAACAAACATCTAGCTGTTCTACATTAAATCATTACAATAAAATGCAAATGATATACTATGCAAAACGTGTCGTACTTAGAAATTACTATGAGCATCTCGATACATATTATTCAAGTATCGGACTTATATACGACTAGAGAACCCCACCCAAAATACCCGTGCATTACTTACCAAAGACGTATTTAAGAATTGAATGCCTCTTTTTGTAACTTTTTTTGGGTGTCAAAGCGTTGACCGAAGTACATTTTGTATGAAGCGCGGATGCGCTTCTTTCTAAAAATGTGCGCACGGTCAATGCTTTTACAACCCTATGAAGTTACAAAAAGAAGCATTTAATACTTATATTTTTTTTTTTAGCTATGATCATGAAAACACGAATTTTATAATTGTTTTTTTTTAATTCACATGTGCACTTTATTGTGGAACCACGTGTTATCATGAATGAAAAGTTTTATTGAGTAATGCAATTGCTTAAGGAATAACACGTCATGTACACTTAGCCATTCAGAATAAAGTATCATAATGAAACATACATCTAATGTAATTATATATCGATACTAATCAAACTAGTTAAACAAACTTGTTCTACAAATTTGTTCTGCGAACCTGTTCCACAGCTACTAAAGATAGAAATAGATAAGGGAAAATCTAAATATAACGGAATAGAAATAAATGTGTAAGTGACACAAATTATTAAGTTTATCGGTGACTATTCCTCTTGTTGATTGTAGATGAATACTTGAACTTGAAATAGACCCGCCTAGTGGCGGGACGTCTTCTCTTTATCTAGAGAATCGTTATAATTTCATACTTTATACTTGACATAAATATTAACTAACACCAGATGGTATATCTTAATGTTTGTAAAACTTCCTAGGTCAAGGTCAAGGTCAAACACTTTGGTTTCAGTTGACAACTCCATGGCCTATTTATATGGTATAGTTCATGCCAGCTCTATATTTTGAGAACCGCTATGATTTCGAAGTTTATACTAGACATGTTTAATAGTGTATACGCATTGACTGGGTATGAGTTGAATATTAAGTCTATTGTTTCCGAGGTGCAACTATTGTGTTGATGCGTAGCCGAGGGCATTAGTTGAATCCGGGGGGACAATAAACTTACTATTCAACAAATTTCCAGTCAGCAAGTGTTTTATTATACCGAAAGAGACTACAGACAATAACTGTCGGGGCTAGATCAACTATCGTAATATAAAAAGCGGAAACACAACTATACTGTTTCACGTTGACGTTATATACAGTCTGAATTCTTAGGCTACGTCAAGTAATGACGTGAACCCTGGCTAGATACAACAGGTAGAACGCGACGTCTGAATTCCTGCGGCATTCGCAACATTATCCGATCCGGTAGCTGCATTTGACATTCCATGAAATATAATGACACTTGCGGTCAAATAGTTTCAGCAAGGTCCAATAGTTGGAAACTATAGACCGGTCCAATAGTTCAATACTTGCAATTTGAAAAATAATGAAACTATAACTTGCTTATTTTATATAGAAAATGATAACTGAGGTGTATTAATTATCACTAGAGGGCGTGTCATAATGTACATCTTCTTAGGCCTACTATAACACTTTAACTAAAATATATAGAATACAATCACTTGCACCACATAAAAGAGCTTTATATCAGCTAATCAGTATATTTTTTGTACCACACGTTCTTACAGTAAGGCCCACAGAGAGATGATGTCTAGTTTACAGCTATTTCTAATCTTATATGCATCGCTTATCGACAACAGCGATCATTGTTTTCCAAAATTTTACAACAAATGTATTTATATCGAATTGGAATGGATGTTTGATTAGAGACAAGCAGGATAGAACATAATCTCAACTACAAGGAAACAAATATTTTACCGTTTTCGGCATCCTCCATCTGCGGATGATAGATGAATGAAATTGTAACTAGTTCTAACAAAAGTGGTTCTTATTCGTAATAATTTTATCAATGTGTCTCATTCAGGTGTTGACCTTTATTCGGCGTTTTGACACACATTTACATTTTGTTTTTGTTCTTATTTTGTAGATATTATAAATAGTTATACTGAATATTAGGGTCGACATTTGTTGTGACTGTCACTTTGTTTACATGTTCGTGATTATACAATACAGTGTTTTGACGTTGTGTGATAGTGGCGTGACAGGAGAGAGATATTTGTGTGGGTCAAATTAAAATAATAGCTCTGTTATATCAGTGAAATTTCAGCTAACTATAATACCGGATTTAACTCATCATTTTATATATAAAGAAATGTCTGTCCCAATGACATACACAAGTTGTTTCCATTCGTTTCATCTGTACGGGCTTTTGATTTTCCTTTTTTATAGATAAAAAAAATCACAAAAGTACTGAACACCAAGTAAAATTAAACATGGAAAGTCCATAATCAAATGGCAAAATCAAAAGCTCAAACACATTAAAAGAATGGATCATATTCCTGACTGGGTATAGGCATTTCTTATGTAGCTTTGTTAATCCTTGCTGAGAGTTGCAAAGGTTCTGACGATATCAACTTGATACAATACTGCATTTATATTTTGTTTTTGCTTCCGAATGTGCTTAAAGTTTTTCATTACTGCAATTCTGAAATGACAGATACCGTTTCGTTAATTTGCATTATAATGCGTTAACAGTGTAAAACGCCACACATAATGTTGGTTATTTATGGCATTTGTCAATACGACGCAAATGAAAACAAGTGAAAGGGAACAATTTGTGTTCTAAAGTGTTGATAGTACCATATAGTATATTGCACGGAATGTATCGATAAGTTATCACATTCACAAAACGAAGCAGAAGTCCCTAACGGTTACAATTTCGGAGACTTCGATACTGGTTCTGGGTAAAAAGGGTCCAAATTAGAAAAAAAATGAATATAAATAAACAATAACTAAGCATCAATGCACGTGGCGTTCTACGCGGTGTGAAATGAGTTTTAAATGATGTGATAATTATTCCATTCTTGACCTTTGAAAACAATTTGTGTTTTTTTTAAGTACGGGAATTCCAAGAGGTGACTGAGGAACAGATATGTGGACAATAAAGTCCCCCGAACGTCATCTAATCCACAAACGGCATTCTTATTCCAAGTTGATATCTATGGCAACATCTGTTTAAGGTTCCATAGGTGACCTGATGCGTGGCAAAATGGTTGACTCTTTCGAATATACCCTCATTTTCGAGCAGCAGTCCAAGATATACTGATCTTCATTACGAATGCCCTTTAATAAAAAGACCTTTCTATCGTTTCCACAATTCATTTGTTTTCGTCCTGCAAATGGATAAAATTTTTGACACCGAAAGTTAAACAACACAGAATCAATCCATATAGTATGTGACGGGACAGACCGACGTAAATGCGAGACCTAAACCGTTTGATGACATACTTGTACATCTATATAAAGTTCTTCTTCTATTATAGTAGCAAGGGAACTGCACATTTTCACGTGATAATGTAACTAGATATAAAATAAATGGAAATAAATACACTGCAAAGAAATATGTATTTGCATTGATCATGCTTTCATAAGCATCCTGTAAAAATTGGATCAATATTCAATCCTACAAACAAAAATGGTATTTAACCAAAAGTTGCTCAAAGACAATTTCTTTACAAAATGAATGACTTCTTTTTTTTTAATTAAATTGAAGTATTAATATAAAACAATGGTATAAAAACAAATACACAAAATGTTTGTTAATTCATAAAATAACACAACTCTGTATGCAGCAACATTTTTTACACGATTGAGTTAGAGACACTGTTTTGTCGGTACTTTCAAGTAAAGAGTCTGACTCGTTAGTACATCTTTTTAATTGCATAGAAGTGTTATCGAAGTGAAATGTAGGAATGTATTTATCTTGATGGTCATCATCATTGTCTTCGTCTGAGCTGTGTTCATTGGCGTCTAATTCTTTGCTCAGGCCATCCATTGAAGACGACTTGCATGAGTGTCTGGAATTTTAAAAAAGACGTTTACAATGATGCATGATATAGACATAAGTTAAGAGATTTTCAATGTCATAGGGTAAACATTGCAGAAACAGATGAAAGATCATCACATTGAAATGTGTAATCATTTAGCATGAGACTGTCCTGGAGGGTATGCAGATCATGTTCTACAAGTGGCACCCGTCGTGGTGCTCATGTTATAAAAAATCCGGTAAATAGTCTAATTCGGTATGCTTCCTTGTGAGCAGCAACCCTATATCAAGAAAATCATGATAAGAAATACAAGCACGGGAATATCGTATCAATTCGGATATATATATACCCCGTATGAAGGTGTTGTTGGAATGTTGCTACATGAAAATAGGAAGTTCACAATTGGAAAGCTGAAATCATTACTTCTGTCGTAAAGTTTTGTTTTAAACCGACCCTCATTGTCAATTTCTAGATGTAAGTCAAGATAATAAAAATAAGAAATAAGCGAAAAAGATCATCAAAACAGGGTATGGCTTGTTCAACAAAGAAAAAAATGACTGTAACAAGTTAGGAACATGAACTTTGTTCATTTATTGAAATCTTAGAGCTTTTGATTTTTCATTTGATTATGAACTTTCTGTTTGTGCTTTTGATTTTGCTAGTTGATTAGTGACCTCCCATTTTGAGTTTTCTTTGGAGTTTGGTACTTTTGTTATTTTTCTTTTTGCTATGTCTTCTATGTTTATTTGAGAGTTATGTTCTAAGGCATGTTTCTCATACAATATTTGTTTGATACCCAATTCGCTTAGAAAATTTTATTTTTGTGAAGTTTCACTTAATTAGCAATTGACAAATGAGAATACACACTAGATCAAAAGAGTATATACAGCTTTCCGTAGCAGGTGCTATACCACCATTGCTTGTCTCTATAAGCATTTGTTTAATTTGCTTTATTCGAATAATTGTACAGAATTTTTCAACTAAAAAAGCAAAGTTGTATTCAGTTCTTTACTGAAGACAAAATTTCACTTAACATTTCATTGTATAAACAAAAATAACATCAATGGAAGTTAATTCTTCTGTACATGTTTAAGTAACCGTGTGACCTCAAATTTCCTATATATTCTATAGAAACACACAAAAAGTGTGCTTTGCAACACCCAACATATATGTTTATGACTTAGCTTTTATTTTACTGCAATGAAATGTAGAATAAATTTCCGACAACTGTTTTATTCAAGGGAATATTTTTATCGACACTTTTACACATAGAATTTGTAATTTTCATGTCGAGCGAAAAATGTTATAAACAGCGTACAAAACCTTTAACACTTCTACAAAATGCCATTTATTGCAGTAGCTTCCATATAATTCGTTGGTACATATATAAAGGGAATTATCTGATATGGGCTTTCTGTATTTAAATTACCCGCCCTTAATAATGGTAGATTCATTTTTCGTAACTTTCTTTTTTGTTGCATTTTTTCTCGTCTAGCAATTGAAAGGAATATTTGACTGTTGAAGTTTAATATGCAAACTTATTTCCGTCACTAGGCTTATCTTTAGTTATTGACTTACCCTGTTGACATAAAATCAAATGTCATTATTATCAAAATAAACAGTAAACGAATGCGCGTGACATCTCATGTGACGAATGAAGTGAGTTTGTAGAAACAACTGTGTGCACGACATAAAACGGAAAAACACTTAGGATTGTGTATAAAAACACTTATACTGTATACATTAAGTTACATGTATGTACAGGACACTTAACATTTGACATCATTTAAGTATAAAGTAAATCTTTTTCTAATATTTACAAACATTAATACAATCGCGTGTTCGACTCGCGTACTTTCAGGGAATGTTGTACTATATACACAAATGATATATATACAATCGGTTTGAATTATTATTCTTTCATCCCTGAAATTCAAAGTCAGTTTGAATTGACTTAAATCTCATGGCTCATGTAACATCATCTATCAGGACAGACACTTAAGGATTTTCTACCCCAGGAATAGATGCCATGAGGTGTATTTCTGGTAAAACCATTCTGAATTTTGTGTCTTTATTACGTTTCAAACTTGTACTTATTTGGCGGTTTTAACTTTTCTATTCGAGCGTCACTGAGCTATCATTAAAACCACGTTTAACCTACCATTTGTCTGTTAAATTTCCTTTACCAACATGACCAAGTCATGAATATGACAGTTGTTATCACATAGCCCGTTTCCTTCTATGTTAGCGTTTGTTTGAGTTGCAATTCAGTATGTCTGTCTTTCCCTTGCTTTCCTCTTAATGTTGATGTGTTACAGTCCACTTAACATGGAAAATGATACTATCTAACGTCAGGTTTAAGTTTTTGGTTAAGGTAGTTTTTGATTAAGTTGAAATCTAATCAACTTGACACTTATTACACATGTTACCTTTGACAAAATGTTTCTTATCTTAAGGGCATACGATACAGTAGAGATCCCTCGTTGATTTTTTCTTACAATTTTGATAGAAGGTCAATTTCAATGTGTACTTTTCAAAAATGCAAAGAAAACAGTACCTTCATGACTTACTTTTTGAGATAATTTGGTTCGAAATTTGCATATTTGGAAGAAAATCCCTGAAATTTCATAAATTATGACTTTTAAAGAAAGTAACAATACTTTTGAATGAAAAGTCATAACTTAACCGGTTTTTTTGTAAAATATTCCCTTGATCCATGGCATCAACATGCTGAAAAAAGTTTAAGGTTAAATCAAATCATCATGTTCCGGATTTAGATTGCTATATCCGAAATAAAGAAATTGAACATATTTTTGCGTCTTTTCGGCAGTGCAGAAAAATATTTGATCTTTGATTTTTTCCTGAAATTTTGGCGGAGTGTTCTTGAAACAGTACTTGATTGATTGCAAAAGAAAAAAATTGGGGTCCATGTGCTTGTTTTTTCAATAAAAGCCATACACCTTAATTTTTTACGACGTCTGTCAGTATGGCGCTAAATTACGTTAAATTTAGTTTTAATGGCAACAACGTCGTGTAAGCATTCCCGCCGTACACGAGTTTGCAGGTGTTTTTCAAAGCGTTGATACTTATCATAAAAATTTATAAGATGGTAAATCATAAAATGAAAAAAAAACATTTGTGCTAAACATTTACGAAACGAAATTTGGACAGGAACCTTTTCATAAAAAAAAAGACTATAAAAAAGAATTCTAGCAGATTGCTTTGTCAGATGTACGGCAAAAAAGAAAATCTGATTGAAATAAAGGTGCATCTCCGTCCGAGATTAGTTCTAAATTGCTTCATGAACTGTTAGAGGATAGACAACTTTATTGACATCACAAAATGTGAACCAACTATAAATTAAGTGAGGCGATACCTTAAATTGACAACAGTATAACCCTCAACAATGACAAAACCGATACCGTATCGTCAACTTTAGGTCTCGACGTACTTTGATTTTTATTTTATTTTTACATTCAAAAGATAATCATCTTTCAAATTTAAATTATAAGCAGTACTTCTTGTTTTATAATACGAGCTGTTTTGTGCAATTTAACTCATGCCATTATTGCCTCAATCGACCGAAAATGAAGTTGTAATGTAATATTTCATAGGAAGTGCAGCAGCCGGTATAAGAGAATAATATTGAAAGATGTCTTTATCAATAGATAAGTTACATAACCTTTTTTTACGGCGTATACGTATGAATATTGGCGTACTTGTTTGTCTAGAAGTAGAGCTATATTGAAAACAATTTGTTCGTCTGTCCGATCGTCTAATTATACGACGAGTTTTAACGTGTGTACACTTTCTGATCTGTCTGTCTGCAATTAGTGTAAATTTGCCGATACTTCAATTTTTATCTCTCAATACATTGAAGTATAATAGGGACGTGCTTATACATGCAAATAAGAAGACGTGGTATTATTACAAATGAGGCAAATCTCAATCAGAGACCAAATTGCTTAACGACTATAGGACATCGGACGGCCTTCAACAATGAGTAAAACCCATACCGCATAGTAAGCTATAAAAGGCCCCTATACATGACAAATGCAAATCAACTCAAACGGGAAACTTACGGCCTGATTTAAGTAGAAAACAATGAAAAAAATACAAATATGATGACCAATACCAAAAGACACCATTTAATTACAAACCCTTTTAACAGCATGTGAACGTGCGTTTTCTTGTTTTGGTCTATTACATCCAGTTTCATATACAAAAATAATACATCCAATTAAACAAACTAACGTGTGACAATTCTGCATCTATTGGTAATATTTTGCTTAAATTCAAACCAAAAACGGCACCAATATTTTTTTTGAAATCTTTTTAACGGACTTTTATTGACAGTTTTTCTACATACACATACAATATAATATGCTTTTAAAATATCAATTAAAATCGGCAATTTTTTTTATGTACCAATTTCAAGTCCAGAGCAGGATGAGACAATCTCTTTTTTATTATTTTATTTACGAATAGGGATGTTATACGACCTTGTCCACCAATGAGGGTCTCGCACATGCAGTCGGTTTTGTTATTTCATTGATAGTCTGTTAAATTTGGCCTTACAATGTACAATGACAATGTTCCGTAAAACTTGGAGGCTGCCAAATTCTAAACAAGAAAAGAAAAAAAGACACAAACTTAACTATTTTGATTCTGATATTTTTCAGTTCAAGATAGTATTATTTACTTCGAATTCATTATCAATAAATGAAAATAACTGTTCTCGTCATGAAAAATATTGCACAGCTGTACAACACTCCGTAGTAATGACTTTTGTGTATGGATTTCAACACCAGACCCGATTCGGCCACCCTATAACAATAGATTTTGTTAAATTTTTACTCATTAATCACGGGTTCATACGTTTTCTCATTTCTATAAGTTTCATTAAAATGACATTTGGATGTCATAAATGTGTAATTAAATATTTGCCGCTGGACGTTAAGTAGCTACCAATACTCATAATTAGCTATTGCAGGTCGTTATGTTCCGAATTGTGTTTTTGGGCCGTGCAGTTTTGGCAGTTATTCAGTGCCAGACTAAAAAGCTCCACAATTCTTCTTCCGTCTTTCCATGTCAGTACTCTCTTCCGTGTCTAACACCATTTCATCAATTTCGTCATGCAAAATTGTATTTGATTTATTTTTGTACATCTCAAGTATTTCCTTTAATCTAACTGCTCTTCGGTGGGTTTCTTGATTTTTTAGAAACGGCATGGCCACTTTTTTAGCAGGTATTTTTTTTAAATTCGCGCAACCGAAATTAATGACGTCAGAGAATATTCCGCGAAATATGACTTATTCTAAAGCGACGTCGCGAAATGTTAACGTTCTTATTAGAAACATCGCAAAATTACAACGTTCTGGTTACCAACGTCGCGAAAACAACACGGACAGTTTTGAAAACGTTATTATCTGCCCCTGCTACTGTATCGTATTCCCTTAATGCCAAGTCAGAGTTTGACCCCAATTACACGGTCCAATGAATGTAGAAACTGAAAGTGCGAGTGTACTAAGAACATATTCTTGTTTTACCATTCTTGTTATCGGTTGAATTAAGATATATTTGAGTAAAAGGCCTTTTCAAATATAAAGTTTCTTTATAGCTTATTAATAACGACACTGATGTAACAATAATATTTGTTCCATACTTCCCGAAAAGGGGAACCATACATATTCCATGTATTTAGCATTGGTACCATTGGTTAACCAATTTTCATATAGATTCTGTTACGTCGAATTAGAAGCGCATTTGTACGTTTCTTGATCTTCCACCAAGGTTATACTTGAAGTTGTTTTTGAAATACGTATCAATTCGATAATGCCACAACCCAACAACACATTGTTTGCAGGGTTTCTGGCTTGTTAATGTGTACATCTATAGGCCTGGTAGTTTAATGGCCTATATGATGAAAAACAACAGCAATCTGAAATGTTCTGGATTTGCCTGTTTTTTTTATGAGATCAGACAATAATACATTGTCGCTATTAAGTATCCAGAAACCGGTTAGGTTGCCTTACTTACACTAACATCCTGAATCAAAGTAAATCGACTTCTTTTGAAAGTAACATTAGTCCTGTTAAAATACAATAACTCATAGCAAATTGTAAGACAAAGATTTTTTAAATAAGGGCAGTACGTCTGTACTTCTTCTTCAATGTGTCTTCCTATAACGGTTACAACGATAGAGCTTTCAGTTGTTTATGGACAAACTTTTTTTCTATTCTGCCAGGACATAATACACATTTGCATATATACATAAGTACTGGTCTGTTGAAAACTTTGTCACGTTAAATAATGTAAATTGTTATCTTTGAAAAGATTGTCAATAATAGGATTGACAAAATGGTGTCAGCAATTCCTTGTATCACTTTCCTTATTTTTAGCATATGTTCACTATTTGAAGCTGAAACAAAGAAAAGACTTTTACTTAACGATCCTGATGCTCTCTTGCACCGTGTTGAAATGCTTGAATCGAAGGTACAGGATTTAACCAGACAGCTGAATGAGGAGAAAATAAGTTCTCAAGGTAACCATTAACTTTCAATATTAATCAATGTTAAGTCAATAATTGGATTATAACTAAAATGTATCATGTGATTGTATTCTATAAGACACAACAGCAAACAAAAATGAAATAATGACTTCATTTCTAATAAAAGCTTGACAATAGTATCAGTGTTATTTAGTTAATTTCAAACAAATGTTATTACGACATCCATAACAATTTTAAAGTTTTGTTTGTTTAAATATAACATTCATTGTTGTGAAAGTGAAACGATTTAGAGAAGTTGTGGGTTCTTTTACGTTTTTTTCTGATTTATTTGTTTTGATGGCGTTCAACCTGATATATAGAGAATATCATATGGCGTTTTCAATATCGCATCTGCTCGAGGGATTATATTGTTTGAGGGTTGATACGGTGTGTGATATTGAAAAAGCCATATCATATACACTTTATTTTATACAGATATCTCAAGTAGATGTTTTTTATGTGACATGGCGTCATACAGATAAGGAGGTTTGAAATGATGTCATACAGATTATGGGTTTGACATGACGTCATACAAATTAGGGCATAGAATACCTTAGCCGTGTTTTGTACAACTTTTTGGAATTTGGATCCTCAATGCTTTTCAACTTTGTTCTTGTTTGGCTATATAACTATTTCGATATGAGCGTCACTGATTAGTCTCATGTAGACGAAACTCGCGTCTGTCGTACTGAATTTTAATCCTGGTACCTTCGGTAACTATATACATACTTCCTGACTTGGTACAGACATTTTCTGATGTAGAAAATGGTAGATTAAATATGGTTTATGACTAGCTATACCTCTCACTGACAGTCGCATTTAGTTCCAAGGGACGCAATAAAACTTTCAACAGCATAAAAATCTTGTATTGGAAGTTCTAAAATAACCCTAGATTTAAAAAAAAGAAAAAGAAATAAAGATGAAGTGAGACCCACTTGGAGTCATACTGTTCGGGTTTATGTATATTGTGCTTAATTTACATAAACCGGTATATGTTCATATATCCCCTTACAATTTTAAACATTGATTTACACAAACAAATTGGTCTTCTGCAATCGGTTTTTGAAAATTACAATTATTTTCTCAAAATTTAAACAATGAAATTGTCGTTTACCATAAGATTTATGGATTTCAAAGGTTTCTTTTACAATGTTACTTTGACAGCAACAATAATGTAAATGAAAAGAAGTTGACATGACTTCTCCGTCCAATTTTCTTTTGAATGTTTAGTATTTGACATGATAAATAAATGGGTAAAAGAGAACAGAGGCTAATATTTGAAACTAAGTAAGAACCACTGACAATTTTATGGAGAAAAAAAACGAAGAAAATAAAAATTTCAAATATGTATTTACTGAAACTCTGTCACTTTAGCTTTCGGGAAAGACACGTGTTGATGAGGAAGCTGTTATCTTATTTACGATACAATATTAATCAGTTCACATCACATGATGAAGCAAGGAGAATTAATACAACATGATCAAATGCAACAATGTTAACAAGTGCCATATTTGAAAAGTGGCGAACAATACCAGAAAGATAGTCAAACTCATTGATCGCAAAAATCTGGCAACGCAATGGATAAAAATGAAAAAGACAGACAGACAAATAAAAGTACACAAGATAAAACATAGAAAACTATGAAACCTCCGTACTTTTAAATTGAATACATTTGAGATCGACGTCTTATCTTGAAGAACGCCATGTACATGTTATGCTTGACAGTTTTTGCAATGCTATATTTTTATAAAATATTATGATATAAATACTGTTCAATTTGTTTATATTTCAGGCAGTCAACAAACTTATGTCAGATGGGGTAAGAAGATATGTGGCACCAATTCAACGCTTATTTATTCTGGTACGTGCACTTATAAAAACATTTAAGACGACCAGTTAAATGGATTATTAATGTATGTTATCATAAGATGCATCTAAATTCAAACCCGTATTAGGTGTGTTTTATTTCTGTTCCTTATTATTGTAAAAAAAAAAGGGCAACAGTAGTATGCCGCAGTTCGAAAGTCATAAATCGATTAAGAGAAAACAAATCTGGGGTTCAAACTAAAACCGAAGGAAACACATCAACTATAACATGCATAATAAAAGAGCTTATAAAACATATCTATATACTTAAAATGAAACAATAAAAGTATATCATTCACTTGTCTGGCTACTTTTTAAAAAGTATACCAACATCTATAATAGTTTTAAAGTGAGAGTAGTGAACTTGAAAACAGAGCAGAAAACACTTACAATTTTATATGGGAAAAAGGAAAAACGACGAAAATAAATAGCCCAAATCTGCATCTACTGCAACTCGTGCAATGTCCTTTATAAAAGAGATTCCTTAATACGTTATCAGTATCTTAAATTTCATTCAATCATGAGTTATTGCTTCTTTGTAAACGTCTAGTGGTAAATATGATAGAATATCAAGGACGAAAATCAGACAAAAAAGACTATTAAATATGTAGGTATTTCAAATCGATTGTTAGATTTGTAGTTTTGCTAGTAACAGTCATTAATTGTACACCTCGAATATATCTTGCAACGTTCCTAGACCCGAGAGAGGGTACCTTTTACAGATGCACAGTCAAATCTAACACACATCTAAGCAATGGTGTCATGGTACAACCATTTGAAAAAGATAGGCGACAGATACCAAAAGAAAAAGACCACACGAACCCCACTAAATATTGAAGATGATCTCAGGTGTTCTGGAAGAGTAGGCATATCCTGATGATGAAGAGGTCCAGGCATATTTAATGATTTCATGATATTTGTTTCAAACTTGGCGGCTAACAGATATTTGTTTCAGTCAGACGAGCGTCAGTGTACTTATTTTCTGCTTGTTCAAAATACGACACATCAACTCCATACTCCTTTCAGATTAATCCGGTTGTCCCTTTAAGTAACATTTATGATAGAGATAACCGCTGTTTAGGCATAGACAACAAGTGCAGTATTTCTGAGTTGTTATGAATTATGAAAATAAAGAATGCATAAAAATCACGGGTGTATCAAAGGTTTTCATTTAAAAAAAATATAGGTTCAAACGTGAAGTTAATGTCCTGATTCGTTTCTTTACAATACTTCTCTCATAAAAATTAACACATTTCCTATTCTCAATCTCAATTATTTCATTACTACGTGTGTTCTGTCCACTTGTGTAAAACCCCTACTAGATAGGCGTCCGTTTGACTTTGCTTGCTGTTCAAGTTCGAAGTCACACAGAATGAGGCTGTTTAATCCGATTCTTCATTTATAGGGAGTAAAATCTGTCTTTGTTGTTCTCTCCCTCTTCACGTCAATTAGCCTTGATAAAATAATTTAATGGGTCCACATGCGTTCCTTCCTTATCATATGTTCGATAATTTTTCGGTAGCAATTCAAATTTCCCTGACCTTCATCTTGGACAACCTCTATTACAGGTCCTACCTTTTACATTTATTTTTAATGTGTTTTCGTCCTTAAGATGTTTGAACTATTTGCCGTTAGACGTTGAGCAATCAACAATCCACCCAGAAAACTTGATATCACCCCTAGTTTTTCTTTGGGTACGTGTTTTTAGTCTTTGATTTTGCATTGTGTCTTGTGTACTATTATTTGTCTGATTTTTTTTTCTTTTTATTTTCGATAGATGAGTTTGACTGTCCCATTGATATCTTTCGCCCCTTTTTAATTAGCCCTAAATTGTATTAAGATATAAGGGCCAGATAGAGAAATAGTGACGAATATTATTCAATCCCGTTGAGAATATTTAGGGAATAAAGCTGTTCTTTTTATAAATAAGGAAGATGTTGTCCGTGTTTAGATGTCTGAAATACTTTTAGAAAATTGTATTTATGCCATTTGTTTTAGCTCACATGGCCAGATTAGTCTTCTGGCATTCAAAATTTCATCTGTTTTAACTTGAACCAACCGATGAAGTACTCTAACGTCATATTTGGTCGAAAGTGTATTAAAAAATGTATCTCTTGTTAAAACGAATGTTATAAAATTATAAGTGAATTTGGTTACAGGTCAGGCTGCAGGTACTTCGTATGCAGTGACTGGAGGGGCTGCCAATCCATTGTGTATGGTTCATGAAGTTTTGTGGAGCAATCAACAGACTGAACCATCTATGTCACTACTTCGTGGAGCTGAATACCAGGATAATTTCTGGGGTGCCGGTTCTTTGGATAAGGATGTTCCTTGTGCCGTTTGCAAACCTAAGCATTCTACCGTTTTAATGGTCCCTGGTCGTAATAAATGTCTTCCAGAATGGACTGAAGAGTACCATGATCATCTCTCGAGTAGCTATGAAGGGCATGCGCATACGACGACATTCGTTTGCGTTGATGAAAATGTTGACTTTCTGGATTCGGAGTAGAAAATAATGAGTATAGTTACCTTTTATACGGAGTGAAAGCTCATTGCGAAAGTCTTAAGTGTCCACCATATGTTAATGGAAAACCGATAACATGTGTGGTCTGTTCTCAATAAATAAAAAAAAACTCTTCATATATAGTTGGCGTATGTCATAGCTTTTTGTGCTATTTGGAGTAATCTGTGTAAACTGCAGGTACTCATCAATCGATCATTTATTAAAGTAAAAGGTAAATAACAAAAATCCCGTAAACTAAAAACAGAAAGACTTATAACAAAAGGCAAGATAAAAAAGCTCACATACAGCAAACAAATGCAAAACAAGTCATATTTCTGACACGTGTAAATTATGTAAACAATTGAGGATTAAACTTAGTTATATAGCTAGCCAAATAAAGGCAACAGTAGTATACCGCTGTTTGAAACTCATAAATCGATAGAATAAAACAAATCGGGGTTACAAACTAAAACGGAGGGAAACGCATTAAATATAAGAGAACAGCGACACAACAGAAACACAACATTAAAATGTAACACAACATTAAAAAGAAAGGAGAGAAGAAATATGGCGTCTGTGGTTAGTCGAGGGTATTGACACTCCGATGTTTTTGTGCTAGTTTGAAGTTTTACAGTTCTGTATATGGTTTTTCTTGGACTTTAGAAACTCCAGTAATAATATGTGAGTCTTTCTGAATAATAATTTTGATGCATTTACCAAAGAAAGATACTTTAATAGCCATTTGAAGTTCGGACAAAAGAAAAAAAAACATTCTAAATATAGATATTGGTAGTGACTTAATTGAGAAAATAAAACTCACGGTAGAATAGTTCGAAAACTAGATCGTAAATTGTTTGTAAACAAAGCAAGTCTTATACAATAACTATATATTGTTCATACATAAACATTAAAATATCTCGTAAGCCGAGAATGAAGCAACAACAACAAATTACGAGCTTTGTTTCGACAGCTACTGTTGGCAAACTCTCTGCTACACAGGAAAATGATGACTCTGTATTTAATGACTCAACACCTGCAAAACCAAAATCTGCAAAACGCCCGCATACATGATTATCTAGCGATGGCGATCATGGTTTATGCATCGAAACCGAATTAAATGAGATAAGGAATTCAATGAAAAACATATTGAAAAAAGAAGATGTTAAAATGATTGTCACTGAAACAGTTACAAGCTTGTTTGTCCAAATGAAAAAAGAGATGAAAAAAGAACTTAAAAAAGAAATGATGGTTGAAATTCAAACTAATAAAGAAAAGGTAGAACAGCACTTTAAGTCATAGGTATCTAGATTAAGTAAAAGAATACAGTGTAGAATTTGTCAATGCGAATATCTTAGAAAAAAAAAACGCAAACCTTCACAAAGAAAATAGGCTTTTGAAAGAAGAGATTGAAAATACGGGAAAACGTGCAACCGAAGCAATGGAATTGTCAAACTGGAATGAACAATACTCAAGGAAAAAAAATATTAAAATATTTGACTTTCCAGAAAAAAAAGGGGGAAAGATTGCCTCATAGCTTTTTTCAAGAGATAAGTAAACTGGGTGTAAAAATTGAACCATCAGAGATTGTAGCAGCCCACAGGATACCAGAAAAAAAAAACGGCAAACCTAGACCAATTCTTGTTAAATTTATGCGCATGGAATCGAAAATCTCTATTTTGCGAAATAGAAAACTTATCAATGAAAAGTTAGAAGTTCGCATCTCCGACGATGTTACAAAATTGAACCAAGGGCTACTAAATAGACTATACCTGCATGAGGATGTCACCAGTGCGTGGTATTTCAACGGTCACATATATGGCACTGACAGCAAGGGGGACCGGCATCGTTTTGACATTTATGACAACATAAGGCAGAAACTGAGCTCATAAGAATAGCTCGTATAACGGACCGGTTCTTACATTACATTTATTCAAATTGTTTATTGTCGTTTATTATTTGTTGATATCTTGTAGAAATGTCGTTCTTTTTTTATATTGTTTCAACACCAAAGTGCATTGTAGCCTGTATATTCAGGGAGTGGCATACTTAATTTATTTATTTTACGGAATTTAAGGTCTATTTCCGTATTCGTCTTTAACTTTCATATCCGTTTCAAAACTTCCGGTAGAGAATTTAACAAAAACTGCACATTTGAAATACACATTTTTTAATATTTTTGGTAAGAAGTAATCGGTTTTCAATCTGGTCTTCGATTTAAAAATTTCCGGGCCACTTCACTGATATGAAAAAATACACCGAACACCATCTCCTCCTGGAAATAGAAATAAAATCTGATCTGTTCTCTGTGTGAATAATGAAATATAATTTATGATGAAAGTATAAAAAAACATTGTATACCCCAAGCATTACATTATTGCTATTTACAGTTTATCTACATCTATACAACGGGTTGTCCGATTCATCTGAAATTTTCGGGGCAGATAGATCTTGACCTGATAAACAATTTTACCCCATGTCATATTTGCTCTAAATGCTTTGGTTTGTGAGTTATAAGCTAAAAACTGCATTTTACCCCTATGTTCTATTTTTAGCCACGGCGGCCATCTTGGTTGGTAAGCCGGGTCACCGGACACAATTTTCAAACTAGATACCCTAATAATGATTTTGGCCATGTTTGGTTAAATTTGGCGCAGTAGTTTCAGAGGAGAAGATTTTTGTAAAAGATAACTAAGATTTACGGAAAATGGTTAAAAATTGACTATAAAGGGCCTTAACTCCTAAAGGGGTCAACTGATCATTTCGGTCATGTTGACTTATTTGTAAATCTTACTTTGCTGAACATTTTTGCTGTTTACAGTTTATCTCTATCTATAATAGTATTCATGATAATAACCAAAAACAGCAAAATTTCCTTAAAATTACCAATTCAGGGGCAGCAACCTCACAACGGGTTGTCCGATACATCTGAAAATTTCAGGGCAGATAGATCTTGACCTGATAAACAATTTTACACCGTCAGATTTGCTCTAAATTTGGTTTTTGAGTTATAAGCTAAAAACTGCATTTTACCCCTATGTTCTATTTTTAGCCATGGCGGCCATGTTTTTTTTTATAAAATGGGAATTAAAACACAAACTTTATTCTAGATACCCTAGGAATCAATCAGATGAAGCTAAGTTTGAATTGGTTCAGTAGTTTCAGAGGAGAAGATCTTTGAAATAGTTTACGACGACGACGACGGACGGACGACGACGGACGGACGGACGACGACGGACGCCAAGTGATGGCAAAAGCTCACATTTCCTTTTGGAAAGGTGAGCTAAAAAGGAAGGAGGGCTTTATAACTTTACGAGTTCGAACATTGTGGTTCAAATCTATTCTATTACGGCATACGTTTTACCTCTAGCGAACGCTCTGCCTTATTGTAAAAAGTGCAACTCTAAATTTGTAAACATTTGCTTCAATTTGATCCACTTTGAATCCAGTCGTGAATATGCATGACATATTTGCCACTGGACACAAAGGAGCAATAAATTATCAGCTTCATTTAGTGATTTATAATAATTTGTCCTCAGTTGATTATAGTGTCAAACAGTTTTCCAATTTTTATATATTTCATTTTTATTTACATTTGAATTTTTATGCGTAAAACTTAGCATTTCTTCCATCATTTTTCTCTTTGCATTTAATCTTTTTTTAATATTAAAAAAACGTTGTCGTAGTACACATCAGGGGTTATATTGTATAATTTCAAGCAAAACTAACAGGGGAGGGACTACATCAGAAAAACAATCTTCATTGAGTGGCAATAACTCATATATTGAAGCATACATGCAATGACGGCTCCCTCGTCTAGGTGACAACATTTGCTGTTTGAAGTTTATTTATATCTCAGACTGGTATAATAGTTGTCATAAAAGGGGAAAAAATGATAAAAAAAAAGGTTGACAACAATTTATAAAAAAGATTCAACTTGTATTGAGCGTTTCATTTTTTTTTATATTGTCTTGCTGATCGGTTTTGTTATATTTTTTTTCATCTACAGTAACTATTGTTCTAGCAAAAGTCACAAAAATGTTGTTAAAATCAGCCATGCGACTTATAATTATTTAAAAAGATTAAGCTGACTTTTCTTGTTGTTTACATATTTCAATCATTCAACTCGTGTGTAGATCGTCTTTCCCTCTAATGTTTTTTAAGGTAAAGATAGCGTGGAATTCTCACTGCACCAGGCATCTGATATACATTCCTATTATATTTTGATCGGACAAAGCTGCGTATTTATATAACCAATAAGCCAAACGAACGCACCAATTTAGCAAGGGTATACTGTGGAACGGGAGAGGTCTAGAGATGTAAATATTTCTATACCCAAGCAAATCTTGGTTTTGAAGAAAAGGAGATAAAGGTATACATTAATGCGACAGCAACCCAAAGACACAGATAAATAAAAATATTAAGAGTCAACATTCGGTCTTTTTTATATAACATTCCGTATACAGAATAATAAGCTCAAAACTGACACATGACTAAATAATAGTTAGACGGAGTTAATTCAATATTTTCCGTCAAATATTATATACATTGTATCCAAAAAGGCACATTTGATTTACTATTATAATATTTACCGTGAAAGATAATAATCCCAACAATCACAAGTGTTTGAAAAAATTCACCATCCATTTTTTAAGTTTGATTGGTGAAAATTTAAGATGTTTTAATATATACTAGCAAAAGAAAAACACTTCATTGTATAATAAAACGGTAAAATAAATAATGATAATGATGACGACCACCGGTGAATAAAATTAATATTCAGAACTATTACGTGAAATATAATAAGAGCATTAACCCCGTTTTTTACTAGACTGACAAGCTGAGTCTTTTTTTTATCGTGTAAGTTCACAAGATATTAGTTCGCAGGAAGAAAAGTCACCTGACCAGGACACATCTCAGACTCTGAGCCGGCCAGTCTGTGCTCTTACTTTATGATGCCACGTGTTAAGCGTTGAAATAGAATATCAATTTAATTAACGTCTTTGTTTGACCCGAACGCCCTCACACGAGACCGACCAGGAGAGCGGTATAGTGATCGGAAGTACAGAATATCAGACCAAAAACTAAAGTACAATACACAATACAGTTTCATAGAATTCTCACAGTTATTAAAGCGAGCTAAAAGTATCTAACCTAAATTGGATGCGTAAAATGATATTGTAAACTACACGTAAACATGGATGATCGACTTCAGGGTAGATTTTATGAATCAAATTAAAAACTCTTGCACCTATTGTACGACCTACCTATTGTATTTGAAATTTATGTGTTATAGTCATTAATAGGCATGAAATATTTGCTACTGGACTTAAAGCAAACAACAATCAATCAATTTGATTAATATCTCTATTACAGTACAAGTACTTGGCACACAAAGACAAGATCTTGTAAAATGCTATAATTTACAATTTTCATTTAAATTTTTATGTTGTTTTCTTTTCTTTTCTTTTTTTTTGGGGGGGGGGGTCTCTTCAGTTTATCACATAAATGACTGCTTATTCAAAAGTTTTAGATATTCTTTTACTATTGTTCTTATCTAATGTTTAAATACGATTTATGACATATGTTTTGTTTTGTCAGGCAAGGATAAAACTAAGAAAGATAAAAGTTTTTTTCAGGTGTTTTTGCTTCATTTAGACACGAAAAGGGAATAACGGACGACTAAATTAAAGCGTTTGTTTTCATATAATATATTGAACTTGCGAATATATCAAACCCAACACGTTTTGATCGGGACAATGAAACCTAGCTCAATACGGTTTTATTCATTGAAGTTTGCATACATAGTTCTTATTTAAAAAAAAACACAAATAAAGCAAGATCTATTAAGTAATTGAACTGAATATACAAAACTAATTATTTTGCATTCGCATGAATCTTAATGTATAGGAAAATTACCAAATCAGAAACAAAAGGAACATTTGCCGGATGAATATTGGGAAGGACCTTATGCATCTAGGACTGTCCGATTAAAAGTTCTTAAACAAGCTGTGTAAAAAGCTAATTGTTGGAAGAGTTTACTTACTGTTTTCTAAGGTCTGATCTTTACGATTCTATTTCATGATTACTGACAGATCAAAAACATCAAGTATATATAGCATGAAGTTGTTGGGCATAATATTCATTGGTCAGTTATAAATGAGGTCTGTGCGGGGGTTTTGATTGCTGATTTATTAAATAAGAAATCGTTATTTTGAAAAGTTGGCTAAAAAATAATAATTTACCCCCTAATTTTGTAAAACTTTCATTTGGTGCTTTTTAGATGCTATTTTTTTTTTATCATAAATAAATAATTATATGATCTAATGCCATTAAATTGGTCCGTTTTCATTTCAATTTGGTAACTGTTAATTGTATATATCAGTCTGAGTACTGTTTAACTATCATTTAAGTTTAACATTTTTAGACTCGTCCAGTTCAGGGGAATTAGGTTTCTGCAAGTGCTTTTTATGTACTTTTCATATATTTTTGACGGTTTGTAAGTCAGTAAAAGTTCAATGATTAAGTTAATATTGACATTAAAAGACCTCCTCACAAAAAGGGCTGTTCAAATCCCCTCGCCCTTCGGGCTCGGAAATCTGAACACCCCTTTTTGTTCGGAGGCCTTTTAATATCAATATTAACTTATCATTGAACTTTTACTATTACTTAAAGGTGCATGTGTATGTGTATATTTGTATGTGTTTTTTTATGTTTTTCTTCTTCAATTGTATGAATGCATGTACCTATGTTGGTAAAAATGCTCTGATGTTATTGTGTTTTTTTTCTTGTTTCTTTTTTTCGTTACTTTATTTTCTTTTATTTAGCATGGTGATTATAAATTAGCATGTTGACTATTATTATATGCTATTCTTTGGTATACATCTCGTAAAAACGAATAATACACAAATTTAAAATTAAAACGTGCAAATCGAGGTACAAAATGAAGTTTCACAGAACTTTTTTGATATATATTTCAGTTTTACTTTAGCACAAAAATATTTGCTCATTTTATTTAAACTATGATGCTCTCGACACTTTTTTTTTGGGGGGTTGGGGGTAACTCTAAGTAAAAAATTGAAACATTGGGAAAACACTTTTACATATAGATGAACATGTGTATGGTTTGTTCATACTACTTATATATATTGGGCTTATAGATGTTTATATTTATTATTATTTAAGCTATTCTTGTTTAACCACTTGATAATATTATGTCGACTATAACTATTGGTAGTGTAAACTGCAGGGGTTTATCAGAAACAGTCAAAAGATTTGATATATTTACAAAATATAAGGACTTATATGATATAATTATATTAGTAGACACCCATAGCACATCTGAAAAAGAAAAACAATGGCTGCATGAATGGGGCTATGTGGGGAAATTTAGTTCTTTTTCTAGTAAAAGTAGAGGGGTAGCTGTTCTTTTCAGAAATACTTTTGAATTTAAAATCCATGGGGAAATTATAGACTTGTCCGGTAATTTTGTTATATTAGATATCACCATTCAGGACTACTATCGTATAACTTTGGCAGCAATATATGGACCGAATAATGATGAACCAGCCTTTTTTGACAACATAAAATATCCCACTTTGGCAACTCGTCAATTGTAGTGGTGGGTGATTGGAACGTTGTTCAAGATTATGAGATGGACACATTATATTATAGAAATGAAAATAACCCCCAGTCAAAAGCAAAGATACATGAGGTTATGCATGACCTTGATTTATTAGATATATGGCGCCTGCAACACCCTTTTGAAAAGAGGTACTCATGGCGGGGTCCAAATCGCAAACAAAGTCGTTTGGACTACTTCATGATTACCTCTGATATAGAAGCATTTGTAATTTCATCAGATATAGGAATAAGTTATAGATCGGATCATTCTCCAGTACTTATTAATTTAAAATTTTTAAGCCAGATTAGAGGGAAGGGTACATGGAAATTGAATAACAGTCTTTTGAAAAAGTTAAAGGGGATATCAAAACTGTCATTGAAGAATATGAGTCTGATCCATCTATTGATATTGAGACAGAGGATAAACAGTTTAATATAAGCTATCAGCTTTTATGGGATATGATTAAGATGAAAGTTCGTGGATCTGCAATCTCATTTTCGTCTTTCCGGAAGAAGGAACAAAATAATAAAGAAAAAGAATTATTATACAAGATATCATTATTAGATAAAAAAAAACTCCTAGAGAATAACTTGCCATCAGTACACCAAGAAAGGGAAGGGTTGGAACTAGAATTTAAAGTAATAAGAGAAAAAAATGTTAAAGGAATAATTACAAGATCAAAGGCAAGATGGCAAGTAGAGGGGGAAAAGAGAGGTAACTATTTTTGTAATTTGGAAAAAGAAACATTATACAGAACAAAATATTCCCAAACTTATTCTGGAGGACGAATCTGAGATAATGGATCCATGTATTATTAGAAATGAACAAAAACAATTTTACAAAAAATTGTATACTAGTTCTAACCCATTGTTACTTGAGACTCACAGGAGCACATTTCTTCAGCATGACAATCCTTTTATTACAAAACCTATTGAGGAAGAGGTGGAATCATGTGAAGGACCTTTATCAGTACAGGAATGTCTGTCTTCTCTTAAACATATGAAGAACTCTAAATCACCTGGTATAGATGGATTCACTGTTGAGTTTTATAAAAAAATTTGGAATGATATTAAATTACCACTAGTGAGATGTTTAAATGAGGCTTTAGAGTATGGAAAATTTTTCTATCACTCAAAGACAGGGACTCATTACCTGTATACCAAAGGAGGGTAAGTCAAAGTTTTATCTTAAGAACTGGCGACCTATCACACTGCTGTGTGTAGACTATAAGATAGCTACAGTCAGTCTAGCAAATATATTTAAAAAGGTCTTTATAAACACAATTAGTCAAGCACAAAAAGGTTTTCTAAAAGGTATGTATATTGGCGAATGCACTAGATTTATTTATGATTTGATGGAAAAGATGGAAGAAGACGACATTCCGAGACTTTTACTTTTAGTTGATTTTGAAAAAGCTTTCGACACAGTCGAATGGTCCTTTATATATGAGGCTTTGCAGTTTTATGGCTTTGACCATACATTTATAAATTGGATAAAGGCTTGCTACTGTGATGCTTCTAGTGCAGTGTTAAATAATGGTTATATTTCAGATTTTTTTTCATTAAAAAGGGGGGTCCGTCAAGGGGATCCTCTGTCTTCTTACCTATTTATTTTAGTGCTAGAATTACTAAATGCAGCTATTAAAAATGACCCTGATGTTGCAGGTGTAACAATTAATGACTCTGAATTTCTGTTGAGTCAATACGCTGATGATTCTTCCGTAGTCCTGGATGGTGACCAAAAATCCCTTAATCAGTGTTTATACTTGTTTGATAAATTTTCAGAATGTGCTGAACTTAGGTGTAATGTTGACAAAACCGAAGCTGTATGGATTGGGTCAAAAAAGGGTAGTATGGAAAAACTTTTGCCAGAAAAAAAATCTTGTAAGGAACCATTCTGGGAGGTTTAAACTACTAGGTATATGGTTTGAGCTTGCTAAAATTGATAAAACTCTATTTAATTTTACAGCCAAGATAAACAGTATCAAGTCATTACTCAATACTTGGGCTTATAGAGAACTAACATATATTGGGAGGGTTGTAGTTATTAAGACTTTAGCACTTCCCATTTTGGTTCAAGTTCTGACTGTCCTTCTTAACCCCCCAGAAGGGGTTTTGAAGGAGATTCAGAATATATTTTTTTAACTTCTTATGGAAAGGAAAACCTGATAAAGTGAAAAGGGCAGTGATAATGTCCGAACACTGTGATGGTGGTCTTAAGATGCCTAATATTTATTATTTTTGCTATAGTGTAACAATGGCTTGGCTGTATAAATTATTAGATCCCCAAAATTACTCTCCTTGGAAAGTCTTGCTACTTAGTTATATACAAAAATTTGGGGGGGACAAGATTTTACACTTAAGTCAAGAAGGGTTACTTTATTTAGCAGAAAAAGTTAATCCATTTTGGCATGATATCCTGGTAAATTTTTCCAAGTTAAAGAAATAAGATTCAAGCTGAAAACCATACTGAAATTTTGACCCAGTCCATATGGCTGAATCCGAACATCAAAATGGATGGCAAGATGATTTTGAGGTTCAAATATGTTGAAAATAGTATATTCTTCATTAATGATCTGATGTCAGATAATAATACATTATTCTCATATGATGAATTTAAAAAAAAGTATGATATCAATACTAATTTTGTAAAATTTTATAGTATTTTAAGTGCGATTCCAAAGAGATGGAAAAGTATAATAGAAGGTAGTTCAAAACTGGAAATTATTGAAAATAAATTAATAGATAAAGTTAAAAAGAACCAAAATCTTGTAAATTTTTCTATACATTATTTTTGGAGGATAATAAAGTATTATCTTTATCTTCCCGTGAAAAATGGGAAAGAGATTTAAATATGCAGATTGATGATTGGAATGCTGTTTATTCCATGCCCTTCATTATAACCAGAAACTCTTTTTTGCAAAACTTTCAATTTAAGATTGTTCATAGGATTCTACCATGTAATTCATTTTTATTGAAATGTAAAATTATTGAAATGTAAAATAAAAGAAACTGAACTTTGTACTTTTTGTTCAGAATTTAAAGAAAATATTTTTCACATTTTTTGGGAATGTAATGTATCACAAAACTTCTGGCTATCCGTTATAGATTGGATTAAAAATTATGGCATTCTCCTGACTTTCAGTGCAAAAGAAGTCATGTTAGGTGTGTCTGAGGATTTTGTTAACAGTAAAACAGTTAACAATATTTTGTTGTTATTCAAATATTATATATACAAATGTAGATGTAAGAACATATCCCCCACAAAATATGGTGGGGTAGAATATTTAAAATATTGGATTAATATAGAAAAATACTCTGTATATTTTTTTTAACCCCTGTACAAAAAGTAAAAATGGATCAGAAATGGCATATGTTAGAAGCAGCTTTTGTTTTAATTTATTTGATTATTTAACAAAATCTTTTTGTAATATTTATATTATCTTATTATATCCATATGACTTAATTGATTTATCAAGTATTACTTTATTTTTAAAATGTGTATCGAATACTGTAGTATGTAATCTCACATGTTTCATTATCAAAAATAAAATAATTTCCAAAAAAAAACTAAAAAAAAAAAACAAACATTAAAATGTAACACAACATTAAAATGTAACACAACATTAAAATATAACAAAACATTAAAATGTAACACACACAGAAACGACGACACATTTTCACGTGTACGACAGTATCATAGAATTCCATTGTATTGACAACAATTTGTGAATAATTAATAACTATAACTTAAAGGAGGCCAGCGGCTTGGTTTGTATGATTTGGTGACTCGTTGGCTAATGAACCTCATGGTTTTCTCATTTATATTCTATTGTTTTAATATATTCGAGTAATAATACTCAATTTCAATAGTGTTTTTGCACATATATTGTCGCAACAGTTCAACTAAAACTGAAAGTCTGGGAGTTTAAATAATATCATCTCCATTTTAACTCCAATTTTACCCTTTAATCTTTAAATAAAAGTGTCATTTTATAAATGAATATATTATTACTTGCATATTGGCTAAAGAAAGCTTTTAATCAAATAAATGGGCGAATTTTCATGTTTTATGTTGGTTTCCAATTGTACCAGGTTATAATTTAAAAAATGGTACCTACTCATATAATATTTCTGAAATGTGTACTCCTAAGTACAAAAACATGGATCGTTTGCCAGTCGGTGCAAGCCCATTTTCTTATGATTCAATATGGACTGAAAATGAAATTGGCTCATAAAAATACATATACAAAGAAAGCAACACAGAATAGAATGTTTGTCTGGATTATAAATAAACTTAGGTGAAAAAAACTTAAGATAGTTGCAATTTTGGTACCCCCATGTTATAGCTTCACATATAATATCGTCATTATTTACCGACACGCTCTGATTTCAGACTGACAGGAAAATCCATATACGTCTATCAATGTTAACATACAACTTAAATTCAGCAAACAAGAAGTAGATCAGTGACGTAATGTATCACATGATATGTCGTAGTCCGTCCGTCCATCCGGTCTTAACTCAAACTTCCAATCACTAAGTTCAAAGAAATTTTAACAAAAAATTAGGATTGTTGAATCTTAATATTTTGTGGTTGGTCACTCGAGCTCCTTAGTGATGGGAATTTAACAGTTATAATTGAGATGTGGTTTTTTTTCTCGCATGTTGCATACTTACCCGAGTTTATTTATTGCGTGAATTGAATAAGCCTTAGGTACTATTAGTATATCCTTGTGACCTCATTTTTTACAAGACCAAGTTACTTTCATTATAACCTCATAAGTCCTATTCATTATGTTAAAGCCACTGATACCTTAAATATATCAGTCAATGGCTTGTCAATGTATAAAAACTACTGTTTGTTGTATTTTGTTGGATAGTAGGCGATAATATGCGTTCTGTTATTAAATGTCACGTCCTTTATCTGGTTGGTCAACAAAAACTTACTTTTTGGTACATGGTGTTCTTATCCTAAAAAATAATGCTGTATTTGACATCAGAATATACCATAGAGACTATCTGATTAAGAAATGAATTACACGAATGATACCTGTTGTGTACAAGGGAATTTGAATAACCAATTGTGTGTACAATTATTTAACTAAAACAGGAAACATACCTTGTATTGCGCATTAAACAAACTTGTAGTGTCCTAAAAGTAATATAATGTAACACTTCACGTATGACATCATTCAAGTATAGCTTTTCGTACATACATATCTCATATATATGTTGCTAATAATACAATCACAAGGTCGAATCCCGATTATCAGGAAGTTTTGTAATAAATATGTGCATACATTTTTAATCATTATTTCTTCAACTCTGAAATTCAAAGTCAGTTGACATTTATTTATTTTCATAGTTCATGTACCATCATATAGCAGGACAGACATTTAAGGATTTTCTATCCAAAGAAGAAATTATCTCTGCTCCTACGGAATTATTTGTCTTTCATTCTCTTCTACTTCGTATACTTTTTGTCCGTTTTTCCTTTTGTTTTATTCTGTCGTCTTTCGTGAGTTTTATTAAGACGATAGGCGCGTCTGGGATGTAACATGTTATTTGGGAAAACTTTGATTAGTTTATTTATGACCACTGCTGTTGTGCCATTAATGAAAAACTTTATACGTTTGAAGGAACTTTAGTACAACCAAACCTTTTACGTAAACTTAAATATAAACGGGTAATGTGTTCAAAAACAAACAACCAGACAAAGGAAGAAAAATTAGCTCAATGCCACAAATATGACTTAAACACAGCAAGTAAATATCGCAACCATAGACAGGCTTCAGCTGCCCCATAAACACAAATGTACACTAGTTCAGTGCAAATTGACGGTAAACATTTGACTCCGAAACGTATAAATGAATCAAACTTTAAGAAGCATACAAGACTTAACAAATGCCAGAGGTTTTTGGCTTGGGACAGGCGCTAAAATGTGGTGGCATTAAACAATTTTTGTAAGACCTCAACCCTCTAATATATCTTTAGCCAATGTAGTACAAACTAAACAAAAGGAAAATGATCAACATAAATTAACAAAGGATTATTTACTATCAGTTTCTGACATGCCAGCTCAAGACCTTGATTAAACTGATTAAAAGGTTATGTCTTCATCGTATGAAAATCAAGCACGAACCCCACCGTTTAGGTGCTTAGTATCATACCATCATAGAAAAATATTCGAAAAGACCGTTTCGTGCGAAGAACTGGTTTTAGAAAAAACATTTTATTTCAATGCAAAGACCCTATGAGTGAATCAATATTAAATCAAAATATGACATCTTTCTTAACCTGAAAACAGTATTGTAACTATATCTCTAATGATTAAGTTTGTTAAAAAGTTTGATTAGCTTTCTAGGTGAATGAAGTCAGAGTTGTGCTTTGTAAAGAATTTTAACATAAAAAGATGAGTTGCGAGGTCAACTTTTTTATGTGGATTTGCAAACTTAGTTCCTTGATAATTTATAAGAGCAAAGTGTAAAGGAGAAGGGAACCATACCAGTTCCTTATATTTGAGATCGATACCAGTATGATTAAGCTAATCAGCACATTATAGATAGATTTTGTGCCGCCCGTCGTTATGTCTGATCCGCGTACGGTGCTAATCGTTGTCAAAACGACAAATGTATACCACAGCTACAATCAAATTATAACTAATGCCAATTGAAATGGTAACATACAAATTAAGTTAATAGTTGTTACTAAACGGTGTTAAGATCTCATATTTTCGTTAAGAAAATACTAATTAGGATAGGGTACTGGCGTTTCCTGCTGCTGTCAGCATAGATACGAAAACAAACTTTTTTGGAAAAGGTTAAAGAAGTTCCTCTTTTTGTTATCAAGATCAGACAATAGTTAATTGTTATAATGTATTAATCAAAAACCGATTGAGTCGCTTTTCATTTATTTTCCTTTCATCCAAAATATATCACATTTAACCTACACACAAGAACCAAGCAAATCGATTAATGAAACATCTTATGATGTAACAATAGTTCTGCCAAAATGTGAAAAGTGCACACAAAATCTTTTAGATGAATATATAGTTAAATTAAAGAGCAGTTCTTCTATACTTCTTGCGAAAATTGTCTACCTACACATTTTATAAAGCAAATAAATAACGATGAGCAATACTGCTATTCAAAGATACAAGGTATATACTTTTAATTAGTATTTGCAAAGTTTTAATTGGGCTGCATTTCGTCTAATTGATGTATTTATAACGCCACTTTAATGACGACAAAACGAAAATCTGGCGTGCATTATTATAAAAAATTCAAAACAGTTTTTGAACATATCATTTTACTTTTAAGTGAAGAGTTATTCTCAATCATTGCTGTGATTAAGCCAACAGTTATGTTTCTATGCAAACCATTTAAATTGCGGGAATAAACTTTATTTACAAAGCGTGATATTAATAAAATCGTGCTCCTCATTCCTTTTTCAAGTCGCCCTACTTTGTTTTAGTTGTTACTTGTATAGAGGCAAAGCAAGAAAATCAGCAATTATTGAGTGAGTAGCTTTATTCAAATTGTAATAACTATATGAAGTCCTCCCTGTTTTGTATTAGGTATCACATTGATGGAAATATATATATTCTTTCCAAAAGCAAGGGCATCTAACTATGATGTGTATTTGGTCGCAAGTCAGACATTATATATTTCTTATGCAGCACCCGGAGTTTCCGCTCAACAACTTTATATGATTTATGAAGTATTGTTGGGCAATCAGCAGAGTGAAACGTTTTTGGAAATACTGTTTGGTGCAAAATACCAAAATAATTTCTAGGATGCAATTCCTTAAATAAAAATGTGCCTTGCGCAGTTTATTTTCAATCTATGAGTTTGACTGTCCCTGTGGTATTTTTTGTCTCTCTTTTGCAACTATAGCACACCGTACTGTTTTAATGACTCCGAGTCGAAATGACTGAAGAGTATCACGGCTTTTTCTCTAGTGATGACGACTTGCTAACAGGACTTTCTCGATGTTGGAGTATACATAATTATCTGATTTCTCTTTAATACGGTGTGAAAGCTGTATTTGGAAGTCTTCAATATCAACCTTATGTTAAAGAAAAACCAATAAAATGTGGATTCTGTTAACATTACATTTTCTTAATTGTAACATTGAATAGTCAACCAATGCGGGGGATATTTTTCTAATAGCATGACATCTGATCAATGCAACGGACTAGCACACTTTTTATACAAACTCTCATACTTAATTTGACATCATATGTAGTTGACCACGTCATATCTTAATTTCATGGGAGTTTTGGGAGTTTTACTTGTTCTACTATAGTACCACAACAAAATTTAGATGACGCAACAACTCTGAGACCGATTATAAAAGAAATAATGCTTCATTGGGTTGTTTGCCACCATCTGTAAAAACAAAATGTTACTGTCATTCTTATTGAATCATGGTTTTGAGAGGTATTGGACTTTGACCAAATAGTTGGCTATGACACACAATGATTGACACAATGTGTCAGACAAACCTGATAATGTATTGCCCGAAGATAATATGTGCTACACCAGTGTGTCTTTTTCCACATACGTTGCATAATTACCAATTATCTACTGCATGATATAATTTAAGATAGACAACTAGATACCATAAACATACTAATGTATACAAAGACTATAGACCGAGCTTGTTTTGGTATATAATAAACAAACTAAATTGACAAAAAAAGCCATTTACTCAAAATCATAAAATGAAAAAAAAATAGTTTGCCATAAAAGTTCATAACTAATTGGAAATTATGATACAGTATTAATACGAAATAATATCATCTGAAATCGTATCAACTGAATAAAAGACATAGAAAAGCAAAAGAGGTGACAAAAATCTGCCTAAATAACAAACTTATAGGGGGGGGAGTAATAATTGCAAGTTAACAGTTCCTAAGCTGATTAAAAAAAACGCATATACAAGTCAACTAGTGTTGCCTTTGCAAATTAATTGACAAATGAGAAAGATGTAATTCGATCATACACTGGTCATTATGTGAAATTTCTCTATATGCTTTAACATGTTATCTATTTTCAACAATTTATCGTTTATAGATTTTGTGCCGCCCGTCGTTATGTCTGATCAGTGTACGATGCTAATATTTATCAAAACGAATATTTCACAATTTACACCACAATATACATGATATATGCGGAGGACATTGTTTTAATAGCATGACATCTTATGAATGCAACTGACTAATACACTTTTTATAGAAATTCTCATACTTAACTTGCCATCATGTGCAGTTGACCAAGTAATATTTTATTCGACTATTTAATGTGACTTTTGGGACTTTGACCCACAATGATTGACACAATGTGTTACCTACTTATACCAGACAAACCTGATAAAAAATAATAATGCCGATATTTTGCTGAAAAAGTGTACCTCCAAATTCAACAAATATGTTGTCAATAAAAAAATCCAACATACTGACCACTTGTTCCTCTGTATAGCATGCTTTACTTTTTGTTCACTATTAATTATATATGCCATATGGTTTCCTAAAGTACTAATTTGTTAGCGTATGCTACCATTTAATAATAAAATATTTCGTCTACCATATCTATAATACATCGCGATACTGTCCTTTTTAATAGAAATTAAAGTTACAATTTGTTAACTGATATGCATAGTTGTTTTATCAATCAAACAGTAATTCTTGGCATTTTTCATTTTGTTACAATCATCGGTACCCAATTTATCTACTTTGCTCGGAAGCTATATGAACATTTACAAAGATATGGGAAAGCTTTGCATATATTTAACACACTATATGAATATAACTAAAGTACAATGTGTACTTCGCTTATATTTGATAATGTTTGTAAATTTAATGTAAAAGGCATCCTATCATATATTTAAAAAAGGACGACAAAAGTACTACTTTAGGTTTACATTTGAATACGTTTCAACAGCTTTATAAATGTATGTAAATAAGTTTACTTTACTTACACGTGACTTACAGTTGTTTAAGAGTTTAGGAAAGATTACCATATTTTTGGCCACTTCTTGCATGTATAGTATACGAAAACAGAATGTTTATGTATTTATTCATCAAATAATGGATATTGAGAAATATGGTGCAGCAGAGTGCCTTACTTTGCCTTGCTTTTATAAACACGAGCAAAGAAATGCAAATCAACCTTTTCTTGCAGTGTAAAATGAAGGTAAATATAAAACAAAACCTGAGTTGAAATCTAAATGCTTTATAAGTAACCCTTAAAATGCGGATCAAGATCCCATCTTATAAATGAACTTTGATATTTACACAAATTTTGCTAATGAATGACTGCTTTTAAAAGTATATTACTCATCTTAGAATTGAAGTATTTAAAGAAACAATGAAACATATAAAAAAATAAAATAAAAAAATGTCATAAAATTGCACAACTTTTCATGCAACAACATTTTCTACACGATTTACAAAGAGAAAATGCCATGCGTTTACTTTGAAGTAAGGAGTCCGATTCTTCACAACTTTGAGCTTCCTGGAATTGGCTGAAGCGATATGTAGGGATGTATTTATCTTGTTTGCCATCGTCATTGTCTTCTTCTACGATTAAACAGTTGTCTTTATCTGAATTGAATTCACTCGTCTGGGATTGTATGTTTAGGCCGTCCATTGAAGGCAAATGGCATATACGTCAATGTCTGGAATTTAAAAAAAAGGCATTTACAATGTGGCAAAATGGATACAAGTTAAGAGATATTAAATACAAACAATTTGTAGTATTAACGACTGTTTACTTATTTTAATACCCATCTCTAGCTTTTGAATATTCAAAGTAAATCGACAAACATGATATGGATAAGTGATAAATTGGAACCAACTGTCATCTGGTCAAGCATGCGCATATAAAGCTTTGTACCAAATATCAGAGAGCTCTGAATTCTTGTCGCTAAGAAAATTTCAAACGAAACGTGTTACGGAGAGTTGAAAACCAGTATAGACCCTCTCTATTGGACCACAAGCTTTGAATAAAAGGTAAAATATATAAAATAGTATCATTAAAATGCAAATCTTTCTAATACGTGTATTTTTTAGACTATGATGTAGTGTATGATACCAATGTCTGTCCGTCCGTCTGACCGTATACTAACTCAACTTTGCTTTCACTACTTTCCATGAAATATGAAAACACAATATGAGGATTGACCCGAAGAAAGCTGTTTGTCGATTTGATTTTGTTGACTTAGTAACATTTATTTGTATGTTTGTTTTGAAATTTTAGTCAGTTGTGTTATATGTCAGTGATGTATGTTTACACCGTTTTTACTGCTGGATCTGGGACAGACTAAAATGTTACTTCAATATTATTTTACTGTATGGTTCGGCTTTGCACATTGTTGAAGGCTGTACGATGACATACATTTGCTACATACACATGATTTGGAGTCTGGTAGATAGTTGTCTCATTAGCAATAACAACAAATATCTGTACTGGAATAACTCCTATTTTAATATGATTAAAGACAAAAAGCACTATATTGATATACTGCAATGAATCATAATTGATCAACTTAACTTCGTATATGCCGTATATTTGTCGGAGAATCAATAGACTACAACTTTATAGTTTAAATTTAATTCGGCTGGGGACCTAGACGTTCGTAAGCTGAACAAGATACTTGATGTATTGACAATATTTTCCTTGACCAAATGTCTGTCTCTACCCAACATACCCTTATTTTCCAGTAACAGTCATAGTTTTTTTCTCGTTTGAATTTGAAATTCTGTGAAAATTGTTTTAAATCGTTAACTGTCAATTTGAACACGGATCCGATTTTTTTAAGAGTTACGGAGGCTATAGACTATATTCTACAGATGTCTTATTTTACAAATCAGTAGAATTAGTTAGTGAAAATCGATCGAAGTTTTATTCTGTAAGCTGTTGTTTGCCTTATCTTCTTTAAGCCGTGGTATTGTTCGTCTTTTTATGTCGTTAATTGTGTTCTAATTCCTTATTAAAAACCATTGATTAATATCATACTTACTTGATTGTTATTTTGAAACAGCAAAACAGATCGATAAAACTCCTGTTGCGGCTACAAAATATCCAGGCAAAAATTAAATAAAGAAGTATTACTTGCAAACTTTAATGTATTCATGCCATTGAGTTACAAGTTTGTTATAAATAACCAGAGTACACTTAGATATAAAAAATCAACAAAACATACTGATATGAAGTGATGTATACTGATAGTAACACTTTAGTATTTTATTTTTTTTATGCGAAATAATACACATATCATTGTTTTACATCCTATGATCCGTGTTAATTTCCCAGGTACACTCTTAACGAGCTCACCATACTACAACTTAATTTCTCTTTTTCACCTTTCAGAATTACCAATAATTCAATGCTATAACAGAGAAGGCGTATGAATGCAATTTAAATTGTTAAAAAGGAGGAGGGTTGTTTTAAAGAATGCTGTTTCTCCTTTTAAACTATTCACAGCCTAGCAAGTAGTCAAGTAGTTTTGGGATTAGCCATTACCGAATTATCGACTTTATTCTCTTTAATCACTCTATGGATGACTCGGCTATAGTAATATGGTCACCAATTTTTATGATCGACAGCAAAACCCTTGCCGACGTCGGTTGTCCGTTTTCCTGTATGGAAAAAATAAATGTGCATCCACGTCAAATCAGAATAGGTACAGGATGAATTTCGATACAAAGCTATTTTACCTTAAGCTATAGGACAGCAATTTAAGTTCTTATATTTTAATCTACAATAAGTGTTTCGGAATATTAAACTAAAATCTTACTCAAAGAATTTCAGAAAGAAATCTGATTTTGCTGGAGTCAACCAACTACACTTAAAACAAGGCTATAGCTAGATGGACGATATCGATAATCAAATGAAATAAAAGTACACACGACCCCTACCCGCCCACCTATTTTTGCTATAATTTTTGCCTTGCATTCAGGTCAGATACTGACCCTCGAAGAGCTGTTTTTTATGGTTTTTAAGCGTACAGAGTTTGTGGCACTTTTAACAGGAGGCTTGGGATTTAACGTCTCTATTCTGATTTGACGAAATAAGGGCATTCCTTCTGCCTTCAATAATGCTTCAACTCTCTCTGCTAGGGACTCATTATCATTAACCTCCTCATTTGTCTCTTTATTATACACCTCCTCTGTGTTTATCCTTTAAATCCTTTTGTCTGAATTGATACTTTTGATCGAACTATCCAGATTTGTCCTCCTCATCTGTCTCCACATTGCATTACTTTCATTTTTGGGATGCTTCTTCTTGTCTGATGTTTTTGAATTAGGACTTGTTGATGAATGTTCCTTTTCAGGTAGATGTACTTCACCTATTACAGGTTGATGAACTTCTGCAGTGTTCTGTGCCTGGTTTTAGGTTTGCTTTGGTGTAACTTTTTGAACATTGTCTGACCTTTTTTTTTCTTTTTCTGTTTGTTCCTCTTTTATAATAGCATCAATAAAGTCCATAATCTCATACTCAGGCTCCTCTCCTATGTCCGATCTACACCCGGTTTCAACAATTAATAGTTCTTCAGCTGTCCTAGATTTTACTTCAAACTTTACCTTCCCCCTAAACAGCTTTCTGACATGCCTTTTTCTAATCCCTAATGCTTTGGTCACTTAAAGAGAAAAATAACAATACATCGAACAGCAAGGAAAATTCAAAACGGAAACTTCCTTATCAAATGGCAAAATCAGAAGCTCAACCACATCAAACGAATAGAAAACAAACAACTATCATATTCCTGAATAATTAAGTGTCTGTTTGTCCTTAAAGTTTGGGAAGGCTCATAGTCCACGTTGGCAATTCCCATTCTTCTTAAAAGATTGTCTTTAGCCCTTGAGTCCTCCATGCCCAATGAACTAGCTCTACCTTAAACCAAATATATGCCGATGATTTCTTCAATCTATGGTAGGCCATTTTTCATCTGTACGACTGTTCTATCCTGGTCTTTGTGAGTTCTGGCAATTCCATCAAAGGTCTGGATGGACTATACTTCCGCTTCCTGGAGCTGGTAGACTGCTTACTAGAACCAGAAGCAGTCGCTCAGAAAAAACAAATCAAATCTGCTGCAAAGTAGTAGGTCCTGTAAGACCCCTTTTTTGCCAAAAAATATAGCAGTTTTACAAAATTGTTAAAATGTAAATTGTTAGTTATTTATTTGAAAGAAGACTGCTTCTGTAACATAAATATGGGCTGTTTTTGACAATACAGTGCAAATATATCGGGTACTGCATCTTTAAGTCATGCTAAATTACTGAAATCTTCACAATTTTAGCATGTTAGTTTAATTTTAGACGCTTTCCGTCTGAAATGAAGATGGCCGCATTTGTGTTCATTCATAATATTGAAATGTAAGTTGTTTTTGATGACAATATATAACATAATAAAGGTTGAGGATGAACACGGATGCGGCCACTTTCATTTCTGGCAAAAACCTGAAAAGTGACATGTTTTTGCATTAATGTTTGAAAAACTAAGGCTTTTCTACCTCAGGAATAGATTGCCTTAGCTGTATTTGGTAAAACTTTTAGGAATTTTTGGTCCTCAATGTTCTTCAACTTCGTTCTTTAGCGTCACTGATCAGTCTTATGTAGACGAAACGCGCGTCAGGCGTAAATATAAAATTTTATTCCTGGTATCTATGATGAGTTTATTTGATAGATTTTTCATATTTAAGCTTGGATCGGAGTGTTATTAATGACTAAATCAGTTAAAATCTTTTACATTAATTAATCGATTCAACTGAAATAGACACTTAAGTGTTTAAACGGTGTCCAAAATCGTTCGTCAGATGAACCTGAAATTTGAGGCCAAAATCGGCCCTTACCGGACCTACTCCTTTTCATTAGGATTCATTAAGTCTACCATGTCTACATCAGCTATTGATATTTTGAGTCGTAAACGTAGGATTTGATAAACATCTCACGGATTTGCATGGCAACGCATATATATTCCCTTGAAAAACAAGGGTTTTTTAATCCGTAATCAGACATTTTTTCAATATATAAAAAACGAAGTCAAAATATCTCCTGTTGCAAAAACTGAAAATTTAACCTGTTTCACCTTGAATATATCATATCTTTATTTACGTGCATTTTCTAAAACTGAGGACCACTTCCCTGAAAAAAAAATCAACCGAACCGAGTTACCTTCAAACCGGATCTGTAACATTTCCAGGTGAAAACATATACCAAATATCAAGCATGATGACAACATGTTGAAAGATATGTGAACGAACAGACAGATGAAGTCCATATTAATAATGCTAAAAAATGAAGCGTCAACATGTATTAGTGAAAGAATCCTAGATACAACTTACTGACGTGTGTGGTTACTTTCTTCCATATTTGCAATCTCTTCAATTACGTATGAAACATTATTATATATTTTACATATACAAATTGCACGTACTGTACCCTAAATTTGTTATAGAATTTAATCTTCCGGACAAAAGCTGTGTTACAAATGTCATAAGGCAGGAAGCCTAGATGGATGTACCAACATAGGTCTATGTGACCAGGACAACGTATGTACAATATATATGTGAATACACTCATTCTAGTAGAAAAGACATTGTCAAGTTTATCCTTCCACATTCATTTAATTGAACAAAAATCTTCGAATAAATTTTAAAAAAAATACTGTCTTGTAAATATATCTTGTTGTCTGCACAAAACTGGTTCTAAACACCACATGAAGGCTATAGCTTTAAAACGTATAAGTTGTTCATATAGGTATATGTGCATGTTTTACTATAGCAAAACTCGAATATTACTTGCGATTCTGTTTTATTACTTGAGTATTGCCGATATTCTGTTTTTAGCTTATCGTGTTTAGCTATGTATGGATGTTGCCGAAACACCAAGAACTGACAGACATCGATACAACCGTCATTCTATGAAAGTAACGCGTAAAGATGAAATTAACGCTTGCATTTTTTTAACGCTTGCGATGCGCATTTCTGGAACACTGAAACAAGACATTTTTAAGACTAAACTTGTCTAAAGTTCTTTGATCAAAATTATATCGACTGACGATCTCGACTATTTGTAGATTTTTTTTCAATTTACTCTTCATCTATAGTTTTGTCAAAAATGCAAAATGGGTTGAATTTGTAATAATGGGCTTTATCACTTATAAATAAAGGGAACAACAAATTCGGCCATGTTGACAATACAATATAACTTTAATTTGTGTTAGAGCCCCGCCGCAACGAACGGGCGGGATTTATTACCATTGTTCGTCTGTTCGCCCTAAAGCCCCAAAATTATTCTGCTTAAACCATGAGTTCCCACTTCAACTTATTTACAATGTTTCTTACCACAACACACAAATCAAGTTCAAATCGGGTGGTGTTACTTGTACAGTTCTCTAGTCAAGTCCCCTGATAACGTTTACGCAAGTAGAGGCGTCATCTGTGTCTCATAAACACATTTCCCATTTATTTTGTATTTATAAGGTTCCAAGCATGAGAATAATTGGTACAATCCTCCTATTCTGCAAAAAGGTAATGGTTTACTTTTTTAAATTGTTATTTGGATGGAGAGTTGTCTCATTGGCACTCACATCACATCTTTCTATATCTAATTATCGGCATGTGGGAACATCGGACACGCTTCTCAAAATGACTCAAATGATGATTGTGGACGAATTCGGTTATCAATGGTTGGACTGCTTGTATATATTAACAAATGAAATGATGACCAATGCATAGGGATGGCAATAGGTCTCACTGAACGTTGAGTCGGCTGAGCTTATACAATATACCGTGGTGAATTGATAGTTACACAATGTGCTAGTTACCTACCGCGATATATATTGGGTCATTAAAATCCATTTTCGGTTCGAGCGAACCTAATCTGAAATTTGCTGACCACATACATATCGTATAAGTTTACAAGCACACAAATATACATTCCAGACTTTCTAAACATGCGGCAAATAAATAAATTTGGTGTTTTTACTATCTTCTGATTAGTTAAAATTATCAGTTTTATTTTCCATGTTGTCAATTTTGATGGCGATACGCCCACTCTGAGGTTGTGTATTCATACGCCAACATGTGTGTACGTGGTTATTGTTAATATAAATAATATAAAAAGTTCTTTGAGCCTTATTTTTGATAGAAATTTATTTATAATGAATGGCAATAATTTATTTTGATTTTATTTAACCATAAAACTAATTTTTGACTCTTCACATTTTACATAATCCGCTTCGTGGTCTATCAAAATGATGGAATCTTCAATATAAAGAACCTACTTCAAATGATCTATAAGAAAAAGGTGCTAACAATATATATAACAAGTTGGTAGCTTTTGCTGTGATTTCTACATTTAATTTTGTTAATTTCTTCAAATATTTTACGGCCGAAACGTTTTCAAATTTTCCTCAAATATGTGCTGTTTTGGAAAGGGATACCCCATTACCAACTGAGTATTATAATACTAACCCTATATTAACCAAAGCCATATTAAATATATACGGCCACCACGTGATTGTTTTTTTACCAATAACGTTCCTAGAAATGTATTGGTGGTAAGATAAATGTGATTATTGATACAAGACGCCGACAATAATAACCAAATTATATATAAAAGGCTACATTCAGTTTTCAGCAACAAATATGTGTCTAACCATAATATCATAAAAATCTTGAGTCTATAAAAATTGTTACTTTCTTTTAACATACACTATCCAAGATCATCCACCACAAACTATTATCCAAATAACAGTGAAGCATCGAAATATTTAACAGGACAACTACTGACGATGAGCATGCTCATAGAAATATTGCGTTAAGAAAATTATGACTGAGAATCATTAAATACTATTTATTCATATGATCGAGGATTAAAGGTTGATTTTTTTTTAATATTTTGACAATTATGGATGTATTTAAAAGATTTGTTGAAATATTCAGGATGCAGGACAATATTTATAACTTCTATTCATTATCTGCATAATTGTTTTATTGACCTCTGATAGTTATCTCTTGTTTTCGTTTTAGTCTTGTTCCATTAACAAAGAAACAAATCTTCTGGGTGTATCAAAATGGACCAGCGACTGTTCACGTCATGTGGTAAACTACAATCAATCACAATTTCCAAAAAATCATCCTTATAAATAATAACAAACAAAAAAGAACTTAACTTTTCAGAGTTTGTTATTACCGGAAGTAGTTAGTTGGTATATATAGTGTTCACTATGCATTAAAAACAAATCAGTCAGTCATATTATTGATTTCCTAAATGAAATGGACGGATATCATGTTACATAAAAGGTACTGTGGATTCATTTATATTCGTTGGATACTAATACTTGTGGATTTCGAGGGTACAGGGGAACCACGAATTTAAAGCAATGTATGCAAAATTTGCCAAATCAACGAATGTAAATATCATCAAATATGTTAGTTTTTCTTAATCCACGAAAATTGGTACCCACGAAAATAAATGAATCCACAGTAATATTGAGGTACGTAAGGCCCATGTTTTCAGATTAGTATTTATGAGATAAACTCGAAAACAATATTTGTTGGCAAAGCCACAAAACAAATTTATGTATGTTTCGTTAAGAATAAATCATTGATCTTTCTATATCCATGAAACCAAAAAAACTAGAATTTCAAAAATTTAAATTCACATTATTTATATCTATATTGCTACTTATTGAATTTATTGATTAATATTTACCCATCCTTAAAGTACATACAATGTATGCCAGTCAAGGTACGTAACGGAACAACCGATCATTTTTTTTCTATTTTCTAAATGGACGACTCAACGTGTGAATTGGGCATGAAAAAATTTGGTCAGTACAAGTCCTCTGTCTACCTAAAGTAGAGCATTTACCTCATTTAGGCATACGTTTGGCTGAGCACAATGTACAATTATGCAGCTTAATTTTTTTTACCGCAACTCAAAGTGATTTTGATGGACCAAAATAATTTCTACCAGTCATTGTTAAAGTCATTGCAGTAGAGACAAGGACCAATAAACAAACAGATTCGCATACTGGAAAACTATGATGAAAGCAAATACAAATATATGGTGTAGGGATAGGAGTTATCACTGTTTTCGATATTAAATGATTACGATATGACCCAAACAAAGTTGCGGGAGAGCAACAGAAAAAAAATTGCAAAAACATATTATGCTTTTAGTCAAGCACAACTGCTCAAACGAAGGACAGACATTAGGCCAATCGTTCTTACAACTGTTTGAGCTGGGTTTTTTTAATTCAGCCATAGTTTTGTCTGTCTTCTCCTAGTATTTTAATCGCAATACTGACTCCTTGTGACCGATTATATAATCAGAATTATTTTCAGTTTATATAGTTATTAAGATATTGGTTCCTTTCTTAAATGAAAGCTAGTGATTATGAGTATACTTTACGGAAATGCGATCTATATAAAACTTATAAAACTTATAAAACGATTTTTTTCAGCAATGTCGTGCGACAATTGGGTCAAAGTATTGTTGTAATTCCAGTCTTTGTAATAGTTTATGTCATAAAGCAACATCATCAGTTCAACGGAGTGAGTATACCCGTCCTAATTGATTGAATATGTTATGTTTTCTTGATATCTTTGATGTTCAACCATCAAGTTGTTATTGTTTAAATTAATTTAGACCAAATGTAGAATAGCATTTTCAAAAAAAAAATACTACTCACAAAGATCGCAAGGATGGGAGAACATATGATATATGTAATATTTACTAGATAATAAAATTAAGCTATACAATTTTAAGAATGGAAGTTTGGGATAAGTCCATGAGACCAAACAGTAAACAACAGCCGAACTAGAAGTGTTATAGATTAATACTATACAATAAAAAAATATTTCCGTTATGATTAATAATAAAGACACGTTTGTCAGAAATGCATGCAGTAACATTACATTTCAACTTAATTTATTTGAAATATGGTGCCTATTATACTATTTAGGTATTCAGTACTGTTCGTAAAATGTATAGGATGCACGTATAATGCAAAAATGTATAAGGGAAACATTAATTACTGTGCGACTCGTAGACGTTTAGTGGAAAGAGTGAGAAGCGTATGAACAAAAATCAGTACCAATGTTTATATAAAATCATAATTGGACAGAAACTTTTAAATAGATTTTTCAGCTTGTTTTGGCACGTAAGTTTTTATTTTAACAAACTGTCATTCTATAAAATTGAGAATGGAAATTGTGTAATGTGTCAAAAAGACTACTACTACCCGACCAAACAGTTGAATACAGCCGAAAGTCAGTAATGGGTCCCCAAAACAGCGAGAAAATTCCGCAGCCGGAGGAGTGTTTTAGCTTGTCCCAAAAAGCTATTAAAGTCCCTAAAATTTTTGTTGCTATTTATTGTTTGCTTTTTGTGCTTTGAAATGTCTACACGCCTATTGCATTCATATTTTGCATTAACATTCGTGTATTGCGTGTATTTTGATGGCTGTTCTAGAAAGAGGTGCTTTGAGATTAAAACTTTCGAAACTAAGTGTGCACTGGTTTTTATCTATGTTTAACAAACTTATTTATTACAGGTTGCCCTTCAAAATGGATTTCTTGGTGTAACACATGCCTATTGTTTTCTTCTGTGGACAAATCCTGGATGGATGCAGAGGTATTTTAAGTGACAATATGTCTTATCTATGTTTCCTATGATGACATATTTATTCATTATAGATTGGATTTAAATTGGATTTCGTGGTGTACCAAATGCCTATTATTTTCTTCTGTTGACAAATCAAGGGTTGATGCAGAGTTATTTAAGTGACAATATGTTAAGTGATTTGATTTTGCCATGTGATTATAGACATTCCGTTTAGATTTTCCTCTGCGTTCAGATTTTTGGTGATTTTAATTTTTGCTTCACTCACAATTTAAAACAAACTTTAATATTTTAGCCTTGAGCAAAGGCTCCGTGTTAAAGGCCGTATCTTGACCTATAAAGGTTTACTTTTAAAAATTGTTACGTGGCTGGAGAGTTTTCTCATCGGCACTCATACCACATATTCCTATGTCTATTGTATATACAATCTGAAAATTGAAATATCGGATTCATTTTGTATAGACTGTTTTGAATGGCAATGAAAACATAATACCAAAGCTGTTTTACATTATAATACATGTTGGATAACAATGGTTACAAAACATGTTTTGGTAACTCTTAGCTATATGTTAGTCAAGAACCGCAAAGTAATTTAACTTTTGCCATTTTAGTGAGAATGAAGTATGTTCATTTATGCATAATAACAGATACTGTTGAACAAATTTTATAAATCTATTTAAGGGGCACAGGCTATACAATATTTTTTGTTATCTAAAATATGTAATTAGTGAAAGTGAAATAGTTAAATAATGAATCACTTTAAGCTGTCAGCATAGTTCCATTTTGTCAATCTAAGCTCAGAAACATTGATGATACAGTTAAAGACGATGATTAATATAAATTTTTAATCTGAAATATGAAACAGACAAAGCAAATCCAATGGCACGAATTCCCTTTCTATTTTCATGTATATTTATGTTTAAAAAGCTTGTATGACAATTGGAGGTGTTCGAAGGTCAACTCTATAGATACTAAAATTTTGTCAAAACCCACATAAAGATGTACACACTTAACAAAGCTACATATTCTCGAGCCTAAGCCTTGTAAATTGATTATATTAGACTTTTTTAAAATTTGGATAAATGTTTTACATTTTTATAAATCAAATATAGGACTCTGAGTAAAATCGGTGAGCATCAATTTGACAGCTAGTGTCTTTTTAACTTGATAAAGACGAAACGTCAAGTTAGTATAAAAAAATGGGGAAACTCCATAATCGCAACGCTACAAAAATGAATGCGTCGAATGCAAATAATAAAACACAATAGTACTGTAACACAATGATTAATTCTGTGCTGGTTTTTTTCCTAAATTTGTTTTTGACTTCCCTACAAAGATACTGTAACAGTTTGCATGGACATTTAGTTGAGCTAAAGGATTCTGCTACCAACACATTTGTCAAAGATCATTTGAAAGCGATGAATGGTAAGCTATCAATCCTTTTTATGATCAATAACGATACTTGCCTCTCAGACGTACACATGAGAGGTTTAGCGCTATAACAACAGGTTCAATTCACCTTATTCTATATTTGAGAATGTCTGTAACAGGTCAGGTATATGGCAGTTGTTGTCCATTCGTTTGATGTGTTTTTTCATTTGATTTTACAATATGATTAGGAACTTTTCGTTTTGAATTTTCCTCGGAGTTCAGTATTTTTCTTATTTCAATTTTAATTGATAAAAATGAAATGAAATGGTCATTTCAGTGATTTGAAATAAGCTATAAGATATAATTTTAAGATTGGTGTAATGTACTACAGTTTATTCAGGGTGCGAATACAGCTGTATATATCTTTTTGTAGTTATCGCTTTCATAAAAAAAAGTTGATCTATTTGTAAAATAAGCTGTTTCAATATTTCAGCTAACTCAACTGTTAATGTTTGATTAAAATCATAAAAACATACACTAATTTTTAAATAAAAAAGGATGTATATTGATAACTAACTGTTTGAATAACAAAATTACAAATATTAGTATTAAAACCTTTTATTCAATTTTTTGAAGGCAATAATCATGTATACTTTGTTGGAGCCACTGATTTTGCTAAAGAGGGCAGTTGGATTTGGCATAAAAGTAATACACATGCAACATTTTTTGATTGGGGAGTGCATCAAATACCATTCGTTGCCAATCACCATGAAAATTGTTTAACATTAGACTTCAATGAAAACTTCGTATGGCACGACTACCCATGTCAAGACAAGTTACACTTTATTTGTGAAAAATAAAACATGAGCATAAATAGCTTGCTGTTTTGAATTATAATGCATAACCTACATTGTTGTTCATATTTATGAACCAAACAGATGATTTGGGTTGACATATGGTCACTTACAGTCTTATTCCTAACGACGTAAAACCCAAGATACATTATCTCGTATGTTTGATTATGCGAGTTGTGCAAGTTCGCAGATACGTCCAATCAATTTTTAGTGTCTGTTTTTCTGTGCAAGTTGTTTGCTACGTTCAATCGGAACAGTGTGATATCCAGTTAACAAACACAAAAAAAAATTCACTATTCGTATGATAGATTCGAGAAAGCCAATAAACCTTGTCACGCCATACTTTAAAATTACATATGTCTCGAACATTTAAATTCTTGGTTTTCCTATACCAAACAGTATGCGATATAGGTTTGACTATTTTTTGAAGGCCGTACGATGACTAATAGATGTTAATTTCTGTGTCAGATGGTCACTTGTGGAGAGGTGTCTCATTGGCAATCGTACCACTTCTTACTTGTGCTCATTCGTGTCCGTTGTCGTTCAACGTCGTCTGTAAACTGCAAACAGTAATTATGTTAAGTAAGAATTGCAAATAAGTTAATAAGACCAAAGTTGTTAATTGACCCTTTAAGCCCACTGTCCACCAAGGTTCAAAAGGAGAAGATGTCAGCAACAGTACGGTCTTCGACAATGATAAACAACCATACTATATAGACAAATTCAATTCAAATAACTATTGGCCTTATTCATGACAAAACAATTTGCAAAAATCAAAGGTGACAGACATGAACCAACGGCACACTCTGAATTCCCTAACTAAGGACAGGCACAACCCTGTACCAAAAATGGGGCAGTGGCGTAATAGCACAACATGAGACCACACTCTAAAGATCAGTTACAAAATATCGTAAATCATCAATTCGGTACAAATCAGAAGAAAAAAATAAATAAAAGCATATATCGAACGTGGCATGGTATTTATCCAAACCTCATACCTAAAACTAAATGTCACTAATTGTATTCGGGTTCTTTTTTTTAAGTTGAATTTTCGCCTTTTTCATTGACAGCGTGTTTCATACAGGTACATGTAACACAAACATTTTTTTTTACCTTTTTCGTTATTTTTACATTTTACATTGAGGGTAAAGTGTTATTGAAAGGTTAAACAAGGGATATAACGTGGAATTTCGTTAGAGCTGGCTGTCAGTTGATGTACGTCAGTACTGGCGATTGGTGGACGAACGTCAGAGTTGACTGTTGGAAGACTAACGTCAGAGTTAGCTGTTGGTGGATGTACATCGATATCAGTGCTGACGATTGAGTGATTCACGTCAGAGCTGGACGTTGGTTTGAATACGTCAGATCTAACTGTTCGTAGATAAACGACAGAGCTTGATGTTTTTGGATAAACATCAGAGGTAGCTGCTGGTTGATCCACGTCACAGTTGGTTGTTTGTAGATAAACGTCAGAGCTCGCTGGTTGATTAACGTCAGAGTTGGCTTTTTGTTGATTAACATCAGAGCTGGCTATCGATGGAATAACGTTAAAGTCGTCTGTTGGCGGCAATAAGTCGGATTTGATTGGAAGTGGTAATCTGTCAGAGCTGATTGGTAGTGGTAATCTGTCAGAGCTGACTATTTGTGAATCAAAATCTGAACCATTTTCTAACAATGACATACTTTTCTCTTGTGATAGTTTCTTTGTCTTAACGTTATGGATTTCAGTATTATCTGAAAGATTCGACACAACATCGAGCTCCTCGTGTTCCTTTAATGTTTCATTTCTAACACTATTTAAGGTCGTTGGCAGATTGTCTCCTTGGTAATTTCGTTTTTTAAATGATTTATTCTCATTATCAACTTTGGGTGAATAATGCACTGTTCTGTCCATAACATCGCCAAGACCACTGAAATTATTTTTAGCATGCTTTTTATCTGGATGATAAATACTTCGGTCCAGTGTCTCTTGATTTGAATTATCGCTATCCATCTAAATTCTTTGACTTTATCTATGGCTGGAAATATAAAACAAAACCAATGTTTTAACGCTTACACAATACTTATTCAATGACATTATATTTATTTGTTGGTTGATTAATATAAAAATGAATGGATTAATGATAGCTTGAATGATTTGTGTAGACCGATTACTTACTTCCTCTGATTGTTGTTTTTAATAGATTCTTTTATCAAAATCATTTTAGCATCTTTTGATAACTCAATGTTAATTTCATGCAAACAAGTACAAATAAAAAACAGAAACTAAAATACTGGTTACACGATTATACTATTCAACTTACCTAAAGTGCATGTTAATTACATAAGAAGGCATAATTTAAACCACCATTGACTTAGCTAAATGTTCCCATCAGATGGTCTTGCATACTGAGAATTCAAATATTAAAACAAGAGTCACTGGATTTTGTATATGATCATTTTCTAAGCGGATATACAACATTTACTTGTTTTGTTTTTAGTTTTGTTGAAAGGGTAATGAATGATTTATGTAAGACATATCTAAGACACAACACATTATTTGGACCGGGTTTATTGACTAATAGCTTCTTAGAAAATATGTATATCGTATATTTTGTGTAAAGGAATACAATCTATATGTATATTTTGTCTCACACCAAGTTGAATTTAAACATTCCCAACAAGTGACTTGATGTATTGACACTATATTTCTTGTCCTTCGCTGGTTTCGCTTTTGTTGGGTTGTTGTCTCTTTGACACATTCCCTATTTTCACCCTCAACATTATCCTTACTATCCTGTGACAGTCCGAAAGTAAACAACATGCAAAAGGAGAGGAATAGACGTAAGCATTTGAGTAGTAACCTATAAGAAATAGAGTGCTTCTGAGAGAGAAAAAAATGATTGAATGCTTAAACTATCGCTATAATCTACATCAGAGGTATTATTCCAAAAGAATTGGTTTTTTCAAATATTAACCTGCAAGAATATAAAATTTTGATCTCATTATGTATTGTTTGTAAAAACAGCTAGGAAACTGCGAAGTAAATAGCCAAGTCTCCAATTAGACTAAGATACCCAAGGATCTGCTTGCAAATACTAAAGTTTTAGTTTTAAATTTTGTGAACTGTTGTTTGCCTTATTTTCTATAAGCCATGTTATTATTTGACTTTCTTCGATATAAATGTTGTTCTAATTCGTCGTTGAAACAAATGATTAATGTCATACTGATAAAAACACTTCAGTGTTTTATTTTAATGCGCAATAACCTCGATAACAAGATATCATTTGTTTTACATACTATGATCCGTGTTAGATTTGGCCAGGTACACTCGTACCGCAATGATAATTTTACATGAATATTTTTATTTTTAGTCATTCATTACCTGTCTTAAGTTGAATTTTAGCTTGAGTTTTTTTTATGACCATGATGACACTGTTTCATTTAAAATGTTGAGGGATAGTGTCCAATTTTTTCAATTCAAATGACTGACATTCCAAAATATGTATGCTAATATTGTATTTTAATACCTTTAAATTTTGTTTCCCTATAAATGTTGTTATACTGTACTTGGTCTAATATTACTTTTTAAAGTCATAATAAACGAGTGGCCGATGAAAAATAATGTTATTTCAATTCTTGAACCAATGCATACAAACATCATAAACTTAGTCTTCTGTGCTCGATTTTATCATTATTTTTGCATACATTTCGTATAATAGTAATTTTTTTTCAATCGGTCAGTGTTGTTGTGAAAATATGGCAGGTAATTTAAGTTCGTGTTCCTGGAAGGAAGCAATGAAAATGAAGTAAACGTTTTCTAAATATGAACAAATTAAAGATTTTTCTTTAGAAAAAAAGTGTATATATACATAAGTTTTATAATGAAAACTATCCATTGAGTTATAAAAAAACATATGCATTCTTTTTGTAATTTGAGGTTTCTTATGACTTTAAGAACCATAATTTCTTTTGTTGTCTTTTAAAAGATTTTGAAAGTCATTCGGTTATTTATACTAGTAAATCACTCTACATTGTTTTTAAACGCTCTTTTACGGGACGTACATGTTTCATGGTATATCGTTGTCCGTCCGTCTTCAACATGTTTGACAATAACTTAAACACCTGAACCAATACGCTTGAAACTTTAAAATAGTTTTAATATATTGACGCGAACTCCCTTTCGTTTTTAAAACAAAAATAGATTTTAAGTTTCCAAGTTTTAGGGTTTTTTTCATTAGAAATAAGGAATTTTCCAGTTTTCAGACAATAACTTAAAAATGTTTCAACAGTTTTCATGGAACTTTGGTGAATTGTTTATATGTATTGAAGCCAGCTCTGCTTCCTTTTTTTTATAAATTTTAGATTTTACTTTCTGATTTTATTCCTAAAAAAAGGGAGGTTTATCATGTTTTAGGACAACACTTTGAACAGTTAACATTCTGTTAATTCTGCAATTCTGTTATGAAATTGAGAAATTATGAAACCCTATTCTTTAAAAGCGACGGGCGTATGATGAGCTCAGAGTGCAGCTGTTTATATATCCATGTATTTCAAATTTAAAATATCTTGCTTTTTAATACTTTTTTATCCCCGAAAAGATAGAATAGTTGCAGTTTTTTGTTACTTTTATTCTTAATCACAGGACCAAAAACTTGTAGCAAACACATTTTTTGTTAACTTCAATAATGAAGTTTTAATCGCCGGGCATTCAAACACAGCTGTCCTACTTACGCCATTTAAATTAGTGAGAAAACTAAACTGACGCATTTTGAATTAAAGATATTTAAAACCTGTCAATGTTTCTAATTATTCATAATGACTATTTATCGGCCAGAGTTCTCTTCTTCTGAAAGTTTCATTATTAATGTTATCAGTGTTGTTCTGGATATTATTGTTTATATGTTTTTGAACAAGGTGTAACCATTTGGCTGTGCGGGATCTACAAGAGCACATCCACGCTCGGTGAATCTTCGTGCGAAACGTCCAAAAAATCTGTATGATATGTAAATCTGTATGATATGTGTTCCTTTCTTTTAAAGCATAATAGATATAGTATCTTACATTAACTGAGGATTTTTTTTTATCCTAGGAATGGACAACTTTTTTGGAATTTTGGATCCTCAATGCTCTTCAACTTTGTACATGTTTTGCTTTATAACTATTTTTAGCTGAGGGTCACTATGAGTCTTATGTAGACGAAACGCGCGTCTGGCGCATTAAATTATAATCCTCATACCTTTGATAACTATGTAATTCCTATTTCATACATGAGTACGAGGTACGTGTTTTGTTTATTGTTGAAGGCCGTATGCTGACCTCTTAATGCAGCCGGGCGACAATCAAATGTTGTCCGTGCATTAACTCATGAACCGTTCAACCAAAGCTTTTAAAATTTTAATATGTTGTTACTGACAACTAAATGAAGGTCAATTTCAATAATGGCAATTTTGACTTTTACCGTTCAGGAGTTATCGTTCTTGAAAGATTGAAAAATGGAGTTTCCAGTCGTGTCCGTGCATTTACGCATGATCTGTTCTACCAAAGCTTCCCAAATTTAAATATGTTGTTACCGATGACAAAATGGAGGTCAAGTTCAATAATGACGATTTTGACTTTTACCGTTCAGGAGTTATGGTTCTTGAAAGATTGAAAAATGGTGTTTCCAGTCGTGTCCGTGCATTTTCTCATAAACCATACAACCAAAGGTTTTAAAATTTTTATATGTTGTTACTGATGACAAAATAGAGGTCAAGTTCAATAATGACGATTTTGACTTTTACCGTTCAGGAGTTATGGTTCTTGAAAGATTGAAAAATGGAGTTTCCAGTCGTGTCCGTGCATTTACGCATGAACTGTTCTACCAAAGCTTCCCAAATTTTTATATGTTGTTACCGATGACAAAATAGAGGTCAAGTTCAATAATGACGATTTTGACTTTTACGGTTCAGGAGTTATGGTTCTTGAAAGATTGAAAAATGGAGTTTCCAGTCGTGTCCTTGCATTTACGCATGATCTGTTCTACCAAAGCTTCCCAAATTTTAATATATTGTTACTGATGACAAAATGGAGGTCAAGTTCAATTATGACGATTTTGACTTTTACCGTTCAGGAGTTAAGGTTCTTGAAAGATTGAAAAATGGTGTTTCCAGTCGTGTCCGTGCATTTTCTCATAAACCATTCAACCAAAGGTTTTGAAATTTTTATATGTTGTTACTGATGACAAAATAGAGGTCAAGTTCAATAATGACGATTTTGACTTTTACCGTTCAGGAGTTATGGTTCTTGAAAGATTGAAAAATGGAGTTTCCAGTCGTGTCCGTGCAGTTACGCATGAACTGTTCTACCAAAGCTTCCCAATTTTTTATATGTTGTTACCGATGACAAACTAGAGGTCAAGTTCAATAATGACGATTTTGACTTTTACGGTTCAGGAGTTATGGTTCTTGAAAGATTAAAAAATGGAGTTTCCAGTCGTGTCCGTGCATTTACGCATGATCTGTTCTACCAAAGCTTCCCAAATTTTAACATATTGTTACTGATGATAAAATGGAGGTCAAGTTCAATAATGACGATTTTGACTTTTACCGTTCAGGAGTTAAGGTTCTTGAAAGATAGAAAAATGGTGTTTCCAGTCGTGTCCGTGCATTTTCTCATAAACCATTCAACCAAAGCTTTTGAAATTTGTATATGTTGTTACTGATGACAAAATAGAGGTCAAGTTCAATAATGACGATTTTGACTTTTACCGTTCAGGAGTTATGGTTCTCGAAAGATCGTAAAATGGTGTTTCCATTCACGTTGTTGCATTTACTAATGAACCATTTAATCTAAGCTTTTCAAATTTTAATATGTTAATACTGACTACAAAATGGAGGTCAAATTTGATATTGACGATTTCCACTTTCAGCATTCATCAGTTATGGTTCTTGTGCTATTGCCAGAACACAAATAAATGTTAATAAATCCGGTTTGCTGTCGTTGTGACAGCCTCTTGTTTATATTTGGAATGGGAACACAAATTCTGGTATATATTTTCGTCCTATTGTTTAAGTGAAATAAACTAACCATCTTACTGTTTAGATCATGATAGATTAGTAAAACTGTACATTCAGAACATGCTTTAAGATAACCATTAAATTTTAAAGTACCAGGTCAAGTGAAATGAATATTTTATCCGATTTATCCCCCTAAAGAATTTAAAATAGTTGTTCCCTTCACTAGGTACAGACACTTGCTATAAAAAGAGGCAAATACTTATACACATTCATTTTTCTAGACAGAAAACCAATCCATATCAAATTTGATATACTGTATATTGCTTAAAAAGGCTTGTTGGTGAATTTTAATGGTATATGTCGTAGGGCTAGGGGTAAACAAATAACTCAGCGGACCAGATAATTTTACCAGACACGGCTGCAGGGATTGTGGTTAATCGTCTCGGTTGGGGTTTACGTGGGTCAGACTTTTGTCAAATTTATCTACCTCTCCGTTGAACAGCATACTCACGCATACAATGATAGTTTTTTAAAAGGTTGGGGTTGGATAAATCAAATTTAGACAGTCAGGGTCGTTAAAAACTATCATAGGACATGATAAGTATGTCTCCGATTCTCACCGCTACCATAGGCGGATCCAAGGGGCCCCCTTTCGTGTGAAAGCAATTGGTTGATTATATAGAGAAGCACTGAACCATGTCAATACTGGGCTTTATTATTATGGCAATCAGTGCCTCCTTTTACGGCTGTATGAAAAGTTTTGGATCCGACACTGGCTACTAAGAAAAGATCGAAGTGCTCCCTTCCTCCGTGCACATGTATGAATCGCCCGAATGAATTTAATCATTATTGGGGCGTACTGGCCAACGAGTTGCTTTCTTCCTTCCCCTTGCAACCATGTCCACTTCACCAATTAAAATAAAGGCAACAGTAGTATACCGCTGTTCAAAACTCATAAATCTATGGACAAAAAACAAAATCGGGTAACAAACTAAAACTGAGGGAAAAGCATTAAATATTAGAGGAGAATAACGACACAACATTAAAATGTAACACACACAGCAACGGACTAAGCATTAGACAACATCCGATGAGAAAACCAATATAACATCAAAACCAAATACATGAATTTGGGATAGAAAAGTACCGTGACACGTCTTATATTAATGTGAATTCACACTCAAAAATAGGAGAAAATAAATGACACAACGGAAACACAACGTAAAAATGTTACACACACAGAAACGAACTATCATATAACAATGGCCATTTTCCTGACTTGGTACAGGACATTTTTAAAGAACAAAATGGTGGGTTGAACCTAGTTTTGTGGCATGCCAAATCTCGCACTTTTATGTGTACTCCATTCTCAATTTTATTATTTAATTCATCTATCTAATTCCTTATAATTTAATTGAAAACCGTATTTTATTTATCTTGAAATCTAAATAGCCGTCAATTCACAATTTATTATTTGTTTTTAGATGGTTAACTTTCATCTTTCTTTTAATTAAGTTTTTTTTAACAATTCTAACAGCAACAACAGCAACCCTGAGTTTTGCTTTCCGTTTGGTCAGAATCACCTTCTAATTCACCGATATTTTGGAGTTCAATATCCGAATTATTTAGTAGTCTTGCACTTGAGTGATAGAAACTCATTCTGAATGAAGAAAAATAGTTTATAGGCTCTGGTTGTTTATCACGAGGATGTTGAGCAGTTTTAAATAAGTCATGTTCACGATTATATTGACTCATTCTAAATGCAGGAACATGTGTGTCACCTTGGTTCAATTCGGCTACATTGCTTCTGCTTGCAGACGGTGTATGATTTGGACGATGTACCCCGGTTGTCGAACCATACATGATTATTTTGTTATTGGCCATGGCACTCGCAAATCGTCCTGAAAAGAAGTAAAATGATGAAGTTCTATAGGATATCTTATGAAGACAAAGCGTACATACCCTGATCAACGTTAAAGTTTGTACCAACAAGATTGGTTTTCAATTGTAAAGAAACAAATTTGTATGCTCTGATATGCTTTATATGGTATAATTCATGCCAGCTCTTTATTTTGAGAACCGTTATGATTTCAAAATTTATACTAGACATGTATAATAGTGTATACGCATTGACTGGGTATGAGTTAAATAGTAAGTCTATTGTTCCCGAGGTGCAACTATTGTGTTGATGCGTATCAGCAAGGTCCAATAGTTGGAAACTATTGACCTGTCCAATAGTTCAATACTTGCAATTTGAAAAATAGTGAAACTATAACGTGCTTATTTTATATAAAAAATGATAACTGAGGTGTAATAATCATTACTAGGGGGCGTGTCATAATGTACAACTTTCTAGGCCAACTATAACACTTTAACTAAAAAATATAGAATACAATCACTTGCACCACATAACTAACAAAAGTGCTTTATATCAGCTAATCAGTATACATTTTTTACCACACGTTCTTTACAGTCAGGCCCACAGAGAGGACTCTTATCTTATAATGTCTAGTTTACATCTATTTCTTATCTTATATGCATCGCTTATCGACAACAGCGTTAATGTTTTTCCAAAATTTTACAACAAATGTATTTATATCGTATTGGAATGGATGTTTGATTAAAGACAAGCAGGATAGAACATAAAGTCAAATACAAGGAAACAAATATTTTACCGTTTTCGGCGTCCTCCATCTGCGGATGATATATGATTGGAATTATAACTAGTTATAACCAAAGTGGTTCTTATTCGTAATACTTTTATCAATGTGTCTCATTTAGGTGTTGACCTTGATTCGGCTTTTTGACACACATTTAATTTGTAAGGTTCTTATCTTGTAGATATTATAAATAGTTATACTGAATATTAGTGTCGACATTTGTTGTGACTGTCACTTTGTTTACATGTCCGTGATTATACAATATAATGTTAACGTTGTTTTCGGTATTTTGACGTTGTGTGATAGTGACGTGACAGGAGAGAGATATTTGTGTGGTTCAAATTAAAAAAATACCTCTGTTATATCAGTGAAATTTCAGTTAACTATAACACCGGATTTAACTCATCATTTTATATTATATAAAGAAATATCTGTCCTAATGAAATACACAAGTTGTTTCCATTCGTTTGATCTGTTCGGGCTTTTGATTTTCCTTCTTGATAGAAAAAAAAACAAAAGCACTTAACACCAAGTAAAATAAAAAATGGAAAGTCCTTAATCAAATGGCAAAATCAAAAGCTCAAACACATTAAAAGAATTGATCATATTCCTGACTGGGTATAGGCATTTTCTTATGAAGATTTGTTAATCCTTGCTGAGAGTTTCAAAGGTTCTGACGATATCCACATGATACAATACTGCATTTGTTTTTTGTTTTTGCCTCTGAATGCGCTTAAAGTTTCTCATTACTGCAATTTTGAAATAACAGATAACGTTTCGTAAATTTGCATTATAATGCGTTTACAGTGTAGAACGCCACATATAACGTTGGTTATTTATGGCATTTGTCACTACGACGCAAATGAAAACAAGTAAAAGGGAACAATTTTCGTTCTAGAGTGTTGATAGTACCATATAGTATATTGCACGGAATGTATCGATCAAACATCACATTCACAAAACGAAGCAGGCGTCCCTAATGGTTATAATTTTGGAGACTTTGATGCTGGTTCTGGGTAAAAAGGGTCCAAGTTAAAAATAAAATTGAATATAAATAAACAATAACTAAGCATCAATGCACATGTCGTTCTACGCGATGTGAAATGAGTTTTAAATGATGTGATAATTATTCCATTATTGACCTTTTAAAACAATTTGTGTTTTGTTCAGTACGGGAATTCCAAGAGGTGACTGAGGAACAGACATGTGGACAATAAAGTCCCCCGAACATCATCTAATCCATAAACGGCATTCTTTTTCCAAGTTAATAGCTATGGCAACATCTGCTTAAGGTTCCATGGGTGAACTGATGCATGGCAAAATGGTTGACTCTTTCGAATATACCCTCATTTTCGAGCAGCAATCCAAGATATACTGATCTTCATTACGAATGCCCTTTAATACAAAACCATTCTATCGTTTCCATAATTCATTTATTTTCGTCCTGCAAATTGATAAAATTTTTGACACCGGAAGTTAAGCAACACAGAATCAATCAATATAGTATGTGACGGGACAGACCGACGCCCGAAACCGTTTGATGACATACTTGTACATCTATATAAAGTTCTTCTTCTATTATAGTATCAAGGGAACTGCACATTTTCACGTGATAATGTAACTAGATATAAAATAAATGGAAATACATACACTGCAAAGAAATATATATTTGCATTGATCATGCTTTCATAAGCATCCTCTAGAAATTGAATCAATATTCAATCCTACAAAAAAAGTATTAATATAAAACAATGGTATAAAAACAAATACACAAAATGTTTGTTAATTCATAAAATAACACAACTCTTTATGCAGCAACATTTTTTACACGATTGAGTTAGAGACACTGTTTTGTCGGTACTTTCAAGTAAAGAGTCTGACTCGTTAGTACATCTTTTTAATTGCATAGAAGTGTTATCGAAGTGAAATGTAGGAATGTATTTATCTTGATGGTCATCATCATTGTCTTCGTCTGAGCTGTGTTCATTGGCGTCTAATTCTTTGCTCAGGCCATCCATTGAAGACGACTTGCATAAGTGTCTGGAATTTTAAAAAAGACGTTTACAATGTTGCATGATATAGACATAAGTTAAGAGATTTTCAATGTCATAGGGTAAACATTGCAGAAACAGATGAAAGATCATCACATAGAAATGTGTAATCATTTAGCATGAGACTGTCATGGAGGGTATGCAGATCCAGTTCTACAAGTGGCACCCGTCGTGGTGCTCATGTTATAACAAATACGGTAAATAGTCTAATTCGGTATGTCACTTTCATGAAACGGAAGCAGATTGTAGTTACGACGTAAGGAACATATCCGATATCATCTGTGAAACGGTTATTCCATTACGGTCACCAACTCGTAATGGCGTCCGTAAAATTTACGGAAGGATGGTTTCAACTTCACCATTTGGAACTCTTAGTAAACTAACTTCCTTGTGAGCAGCAACCCTATATCAAGAAAATCATGATAAGAAATACAAGCACGGGAATATCGTATCAATTCGGATATATATACCCCGTATGAAGGTGTTGTTGGAATGTTGCTACATAGAAATAGGAAATGGAAAGCTGAAATCATTACTTCTGGCGTAAAGTTTTGTTTTAAACCGACCCTCATTGTCAATCTCTAGATGTAAGTCAAAATAATAAAATATAAGAAATAAGCGAAAAAGATCATCAAAGCAGGGTTTGGCTTGTTCAACAAAGAAAGAAATGACTGTAACAAGTTAGGAACATGAACTTTGTTCATTTATTGATGTCTTAGAGCTTTTGGTTTTTCTATTTGATTAGGAACTTTAAGTTTGTGCTTCTGATTTCGATAGTTCATTATGGAATTCCCATTTTGAGTTTTCCTTGGAGTTTGGTTCTTTTGTTATGTTTCTTTTTTCTATGTCTTCTATGTTTATTTGAGAGTTATGTTCCAAGGCATGTTTCTCATACAATATTTTTCTCGATACCCAATTCGCTAAGAAAATTTTAATTTTGTGAAGTGTCACTTAATAAGCAATATTTTTTTTAAAAATGAGAATACATATAAGGTCAAAAGTGCATGTTTAGCTTTATAGAGTAGGTGCTATACCACCATTGCATAAAATTAAGAATGGAAATTTCATTTGTCAAAGAGACAACAACCCGACCAAAGAACAGACAACTGCAGAAGGTCACAAATTGGTCTTCAATGCAGCGAGAAATTCCCGCATTCGGCGGCGTCCTTAAGCTGGTCCCTAAACAAATATATATACTAGTTCAGTGATAATAAATGCCATAATAAACTCCAAATTATACACAAGAAACTAAAATTAAAATAATACAAGACTAACAAAGGCGAGAGGCTCCTGACTTTGGACAGGCGCAAAAAGGCGGCGGGGTTAATCATATTTATAAGATCTCAACCCTCCCCCTATACCTCTAGCTAATGTAGAAAGGTACACGCATAACAATACGCACATGAAAATTCAGTTCAAAAGAAGTCGGAGTCTGATGTCAGAAGATGTAACAACAGAAAATAAACAAAATGATAATAATACATAAATAACAAGACTAACTGACATGCCAGCTCTAGACTTCAATTAAACTGATTGAAAGAGTATGTCTTCATCATATGAATATCAGGCACTATCCCTCTCGTTAGGGGTTTAGTATCATACCATCATAACATATATGAGAAGAACACAACCCGTGTCATGTCAACAACTGTTTTTTCTAAATAAAATTGTTTAGTTCCGCTGCAAAGACCCTATAAGTGAATCAATATAAACGCCAAAATATGCAGTCTTTAATGAACTGACAACAGTATCGTAACTATATCCCTTCTTAGTGTTTTAACTATAAAAAAAAGATGTGGTATGGATGCCAATGAGACAACTATCCACAAAAGACCAAAATGACACAGACATTAACAACTATAGGTCACCGTACGGCCTTCAACAGTGATACCGAAAACCCTGGTGTGATAATTTTTCAGTAATACATAAATTTCTCTCGTTAAAATCTAAAACACTGTTACATACACATATACACGAGCGAATCGTACAAGTTAAGATATATTAACACGGTAAGATAATGACTAGGGAACGTCACCATCTACAAATGGATAATTAACTATAAGAAATGAAAAATCATCTCTTTTATCATACATTTTAGTATTAGGCTTTCCGTTAATGATATAGATATCAAGATCGAGGTAAGGGCAGTGGTCATTGTTAGTATTAGCTTCATTTAAAGTAAGTTCAACAGGATAAATTTCTTTAGTATACATACTGAAGTCGTCATTATTGAGAGCCAATATATCATCCAAATATCTGAAAGTATTATTACATTTTTGTATCAGATGTTGTGTCGATGGGTCTTTGCCGATTCCTGTCATAAATTGTAACTCATACCAATACAAAAACAGGCCCACAATAAGTGGTGCACAGTTAGTTACCATTGAAATTCTGATAACCTGACGATATACAGAATCTCATAAGCGAACAAAAATGTTATCGAGTTAAAAATCAAGGGCAGATATAGTATCAAAGCATGTCCAATTGACATAGTTCTTTTGATTATTGCTACTTAAAATTGACCTAAAAGAGTTTGATTATATATATTCACATTCTGACTCTTTACATACCCATTTAATTAGGTGTGTAATTGGTTTTCTTAATGATAATATGAGGCAATGTGGTATATAGGGTAGAAAAATAAAAACTTTGAACAGATTCAAAATCACCAATGTAAGCATGTAATTTATCAAGTACTTCCAACGAGTTTTTGACACTCCAAAAGTAATGAATTCCACTATTTTCATGGCCTTATTTGAACAATTAATTATCAGGTTTTTGATTGTACCAAGTGTTCTGGTAAGAAGAATAGATAATTTAGTAGTGGAACAATGGCTTGAAGGCGAAATAAATATATATTTGTAAGGTGTTTTGTGTAGCTTCGGAAGCCACTACATAGTTGGAACTTTTATTGTATTTGGTTCTGCTTGTAAAGGGTTAACAAAAGTTTATGTTTGTAACAGATGTCGTTTTCTGAAAATGGAGTCATTTGAATGTTGGTGAATTGGTGATTTCTTTTTTCAGAACCTCAATGTAAAATTTACGTCTTTATAAGCCTTTATGTCTCTATAAGCCTTTGTTTAATTTGCTTTATTCGGATAACTGTTCAGAATTTATCATTTTCAACAAAAAAAGCAAAGTTGTATCCAGTTCTTTACTGAAGACAAATTTACACTTATCATTTCATTGTATGAAAAAAAATATCACTATAAGTTAATTCTTCTGTACATGTTCTAGTAACCATGTGACCTCAAATTTCCTATATATATATTCTATAGAAACACAAAAAGGTGTGCTTTGCAACACCCACCATATATGTTTGTGACTTAGCTTTTATTTTACTGCAATAAAATGTAGGATAAATTTCCGACAACTGTTAAATTCAAGGGAAAATTTGTTATTGACAATTACACCAAGAAACTTTTTTAATTTTCATGTCGAGTGAATATTTTTTAAGCAGCGTACAAAACCTTTAACACTTCTACAAAATGCAATATATAGCAGTAGTCTCCGTAGAATTCGTTGGTACATGTATAAAGGGATTTGTTTGTTATGGGCTTTCTGTTATTAAGTTAATAATGGAAGACTTATCTTTCGTAACTGTTTTGTTGTTGCATGCTTTCTCGTCTTGCAATTGAAAGGAATATTTGACTGTTGAAGTTTAATATGAAAACTTATTTCCGTCACTAGGCTTATCTTTAGTTATTGACTTACCTTGTTGACATAAAATCAAATGTCATTATTATCAAAATAAACAGTAAATGAATCCACGTGTTACCTCATCTGACGAATGTTGTGAATTTGTAGAAACCACTATGTGCACGACATAAAACGGGAAACACTTAGGGTTGTGTATAAAACACTTATAATGACATCATTTAAGTATAGATGTTTCTAATATTTACACACATTTGCATTTACATGTTTGACTCGCATTCTATCAGAAAATGTTGTACTATATATGTTGAACTTCAATCATTATTTCTTCTTCCCTGAAAATCAAAGTCAGTTTGAATTGACTTAAATTTAATGGTTCATGTAACATCATCTAGCAGGGCAGACATTTAGGATTTTCTCAAATTTGTACTTATTTTGCCGTTTTTACTTTCTCTATCCGAGCATCACTGTGCTAGCATTAAACCAAGGTTTAAGCCACCATTTATTAAAAAAAAAAATGTCCCATTCCAACATGATCAAATCAGGAAAAGTCCTCGTATCTTTAATTTGTTTATTTATGACCAATGTTGTTATTTTACTTTTATCTTATCCGACAGATTTTTAAAGAGAAATGTTTTTTTAACAAAATTAGACATTTCTGTAATTATTTGATGTAGTTACTGAAGAAAACGACAATCCATTAATTTCCCTTTTTTTATTTTAAGAAATAACTGCGACTTAGACGCCAATGATAAAGAAACTGTTTTATCTCAACAAAAATGATCAGACTCAGTTTACGTTTAATTGCTTTATACTGCTGCTGTCCATATGAAAACACATGGTCATCCCTTTTTTGATAGCAAAATGATAAGGGAAGGGAAATCATTTATGTATCATGTATTCAGCATCGGTACCATTTTGAATCGGTTAACCAATTTCCATATAGATTCCTTCACGTCTAACTAGAAGTGCAATGGCGCGTTTCTTCATCTTCCACCAAGGTATTGATTAGTGTAATGTATATTAGAGTACAAGGCCTTTCCAATTTTATAGTTTCTTGATAGCAAAATGATAACGACAATAAAAGTCTTAGAATGTGTAAATAACAATATTTGTTCCATCTTACCCGGGAAGGGAAATCATTTATGTATCATGTATTCAGCATCGGTACCATTTTGAATCGGTTAACCAATTTCCATATAGATTCCTTCACGTCTAATTAGAAGTGCAATGGTGCGTTTCTTCATCTTCCACCAAGGTAATACTTGAAATTGCATTGTTGAAATACGTATCAATTCGATAATGCCACAACCCAATATCATATTTTTTGCAGAGTTGGTGAATTGTTAATGCGTAAATTTATAGGCCTGATAGTTACAAGGCTTATATGATAATAATCATTAGCGACTGCAATCGAAAACTTATCGGCTATCCTTCTCATTTTATGAGATCAGATAATAATGAATTGTTTTAATTTAGTATTTGGAAACCGATTAGGTCGCCATTAATTACACTGCCACCCTAAATAAAAACTAATCGACAATTTATGAAAGGTATATAAGTCATATAAAGATACAATGATGCATAGCAAATCTTGGGATATTGGTAATTGAAATAAAGGACATGTTTTCTGTACTTCTTTTGTTTTGTGTCTACTTATAACATGTACAACGAAAATACTTGCATTTGTTTTTGGACAGAATATACATTTGTATATATACATAAGTACTGCTATGTTGAAAACTTTATCTCGTTCTATACTGTAGATTGTTATCGTTGAATAGATTGTCAACAATAGGATTGACAAAATGGTGTCGGCTTTTCTTTGTGTTACTTTCCTGATTTTGAACATATGTTCACTGTTTGATGCTAAAACAGAGAAAAGACTTTTACTAAACGATCCGGATGCTCTTTTGCATCGTATGGAAATGCTTGAAGCGAAGGTACAGGACCTAACCAGACAGCTAAATGAGGAGAAAATACATTCCCAGGGTAATCATTACCTTTTGTTATTTATCATCTGTTACAAAAGACGAATAACGAGTTTAATTATTGTATTTATATCTAGATTACAAATATCAAATACATGCAATGTCCCTGCCTTGAAAATATTTTATGTATCCATTGCAATAAATAAACAAATCTTATTTTGTTCTGTAGATATTTTTTATGAATATCTGAGAGAAATGACGGATTTTGGGCCATTGCAATGTAATTTCCGATATAATTAAAATTACGAAGCGGCATTCGTCTTAAAAATCCATATTGATTGACACTGCTTTTCGAACTTGTCTGAGACATTGCTGATATAAACCTTTGACATGACTATTTAAAAAACAAAACTTGAAAGAATTGCACACGCGAGAGCGCTATTAGACCGTATTGGCGAACGGGCGGATGACCGCTATTTTAATGACATTACAATGGATCACTTGATGGATAAAAAGATTGACTTTTTTATTAAAAGTTTCTTAAAAATTATCATTAAAAACTTGTAGCTTGAAAAACAACTTGGCACACCATGAACCTTACAAATGTGCATGATATGATCAGTATCATGAATTCATATTTTACCACTTAATTTGTAAATATTTATAATACATGACAGATTTTCTGATGAAGCAGGACATGTTTTGTTTTACTAAATGCACATGTAACCGCATTATGGTTACATTAAAATACTAAGCAACTCTTCTGTCTGTTAATAGATATATGCAGATGTGGTATGAGTGCCAATGAGACAACTCTCCGAATTACAATTTATAAAAGTAAACCATTATGGGTCAATGTTCGGCCTTCAACACGGACCCTTGGCTCACACCAAACAACAAACTATAACCGGCCTCAAAATTATTACTATAAAACCATTCAAACGGGAAAACCTACTGTCAATCTATATAAAAATGTTCATTTTCAGCTGTATGTTGTATTTTCTGTATGTCATGGTTTGTATAGACTAAGACATTTTTAACCTCTTCGTATATCGGGATTTGTTGAAACTTTAATACTTTTGATTGCGACATCTTCTTTTTCCAGATGCTAAACATTATATTGAAGATTTCATAAGATTTTTTTGCACGTTTTGGCGACAAAACTGAACAATTTGAATATATTTCAGGAAGTCAACAAACCTATGTAAGATGGGGTAAACAGGTATGTGGGACAAATTCAACGCTTATATATTCTGGTATGCATATTTATATTTACAATAAAAAAGAATGTTAGTTATTTGTATAAAAAACTTGTGTTCTCACAAAAAGAACGGAAAAACGAAACAACTGATTTTATCGCTAAAGACGCTCTAAAACAAACTTAAATATGACAAATCTCTCACATATGCCACTTTGCAGATGATTTATGTCAAATATTAAAGTGGCCACATCCATGTTCACTCTGGCCACATCCGTGTTCACTCTAAACCTGTAAATATGATATGCATTATCATCAAATACAACTTATATGTAAATATTAGGAATGAACACAAATTCGGCCACTTCCATGTAAGTCGAAAACAGTTTAAATATTTACTCAAATGGTAAAATTTCGAAGATTTCAATAATTTAGCATGACTTAATGGTGCTAGTATCCGATACATGTACATGTGTATTGTCTTGTCAACATTTATAACAAAAGTATTCTACTTCCCAAAAAATAGCTAAAAGGTTACATTCAAACAACATGCTATATTTTGGGGCAAAAAGGGATTCTTACTGGGCCTACTCCTTTGTATTCATTTAAGGTCACTTGCGGTTTGCTTTTTTCAAGGTTACATGAATCGTTACCTAATGCACAAAGTCCTATGGCTTAATTAATTATAAATATGAATTCAAAGGAAAGGTCAAAAACTATAAAGTCAAATTTACCTTAAACCTTGACTATATTTTCAAGGTCATCAAGCAAGGACTTCATAGCAAAAGACTTTATGTCTCTACTGTTTATTTCTAATAAGTGATATGACAGTGTTTGGGTAAGTGGTGCCAGTTTCAAAAACGTATAAACTGTTCGATATTATATTCAAAATATCTAAGCGACATCTTCTGAAATAACAATATAGCGCATTATAGAAATTAGATGGGGAATTTTTAAAAAAAAAAAAAGGAAAGGCCTCAATATTGTCATGCGTTGTGACCATCAGTTTGTGTACGTCATAAACAATCATCTCATTAGTTTTCGTCTAACAGTCTTTGATTAGGTAAAAGAAAACCAAGATTCCCAGCAAATCGGCTATAACAGTATTTCGTAAATGTCTTAAAAAGAATTAATAACTGAATCTTCCATTGTATCAGTTCGCACGTTGATTGAAAAATGTAGCTCCTTGAAAAAAAGCTGAAAGTATTGCACTATTTTGTGTTTTTTTGGTTACAGGTCAGACTGCAGGTACTTCTTATGCAGCGACAGGAGGGTCCGCTAATCCACTGTGTATGATTCATGAAGTATTGTGGGGAAATCATCAAACTGAAGGGAATATGGCAGTACTTCGTGGTGCTGAGTACCAAGATAATTTCTGGGGTACCGGTTCCTTAGATAAGGACGTGCCTTGTGCAGTTTGCAAACCTGCACACTCTACTGTTTTAATGATTCCAGGTCGCAATAAATGTCTTCCAGGATGGACGGAAGAGTATCATGGTTATTTGTCTGGTAACCTCGACGGGCATAAACACACTTCGACTTATATTTGCGTTGATGAAAATGTCTCCTTTCTAGACTCTGGAATAGAAAATAATGAGTATAGTTATCTAATATACGGAGTGAAAGTTCAATGTGGAAGTCTCAAATGTCCACCATATGTTAATGGAAAACCGATAACATGTGTGGTTTGTTCTCAATAAAGATAAATCGCCATAGTTGTCATTTTTCATAAATATTTTGAAATTTGGAGTAATCGGTTTACATTTCAGGTTATTATTTATTAAATCAAAAGAGGGACGAAAGAGACCAGAGGGACAGTCAAACGCATAGATTGAAAATTATCAGACAAAACAATGGCTAAAAAAACAGACAAACAGACAACCAATAGTACAGAAGACACAACATAGAAAAATAAAGACTAAGCACGACGAACCCCACCAAAAAAAAAGCTTCTTTGGGAGGGTAAGCAGATCTTGGTAAATAAGGTAAATAACAAAAATCTCGTAAATTCAAAACAGAACGACCAATAACAAAAGACGAGATCACAAATTCACTCACAGCAAACAAATGGAAAACAACAGTCATATTCCTGACTTGTGTAACTTATGTAGACAATAGAGGATTACACTTAGTTGTGTAGGTAGCTCTTATTTTTATGTGTATTACAGAACATAGAATTTCATTGTATTGACAACAATTTGTGAATAATTAATCACAATAACTTTAAGGAGGCCAGCGGCCTGTTTTGTGTGTGTTGGTGACTCATTGGCTAATGATCCTGAATGGTTTTCTCATTTTGTTAATATATTCGGGTCAGAATAATAAATTTAAATAGTTTGTTAGTACATATATTGTCGCAACAGTTCAACTAAAACTGAAAGTCCAGGAATTGAATAATAGCATGTCCTTTTTAAATCCAATTATAACCTTTATTCTATAAATAAAAGTATCATTCGATAGATAAATATATCATGACTTGCATATAGTTTTAAGAAAGCTTTTAATCAAATAAATGGCCGAATTAACATGTTTTATGTTGGTGTCTTATTGTACCAGTTTATAATTTAAAAAATGGTACCAACTCATATAATATTTCTGAAATGTGTACTCTCGGTACAAAACCACGGATCGATTACCAGTCGGTTCAAGCCTATTGTTCTATGGTTCAATATGGACGGAAAATTAAATTGGTTTAACTGTGCAGCTATTAAAAATACATCTAAAAAAATAAACACAGAATGGAAACTGTTGCCTAGATTATAAATAAACTAAGGTGAAAAAAATATGTCAAAATAGTTGTGTACCCTTCATGTAATAGCTTCGCATAAAATATCTTCATAATTTACCGACACTCTCTGATTTCAGACTGCTAGGAAAATTCATATACGTCTTTCAATGTAAAACATACATGTTTTCATTCAGCAAACCAGATGTAGATCAGTGACGGATTCAAAAGGTGTCACATTGGCAAGCATGCATATTTTGCTATTTTTGTCAGTAAATTGTAATACATTTTTCATGTCGGAGCCTGTTATAGCCCACTTCACGGTATAGGTCTTTCTCATTTTCAAAGGTCCTTCAGTTGTTTGCAATTGATTATTCTCAATTCATTTTAACGTCGATGTATAGTTGTCTCATAGGCAATCATACACATATCTTGAACTTTATATACTAAATTATAATCCTGATACCTTTGATAACTATTATACATGTAAATATGAAGTGGTGCTTACAATTTGTTAAACAGCTCTGCTTTCTTGTCACTAAGCAAAGCGAAACATGTTTCGGATATATGATAACCAGTATACAGCCCCATTCTTTGAATCACAACTTTTGAATACAAAGTATAAAGTGAATTGTATAAAAAGTAAAATCACAAAAATACTGAACTTAGAGGAAAATCAATTTGGAAAGTCCATAATCACATGACAAAATCAAATAACAAAACGCATCAAAAACGAATGGATAAGAACTGTCAGATTCCTGACTTGGTAAGAGAATCAGGTTTGCTACTAAGTTCCAAAACAACAAGCTTTTTATGACACTAGTATATATTGATTAGGGATTATTAAAGGAACCAAAAGAGCAAAAAAAATATAGGTCAATGTGCTTGTTTTCGAGATATTAATTTTGGGGTGAAAATGTTCTCTGTTGATTTTTCATAGCTTTATCATTGACATGTATAAGTACTGGAAAACTATAATAAAATAACAAGGATTTTATAAGACTTTTAAAAATGACTTATAATCATACATGTAAAAGATTTATGAAAAGAAAAATTGGGGTCAATGGACAAATGTTGTTAAGGCATTCAAATGGATACATTGTAAACCCAGAGGATTCTGAAAATCTGACAAAATTTTCAAAATATGACAAGCGAACTTCCTGATGTTCCTTAAGTTGAACATTTCTATTAAGCCGGTAGTTTTTTCGTCGTCTTAGACGTAACGTATTATGATAGGTCGTAGTCTATCCGTTCATATGTCAACACTCAAACTTGCTATCACTTATTTCCGAAAAAATTCACAAAAATTTTGGAATGACCAAAGATATTTGTTTGTCAAAACTGAATATTATGTGGTTTGTCAATCCGTAGTAATGGGACTTTTATAATTAGAAGTAATGTGTGTGTTTTATATATGCATACTAAAATAAAGATAAAAGAGAAGTATGATATCCAATAAGACCACTATTCAAAAGAGTTTGCCTAAATTAATGAATGTGTTGCGTGAAATAAATAAGCTTTAGGTATATCCTCGTGCACATTTTTACGAGAAGTATTTTACTTAATTAGTCCCACTCAAGTAACCACTTTCTGATACAGTCATTGATACATTGGACTTATTGGTCAATAGCTTGTCAAATAATGGTTTAATGTTAGTTGTATAATAGGCGATTTTCTGATATCTGTGTTTTGTTATTAAATGTCGCGACCTTTATCTGTTTGGCCAACAAAACTTACTTTTCGGTACATTTGTTCTTATCCTAAAAAATGAAAGCTGTATTTGACACCAGAAATTTACAATGGAAACATAAGCCAGGCTTTTCTTTAATTACAATGTATTGACTTATCTTGTTATAAATTCATAACTATCTGATTACGCAATGAATGTACACGATTGATACCTGTGGTGTACAAGTGCATCCATAGAATCAACTGGGTTTACATTTATTTAACTAAATCAGGAAACACACATTTTGTTACGAATTAAAACACTTATAGTATACTTAAAGTTATTCATGGTAACACTTTATGTATGACTCATTTAAGTATAGCTTTTTTTATAATTACATATGTTAATACACTCACAAGCTCGAATACCGTTTATAAGGAGGTGTTGTAAAAAATATGTGCATTCGGTTTGAATTATAATTTCCTTATCTTTAAAATTCAAAGTCAGATATTGAATTTATCTTCAATGTACATCATCTAGCAGGACAGATATTTAGTAATTTTGTATTCCAGATGATCTTCCTTTTTTGTTTTGTAAAGCCTTTAACAAATTATACATCACGTTCATTCGCTGTAGTTTAAATATCATACCTTTTTTCTATTATATAATTTATTAGCAGCTGCTGGAACATATCCTTTTTTAAAGTTAATATTACTACTGGATCGAGATCAGACAATATGTTATTGTTATGAAGTTTAATTCATAAACTGATTGAGTTGCTTTTCATTTCCTTTTTATCCACAAGATCAATTTCACGTTCACAAAAGAACAACACAAATCGACCGAACGGACCACTTACATCTAGAAATTGACAATGAGGGTCGGTTGAAAACAAAACTTTACGACAAAAGAGATGATTTCAGCTTTCCAATTGTGAACTTTCCATTTCTAAGTAGCAACATTCCAGCAGCACCTGCATACGGGGTATATATCTCCCAATTGATACGATATTCCCGTGCTTGCATTTCCTATCATGATTTTCTTGATAGAGGGTTACTGCTCACAAGGAAGCTATTAAACCAAGAATTCCAAATGGTGAAGTTGAAATCATCCCTTCGTAAATTTTACGGACGCCATCACGAGTTGGTTGACCGTTATGGAAAAACCGTTTCACAAAGGATATCGGATATGTTCCTTACGTCGTAACTACAATCCCCTTCCCTTTCATGAATGTGACCTACCGAATTAAACTATTTACCGGATTTGTAATCACATAAGCAACACGACGGGTGCCACATGTGGAGCAGGATCTGCTTACCCTTCCGGAGCACCTGAGATCACCCCTAGTTTTTGGTAGGGTTCGTGTTGTTTATTCTTTAGTTCTCTATGTTGTGTCATGTGTACTATTGTTTTTCTGTTTGTCTTTTTCATTTTTAGCCATGGCGTTGTCAGTTTGTTTTAGATTTATGAGTTTGACTGTCCCTTTGGTATCTTTCGTCCCTCTTTTATGATGTAACATAAGTCTTGTCAAGATGTAAAAAACTCACATAAAAGTTTTCTCTGAGACAGATTATAAAAAAAAATTTCTTTGTGGGGCTGTTTGACACCATTTGTTAAAAACAAATTCTTACTGTAATTCTTATTGCATCATGGTTTGAGAGATATTGGAAATATATGATACACAATGTTTGACACAATGTGCTACCGACCTATACCAGACAAAGCCTTATGATGTATGGCCCGAAGATAATATGTGTCATTTTGCACATACGGTTGCTTAATTACCAATTAGCTACTGCATGATAGACAGCTAGATATCATAGACATACTAATGTATACACAGGCCAGAGTCCGAGCTTGTTTTGGTACATATTATAAAAACTTAATCAACGAAAAAAACTTATTTATTCAAAATAATAAAATTAAAAAAAAATAGCAAATAAAACATTTGACAGAGTGGTTCTTAACTAATTGGAAAATATAATACATTATTAATACGGAATAACATCATCTGAAATCGTATCAATTGGACAAAAGCCAAAACATAGCAGAAGTGGGGAGAAAAATCTGCCTCATTAGTGAACATATATACATATCAACTTCTCAAGATAAAATTAAGGGAGGTATGGGAATGTGACATTTCTCGTATTTCTGATAAGAATAACAAGTTAACAGGTCATAAGCTGATGAAAAAGGAACGCACATACAAGTCAACTAGATATATAGGGCTGACCCCACATGATCATTGACCAATGAGAAAGATGTAATTCGATCATACACTGGTCATTATGTGAAATTTCTCTATACGCTAAAACATGTTATCTAATCTCAACAAATTATCGTCTAATTGAGTATGACAAAACTGATAATTTGACTAGATATTAATTCACAATATAAATAGCACGATAAGTACAGAATAATCGTTCTTGCTGTCTTTAATACCTTATGCCGGCGTCACACATTGGCGAATAGACCGACGTGCACCAAACGTACAGAGAAAATTGACAAAGTCGGTATACGTTAGTTGCACGCCAGAAGAACGCTTAGCAATCGTTAAACGTGCGTTGCGTGAAGTACGTCGAATTACAAAGGTATACCCTTGGTGAACGCTACAACTTGAGGTAATTTTTAAGCAGCATACAAATTTTCATCCAGCTGAAGCGTTTGTCTAGCGTATACCTGTACGCTACACGCACGTAATACATACGCCACAAGCGCGTTACAAACGCTACAGATAAGTTTAAGACACGTTTAGGGCACGTGGTATACGCTTCAAGGTCGTTGCACTTTAAATTAAGCGTATGCGAGTGTGTTTGTAACAAACACCCCATAAAAGATACGACCGGGACGCGTCTCAAATACGTTCAAGAAACTCTTGTCCTTCGTATCGTGCATTACTTGTACGTTAGACAAACGCCAAGCATACGCCAACATACGTTTCTTGAACGCCCGATACACGCTTAGTTACGCTTCTCGCAGATGTAATACATGCTTAGGCCACGTTATGCACACGTTACAGATATGATTGACAGGTTGAATGCATCCACAATTACTAGCGTGTTGGTAGCGTACATGATTTTTTAACACGCCCGGCGTACGTCGGAACTATACGCTAATGTGTGACGCCGGTTTTAATTTGAACTTAATTTTCAATGAGCAAATAAAATTGGTTTTAAGAAAAACAGTTAGAAACCATAAACATATTAATTTAAACGCATGCCAGATTCTAAATTTGTCTAAAAAAAAAATTACGACTACAGGTCGTTTATCAAGGTCATAACATGCGAAAAACATTTCACATAAAAGTTCATAATTAATATGAAATAAGAAAATCCATGAACTACAATCGTTTAAATGGAATATATGCCAAAGAATAGCTAAGATATGGGGTAGATATCTACCACGAATTTAAAGAGTGGATCCCCAACCCGAAGACTCATGCGACGTGAGAACAATTAATATACAACTTGATACAAATTGAAACAAATTGTGAGCATGACAATCACGTACACAATTAAATAACACTGTTATTTTGTAAAAAATCAAATTTAAGATAAAATATTAATATTTCTTATAATCATAAACAAACATATATTACTTTTAAATTACCTCTTGCTGATCAATAAAGACAACAGTAGTATACCACTGTTTAAAAGTTATGAATAAATTGAGAGAAAACAAATCCAGTTTGCCATCTAAAATCGGGGAACACATAAACAATAAGAGAAAAATAAAGAAACAACAGAACACTGAAGAGCAACTAAAATAAAGAACAATGCAACATACATAGAAACAAACTTTAATATAATAACTACCATATTCCTGACTTGGTACAGGACATTTTGAGACCAAATAGTGGGTTGAATCTGGTTTTGTGGCTAGTCAAACCTCCGCGCTGTGTGGCAATGTTACAAATACCACTAACATGACAACATGACATGACGGGAATACAGTACAACTAATTGCAAGACAACTAAACACGATTAACTTGTAAATACCATTCCAGACAGGACCACAGGAGTTATTTACATCATAATTTAGCATATTTATTCACATCTAGACTCACAATAAAATACTCCTAAAAGTTTTATTGTTCAGACAATTTGTAATAGTACAGTAATTAACTAATAATATTTTTGCCTGATTTCAAAAGTCTGAAATATCAATTGATAATTATTGTATACTTGACAACAACTTTTAATGTTGTTCATCTTGATCTTCAAAAAATAAAATACATTTTTACAAAGCCCTGAACATGCTGAATTTCGTTATATATATTAAGTCCTATATCTGTATACAGGTAAACGTTATCAAAAGTAATATTGCATATTGATGATTGTATGTAAATCAAACATATAATAAGGTTATAAGGGAGGGGTTGAGATCTCACAAACATGTTTAACCCCGCCGCATTTTTGCGCATGTCCCAAGTCAGGAGCCGCTGGCCTTTGTTAGTCTTGCATTATTTTAACTTTTAGTTTCATGTGTACAATTTGGAGTTTAGTATGGTGTTCATTATCACTGAACCAGTATATATTTGTTTAGGGGCCAGCTGAAGGACGCCTCCGGGTGCGAGAATTTCTCGTTGCATTGAAGACCTGTTGGTGACCTTCTGCTGTTGTCTGCTTTATGGTCGGGTTGTTGTCTCTTTGGCACATTTCCCATTTCCATTCTCAATTTTATAATAAATTTCTTTGCTATAATATATTAAAATAAGAATTCATTTACTTTCTAGCATGCTGCAGAGTTTGCTTGTTACCATACATGTAATTTCACTGCCATTATTCTAACAAGTCCGTATGTACATGTAACGTATTGACTGAGGGAAAGTCCTTAATGTTTATATTACATATGCACAGCATATCGTAGATTTGAAAAGAATATTGACTCTATGTTACTATTTTTTAAATGATATTGAATCAGTTTTGCTATTTTTGAAATGATTTTGACGCAATGTTACAATTTATAGTAACATCAATAACATTTTTAAATGTAGTAACGTCGTGTCAATATGTCAAAATAGTAACTAAAATACAAAATGTATATTGGAAAACACGTTAACATATCAACCAATGAGAAACAAGAAAAATCAAACTATATGTAAATAAGAAGACGTGGTATGAGTGCCAATGAGACAACTCTCCATCCATTCAATTCCCAATTTTAAAAGAAAATCCATCATGGGTATATTAAGATCAGTCTTAGACACGAAGCCTTGGCTCACACCGAACAATAAGTTATAAAAGGCCCTAAAAATTACTATTGGAAAACCTTTTCAACAGTGAATCCAACGATCTAATCTATATAAAAACGAGAAAAGAGAAACACATCTACAAACAACTGAACATTAGAGAAAGTACAAACAAATGCAGCGGGTCTTAACGTTCTAATACGTGTTAACCTTTATCCTTACCCAGAAGCAATAGAGTAACATCACTAAATAAAAAGACACGCTATAAACATGATAAAATATCAATTAAATTGGCTTGACTCAATCAAAAGAAATATAAACAAAAGTGAACATACACTGAACAAAAACATGTTTATCTATGACACAATGTTAATATACAATCAATAACATAAGGGTTATAATTTAACTGAAGGCAACAGTATTATACAGCTGTGAAATGGTAAATATTTACAGAAAGTAAACCATAAATTTGAACAAATAAGTTATATTGGTAAACATTACTTTGATTTTTGATAGATTTGCCTTTCACGACCAGAACATTTGGTACAAAACTTGAAAAACCGTAATGTCGGTTTATATAATCTGACAAATTGCAAATTTGAATTAGAAAGGCAAAGCTGATAACGATAAACTGATTACACAAAATAAGAAATGTATACATACAGGAGGTTTGATTGACCCATACAATTAAACAAACAAAAAAGTATATAGAAGCCTATCAAATTTTAATATTGACAGTCTCAATATTGTGACGAGACATCATTATTGACTACATCCAGACAAATATACAAGTAACTTTATCAAAGGAAAAACTTTATATTTATAAACTGAACAACGACCATTATTAAATTGAAAATATCATTTCTCATGACAATATTAAACGTAAACCTTAGAACAAAGTTTCTTCTTCGATATATAATGAAACTAGAGGCTCCAAGTTATAAGGACACATATTTAAAACTTAATACCCTAATTGTTATTGTTACTTAGTTTGATTAAATTTGTCTCAGTTGTTTCAGAGGAGAAGACTTTAAGGGACAATATCTCCCTATGGGGTCAATTGATCATTTTGGTCATGTTGACTTATTTGTCATATCATGTTTGCAGATCTTACTCAGCTGAACAATTGTGCTGTTTACAGTTCATCTCCATTTATAATAACATGCAAAACGAAAACTGAAAAATCTCCTTAAAATTACCACTCCAGGGGCAGCAATCTAACAACAGTTTGGGGAGATAGATCTTGACTTGTTAAACAACTGTACCTCTTGACAGATTCGCTTTAAACGATTTAGCTTCAGAATTATAAGCAAAATCTGCATTTTATCCTTATGCTCCATGTTTAGCCATGGCGGCTATCTTCGTAAGTAAGCCAGGTCGTTAAATTTCGTTGATTTATTTTCAGTGGTGAAGATTTTTTGTAAAAGTATTACAACGACAACGGACGACGGACGCAAGATATTGAGAAAAGCTCATCGGCCTTTTTGGGTCAGGTGAGGTAAAAAAAATCATAAATGTTTGGGAAGGCTGAGTTGACAAGAAAAATAGTAGTAATAGTATGAAATAAAGATCAATACTGGCCCAAAACAGAAGCACTGCGTTATATTACTAAAGATAAGGTAAATAGTTTGGAAGGCAATTCAATACTAAAGAATATAAGGCGACACTGACAATTGTATATGTCAAAATGAGCCCCTGGATAAGCCAAGAACTAAAGTGATATTTCTGAGACTGCGAGGCCCATTTACAAGCTAGACCCTACGTCATTGACGAATATATTGAAGGTAATATTTGTGTATATGTTCCAGACCATATGAGTATTTGGACCGTACGCGTACGGTCCGGACCGTATACGTATACTCGTACGGTCCGACCATACGCGTACGGTCGGACCGTATGAGTATACGCATATGGTCCAGTACGAGCTAACCAGCTAACTATATATGTTATTAGATCATATGGGTTAAATTTAAACAAATTAACATTAATCACAATCTTTTTTTTTAGGTTTACTAATTAATATTATTACAATTACACGGATAAAATGAACAAATGAACAATTGAAATTAAATATTTATTTAATTGTATATATCTTGATCCTTATTTTGGTACTCTCAACCAATGTTACACTTGCTACCACAAGTAACGTACTAATATTTTTTACATTTACATGTTTGCAGTTCGTGTATCTTCCTTAGCATTTGCATTTTTCGTAAAGTTGCTAAATATTCTAAAACAATTGTCCTCCCACATTATATTTACTTCCAATATTTTCAATTTTAGTGTTCATAATTCAATTATTTTACTGAGTGATCGACATGCTAAATACAAGAGATTAACAGATTCAATTAGCGTGAATTTTTTAAATCAATAAAATATAAAAGTGTTTTTTTTCAATTACAGTTAAACTTTTTTATATCAATTTGAGAATTAAGTTATATTGATCTGTTGTATGTATCTAATTAACTTTGCCAACTTCTTAATATAAGTCAGACCGTACGCGTACGGTCCGACCGTATGAGTATTTTGAAAAAGTACGCATACGGTCCAGACCGTACGCGTACGGTCCAAATACTCATACGGTCTGGAACATACATAAAATTGATGCATATTTTATTATATTCTTGAATGGTTAAGTTTAACTCCAAAGAAAATGATTGAGATATTTTTCAAGGAAATCTTTTATATGATCAAAATAAAGTAACGAAAATTAATGCTTGGCTTTCAAGACAATAATTTCGCGATGTTTTTTTTATTAGTGATCTATCTACGATACCTGTCGTATTAACTTAAGCCACCGCACTGCGCAAATACGAGGGGACAGCCGTCATGAAATAATACTGAACACACGTGCTTTTGAATGTAAATAGAAATAATAGTTTTAAAACAATAACAAATCAAGTTTCATTTTACAATTGGAACCCATTGGAAATGTCAAAACGAATGTCAAGGCTCTTTCAAATGCAATTTACCTATTTTTTATGCTTTCTTCGTGCACAGTTTTATCAATGTCACTATCCGGTAAAATTCGGCGACAAACTCAAAAATTATTAAACTTGCAATCAACAACCACTGATTGAAATATGATTTATCAATACTACGTTACAGATGTTTAATGAATATAAAAAAACGTGCATGCTAGACTTAGTTTAGTATTTATCGGTGTACTTATTCAATAATTCTGACAACCTAAAAATTTGTAGAATCTCGATTCATGTGACTATAGGTTGCATTTCTGTAAATATTGACAATGAAATTTCCCATAGGGACTCCTTTTACGGCTAAAACTGTACCACCTTTACTATGAAGTTTTGAAAAAAATCTTATCCTAGAATTGAAAATTAATATGCACCACAATTTTTTTCAAAGGTCAAAATATAGGGCTGTGCGGCATATTTTCAACGTTTATATGCCCTGAACTTCTCAGAGTTTAAACTTACACTAATTTTCTTAACTACGACTACCTCGAATGAAAGGTTACCACAGATTTCAATGTAAACAATATGTTAATGTATATTTACTGGTAACATTCCCAAGTTATGTCTTTGTGAGATGGAACACAGAGAGCATAACTGAGAACCAGTATGTAAACAAAATTAATTTTCTATGAATATTCAAGATCTCCCCAAAAGAGGCGTGTTTTAAGAAACAGCTGTATTTACAAAGTGCAACCTTTAACATCGAATAGTACGCATATCTATATCAATGAACATTTTAAAAGTGTTAATACTGGGTGTTGTGGTTTTTAAATTTTGAATTCAACTTTTAACATTTATTTAAAACAAAGTTTATAACACTTTTCAGAGATAAAAGTCTTTCAGAAAATGGGGAAAAACTGCAGAGAGGAAACAAAAAAGTATGGTACAGAATGTTAATTTTAAATTTACAGAAATGACGAAATCCCAGAAATTTCTTGGTCTGTTTGTGAGAAGGAGTTTAGGATATGAAGCTTTCAAAAAAAAAAGCAAACATAAAATTTCACATTTCATTCTGAAGTCATATTAATAGGATCCATGATAACGCTTGACTATATTTGAGGAATTTGGCAATGAACAATCAGAACAAGAACATTTCAGGTTTTCGTCATTTCTTCAAATTTTATTTGAAAAGTAATAAACAAATTTAAAAGTGACTCTCTTATTTCAGTCCGGACTGAACATTCCAGTTTGTTTACATTTTAATCAAATCCTTTAAAAGAGTGACGAAAGATACCAGTGAGACAATCAAACTCGTAAATCGAAAATTAACTGATAACGTCATGGCTAATAAATAAAAAAGACAAACAGACACATTACCCAACATAGAAAACAAAAGACTAAGCAACACGTGCCCAATTAAAAACTGGAAGTTGAATCATGTGCTCCGGAAGGGTAAGGAGATCCTAATCCACATGTGACACCCGTTGTGTTTCTTATGTTATTTAATTCCCGGTAAATAGTCTAATTTAATTTGACAGCAGTAAACCAAAATACCGAACAATCATGATCAATGTTAAATTGTGATAGCTGTAGAGTTTTATAAAAATCCAAGTTGTTTTAAAAACGTTAAAGAAATAATCAAAGATGACTATATGAGTATCTGATTTTTATCAAAAGTGAAATTTCTTACTTTTTTTACCAATTGAATAAATCCTTTAATTTGACCACAATGAACCAATCTACCAAATAACCTAGAATTTTGTAAGATCAATATATAATAGAGGTTGATTAACTGATCCAGACCAGTGAAGACTAAACGTGAAGTTCAAAATTTGTTGAGACAGGTAGAGCCTTTGTCGAGACTATTTCAGACTACATTAAGATTATCAAATACTGAATCAGACTTATTACGTAAAGTCGAGACCAACGTCGAGTACAATTAATTACAGTAAAGTTCTGTCGAGGTAATGTCGAGTCTCATCTAGTAAAATATGTGCACGACCTTACTGGTCGAGCACTAAATATGGTCTTGTCAAGCTCTGAGCAGTTTGTAGTATATCTTTCAAAAGACACAAAACTGTCTTCATATATTGGTTGCAAGAAATAAAACAAGACCCAATATGGGACTTTTAAACTTTTTTCCTTTGATATCATACGTTTGTCAACCCAATTTAAACAAGTGTTTTTCATTTGGAGATATCTAGATTAGGTTTGCACAAATCAATAGCTGAAGTGAAGAACTGCTTACACGGACCCTGCAGTCAGAAGATAGTACATTTTCTAAATAAAATAATTCCTATACACAGCTGTAAAAGAGGGACGAAAGATACCAGAGGGACAGTCTAACTCATAAATCGAAAATAAACTGACAACGACATGGCTAAAAATGAAAAAGACAAACAGACAAACAATAGTACACATGATACAACATAGAAAACTAAAGAATAAGCAACACGAACCCCACCAAAAAATAGGGGTGTTCTCAGGTGTAACTTTGTACATAGGTGAGCTATCAGGATGTTGAAGCATCTTAATAAAGAGTTTTAGGACCAAGAAAGTCCCTTGTTAAAAGTTTCTATCGAAAAGTTCACAATTTTGCAATATAAATAGGACATGTGTGCCCTATTAGAGGTCCTTGTTTTTGTACTAATAAATATTCGTAAATCAGTTGTTTACTCTAGCATACAATCAAACGATAAGGAACAGTTTTGACATGTCTTTTTTTTTTTATCTCAGGACGAAGTACCTGAATGATTACAAAAGCAGATTATAACATAGAAAGTAAGGAACCATGAATACATGGCTGTATTCCTTAATGTTGATTAAATATGTCATAAACAATTGCTGAATGTAGCCTCCAGGAGCAGGATAAAGACCAATTAGTGACCTTTGGTTGTGCTCTGTCTGTGGTCGGGATGTTGTCTCTTTGCCACATTCCTCATTCCTATCCTCCGTTTTATTGCTTTAATCTTTTGATTTTTGTATAATGTAATTTGAGCCACTAAAGTCTTGTGTACATACAACTCGTATTTGTAATATAACATTTTAACCTGTGTGCCATTGTATAATTTGTACACTTGTTTTCTCATGTTTGTCCTGAATAGGTATGAAATATTTAGCGTTAAAGGTTAGTAAAACAAAGATTGATCGATCTAACTTTTGTGAAGAAAAGTCTTTTTCTTAATATGTCAGATGGACGAAACCGTTTATACAGAAGAGGAGAAACATAAAATAATATGTTTCTATAAAAAAGTAATATAACATAATAACAGTCGCAATAATTGTTATGAAATGTTCCAATCCCTGTGCGTTATCAAACAGTTTAAATGAAATTTGCAACAATCCATGCCCAAATAGATGAAAATAATACAAACAAAAAACAAGATTGCTTACCTATTTCTAGTTTATAAAAAATTCGATCCACTATTGTTTTCGTTCTCGCAAATGTATACACAAATTAAATGGGGTCGCAAACAGCTCTTTTCGGAAACCAGTATGTTATTATGTTCAATAAAGATAGGTCAAGTTGAAGGTTATATTATTTGTAACATTCTACTCTTACCAGTGCAAACAGATACCATCCAACACCGGAAATAATCATTTAAAACGTACTATAAATAAAAATAATGAGATAATTCCTTAATTAGATTAAAAAGGGGGTTTTACTAAAAAATAACTTAGTACATGTAGAATTAAGGTTATATACTGGTAATATTAACACACACAAAAATAATGTATTGTATTGCATGGAATATTGTAAAAGAAAGATGTGAATAATAACAGAACATATAAGATCAAATACTTAATGAATGTCATGTGGAGGTTCAATGATTTGTGCTAGGCCTTATAATATCTCTGTTAAATTGATGACGAAAAAGAATGACCATTCAATAGTAGAATAATTAGATAGCAGATGCGAAGTTTAAAAGGGGTGGTTCGTCCTAAATTGGTCTATTAAATAGGGAATCACTAAAACATGATAAGAGCGGCCCTCTAATGACAGTCAATGCACCACACATCCCCTTATAAAAAAAGGGGAAAATTACATTTACAGTTTTGTAAGCGCATTTTGGGGGTGCGATCCTCTACGCCAAGTTTTATGGTGTATGGAGAACTTCGAAGATTTCCACTTGAACTGCAGATCAAGTTAAAAATGGTATGTTTTTGGCACAAGCTTGCAACAAACGATAAAAAATTATCGGGTAAACTGAACAAGTTACTTTGATACATGCATGAGCATGAAGGTTATAATTTCAAATGGTTTAACTATGTAAAATCTGTGTTTAGTGACTGTGGCTTTTGTGAAATATATAATATTCCGGAGCAAGTTGATTATAATTATATTAAAACTAATGTGAGGCAGCGTCTCCAGGACCAGTTTATTCAAAAATGGTTCTCTGATATAAATAACTCATCAAGGGGGGAATTTTATTTACACTTTAAAGAAGAGTTTTGCTTAGAACCATATCTGTTAAAATTAAGGCGGGGTCATAGAGTAAATATATGTAAATTAAGGGTATGTAATACAAAGTTTCCCATTGAAACAGGAAGATGGAGAAATGTACCACGAAATGAGAGAATTTGTCCACTTTGTAAAGCTGGTCTTGGGGATGTGTACTACTATATATGTATATGTACCAATTATAAAGTTAAAGATTTAAGGGGGAAGTTCATACCTCCATATTATTTAAAATATCCAAATGTTAAAAAAGTACTGGGCATGCTTAAATATTGTAATAATATTGTGATGTCTAAGCTGTCAATTTTTTATTCAAAAGGTAGAAAAGATACTTGTCTGATTTAAAACTGCAATTAACAAAGATTTATCTCTGAAGATGTATAATTTAAAAATGTATACTGTATGTATTATGAAATATGTTGTGATTTATATTGTGCATAATATGCTCCTGTTACGCAGTCTTCTGCGGCTGAGTTTTCTTTAATAAACTAAACTAAACTAAACTAAAAAATTCTGAATCCTCAACTGTTGCCCAAGTCTCATAAAATTGCACCCATTTACCTTATTAGGTCTAGGGTCGAACTTGTCTAATTGGTAAGCATATCACATCTTATTTTTTGTATGTGGGGACACATGGTTGGAAACACCTTTTCTATAAATAGTATGTGTTGTAAATCTCATGTTAGAATGATTTTTTTTTTTTAAATTTATGCTATATTCTGTTTCAGATAACAAAAGTTGAAGAACAGAACATTCACAGGGCTTTAGTTAAGACGTACCTCTTGTTTTACAGAACACTTCTGGATTGAAGACTAATAGTTTTGTTATTTTTTATTAGTATGATTGTTTTTTAGTTATGATATTTAATACAATAGAAATCGGTTTTCATTAATTGAACTTATAGTTTTGCAAGTTTATTTTCATCGTTAATTTTCAATATAATCATGTTAAAATAAAGTTACATTCCGTCTGTTAAGATTAGTTAAAGCTTGCGGTGTAGAAAGTTAATTGTTAATCTTAACGGGATTCCCAAATTTTCAGAAATTTTTCCGAAGTTCAGTATGTACTGGTATATTCCTCCCTTATTCGGAGCACCCCTCTACAGCTGCGAGGGTACAATGGAATCTATGTACACTCCCTTTCGGGATTAATACAGATGTGTCACTAACGTATTTATAATGTGTAAGATTAACAAGGACAATCTCCACCCCAACACAAAAGGGGTGCTAGGACACCGGGAAGTCTGTTATTATGGTAGAGGTAGCCGAAGTACTCGGAGAGAACCACCGGGACACTCGGCGGTATTAGACAAACCGAAGAGATATCAGTAGCTAATTGATCTCTAGGTCAAAGCAGGTCACAACATTGTCCAACTGAGGCCCACTAAGTACCCATTCTAGTTTAAGTTCCGGTCTGGGTACCAGAGGTGTGTGTGAGAGGGTGAAAATCACCCTTCTAATGTACTGATATTATAAAATTAAATGTTTAATGTACAGAGTCTGACGTAAACAGATCGTCTTTATCATGCGATAAGTTAACATCGAAAACAATGTTGTGAAATTATAATACGAAATGATTGTAAATATGGTAAATATTGGATTAAAACGTTGTTATTAGCAAACTTCGAGTTAGTTATTTGTTATTGATATAATAATGCTATGGGTATAACATTATCGTCGAAAGTCCGAAATCGTAGAACTTTATATGAACGTTTATTCCACTGCAAAAAATCAAATCGTCTCCGCAACACTTTCTACATCCATACTGTTCCGCCAGAAGATAAATTGTTCAGATCTGATAAACATCATGTCAGCAGTTAAGTCATTTCATTTGAAATTGTTATTTTCGAATGTGTCTTTATTATGTAGGGTGAAAATTAAACTCGCTGCATGTGTATGTATCTGACATAAGTCAAGGGCCTGTTCATTGGTGTTTGTTTGTTGATGTTGTTCATAAGCGTTTCTCTTTTTTTATATAGTTCAGACCATTGATTTTCATGTTTGAATTTTGTACGGAAGACGCGCGTTTCTTCTACAGAAGATTCATGTATATTTCTGTATTCAAAGTTGTGTGCACGTGTGGATGAAAACTGATTCCTGTTTAATTCGTTTTTTTTTAATTTTTAAACGTATATTTGATGGTAAGTTTTTACTTTTTGACCACTTTCATTTCTCAATGCATCATACTAGTTTTCAATCCTATTCTCCTGTTTCGTCAACCACTAGAACATACCTAACCGATTACGACAGTGAAATATTTTGCACTATGCGAACAGTGTCTTTAGAGCACACATAAACAAACAAAACAAACCATAGAAAACTAAAGAATGAAGTTAAGGTGGTACCAAACACTTTAACTAAAATTAATTGAGCTCGTTTAATTTTCTTGAAATTTTGACAAAGAATTTACTTTGACCCTTTGACAAAAATATAAAACAATTGAACCAACCGTTTTATCAGAAAAATTACACTGGTTATATAGCAGTTTGACAAACACTTATTTTGATCATTGAGAAGCTAAATATTCCCTTAACAACACAAAGTAATTAAAACGTTTAGCTGATTTTACAGAGATATCTCCCTGTAGCGTTAAGTACCACCTTAAGCTGAGACTTTGGAGGTTGTCTATTTTTAAAATATTGTTTTCAAATAAATGATTCCAACGGGTACATACATCTTTGCTAGTTAAATGTTCGACACGTATGTTATTGGTAGGATTCAATACTGTTGGAATTATTAGAAAAGCTCAAGATTATAATTTAATACGCAAGACGCGCGTTTCCTCCACATAAAACTCATCAGTGACGTGACTCTTAGATCAAAATGGTTACAAAGCCACACAATCACAAAATTGAAGAGCATTGTGGACCCAAAATTCCAAAATGTTGTTCCAATCACGTCTTAGGTAATCTATTTCTGGGATAAGAAAAACAGTTTTTAAAGAAAATAAAAAGTTTTGTAAACAGGAAATTTATCAAATGACCATATAATTGATATTCATATCAACACAGAAGTGCTGACTACTGGGCGATGATACACTCGGGGCCGATACGTCGACCAGTAGCATCGACCCAGTGGTGTTAATAGTTATCAAAGGTACGAGCATTATAATTTAATACGTCAGACGCGTAAATGTATTCAATACCTTTGGTGGGCGTAATTGTGATTAAAAGCTTTACTAGCCTAGAATTAAAACCCTTATATCGACCCCTTGATGTGTGAAGATGGCTTTTAGTGATTGGTGTTCTTAATTTATGTCTCTTTGACAAATCTTGTTCCCTTTTTATTCAAACATTTCCATGAGAGAACAGGTGTGATATAAACTACTAAACCATTATAAACATCGACAGCTTACACTCGTCGATACATTCATAAACTGGTAGAGTATTTGAAACTTAACGAATTTCGTGTTTCCAGGTGGCTAGATAGGGAGAGGTAAAAAATGTAAAATCATTAATGAATAGTGTATTTCTATACTTTTCTATGATAGGAAAAAGGGAATAATTTTTCTAAAATATAATCGTCTTATAGAAACATTGTATAAAAATAAGATGTTGTACATGTTGTATGCTTTCCAATGAAAATTATTTTCCATAGACCAAAATGATTGAGATGAAAGCAAATATAGATCATCATACGACCCTTAACAATGAAAAATTTCCATATAATAAGTCTAACAGAAAATGTCCATGATTAATTGAACTGTCAAATAATGTAACATGTCTAAAAAGCCTCAAATCAAAGGTTTTTCTTTTTTTGTATGATAGGTCTTCCATTATATACATATGCAATAAACAACCCATAAGTTAAACGACTGTACTATCAGCAATTCTGTTGGAATTGAACTATACACCTACTAATATTTATCTGTCCCATTTCGAAATAGGAAATGGTTAACCAAAGAGCACTTACTGATAAGAAACTATTTAAACCCGATTTATTGCAGACTATTTCGATACATTGCAGGATGATTTTCGTCAACGGTAAAGTATGAAATAAATATTATAAGTAAGACTACCTGTATTTGCTTAGCTGACAACGGTTAGCTGTACATGTATTTGCACAACTTTATGCATGCCTGGATTTGAATCTGTTATGAAAACAAAACTACTCCAAAATGATATTTTATCAAAACATATATTGTTTTCTTCATATATTCGTAGATAATGTTGTACCACCTCGAAGATTTGCAAAGGAATGATCTAGACGTGATTTGTCCGCCATTAGTTGCATGAATATTATTTAAAGGGTCCAGCACTCAACTTTAAGAACTAAGAATCCCCTTAAGTAAACAATAATTTGATGTTGTATGTAACACGTCTTCTGACTGGCTGGAAGCTCGTATGCATATTTTCGTCATGTGACCGTGACGTCATGAACTACTTTTTATGATTTACTCCTAAAGGAATTAAAAAATAAAAGTAATTAGGAATGACTAATATTTTAAATTCGAAATAACCGTAAAATATGTGGTGCGCACATTTAATTAAGACGATGCGTGAGTTCTGCATTGTGCAACGTAATTGTATGCAATTTTTTCATAGACAAAAAAACATATTACGTTCATTCCTTTAGTATTCAATGATATTTAATACGTAACAGTATCGCAAATTGTTCTGCACCATACCGTCAGTCATGATCCATTGATTTTTTTTTATTTATGTCTTACAGTGCTGTCTATGGGCTCCTTAACGTATATTCCACAAAGCCGTACAAAAACCCCTCTTTAGCTTGGGGTTCACTGTCAGATGATAGAAGTTCAGAGATGAGCATTTTTGTAAACCAAGTTAATCTTTTATGTTCAATACAGTCAGGATTCTACTTCGTCAAAGTTATCTCCCCTTTTCGCCAGTTCATTTTCACAATCGTAGAAATGGAAGCCATTGTAGGGATGACGCGCTGCCAATTTTGCTCTTGCAAACCGATAAATTTATCCACAAAGCACCATTACGATCCTTATATGTCAGTTGTATTTTAAAAGACAAATGTATCCACTAGCTAATAAGCATGAGTTAATGATCTTGTCTGCATTGATTCAACTTAAAACTATTGTCTGATCGGTTGTCAGGTGGAATTTTCGAAAATTCTTAAACATTTAAAAACATTCTCATTAAATATTTCGTGGAAGGGCAGACTAAAAATTTTTAGGGGTCAAAGATTATAAAACCTAGTTATCACACACACAAATTTTTTTTTTCGAAAATAGGCATTTTCATCATCCAACTTAAAAGACTGTCGTCAAGTACTTTAAGTAAAAAATATAGCTATTCCTTTTATATTATAAAGTCAACCTGTAGCTTTGATATATAAAAATAATAGAATCTGAAGCGAGATGAAATATCAAATACTCTTGCTTTGTACGTTTTAAAGACAAAATATACACCGCGACTTTAAAACTTTTAAAAAAATTGTTACTATAGTAAACATTACAGTAAGCATTTATCGCCTTCTCTAACAAATAGCTTCGATTTTTTTGTTCTATTTCAACTGGGTTTCCGCCTGCTATGCTTTACATCGGGTCTAAAATGATGCAAACGGTAATTTTGTGTTGTGTTTAAAATCTGCCATAGTTGAGAAGTTGTCCAGGATTAGCTTGAGGTCACTTTATATAGGTCAGTTACACACATTGCTTACTACGAAGAACCACAATGATCATATTTATTTTTATCTGTACTACATGTCCTGAGACATTATCGTTATACATTTACATGTGATTATTTACTGATTAAAATAAATACAAATCATATGTTTGAAAACTTAACCCTTTTTATTCTTGTTTTAGCTTCGAATAAAGTCCAGCTATGGTTTGTTTTGGTCAACCTAGTGGTATCAATAAACGGTATAGTTTTTAATGCTAATCTGCACGAGATACAGATATCGGGTTTAAAAATTTTACTTACTCCTTAGGCATAATTTGACGAAAAATGAGTTCATGCTGTTCTGTCAAAGTATATAGATACTAATGTAAAATTTAATAAAAGAAAAGAAAAAACGATAACAAAAATATCGAACTCCAAGGTAAATTCAGAAAGTGGACAGTCCAAAAAAAACCTTAAAATGAAACGTTCGACTACATCAACTAACGGACCGAATAAAACACAGCTGTCATGTGTCTGGCTTGGTACATGCATTTTCCGAAGGAAATATTGAGTGAAACCTGATTTGATATATAGCTAAATTTCTTATTAGTGTGACAGTTGTTAATAGTTCCATCATTGTATCAGTGAATCGTTTCTATCAGATCAGGGGTGTTAGGCAGGTAATATTTCGAACCCCCGGCTTTTAAAATTCTTTTTATTTTTCAATATTTCCTTCTTTTGACAAGTTGCCAAATAGTAATTTTATTTTAAAATGATAGGTGGTACCTTTATCGTGCACTTTTGTCTATAAGTCCTAATGGACTGCACACATGTTTCGGTACCGGTATGTTTGGGTTTATGTACATACTGGAAATAAGAACTTCAGTTGGTAAAATCAAATGTACTAGTTTTCCGTAACCATGTAAACAAAAGAGAAAAATACAATACAATTGCTAAAATTATAGATTTTGTAAAGGTTACATGTATATGTAAACCAATATCGAAGAGGAACACCACTTTATGTGACATTGTCAAAACTATGAAATGCATTTGAAAGAGAATTCCTTGAGACAAAAATATATAAAAACTTAAATTGTATAACTACATGCATCACAATGAATGTGTTTTTTAATTTGATAGATGCTTTTTGTAAATGTTTGTTTGTTTTGAGATGGTAATACAGTGATGACTGCTGTAGCCATATTTTGACTATTTTACCGATTATGTCTATTTTGTTCACGCACCGTTGTAAAAATAACGGAATTTGATGCGACTGTCATACAAGTGAGAGATTTAGCGCTATAAAACCAGGTTCAATCCACCATTTTGTGAAAAATGCCTGTACCAAGTCAGGAAAATGACAGTTGTTGTCCATTCGTTTGGTGTATTTTCTCATTTGTTTTTGTCATTTGATTAGAGACTTTCCGTTTTGAATTTTCCTCGGAGTTCAGTATTTTTGTGATTTTACTTTTTACAATATTAATGATAGTGTTAAATCATAAGCGTTATTTTACAGATCGAGGCTCTTTTGATATACTAAAGATTAGTTCTTTTTATATTTCTAAGTTTTCTAATGTTGATTATGGTGTATTTCAAAAACATATATAATTACATTTACTAAACTTGTATAGCAAAAACACAGCTAGACGGCAATATACACTTCTTCTTGGATGAAGAGTTGTCTCGTTGGCACTCATATCACATCTGCTTATATCTATTCAACACTAGAAAAATTTCGACGTTTCTGTATAAGTTCTACATATTCAGTTATGCTCGCATGTCATCCTCAAATGTTCATGTATTAATTAAAACAATTACCGAATTATTTTTTTCAATCGTGTAGTTGCATTATTGCATTTTATCGCTTCAGCGTCCATAGGAAATGATATTACCATTACAACCCTTGATGATACAAATACAACACTTGCTGGTAACAATACAACACTTACTGGTAACATTACAACACTTACTAATATCAATACAACACATACTGGTACAGAGTTCGTGGTTATGTTCACACCATACTATAACGACACAAAGTTTGTTCAGTTAATCGTCACTTCCAATGGTGAAAATGATATCAATATAAACATCGAGTCACCATTTCCAGGAACTTTCCAAACGACTTACAAATCCCATCACGTGGCTATTGTTGACCTTCCCAGGTCGATCGTTGATCTGTCCGATGGATCAAATTCAAATGCTGTGAAAATAACGTCGAACGATCCCATTTTTGTTGTGGGGTTGGTAGGATTAGGACCATACAGCACTGAAACGTTTACGGCAATTCCATCCAATAAACTAGGTCAGTCATATTTCATAGCCACTCATATTAACACTGTTCGGTATTACGGGAAGGACAAAATGCAGACTATAGGTATAGCTTCCCTACAGGATAATACAGATGTTACTATCTATTTTAGTAATACTTCCGACATTTTGCTTCTAAGTTCGAATCAAACAATAAGTGCTGGGACTAATTACACGTTTTCACTAGGATATTTAGATACATTTTACTTTGAAACAATGGATGATATCACTGGTACCCGTATAGAAAGTACCAGCTCGATTGCAGTTTTTGATGGATTAAAACAAGTTGGTATTAACTATGATTACAAAACCAAAACACGAGAGACCAATATCAATGAATTAGGAATGGAACAACTTCCACCCACTTCCACTTACAGTAATGAATTTATAATTCCGGTAATGATGCATAGCGCTGGTATTGATGCTTACATTATTTCTCCAGATCCCGCTTACAAAATCTACACATATACTGATGACGTCTACACAGTTTATCAGACAGAAAACATGCACAAAGCCACTTTGTCGATAAAAAGTGCCACAAGTATTGCCAGTCAAAGTCCGTTACTGCTAAACATTCATGTCAAAATGAGATACCACATGCAAACAAGTTATTTTACTGTTAATATACCAGCAATAAGCCAGTTTTCAAATCAGTATGTTCTAGCAACGCCATTTACAAACAATACATATGAAAACTTTCTTTCTGTTATCATAAAATCAGATGACGTCAACGGGCTGCGGTTTGACGGTCATCCAGTTGCACCAGTATCTGAAAGTAACATTAACTATGAAAATCAAATTTATAAAACTTTGATTTTAAGACTTAGCCCAATTCATTCACACACAATTACGCATATTTCAAATGAGGTTCTTTTCGGTGTAGTTGTGTATGGTGTTGGCGATGGATGGGCGTACGGCTATCCAGGAGGTATAAACTTATAAAGAATTGTATTAAATTTATGTATTAAAGTTTCAAAAATAACAGAATAGTTTTCCCTATGCTATAAGTGAATATCAGTATGTCTTACTAGCCCTTTTCATAAACACACATTTACAACAACATTTATTTTGCCTCTATATAAGATGAGTCATATCGGATGCTTCCTGGTCTATAACTTCTGGATATGGGGTCCAACGTTATCAACTTATTAGCCGTTGGACGACGTCAAATGTGTCGTCGGCTAGTTTTAATGGTGTTAATGCAGATAGAAGTTTATACTGGTATGATTGCTTCATCCATGCTTTGTAATACATACAGAATAATCATTCACTGCCTAAATTGTATACAATTCGTTTTTACAAGACTTGGAGACGGATAGAATGCGAGGCTATGCCGAGTATTTCTATACTGTTTCAAGCCAAGTAAAAAATTTTGATACAATGTTTGGTTGTTCTCTTTATACTTAAAGCATTCTTCTTGTAACTTACAGCTAGGACATCTAAAATTATATTTTTTCATGGATATATATATATTCCTTGTTTGAAGGAATTAAGATCCCCAAGAGGTGACTGGTGTATAGAAAAATCGACAGGTCATTCATGGGGTGTTCATTTAACTGTCCGGGATGTACAAATTATGCAACAACGTTTGTTGGAATAGGGACGTTAAATCCTATACCTCGTGAAGCGTTAGGACCACGCTCTTTGCACGTTAAACAACACTTGCAACAACATTATGATGGGTCAAGTGTTGGCCCTTTAATATGCACCATCATATATTACTCACTCAAAATACCCCATCCTTCATTCCGGTCGGCTTCCTTGCGAAACCTTCCAATTGTGTTACCTTATGAATTGTTCACGTCCTGAATATGTGTGAAATATTTGCCACTGGTTAACAAGCAACATCTTCTTTAAGAGTATCAACAATAGCTGTTTCTTTCTTCTTTTTTTGAGGGGGGGGGGGGGGGAGTTGGCAGGTTTGTATTAAAATTTCAACAACTTATCAACTACTATGTGCTATCACATTTATATTAGCTCACAGGGCCGACGTTGTTATAAAATTATAAAACATCTTTTCCTGTGAAATCATATGACAAACATCTATAGTAATACTTATGTATGTAGTATACAGTTTTTTGTTGTTTTCGTTCCTCGCTTCAAAGTTAGATTTTATTTCTTGTGCATTATTCTGTGTTCCGAACTGTTGATCTCAGTAACGACATATTCGGCCTACATTGTGTGTAAGTATGTTATTTCCTTGGAAAATTCGGGCCTCGGTGGCCGAGTGGTCTTAGTAGCCAAACTACTGTATCACTAGCCTGTCACACTAGAGGTTGAAAGTACGAATCATGCAAGTGGCAGCGGAGCTCGACTATAATCTTAATTGACAAGGATTGTCAGTTTTCCTACCGAAGGTAGGTGGTTCTCTTAAGGAACTCCGACTTCCTCCACCATAGTGATGAAAGTGGCATTATAAACCAATCAATCAATCAAAGGATAATTCACATCACCCTTAGGTTTGTTTGTTGGTGTATTTTCAGCTACCTTTTTTTTTTTATCATAGCAGCCATATTTTATTGGGTGTGGGGAGTCTGAGTATCACAAGAGAACCGCCTTACCTCGGTAGGAAAACTGGAAAGCTTTGTGTATTACGATCCAGGTTCTTACTCACATTCTCAGAATTGAAGGCTACTGACCACTGTAGACAGGGGCGTAGCTAGGTATTCATTCAACTGTAGGCACACATCGGCAGGGGGTCTTGGGGCCGTTAAGGCCCCCAGCAGGTCCAGGGTTCTTTAAGTATGTGTACGCAGATATGGTGTACAGGGTACACTCATAGATATGGAATTACCTACAAGTATGTGTATGAAAATATGGTGCACAGAGTACCATGCTTAGCTATGTAATTTCCTTTAAGTATGTGTACGCTAATATGGTGTTCAGGGTAACAATCATAGCTATAGCAAGTATGTGTACGCTAATAAGGCGTACAGGGTAACACTGATAGCTATGGAATTTCCTTTAAGTATGTGTTCGCTAATATGGTGTACAGGATAACACTCATAGCTACATGTATGGCAAGTATGTGTACGCAAATATGGTGCACAGGGTTCTGCTCACGTCTATTGAATTTCCTTTTAGTATGTGTACGCTTATATGGTGTACATGGGGGTCGGACCTTTATCGGATTCCGGTCTCGGTTGTTTTTAAGCTCGGGATTTCGGGATTGATCCTTTCGGGATCCGGGAATTCTTTTTTCGAATTTCGAGATGTCGGGATTTAAATTTCTTTAAATTCGGGACCTCGGGATTTCATGTGTTTAAGCCCGAGATTTCGGGATCAGGATCCCTCCGACCCTCCACCACCCACCCCGCCCCACCGCAATCCCAATCCCACCCTTATATCATATCAAAAGGGATGGGTTTTTTTTAATTGAAAATAGACAAAAGGGAGGCAGAAACAATTTGTAAATTATTATATTAAACAAAATACATAATGCATAATACCGACAAGAGACGGAAATTATCGTGAAAAAAGTTACAGGATATCACTCATAGCTATGGAATTTCCTTAGAGTGTGTGTAAGCTATTATTTTGTACAGGGTATCACTCATATAGCTACATGTATGGAATTACTTTTAAGTATATGTACGCTAATATGGTGTACACGGTACCGTCCATAGCTCTGGAATTTCCTTTAAGTATATGTTCGCTAATATGGTATACAGCGCAACAATCATAGCTATGAAATTGCTTTTAGATATATATGTGTTTGCTGTATATCTTTGGGATTGCCAAAACCTTAGTGTTATTGGAAGACACCTATTTAAAATGGAAGGCTATAGAAATTGAATAGGGGGCCACTTCAATACTTAATTGATAGGGGGTGTCGCTGGGATTCTGTTACCCCTACCTTTTAATATATTGCGTAGGTAAAAATGTAACATTTTCCCTAATTGGACGGACGAGAATCCCACTCCGGCATAATCGAGAAAATATCACCTTTGCTCGGAGCTTAGCCCCGAGGCTCCGATTGCTTATGTAATGTTTTTCTTATAGCAAGACTTTCGGCTTGGAAAAAAATACAGGGCTTTCATTTAACAAGTTTTGGGAACTTAATTGACCTTATCATATCATTTCCCACCTATTTATATATTTTCTAGTTGGGAAATGTGACCTATTCTAGCGGCACGTCTTATTACATTGCATATAGAAAGTGCTTATTGTGGAAAAACTTCAGTAAAAAACATTATTTGCAGAAAAATGTTTTAACCCATGATGACCATAGACAATTTGTATGTACTGTTGGTGACCTAAAGTTTAGGGTACCAGTTGAACTTAAACCAAATTCAAAAACAAACAAAGCTGGGAAGCAGTTTGAATGTGATATATATAACAAGAAGTTTCAATGAAGCACTAATTTACAACTGCACATTAAAACACATACTTGGTAGAAACAATTTAGTTGTGATGTTTGTGGAAAATCTTTCAGCCGTAACAATCATATAGAGCAACATTATACAATGCATACAGACCAAAAATCATTCTTCTGTCATTTATGTGGGAAAAGTTTTCTTCAAATCCAAAGTGTGAATGGGGTCGCCCCTATATTACCAACACCCCATTGGTGCGACAACCTCCTGGTCCTACACCCCATTATTTCGACAACCTAATAGTCTGACAAAGGTTAACTACTGCCGTAATAGAAATTCTTATTCATAGAATCGTTCTTGACGTGGTATATGAACTACTCACAGAAATATCACAGAAACAGATAATACCATACAACCCATCTGGTATTAAAGAAATACAATGACCATATGCATGTAAAGCAATCGAGAACATTGCAAGATTTTGTTATCTAATACAAGGTGTTAAGATCAATCATCAGCAGTGCAGTCTCTCATCGTACAGGATAATACTCGCGTGATTTAGTATCATAAAAAGTTTCATTTTACCATAAAGAGGGACTATTATTTCAAAGCATTATTATTTCCATGCATCTACACTGTACACGAACTTAAAGATCGAAATCTTTGAAAACTGAGAGCTGTCAAATTGTTAATTAATAATATAATCGAAAATTGGTGAGTTTAAAACTTTGGGGTTTGTAACTTCGATAGTAAAATTGATCAATCGGTGATAATTGTTTTTATATATAAAAAAAAAAAGAGACTTTATTGAGGTTGAAATGTGCTGAACTTGTGTTGAATAGTCATGAAACATCAACCACTGGACATGTACTGTTTACATAAGCGATAATATTTGTGTGCATATTCATTAAACAGCAATACCTTTTCTGTACATAGTTATTTTCATTCGTGTTCTTTGTTTCCTCTTTAAACACATTATGTATCAGTTGTCTTTTGAACAGCACAAGCAAACATGCGACGTGAAAATAATTCTAGTAACCCACACCACTTCTCTTGACATTGATACATTTGTTTTAATTATAACAAGTGTGGACACAGATGAGTGTGGATAGTATGTATGGATGTTTGACAGTGTCTTATGACAAAATGAGTTCTATGTTTTTTCTATATGGTGTTATTAACTATGTTGCACGATGACAACCAATCTGAGCATTATGAGTGTTATTTATTAAATTTTTTATGCCCCCACCTACAATAGTAGATAGGCATTATGTTTTCTGGTCTGTGGGTCCGTTCGTTCGTTTGTCCCGCTTTAGGTTAAAGTTTTTGGTCAAGGTAGTTTTTGATGAAGCTGAAGTCCAATCAACTCGAAACTTAGTACACATGTTCATTATGATATGATCTTTCTAATTTTAAAGCCAAATTAGACTTTTGACCCCAATTTCACGGTCCATTGAACATAGAAAATGGAAGTGGGAGTTTCAGGTTAAAGTTTTTGGTCAAAGTAGTTTTTGATGAAGCTGAATTCCAATCAACTTGAAACTTACTACACTTGTTGCATATGATATGATCTTTCTAATTTCAAAACTCATAACTGCTCCAAAAGTAATCTGATAGAATTTCAAGCATTTTAAGCCAATATTATCAACATCTACTAATGAGTCTTAATATGTCTACATATCTAAAAAGTCATAGTATTCAAAAGGTAATGCAAAATTATTCCTTTTCATTTTTTTTGTTATATGGATACACATTTGAGTGATACATGTACCAATACAATATTTGTTGTGGTATGAAAGTGCAGTAATTAGCATTTACTGTAACTATGTTAATTCACACAAATTGAAAAATAAACAAATGAATGGACCAGATGCTCCGCAGAGCCCAGCTTTATACGACTGCAGAGGTCGAAGCCTGAACAGTTGGGGCTAGTATTGACACAACATTCAAGCTGGAAACAGCTCTGAGTTTGAATTGTGATTAAATAGATGACACAGCTTAGGTTTCTGACACAGAATGAATGTGGTCTAATGAACTTAAATATTTGTTTTGCTTTTGTGTTAGGAGCAATTCACTATGCTGCTGAATATTAATCCTTTCAAACAAAAATATCTAAAGAAATTTTCTTTTTAATTTCTGAAATAAGAAACATTTAGAGGAGACAAACTTCAGTTAAGAGATCAGAAACTAAAAAAATGTATAATTTTCCATTTGTAAAAGGGCATACCCTAGAAAGTGCTTGCAATCACTGAATGGTTATTAATGACTGCTTTAATTTATCAGTTGGTAATAAAGTGAATATTGCATTGTATATTGTATAATTGATTTAAGTTGACTGAACAAAGAAAGATAACTCCAATTTTCAAAGAAGATTTCATAAAGCATTGGTATTAGGTAATTCAAGAACCATTCTGGACAAACTACAATTAAGGGTCTTGAATTTACAAAAATGTTTGTTTTTGGTCCGTAATTATTAGACTGTTTGTCCCATAACCCACACAATATATCCGAACCTTCTACTTATGGTATTATACATTGTGGTACAATTTCAGAACAATTGAAATACTTATACACAACTTTTTAAACCGACACTAGATTAAAGCTTGTTTTGGGCACCTTTGTACCCCTTATTCCTAAACCTTAGGGACCATAACCCCCAAAATCAATCCCAAGCTTCCTTTTGTGGTTATAAACGTTGTGTTATAATTTTGTTGATTTCTGTTGACTTATAATAAAGTTATTATCCAGAAACCATCTTTCGGACAGGATACCAATTTACGACCCCAAATTTTTTGTGGTTGTATAAAAATGTTGAACATGTGCAATGAAGTATAGTTTTAGAAATCGATTAGGGAGCTACCATTTGATTTTTATGGGGGGGGGGGGGGGGGCTAGGATGAAAAATTTTGTCCTGCCTTTATTTTTTAGTTGTAATCTCTGTCCTGCCTTTTTATTTTTCAGTCTATTCGGTCCTGCCTCTTTTTTTCTTAGCTTATCCTGACTTTTTTACAACAATTGTCATCCTGCCTTTTTTTTTTTGCCAAGTTACTCATCCTGCCTTTTTTTTTACTCAAAATCCTGTCCTGCCTTTTTTTTCAAATTTCATCCTAGCTCCCCCCATAAAAATCAAATGGTAGCTCCCTTAGACTGGATAGGCCTTATAATTTTTTTCCCTCCTAATTGAAGGACCGTTTACACTCAGGGCCGAGTCATCAGCAGGCAATACAGATGTATTAAAACAACCTAGCATCATATTGCTAGTAGTGGGAGTAACATTGTCCGGTAAATTTGTTCCCACTTTTTTTTATAAAATGTATGGTTCAAATCAAAATAGAATGCTTTTATCTCCTGAATACTTACATTGTACATAGAGATGATACTACTTTGACAAATCCTTGTCCATTAGAGTTGTCTGTCAAATCTTAATTTCACAAAGAATGAATTGCATAACAATGAACTGAGCTCAAAGCAAAGTACTTTAATAATACACTTAGACAAAGAGCTAAATCCAGTGATATACTTTGTACTACAGGTCCTTCATGACCATCCATCCACCCAAACCATATCTCAATAACATTCCATACTACATGATTGGATTCAGAAGTCCTGAAAAAGACATGACTTTTTTTATCTTGTTTTAAGTATATATGCACAGGTTAAACCTTTATTGTGGATATAATCATTCAGTATCTAGCAACTATCAATTTGCTTCATGCACATATTGATATAGGTTGATTGCTCCTCTGTTGGAAATTAGAACACACCTCCATCTAATTTTAGTCAACTGACGAAGAAAAATTCAAAACTATATAAAATGTTATCTAAGACTTGTCAGTGTCTATTTCCTTTGCCACTGAATAAGATTCCATATTTACAACCAATGAAAATCAAATATCCCTCTAATAGACTTAGCATTGAAATCGTTTTCTAAAATGGTAGTTATGTGGAACCTAGAACTAAAAAAATTGAAACAATATATCTTAAATATTTCAAATGCATGTACATTTAATAATTCTCCAAAATTCACTTTATTTTTCCTTTTTTGGTTTTCTGTTGGAGACTGTATATTGACCTCTATGTAGCCTTTTCAACTTATAAAAGGGGGGATACATTTCCATAGAATTAAACTTTTCTGAAAGAATTGATTCCATTTATTTTCAATAAACAATAAATATTGAAGTCTATAACAGGCATCTAGGAACAGGCTCAACATTATTTCTAAACATGTATTAATATATACCAAAATGTGGACAAACCTACATAAAATATTCTACTTCAACGACTTTAATTAGTGGAGTAGATCAAATTAAAAAGTCACAATGGTTAAAAACTCCAATGGCAGTCTTTCCTGCTAAAATCTTGATGTGTAGAATGTGATATACCATTTTTGGGTCTATATACTGTCCTTTAAATTTAGGTCATTTTGACACGGCAAAATATGAAAAAAAATGTAAACTATGGTCTGGAAAGCACACAGTTTGTGATATTTTAAGGTATCTTTACTAAGAAAACCTGCAAATCTCAGTGGCAGATCCAGAACTTTTCAAAAAGGTGTGGGGGCTCTGATGGACCAGAGGGTTGCCCACTCCCATCAAGCTTCAATGATTTCTTACATATATGTCATAAGCTAAATTTCCCCCACCCCCTTGGTCTGTCTATGCATCTGTTTATCGTTCTGCGAAATAGTACTAATACTAATTTTTCCCCTCCCTTACCTGGCCCTAGACAGTTGCTTACCTTTGTAAACATTTTATAATTATAGTCAGGTATATATTGATTGAGAGTAACTTACATAGTAGTTAATGGGACTCTTTTTCACACGGTTCTGTGAAATATAATACGGCAAATATATACCCGTACATACTATCCGCATAACACAGAAATCTGATAGATTTTCACTCCTCTGGGAAAAATCAACCTGTGAAATGAAATACCATGCCTGGAAAAAAATTACCGGGACAAATTATCCTCAGGATAAAATATCACAGAGGACGAAATAAACCGTTACATTACATGAGAAGCCGGTTTGGTTACAAATAATTATGTCACGTGAAGGCGCACTGACGTCACAATTTGCATTAATTTTGCAATACACTACAGTTCACTCATACAGAACCCATTATCATGCAAACATGCAACGTGAATGTGATTGGTTATCAAATAATACAGAATTTATGCACGTACCGTTAATATAGAAGAAATTAGTTCATCAAATGTGAGTTCGTGATCTTGTGGTTAAGACCGATGGCTACAGTGCTGAAAGTCTGAGTTAGATTCTCACTTGGGGTGCTAAAAATATCAGTACATCAGAAGGGTAATTTTCACCCTCTCACACACATCTTTGTTAATGTTCCGGGATTGTTGAAAACTTGCATATTCATCAATATTTGATTTTGTGGTTTTAACAATCCAGACAGACAAATAGCAATAAGGTGTTTAGGAAAACATGACCTAAAACCTCCTTCATATATGACAAAAATACATGGGAACTCATATTGAATGGTCAAATGTGTTCAATATGAAAATTGAAATTAAGATGGTAAAATCAAATATTAGCCGTTACTGTAAATGGACTTAAAGTATGACTTTTCACCAAATTTAAAGGGAAATGACACGGAAGGGGCCAAATAGTGTTCAAGGGGAGCAAATGCTATTTAAATTAGTATGCAGGTTTTAAATATAGAGGGAAGTTGAGTCATCTTTTTGGGTGAAGTTAAATACTGACTAGTGTGTGGTTCTCATTGGGTCTAAGCGTGACCAATATTGACAATTTTTCGCAAGCGTGAAACGTGAAAGTCAAATTATTGTGTCATGAAAACGGGAAATGAGGTCTGTCGTGAAAACGGGAAATGGGGTTCTGCAGGACCCCGGAAATGACAAAAAAATGAAAAATGCTCATGTACATAGTGTAAGCGGGATATGGGAATCTGACAAAACAGTAAGTGGGATCTGGGATCAGAACACCACCCCCCCCCCCCCCCCCCCCAATGAGACCCCCTTATGTAGATTTACCTTCTAATTACTATACTATATATTTCTATATAAAAAAAACACAACTAAGAACTACGTTTAATTCACTTTGACTACTGATATGCAAACCTAGAAATATTTCATAAAATAGTGATTGAAAGATTCATAACACTTTGAAAGGATAATTCAGACACGTGTTACGCGGGGAGCATGTTTTAAATTTGTTTACAAATAATAATGTCACGTGATCGCGCACTGACCTCAAGTTGCATCGCCCTTACAATTCACTAATACATGACCATTTTCATGCAAACATTCAACGTGAATGTGATTGGTTTTCATATAATACAGAAATAATGCATGCACAGTTTAAGAAGAAATTAGTTCAATAAATCGATGCGATTTTCACTTTTGACACGAATAGGTCGGGTTGACATTACTGTCATCGGAGATAATATTGAGATAAATGGGATAAAACGGACCGTCAAAAAGGTCTAGAGGAGCACATCAGTAGAACCTTAACATTAATAAGTAATACTTACCAAAATTTCTCTAATTAAAGAACTATATAACTGAAATTTCACAAAGATAACGGTAAACATTTTGTTGATGGTGATGATGCTATTATCGATCCGTTGAATTCAGGGTCAACGGAATTTTTTGCGTTGCGTTTAAATCATTGAGGCCATCTATTTTTATTGCGGGTTCCACATATATAAATCGGAATTAAAGAAAAAATGGAATGTTGTTAGCAGAATCAAAACAGAAATGATGAACATTGCAACATTTTCAGCAAAATATAAATAGGATGGAGGATCTGTGTATTCACATTATTTGTAAAACTCTCCTTATTCATGTGAAGCGTGTGCTTTACATCGAGGCTTGCTATGCTTATCATTGACGCCACAGTACTTCAACCAATCAGACAATGTTTATTTTGGGCATTTGACTTTTTTTAACTCAGATTTTGGAATATTTTAATCGAAATTATAGAAAAATGGAATGTTGTTAGTACATATAAAATAGAAAATGATGAATACTTTTAGCTAAAGATAATTTGGATGGGGGTTCTGTGTATTCACATTATTTGCACAACTCTCCTTACTGATGCCATATTTTGGAATTTCCGTGACCTAAATGGTTCGCGAAAATTAATATTTTTATATATAGTATAGTAACTATTAAAACACACCCGCGACATCGCGGGTCTGTGACTGAATTAATTACCTACGCCTTATGTTTAGCCTGGACTTTTAGTATTCGTATTGTCATCTACGACATGATGTCCGCGTCTCTATCATGCTATGTGTTGTCTGTGTAAATATACCCCACTAGTCATTTATTTTAGATGGATACGGCTAAGTGAGTTTTAACGTATATATAAAATGCATCGGCCCCAATAGTGAAGTGGGAATAGAAATGATCATTTTTAAAATTGGTCTTCTTCCGACTAACAGTAAACCCTTGCCAAAGTTGGGCGCCCGTTTGGCTGTGTATGATGTTTAATATTTAATACGGTCAGAATGGGGGCCTAAAATCCGGTGCCTCGTGTGAAGAAAGTGCCATGCAGTCATCTTGAAGACCGTCCGTATAAGTGTAATGTATGTGGAAAAGGTTTTGTCCGTAAGAATCATCATTCTATCGTCCGTAAGAATCATCATTCTATTGTCCGTAAGAATCATCATTCTATTCACACTCGAGTTCACATTGGTGTGAAACTTTACCAGTGAAATAAATTTGGGAAAAGCTTTGCTCAGTCAGATCAGCTGTATATACATCAAAGAACCCACAGTAGTGAAAAAATTTTCCATTGTTAACATTGTAATACAAAATTTACCCAACATATACATAGAGGCCCATGAAGGCATGCTTGCTCACAGATGCAGGTAAATGTTAAAGTTAACTAAATGAGAAAAATATCATTGTGATGTATGTGGTAAGATATTCCCAAAGATTAGTGAGATAGGTAAACATGATTTTACACATGCATGGTGAATCTTATAAGTGTGAACAGTGTGAGTACAAGTTTTCTTTTTTTTTTCTAAGGCACAAGATCATACATGTGTTGAATAAAAGACAATGGATGAAAACCAGGTACATGTACCAATGCATATCTTACAGGAAAAGGTTGATACAATTATGACCATTATCAATAAATCACCAACAAACAATGAAAATGCCTGAATGAATCGAGGGGTAGCCGAGGGGTAGCGTGTTCGTTAAAGGGGATAAATATGAATCGAGGGGAAGATTGTTTGTTATAGAGGATTGGGGTTCGTCGTGGTCGTAGTTATCTTTTTAAAAGATTTCATCTGAAACTATTGAACCAATTTTAGTCAAACCTTAGGTGAATGGTCCCTAGGGTATCTAGTTTGTGTTTTTCTCCGTTCAGTCAACCGACATAGCCGCCATGGCTGAAAATAAATATAACGGTAAAATGCATTAATTGACTTACATTTTGAAAAGTATATTCGATAGAGAAAATCTAAGAATTTTGTAAGGTCGTGAATACTCAAAATGTCAAGATCAACATACTTCCTGTTCGCACCAAAATTATCAGATGACTCATTAAATGACAATTTTTGGCTTTTCTCGTGGTTTGCCTCTTAATTCAAACAATATTTTATAAAATAACAGATTCACAAATACTAAAAACCATTTGTTTTTGCCCTTGAAGTTTGTGATTTTTTTATTTGACGTCTCATTAGACGCTTTATACGACTTCTGGAGCGGAGAGAACTAAGGTTAAGATAAGGGGCCTCATATGAAAAAGTTATATTTCCCGCCAATCAAAATTATTTGAAGTTATCTTATTAAATAAAAATTCTTCCACATATATTTAATTTACTTTAAATAGAAAGAAAGGTTACAATTAGCATACACCATGAGTATAAAATGGTCTTAGGCCATGTAAGTCTCAAACTGATTTTAGGTCAATTTAGGCCATAACACACATTTTTAATTATTAAAAAAAATGCATGCAAAAGCTGTAAGAAATGTTTTTTAACGTTTTGTTAATTTCTATACTAAGATGTCATAATACAAGAAGTTTAAATGTGATAGGATTCTTGCATTCTACTTTTTTGCAGAAACTCAGAGTATGGTCTGATGCAAATTTTTTTGCACTTTTCATTAGAAAACTTGCATGCAATTTTATTCTCAACATGCATGTACATTATTTGAACCAATTACTATTCTACAGAAGAAACGAAAGGTAGTATTTGAAAGGATACAGGTGCACTTATCATTGTATAGTGCTCTTTTTTACATACTAAGTGAAATATTTATGAAAGACTTTATCTTTTATGTACAAAGCTCCATATTCATGTCTTACTTGCACTAAACAGGCCGCTTTTCTCTAGAGAAACATAAATATCAAAACAGTCAGATAAACAGTCAGCTTGCCTCTTAGATATAATAATGAAAACAGCTTTAAAATTCTTTCTTTTCTTTGGGGGAAAGGGGGGGTCTAATAATGCCAAATGACATGTTTACAAAAACAATTTGCTATGTTTTAATATTTCCTGCAATCGCAGCAATCTGAATAATAAGTTCCATCATGACAAATTTCTGAATTTACAGTATATAAATGAGAAATAGTTAAGGTTCCCACCTTTTAAACATTTGCATTATTTTTTTTTGTAATCACAATATCTTTTCAGTGTTGTGCTTTTTCTTTACTGGTGTGACTTCTGTAGAAGATTTTATTTTTCATAATTAGGTCTTTTTTTAATAAACCATATATAATCTTTATCACTATAAAATGGATGACATGGGCATTTTTATTCAATGGGGTTAAGTTTTCACAAAATGTTTAGTTTCAAATCCAATATTGCATGTTGTTAGAAATTAACTTATCGCATATGGATTTTAGTTCATGAACAATCAAAGGATTTTTTTTGGAAAAAGAAGCAATATTTTTGATAATATTTTTGATTATGCAATGATCTGTTGTATAGAAAAGGTTGGACATACATCAGTACACTAGCCATTATCATGGCTTTATCACACAAATGGTAGCATCAATATTCAACTGGACAACTTAAAAACATATATAGTCCCATCAATACTGATATTGGCTAGCCGGACAAATAGTCCTAGCAGAATTCATCAGGCAAGCAGTACAAATCGTCATAGCACTATTCTTCCGGCTAGCTGGACAAATAGTACCAGCACTATTCCTCAAGCTAGCTGGACAAAATAGCAACTGCTAATTTTTTATTGCTTATGTCGCACTTAAGACATATAAACATGATAAAAGACACATAGTTCATTCATTTGAATTCAGATTGCAAGCCAACCTTGGTATTTTTATACAGTATTTGAATGACTAAAAAACTAAATTTAATAAATCGTTTTTAATTAGGAATAGATTATTATATTCTTGGTTTGCTCACTCGCAACTAAGAATTTTAACTTGGGGTAGGAAGGTAGCTATACTAATTATTAAAAGTTTAATATACTATATTTACTTAATAGTCATATGCAGACATGGGTTGATCCAGGACTTTTGAAAGAGGGGGAAAGGGGGGGGGGGGAGTTATTAAAAAAAATTCAAAAAATCAAAGGAATAAAATTCTGAAGCAAACCTTTCTGAAAGGGTTAGGACAAATGTGTTAGGTCGGAAGTTTTCTTGACTTTTCCATGATAGTATAATGTATTACTAAATGATTATTTTTCATCACCAGTTTTTGGTGGGGTTCGTGTTGCTTAGTCTTTAGTTTTCGATGGTGAGTGTTGTGTATTATTGTTTGTCTGTTTGTCTATTTCTCTTTTAGCTATGGTGTTGTCAGTTTATTTTCGACTTATTGTAATCTAATTCAGGTTTGTTCCATTGTAATATGGTATTAAGATTATGGGAAAGTTGTGAATGCAGGGTTTCACTGTCACAGTCAGCCAAAGTAATGAAATGTTTAATATGTTAGGCTAGTTCACAATATAACTGTCTGCATGAAGATTGTGTCTCCTTTCAGAAGGGCATGAAATAAAATATATTGTTTCCATTGAAAATTAAGGAAATAATTAATACAACATTAAGTTTTAAAAATTTCTTTGTTCCTGTATGACAATGAAAGGGGTTCACGCACAACAAAATTTGTTTTCGAAAGAAAATTATTTGTCAAATCTTCACCATGGTCATAATAAACATGTAAACTTTTTAATCAACAGTCTTGAACGCATTTTTTTACTAAAATGTCAGTTAGATTTTTTTGGTCTGAAGAGAAGATATTATCGCTCTGACTAAAAAACAGACCCTGTGCCCGGCATTTTGGCTTTCAAAAGAAGCGGAAACACGTGGTATACATTTCAATCAGATTGCATTTTTTATTACATACCGAGTGCCAATTTACAAGTCTAGGCCTAACCCTATAATATATGACCTCGGAGGAATGTTTTACTATTTCTGTTTATTTCTGATATTTTCTTATTACCTATTTTGCTATTCCTTATTTTTAATTTTCTAATTTTTGATTTTACTATCAATGTGCCACCTGCATTAATAAAATATGAATACATCAGCATTAAAACATTAAATAACGTAAATATAATGCGAAAGCATATATTACAGGACTTGTCTGTGCCAGTTGGCTTGTGGTTACTTTTTTGGGAATAGAAGAAAAGAAATTTAGTCATAGGTCGAAGCGTACGAAAATATCGAGAGAATATTTGGCTGTTCCCGTTTCCTCCTCGTGAATTAGAGTACTTTGTTTATGTACTGGCCGGACCAGTGAGTGAAACCAAGATGACTGGGTTTAAGTAAGGATAAAACAATCAGGAGCTGACTTTTATTTCACTACCAATCCAAAAGGTGAAAAAAGTTGTACTGTACTTTCAGAATGGCTATATAAAACTGAAGTCTGTGCTGGCATTCAAAGGTGGTATTTAATAAATCAAATGCAAATACGCATACAAAATATAAATATGCAAACACGCATAAAGAAATAATGTTATGTTCAACAATATGTCATATAAAAACTGAACACCACGATCACCAAGGCAACGCAATGCCAAGCACAGAGATGAGAAGAAATAGAGGACCAAAAAAAAAAATCATGGATATTTCAGTTGGAAAGTTTACAAAAAAGTCCCATGTTGCTTGAGATGTCATTAAGTTTGTCAGTAGAGTGTTTGATATAGCCCTTGTAGCAAGAGGAAGCCCAATTGCCTATTGTACAAATTTCCGAGTTTGTGAATCCAGCAGCTGATGTACAAGTTGCACCGCCTCTACGAAAGCTATGAATGAAACTAGTATTGTGAAGTATCCATTCCGCAACGCACTAAGAGTTTTTGAAGAATTTTGTCTATGTCTGACTTTGAAAAGGCACAAATCTTACCCTTACTATCACTTAGACCAAAAGCGGGTTCTCCTGGTAGTGCAGGCAACATTGTTACCATTCTAGAATAAGCCAGTAATGGACATAGAACACAATTCTCGACTCTTTTAAGAGGAATATGGTGAATATTTTTGTGTTTTTGACTAGTTTTTGACCACTGTATATCTATAATTAATCCTTCCTCAGTAACTTGAATATCACCTCTGGTTAATTGTTCCTTAGGGTTAAACGTTGTCCTTGAATTGTTAGCGAATTGTGATTTTCTAAGCATAGCATAAAAGCTTATCATAATAACAGCCCACATCACAGCATCCTGTACACTTGTCATATCTAGGACTTTAAACATGCAGTTCAAATGATATGGTTCAAATGGTGATTTTATATTTGGAACATTAAGCTTGTCAATACCTGACAAGGTTAGCCTGAGCGACGGTGAATTAAATTCCTCAGTATCAAAATTTAATAGAACGACCCAAGTTTTAACACCTTATCAGTAGTTTCTAACGGATCCACTATTCTTAAAATTATCTGACAAAAAACACACATATCCGCAGAGTGTCTCTTGATCAACAGAAAATGCTGATCTACAAAACTTTTCACAAGACAAAAGGTATGTATTAAGCTGAGTCCTCAAATTATTAAAGGTTCCCGGTCTGAAAGCTGCTTTTAAAACTGATCTTGCTTTCCGACGAAGTGATAGCCATTCATCTGATACGGTTTCTGAAATTAAATTGAAAAGTCTAACTTAAATAATTTGTCCAACACTTCAATATCTAACATATAATAGCACAAATTAACCAAATGTTTCCTGCTATGCTAAGCATGATTTTATCACGACATCTACCTGTATTAAGTAGACTGACTGAAGATGAATTGTCACATTGCAACACAATACGTTTATTTTGCAGTTTTTTACCCCACACTTTAAAACTGATCAGGGCAGCCAGAAGTTCATAAACACTAATATGGTGATCTGACTAAGATGTATGTATATCACAAGGAAAGTACTCAGTGATGCAACTATTATAAAAAAATACCACCTATTCCTAATAAAGACGCATCAGTTTGTATTAATTGGTCCGGTTTGGTCCAGATATGCTCTGGAATAGTAGTTTTTCCATTGAACCTTGTCATGAATTTTAAAAACCATTTCAAGTAATTTTTGGATTCGCCATTCAAATTAATGTGATGACCTTTGTGTGATACAGTTCTGAGTAAGCTGAACCTATATCGTCTAGGTAGAACTGATTTGGACAGTTCTACCTAGAACAGTTTTAGACAGTTCTACCCTAGAACTGATCCTGACAGTTCTACCTAGAACTGATTTAGTCAGTTCTACATAGAACTGATTCTGACTGTTCTACTTAGAACAGTTCTATGACAGATTATTCTGACAGTTCTGATGAGAGGTTAGAAGTGATCTCCACTGTACCCGACATACTTATTCATTTCTGAATAAAAATACCAATTAATGTCTAACTTTAGTGGGTTTTTGTTTGTCATGATTTCACACTGCCTGATTCTTAGAGCGATTGGTACTTAATTTGTTCATCTGTGATGGACGACCGTAAAGTATACAAAGTGTCTCATTAATGTAACTTACTCACATATCTACTTTATTCATAATTGTCTTTTGTTCAGAATATAGAAAGCTTGTGCAGATTCTAAATAATACTTAATAGTTATCCCACGATGACGCGGTGTGTCAGTGTAAGATCACCCCGATGGCCGGAGGCCAGAGGGTGATCTTACACTGACACACCAAGTCCGAGTGGGATAACTATTTTACATCCCAGCTGTTTTAGATTAGACGAAAAACCATTTACAATTCATAAAATCTAGTTTAGAACGCCACACAACGATTATAATATACTTTATACATTACTATATGATTTGTACCCTTTTTGACCCCCGAACATGATGAGTAGATATCAAACAATGCCAACTCGCCCCACTGGCCAATCGGCCCAACCTTTATCGCCACTTTATGAAAAAAATCGCCCCACTCTTGTTTACCTACTCTCCCCACTTTTGAAAAAGTGTAAAATCAAACTGAACAATCACTGACAACTCACTTAATTATTAACGAAAAGGGTTTAAACCCCACTGAATAAAGGTCTGCCAACTCGCCCCACTTATAAAAACATCATGCTCCCTTTAAGTATGTTAAATTACTGATAGATCGTATCCAGTCCTCCTGGTGTAGTGGTTGTGTCGTGGCTTCATATGCTAAAGGTCTTGAGTTCGAATCCCAGCATATACACTGGATTTTTTCCACGTGAATTTTGATAGATAGTCTTTTCCGTATAATTGTATGTTTAATTATAAGTTTTATAGTGGATTTGACATTCCCGCCAAAATGTTACAGAACAAAGGAAAGCATGCATAACAAAGAAACTCAAACTAGGGTGATCTGGTAGGGGTGATCCGGCTCAGATCACCCCTGTTAGAACAAAGGAGCTGGGATGTAATCTGATGTCACACATAGGCAAGACATATCTCTGTGTCAACAGTTACACTGTGTCTAAACCACACCGGCAAAATTTGCTCGGACTCGATGGTATCTAACATCCGGCACAATGACGGAACACCAATAGACAAAAGAAAGGTAGGTTTCTCCTTATTTTTTTTATGATATCGAAGAATATATATACATATACAACTATTTTCTATTGTGAGATGCAATATTTTCTACAACCGTTCTATATTAACGGAGAAATAAGTCAAAATGCATGTCAAAATGACGAATTGAGTGAACCTTGCCTTGAAATTGTTTAATTTCTCGTTAAATTGTTCACATTGTACGGAAGGAAAGGTACGGGAAGATAGATATTGACACGGAGATTGCAAATTTAGTTATTATGAGCATCTCCATAATTGTATTTCTGTGTATGGAACGAAAGAAAAGGGTCATGTCAAATTAAAATAAACCGGTTTCGTCAATGTTGTTACTACACAAACACCCGGTTTCGTCTATATATATCACCCGGTTTTTTTAGTTTTTTTTTTAACAAACAATTTATGAAAAGAAACTTTGGCACGGATCTGAACATTGTCTTTCGAGAATTTAAATATATATTTATTGTAAAGTAAACTTGGCGTGTTAAAATCTATTTTAAACGGGCACTTTTGGACATAGTTAATTATGATAATACACATTTTCCTAATGAAAGGCGTATCCCTTATTTCACTTAACTTCAAACTAATTTTAAATGGAATATAAATACTGAATAGCAAACACTGGTATCTAATTATTTTGTAACATTATTATATTTTCTTTGTTTATAATAGTAGTATGTAAAGATGAAAAATAAAAGGATGTGTTTTGATTGTGCCATAATTTTAATTTACTATACTATATTATATACACTTACTTTACAATATTTACTATCAATTGTTAATAAATTTATGCATTCAATCATTGACGAACAGTCCCAAACCGACTATAGTCTATACTGTTCTGCACAAACTAATCATGCATGCAGTCCTGCCAGATTTTCTGGTACTATATATACTATGTTACTTGCGCACTAAAGCGAGTTTTCACACTTAAGCATCCATAACATAGCAGTGAGATTTGTAACTTTCTCCCCGTTTCTGGTAGGCACATTTATTTTCATAGGCATGTTTTTCACATTATTTTTACAGTTCAAATTCATTTTTTGTACAGTTCAAATTCAATTGAAACTTCAAAATAACTTTCGAAAACAATATCTGACAGTTTTGTATTTTCAATGTGAATAAAAGTTGTTTTACAAAACATGACCGTCATTTATATCTAGGTCTTATTTAGAAGTAGTGACGGTTACCACTTATCCCATAAACATTGACAATGAGACAACTTTCTTTTAGACACAAACATTATGTTGAATTAATTAAGTTTAGGTCAGCGTATGCCTTAAACAATGAGAAAAACACACAAACTGCATGAAAGCAAGCTATAACAACCATGGAATTACAAGCGTGTGATTCGGGAATGGACTGAGTCAAAGTGTTGTCGCTGACTCAAACAGTACAACAAAAGTACAAATAATAAAAAATGATGAAAAAACCTTAACTCGTCCGATGACAGAGCCTGTATAGTAAATGCGCGCGATGTGTGCCAAAACTTGTATCATAGTTAAAATTATCCCTTAAATATAATAAATATACATGTATTCGCAGTTTACTATGAAGTCCACTATCACTGAACTTGTATAAATATTTATTAAGGGGCCAGGTACAGGACGCCACCGGATGCGGGAGTTTCTCGCTTCATTGAAGACCCATTGTGGCCATCGGCTGTTTTCTGCTCTATGGTCGGGTTGTTGTCGCTTGGAATTTGTATGAACTTTTCATGTTGATAGACATACGCTCGGCGGTATGTAAAAGTTGTTCGAATTACGTCCAATTTGAAATAAACTGAATCCGTCTGTCCGTATATATTGTCAAAATATATTGACCAACGTCAGTGTACGATCATCATAACACAACGGCGACAGTACAGACTCGTTTTTTTTAGTAATGTTAACAAAATAATTATTATTGAATTTTGTCGATGACCTGAGACTATTATACTAATTTGTACATAGCAGTATAGTTACAATAAGGGATAAAAAAAAAATATTTTAATGCATGGTAGTTGTAATCCTACATTCATGTTCTATGTCGATTATGCATGCATATACAGTTGTCTTATTATCAACGTTTATCCTTAAGAAGATTTATTTTAACGATTGTGGAAAAAATTACATACATAGAATGATTAGATTACTTATATAGGTGCATGTCCATCCTTTTGTGCGAGAAAATCACATACCAATTGTGTGTTTCGATTTTTAAGACCGTTAACTTAAATTTCAAGTATAAACATGTTCAACATATTTTCCCATAACTCATATAGAAAACGCATATTTAGAGAGCTTTAATCTCAATATGCTGTTAAAAAATTTCGGAATGCAAAGTAAATTAAAATATTTGTGTTCTATAAGAGTAGGAATTCAAGTTTTTGCTTATCATTTATTTGAATCCGAGACTCATATAAATAATAAGCCGTTGTCCGGTGAACGAACTTGTTTTCCAACGACCCACAAAACTCCTTTTGAACGCTGAAGTTAAATAATCAATTATAATGTAATGCAATTATGATTTTTTTTATTTGACCAAACCGGGTTATGCATTTTGAAATCTATGACGAAACCGGGTTGTATACATTGACGAAACCGGCCAGTTCCATTTTGACATGACCTATTTCTTTCGTTCCATACACAGAGGTACAATTATGGAGATGCTCATAATAACTAAATTGGCAATCTCCGTGTCAATATCTATCTTCCCGTACCTTTTTTCTCGTACAATGTGATCAATTTAACGAGAAATTAAACAATTTCGAGGCAAGGTTCACTCAATTCGTCATTTTGACATGCATTTTGACTTATTTCTCCGTTAATATAGGATGGTTGTAGAAAATATTGCATCTCACAATAGAAAATAGTTGTATATGTATATATATTCTTCGATATCATAAAAACAATAAAAAAAATAAGGAGAAACCTACCTTTCTTTTGTCTATTGGTGTTCCGTCAATGTGCCAGATGTTAGATACCATCGAGTCCGAGCAAATTTTGCCGGTGTGGTTTAGACACAGTGAGTTAATTATCCACTTAAAACTGAAAAAACTTAAATGTGAATAATTACATTAAATGTATGTTTCACTATAATACGTTATTCTGATTGGCTAACTGTGCATCAAGTGTTATTCCTTAAGCAGTTGTATCACACAATAAAACTGTTCATTCATGATGACACGAGGTCCCACAATAAAGTGCACAGGTAAATGAAATAAAAACTTGATAAAAGGCGTGTTTTCATGATCCTATAGGTAAAAATGTAATTATAAGTATTGAATGCTTTTTTTTGTAACTTTATAGGGTTGTAAAAGCGTTGACCGTGCGCACATTTTTAGTATGAAGCGCTTCCGCGCTTCATACAAAATGTACTTCGGTCAACGCTTTTACACCCCAATAAATTTACAAAAAAGAGCATTCAATTCTTAAGAAAATATTGTCTAATCTTGACAGATCTTCCGTCTTGTAGATTGCTCATGAGTTAATAAGATGGCGTTGAAGTGAACAGTCGTGTATTTTTTAGGAGAAGGAAAAAGTCCAATTCATAATGTTATAGTGAGTTTTTGATGTTAAGAAAACGGTAAAATGGTTAATTATCAAAACATTAATGATAAAAACAATCTGTAATTATTTAATTTTGAGTTGAATTAAAGACATCCTGAGAATATAACCATCTACGAGTGATTAGTGTTCACTATTACAACTTACCATTACCTGTCGGGCAATCCATACGATAACAAAAACATAAACATTACACTCAGCAATCTTAGTTTTTACAATTATTATATCGTACATTATTAACCAACTTACTACAATATGTATAGAAATGCCCATGCTTTATAAAAGGAAAATTTCGACATCTGGTCATTATGAACGGAGAAATTGCTACAGCCAGTCATTACGAGATCTCAGTCATGCATTACGAAATATCAGTCATGCATTACGAAACCACACCCGTGCATTACGAAATCACAGTCATGCATTATGAACAGTTGAAACGGGACATCGATTAAAACAAAATGTCGTTTATTTCTGTAAATAAGTGTGACATTTTTTTATTCTTTTTTAAACTTAATATCATAAAAATAAGTTTCATAAATGATGTTCATTAACATTGTTTTGTAACGACTTGAAACGGAAATATTTCACAGCCTTTTTCGAGAACGATTTTCGATTATTATCACTGTTTCATTTCCGTTGTTCAATCCTCAGAATGCAGACTTTACTGTCTGATTAATTCTTCCCAGCTACTTTTTATTTGCTAGATGAAATGAATTTTAATAGCATAAAATTAAGTACTTGGATGAGAAATCAGAAATTACATCTGACAGTCACAATGTTGACTAAAATTCCATGCGAAATTGAAGGCGAAAAGACAAGTTGAAGTTCAGCTATGAAATTCCTGTATCTTCTTCACGGTAAGTTTTTTACTCTTTGTTTAATCGAAGAATAAAACCATTTAATAAAATTTTTATGAAACGGGCTTTTCTGTATTGGTCCTGTTGTAGTTTGTGGATAGCTGTATAATTTTGGATCCGAGACTCGAAGACTGTTCCTGAATGAAGTTGCCTTTATAGTTGGTTAATAAAAGTATCAATATATGGACTTTTTCATATTGGCCCTGTAACATGCCCTTGATATTAATAATGGCCTCGGACAGTTGTAATGGCCCTCGGCGTTGCCTCAGGGCCATTACAACCATCCTTGGCCATTATTAACACCTTGGGCATGTTACAGGGCCAATATGAAAAAGTCCATACATTAATACTATAATATATGCACGTGTATCAACGAGTGTAACCTCATTGGTTGATATCTTTGGCGGAAGTACATGTGATACATCCTCATTCTTTCAATATCCAAGTCGTGGGAAGGTCGTGCTCCACGTGTTGTCGGCAAAGTAACTATATTCTTTAACTTTTACTTCCATTTGCCTTGGTGGCAATATAGCCTTGGTGGCTTTAAGACCTTGGTGGTCATTTATATATGCCTTGGTGGCAAAAGACCTAGGTGGTCATTTATATATGCCTTGGTGGCAATAGACCTAGGTGGTCATTTTTATATGCCTTGGTGGCAATAGACCTAGGTGGTCATTTTTATGATTTTTTACATTTGCCTTGATGGCAACAATGAATTAAAAATACTAGCATTGGGGGCGTCAAGACCTTGGTGGTCATTTATATTCGCCTTGGTGGCTTCTTGATAGAACTAGATGGTAATGTTTGACCTTGGTGGCAAAATCTTTTGGGATTTAGACCTTGGGTAGTTATTATCAACCCAGGTGGTCAGATATTTGTTATGCCGTGCGCCAGTTAAAAGCAGGGCAAAGTGCTATCGATATATAAAATATATGTGGAAGTGGGGGCTCTGGACTTTTTGGAAAATTGTAGTTGAAAGGAGAATAATAAATTGTTTATAGGGTAAATAGTTTCTTTTGTTACTTTTGACTGTGTTGTGAACTTTTCATTTATTTTTACATCCTACATACTGATAGAAATGCTATTTAATGACTTTGTTAGAAAAGAATAGAATTATTGAGAAAGTGGAATAATTTAGTGTGACATGTCACTTGATATTCATGTTTTTTTTTATCGGAGTGATGTGTATTGAATTATAAGGTGTCTTCGTCGAGGTCCGCGTTCAGCGGTCTGTTTGATTGTACATATAATTGAATAGAATGTTTTTGTTTTCAGATGGTGTTACCTACAGCTTTGACAGGGTGACGAATGAAGGAGAAGTAATATGACATTGCACGATGATTCATGTCAATGAGTTTGAACAACCTTTTTAAAAGGAAAGGATTTTTTCTAATCAGAATATGGTGAGAACAAATTGCAATTGAAGTAATGTTTTGATTTCTGAAAATAGGAAAATAATGCATGGGGAAAATATTGATACTACACTAAATTATGTATGTCTGTGTTGAGAAAGGCAGAAGATGCCAATATGGCACGGTACTAAAAAAAAAAAAAAAAAGAAAAAAAAAATCTGTGATGGAAGCAGCTATGTTCAAATGAACCTATTTACAAGTAATGCTAATAATTTTTCCGTAATTTCATGATGTTTTCTATTGGATGTGTAATTAATTTCATTGATGTGTTGAAATATGTCACAAAAATCTTTTTGTCATGGGAGATTAAATAATGGTTGCAATATTTTTGTTTTGTTTTGTTTTATCTAAATCAATAAATAAATATAATGTTGAATGATTTTGTATACTAGTACAAATGTATACTTAAATTTTATGTATGGTTAAATTTTTTAATTTAAATTTCTTTGTCTACAGTTCGAGGGACACTGATTCCCTAGTGGTTTTCCACGTGGATTGTAGGCAAAGGGATTTTTCCTTTTCAAAGTGTGACTAATGCTGTCTTTTAGTACAAATACACAATTTGTTATTCTTTAATATATTTTCAGTAGACATGTGAAGAATCGAGTGGAAATACAATTGTCAATGTTCCTGATTAAAAAGTAAAGAGTGTGTTTGATTCAACAACAGTAAAGAAAGAGACAAGCCAGCATAGTTTACACTTGGAGGTTAAGTCCCTTTGCTTACAAGCTTTCCACATGCTGAAGATGTTATTAGAATAATGACAATGTTCATTTTGATATGAGTTCATTGCCTTAACTCTACTTTTAAAAGTCTGTATGTGGTCAAATTCATGAGAATTTATTGAATTATGAACGATTTATAAAGAACTGTTTACATGCATCTTTAAATGTTTAGAAGTGTTTTAAAGTAATTTTAAAAGGAATAATATTTAATAAAAGTGTTGAAGTTGTTTTGAGTATTGGGAATACTATTCCTTAAGGGAAAGCCTTGCCATTGGTATATTTTGAGATTGGCCTGCAAATATGCTGTATGGACTTTAGAGTTTTCTATGCCCATAACTTAACATGAACTGGATGCAAGATTATATCAATCACTGAGGATTTGTGTATTACCTCATTGGTTGATATCTTTGGCGGAAGTACATGTGATACATCCTCATTCTTTCAATATCCAAGTGGTGGTTGGTTTAAGGGCTATGTTTGGTCAGGCAATACATATTGCCTGTTTGGGTTGATGAGGTTCTTGATAAGTTTCCCCCTCTCCCACCCATAAGTACCAAAATGTGGATATGTTTTTATATTTATATTTCAATATTGGTTTTACATGTATGCATTTTGGGTTGATGAGCACGAGACAACATTAGAAAAACATGAGCATTACCATGGGATCATGTTGACAAAAAAAACCTTCGCTTTATCGATTTTCAAGGGAAAGGTCAATAAGGGCAAGTGTATTGGCATGTTTGTGTTTGCTTTTTCATTACAACGGTAAAAATAATATTATATATCTCGGATGACAATAATGTTGATTATAATGCTTCATTTTATGAGCTCCAGAGTAGTCTTATAACTGAAAAACAACTGTGCACTATATCCAGTGAGTTCTTCTGCATTGCATTGTGCATGGTAGTCCACATTTTGGTTTCTGAAACGTTAAGATATTATCTTGTATTCGGTTCTTTCCTCTAGAGTTTTCTATGCCCATAATTGAAAACCATGACAGGCGGTGGTAGGCACGGCAGGGGTCGAGGTGGTGGTAAATGGAGGGGTGGTTTCAAACCCAACCAGTCAGCCACTAGAACATCACAGAGAAACCAATCCGTATCCGCCGCCAAACGCCAGCGTATAAGTGACTCTGATTCCAATGTGTCTGAAATTGCAGACTTTATTCAATCTGTGTCAAGGGATGATAATTCCATAAAGGTTCTAGTAGATGAACTGCTAAAAAATCAAAATATTCGAAATTGCCTTATAGATGTTTTCAGATCAGATGTTTTTGACGAACTTCAAAACCATATTAATACACTTGAACTTCGCTTAGATGATATGGAACAGTATTCCAGAAGAACTTGTTTAAAGATAAGCGGTATCCCAGAACCTGAAACAGCCACCTTTGATGAAGATACAGACTCTAAAGTTCTGTCCGTCATAAACAAAATGATAATCAAACACCATGACAGAAAATTGTCTCTTCGTGATATAGGCTGCACACATCGTATTGGCGAAAGAAAAAAGGGAAAAACTAGTGATATCATAATTCGCTTTATATCATACCGAGAAAGAGCATTGGTGTACAGTAATAAAAAGAACTTGAAGATGGTCAATAATGAGCAAGATATTGTAAAATAAATATATGTCAACGAGGCTCTAACATTAAAGCGTGCGACACTATTTCGAAAAGCAAGACAACTGAAACACGATAAGCTTATAAACAGCTGCTGGACTCATGATGGGAACATTCTAGTACGGAACTTAACCAAAGACGAGACATTTCAAATTAAAACCGAGAAAGTTCTTACTCGGTTCCTTAAACTAAAGATTTCTTCCGACGTCCCAGAGACTGATAACCAAGCTAGAACACCACGTCCAACCTATGCAAAAAGTTCAAATTCCTTAAGTGTCAGCGCAAACATATTTCGACCGTTAGCAGGACTGACATCAACACCTGTAACAAGTGAGGTCCCATTGAGAGCCCGCTCATCATCAGCTAACTCTAATAGAAGTTATTAAAAACAATCTGTACATAATATTTCATAGACAATCTGAATCATATTATATCTAGTGCTAATCTAATTACATAATTTCTATACATATGTTAATTGAAGTCATATGAAACGAGTGAGTGGTGAAAAATAATGTTTATCCAATTCTTGAACCAATACAGGTATATATCGTAAACTTAGTCCTCTGTGCACGATTTTATTATTTTTTACTTAAACATATCGTATAATCGTCAATTTGTTTTCCCTCTGTCTGTTATGATTTAACAAATATGGCTGCTCATTAAATGCCGTGTTATGAAGCCGAAGTTTAGCGATTGTCAACTTATAGTAAACAAATAACAAAAAGCATTGGTATTGAGCACAAACATTTATAATCAGATAATTGTTTATTTTAATGACAGATCCATGATTATTGCGATCACCGGATTTTTACGAAGATGGTCACGCTCAGGGGTGAATTTCACAAAACATCGTAAGTCTAAGATTACACTTACGTCAAGTCTTAAGTCAAAAACCAATTTCACAAAAGAACTTACGTCAAAACTTACGACCAACTTTGATCGTAAACTTAAGAGTGCCTCTACCCACACTTAAGTGTCTAAGAAATACTTACGACCACTCTTACGATTATCTTAAGTATTTATAAAATGATTGCAGCGTTGCCAATTTTTTTCTTCATACGCCATTTACGTAGAAAAAGAATATATAGAGACCGTACGACCCCACTAGATATGTATACAGATGACGAGATAATAAACCGCTACCGTTTTCCAATTCAAGGGTCAACGCATACACATATTAGCACCTTAATGTATATCAAGAAAATAAATCTACAATTTTGCATCATATATATTGTGGATTTCATAATGAAGATTAAACAGTAAACATGCTTGGAAGAGAGACGCATAGTGGTCACTCAATGTCCAGTGGCTAATATGTCATGAAATTCAGGATTAACGTAATTATACGATAAAATAACGGTTCCATAGGAGAGCCAAACTCCGGTAAACATATGGACACATATCAAGGTGACAATGAATATTACCCAGGCAGAGGCGGTGATTCACAAGCTATTTAACGAGCACCAGCATATGGCATAGAATGAAGCAGGGATGGGGTAATCGTAATCTGTAATCGTAATCGACGGTAATCTGTAATCGACCCTATTTTCGATTACATGTAATCGTAATTTAATCGATTATAGCAAAAACTATGATGTTATCATCGATTACATTTCGATTACTTTAGTAAAATAGTTTGATAAAATAAAACCTATAATTTAAATGAAAATAGAAAAATGCATATATTCATCAGTTTATCATAGTATTGATGAAATAAAGTGTATCATTATTACTTTAGAGTTTATCATATACCTTAGATCTCCATTTGGATTAACCAGATCTCCTTACAAATTTTACTATATTTCCAGCTCTTGAAATAAGCGATTTCAATGTTTGTAAATACTTCTAGACCATTTATATAATACACAAAAATGTTCAAAATAAGAAAATAGATTCAAAATAGGAAAATACATGTAGTCCGAATTTAAGTTATGTACTACATTGAAGTAGTAAGCGTAATTGTAATATAATTCCTTAAAGCTTAATTTTCAATTAGAGTTCCAATTTATCTTAGAATAGATAACCATTGATTCGTCCTAATGGTATGACATCAAAATAAGGAAATAATACAAAATTCACTTGATTTGGAAAGTTTGAATAAGTAAGAAAATCATATCCATATATACTCGGCATATGCAACATACTACCATTTCATCAACAGACCACACACAGGTCATGTGGGGCATTTGCATCATGGCTTAATCTAGTTTCAACACTAATAATTGGAACCAAAAAGGTTCTTCTTGTTTAGTGAAGTTTGAGTTTTCAACGGCTAATTTTTTAGGGCTTCATAGCTAGTTTAGAATAAAGAACAGCAATTGAAGTGTTGTTATACTTTTCATACTTTTCATTCAACAAACTAATTTATGACCTGCATGCACGTGTCGCTTAGAACACGACAATTTGAATGTACCAAATGGTCAATATTTATCATCCGTGTAATTTGCTCTATGGGATATTTGCAAACTTTCAACTTTTAAATTATTGTAAAAGTTCATAAGATACAAATATTTCGTTTGGAACACATCCTTTTGCTCCCTCCATTTTCATCACTTGAATGAGACTTTCCAATTTAATATTGCTTTCTAATCGATAAATTCATGTACAGGACGGGCAACTCTCTTTATTTAAAAATACAATCTACACTGCCGTTAATTACACATGATGTTGTCTGCTTGGAGTCCCCGCCTTAAAAAAAGAAATTGCCAAACTCTAAAATACTAAATTCCTGCATTACATGATTTGTACCACGTTGGACCAACATTTATAGAATAAATACCAAATATAGAAAGTTGACCTACAATTCAAAACATAAAGTCCGAGGGCACATAAAGGAAAAAGAAGATTTATTTTTGGCTAAGGGTGCCGGTTGTACCTCTCTGCGTTTGAAATAAACATGAATATTTACCTCTTTATCTTTTCTGTTTTATGAATCCTAACCCTGAGCTTTCTATTATTTGCCAAGAAATCCACGCTCATAACTCTGGTGGACCTTCTACGGCACCAATTAATAGACGAAGATTAGACCTCCATACATGTACGTGTCGCTTATGCAATCAGGGACGTTTCAAGGATATTTGAAAAAGGGAGCGTAGAATACAATCTTACAAAAGTTTGGACCTTTTTTTGGCTAAAAAAATAAAATAATTGTGAAGTGCACTAATGTAACGGTTCCTGACTTGGAGCATGCATATTTAATAGTTAAAGTATCAGGGTTGATGCCGAATTCTCTCGATTAATTGTCTACGGTACATTAAAATGAGTTGGTGGATCCAACCAGCAGAAAACCAATAACGAGAAATACCAAATTCTAGGGTATAAGGCGTTACTTTACATTTCAATAGTCATAGGCCAGGATTTTAAGAACGTGAGGCATAATTCCGGTCACTATATGCATACGGAAAATATGTCGACGAATTGCTTCCTGGAAGCAAGCAATTAAATATAAGTAAACTTCTTCTAAATGTGGAAAAATTAAAGAATTTCCCTCAGAAAAAAGTATATGTACATAAGTTGTATAATGAAGACTATCCATTTACAAATGATTTAGTTATAAAAAAAACATATGCATATTTTTTTTTAATTTGAGGTTTCTTATGACTTTAAGGCAAACTCCACAATAAAATTGAAATTCTTTTTTTTCCTTTATTCCATTTTTATAAATTGAGTTATTCCTCTTTGTACTAGTTTCGGCAAAATATCAAATTTCCGGTTCGATGAGTCTTTTCATACCGTCATTTGAATCTAAAATTTATTCTAGACTGAAATCAAAACAATTCCATTGGCATACTTTCCTCTTTTTTATCATCGAACATCTTAACACACATGCAATAATTTAATGTACAATCCTTTTCCTAATTATCCCTAGCTGCATGTACCCCTAGACATGACCCAGTTTAGAAAACTCCAACATGTCTGGTTTTTGGAGTGTTTCATGTATGCAGTAAGTACTTCCCCTTTTCCTCTTCTCTTTCAATCATGTTTAATTTTATTGAGAACTAATAAATGCTGGATTTTATCCATTCAAATACCAGCACAGAGTGGTTATAGCTATTGATTGCATCTTGAGACTTTCTAAAAATTCTTTCTGTATTTAATCTGTCACATTCATCTTTGTTAAGTCCAAAGTATACCCGTAGTCTTTTAATAGGTTCTTTATTCCAGTTTATATTTTCATATTTATCTTTGCAACTTTTTAATTTGCCTAGACATATGGCCTCTGTTTTCGATCGGTCAAGTTTAAGAAGACCTGAGAGTGTTCCAATTACTTCAATCAAGTTTATATATATATAACATCTCCATGCCTCATATATCATGTACTGCAGTACGACGCTAGATTAAAACTGACGAGGAAAGGTAACACACGGCCGAAAGCTTTATTATTGTGAAGCCCAGGTGGTCATGTGGTCTAGCGGGACGGCTGCAGTGCAGGCGATTTGTTGTCACGATATCTCAGTAGCATGGGTTCGAATCCCGGCGAGGGAAAAACAAAACATTTGCGAAAGCAAATTCACAGATCAAACATTGTTGGGTTGATGTTTCGACGAGTTGTTGAAAAACCAATTTTTTTTTGTATATCATGTATAATAATTTCATGGTTATTTATTGTTAAGTCTGATATTTTGACAGTAGGATACAATTGTTGGACCATAAACATGGTGTAGGAATTTAAATGTATAATTATTATGTTTATTGTATTATGATTCTTTAAATAAGTAATATGCATTATAATAAATATATTATCAATACAGCTTTCCGTATATATTTTTTTAAACCTGTGAAAATTATTTTTGTTATTTTGTTATCACAAATTGACTTGTTCCTATCTATTTTTTGTTGAATAGCATATTCAAAACAGAGACATTTATATAGTGATTTTTCGATATTGTGTTTCTATTAGTTTAAACAATATTTATTTAGTTAAATCATAAAAAAAACGATATAAAATAATTAAAATAAATATTTAAGATTCGAGAACAAGAATATTTGCTTTGACAAATCTGTCTTACAAATCTGTGTTTCTATTAACATGCCGAATGTCAAAAATATAGTACGTAGGGAGGCAAATAAATTAAAGTGTTTTTGAATGGTTTAAACAGGGAAAACATATAAATGTAATAGTACTTGTTCAAAAACTACATAAAATCCTTATGATATGATTCAAAATTAGGGTAGGTAACATTAGCAAAAACGCAGGTATATTTTTAGGCCAAATTATGTGAGAGTTTATTAGAGGATATCTGCTCTGTATAATTTGTGAACCTGCTCTCTCTAGCTGGCATGTCTTGATTTGTTTCTCCGTGACCTTGGTTTGAAACAGAATGTTTGTTTGACATTTAGAACAGCCAGATTACTCCACTGTAAACACCACTAAGATTTGCCATTGAAACAATGGCTACAAATAGTTCATAAGGAACGTCAGAAATTAGCTGCCATGTTCCATAGACAGTAGTTGGTGTCCATTGAATTACATAAACATCTACAAATAAACACATTGCTTTCGCAGATTGTAATGTTGCATTTCTAACACTACTATTGTTGCCCATGTTCCTTCTAAGTTTTCTTGATTCTGTATAAATTCGGTACCATGTGAACACGTAAATAGTTGAAAGTGCTACCAATACAGAACCAATTATTCCTGTGCATAATATAGTATTAGCAATAACACCCTTTACAGAATCAAAGCCACAACTGAAACGAAAAATGAAATTAAAGTTGAAATATAAATAGATAATGTTTGCTACACGTGCCAGGGTGTTTCGTTTTTTAAATCCAGTGCCTTACTTTTAATTCTAATTATGTATGTTTTACTTCACATGTTTTAATATCAGTTTGTTTTTTTGACATTTTGGTGCTTTATTTTAAATGTAAATGTGCATTATTATTTATGAAACATAGCTTAATCAAAAGTTTTGACGAGAGCGACTAGTTATATTATAGCCGTCCTTAATGGTCATAAATAACTGCCTCTGGACGTTAAACAATCTTGCAAATTGTGGAAGAATTATTCTTAAGGTGGTATGGTATTTTAAATTAAAATTGAAAGAATTTTTCATATTTTGCCAAAATGAAGTATACATTGTGATATATATTCAAAAATATGCTAAACCATATAGGTCACCGAGCTGGTTTTTAAGTTGTGAAATAGTGACACATTTTGTATGGGTTATACAACATGTACAATGAAAAGTTAATATTGTGTAAATAGAAGGTATCCAATGGATCTAATTAAAAAACTTAAATTTGAGAACATAGCTATTGAAAGATGATTTCAGAATATTTAAAGAAAAAATAGTGTCACCGTATATTTTTTCCTTCTGTAACATAAAATAGAAATATTTCCTTCATATTCTTTTATACATTATACAATCTCCAAGTTATCTCCCCTTACACACATACATTTGTAGTGAAAGAAAATTGAAATCAAACAAAAATATTCAAAAAACATAATTTAATGAAAATTCTTATCAGTAAATTGCATTGCTACATCGAATTTTGCTAATTTTATGGGAAATCTAAACCTATTGTTTTCTGCTATTTTACAATCCAAGATGGTGAGAGACTCCCATATCACCTTATAACTTATTTCAATATATTCCCAAATAGTGAGCAATTAGTATTAATTTTAGAAGCAAAATCATTAGTCTAATATGAAAGATCTTTTTTTATTGTTATACTTACAAAAATCCATTTGGACCAAACACGTGAAAGAACGATAAAAGAAAAACTCCCAAAAAAGGTCCAAGACTAAGTAAAAGAAGCAGTTTCCAGTCTTTGTTTCCATAATTGACATTCTTTCTAAAATAAACTGTTATAAATGCATTTAACGCAAACTCCAAAGAAAATAGCGACTCGGAAATGTAAATATTTATCAGAAGCATACCATACACGGAGCACAATCCACTTGGACGGACATGGTCCTTCGTAATCAGTATCTGGCCGTGGTCCAAAGTATGTATAAAAGTAAAAGTGATATCGCAAATACATCTGTATAACAAAAATCGTTCATGTGTATGCCAATTCATAAACGTCTTTCCTGTTTTTGATTTATGTAATAGTATAATCACTCCAACGGCAGAACAAAAAGTCAACAGCAAGCAAACGATGGCCGTCACTTGAATTAAATTGAAACAGTAATGGCCGATACTAAGCACAGGAATATCGTATCCACTTTTCGGTAACGTAGTGTTTATCAGTTTGATATACATACATTCTTTTTCCATACCCAGGTTAGATAATTTAGAAAATGCGCTAATTTTTTTTTTTGTCCTTATAAAAACACGAATATGTTGGTAAAAGTTAAGATGTTTTGTCTGTAACCACTGTTTGTGTATATGCACTGATGGTCGAGACACTTTATTCAGTACAATGTTGACGCAGAAATGATTCTGTTTTTTTCCATAAAATAGTAACTGACAAATAATGAAATATCGTTAATCAGAAACAAATGAAATCTACATCGTTGATACATTAACTTTTAAATCTACGTCTATAACCGACTAACAGTTTCACTTCTTTGACTTATTATATTGCAGGTTCGTATTAACATTGTATTGTTGCGCGAACTCCGGAGTGTTGACGCTTTTATATTGGTTGTATTTGTAGCCTTTCGGAATACCGAAAATGTGGCTACTCTCTATTTCGGAATACATCTGTTCTTTTCTACGGCCGCCAGCGTAATAGATAATTAATTGATCTAATGGACATGTCTTAGCGTTTTATAGTTGATATAGAGATAAGTGTAAATCTGGGCTGACAGATATCATACATCAGTAGTTAATTAAATTAGAGTCGGATATGTTAAGTTTTTATACAAGTAAAAGCTTTTCTAAAAGGCTTGCTGATTTATAGCTTATTAAGTTGAAACTTATTTTTTTATTCGTAGTGTCATCCATTCAGAATATTGCTCTGCATAAACATAGTAATGGGTGAAAATAGTGGAACATTGGAACGGCCAATATAGTATTGGAATCTCGGAAGGAGCTTATTTTCTAACTCACTTGCGTTTTTGTCCGTACATATTTCAGCAAACCTTTTTATGAATTTTTTTTCAGTAGAAATGTTATTTATTTACTCTCGGTTTGTTTGTTTAAAAAACTGTGATCAATATCTTTCATTAACTGTCCCGATAAACCAACTCACAAACACTGAATCCTCATCATACCGGAACTAATTGTCCCTTTATCATACCTGAGCAGGTTCCCGTAGTGTATAAGGGTACATAGTTCCTGTGAAAAATATTTAAAGAATAAATCTGTTTATAGTCGATTATAGAGGTCTTCTTGTTAGCTTTTTTCAGCTTTGTATCAATCTGATGACTCCATCCCTTTTCAACTGGCTTTTACAATAAGTTCTCACCTAATAGAAAAACAAAAGATATGGGATATCCATCCATGACACAAAATCAGATTCTGCATAGCAAAGGAACAAAATGAAAAAGTAGAGCGATTTTATTGATGAATATTGCGCTTAAACACCACAGTCCTGGGTGAGCGGTTGGTTGGGCGATCGCAAACATGGTTTTATATTGTCTTATCGGGGCCTTTTATAGTTGACTATGCGATATGGGCTTTGCGCATTGTTGAAGGCCGTACGGTGATCTATACATTTTTAGCTGTTAATGTTTGTGTCATTTTGGTCTTTTTTGGATAGTTGTCTCATTGGCAATCAAACCACATCTTCTTTTGTTATATTAACCCCGCAAAATTGGACGTGTGTCTGTGGCTGGTTGTGTGTGGCTTAGCAAAATCATGAGCCTGGATTGCATTGATTGTCATTTTTCATAGTATATTATATTTACTTTATTATTTGTTTTGTACATAAATCACTGACATGTCGTTGGCTTTGTTGTTTGACATTTTGACCACATTCCTCAATAATTCAAATATATCAATTGTTGTATTGGTTTACTGTTGGGATTTTAATTGCTTGATATACGGTTTGAGTCTCGCTCATTATTGAAGTCCGTACAGTGACCTATAGTCTTTTGCATAAACATCCTTTGGTTTCTGTGGATATTTGGATAATCAATGATTTTAAAGTTAAGTAAGAATCTCAATATTTTATTAGACATTCTGTCCAAAAAATCATGTAGTTTTATTTCCAACCAAACCATATTTTGGTTATTAAAATGTGCACGTCGTCCAAGGAAAACATGAACCAGCAAGTTTACTTTTTTATTTTCTGTGGGAGATTTTGCAAGTTTCGTTATTCTGGCGACTCGTTGTAGGGGACTTGCAGACTACCACATTTAAAATTTTAAAATGGCGAATTCCGTAGCGTAACACAGAAGTCATATTTCGGTACATTCGCAAAAATGCGGCGGGGTTAAACATGTGTTGTGCGATCTCAACCTCCCCTTATATTTCTAGCCAATGTAGAATAAACAAACACATAGCAATATGCACAGTAACACTCAGTTTAAAAGACGTCCGAGTCCGATGTGAGAATAGGTATCAGAAGAAACTAAGCAAAATGACAATGATCTCAATCAAATTGATTGAAAGAGTATGTCTCCATCATATATATGAAAACCAAGCACAATCCCTCCTGTTTTGGGTTAAGTATCAAATTCATAAAGCATAAACCGAATCATGCCAACAACTGGTTTTAGAATACATGTGTTTATTTCAGATGGTAAGACCCTATGAGTTAATCAATATTAATTCCCAAAAATGTCATTTTTACTCAGCTGACAACAATGTTGTAACTATATTCCTTCTGAACATGTCTGTCTGTGATGGTCATCTGACCCTGACCTCATTTTCTAGGTTCAATGGTGAATGTAAAGATTTCATGGTTAAGTCTGTTTCTCTGATACTAAAGTTAAGTTATATAGGCCAACTACATTTAATGTAAGAAATAATTGTTTTGTTTGGTGTAAATGTCTCCCGTGCAGGGTTCATCTGACCTAACCTCATTTTCATGGTTAATTGGACAGCGTTTAGTTTTCCTGTTTAGGTTTTTTTTTCAGATACTTTAAGCAAAATGTTAACTATAGTGGGTGTATTGAATGATTGTAAGGTGTACATGTCCTCATGGCAATATTCATCTTACCTTGACTTTATTTACATAGATCATGATTATTGATACAGTTTAGTTTATGTGATACTTGTAGTTAAACATTTATCTTAAATAGACTTTGAACATAAATTCATTCACGACTAGTATATCAGGCCAGACATTTCAGCCTGGGCACTTTTGTTATCAATTATTTTTAAAACTTAATAAATAGAAGGAACTGTAAACAGCAAAACTTATCAGCAATACTACAAAAAATAGCCAAAATCCATCCAAGGTCAACTTTCCTTAAGGTTTTTGAAACCTTAGTTTCTTAATATTTCAAAATTTTCAAAAGGACAATTTAAAGGGCTTCATATATTCATATGTTGGTTTAAGAAGGATGCAAATATTAAATTCAGTTTTTCACTTAAGCCTGTGGTTTTAAAAACTTTTTTGTTAGCATCCTTATAACTTGTTTAAACACAATTTACGTCATTACTTTTGTTATTGAACGTTGATTAACTTATTTTTAGTTATAATTCTGTTTATGTCATCATTATAACATCTTCAACTTGCTACCTTTTACTAATTACTGACAGATCACAAGTATAATTACGTCACACATATCAACTAACAAGATGAAATATAAAATTACCAGTAATCAAAAATATAGTGTTACAGTCATGCTATTAAAGGTTTAACAAAAGGCCAACAAAATGAAAATTCCAACTTTTGGCATGCTGCTTGAATTGACTGAGAAGTGGTTTTTTTTTCTGTACTTACGACAACAATTATTTCAAAATTGTACATTAAATGTACCTCTAACATTAACTTTTTTAAGTCATTAATATTCATCCATTTTATAGTACATATAGGACATTCTGGACCAAATTTAGCCACAAACATACTCAGTATATCTTGCTTTAAAATTGTGTCTCTTTCACACCGTATCTTATATTCTACACAAGCAAAATAAGAATTGTTTTTGCTTTCGGAGAAGGTGGAGAAATAACTATCATCAGTTAATAATAATCATATTTAGCTCAATTGGCCTGCTTTTGACTAATATCTTAAAAACTATAACAGTTAGATAGCAACTTTAAATAACAAATATGATCAGCAAATAGAAATTGTCAATTTACTTCTTCCAGGGGTTATTTTCCTAAAATAAACTTAACCATTTAAAAACAAATTCTCTTTTGTCCATCTCAATGAAACCTGGTACCAATCATCAATGATGACTGTGACTATATTGCTAAAGGTTTCATGTTGTATGTTTTTGCTAGGTAAGAGCCTTAAGTTGCAGATTTCCATACTATTTGTTTTCCTTAACACTCATTTTAGTAATTTGCAGTGAGTTTTTATTGCTTATCTATACTTATCAATTACTTCAAATCCCTTTAAACATGTTAGCCAATTTTCTAGCAACAGGTCAGTTCAGTTGGAAACGTTTAAACAGATATTTGATTTCGGTATTCACTGTGCTTAAACGGCCGAGGGTAACTTAAGTTACCCACAGCCTAAGATGGAGCCGCCTGGCTTCGGTAAGAAAGGTTGCTCCTATAAAATTACAAAACCATGAATACAAAAGAAATGTTCAGTAATTAAAAAGTTATATAAATCTTTTATGGAAACTTTTAAAGAATCTTTATTCGTGGATGTAATTATTTTAAAAAATAAATGATAAATAACAAAAATACCGAACTCCTAGGAATATTCAAACGGGAAGTCCTTAATGGAATGGGTAAGCCAAAAGCTCAATTTAACACACCAAACGAATGGAAAACAACGGTCATATTCCAAACATACTGAACACTGAAGAAAATTCAAAAAGGAAAGTCCCTTATCAAATGGAAAAGTCCAAAGCTCAACCGAATGGATAACAACTGCCATTTTCCTGACTTGGTACAGGCATTTTCTTATATAGAAAATTGTACGGCAAAATTAATGTATCTTACATTCTACTGGCTTTATAGATTGTGAACTGCTTAAGTTTTAGATGATAAATCATGACATGCAGGTTATAAATCTCACCATTTCCAACTGTAGAAATTACATTGATAGTGAACATATGGAAATCACCTTAGGAGAACAAGTTCGGAGGTCAATCCTTAGCAGAAAAACATATATGAATCAGTCTAAACCTCTAAAGAAGATATGTATGATTTGATACCCGATCTTTTTGAATCACTGGGGACAACATAGGCGGATCCAGGGGGGGTTGGGGGGGCCCGGGCCCCCCTTTCGTGGGAAAAATTTGGTTGATTATATAGGGAATCATTGAAGCATGACTGGAGCGGGCCCCCCATAGGTAAGTCAGCGCCCTCCCCCCCCCCCCCCCCCCACTTAGGAAAAGTTCTGGGTCCGCCACTGCTCAATGAAACTTTTAGAAGATTTTAAATCTACCTTTATTGCTATAATAAACGGACACCTGTTCAACAATATAGCCTTCCATCTACTCCTAGATATTGGCATTTTTTTTCTCACAATCAACAACACATCACACTTGATATAGTGAAGAGACCATATTGTTTTGGCTAACAATCTGAGAAATTATTTAAAGGAAAGGATATCATTTTTTTCCGCGGCTACACAGGCCAAGGACTCATCAGTGAACAATCTAAAAAGCTAGAAGAATGTTAGATACATTTTGCCGTACCGTCAGATCCCGTTTTATCCCGGGAATAATTTTTTAAAATTTAACGGAAAACCCGTGACACTCTGGTTTGCTTTTTTCTCTTGTTTAGTTTGAAGCATATCGTTATTGTATAAATCTATGTAATAATTAAAGGGTGTGATAGTGTTTATTGTCATTTAAGTGTTGAAATTGCTAATCTTACAATTTAAAAAAAAAAGTTACCCACATCCGAAAATAAAGTTACGGACAGTCTGATTATTTTTGACTTATAAATTACGGACATCTTATGCATTTTTTAAAAGTTGGCCTTGCGCTAAAGTGAAGTCAAAATTAACAAAATTGTAGTGATGGTAAGTGATTTCTTTATTCAAAAATCCTATCAATATTTACATAGATCATGGAAAACGTTGCAAAAAGTACATTTCGTAACAACTATCATCTCAACGAGTTTAGAGTCCGCAATCTTGGGCTGTGGGTAACTTAAGTTACCCACGGCCGTTTAAGCACAGTGAATATTGGTCAAGAGAAACAACCTGTTTGAAGTTTAAACTATCCTGCAGCGACCGAAGGACATGGATGTAAGCACATATAGATCAGCATACAACAAAGAGAAAAACGTAAGTTGGAGATTCCCATACTATTTGTTTTCCTTAACACTCATTTTAGTAATTTGCAGTGAGTTTTTATTGCTTATTTATACTTATCAATTACATCCAAAACTTTAAAACATGTTAGTCAATTTTCTAGCAACAGGTCAGTTCCGTTGGAAACGTTTTAACAGATATTTGATTTCGGTATTGGTCAAGAGAAACAACTTGTTTGAAGTTTAAACTATCCTGCAGTGACCAAAGGACATGGATGTAAGCACATATAGAATACCATGCCAAAAAATAGAAACATAATGTGTAGTAAGCTATAAAAGGTACCTGCATACCTAAATGTAAAACAATACAAACAAGAAAACCAAGTAGTGGATTCTTTACATTAGCAATACGTTTGTTAATTTCTTTTTAAGTGTACAGTTCAAACGTGTAGAAGTAAGTAAGTAAGTAAGTAAGTAAATTTTATTTAGAGTCAGCATATATATACATAATAACAGACAAACATGAGCTCTGGTGAGCTCTTTAACCGACTAAGTCCTGGCCAGAAGTAATATATATCCTGGTTCCCGGGACTACGTTATATGTATTAGCTGATAGCCATACACTCACGATATATATGTGTAACTTACTCAGTCTGAACATTCCGGTCGGTAACTAGTCTAGAAGTCATACCATTTCAGATATTGAACCTCCGGGTACTGCATCCTTGACAGATCAATTGGAACAATATCCCATAAAATATGCTAAAGCAACTAGGTATTCAAAGTATAAGTTCAAAAATTACTTTAGATCTTTAGGATATGATTCAAAATTAGGGTAGGTAACATTAGTAGAAACGCATGTATATTTTTAGGCCAAATTATGTGAGAGTCGTTATTTATTAGAGAATCTCTGCTCTGTATGATTTGTAGATCGGCCCTTTCTAGCTGGCATGTCTAGATTTGTTTCTCCATGACCTTGGTTTGAAACAGAATTTTTGTTTGACATGTAGAACAGCCATATTACTCCACTGTATATACCACTAAGATTTGTCATTAAAACAATGGCTAAAAAAAGTTCATACGGAACGTCAGAAATTAGCTGCCATGTTCCATACACAGTAATTGGTGTCCATTGAATTATATAAACAACCACAAATAAACACATGGCTTTCGCTGATCTCAATGTTGCCTTTCTAACACTACTACTGTTACCCAGGTTAGTTTTAAGATTTCTTGATTCTGTAAAAATTCGGTACCATGTGAACACGTAAATAGTTGAAAGTGCTATCAATACAGCACCCATTATTCCGGTACATAATATAGTATTAGCAATGACACCCTTTACAGAATCAAAGGCACAACTGAAACGAAAAGCGAAATTAAATTTGAAATATCAATAGATAATGTTTGCTACACGTGCCAGAACATTGAAGTATAAAACAGGAATTTCATGCTTTTGAGTATATAAATATTCGTATGTACAAAACTATTTTGAAAAAAAATTGTTTTTTTTTTTCTCATTACTTTCAATTTTTAAAAACCAGGTGTTGAAAGATGCAAAATCGTTTGTTATGATATAATTCTTATAAGTTTGCATATTAGCGAATACGTTGATATGATTGGTCGAGAGGACTTCCGGTTGTGGCTCTTGACGTCGTTTTTTTTCTTCGATAGAAGACGTTGACCGAACTACTTTTTGTAACCAATGTGAACAAGATGGCGGGGATAATAACACAATTCGGTCGACGTTGAAAATACTTATTTTCATTTTTCGTTAATCGTTTAAATACATAAAAAACACAAAACATTAATTTGCATGATAATAAGATTATTTGTAGTTTTTTTTAGATATCAGATAGCAAATTTCATGGAGTACATATTTTTGCGTTAACCAACAAATATATTCATGCGTCAGGCCAATTCAATGTCACAAACATTCATTTTTCGTGTGATAAAGGTTGCGAGTTGGAAAAAAATAATTTCCTTATCTCCAAAAACGGATCAAACGATTTTTTAAAGGAATTTATTGGTATATAATCTGGACCAAGTCACTCACAAATATATCATGTAAGACACACACTGATTCTATTTCAACTGTGTTATGATATTGTAATTATTATATTTATCTATGTTGGCCTAATTTGTGTTGTATTGCTTGAAAGTTGTTTACAAAATTATTTTATAACTCTGCAGTTTAGAAATCACTGGAACAATCACAGAATAATTGGAACTTTCCATTTGACTTACATAATGATCCCAGAATGATCCTAATAAAAGATGCGTTATATATATATATAAACTTCTACATTTTACTAGAAACTTCCGTTGTAACTTTCTAGGACGTTTCATTCTAGAGTGTTCTAGAATTTTCCATGAAAACCAAATATATACAGACACTAAAGTTAAACTCTTAGACTCAGACCTAGACATCGATAGACATTAGTATTCACAGCATTTGGATTGACACTTTTATTCTACAAGCAACATCATACTGGATTGTGACCTTAGTAGTGAACATAATTTTCAGATTGGATTCCGAGAAGATTTCCGGATACAGATAAAGATAAAAGATTGGACTTTTGACAGTTAAGTTGACAGTTATATTTGACTGTGTAATACTTCTTTTAAACTTTTGTACAATAAATATTGTTCAATTTTATCATTGATTTGTGTCGTTTGTTTGCTACAATTTAAAGGCGATTTCTGGTCGTAACAACTGAAATACATCGCAAATTTAATGACAAGAAATTAAACTTGTGTTCATATCATAGGAAAAAGAAAACATTTTTTATTGTTATGTGACAATTCTCTTTTTAGTGGTACCACGTTATTAAAATCCAAATTGGTTATTGAAACAAATTTATAGCGAAAAATCAAGAGTAACAAATACTTGTAAGCAGCCGATGCTGTAGGGCTTTAGGAAAGGGCACATAATCGCCGGGAATGGTAGACATAGCGACGATATCATTTCCGATCAAAGAGGGGTTTGGGTTACTACGCCCTTTATCCCCTTAATCCATCACTATTTATGTCCATGCTCTGTGTTTAAGTGTAGAAAGTATTAATCACCTTTGTACAGTAAATATAGAAACGGGTGTGAACTTGATCTTTGTACTAAAGGGCTCTTATGGTCAATTTTAACAATAAGCCGTAAGGTTCATTTCAAGCGAATCCTATATGGTAATTATTTTTATATGAACATGAAATATGCTCACAATCTCAGTGGGTAATTTTCATTTATCAGTTCGGGTTGTTCGTTTTTCAAATCCAGTGTCTTACTTTTAATTCCTATTATGTATTTTCTTACTTCTCATGTTTTAATATCAGTTTGGTGTTTTTGTTGTTGCTTTAGTTTAAATGTAAATGTGCATTATTATTTATTAAAAACAGCTTAATCATAGTTTTGACGAGAGCGGCTAGTTATAATTTATATTTCTGAATATTCATAAATAACTGCCTCTGGATGTTAAACAATCTATCCACCATAGTATGCAAATTGTTGAAGAATTATTCTTTAGGTGGTATGGGATGTCAATTTAAAAATGAAAGAATTTTTCATACTTTGCCAAAATAAATGTCCTATACCAAGTCAGGAATACGGCCATTGTTATATTATAGTTCGTTTCTATGTGTGTTACATTTTAACGTTGTGTTTCCGTTGTGTCGTTTGTTTTCTCTTATTTTTGAGTGTGAATTCACATTACTATAAGACGTGTCACGGTACTTATCTATCCCAAATGCATGTATTTGGTTTTGATGTTATATTTGTTATTCTCATAGGATTTTGTCTAATGCTTTGTCCGTTTCTGTGTGTTTCTCATTTTAATGTTGTGTCGTTGTTCTCCTCTTATATTTAATGCGTTTCCCTCAGTTTTAGTTTGTTACCCCGATTTTGTTTTTTGTCCATGGATTTTTGAGTTTTGAACAGCAGTTTACTACTGTTGCCTTTATTTGAAATATATTCAAAAATATACTAAAACTTATAGGTCACCGAGCTGGTTTTTCAGGTTGTGAAATAGTGACTTATTTTGTATGGATTATACAATAAAAAGTTATTATTGTGTAAAGAGAAGTTCCGATGTCGTCTGATGATAACGTGTGTAAACAACTTACAGCTGATCGCACGGAGGAGAGGAAGATTTATCAAAAAGGATTAATTTGTGCGTTCTTTTAAACTGAAGAATATGAATAGCTTCAGCCTGCAAGTTCACACAGTCTTTAATGATTCTCATCTAATAAGATCATATGATATAAGTTTTTGTGAGTTGGAGAAATTTGGCGTCCAATCACAGTGACCTTTCGTTTGACGAAACCTGGAAAGATGGTCGATGGCTAGCTCTGGCTCAACACCTAGCACAAAAAAAATGCTATATCTGTAGGGATCCACCTTAAATGAAAATTCTTATCAGTAAGTTGAATTGCTACATCGAATTTTGCTTATTTGATGGAAAATCTAGACCTATTGTTTTCTGCTATTTTATAATCCAAGATGATGAAAGACTCTTATATCATCTTAAATACGTATTCCAATGTATTTCCAAATAGTGATTAATTAGTATTAATTTCTAGAAGCAAAATCATTAGGAAAATATACAAATTAAACTTCTTTTTATTGTTATACTTACAAATTTCCATTTGGACCAAACACGTGTAAGAACGACAAAGGGAAAACTGCCACAAAAGGTCCTAGACTAAGTAAAAGAAGTAGTTTCCAGTCTTTGTCTCCAAAATTGACATCCTCTCTAAAATAAACTGACATAAATGCATTTAAGGCAGACATTAAAGAAAATAGAGACTCGGAAAGGCAAATATTCACCAGAAGCATACCATACACGGAGCACAATCCACTTGGACGGATATGGTCCTTCGTAATCACTATCTGGACGTGGTCCAAAGTATGTACAATACCATAAGAGATATCGCAAATACATCTGTATAACAAAAATCGTTCATGTTTATGCCATTTCATAAACCTCTTTCCTGCTTTTGATTTATATAATAGTATAATAACTCCAAAGGCAGAAAATAAAGTCAACAGCAAACAGACGATAGCTGTCACGTGAATTAAATTGAAACAGTAATGACCGACACCAAACACAGGTATATCGTATCCACTTTCAGCTAACGTAGTGTTTATCAGTGTGATATGCATACATCCATTTTCCATACCCAGGTTAGATAATTTAGAAAATGCGTTATTATTGTTTTCCTTATAAAAAACATGAATATGTTGGTACAAGTTTAAGATGTTTTGTTTGTACACTCTATCCAGTACAATGTTGGCGCAGAAATGATTCTGTTTTTCCGTAAAATATTTACTGACAAATATATAATGAAGTATCGTTAATCAGAAGCAAATAAATCTACTTCGTTATAACGTGTTGTTACGTTAGCTTCTAAATCTTCATCAATAACCGACTAACAATTTCACCTCTTTGACTTATTATATTGCAGGTTGGTATTACAATTGTATTGTTGTGCGAACCTTTGAGTGTTCACACTTTTATATTGGTTGTTTTTGTAGTCTTTCTGAATACCTAAAATGCCTACTATCTATTTCGGAATACATCTGTTTTTTTCTACGGCCGCCAGCGTAATAAATAATTAATTGATCTAATGAGCATGTATTAGCGTTTTATATTTGATACTTACACATGTAAGCCTGTGGTTTGAACAACTTTTTTGTTAGCATCCTCACACATAATAACTTGTTAAAATAAAACTTGGTATAACACACGAGACCACAATTTACGTCATTACTTTTGTTATAGAACTTTGATTACCTTTTTTTTTTACTAATAATTCTGTTGATGGCATCATTATAACAGCTTCAACTTGCTACCTTTTACTAATTACTGACAGATCACATGCATAATTACGTCACACATATCAACTAACAAGATGAAAAATAAAATTACTAGTAATCAAATATATAGTGTGACAGTGTCATGCTATTAAAGGTTAAACAAAAGGCCAACAAAATGAAAATTCCAAAAAGTTCACAAAAGTTCTGTACTTACGACAACAATAATTTTAAAATTGTAAATTAAATGTACCTCTAACATCAACCTTTTTTTAAGTCATTAATATTCATCTATATTATGGTATAAAAAGTTCTCTCATGATTTTAAATATAATTTTATGTCCTCCAATGAATTTTAAAATGAGATTAATTTTATGCTTTGTTATCTCACGTTAGATTGAAGGTCCATGTGAGCTATTGTTATCTCACGTTAGACTGTAGGTCCATGTGAGCTATTGTTATCTCACGTTAGATTGTAGGTCCATGTGAGCTATTGTTATCTCACGTTAGATTGTAGGTCCATGTGAGCTATTGTTATCTCACGTTAGATTGAAGGTCCATGTGAGCTATTGTTATCTCACGTTAGATTGAAGGTCCATGTGAGCTATTGTTATCTCACGTTTGATTGTAGGTCCATGTGAGCTATTGTTATCTCACGTTAGACTGTAGGGCCATGTGAGCTAATGTTATCTCACGTTAGATTGTAGGTCCATGTGAGCTATTGTTATCTCACGTTAGATTGAAGGTCCATGTGAGCTATTGTTATCTCACGTTTGATTGTAGGTCCATGTGAGCTATTGTTATCTCACGTTAGACTGTAGGGCCATGTGAGCTAATGTTATCCATTGAATCAGCATCAATAACTTTTTTTTAAATTTTCACAACTTAAACCACCAGGACATTCTGGACCAAACTTAGCAACAAACATACTTAGTATATCTTGCTTTAAAATTGTGTCTCTTTCACACCGTACCTTATATTCTACACAAGCAAAATAAGAATTGTTTTTGTTTTCGGAGAAGGTGGAGAAATAACTGTCACCAGTTAATAATAATCATATTTAGCTCAATTGGCCTGTTTTTGATTAATATCGTAAAAACTATAACCGCTAGATAACAAATTTAAATGGCAAAGATGATCAGCAAAATCAAGTTATAGAATTGTCAATTTACTTCTTACAGGGGTTATTGTCCTGAAATAAACTTAACCATTTAAAAACAAATTCTCTCTTGTCCATCTCGATGAAACCGGGTACCAACGGTACATATTAATGATTGCTGTACAGAAGTCGAAATTACCAGGCTGCTGTGTTGGTAATGCAGTACAACACGCAAGAAAAAGAAATAATAATAGTCAATTCCACAATTTTTTACATAGTAGAAAGCACCCCAATTTCTTTTGAATGCTTTCTTTTAGTTGAGCACAAAATCCTGATGTGTCGTCATTATAAACACAGCTACATCTGATAAAGAGTGTTAACAAAAAGGACTGTTGATGAAAGACATTCTTACCTTTTAAAAAGATAAATATAAGTCTTATGAGAAGAGAATGGGGTGTCTAATTCAACAATGACAGGAATGAAAACCCAGATTATGTTTGACCCAATACGAGCAGCACGACGTGTCCCACATGTGGAGCAGGATCTGCTTACCCTTCCGGAGCACCTGAGATCAGACCCAGATTGGTGGTGTTCTTGTTGCTCAGTTTTTAGTTTCTATGTTATGTTGTGTGTCTATTTGGTCTTTTTTAGCCATGGCGTTGTCTGTTTATTTTCGACATATGAGTTTAAACAGTGTTAGTAAAAGTGATGTAAATCATTTAATGGCCAGTTCAACAGATGGAATGAAAGAACAATGAGTAAATGTTGTGATAACAAAAAGAATAAATTATTCAAAATAGAAATTTCTTCTGCTTAAGGTACAATTTAATCTTATATATATAAAATATAAAATTCCTTCATTTAAAAAAGCATGAAATGTAATAAATCAGCTTATCTAAAATAGAGAATTTTTTGATAAGGAATAAAATTGATCAACAAATTTTAATTTACAATCTTTTTAACAACAGATGCTTTCTCTTTTTATTGACGAATGTATTGTGGTGTTTTTTTTTCTTCAAAAACTTCCTTTGATTTTGTTATCAACATATTGTTTCTTAAAAGAAAGAGTTTGAGGTCTGGTATAAAAATTAGATTCAATATAACATATCTTACCTACACTTTTACCCCCTTTTTATTTATTGTTTTGTTGGGGGAGGGGGTCCTATATGTACCATTAAATAATAATTACAATGTTCAAATCTTAACTTATAATGCTTTTGTAGTTTTGTTTACGTGATGTCATTTTCAATGCCAGGTAATTAGACAAACAACAGTACTCAAGATGTTTTTCTTTTGCTCTTTACTAGTGGACATTGCATTGGGAGTTGTATACTTCGTAAGTGCAATTTTTAAGAGTTCAATTTATAATTAATCTACAATGAAAAGTCAACCATGGTTAAAATTGTATAGTGCATGGAAAGCCATGTACCTTGAAAAAATAGAGTGGAAAATACTGATTTTCCCTTCAACTTCGTACTTTATTTGGCTTTTTAATATTTTTTTATTCGAGCATCACTGATGAGTCTTTTGTAGACGAAAAGCGCGTCTGTCGTTAATATAAAATTTCCAATCCTGGTATCTATGATGAGTTTATTTCCATTGGACGAGAAGGGGTGAGTATGTTCTAATTATCTTATCCGTCAAAATGTTTGTATTGTCATCACATCTAATAGTGATTCTAAATTAATTAATAGTTGTAACTGCCCACACACTATCTATCGAATAGGTTGCCATAAGCATTATAGTGTTATGCAATTAATATATGCAGGGTACATGTACAATAATAAGCCGTGGACATTTGTATTAGATATATGCAGGGTACATGTCTTCTTCGTCTTTCCGATTAAGAGTCCAACTCTGTAATTAAGTGTAATTGACTAGGGCGAATCTCAAACAGACAGGAGGCCACTCCTCTGGCCAAAAGTAAAAGTTCAGGGAAAACTGGATGGTATTTACATTAAAATAATAAGCTTAATTACAGCTATATACACTAGTTATCCTGCTGTCTATTTTAGATGTGTCTGGGTCAAGGAGATGGTATTCACTCTGGCCCTAAAGTCCTCCAGTAATCCGGACTCCACTACAGATTCGGGAAGTTTTTTTCCACTCTCTAGTTGTTCTTGGAAAGAATGAGTGTTAGTGGACATCCCTCTTCACTCTATTTTGTTTAAATTTGTGTCACCTGATGTGTAATATTTGGCTGGAACTGGTGTTACAAGTCTCTGTTTCCATCGTCTTCGCTGCAGTGATTCACAATGAAGTTGGTCCAGTAACTTTGTAACACATCCAGGAGAGTTGTCCTGGTAGCATCTATACACAAAGCGAGCTGCTCGTCTCTGTACCTGCTCTATATGGCGTATGATGGTAATTTGGTGAGGATCCCATACCGGGAAGCATATTTCAAAGTTGGTCTTACTAACATAAACTAATTATAAGCTGTAGATTTTGTTGCTGGAGTACCTTTACCCAGATTGTTTCAAAAAAAGCCAAGCGCCATGGAGGCTTTCCCTATGGTGTGGTTGATGTGGTTTGTATAGGAGAGGTATTTGCTGATGGTGAGCCCAAGATATTTCCCACTGTCTACTGTTTCTAATGTGTGTCCATGGAGTTAGTAGGACGCCTGGTGTTGTTAACGTCGTCATGAAACAAGGATGACTGTACATTTTTCCAGTTGAAAACAAATCTGCACAGCGGTATACTACTGTTGCCTATAATTGCCACTCCCTTTCCCATTTTTCCAACGAGGAAAGATCTTTCTTCAGCAAGTCTACATCGTCTGTTTTCCTGATGCGTCTGAATAGGAGACAGTCATCAGCAAACAGTCGAGCGCTTGATGTTGTTGCTTCTGGTAGGTCATTGGTGTATCCCAGAAAGAGTAGGGTACCCATCACAGTGCACTTGGGTACTCCAGATTCCACGTCAAGAGGGTCAGACTTGTGATTTTCAAGAAATCGTTTGGTTCTGAACGCATGTTAGTTGTCGAATAGTATGGTATTTCGGTGAAAGTGGTCCATGATAGCACTGTGGACTATGTGCTCTAGTAGCTTACATGTGGCTCTGGCTCTGTCTATAGCAAGTGATCTTTTTGTTGATACATACTTTAATGATCTGTTTTATTGATGTCCACATGGTGTTAATATCATCAAACTTTGTCTTATCAAAAATATCAAATTTACTGTCTGAAGTTTACCTATGCTTTCTTAGTCTGCTTTCTTTCAAAGTTATACTCTGTACCAATAATTATGTCAGGATTTGCTGTTTCTATGAGAGTAGGTAGTTCAGTTCATTTGTTCATGATACTTTGAAAGTTTATAATGAGAGTTCTTAGTGCTCTTTTTGTTCTTGTTTCCGGGCTTTGTTTGTTTTATCCCTTTTGGCGATGATGCAGCTAAAGGATCTCCAGGTCTTATGTTACTGTCATCTTTGTTGATTAATGATGACTTATTCTCATCTGAGATGGACAGCATTGACAAAGTTTTACTTTCTGCAGAGTCTATTAAGTCATACAACAGTTGTGTGGTTAGATGCATTACGTACCATACAATACCAAGAGACGGGGGTGTTTGTTAATTTTGAGTACTCATGGGAGTTGATTCCTACACGTGTAGCATAGCACTATGTGTCACATTCATTCCAATTTAAGGCTTTCTCTCCCCATTTACATGCCTTGGAGCATGTGCTGCATGGATATTTAGGTTGAGTTGCCGAGGGCCTGGAAGTAATTCAATTCCAGCAATTACAATTAGAAGTTATAGATCTCACTAAATTTAATGGGATGCCGGTGGATTATGTTAACTCTGCATCAGTGAAATATGCCTGTGTATGGTTGGCAGTTTACTTAATGTAGTAGTGATATATGATGTGTTTGTTTTCTGCTATTTGAGTGTTGTATCTTACCACCTGAATAAACAGTATTATCTGTAGTACTAATATAGGATTGCTACTCAGTGCCATGTTCTGTTTACATTTCTATAACTTGAAATAAAAGATTCGGATTATCTCCCTTTGTACACACATTTGCCAAAGTCAAAAGTTAGTAATTATTGATCGGCTCCTGTAAATCGCTTGTATAGTGCGGATTTGGGTTCATTGTCAATAGATAGTATGTTGTGAAGTCCTTTGTAGTTCCAAAAGTGATGCTTTATAGTAATTGCAGAAGAAAAATGTCGCTGTCAAGGAAAAAAGTCATGTCTGTTCGCGTATCCACAAACATGGACTTGTATCAATTATGTTAGATTGGAATACATATAGTTAAATATTGATCATCCCCCAATTGTGTTACATGTGCTTATTCTGACATTGATTCTTTTAAAAATCAAATTTAATTATGAATTAAACTAATTAACTCCGAGCAAAACATTCAAAATGTTAGCTTGAGTGTAAACACATCTAAAAGCACGAACTTGTGATACAGATTTAGCAACGTTGATATGATTCAACAACGTTTCTAATAAGGTAGAGGTTGAATTACAAGTGGTTTCTATAAGATTTGTGAATTGATGGCATAGAGCTGATTAATATGAATTGGAAAATTCTTTTCAATAAATTCACTGAGAGCAATTTCTATTGAAAATATTCTAACCCAAAAAGTTTTTAAAGCAAAACAAAATTTATATATTATCTTCAATGTGTAAAAACACACGATTTTTTATGACTGGTATATATTACAGCTGAATAACTAGTACAAAATTGTCAAAACACGTATGATGTGTATTCACGTGATATACAGGAGATGGGGATAAAAAGTATCGATACGTCATTGTAACAGTACAAATGATTAAAACATTAATGAAATGGATTCAGGTGATTTAAAGGAGATGGGTTACTCATTACGTCATGGAAACAGTTCAAAATGATCAAAACGTGTTAAAGGTAGATTCGCGCGATTTAAAGGAAATGTTGTTATATAAAATCGATACGTCTTTATAACAGTACACTGTGATTAAAACATGGATGAGGTGGATTTACATTACTTAAAGGAGATGGGGTGATGTCATTGATACGTCATTGTATTGTTGAACATTTGTCATTTTGAAGCCTTTTATAGGTTACTGTGCGGGATGGTTTTTGCTCATATTTGAAGGCTGTTTTGGTTTCCCATAGTTGTTTACTTCTTCTTCATTTGTTAAACAGTTGTCTAATTGGAAATCATACCACATCTTCTTGTTTTTATAAAAAAAAAAAAGATTTAGATTGTTTTACATTTGACAATTTGGGATCCTTTATAGCTAACTTTGCGATATGGGTTTTGCTCATTGTGAAAGACCATACGGAGACTTTCAGTTGTAAGCTTCTTCATCATTTGGTCTCTGGTGGAGAGTTGTTTTATTGGCAACCATACCACATCTTCTAATTTGTATATTACAATAAGAAAAAAGATGTATGTTCAATTTTGCATTTAAAAAAAAACAGTTATGAATTGAGTGTTTCATTCTCAATATTCAATATTTCAATATTTTTTTTTATTAAAGTCTCACCACTTGTATAACATTATACATTCCAATAAACATATAAAACATTGCGTATAACATGAAATATTGGATAACATTTATAAAACATATTGTATATTAAAACTAACAGTAAAATATCATTAGCTTAAATACTAAAACATCTACAAGTGCCATTCTATTAAGAATTATGAGAGACTAATATTAAAGGATTAATTATATACAAAATTTATACAATTTTAAAACTACACATATCTAAGATTTAAATATATATCATCAGCTATATACAAATAAAAAATTTCTCAATTTAAAGTTTCTTCTCTCTTTAATTATCTTGAGGGTTTGGTGTGTCCTCCTTAAAAAGAAACTCGTTTATCAGCGAGGTATATCACTAGTACTAAAAGCGTAATAAAATTATGGTATTTGACCGACTTCGGTGTATATTCAATAGTAAATTCGGTTTTAGTAGTAACATATCCTATGGGCTTTGTTTCCTAGTAACACATGTAACATGAGTAAAGTAAGTCCGTTTTCATAAATTTACTGGAGAGAAAGTCCTAGAAAATGAGTGAATGGGTAGTAAAAAATGTCTGGGACTTGTTTTCCTAAGAAATTTTGCAGTTTATTATTGTCTTGCAAAAATTGGAATAGATTTCACCTAGTTCACCTATGAATAATAATAATAATGATTTATTTTTTTATTATTTTATTTTTTATTTTATTATAGTGTCACATATTTGATCAGACATATATATACATATATATACACACAATTTCATAAACAACACAAAATAAAAAGACAAAATATCCAACCTTATGTAGACTTATGAGACACTTATGTACAAACATTTCTAAAATCAAAAAGTTAAAAGACTTCACTTAACCAATCATTTTAGTCTAAATGTGCAAAAATTCAAATTCTAGAAGTCTAAAAAAATTAACTTATCATCATACTAAGCTTTAAAAATTAGAAATAACAATAGAAAAATATTAATTATCACAAATAAACATTAAAAAAGAAAAAAAAAGAAGCAAAGTCTAACGACCTGTCTATCCACAGGATAGCAAAAAACGGGCAACACTGTTTATTGTTTTCAAAAAAAAATAATATTTTCTTAGTTTTAAATGCCCATGTTATCAAATTTACTTGAAATGAATGTCCCTTCACAAATTAATTTTTCTCCAAAAAATACTTTACGTGATTTTACCTCAAAGCAAAAATTAGTGTACATTATACCCCTCTAGGCAAGAGAAAGCGTCCTGATGTTTTTCTTAAAAATGCAGGGCTGGTGTCAGCCGAATATTTTCGATCAAATACTCTAATCAACTCGTGTTTAGTTCAAGAAATGTACATTGTCAACAGACAAATTTTATAATTGATTTTTATCCTTCAAAATATAACATAAAACTGGAAATGGCAATAACGACATATCATATACCTAATATCTATTTTATTCAACTGTTTAATTCATGTAATATTGTAATATTAGAAAAACTATGTAAATTTGTCAAAGTTATAAATGTGAAAGTTATTCCTCCAAGTTAATTTCATTGTATTGGTCACACATGCTTGTAAAAATTGTACCTTATAGTTGTATTTATGTATGTTTTCTATAACTATGTAATTGTAGTTTTATGAGAAATAAAGTATTCGTAGTGCAAGTGAACCAGTCAGTTAGTACTGATTACATGTACTGTAGTTAATTATCAATTGCATATTCAGATTAGCTGACAAAATTGACACTTCGCGCTGAACTGCGAACGCGGGCGTATTGCATTTCCGCTAATTTTTCAAAGTCCCAATGCTACGTTTCCGCAAATTTAAAGTATACGTTTCCGCAATGTGTATTTATTACTTTTCCAGAAATTTACCTGGTAAATTATAAATATTTGAATATATATTGACTTGAAAAATGTTGCTATGTCCTTATACAGAGACAGGCGAAAGCAGTTTCCAAAATTACCTAAATGTAGATTAGAAATTCACGAGAAATTAAGACAAATAGATTTGAACACTAACAAAAGTGAAACTTATTTTCACTTTTAATTAGTCAATGATTTTGATTCGGGAATCGTTATTCTTTCATGTTTCACCAATTTGGTATGTCTATGTAATGAAATGACTGATATTTTCATAGTAGCACATTTAAATCCGGTCCGAAATTCTTCTACCAACTCATTTTTTTCGATACATAGATGTAAAAATGGTAACTACATTCGTCTTGTATTTGCGTTACTTCCACTTAAATCCGAGGAATGTTACACGAAACTGTTGGAATGGTTTATTGATGTGTGCGCTACCCGAAGAATAACTCTCCAGCCCGAGGTAGTTCATAATGACTTTGAATGAGTAATGCATACTTCTGTTACGAAAACACGAATAGTGCCGAGTCTTTTCATGCCCACTTGAACGAACAGTTTTACGCTAGCCATCCAAACATTTTTATTTTTATCGATGTGTTATTGAAACTGCAAACAACATCTTACATAAAGATGAAACTCTAACTGTAAAAGCACCCGTTTGGAAATGTGAAAAGGAGAAGATGGACTTCCTTCTTGACCAAATACAAAACTTGTAAACGGCGAATGTACTACTGTGGACTTTGTGCGGCGTGCTGGCTAAAATATTCTGCAAGAACTGACTTATGAACTCGTATCAAGATATTTCTGATTAGTGCTGACTTTTGAACATACGTTTTCATAGATTTAAATGATGAATTTTACTTGCATGTTATGATGACCTTTGGCTTACTTAATATTTATTTTATATTATGGCTTTGCTTTCGATCAACAGGTATTCCTCAATTATTTACGGAAAGCAATAATTTATTTTGTCCGGAATAGTTACTTTTTTTCCGGAAAAGTAAGATATTTATTTGCGGAAACGTAAACTTTTTTTTCCGGAAACGTCATCGTTTTTTCCGGGAAATTAATGCCAATTTGCGGAAACGTAAAACGCCGGCGAACGCTACAATCACTAATTCGTGTTATAATCACCTTGTTAACGGGTCTTTCTAATGAATTGCGGACATAAAACTTCAATACATAATCTGTAATAGGGACAAATTAAATAACATCTTGGTGACTACGTCAAATATAAGTGCTTTTAATGTTTTTGATTTACAGTAAAAAAAAAAAAAATTCCTGTCATTTCTCAGGTTTACAGTTCTGTTTAAAGTAACGATGGCCTTCGAATGTGGAGGGCATTTAAATTGGGTTTATGTAAGATGACGACCATTTGATATTCTATGTGTGAGTATGTGGGAAAGGGGAGGGGGGCAGCAGGAGGATTTATACGAAATTTATAATAAAATATACACATTTGAATTTTTAACAAATCTCACATAAAATTCACGTGAAATCACATCAAAGGCATTCCATACTGATACATGAAAATCACGTGATTTGAGATTAACATGAATTTCACGTGAACTTCATAAAAAAAAAAAATATGGTATTTTTCATGTATTAATTAAATTTAAAAATTTAGATGTTATTTTGATTACTTTATTTTGAAAATTCACTAGAATTTCACGTGAAAAATTTGCTTGTGATTTTCATGTGAAATTCATGTGAGTTTCACATGAGATTCACGTGAAACTCACATGAACTGGTTTCACGTATAAGTTCGCTAAGAGTGAAAATTCACGTGAATTCCACATGAATTTAAATTCACGTAAAGTTGATGTGGGTTATAGTATATAATTACATAAATAAAACCGCAGAGAACACAATAAACATTATGAAAAAAAAACATGTATTACTACGTTAATATAAAAGTTCTCAGTTTCCAATTTTCAAGCAAAAAAGCCATCAAATTGTAAATAATAGCTGTTTATTTTTAACCTTGTGGTACTAACTGCAATGTATTGGTATGTAGCCATGAATAAAAGTATCGTGAAAATTATTGAGGTCTATACTGTTTATGTGCTGGACAAATCATAATTAAATGGTATTCATGCTCTATTGCATAGTACAACATTTACGAATCCTCCCTTCGTTGATTTATATAGCGACCAGTCTCCATTTCTATTTTAAATACACCATCTGTATTAAAGACTATATCAGTGTTAATCTATTTTCAATAATTGAATAAGTGTGTAACTAAAAGTGAAATCTGTCATTAGATAAGTAAAGTTAAGTTACTAATTGATTCAAAGGTTTTTATGGTAACTAAGTTAGATTTATTAGTGCAAAATAGATTTTCAGTTATAAATCCGTGTTCATCAGTAAAGCAACACAACAGATACTTATCGCCTTTTACATAGTACAGAAATATAGAAAATAAAGTACGATGGTTTTTGATTAGTATTCTTAAGAAATTTGTACTATTGTCAAGGTAACCACTTAATTTTTAAAATTTTCTAAGGTATATTTAAGAATGTGTTGTGTCATGAAGTTATGTATTTGTAAATACGTTGCAAATAAATTTCAAAAAATGAAGGTCAGTTGAAAGTGAACAATAATTCTTTATTCCGTAAGCAGATATACAGCTCATAGGATTAAATACATACACAAATTATACAGTTAACATATACATATACAGCATTAATATATAGCGGAGTTTGGCATACAATTTACATTGGTAATAAAAGTACATAACAAAAAATCAAGTGTTACGAATTTTCTCTTTCTCATACAGGTATTTACCCAGATTATTTAATTCTTTAATATTTCTTACAGATAGTAATTGAACTAATTTGAAGGTAGATGGGTTTCTATAATAATATATCTTAATATATTTACTTCTGACATTTACATATTTATCACACTCTAATATAAAATGATATTCGTCTTCGATTACTTTCTTATTACACATATTACAAACACGCTCATTTCTGGAAATATTAAAGTATCTCCCATTTTCTACATTAAGTGAATGTGAATTGATTCTATATTTAGTTACATATGACTGGTATAAACTGTTCAATGGTCGATTCAAATAGAATTGCAAAGTATGTCCATCATGTATATATTGGTATAAATTACATTTTGAAGTATTTAAAAAAAAATGACAAGCCTTCAGCTATATAATTATCAACAATTCTTTTTTTTAAATTCATGCAAAAATAATTGACTATTTCCAACACTTTGTTCTAACCATATATCATTAAATCCATACCTGTTTAGTATGTCTCTTATGTTACAACTCCAATTGAGTTTATCATTCGGTTTAACAAAACTAGATTCGTACATGTCTTCATACATACTATCCAATATACAATTATTAGATTCTAATAACTTAAACCAGAAACGTACCATTCTTACATATCTATTTATTTACAATGGTAAACGCCCAGGTTCAAAATACACCATATGGTTTACAGTCGTTTTTCTCACTTTCAACTAATTCTTTTTAAATAGTATAAATGAAGCGTTTCTATATCGGCTCCCTTATGGAAACCCCATATTTCACAACCATAATTCACAATACTTGTTACATATGTATCAAATAAGGATATAAAAGTCTCAGTGTTATAACAATCATCATAAATCTTACTCAATAAACAAAATATAGCCTTTCTTCCCTGTTCAGATACTGTTTTCTGTGTAACAGTAAAAGTACCGTATAGTTTAATAACAAACCAAGATAAATAAACTGATCACACTTTTCTATCATTTTACCATTCAAATACCATTTTTCGTTCTCTTTCAGAACACCTTTGTTACGAAAAACAACTATTTTGGTTTTTCTTAAATTAATGTCAAGACCATTCTTGTATGAACTATCATATACAGTGACTATCATTTTTTTGTAATTCAGAAATACTTTCGCTGAAGAGAACTGTATCATCAGCATACATAAAAAGATAAAGATTTAACATTTTACTTCATATGTTTCTATTCCTTGTTTAATTAACTCAATTTCTATGTCATTTACATAAATTGCATATAAAAATGGTGATAATGATTCGCCTTGCATTAGGCCAACATTACAATGAAAGAAATCTGAAAATTCGACATCCAATTTAACACAAGTTTTTAACTTAGGATACATTGGTTTAATAAGATTCAGTAAATTTCCACTAATACCGCATTTTAACATTTTTTGCCATAAAACATAATGTGACACACTGTCGAAAGCTTTGAAAAAATCAATAAAACAACAATAGAGACGTTTTCCTTTACGTAAACTTTTTGATACAATAGAATGAAGGGCAAAAATCGCGTCGTGTGTACCATATCCAGGGACAAATCCAAACTGCGCATCAGTCAATATACTGTATTCTTTGCACCACTTTAATAGTCTTGTATTAATGACAGAAGTAAACAATTTCTCAACATGAGACACAAGCGAAATTCCTCTGTAATTTCCTGTATCATCAACTTGACTTTTTTTAAATAGCGGAACTAAAACACTCTTGACCCATATTTCTGGAAACCAACCGGTAATAAATATTACGTTAAAAAGTTTACATAACAGTGACAGTAGGGCTAATTTACACTCCTTCAAAAATTCATTTAATAGATTGTCATAGCCTGTTGCTTTTTCGGTTTTCAATTTTTTAACACAAACATCAATTTCTTGCTCTGTAAAAGGTTGGTCCAATTCTTCATAAATGACTTCATTGTTGACTTCTACCTCCGGTCCGTCGTCAAATTCTTCTTTAGAAACTAAGTTTTTAAAATTCATAACAAAATCGTTTAATTTTATGTTGCTTTGTATGGCTTTTTTCGTTTCCTAAATTTTCGATAAAAGAACTTTGGATTTGTTTTTCTCATAGAACTCAACATGTTTCCCGACACCCCGTTAGTCCGACACTTTTAACATAGATTATGACATTATATATAACTATGCAAATACTTAAAATACTGAAAAACATAATTGCAAACTGCATTCGTACATTAAAAGATATATAAAATTTACACTCAAAAACATGCTAACAAATCTGTTCCTAGTGTCAACTTCTTGTTGAGATGCAACACCGAACGGTTTTTCCCTACAAATCTATATCCAGGTACGCTCATGGAATCAGAATTTCTTAAGAATGTTTCACATAAACATGATTAAGCTATAACATCATAATCGCCACATAGAAGAACGCTTTTCCTAAACGCTGAATTATCTTTGTCATATATAGACCACCCATTTACATTCCAAGAACTTAGATGTAGAAATCCCTATTTTCCGTCGGTTCCGTCACGGTGATTACGTACGATTTTAGATCCAACCACTCTATATTTATCGGACTTTCCAATTTCTTTGAGAATCATGCGGAGATTATTTTGCTCAGAGCGCACCTCCCACGGGATATCGTTTTCTATATAAACGCTGCTGAATGATTTATTTCCCTTTAATTTGGATTTTGCCTTCATTTTTGACTTTTTGTCTTCTAAAGATTGTACTTTTGCAATAATCAATCCAACTTTTGAATCACGGGACTCTTTGCGCTCAGCCTTTAAAAACTTGATGTTCGACAGTTTTAAGCCATCTCTTATTAAGGAATTTACTTTGTTTAATGTACATTGTGGATTATTCTCTTCGTTTTTGCCATGGGGCAAACCTTTAATGACGATATTGAGTTTCTGTTCATCATTTACCGACGGTTGTTTAACTACTGAGGCGTACGATTGTTCCATACTGTTAACTTTTCCCTCCAGCACATTAACTTGATCTTTAAAGCTAGATAGTTTACCGTTAATCTCCTTCTTTGCCTGACTGACTTCATGTTTCACCTTTTGTTCTATGAGCTGTGCTAAGTCTTTAGACATGTTCTTTTCCAAAGTATTAATGCGTTATGATAGTGAAATATGCATAGTATTCATACTTTGTGTCAGACTGTATACTAAATGTTTTAAATCACTCATATCTGTATTACTACAAACTTTAGTAGCTATAGAATGACTATCGTCTGATCTCAACTTTTTGACACTTTCTGTATAAGAAGAATCTGAGTCTAATGGTCTCTTCAGACTAGCACCCTTATTTAAGTTACTTATGAGCTCTGAAGTATTGGCTGCAGCATGAATTTCTGTTGTGGCAACTTTGTTGATTTTTGGTGTCATAACGGACTCAACATAGGACTCTGCGGACTCTGTACACAATGGATCGAACTCAATAATGGCTAATCCTTCCATATTTTGATATATTTAGGTGTAGAATGTATCAGTAATTACAAATATCACAGATGAAAACAAAATTGTTCACTTAAATCCAAGCAAAACTTTAAAAAAATATACGAATTTTATCAGTACAAAAATATGCGACTATTCAAATCGGTGCATGCGTATCCGACCGACACATCTGAAAGCACGAACTTATGATACAGGTTTAGAAACGTTGTTATGATTCAAAAACGTTTCTAATAAGGTAGAAGTTGAATTACAAGTGGTTTCTATAAGATTTGTGAATTGATGACATAGAGCTGATTAATATGAAATTGGAAAATTCTTTTCCATAAACATGATATATTCACTGAGAACATTTTTTTATTGAGAATATTCTAACCCAAAAAGTTTTAAAAGCAAAACATAATTTATATATTACCTTCAATGTGTAAAAACACACGATTTTTTATGACTGGTATATATTGCAGCTGAATAATTAGTACAAAATTATCAAAACACGTATGATGTGTATTCACGTGATATAATGTAGATGGGGATAAAAGGTATTTATACGTCATTGTAACAGTACAAATGATTAAAACATTAATGAGATAGATTCAGGTTATTTAAAGGAGATGGGTTACTCATTACGTCATGGAAACAGTCCAAAATGATCAAAACGTGTAAAAGATAGATTCGCGCGATTTAAAGGAAATGTTGTTATATAAAATCGATACGTCTTTATAACAGTACACTGTGATTAAAACATGGATGAGGTGGATTTACATTATTTAAAGGAGATGGGGTGATGTCATTGATACGTCATTGTATTGTTTAACATTTGTTATTTTGAAGCCTTTTATAGGTTACTGTGCGGAATGGTTTTTGCTCATATTTGAATGCCGTTTTTGGTTTCCCATAGTTGTTTACTTCTACTTCATTTGTTAAACAGTTGTCTAATCGAATATCATACCAATTATTCTTGTTTTTATAAAAAAAAGATTTGGATTGTTTTACATTTGTCAATTTGGGATCCTTTATAGCTTACTTTGCGGTATGGGTTTTGCTCATTGTGAAAGACCATACGGTGACTTTCAGTTGTAAATTTCTTCATCATTTGGTCTCTGGTGGAGAGTTGTTTTATTGGCAATCATACCACATCTTCTAATTTGTATATTACAATAAGAAAAAAAATGTATGTTCAATTTTGCTTTTAAAAAAAAAACAGTTATGAATTGAGTGTTTCATTCTCAATTTAAAGTTTCCTCTCTCTTTAATTATCTTGAGGGTTTGGGTTGTCCTCCCTAAAAAGAAACTCGTTTATTAGCGATGTATATCACTAGTACTGAAAGCGTAAAAAAACTATGATATTTGACCGACTTCGGTGTATATTGAATAATAAATTCGGTTTTGGGAGTAAAATATCCTATGGGCTTTGTTTCCTAGTAACACATGTAACATGAGTAAAGTAAGTCCGTTTTCATAAGTTTACTGAAAAGAAAGTCCTAGAAAAATGAGTGCATAGGTAGTAAAAAATGTCTGGGACTTGTTTTCCTAAGAAATTTTGCAGCTTTATCATTGTCTTGCAAAAATTGGAATAGATTTCACCTAGTTCACCTATGAATAATAATAATAATGATTTATTTTTTTATTATTTTATTTTTTTTATTTTATTATAGTGTCACATATTTGATCAGACATATATATATATATATATATATATATATATATATATATACACACACAATTTCATAAACAACACACAATAACAAGACCAAATATCCAACCGTATGTAGACTTATGAGACACTTATGTACAAACATTTCTAAAATCAAAAAGTTAAAAGACTTCACTTAACAAGCCATTTTAGTCTAAATGTGCAAAAATTCAAATTCTAGAAGTCTAAAAAAAGATTTAAAAAGATTAACTTATCATCATACTAAGCTTTAAAAATAAGAAATAACAATAGAAAAATATCAATTATCACAGATAAACATTAAAAAAGAAAAAAAAAGCAAAGTCTAACAACCTGTCTATCCACAGGATAGCAAAAAACGAGCAACACTGTTTATTGTTTCAAAAAAAAATAATATTTTCTTAGTTATAAATGCCCATGTTATCAAATTTACTTGAATGAATGTCCCTTCACAACTTAATTTCTCAAAAAAATACTTTACGTGATTTTACCTCAAAGTAAAAATTAGTGTACATTGTACCCCTCTAGGCAAGAGAAGGCGTCCTGATGTTTTTCTTTAAAATGCCGGGCTGGTGTCAGCCGAATATTTTCGATCAAATACTCTAATCAACTCGTGTTTAGCTCAAGAAATGTACATTGTCAACAGACAAATTTTACAATTGATTTTTCTCCTTCAAAATATAACATAAAACTGGAAATGGCAATAACGACGACGACATATCAGTGAACCAGTCAGTTAGTACTGATAACATGTACTGTAGTTAATTATCAATTGGCCGTTTCAGAATCTGAAGGACTATGGGTAATTTCATTGTTCGTACCCCAAAATGAAAATAACGTCACGTCATTGGTTAAATTTCGATTGTTAAGGACGTTTTAAACCAATCACCACGCTTTGGACTGTACACTTTTGAAAATATTACCCAGAATGCATTAGATTCTGAAACGGTGAATTGCATATTCAGATTAGCTGACAAAATTGAAATCTCGGGCTGAACTGCGAACGGGCGTATTGCATTTCCGCTAATTTTTCAAAGTCCCAATGCTACGTTTCCGCAAATTTAAAGTATACGTTTCCGCTATTTGTATTTATTACTTTTCCGGAAATTTACCTGGTAAATTATAAATATTTGAATATATATTACTTGAAAAATGTTGCTATGTCCTGATACAGAGACAGGCGAAAGCAGTTTCCAAAATTACCTAAATGTAGATTAGAAATTCACGAGACATTAAGACAAATAGATTTGAACACTTTCAAAACTGAAACTTATTTTCACTTTTAATTAGTCAATGATTTTGAATCGGGAATCGTTATACTTTCATGTTTCACCAACTTGGTACGTCTATGCATGGAAGTAATATTTAGATATTTACTTCCATGGTCTATGTAATGAAATGACTGATATTTTCATAGATAGCACATTTAAATCCTATCCGAAATTTTTCTACCAACTCAGTTTATTCGAAACATGGATGTAAAAATGGTAACTACATTCGTCTTGTACTTGCGTTACTTCCACTTAAATCCGAGGAATGTTACACGAAACAGTTGGATCGGCTTATTGATATGTGCACTACCCGAAGAATAACTCTCCAGCCCGAGGTAGTTCATAATGACTTTGAATGTGTAATGCATACTGCTGTTACGAAAACACGAATAGTGCCGAGTCTTTTCATGCCCACTTGAACGAACAGTTTTACGCTAGCCATCCTAACATTTTTGTTTTTATCGATGTGTTATTGAAACTGCAAACAACATCTTACATAAAGATGAGAACTCTAACTGTAAAAGCACCCGTTTGGAAATGTGAAAAGCAGAAGATGGACTTCCTTCTTTGACAAATTACAAAACTTGTAAACGGTGAATGTACTACAGTGGACTTTGCAATTGTGCGGCGTGTTGGCTACAAATATTCTGCCAGAACTGACTTATGAACTCATAGCAAGATATTTCTGATTAGTGCTGACTTTTGAACATACGTTTTCATAGATTTAAATGATGAATTTTACTTGCATGTTATGATGACCTTTGACTTACTTAATATTCATTTAATATCATGGCTTTGCTTTCGATCAACAGGTATTCCTCAATTATTTGCGGAAAGCAATAATTTATTTTTTCCGAAATAGTAACTTTTTTCCGAAAAGTAAGATATCTATTTGCGGAAACGTAAATTTTTTTTCCAGAATCGTCATCTTTTTTCCCCGGAAAAGTAATGCCAATTTGCGGAAACGTAAAACGCCTCTGCGAACGCAACAATCACTAATTGGTGTTGTAATCACCTTGTAAATTAGAATTCCATACATAAAACTTTAATACATCATCTGTAATAGGGACAAATTAAATGACATCTTGGTGACTACGGCAAATATATGTGCTTTTAATGTTTTTATTTACAGTAAAAAAAATAAGATTCCTGTCATTTCTCCGGTTAACAGTTCTGTTTAAGGTAACGATGGCCTTAGAATGTGGAGGGCATTTGAATTGGGTTTATGTAAGATGACGACCATTTGATATTCTGTGTGTGTGTGTGTGTGGGAAGGGGGGTGGGGGCAGCAGGAGGATTTATACGAAATTTATAATAAAATATACACATTTGAATTTTTAACGAATCTCACATAAAATTCACGTGAAATCACATCAAAGGCGTTCCATACTGATACAGTAAATTACGTGAAAATTTTCAAGTGAATTTCACGTGATTTGAGATTCACATGAATTTCACATGAACTTCATAAAAAAAAATATGGTATTTTTCATGATTTTAATTAAATTTAAAAATTTAGATGTTATCTGGATTACTTTATTTTGAAAATTCACTAGAATTTCACGTGAAAAATTTGCATGTGATTTTCATGTGAAATTCATGTGAGTTTCACATGAGATTCACGTGAAACTCACATGAACCGGTTTCACGTATAAGTTCCCTTAGAGTGAAAATTCAAGTGAATTCCACATGAATTTAAATTCACGTAAAATTGATGTGGGTGAACTTTGCCTGTGTTATAGTATATAATTACATAAATAAAACCACAGAGAACACAATATACATTATGAAAAAAAAATACGTATAACTACGTTATATAAAAGTTCTCAGTTTCCAACTCTCAAGCAAAAAAAACTATCAAATTGTAAATAATAACTGTTTTTGTTTAATCTTGTGGTAATAACTGCAATGTATTGGTATGTAGCCATGAATGTATTCATGCTCTATTGCATAGTACAACATTTACGAATCCTCCCTTCGTTGATTTATATAACGACCAGTCTCCATTTCTAATTTAAATACACCATATGTAGTAAAGACTATCTCAGTGCACGTGTTTATCTACTATCTCAGTATTAATCTGTTTCCAATAATTGAATAAGTGTGTAACTGAAAGTGAAATCTGTCATTAGATAAGTAAAGTTAAGTTACTAATTGATTCAAAGGTTTTTATGGTAACTAAGTTATATTTATTAGTACAAAAGAGATTTTCATTTATCAAACCGTGTTTATCAGTAAAACAACACAACAGATGGCCCAAGACCACAATTAATGACCCCGCTTTTCGTTGTTCACGAATATAGTTCCCTTTAATTTAAGTGTATTTCTTCTTAAATTTTTTTCTTTCCTTTTCTCAAACATTTCTTAGCTTTTATAATGTGGAAATGAAAGAAGAGAGGTGAAATAATTTTTTAGATGTTTTATTTTAACTGATTTTGATATGGAAAGAGTGATTAGGTCAGGTGCAAAAAGGTGATATTTACAGTTTTCGGAACATCTCTTGACTTGTCCATAGGGGTACGGATGTGTATTGGCTAAATTTGTAAGTTGTAAACATGCAATGTTTCTGAAACTTGGACATATTTTTGGACTTGTACTGTACATTACACACACAAAAGATCTGCCAAAAAGAACAGTTCAATTTTTTTTTATGAGACAAAACGTTATAAAGAAATGATAGAGGAATTACTTGTGGTCTCGGGCCAGATAATAATCGCCTTTTACATAGTACAGAAATATAGAAAATGAAGTACGATGGATTTTTTTTAGTATTCTTAAGAAATTTGTAATATTGTCAAGGTATCCACTTAACTTTTAAAAATATCTAAGCCAAGGTATATTTAAGAATATTTTGTGTCATGAACTTATGTATTTGTAAATATGTTGCAAATAAATTTTAAAAAATGAAGGTCAGTTGAAAGTGAACAATAGAAATGTTCTTTCTCTAACTTAGCCATATACAAAACAACTTGTTGCTACAATGAAGGTTGTTGTCAAGTGAATATATGAGTTTCGTTATGATGCAGATGATATTATGACTTGTACTTAAAGGTTTTAATCATCTGCAAAATTAAAATCTATTTTGTATTAATAAATCTATCTTAGCTACCATAAAAACCTTTGAATCAATTAGTAACTTAACTTTACTTATCTAATTACAGATTTCACTTTCAGTTACACACTTATTCAATTATTTGAAATAGATTACCTTGACTTAAACCATTGTGGTGGGACGTCAGCCTATTAATTTACCGTGGATTCTTTTTTTTTTTTTAGAATCAACGCTTCCTTAATCCGTCGCTGAAATGAACTCACCAGATTATATTCTATTGTTTCCTTTGTGTGTCTAATTTCATTAAGGTTGAAATGATTAATTCACTGATTTCTAATTAATTATTTAAAAACTTACCTTTAATTTTTGTAATTTCTATATGCCTTCATTGGGAATCGAACCCGTCCATGAATTCTGTTAAATGTTACTGATTTCAACATATCGACGAAACCTCTGGGCTACCAATTGGTTACGATTTACATGTTTATTTTATATATATATAAATGAATATATGATATACATCGGTTCAACAGACACACAGGGCTTGTACCTTTATATATTAAAAATAGGCTGACGTACACTATGAGTTGGTAGCCACGAGGTTTCATGGTTAAGATAAATGAGTTAAAGTTTAGGTCTTGTCTGTTTAGCTTCGAATCCCTGAATTCTCTTTGTTGTCCATAATTTCTGGTTTTCCAGTTGTTGTTCTTGTTTTGTATGTTATTGTGGATATTTTGTGTAATAAAAGCGAGTTTGGTCGTTTATTATCGGATTAATGTTGGTTATTCTACGTCCACTAGTATTTTAATTTGTCCATCTGATGAGTTCAGCCTTTTTCAATTGATTTTTATAGTTCGTTCTTATGTTGTACTGTTATACCACTGTCCCAGGTTAGGGGGGTTGGGGTCCCGCTAACATGTTTGACCCCGCCACATTCTGTATGTATGTGCCTGTCCCAAGTCAGGAGCCTGTAATTCAGTGTGTTTTTTTTTCCAACTTTTACATAAATAAGCCGTTAGTTTTCTCGTTTGAATTGTTTTACATTGTCATTTCGGGGCCTTTTATGGCTGATTATGCGGTATGGCTATGCTCATTGTTGAAGGCCGTACGGTGACCTATAGTTGTTAATTTCTGTGTTATTTTGGTCTTTGTGAAGAGTTGTTTTGTTGGCAATCATACCACATCTTCCTTTTTTTATATTCCACATGTTTGAAATAAAAATGATTACATTCTTTTTGTCCATTATTATTTTTATAAATTAATATAATATGATTTCATCTAATTAAGAATAGGCGTTTTTTTTACAAGACATTAACACAATAGTTTAAGTTATAGATACAATGGCTAAGCGTTGATTCATGAAAAACAAACCATTCGCCCACCGGGCTCATGGTTTCTTTTTCAAGAATCAACGCTTATCCATTGTATCTTTATCACTTTTCTCATCTCAAAAAGTAGGCTACTTGGTCCTTGACTATAAATTACAATGGTACCTAAGGGTCTTGCTAGTGGCCTTTAGCGATATTTTACATGTTTATAATTAAAAAATCAGATTTGTTCGGAAGAAATGCATGGGTGCTATTTGTGCATAGTTTCCTAGGAGTTTAATGATGACCTTTATCTCTGACGTTTGAATAACCTTTGAACTATGGTCTTAATATTGGATCCTATTGACCTGACTCCAAAAACGTATGGTTTCTAGATTGGTATTTTTTTATAAAATAAAGGGTGGTTGCTAAGCACTTCTGGTCTGACCTAGACCTCTGATATGGGAACTAAATAGCAGTCAATCAAACATTTTTAAGATTTGGTATGCATGTATTAAATTCGTGAATTACATTTGTTACAACTAATGATAAAAAACCAAAAAGTCGATTAATCCGAACCATCATAAAACCAGCTGAAGCCCGCCTACGGGTGCGGGATTTTCTCGCTGTGTTGAAGACCCATTGGTGGCTTTCGGCTGTTTTCCACTCTTTGGTCGGGCTTTTGTCTCTTTGACACATTCCCCATTTCCAATCTAAATTTTAAACTTCAAAAGTTAAGGTCATCAATTACCGTTAAACTTTAGGTCAAATTAAAAGAAAAGTTACCTTAACACTTTAGTTATCTCTAAATAAAGGTCAAATATTTTGGGAATATTGCATAGCTATTTTATTGGTCAAGCAAAATATTTTCAAAAAATATTAACAAATGCCATTTAATAAATTCTGAATTTGCATTGGAATTGCTACAAAGTTTTTGTTTTTTTACCTCCAAACTCCTAGAAATTTAAGGAAAACCTACGCATGGATTGCCCTAGTAAAACTTTTATTTTGCATTTTTCTAGGGTTTTTTTTTCATCTATAAATAAGGTTGGGATAAGATGCAGGAAAATCCGTGACCATGCGTCCCTTATATAAAATGTTATGTCATGACAGATAATTGCCCTTAATATGTTGTACTAGAACACACCCGTGATATAGCGTGTCCGTGACTGAATTAAAGTATATATGACTATGCGTAAGCTTTATTTAAGTATTGGTATTGTCATCTGATAAAGTAATGCCGATTATAAGATGCACAGTTTTCTCTGCTTTCAAATCTTTTTGTTTGAATTTAGTGTCAACCTATGACCCGTGTATATAGCAAAATCATAAATACACCGTTTGGTGGTGCGCCTGTCAGATGCGGAACGTACATATAAGGTAATAGGTAACAGGTGAATATACTATTGGTATCGGTTTCAGATTCGATCCGGAACTTGTTAATTATATGATTATTGGCAATATTAATTATGTGGAAAACAAAAGGTTCTGGAGTGGTGTAATTTTTAATCTACACCTTTGTCCTATATTAGCTATATATATATAAAGTTGAATTCTTTGATTTGTCGTTTTTACCCCATGACGGCTGAAATTTGGACCTCGTTAATTTAGTATTATAGATTTACTAAGTGTGATATAAAATTATTAAGTAGGATATTTTAATATAAGATATTCCATCTCTTTGATATACATGTCAGATAGATTTTTTTTACTGAAGTCGGCAAATAATATTGAGCATTTTTTTCAAAATAAACAAATGTTAGTATATTGTTGCAAAGACCTGCTTTGAAATTCTATCTTTCATATTTTTAGATTATTGCTCATATAGGAGGGCCTGAATGGGGTTTACACAAAATACCCCATGCCCCCACATTGTCACTTGACAAACAAAATGTCACCAGATTCCTAAGTTCAAAGACACATAACTCTACAAAAAGTCAACTGATAAAAATTTTCTTGTGGATATGTACATTAACATATTATGTCCTCATTAACTACAAATGTACAAAGTTTTGATCTGTTTCAGTAGTATAATTAGGCCAAAATTCTAAGTTCAAAGGGGCATAACTCCTAGAAAAAAAATTGAATCGTAATTTCCTGTCGATATGAACATCTACATAGTATTTCCTTATTATCTACAAAGTTTCATAAAATTCTGTTGTGCGGTTTCAGAGAAGTTGAGATGACAAACTGTTGCAGCAGTATATTTTGGCAAAATTCTAAGTTAAAGGGGCATTACTCCTCGAAAAAAATCGAATCATAATTTCCTGTCGATATGCACATCTACATTGTATGTCCTTATTAGCTACAAAAATTAATGAAATTCCGTTGTGCGGTTTCAGAGGAGTTGCGATGACAAGAACAGGACTGACGGACTGATGGACGGACGGACAAACGGACGGACGGACGAATAGAAAAAACACCCTCCGCAACTTTGTTGCGTGGGGTATAATAATAGTCCAAAACGATGGAAAAATTGACCGAAAACATAAAGAAAAGATAGAAGGCAAAAAAACTTAAGAATAAAAAATAATGAGGTGCTAAGATAAACCCGAAACCCTACGCGTACGGTCCAGATACTCATATTGTCCGGAACAATAATTCTAGGAACTCCCAACATTTTAATATTTTAATTGTTGCAGGCGCGGATCCAGAGGGGGGGGGGGTTCCGGGGGTTGGAACCCCCCCCCCCTTTTTTTGGACGATCAATGTATTTGAATGGGAACATGTGATTGGAACCCCCCTTTGTCCTGGGTTAGGAACACCCCCTTTTTAAAATGGCTGAATCCGCCCCTGTTGTTGGAATAGACAGAATATAAGATTTGATTTCTGAGACAAACCTTTATATTATTTTGAATTTGTATGATGAATTTTTGAATAATGATGAAACTCAAGTGTCCTAGTTATAAACATCATAAAACTTTTCCTTGGAAAATACGTCCAGTACAGTCACTAAAAATAAAATAAACATATTGCCGAGAAATAATAAAATATTAATGTGTAAGTAAATTATTATTATTATTATCTACTAAAAGTTTGCTGTACTGAAACATTCCATTGTTTTCATGATATTGAGAATGGAAACGAGGAACGTGTCAAAGAGACAACAACCCGACCATAGAGAAGTTTTCGCTCGATCGGACACACACTGCATTATCCTGAAAAAATATCTGCATGACTTTCTTTCAAAATAATTATTTAAGGATATAAGACATGCTTACGAGGAAGAATATAACTGTGTCCTCATATAACTGAAATCGGGAAAAAAAATACTAGTAAGTTATGTAATCATAAACTCTTTTTACAACATTTGTGGCCGCTCAAACACATTTTACCAGGACTTTTTTTATAGATATCTGCATCACGTTTGCACGAATTATTTTTCTCTTCCCGATCAAGTAACAAAAAGTATAGTTAACCAGTGTAACTGGAAAATTTCCGCTTACATGGCAAAACCGTATATATGCGTCAGGCTTAACCTTACTACAATATCACAAGACATGCAAATCAACGCCTTAATTTGATATATGGACAATTATAAATTAATTGATGTATCCAAGTATGCCTGACGTCATGTTCTAGGAAATGAGATTGTATTTGTTACTGAGCGTCACTGATGAGTCTTATGTAGACGAAACGCGCGTCTGGCGTATAAAATTATAATCCTGGTACTTTTGATAACTATTTACACCACTGGGTGGATGCCACTGCTGGTGGACGTTTCGTCCCCGAGGGTATCACCAGCCCAGTAGTCAACACTTCGGTGTTGACATGAATATCAATTATATGGTCATTTTTATAAATTTTCTGTTTTCAAAACTTTGAATTCTTCGAAAAACTAAGGATTTTCTTACCCCAGGAGTAGATTACCTTAGCCGTATTTGGCACAACTTTTTGGAATTTTGGGTCCTCAATGCTCTTCAACTTTGTATTTGTTTGGCTTTTTAACTATTTTGATCTGAGCGTCACTGATGAGTCTTATGTAGACGAAACGCGCGTCTGGCGTATAAAATTATAATCCTGGTACTTTTGATAACTATTTACACCACTGGGTGGATGCCACTGCTGGTGGACGTTTCGTCCCCGAGGGTATCACCAGCCCAGTAGTCAACACTTCGGTGTTGACATGAATATCAATTATATGGTCATTTTTATAAATTTTCTGTTTTCAAAACTTTGAATTCTTCGAAAAACTAAGGATTTTCTTACCCCAGGAGTAGATTACCTTAGCCGTATTTGGCACAACTTTTTGGAATTTTGGGTCCTCAATGCTCTTCAACTTTGTATTTGTTTGGCTTTTTAACTATTTTGATCTGAGCGTCACTGATGAGTCTTATGTAGACGAAACGCGCGTCTGGCGTATAAAATTATAATCCTGGTACTTTTGATAACTATTTACACCACTGGGTGGATGCCACTGCTGGTGGACGTTTCGTCCCCGAGGGTATCACCAGCCCAGTAGTCAACACTTCGGTGTTGACATGAATATCAATTATATGGTCATTTTTATAAATTTTCTGTTTTCAAAACTTTGAATTCTTCGAAAAACTAAGGATTTTCTTACCCCAGGAGTAGATTACCTTAGCCGTATTTGGCACAACTTTTTGGAATTTTGGGTCCTCAATGCTCTTCAACTTTGTATTTGTTTGGCTTTTTAACTATTTTGATCTGAGCGTCACTGATGAGTCTTATGTAGACGAAACGCGCGTCTGGCGTATAAAATTATAATCCTGGTACTTTTGATAACTATTTACACCACTGGGTGGATGCCACTGCTGGTGGACGTTTCGTCCCCGAGGGTATCACCAGCCCAGTAGTCAACACTTCGGTGTTGACATGAATATCAATTATATGGTCATTTTTATAAATTTTCTGTTTTCAAAACTTTGAATTCTTCGAAAAACTAAGGATTTTCTTACCCCAGGAGTAGATTACCTTAGCCGTATTTGGCACAACTTTTTGGAATTTTGGGTCCTCAATGCTCTTCAACTTTGTATTTGTTTGGCTTTTTAACTATTTTGATCTGAGCGTCACTGATGAGTCTTATGTAGACGAAACGCGCGTCTGGCGTATAAAATTATAATCCTGGTACTTTTGATAACTATTTACACCACTGGGTGGATGCCACTGCTGGTGGACGTTTCGTCCCCGAGGGTATCACCAGCCCAGTAGTCAACACTTCGGTGTTGACATGAATATCAATTATATGGTCATTTTTATAAATTTTCTGTTTTCAAAACTTTGAATTCTTCGAAAAACTAAGGATTTTCTTACCCCAGGAGTAGATTACCTTAGCCGTATTTGGCACAACTTTTTGGAATTTTGGGTCCTCAATGCTCTTCAACTTTGTATTTGTTTGGCTTTTTAACTATTTTGATCTGAGCGTCACTGATGAGTCTTATGTAGACGAAACGCGCGTCTGGCGTATAAAATTATAATCCTGGTACTTTTGATAACTATTTACACCACTGGGTGGATGCCACTGCTGGTGGACGTTTCGTCCCCGAGGGTATCACCAGCCCAGTAGTCAACACTTCGGTGTTGACATGAATATCAATTATATGGTCATTTTTATAAATTTTCTGTTTTCAAAACTTTGAATTCTTCGAAAAACTAAGGATTTTCTTACCCCAGGAGTAGATTACCTTAGCCGTATTTGGCACAACTTTTTGGAATTTTGGGTCCTCAATGCTCTTCAACTTTGTATTTGTTTGGCTTTTTAACTATTTTGATCTGAGCGTCACTGATGAGTCTTATGTAGACGAAACGCGCGTCTGGCGTATAAAATTATAATCCTGGTACTTTTGATAACTATTTACACCACTGGGTGGATGCCACTGCTGGTGGACGTTTCGTCCCCGAGGGTATCACCAGCCCAGTAGTCAACACTTCGGTGTTGACATGAATATCAATTATATGGTCATTTTTATAAATTTTCTGTTTTCAAAACTTTGAATTCTTCGAAAAACTAAGGATTTTCTTACCCCAGGAGTAGATTACCTTAGCCGTATTTGGCACAACTTTTTGGAATTTTGGGTCCTCAATGCTCTTCAACTTTGTATTTGTTTGGCTTTTTAACTATTTTGATCTGAGCGTCACTGATGAGTCTTATGTAGACGAAACGCGCGTCTGGCGTATAAAATTATAATCCTGGTACTTTTGATAACTATTTACTTATTATTTACGGAGGAAAAAACAAGGAAATCGTATTTACAGATGTTTTCTCAAGACTGAAATAGACTGGAATCTGAAATAATATATTGACCAAAATACCACCGGCAAATCGTGATACTGAAAAATCAATCGCTTTCAACAATAACAATCAAAGTACTGAAGTACTGAACATCGTTCATCCAAATGTAAAATTCAGTACTGACCAGACTAAAATTGGATGATCATTTTTGTTTGTTTACAAAAACAATTCACAATCTATTATGAGTTTATACCATAATATTTACTTTGTTTATTTTATTAATCACCAGAATCACCAAATGATAAAACACTGAATGACCCTTTGTGTACTAGCTGTAAGTAACACAAAGGGTCCACATATGCAACAGGATACACGTACCCTTTTAGAGCACGTGATATCAACCATAGGTTTTGATAGCGTTTGAGTTCATGGGTCATTTTTTGTAGAGTTTTGCATACTGATGGTTGTCTTTTGGTCATTTTTATTATTTGTTATGACTCTGTCAACCTCTCTTTCGAATAGGAGTTTTGATTCTCTCTTTTTTCAGTGCTCATTAGACAGGGAATAACTGTTTTATTATCTTCAATTTACAACTTTAAACTAGAATTTTGGCATTCGAAAATGATATTCTAGAAAAACGATGAATTTGATTGCTAGGTTATAATTCTTTACTTTTTGTGTACATTTCATACGACATACCTAGCCTATTGTAAATACTATGTCGATTTCACAATGAGACGTGTGTATCCATTCAGGATACACTTAAGTGGAACCCCTGGTACCCAAGAAAGTTGAAATTAAAGGAAAAGGTGAAAGTTATTTTAATTTAATATTAAAAGGATAAAACACATCTTTTTCAGAGGTTATTGGTGTGTACAACTGGTCACCTTTCTTGCAAACTTTCGCATACCCCCCTATTATTACTTTTAATCTGTTTTTGAGTAACAAAAATTTCCGGTTCCAGTTTTTTCACATTAATAACCACTTAAAAGTTGTGTTTAGTGCTATATTACAGAAACTATTGGAACATTATACATGTAGTTAACTTGATTAAACAAGATTCCTTTTAAAGTCAGCAGGGTTAATACCATTACAACATAAGCTCTGAGTGAGCTTTTGAACCAACATAAACGATTATGAACTTGGCATATTGTTTGAGCACCTAACTATAATTGTTAAACACTATATTCGGGCCTCTGGATATGTTTATGTGTTTTTGTTAGTTGAATGCTGTCTTTTTATATAAATAACCCATATTAATTAAGTGAATGACAAATCATAAATGAAAAAGGTTTTTACTACATTCTTTTCTTTGCATCAAATGGAAAATTAATCCAAGAGAGATTTATATAAATTTATTATGCATTAAAAAATTTTATTCCCAATTGTCACTTGAAAGGAATAAATATTTAAAAAATCGTAATAAATTCCATTGAGAAAAAAACTAATTACACTGAATTTTAAGCTATTTCGATATGTTTAATCCTAAAATTGACAATAATTGTTTGGAATAACGCGTCTTGAATCTTTGAAAAATTCTGGAGAAGAATACATTTGAGCTGTGCAGTATATCTGATGTAGTAAATGCATATCTTAAAGGTGTGTATTGTAGAGGTTATTGGACAGTAATAATAAAGACATATTGTTTATGTCATGCTTCAAAATTAAAATCAATTGATTTTGGTACAGACCCGAAATGTGGTGGGTTTTAAGAGTGTGCACTAAGCTCCCTCTGTACCTTTGTGACAATTTTCTGTAAATGTAAAAACAGTAGAAAACTTTCACTTTCCAGTTGCCAGCGACATGAAGAATAACTAGTTTACGGAAATAAAAATACCATCTAATTTGGAAAGGACCAAAATTATATCGCAACTAAAGGAGATCATTAACAATAAGTCATTTGAAAAACTATTTTACTCGTGTGTTGTGCCTATACTAGATTATGCATCCGGAGTTTGGGGGATCCGAGAGTTTCAAGCCATAGAGAATATCCAGAACCGATCTATACGTTACTTTTTAGGAGTTCATCGTTTTGCCCCACTTCTTGGTATTTATGGGGATATCGGATGGATCCCGTGCCACCACAGACATTGTGCTAATATTGTGCGTCTCTGGAATAGACTTGTTCAATTTGATGACAATCGCATTACAAAACTAGCTTTCAATCACGACTATGAAAAATGTAGAAATAATTGGTGTTCTGACTTCAAAGACATACTCATGAAACTTGGTATAGTGGACTATTTTGGGCGCAAGGACGTTATAAGTATGTCTTTGTTCGGATTCCTTTTAGACTAGAGACGGGTAGATATAGCGGCGAACAACCAAATGAACGCTTATGGAAGTTTTGTAACAGCAATTCCATGGAGGATGAGTGTCACTTTATTCTCCACTTCTCCTTATATAATAACTTGAGAGAATCTACTTGTAATGATATATTTTCTGGCAATGAACTACTAAATATGACAAACGATCATGAAAAATTTATCTTTTTGATGACAAACTATCCTAGAAAGCTGGCTAAGTATACAGTGAAAGCGTTTTGGCATAGACGTGAAGTGTTATATACATGAACAGTTTGATAAACAGTATATTACAATTCCAGTTGACAGTATTGATTGTATTTGACTGTAATATGAAAATGTAAAAAGGTTACTTCATGGTCAATCTGAATATTTCCAGTTTCTTTATTATAAATATTAATTTATTATGCATTCACCTTGACATTTACTGAATCGATCTTCTAATAACTTCATTTTTTTTGTATATAAGTTTGAATTTTTCAATATTAATTAATTATGCATTCACCTTGACATTTACTAAATCGATCTTCTAATAAGTTCATTTTTTTTGTATATGAGTTTGAATTTTTCAATATTAATTAATTATGCATTCAACTTGACATTTACTAAATCGATCTTCTAATAACTTCATTTTTTTTTTATATATAAGTTTGAATTTTTCATTATTAATTAATTATTTTGAAATTTAGCCTAATCTTACTTTTCATTAATTTGTTTGAAATCCGTGATAAAAGAATTACGTTTTATGATTTGAAAGGGACTTATAGACCCAATGGGTCGGGTGTATTTTATTGTGTATGTAATATATTTGTACTTTACTGAAATGTGATTACACATGTCACTATAATAAACATTTACTTACTTACTTACTTACTTACTTACTTACTTACTTACTTACTTACTTACAGTATATTTCCAATGTTCAGCCTACGTTATTTTTTTCTCTCTCCCTTTCAATACGAAATAATCAAACTGTTTAGTTATGTAGTACGATGAAAGTTAACGTGTAAATCAAAGTCTGAAATCAGCAATTAAATAATAAGTCTATAAATCATGTCTCAGTAATAACAGTTTCAGTTTAATGTATTTGAAAATCTCACAGTTGCATTAAATATACAACAAGAGTAGTACTTTAAATTAATAGTATAATACCTAACAACAATATGACATAATAATGCTATTCATGTACACCAATACAATAGAGCAACACAATGTATTGCATAGCAATATAATATTTCCCACAGAAAGTAACCAAAAGTTAGCGTGCAATAAATTCCAATATTGCACTAGTGCAATAAATCTTCAAAATTCAAGACGTCATCAACGACAAAATCTTAGTTTAAAGCAATTTTTACTTTCAAATATTATATTGCTATACAACAAAAGGGTTATTGCATGAATATTGGGGAATATTGTCACTCGTAGAACATATATTGAACTCGCAAACTCGTGCAATATAAAATTCTACTCGGGACAATATTCCACATTTTTTCATGCAATAACCCTATAATATACACATGTAAATATTAACATAAATTTATAGTAAAATAATTATAACATTAATCTCGGACTATAATCCAAGCGTTAATAGAGATTTACTCATCCGTTTCAAACCCAAACACCATTATAGCCCCAAATGCTGGATAACGCTCGGTGTAACATACGAAAATAACGGCCTAGCTAGGACATATAAAAATACCAAAAAATCTACATTTTAATGTATTATTTCTTAAATGACGAATATTGATGTAAGTGTACATCAAAACTTAAAGCACCCGAAGAATAATAAAAATTAGGGAATACGTTAGCTTCCGGTGAACTATTATCCCTAATGAAAATACTCATTGAAACTAAAGGGAAATAGCTATTTTATTCGTATTTGATTTTATATACATTCTGAGTTATATAAAAACAACAACAAAAAATACATATATCCGTGGTAACACTATTTTTGCTTTTTTTTTACAAATTGGATAAGCATGATAAGACAAAGGTAATTTAAAAACAAAACTTTGAAATTTTCTCTTAACAGGTTTAAACATAGTCATTGCTAATTTGCGTGATAGACAAATGGACATACTATGATATACATATAAGCAAATTAGTATTTACAAATTGGTATTAATATTGTATTAAAGTGTCTCATATAATTCTATAATGTTATACACATGTTGCATTCATGTAGTATAATATATCGCACAGTAATAATCGGCTCAAAACAATATAATCCAATATTTCACAAGACTAAACGCATCAAGTTTGCGCGTTTAACTGTTGAAAAGTAACTTTCTTTGAGTGGATTATTTAAATATTTTGTAAAAAAAATGATTTCTGATATGAAATCAAATTGTTTTAAACAGTGATAAATTTGAACGTCATTTTCGTCCACTGCAATCATCCAAATGATTGACCTGCCACATGATCACAATATTTGAAATTGAAAATCGATGGATACAAATACATGTACCATACAAGGACTGACTTACAGATTGATCCTGTCCATATCATTTATCAAGAGTTTTTTTTTTTTAAGACTATGCACTTGGAATGGTCGTTTCCAAGAAAAACATCGTAATTTTTATTTTAAATTTTTTTTACATACATGCAACATACAAACAATGAGATGAATGTCAATGATAAGGGGGAGGACAGGGGGTACCCTTCTCCCTTCTCCCACCCCTCTTCTCCTTTCTCCTACCCCCGTTCTCCTTTCTCCCATTAGAATAAAGAATCTCCTTTTGAGATATTTTTTCTTAAAATATTAGATCATTTTTTAAAAGGAGAGATATTTCATTTTTTCTCCTTTCTCCCAGCCTTCCTCTCCTTTCTCCTACCCCCTTTCTCCTTTCTCCTACCCCTTTCTCCCTGTCTCCCTTACCCCTGTCCTCCCCCTCAATGATGAATCAACTATTCATCAACATTCAAATGATTAGGAGATAACCGTGTGACCTTTAATAAGTGCTTTTTAATACTTAAATAAACAAATAACGACTTTTCTATATACATAGTTAAGAATTAGAAGAAGTGGCATGATTTCTAATGAGAGAACTACATGAATCCATCAAAATATACAAAATTAAGATGAAGTGGACTTGAGCAATAGTAGACATCCGTGCGACCTTTTACAAGTGTTTTTAATACTAATATAAACGATTAACGACTTTTCTACATATATTATCAATTACCATATGAATTAGAAGACGTGGCATGATAACCAATGAGAGAACTATCAACGACCAGGGACAAAGTAACGTGGCATGATAGTCAATGAGAGAACTATAAACGACCAGGGACAAAGTAACGTGGCATGATAGTCAATGAGAGAACTACCAACGACCAGGGACAAGGTAACGTGGCATGATAGTCAATGAGAGAACTATCAACGACCAGGGACAAAGTAACGTGGCATGCTAGCCAATGAGAGAACTATCAACGACCAGGGACAAAGTAACGTGGCATGATAGCCAATGAGAGAACTATCAACGTCGACCAGGGACAAGGTAACGTGGCATGATAGCCAATGAGAGAAATACCAACGACCAGGGACAAGGTAACGTGGCATAATAACCAATGAGAGAACTATCAACGACCAGGGACAAAGTAACGTGGCATGATAGCCAATGAGAGAACTATCAACGACCAGGGACAAAGTAACGTGGCATGCTAGCCAATGAGAGAACTACCAACGACCAGGGACAAAGTAACGTAGACGTGGCATGCTAGCCAATGAGAGAACTACCAACGACCAGGGACAAAGTAACGTGGCATGATAGCCAATGAGAGAAATACCAACGACCAGGGACAAAGTAACGTGGCATGATAGTCAATGAGAGAACTACCAACGACCAGGGACAAAGTAACGTGGCATGATAGCCAATGAGAGAACTATCAACGACCAGGGACAAGGTAACGTGGCATGATAGCCAATGAGAGAACTACCAACGACCAGGGACAAAGTAACGTGGCATGATAGTCAATGAGAGAACTACCAACGACCAGGGACAAGGTAATGTGGCATGATAGCCAATGAGAGAACTATCAACGACCAGGGACAAAGTAACGTGGCATGATAGCCAATGAGAGAACTACTAACGACCAGGGACAAAGTAATGTGGCATGCTAGCCAATGAGAGAACTACCAACGACCAGGGACAAAGTAACGTAGAAGTGGCATGCTAGCCAATGAGAGAACTATCAACGTCGACCAGGGACAAAGTAACGTGGCATGATAGCCAATGAGAGAACTACTAACGACCAGGGACAAAGTAATGTGGCATGCTAGCCAATGAGAGAACTACCAACGACCAGGGACAAAGTAACGTAGACGTGGCATGCTAGCCAATGAGAGAACTATCAACGACCAGGGACAAAGAAACGTGGCATGATAGTCAATGAGAGAACTACTAACGACCAGGGACAAAGTAATGTGGCATGCTAGCCAATGAGAGAACTACCAACGACCAGGGACAAAGAAACGTGGCATTATAGCCAATGAGAGAACAACCAACGACCAGGGACAAGGTAACGTGGCATGATAGCCAATGAGAGAACTACCAACGACCAGGGACAAAGTAACGTGGCATGCTAGCCAATGAGAGAACTACCAACGACCAGGGACAAAGTAACGTGGCATGATAGCCAATGAGAGAACTACCAACGACCAGGGACATAGTAACGTGGCATGATAGCCAATGAGAGAACTATCAACGACCAGGGACAAAGTAACGTGGCATGATAGCCAATGAGAGAACTACTAACGACCAGGGACAAGGTAACGTGGCATGATAGTCAATGAGAGAACTACCAACGACCAGGGACAAGGTAATGTGGCATGATAGCCAATGAGAGAACTATCAACGACCAGGGACAAGGTAACGTGGCATGATAGCCAATGAGAGAACTACCAACGACCAGGGACAAAGTAACGTGGCATGATAGTCAATGAGAGAACTACCAACGACCAGGGACAAGGTAATGTGGCATGATAGCCAATGAGAGAACTATCAACGACCAGGGACAAAGTAACGTGGCATGATAGCCAATGAGAGAACTACTAACGACCAGGGACAAAGTAATGTGGCATGCTAGCCAATGAGAGAACTACCAACGACCAGGGACAAAGTAACGTAGACGTGGCATGCTAGCCAATGAGAGAACTATCAACGTCGACCAGGGACAAAGTAACGTGGCATGATAGCCAATGAGAGAACTACTAACGACCAGGGACAAAGTAATGTGGCATGCTAGCCAATGAGAGAACTACCAACGACCAGGGACAAAGTAACGTAGACGTGGCATGCTAGCCAATGAGAGAACTATCAACGACCAGGGACAAAGAAACGTGGCATGATAGTCAATGAGAGAACTACTAACGACCAGGGACAAAGTAATGTGGCATGCTAGCCAATGAGAGAACTACCAACGACCAGGGACAAAGAAACGTGGCATTATAGCCAATGAGAGAACAACCAACGACCAGGGACAAGGTAACGTGGCATGATAGCCAATGAGAGAACTACCAACGACCAGGGACAAAGTAACGTAGACGTGGCATGCTAGCCAATGAGAGAACTATCAACGACCAGGGACAAAGTAACGTGGCATGATAGCCAATGAGAGAACTACCAACGACCAGGGACAAGGTAACGTGGCATGATAGCCAATGAGAGAACTATCAACGTCGACCAGGGACAAGGTAACGTGGCATGATAGCCAATGAGAGAAATACCAACGACCAGGGACAAGGTAACGTGGCATGCTAGCCAATGAGAGAACTACCAACGACCAGGGACATTGTAACGTGGCATGCTAGCCAATGAGAGAACTACCAACGACCAGGGACAAAGTAACGTAGACGTGGCATGCTAGCCAATGAGAGAACTATCAACGACCAGGGACAAAGTAACGTGGCATGATAGCCAATGAGAGAACTATCAACGACCAGGGACAAGGTAACGTGGCATGATAGCCAATGAGAGAACTACCAACGACCAGGGACAAAGTAACGTGGCATGCTAGCCAATGAGAGAACTACCAACGACCAGGGACAAAGTAACGTGGCATGCTAGCCAATGAGAGAAATACCAACGACCAGGGACAAAGTAACGTGGCATGCTAGCCAATGAGAGAACTACCAACGACCAGGGACAAAGTAACGTAGCATGATAGTCAATGAGAGAACTACCAACGACCAGGGACAAAGTAACGTGGCATGATAGCCAATGAGAGAACTACCAACGACCAGGGACAAAGTAACGTAGACGTGGCATGCTAGCCAATGAGAGAACTATCAACGACCAGGGACAAAGTAATGTGGCATGATAGCCAATGAGAGAACTATCAACGACCAGGGACAAAGTAACGTGGCATGATAGCCAATGAGAGAACTATCAACGACCAGGGACAAAGTAACGTGGCATGATAGCCAATGAGAGAACTACTAACGACCAGGGACAAAGTAACGTGGCATGCTAGCCAATGAGAGAACTACCAACGACCAGGGACAAAGTAACGTGGCATGATATATAGGTTACCCCGCATCGGTAATTCCGTCTTCAGGGAATGTGACTTACTGACATGCGTAACACGACGGATGTCACTTGTGGAACAAGATGTGCTTCCCTTTTAAGAGATCATGAGACCTCCGCATTCTGGTGGGGTTCGTGTTGTTCAGTCTTTTATTTTTTACTGGAGAGTTGTTATCTTTCACCTTTCTTTTATCGTATTGCCAATAAAACAAATGAATAAATACAATACCGTATAGTGAGCTATACATGGCTCCGATATATAAAAAACCTATAACTATAGATAAAACCCCGACCTGACGCATGTACAACACAATACAGTGAAACCTGTTTTAAGTGACCACTTAAGGTAGAGCAAGAAAGTGGTATATTAAGACCGATGGTCTTTTAATACAGGTTAAATTTATATGAAATGTACTACAGAGGGATCTAAAATTGATGGTCTTTTAACACAGGTGTTTTCTTAATACAAGTGGTCTCGAAAGCAGGTTTGACTGTATATATGAAAAGCATATCTGAGTGTAGAGATTGAGTATACATAATAGAATATATTGAGCCAAAAACGAAAGGGCAAAATAAAAAGCGAACAAAAATATGACAGAAAAAAAGACGAAACAAATGAAGAATAGACTAATGGGGTGTTAAAATTTGGAATGAAGAATAATATCCAAAATATATAAAACATACATGTACATGTATAGTGAAAAAGATGAAGATTAAAGCATGAAGTTTCCTACTGTGAAGACACTTTCCAAACGCGGTTGAAACAAGGGGAAGGTGGCAAAATATTCAACGTAAGTTGTGGATTGTGAAAAAAGACTATATATTTTGCACCTGTCCTAAGTCGGGAATCTGATGTACAGTAGTTGTCGTTTGTTTATGTAATATATACGTGTTTCTCGTTTCTCGTTTTGTTTAAATAGATTAGACCGTTGGTTTTCCCGTTTGAATGGTTTTACACTAGTAATTTTGGGGCCCTTTATAGCTTGTTGTTCGGTGTGAGCCAAGGCTCCGTGTTGAAGGCCGTACTTTAACCTATAATGGTTTACTTTTTAAATTGTTATTTGTATTGAGAGTTGTCTCATTGGCACTCACACCACATCTTCCTATATCTATGTATTAGCCATATATCTTGCACCACTTGTGGAGCTCTTCTCTAAATCCGTATCTACTTTCTAAACTATATCAAACAAATAAAATACAAATGGGACTATATTATAAAAAGTGTTATGTTCCACCGGAAATTAATTTGTCATGGTTTATGTCTGTGACAAACAATTGAAGATACAGGGATTTGCAGACAGTTATTATTACTCTTTATTTCTTATAACAAGGACATTGTAATTTGTCATGATTTATATCTGTGACAAACAATTGTAGCTACAGGGATTTGCAGACATAAATTACTCTTTGCTTCTCATGACAAGGAAATTGAATACACAGAAAAACAAAGTTCATAATATACATATACGAATAGGAAAGAACGAAAAGGAAAATGGGAAATACATGGATCTAACCTTTTTGTTTATAATCTTAACTAGTGTGCACAGTTTCTATACTCTTTAAATTTTGTTTCTGCGTTCTTCTTTGCCTGTATTTTCTGATTAATACTGAACAATTTAGTTTCTTATCATGTACGTTTTAAGACCTGATATGTACATCTCAATAAGGAGTGAGTATCGTCCCCAATTTCATTCCATAAAGTATTTAATGTTTCCTTAGTATGTTGGCACTCAACTGACATTTGTTGTTTGGTTACTTTTCAATACTACAAAACTGACATGCGTGTGCACCTCTTCTGTCAAATTTGTGCGCATCAAGTTGCCAGGACGTGTTAATGGTTTATTTCGTTCAGCATATTTTGTTTTACTCCTCATATTGTCCGCAGTCGTGGTGTGGTTTGAGACGGAATTTGACTTTAGTCTGTTGATTAAATAAATTACTCCGCTGAAAAACCCACTGAGATTTGTCATCATGACAACCGCTACGAATAATTCAAACGGGACGTTTGAAATCAGCTGCCAAGTTCCATAGATAATAACAGGGGTCCATTGAATTATATAAACCACGACAAACAAACACATGGCCTTCGCAGATTTAAGCGTTGCACTTCTAGCAAATCCTTGATTGCCAAGATGAACTCTAAGGACCTCGGCCTCCTTATAAATTCGCCTCCATGTTAAAACATAAAATACAGAAAGCGCTAGCAAGACCACACTAGTTAACCCTGTACTAAGAACGATGTTGGCTATTATCCCTTTGACAGAATCAAACACACATCTAAATAGAAAATAGAAAATACTTTTAATTCTAATTTGATTAGTCGATTGATTGATTTTTGTTGTATAACTTTAAGTGGCAAATATTTTATGCATGTTCAGGACGTTTGTATTCGTTTTTAATTTTGCAAATTTGCACGATAAAAAAAACTCACGATGTTTAAGGTGGCACGGTAGTATTTCCTGGCCCATAGGGATAATGATAGCCTTTTTAGAATTTTCACCACTTTCACTGCAAAAAAATCTACATTCACACTTAACTGAAGTACTTTCATTTTACTATTCAGAAATGAATTTGAATATGTATCATGACCGTTTACTTTTTTTGCTATTTTTAGAAACCTAAGGCCACTAGTAATTTTAGGTCTTTTGGTGCAGTGAATACAAAATTTAAAAAAATTCTCAAAAATTCATTTTCATCTGTATGTAAAATTATTTCATATTTTTCTACACCTGATTCATCCCTCAGTTTGGGAAAGTATGTTCAGTTGATACTGTATTTTTTGTCCAATCACACTGTTTAGATACATTTACCTAAGTAGGGTACACAAAAGAGCAACCTAAATTCTGGAATGCAAATACTACCGTGCCACCTTAACATAAACAGTTGTATAACAGGATTTGGTTACCCTTCCGAAGCATCTGAGTTTTGAAATTTATATATAATAGGAAGTTCAAAATAAAAAAATAATAAATGAATGACATTTGTGTAGCAGTATATTATATATACTTCACAATATGATTGATATCTATGCATGAAGAATGCTATGTAAAAGTTAAAAAAAAACAACATTTCATTATTTCACTATTAGTAATAAAATATACTTACAGAAAGCCACCTGGACCTAATACTCCTAAAGCCCAAATAAGAACCCCTATCATGAAAGGAATCACAAAAACAAAAACCAGCAATTTCCAATCATTTCGCCCGAAATCAAAATTCTTCCTAAAATAAACTGATAACATGGCATTGAAGGCAGACGATAGTGAAAGATTCATCTCAGATATACAGATGTTTACTATGATAAAGGCATAAAATGAGCATAATCCATGAGGTCGGACATGGTCCTGGGTGAACAGCATCTGTCCATGGTCCAAACTATGAACAAAACCAAAAACAGTATCGCAAATGCATCTATATATTAAAAATCGTTCATGTTTTTGCCATGTCATGAATGGTTTTTTTGCTTTTGATTTGAATAAGGATATTATCACTGATAACGCAGTGCTGAACGATATCCCCAAGCAGACGAGAGCTGTCACGTGGATCACGTAAAAACACGTGTGACCGGCACCAAACACAGGAATATCGTATCCACTTTCAGCTGAAGTAATATTTGTATGAGTGCACGCCATTTTCGTACCTTTTAAACAAAACACCGAAGTTTTAGCAAGTGTTTCGTCCTGATAGTAAAATTAAATGTCAACGTTGATAACGTCTTGTATAATTTACGCACTATTTTTCGGCAAAAACTTCAATGCAAATGCCAAAAAACAAATGTGGCTTTTAAAGTTTCCTCAGACTGATCACAGTATGACTAAATAGTATATAGTCTCTTCCAACTGGCTACCGAATGTTTTTAATATATGTTTGATTATCACGTATTGTCCCATGGTGACTTTGCGTTGAATTTGCGTAGCTGTATAGACAATGTCACTAGAAGTATGATGTAAAAGACAACAATAAAGTTCGTGACATGCTTCCTTCATTATATATATTTTGTTGAATTCAGATATGTCATATCATGCATTGGACAATAGAATTTAACACCCAGATGTTTTAATATTCAAAACATTAGCAATACTCACGTGAATATTGATGATAAGGCGGTTTATAAAGAACGTGATGTGCTGTTTTCCAATAATCTTGTTGTTTAGTACACTATACTAAACCATTACGTGTTATTACAAATATCCACCGCTTGATTGCTTCATAACTTTTAATGAACGTAAACAGATAGTCACACAATATTTATTGTCATTGTACATGTAATTTGGAAGTAGTTGATTATTATAAACTAATAAATAAAGTATTAATTGATTATTTTTTTCATATTGATTGATTTGTATTGTTTTTTGTCAGTGCTGTCACCTGTTGATTATTAGATTGGTTGAGTTGTGACAAATATTGTGTTTTGTTTTAATTAACGGTCATGCAAGCCAGCTAGTTCCATGGAATCTGAGTAAAGTGGGCGGTCTCGTAGTTAAGTGGGCGGTACTATAGAAGTAATCCTATCATAAAAGAGTATCCAGATCGGTTACTGTATAATGATAAGACTTTAAATATTTTATTGGAATCTAATACAGCTTATAAAATAAACATTTTAACAATAAACGTTCAAATATTAATCAAATATTGTTAACAATCATTTATCCAATATTCACAATATTAGACATTTTTATGTTTGGCGGATATTTTCAAAGTAAGGGAAAAAACTATTTATTTTCAGTATTCAACAAAAAGTTACATATATTATGTACTTCTTTCATATCGTGAACTATCAACAACTGTATTAGTTTAATAATTGATGGTTTTAGCCAATATCTTTTTTTAATAGACATAGGAAGATGTGGTGTGAGTGCCAATGAGACCACTCTCCATCCAAATAACAATTTATAAAAGTAAACCATTATAGGTCAATGTACGGCCTTCAACACCGGGAGCCTTGGCTCACACCGAATACCATTGTTTTCTAACATCACTCTGTTTTTAACATTCAAAAGTAAAATGGTATTTAGCCTCAACAATTTTGAGATTGCACATAGTCTATTTTTCTCTATGCATTGACACATCTGTCTACCTCTATATTGAGCCTATGGAAAACACAGATACGGTATTTACATACACGAAATGTAGGTGGACTAGGCCTCAATGAGACAGTACACCAACGACACAATCCATCAAAGACTCTAGAGGACAAAGTACGGTATTTAACTTAAGACAGGTGTCTCCCGGTGTCAGACCACCAATCCACCCACTTCAATTTAGAACGCGAGTAAAACAAGCCCTACCCGACATAAACAGTGCTTTTGATGTCTTTGTTTACTTAAACTAACCAACAAATATCTTAAAATGAAACTCTAATTGTTGAATAAAATATATATGTACAATTTTAACATTTACTTGTCCGTGAATTTCCATAGAGTTTCCATAGAGATGTATACATATATGTTAACCTTATATTTTCTACATATATAAATCAGTTTTAAATACATTTCAACAATAATGTAAGCTCACGTAGTAGTATACATTATTAACGTTGCATTTTATTTATTTTCTACAATTATCCATTATGTTTTAACAGTATGTAAAAATAGTTTTGACTTACATACTATTGTGTGAACTGTGCCTTGTCAGTTTTGATGTTGTGTTTGAACTGCTCTTTGTAGGATGAACTGTTGTGTTTGAACCGCTCTTTGTATGATGAATTGTTGTATTTGAACTGTGCTTTGTATGATAAACTGTTGTGTTTGAACCGTTCTTTGTATGATGAACTGTTGTGTTTGAACCGCTCTTTGTATGATGAACTGTTGTGTTTGAAACGCTCTTTGTATGATGAACTGTTGTGTTTGAACTGTGCCTTGTATGATGAACTGTTGTGTTTGAACCGCTCTTTGTATGATGAACTGTTGTGTTTAGACCGCTCTTTGTATGATGAACTGTTGTGTTTGAACCGCTCTTTGTATGATGAACTGTTGTGTTTGAACTGTGCTTGGTATGATGAACTGTTGTGTTTGGAACGCTCTTTGTATGATGAACTGTTGTGTTTGAACTGTGCTTTGTGAGATGTACTTTTGTGTTGGGTTAGAACTATGTTTGAATTAAGGTTCAATTATATGTGAACTATGCTTTGAAAAGTGTACAACAACCCATTGTGATTGGCTTAAAACGTAAAAAAAAACATAAATTCAACAAATGACGTGACGTTTTTATTCTACTTTTTGGGTACGACTTATCAAAATACCTATAGGTCTTTAGATTCTAAAACGACGAATTGCCTGTTTTTTTAAACTCCCCATATGTATGAATTCTTACATTGTCTTTTGTTTTAACAGTATGACAACGCAATGATATTTAATGCAATAATTACAATCGGTTATATAGAAATTTTATAATGTAAGATATGACCATGCAGTCTTTGCCTTTACACCGTAATGCCGCGTTCTTAGCGAAGAAGCAACATGATACCAATTGTTGCTACCATGAGCTCACCAAGGCAGTTACTAATGATCGATTCAAAAAATATCTTACGTGCAGAAATGTGAACATCGTGTCTCATTAGCTCTATTGAAAAAAAAAACATCAATTCATCAAACACATCCGGTTTGTTGAAAAGAAGCTGGTGACATTTTGAAAATTCCTGTCTATATTTAAAATCAATTTTGCAAATTGCATTAAGTCTCAGATGTATCCATAACACGTGTCTCGCTTATAAAATCCATTAACCATTTATTGTTCAAATTATAAAATATAACGTTTAATAAACTAGTCTGTGAAAGAAGCATGGCTGAAGAGGTATGGATAATTATTCCTAAATTTATTGCACTGAAGTGCTATTTTCAAAAATATCAACTAGAGGTACATGTATAGGGAGACGGTGTTTAACCCCGCCGCATTTTTTAGCCTGTCCAAAGTCAGAAGCCTCTTGCCTTTGTTAGTCTTGTATGATTTTTAATTTTAGTTTATTTATATATTTCGGAGTTAAGTATGACGTTTGTTATCACTGAACGAGTACACTTTTTGTTTAGGAGCCAGTTGAAACACGAATCTGGTTGCGGGATTGTCTCGCTGGCTGTATTGAAGACCCATTGGTGGCCTTTGGCTGTTGTCTGCTCTTAGGTCGGTTTGTTGTCTTTTTGACACATTCCCCATTTCCATTCTCAATTTTATAGTTCTTAGTTTTATCTGGAGTCTTAGGTGTGTACTGTGCAATTTTAACACCTAAAAAAGGACATTCAAACAAACAAGTCGAAAAAAACGGACAACGCCATGGCTAAAATGATAAAAATTTTTTTAGAAAGATCAATAGACACACAAAAGTACACAAACACACAGCAAAGAAAACCTAAGACAAAGCGACAAGAACATTTTCTTTGTTTTTACTTTATAGTTTATTGCACTACATGTGATGACGTTCAGATTCCGCCCTCGGTTTTTAATTGCTAATGAAACCAGGGGATTTGATTAGAAACATATATCATTAATTTATATTCTGTGTTCTACATGTATACCGAATTATGATAAAGGTTTCGTGTCGTATGCTGAAAATCTAGAATAGGGTACGTTGGGAGGCAAATAATTATATTTATCAGAATATTTTGACTGGTTTAAACAGCAGAAACATATGACTTTAATAGTTTTTAAAAATCACAAACAATCATTATTATAGATTTTTGTAAAATATGGTGAGAAAGAGTCAATGTATTTACACATAACAAAGAAGATGTGGTATGATTGCCAATGAGACAACTCTCCACAAGATACCAAACGACACATAAATGTACAACTATAGGTCATCGTACGGCCTTCAATAATGAACAAAGCCCATACCGCATAGTCATGTATATTTTTTAACCAAATTGTCTTAATTCATTGTTGAATAGTAGAACTCTGATCCGTATAATATGTAGATCTGCCCTTGCTAACTGTCATATCCAGATTGGCTTCGCCAGTACTTTTGTTTGAAACGGAATTTTTGTTTGACATGTTAAACAGCCATATTGCTCCACTGTAAACACCACTAAGATTTGTCATGATAACAACTGCTAGAAACAGTTCAAAGGGAACATCCGAGATTAGCTGCCACGTGCCATACACAGTAACAGGCGTCCATTGGATGATATAAACAACCACAAACAAGCACATGGCTTTCGCAGATTTCAGTGCTGCATTTCTAACACTACCACTGTTACCCAGGTTAGTTTTAAGTTTCCTTGATTCTGTATAAATTCGGTACCAGGTGAACACATATAAAGTTGAAAGTGCTACCAATATAGCACCCATCATCCCTGTGCAGACTATAATGTTAGCAATGATACCATTCACAGAATCAAAGGCACAACTGAAACGAGAAGCAAAACAAGTTAAAATATAAAAAGCCAGGAATGTACGCCCTCAACCCCTTGGAATACACAGTTTGGAATGTAGTTTCGCATTTTGGCTGCTGTGATTTTTTTAAAGAATGAAAGCCAATGTACAATAAAATTGATTTTATGTAGCTGAAGAATTATTTAGGCTGAAATATGGTTGAATATAAACACCAAAATTGTTATTTTTTATGTTTAGTAAGCCATTTTGTATTTGACAGTCCGTATTTTCACATTTTGTACCGCCAATATGTTCAGAAATATTATTGTAGTGTTTTCCAACAACACGAACAAATGATTGCTTTCTTTTTAATTTAATTCGTCAGAGGTCTCAAATAATAATTATGAGGGCCCTCATGGGGTTTTTGATTATGTGATTACTTGGCCGTTTTTTTAATGATTATTTGATTATTAAGCCAAATATTTCATGATTATTTGATTACCTAGGACTGTATTTTTAGTTTATGATTATTTGATTACTAAAGATAAGCAAATATTTAATGATTATGTGATTATATTGGCAAAAAAATGGTGATTATGTGATTACTAGGACCCCCCCATGAGGGGCCTCAATTATCCTTACTGGTTGTTTTTTTTTTGGAAAAATGTAAGGTGAATCTTCAAAATCATTCGATTGTTTCAAAGTCTAAAATAAAGTGTTATATTATATCGTCATGCACCAAAAATTAACGTTAACGTAATTTGCCAATACTTTTTACCGTTATTCCCCATTACCCTCCTCATAATTGTCAATGTTTCAGACAATGTATCATGGTTGTGATAGAAATTCTACTTTAGACCATGTTTTTGGGGACTTTTTGTGACATTTTCACCTCCCCTTTTGCAAAATTGAGTATCCAATAGATACAAATTGTTGGCATTGTTACACAAAAAGGCATTTTATTTCATCATTTCAACTTTTGTAAATACTGTTTTCATTCATATGTCCATATATAACACAAACATATTTGTTAGAAAGCAAGCGTATGATGGGGGTAAAAAATTATGAGTATCAGTTTTAAGTTTTTATAAAAATGATAAGTCACCAAACTTGTTTTTAAGCTACACATTTTGTATGGAATACAGTGAAAATACATCATTTTGTACATACACAGTATCTAATAGATATAATTTAGAAATAAAAATAAAAAAATAGAGCTTCTGCAAAAGAGAGGCGAAAGATACTAGAGGGACATTCAAACCGTCAAAAATAAACAGACGATGCCAAGTAAGTTGCTTTCAGAATATCAAAAGAAAAAAAAAAGGTCAACATTCGTTTTTTTTACTGCTAAACATACAATAGAATATTTCTTTTCCTACAGATTCATTGATGTATTATTCAATTTACTATTCACCTCCCCTTTATACACAAAAAGAAAATTTCAATCAAACAAAAGTATTCTACTTTTGTAAAAACATTAAACTTTGCAATTAAGAGATTAAATAAATTTGTTTATTTAAATGATTTCTTATCAGTAAATTGCATTACTGCATCGATTTTTTATGACTTGATGGGAAATTTAGACTTATTGTGCTGTGCCAGTTTACAATCCAAGATGGCGAAGTTCTCTCATACCACCAATCGTCATATCTCGGCCGATTCCGTATCTCCATCTGAGAGAAGCCGAGTCAACCGAGGTTTGCCGATTACCTATACCACCTTACACGCGGTGCCTATTTCAATGTACTCCCCCAAAATGATCGATTAATATTGATTCATAGATCAAAATTAATAACGGTTACCCAAATATGAAAAATACATTACTTTTTTATTTTCATACTTACAACCATCCACTTGGACCAAACACGTGTAAGGACGACATAACAGCAACAACCGAAAAAGGTCCAAGACCAAGTAAAAGAAGTAGTTTCCAGTCTTTGTTCCCAAAATTGACATTCTTTCTAAAATAAATTGACAGAAATGCATTAAACGCAGACGTTAAAGAAAATAGCGCCTCAGATATGCAGATATTTATTAAAATCATTCCATACAAGGAGCATAATCCACTCGGACGAACATGGTCCTTGGTAATCAGAATCTGGGCGTGGTCCAAACAATGGACAAAACCATAAGAGGTATCGCAAATACATCTATATAACAAAAAGCGTTCATGTTTATGCCATTTCATAAACGACATTCCTTTTTTCGATTTATATAAAAGTATAATAACTCCAATGGCGGAACATAAACTTAACAACAAGCAGACGATAGCTGTCACGTGAATTAAATTGAAACAGTAATGGCCGACACCAAACACAGGTATATCGTATCCACTTTCAGCAAACGTATTGTTCACCAAATTTATATGCATACATTCTGTTTCCATACCCATGTTAGATAATTAATAAAAAAGCGCTATTTTTGTTGTCTTCATGGGGTCATAGCTATCGTATAGACTGAAACCACTGATCGCGTAAATTCAATGTTTGTCGAGAAACTAGACCTAGTACAATATTGACGCGGAGATGATTCTGGTTTTCGTTTCAATTTAATAATAACTGACCAATATTAAGGTATTGTTTACCAGAAACATATGACGTTTACATTGGCTTTCTACAACAATTACTTAGTCATTTAGTAACAGTTTCTCTCATATAACAAATATTGAGTATAGTTTATTTGAATGTATACAATTCACTTGATGATGGAATAAAGTATGTTTCAACAAAGAAATTAATTTCATTACAATTTGTTTACTTCCTCCGTTATTGTTTCAGTCCCAAGCACACCATCATAAGATGTAAGAGCTATCTAAGTATTCCGATATCTTTTTTCAATCACCGACACAACTTTTCTCTATCACCAGGCTATCTATGTATTCCGAGATTGTTTCAGTCAAATACCATTACTGTATATTAGAGCAACCTAGTAGGTATTCTAATATTGTTTCAGTAACCAACACACCTTTCCTCTATCTTAGAGAGCTATCTAGGTGATCCGATATAGTTCTAGTCAAAAGCACACACTTCCTCCTCTATCTAAGAGTTATTTGGGTATCCCGAAACCGATTTAGCCACACCTTTCAGAGCTAGCTAGGTACACCTAGACTGTTTTTGTCACACATTTGCCTTCTCTTTATTCTAGAGCTATTTAGGTACTCCGAGATTGTTCCAGCCAATTGCTCACCTTTCCTCTATTTCCGGGTTATCAAGATATTCCGTGATTGTATAATGGCAGACACAAGTTTCCCATATTCAAGGGCTACCTAGGTATTACAGTCACATACACATATTTTCTTTATCTCGTAGAGCTATCTAGGTATTCCTAAACTATTCCAGTCACAAATACACCTTTCTCTGTCTGAGAGCTATCTAGGTATTCCTAAACTTTTCCATTCACAAACACACCTTTCTCTGTCTGACAGCTATCTAGGTATTCCTAAACTATTCCAGTCACAAACACACCTTTCTCTGTCTGAGATCTATCTAGGTATTCCTAAACTTTTCCAGTCACAAACACACCTTTCTCTGTCTGAGCGCTATCTAGGCATTCCTAAACTATTCCAGTCACAAACACACCTTTCTCTGTCTGAGAGATATCTAGGTATTCTTAAATTATTTAGATCACGGACACATCTTTCCTCTATCTTACAGCTATGCATTCCCTGACAGTGATTAAAACCATAATCATAAATTCAATCACAGAGTATGCCTTGTGTTTTTCTTAAAGTTAGTTTAGCTAGTAGCTAAACATGTAACTGTTATAAATACAAATTTTTAATACGTCCTCCGTAAGGATGTGAAGTCTAATGACATCTTTTCGCATGCATGAGTTTTGAGAAGCATTTAAAAGAAAAATCTATACTGGATACTGCTTAAGACGATATCCAATGTCCTGTTGCTTCGAGTCTTAACGCGTCTATCTTTTTCTAGTTATGGTTAAAAACTTAATCGGAAGTTTAATCAATAAATGGGTACATTACATAACATTACCTTTTTTGATAAATCTTCAAACTCCAAATCATTAACGTGTTCTAAAAATACACATCTCAAAGAAATTATGACATGGAATGATTAAGTACGCAAAATACTAAGTTAACTTTGCTGCAGTAGAATTATGTCCCTTGGATTGGTTTTTAGTGTGAATGTTTTAGTAAGGTAAATGGAGTCTGCGTTTATATATGTTCCGGACCATATGAGTATTTGTACCATACGCGTATGGCCATGACCACATGAGTATATACTCATATGGTCCGACCTAAGCTTATGGTCCAACCGTACGCGTATGGTCGGGGTAATTAACTTGTTCCATTAAATACTTAACTCTTCATTAGGTATGACTCTTGTAGTTGTCACAGCATAAATGTGCATTTCATTAATTAACAAATAAATGAATTAAAAAAGAACTATCAAATGTCATTTTATGACTCGTAATTACGAGTGAATGGCATTATGTTGACTTGGAAGATAACTTCCAAAAATATCTTAAAGAACTGTTACACAAGATTTCAACTGTTTTGCTAACTGACGAAAAAGTCGACAGTATAAAGAGTCTAATAATTGACACTAGAGAAGATCAGAAAACAGATATACCACGCTTTAGACAATATGTGACACATATTGAAGAAGGAATTCATATAAAATATTTTGATTCCCAACTTGATAAAAAAAATAAATATTCTGATCAAGCAGAGAGCAGAGATCAGCTGAGGATGAACAAAATATTCAGAATCCAGATTTTCCCCTTACCTTATAGGTTTAAATTTTGGAGAAAAAAAAATGGCTAATTGTGTCGAAAAACTAAAAAAAAAAAAAGAATTATTGCCAGAGAGAAAAAAAATCTGACTCAGAAAAAAAAACATACCCCTATGTAACCATCATTGTTTTTTTTAGATAACATTTATTGTATTATTGAAACGTTTCTAATGCATTTGTGAAAAAATACCTGTATGGTCTAAATACTAATATGTTCCGTCCCACTAATAAGTAAACGAGTATATACTCATATGGTCCGACCATACACGTACGGTCGGATCATACGAGTATTCGCATATTGTCATGACCATACGCGTACGGTCGGACCATACGAGTATTCGCATATGGTCATGACCATACGCGTATTGTTCAAATACTCATATGGTCCGGAACATATACATAAGCGAATAAAAATCAGATTTCATCTTTTGTTTCGGATGATTTATATATTTTTGGTGTAATTAATTTGCACCTTTGAAGTTTTGAACAAAACAGAATAATGGTACTTGAACATAATTTACCAAATAATAACTGCGTTTATAAATTAAGAACTAGTTTTGGTGTGTATATTTTATAGCTGAAAATGATGTTTTCAGTAACTCCAGTTGACCTACGTTTTGTCAGGTCTTTAGCGTTTGTATTAAATTTTGGATTTGCAAATAATTTGATCTCGAGCACCGTTGAAGAGGCATTAATTGTAATTTACCAATATCAAAATCTCAAATATCGACCAAGGAAATAAATCATGGTAACACACAAAATCTGTAGTTTTCACGTAATTTAAGGTTAGATGTGTCGACATGTTCAGTTTATCCTGCTATGCATGTATCACCTGCAATACGGATTCACACTCAGTTCAATGAAACAATCGGGAATAAGGCACATTCGTTAAGATTACAGCTTCAACAACTACATGTATGCTTGTATCTAATGACATAAATTTGTGAAAACATGTCGTTAGTAAGTTGAGACACAGCCATATCGTATCGTTCAACCAATTTGTAATGGTCATCGTCCAACTAATGTTATGTCGATGTCAGTATTTCTTCATTATAAATCTGTAGGCGCAGGTTTTTTTTTGAAGATTCCCTTGTTAATGCTGTCACTATAGTATCATAACTTAGCAACTATTTATCTAAACGACATACGAGGGGTTGGATAGTATGTTACTGCTACGAAATGGCAAGTAGGCCATTTACATTTGTAAGAGTTGAAATCATCACGCCACGTTTGTAAAAGATTATAGTTTACGGTCGCCCATCTTTTTCAATATCCAGGAAAAGATCAAAAATGGAAGCAGACATTATTTTGTAACATTCTTTATCTCAAATTGACTGATGTGTAAATAACCCTTCATAGATAACAGGATTTTTACGCCAGACGCGCATTTCATCAGTGACGCCCGAATAACAAAAATGTTAAAAAAAAGACAAAATAAAGTAAGTTGAAGAGCATTGAAGACCAAAAATTTCCAAACATTTTGTCCAAGCTAAGGTAATATATTCCTGAGGTAGGAAGGCCGTATTATTTCAAAAATATAAAGTTTTGTAAACAGTTAATTTATAATGAAGACCATAACAATGATAATTCATGTCTTGACAAAATTGCTAACTACTGGGCTGGTGTTACTCTCAGGGGATTAAAACTCTATCAGCAGTGGCATCGACCCATTGCTGGTTGTAAACAAACTGATAATAGATACAAGGATTGAAATTTTATATTTGCACAGTGAGACCAAAGATACAATCATTTTAATCATTTTTTTTTTTCTAATATAGGATTTCAATATATTTTTTTAGAAATGAACTTTATCAAATACTTGAAATAAAAAAAATGGGTTCACCGTTCATTTAAGCTCACAATCTGCCTTCGAAGAAGCATACATTTTTGTTAATATCCTTTTTTTCTGTTGAACTAATAGGAAAAATAGAGGTAATATCGAAATAAAAAAAAGATCTAAATTACAGAAATCGCTTAAATTTTACAATTATTTAGTTTAGGTACAGCTTATTTGAAAACAATGATAAAAAATATAGGTCACCGATGAGTTAAAAAAAGATATTTGAATTTTTTAATGCTAAAGTGGAATTTTTCACCAAAGGCAGATAATTTGGTGCTTTTTCAATGCTTTTTATAAACATTTTAAAAGTCATCTGGGGCCAAACCGAATCGATTTTTTTGGATGAATTTTGTACCATATCATAAAATAATAACTAATAGAGTAACAAATAAAATTTGTAATAAAAAAACAAATGTTTAATTTTTTGCTGAAATTTTTGTACCCGTGAGCCTCCTTAAACTTATAACTCGAAAATAGACTGACAATGCCAAGACAAAATCAAACAACACAATACAAACAACAGTACACAAAACACAGCCCAAAAATAGAGACTGATCACAAGAATTCCATCGAAAAAACAGGAGGTGATCCAAGGTGCTCTGAAAGGGTAAGATCCTGCTCCACATTTGGCACCCCTCTTGTTGCTCGTGTAGAAAATGAAGCCAAAACATGTTATAAGTGACAAGACATCATCAATCTATCTGAAAGTGAATAAAAAGATTTTGTATGAAATCCTATACAATACAATACAATACAATATTTTTATTGTTAATCAAGGACGCCCTAAGAGAGCAGTATAATTACAAACAATTTATTACAATGATTATTATTAATTCTTAATGATAAAGAATGACAAAAGATAGAATAGAGAAAATAAACAGAAAAGCAAAATTAAAACCGCAGATATTTTTATATGTAGGACTCTAAAGTGCCATGGTACTCTAAATTGGTATATGACACGCTAAAGTACGATGATGTAACTAAAGTGGGTAATGATTTTTTGTTTTTTGGCTGTGATCATTTTAGTTTTCCGCCTTTTTTTATATAAATTCTCTTATAAATTGTTTTACTATAGTAATTTTATGATCCTATATAGCTTACAAAGCGATGTAAGCCCAGGCTCCAAGTTGAAGGTCACAATATTATTAGGTGCATACATGAACGACATTCGGTCCTTGGTGAATATTTGTTTCGTTGACATTTCGCCGTTTCAGAATCTAATGCATCCTGGGTAATATTTTCAAAAGTGTACACCAAAGCGTGGTGATTGGTTTAAAACGTCCTAAACAATCGAAATTCAACCAATGACGTAACGTTATTTTCAATTTGGGGTACGAACAATGAAATTACTCATGATTCTTTAGATTCTGAAACGGCTAATTACACCACATCTGCTTATCAGGTTTTTGTTTGTTGATTGTTTTGTAAATAAATCAATTGTTTGAATTGTTTTGTACTGGTCGTTTTGATACCCTTTGGTCGTTATAGAATATTATCAATCATCATATGTTGTATTGCACATCTGGTCGTTATGATACTGTCTTCTTTTTTTACAGAAATGACGGAACCATATTTAAAAAAAAATGTTTTACAAAATAATTCAATTAGAAAGTTAAAAGTTAGCTTTTATTTCACTCAAGAAAATGAGACGGGATTAAAGACATATTGTAAATTAAATTTGGACGAATGTAGTAGTTCCACACATATCAAAATGTTCACGTCGTCAAGGAAAAATTGAAATATCAATTTTCAATTCTATTTCATGGAGAAGAATTTACAAGTATTGTTCTCCTATAAATCCGTTTTTGGAGAAAGTGTGAGATAGAATGATGTATTATCAGAAACGAAAATTTAAGAATATGTATATATTAGTACACTTCTAGTCCGTTGATTTACTATGACTTTCTCTCGTGTCCTGTTCTTTCTCCAAGATCTTTGTTTGATACAGAAATCTTGTTTGATTTGTTGAATAGACAGATTGTTCCGCTGAAAACACCACTGAGATTTGTCATGATAACAACTGCTAAAAATAGTCCAAATGGAACATCAGAGATTAATTGCCATGTTCCATATATACTCAGAGGCGTCCATTGAATAATATAAACAACCACAAACAAGCACATAGCTTTCGCAGATTTCAATGTGGCACTTCTTGCACATCCATTGTTGCTTAGTTGAGTTTTCAGTTTCTTTGTTTCTGTATAAATTCGGTACCATGTTAAGACATAAAAGGTGAAAAGTGCTACCAGTATAGCGCTTGTCATACCAGTGCTCATTACAGCATTGGCAATGACACCTTTGACAGAATCAAAGGCACAACTGAAAAAAAAAGTAAAATAGAAGAAACTGTTTCTACACAGTTTTTATAAAGCGTTTAAAACTGACATGGTAAGAAAATACAAATAATCAAAAACTTACCAACACATTTCTATATTAATATTGTTAATCGTTAGAAAATGCACAAATAACACCACTGTAATCCTAATCCCAATTTTATATTTCATTATTAGACGTTTACCTGTGACTTTACTTTTTGTGGAGTTAAAACATTCGTGTGACGCACAGTTCACAATTATATTGTGGCGTACTTTTGTGAATGAATGGTTAGTATCCGTTTTTTCCCTGTGTTTTATACGTTCAAATGTACTATTTATATTATTTATAAAAATTGTATATGTCTCTGTCCTGAGTGTTCTTAAATTTATATTGTACTGTATTCCTGTCCGGTAATGTTGTCATTATAACAGTATTGTTAACATTACCATTTAAGAGGGAGATTTCGCTAGCAATTAAACCTAGTTCAACCCGCCATTACAGTTAGAACGTCTTGTAGTAAGTCGGGAATAAGACAGTTGTTATCAAATACTCTGTTTCTGTGTATGTTGGCGTTTGTTGCTGTTGACGTTTAGTGTTTTTAATGTTCTGTTGTTTTCCGCTAAATTTTGATTTGTTTCCGTGGGTTTTGATTTGTGACCCGGATTTGTTTTTTGTTTTGTCGATTTATAACTATTGAACAGATGTAGAATACTAGTACTGTAATACTTAATTTATGTGTAGAGCATATACAAGCACTGATTAAGGAAGTAGTAAATTGGAAATCAATTTCCAATTTAACTAAGATTAACTGCTTGCCGATACGTTAAATCAACCCTGCTTATGAAATATCATAAAGCCATCCAGTCTACCGCATTTCTAGAAAGAGCTTTTTATTTTTACAAAGGTGCAGCCAAAGGAGTATCTAAAGTTTTGTAGTTTGGATGCTATGGACAATAAACAAAACATGCATGTATATATTGTCATCCTAAAATACTTATACCATTAAAGATAAGGAATATACACTAGATGTGTGGTATGATTTGCCTTTAGATTTGCAATTTCGTTGTTTCTCGGATGTCAAAAGTCACGGAATATGGCAATTATTATTTTGACTTGTTCTGTTGATTAATAATTTTTCATTGTGTACGTTTTATAGCCTTTCCTGTTTTAATATGCCTTGCAGTTCTTTATTAGGCACAAGAAAAATCACAAAATCTACGAAACTTCGAGGAAAATTCTAAAAGGACGGCCCTAATCAAATGGTAAGATCAAAAGCTTAAACACATGAAACAAAGGATAACAAATTGCACAGTTAGAAAAGTAACCTGATTAAAATTCAGATCCTGCATGTGTGTCATGCTTTGCTATCAAGGATACGAACACGTTCCGTTCTACATTCAGTGTTGAAAGTTCTTTCGAAATAGTTTTTATTCGGGTTGATACCACACCTTTGAAAATTTACAAGAAAAGAAAGTAAAACGGATTTTAGTCAGATGCTTGTACGGAAACCGGATACAGAATCTGTATCATAATCAGACAATATGATTGAAATTGAAACTTATAATTTTTAATCATCCTGGTTTCTATGTTATTAACAGATTAATATATTACGGTTTATAACGCATGTACGTTCGCATTTACACAATCAGTATTTTCAATAGGTTTAATTTCAAATAGTTAAAACTGTGAAATATAGTATCCTGTTTGTGTATCCGTGGCAAATTTGTTGCTTTAGTTGCAGTAAATCGTGAACAACGACTACTCAAATGTCAGACTCGAAATAAAATTGGGCAAACATGGTTGTATTCTTGGTAAATATGTTGTGCAACTCTCCATCTTATACATGTACCTGATATATTGAAAAATACGAGAAAGAATTAAAACATTGTACATTCAATGTAATGGTAACCTATGAATGAGAATAAACGTTTCGAAAAAAATAGAACATCCGCCGACAGCATCATTAATATTAAAGCGTTCCTTGGATACACTTCAACATAGTTATCAGTTTACTTTAAAAAGATGAATGGCACAAAATGTTGCAATTAAAACCCAACAACAGTTTGTTTCTATGCTGCACAAGGTTAAACAGAACAATATACTTGTTTAATCGATTTTCATAAAACAGCAGAGACGTTACAAAAATAGTTATCAAATATTAAATGGTCAATATCAAAGGTTCATAACATTTTGTTTAAAGAACCTTATTTTGTCAGTTCTAAAATCATACTTACAAAAATCCATTTGGACCTAGCACACCCAAAGAACACACTAGTACAGCGATTAAAAAGGGTCCAATACCAAGTAAAAGGAGCAACTTCCAGTCTTTGTTTCCAAAATTGACATTCTTTCTAAAATAAACTGACAGAAATGCATTCAAGGCGGACGTCAAAGAAAATAAACCCTCAGATAAGCAGGTATTCACTATGAGTAGAGCATACAAGGCGCATAATCCACTTGGACGGACATGGTCCTTGGTAATCAGTATATGTGCATGGTCCAGAGTATGAACAAAACCATAAGAAATATCGCAAATACATCTGTATAATAAAAATCGCTCATGTTTATGCCATGTCATAAATGATTTTCCAGTTCTCGATTTACATAAAAGTATGATAACTCCAACAGCAGAAGATAAACTCAAAAGCAAGCAGAAAATTGCTGTGGCGTGAATTAAATTGAAACAGTAATGACCGACACCGAACACACGAATATCGTATCCACTTTTAGCTAACGTCGCGTTGATATGCATACATTCCGTATCCATTTGAATTTCAATATTTGTCTAGAAAGATGTCCTCTTCCATGTTACTTAATCTAATAAATAATGAAAAATAGTCAGAAATATAAGCAATAATCATACAATCTAAGTTACATCATTTTATCGAAGAAAATTGTTCGTCAAGATATATAATGCCGTTAGGTTCATGATCAATTTCAATATTTCCGCTTGCTTATATTGTTCCCGACACGCACACATCTAGGGTTTCTAGTTGACTGCCTGTTATTATCTTCTTACCATTATTTCGGACAGTTTTACTACATGTTTATTTATAGTAAATTGCTCTTTTCAAAGATACCGTAAAACTTACATGATAACCTGTGTAATACATCCTCTCTAAGGATATGGAGTTCGCCGATTGGTTTTAACATGATTCTGTACATGGTTTTTGCAATACAAATCAATACTTTAAATTGCAATTATTCTCAGATGTCTCGTTTTTAACATATTTATTAATTATCTTCTTCCATTCAATAAGTAAAATATGCACTGAATGTTTAGCCAAACATTTAACAAATGATTTTGTTTTAATATTCGCTCACTTTGATGTATGTACAAAATTAACCTAGAACACTTTCAAACATTGGAGATAAACTTATCATATATAACCGTATCTAATCTTTGTATTTGCGCCAGACGCACGTTTCGTGTATCAAAGACTCTTCAGGGCGCTCGAATCAAAAACTTAATAAAGCCATATAAAGTACGCAGTTGACGAGACGAGAATAGAAGTAATAACAAAAATATGTGTTGTGAACCTCTGTTGCTGATGACTTTTATCTGTTTAGTTTCTATCTGTCGTTTTTAGTTTTTTCTCAGATCACAAATGAAAGTAAACAAAGGTTTGATTTAAGGACATGCATTCCTATAAAAATAATGACAGTCTATTATCGGTAACTATATCGGTAAAATTTAACTTATTAGAAGATCATGACTTATTGATAATTTAACATGTTTTAGTGATTCAAATTGTCTATTTATTTTAGGAATTTTATTATATGCGGCAAAACAACAATAACAATTGGTAAAAATAATAGGAAATTAACTTAAAATACAGAGTCGACTGAAGATTTATCCCATTTGTCTTAATTGTAGATCTTACGTTCTTCATCAGTTTCGCTCGTTTAAATTTCTATCTGTCTATTATGGTTTTTATGATATAAGACAAAAACGAAATAAAAGTTTAAAATCGACACCAAATGGCAATAACTCTAATAATGGTACTACTCAATTATCTAGACATATTTGCTCTGTCAATTTTTCTCTATTTATAACGGTTATCAAAATGATATACAAAAGAGAATGTTACCCCATATGATCTATTTTATCCAATGTCAGCTATCTTGGTTAACAATCGTCATCATCGAACTTGATACACAAAAAAGGATGTTACAACTATGCTCTATTTTACCCCATGTCGGCTATCTTGGTTGACAACTATTATAAAGGTTCATGATTGCAGCCGAGTTTGGTTAAATTTATTCCAGTAGTTTCAGAGGGGATTCCTTTGGTAAAAGTAACGACGACTGACTACGACGTCGACGGACGACGAACGGCAGGTAATAGGAAAAACTCACCTTGCCCTGTGGGCAAGGTTATCTGGAAAGGGTTTTAGAACTAAAAAGAAATGGCAAGGATATCTATTCGATGATAAATTAACAATTAGGGACACAAACCCTTTCGATAAGTATAACTGATGGACACGGAAGGTAGTTAATCTGTAACACATATTTTTACATGTAATTTAATTTGCTATATAGTTTGACACTTTTTACTTTTCATGTATAAAATTGTGAGCCCTATAAAACACATATGTCTATTAAATATCAAATTGTGACTGCACGTACGTACAACCTATTGTAACAATGTGAAATTGTTAATTGGTATATTTACAACAGCCTAATATTTGTGAGCTTTGTCTTCACTTTTTGCCTAATTTTCTTTATTCTGTATACCTTTTGCATTTTACCCCTAATTATACTGCAAAACTGTAACTTAAGGATGTTCGCTACTCTGTTAAAAAATAACAAGCTTTTTAAAAGACTGTTCTGAATTGATAGTATATAAATAATGAAACTAAAAAAGTAGAAAAAATGGAGGGTCCGTGTGCTCGTTTTAGAGATATAAGCCATTGAAAATTTGGCGGGAATTTATTCTCTCTAGATTTTCCATATATTTAACATTGGCACCTTATTTGTTTCTAACACTATGAAAAAATAACAAGAATTTTATAAAATTTTGAAATATGGCTTTTTAAACTTTATGTAATAAAATTATAAAAAGAAAAGTAGGGGTTAGTGGGCAAAATTTTTTAATTACAATACATAGATAAAACCAGAGGATTCCGAAAATCTGGCAAAAAGTCAAAAAATGGAGGAGCAAACATCCTTAATACCTATTCTGTGGATTAACATGTCTAATATCTTGTGATTACCAAGTCGGTGTGTGATCTTTTCGTAAAATTCATTTTTTTTCAAAAGTTATACATATTGTATACCATTTAACATGTTTAATGCCGTGGGGTCAATAAAATTAGAGGGCCTATATAGGATTTACTAATTGAAAAAATGGGCCAAAAGTAAGAGTACTAGAACAATTTGAGGCTAAAATATAAAGAATAGAAACAAATGGGTTTAACATGCAGAGAATGGACAAAATGGTATTTAAAACAAATCAATTTAAAAAGACGGTGGTCTATAAAATAGAATAATACAGAAATTATGGAAAAGAGAAAGTGATGATTTAAATTTAATAATAAATAAATGAACGATCCCCATCTATACCCTCATATGAGGTCAATAGAACAGAAAACAACTATAATTTAGCGAATTCATAGTTTTAAATAACTGTATATTGTTCATATATATGTGGAATATGATGCTAAGATACTTTAAAAGAGGGACGAAAGATACCATCTTCGTAAATTCATGCAATTGTAGTTTTGCTACTGGGCGGATGATGTCCTCGGGGACAAAATGTCCACCAGCAGAGACATCGACCCAGTGGTTATGGAAAATATTGTTATAAAAGGCATTATTAGTTTTCTATGGAAATACTTTTTAATTATAAAATATGTCTTTGAATGAAAAGTTCATATGCACTACTATTTGTTTTCCAAAATTCAAAACATAAGGTTTTACACCAAATTTTAAACAAATATTTTCCTTGAACATCTTAGAGTTTAAACATATACTGATCTCCTGTATTACCACTCACTTTACTTTGGGTTTTTCTCAGAATTTAGAATTAAGATAAAAGATAGCAAGCAGACATGGGAACCAGTTGATAAATAAAATTAAATGTCTATGAATATGATATATCTCCAAAAAAGATGTGTGAATCGTGAAACAGCTGTATTACAATGTCCAACCTATAGAGCAATATAGTATCCCTTAAATGTAACTCATTTCTACCCTGACCTCAGTGACTCATTTGCATATTTTGTATTTTCAATTTGGTTGAATCTCCTGGACAGATATCCCGGTTAAGATTTGGACAATGTCTTATTTCGATAATATGATAAAATAAATGATAAAACTTCATACAATAAACAAGTTACATACCTTAAATACTTATACACTGTATGTAGATTCTCAAATACGGAAAGAAATCCCTTGCATTAGACGCTGTAGAAATCTTATAATACGGAATGCGACGTTTCTAAGCTATTAAAGAACTTGAACCTTTGAAAGAAAAAGGAAATGAATCAATGAGGCTTATATTCTGGAGTTTCATTGTTAACATTTTAATTTCACAACCATGAAATTTTAATTAGTTGATTTATATTGCATACTAATGATTTTGATTATCTATCAAATCTATTATATCATTAATTGCATGGTGTGAACCTTGGTATTATAAGAAAACATCATATAACTTTATTATGAGAGAAAAAGGAAGAAAAGTCCAATTGTACATTACGCCATTGTTGTGTCTGTCATCTTGTTCACATATTGCGATGTATCTGTATGCCTCTGATGTGTTAACAAGGTACAGGATGGTCAGAATGGAGTTTATTGATAGATGACAATGGACAAAACATACATAATAAAGGAGAGGTGACTAGTGAAATATAGGAAAAAGTAGAATAATAAAAAAATAATAGCAAGGTTCAAGAATTGAGCATATCACCGCAAATAATATGGAATACAGAAACGAATAACTTTTCTGTATGGTTTCACAGATGATATCTGATATGTTCATAATGTCGCCAGTATAACCCCGTTTCCCTTTTCAAGAATGTGACTTCAGCATTATACTATTCACTTGGTTTGTAAAAACATGAGATAACGACTTGTACCACATGTGGAGCAGAATACGCTTACCCTTCCGAAGCACCTGAATCCCCCCCCACCAGTTTTTTGTGGGGCACGTGTTGCGTATAATTGATTTTTCTATGTTGTGTTTTATGTACAGTTGATTGTCCGTTTGTCTGTTTCCTTTGTAGCCATGGAGTTTTTTTTTATCAATGAGTTTGAATGTCCCTCTGGTATTTTTCGCCTATCATTTTCATCAACCGAAAATCACAGACAAATGCATTTCATGTGTTAACATGATAAAGGTGTGATGTTTTTTGATAAATAAGATATCAAAAGAGAATTTCAATTGATAAATTTCTTAATGACGGTAAAAATGCATGCAGGGTTATACAAACAATAACACAATCTTATATAATCGTTCTTTCCTTATGCGTCGACAAGTACTCGAGTTACAATATATCTGAATTTTTAACATATTGAAAAAAAATATATATACGTTGTTTTAAATGAAAAAAAAAATATTCGAAATTATACATAGAATTTCATACCTTTTTTTTTCGTTTATGAACAAAATCAAATATATCTAGCAAGATTGTGTTTTGGATTTCTAAATTTCGAGTACGTTATCCCATCGAGCTAGAGATAAAGGATACTACAGACAGAGTTAAGTCGGTCTCATATCTTGACTGACATCTAGAAATTGACAATGAAGGTCGGTTGAAAACAAAACTTTACGACAAAAGAGATGATTTCAGCTTTCCAATTGTGAACTTTCCATTTCTAAGTAGCAATATTCCAGCAGCACCTGCATACGGGGTATATATCTCCCAATTGATACGATATTCCCATGCTTGCATTTCCTATCATGATTTTCTTGATAGAGGGTAGCTGCTCACAAGGAAGCTATTAAACCAAGAGTTCCAAATGGTGAAGTTGAAATCATCCCTTTGTAAATTTTACGGACGCCATCACGAGTTGGTTGACCGTTATGGAATAACCGTTTCACAAATGATATCGGATATGTTCCTTACGTCGTAACTACAATCCCCTTCCCTTTCATGAATGTGACCTACCGAGTTAGACTATTTACCGGATTTGTTATCACATAAGCAACACGACGGGTGCCACATGTGGAGCAGGATCTGCTAACCCTTCGGGGGCATATGAGATCACCCTTGGTCGTGTTGTTTATTCTTTAGTTTTCTATGTTGTGTCATGTGTGCTGTTGTTTGTTTGTCTTTTCATTTTTAGCCATGGCGTTGTCAGTTTGTTTTAGATTTATGAGTTTGACTGTCCCTTTGGTATCTTTCGTTCCTCTTTTTTGCACTGCTAGTGTGTAGCCTAAGATGCAAAATGCATTTGGAACAAATATTATTTCAAATGCATTGATTATGTATCATAATGAAATGCCCGGAAACGGTACTTTGTTTTTACTCGATAAATAAAGGCAACAGTAGTATACCGCTATTCAAAAGTCATTAATCGATTGAGAGAAAACAAATCCGGGTTTTAAATGAAAGCCGAGGAAAATACAACTATAAGAAGAAAACAACGAAACAACAGAACACTGAAGTGCAACAAAAAAACGACAATGCAACATACATAAATATGTTATTTCTATGGCGAAATACTCTGTCAGTTGAATATGAGATAAATGTGTTATCTAAAAAAGTATATTCTAGACTTATATGTCAACAACCCACATATTTGTTATTTTTTCTTTTAATTTCAACTCTTTTGTAACACCATGATTTAATTATGTATCGCTCGTGAATATATCACAGTGTAGTGTAATAGAAGAGGTGTTCTCCTTATGTCCGAATTTTTTTTTCCGGCATCATGGTCAATCAATACAAGGAGAAATTTCTAACGGAATAAACACATGCGAGAATCTAAAAAAAAATGCAAATCACATAATATAAAAGTTATTGTATAATGGCACATGACTAGTCCGTTAATTTTTCTGGCTTTCTCTGAAATACTGTTTTCGTTCTCCAAGATTTTAATTTGATACAGAAATCCTGTTTGATCTGTTAAACAGACTGATCGTTCAACTGAAAACACCACTGAGATTTGTTATGATAACAACTGCTAAAAATAGTCCAAACGGAACGTCTGAAAAAAGCTGCCACGTGCCATATACACTCAGAGGCGTCCATTGAATAATATAAACAACTACAAACAAACACATGGCTTTTGCAGATGTCAATGTTGCACGTCTTGTACTTTCATTTTTGTCTAGTTGAGTTTTAAGTTTCTTTGTTTCCGTATAAATTCTGTACCATGTTAAGACATAAAAGGTGGTATTTGCTACCTATATGGCGCTAGTAAAACCGGTGCTCATCACAGCATTAGCAGTCACACCTTTGACAGAATCAAATGCACAACTAAAACAAAAAGCAATATTTAAAATAACAACAGAAAGATTGAAGACCAAATATATGCTCAACTTAACCCGAACGAAATGTCCTATATTATTGCTGAAAAAAAGTAATATAGAAATTCAAAGTGTGGTTGGTGCTAATTTAAGAGCCATATTTACATAGGTACAAAATAAAAATACTTTTGAATTTCTTCTTCACATTTTTGCGACTTTCAAACAAGTGCGAGGTTTAGCTAGCTATAAAACCAGGTTTAATTTTTCTTTTTTTACATTAGAATTTTTTTTTACCTAGTCAGGAATATGGTTGTCGTTATCAATTCTTTTGATATGTTTGAATTTTTGATTTTGCCATTTGATTAGGGATTTTCCGTTTAGAATTTTCCTCGAAGTTCTGTATTTGTGTTATTTTCCGCCAGGTATGCTAAATTGGGACAAATCACATTGCTGAAAATGATTTTGTTTTCGTAAAGAAACCAGAATCCTGGTGAAATTATAATACGTTTTAGCAGTCGTGAGTTAAAAACAATCCCAAGAACACTGTACATGTACATGTATAAAGACCTTTTTGCCCCATTACAACATAGAAAACAATTGCCAAGGTTTATCTGTTCTTTGTTTTATTGTCCGGTCTGGTAAGCCACTTATCGATATGATTGATCCTGACAATATAAGCCATTGTTTGTAAATTCGCGCAATAAATTCGTGCTATGTAAATAGACTTGATCAATATTTTTTTTGGCAATTTTGGCCAATAATAAAATCGTCAAATTTCATAACATCCATTTTATTTTCCATACTTACAAAAATCCATTTGGTCCAATCACGTGTAAAGATGTTATAATGACAACTACTAAAAATGGTCAAACACCAAGTAAAAGAATTAGTTTCCAATCTTTGTTCCCAAAATTTACATTTTTCCTAAAATAAACTGACAGAAAAGCATTAAAGGCAGACTTAAAGGAAACAGTGTCTCTGAAATGCATGTGATCACTATCAGCATTACATACAAGGTGCATAATCCACTTGGACGGACATGGTCTTTGGTAATCAGTGTCTAGGCGTGGTCCAAAATATGTACAAAACTATAAGAAATATCGCAAATACATCTGTATAACAAAAATCGTTCATGTTTATGCCATTTCATAAATGATTTTTCAGCTCTCGATTTGTATAAAAGTATAAAAACTCCAACAGTAGAAGATAAACTCAACAACAAACAGACTATGGCCGTCACACATGACTTACATTGAAACAGTTATGGCCGACTCCAAACACGGGATTATCATATCCGCTTCCAGCAGAGGTAATGTTGATGTGCATGCATTTCTTATCCATTTTCATATAACGCAATTTAACATTGTGCTTTATGACAGTTTAGAACAACGTCATATGCTATATGTAGCTGTCGTTTTGTTGTTTCAGTAGATTCTATAGAGAACAGTTAATGTGGATTTCCATGTTATAGGAGTAAATCCAATAAATAATGAGGCATATTATTTATCAGAAATATAAGCAATATTCATACAATTTAATTAACATCATCCATTGAACAACATTTTTTGATATGTATTCATTTTCCGTTATAGTTGTTGATCAATTTCAATTTTTCATATTTCCTCTTGTGGGTATTGTTTCTGGCACAAACATACCTTTTTCAGTTTCTAGTTTAGTGTCACGTTTTAACTTTTTATCATTGTTTTGGACACGCATTTACGAGATATTAGTTCAAATTGCTCTTTTCAGAGATACCTGAAAAAATAAACAAGCTTTTAATATGTTTAATGTATGATCTCATAGGATATAGAGTTTGACAATAGTTTTGAATACAATACTTTACATGCCTCTAGCAAGGCAAATCAATACTTGTAATTGCAATTAATCTTAGATGTATCGTATTTAGAATATTAAGCATTTTACTGACGCCATCATGAGTTGGTTGACCGCTACGGATTATCCGTTTCACAGATGATATCGGATGTGTTCCTAATGTCGTAACTACAATATCGTACCTTTTCTACAAATGTGACCTACCGAATACATGGAATAAGACTATTTACAGGGTTTGTAATAACATGAGCAACACGACGGGTGCCACATATGAAGCAGGATATACTCACTATCAGGGGCAACTGGGGTTACCCTCTGTTTTGGTGCAGTTCGTGTTGCTTTTATGTTGTGTCCTGTGTGCTTCTGTTTTTTTGTTTGTCTTTTTCTTTTTTATTCATGGCGTTGTCAGTTTATTTGTTATCTATAAGTTTGAATGACCTTCTGATATCTTTCGCCCCTCTTAAATGTGTATGTTCTTCTTTTTGTTTTTAATTTAAAAGGTTTAGCCAGATGTTTAGTCATTTTTTCAATATTCCTAAATATAGTAAAACCTACTTAAATAACCAACCATACAAAAACATAGGGTCGTGTCAATCGTAAGACTTGGACGTGAATATGATTGTCTTAGGACACGTCAATAGTCCCCAGTCAGGTTAAAGAAATACCCCTAAGATAAGATAAAATATTTATAAGTTTGGTCATAAAGTTAAGATACTAGTATATAAATTGTGTCTTATGATGGTCTTAGGATAGTCTTTAAAGCTACGACTTAATCAGTCAAAAGAAAACAACAAACATGACTTTCGATTGGTATTTGAAAAATTTATCTCCACATATGTATCAAATTACGACAATAGTCACCACAGAGTATTCTTAATATATGTTATTTCAATACTGAACAGAGTCATCATGTTTTACTGTTGATGTTCCCGGATGATTCAAATTATTTCAAATGGTATATAACATTCGTTTCTAATGTAATCATTTTATCAAAGTTCTATAGCAAAACAAACATTTGTTAACCATTTCAATGATATTAAGATATCGATTTCCATGTCCTTTAAAAATAAAAAATAAATACTATTCGTGTTTCAAACGTCTATGAATTTCTATGAAGGGAACTTCTTTCAACAAATGTTTCAAAATCTGAATGCAACAAACCTTATTCATATCGAAGTTAATATGATAGTAATACCAATGGGCAATATGGGGATCTATAAATGTTTATCCATTGAAGAAATTTTACATTATTATCTGAGATAGCTATAACACACAGTTATATAGATATCGGCGTTATGTAAAAAAGAGCGGATGTAATTTAACAACTATTAACTTTTAATTAGCTTTTTCAATATGCTAATGAATGATTCCAATTAGCTATCAAATCTATTATATATAAACTCATCATAGATACCATTATTAAAATGTTGTTTGCCAGACGCAAGTTATAATTCAATACTTTACATCGACTGTGACATAATAAGTACACAATGTATAACGTTATTATGAGAGAAAAAAAAAGTTTAACTTGTACATAACACCATTGGTATGTTTGTCATCTTTAAAAAATTCTGTGATGTATATGTATACTTCTGATGTGTTAATACGTTTAAGATTGGTATGAATGGGGTTTATTGATTGAGAATAAAGGGGGAAATAGGAAGAAATTGGCAAAAATAATATATAGAGAATATCGGGGGGCTTGACTATAAAGAAAAGAGGCAAACAAATTAAAGAACAGAAAAAAATACCCTAAAAATTAAAAACAGAAGGAAAAGAAGAAAGCCTCATTTAAACCCTTTTTGCATTTTACATAAAACGGAAATTAAGGCATTTGATAGTAACAAGTTAAAGGTGACAAACAATTTTATATATAATATATTCAAAGATAATGCCAAAATGTAAATGTCTTATTGATGATAAAATCGCATGTAGAGTTTTACAGAAACAATCTAATTAAAATCAATATCTATAACTTATAATGTCTGATAGAAATGCGAACATTCATTATTGCATTATCCTGTCTGCAGACAGTGCACCTATCCATTTGATTAAATGTTAAGTACAACTATGTTATGGTCTTTAATGTGGCTAATTTAAACTACTAGTAGACTACATTGAGATTGAAATCTGTATGATTCGATTCATTCTCTATCAACCAGATCTTGAATTCGTCTGAGTAAACAGTACGACAGTGCTTTGATTGTCGATGTAAAATGTCATTTATTTCGTATTTTTCAGTGCAGGAGATTTGAATCATTGTGTAAAATATGCGGATGTAAATTTTAATTTAAATTAGCTTTTGAACATGTCTTTTAATGATTTCGTATAACTATTGATCAAACTCTATTATAAAATTGTGTTGGTTGGCCGCGACATTATAAGTACACACTATTTCACCATTGCAGTATTTATCTATATTCAGTACTGAATAGGATATTAATTATATGAGAGAAAAAGAAAAGATAACTTCAATGTATACAGTACGTCATTGTTTTGTTTGTCGTCGTTAACAAACATGTGATGCATCTGAAGTTCTTGAATAGAAAAAATAGACAAAAATTAAAAAACAAATTAAAGAATGCAGAAATGAAGATCTCTATATAGAACCTTTTGCATGTTTTAAGGTTGTACCAAACACCGTGTCTTACATTTTTGAATCATCCGAATAAACAGTACGTCAGTGCTTTGATTGTCGGCGTAATGAATATGATAGGCAACTGCTCTTTTATAATCATATTCCTATCGGGCCCTTCAGTGCAGATTCAAGTCATTGTGTAGAAAATATACGGATGTAAACTTTACAACTTTACACTTTTAATTAGCTTCGTAACATGTCTATTAATGATTTTATATAACTATTGATCAAACTCTATTATATAATTGTGTAATTTGGACGCGACATTATAAGTACACAATGTTATATATGGAGATATACTTCCATGGTATAGATTTATTATGAAAGAAAAAGGGAACTTCAATGTATACAGTATGCCATTGGTTTATTTTTGTCGTCTTTTACAAACAGTTGATACATCTGAATGTGGGTCTGGATGGGGGTTATAGAAGAGAGAATAATGAACTAAACATACAGAATAAAGGAACAACAAAAAGAAAAAGAAAATAGTCAGAAACAATCAAGAATAAAAAAATATTGAATAGAAAGAATAGACAAAAATAGGCGAGCAAATTAAAGAATGCTGAAAGATATCGAAGAAATTTAAAAGAATGCAGTAATGAAAATAACCCTATAGAACCTTCTGCATGTTTTGAGCAATCGGAAATCAAAAACCAAAATGAATACAGTTGATGTGTTTACAAGTTAAAAGTGCATTTTGATAAATCAGATAATTATTCAAAGATAGTGCAAATATGCAAATTTCCCTTTTACGTTAGAATCGTATACAGAGTGATACATAACAACAATCTAATTAAAATATAATTTCTTTTTCATTTTTCTTTCACGAATATACGAGTTACAATAGAAAAAAGTAAAATCACAAAAATACTAAACTCAGAGGAAAATCAATTCGGAAAGTCCATAATCACATGGCAAAATCAAATAACAAAACGCATCAAAAATGAATGGACAAGAACTGTCATATTCCTGACTTGGTACAGCCATTTTCAAATGTAGAAAATGGTGGATTGAACCTGGTTTTATAGCTAGCTCAACCTCTCACTTGTATGACAGTCGCATCAAATTCCATTATATTGTCACCGATGCGTGAACAAAACAAACAGACACAATAAATAAAAATGTCAAAAATAGGGGTACAGAAGTCAACATTATGTTATCATCTTAATCACTATAAAAACAACAAATGTAACGAAGAAGCACAAAAAGGCATACATCAAATTAACACTAGAAGTGAATCATATGGAACAGAAATGTACTACAATGTAGAGTTAGTTGTACAACGTGAAAATATTTTTAAATTAAAGGAAATAAGAAAAAACGTCACTGAATGTTCTTTTTGTCAATTTCGTAATTGGCTCTGTAATTGCATTTTTGCATTTGTACGAATTGTTACTCTTCGGAGGAACATATGTATTGTAATTGACCGTGGGTTGCTATAGTGATAAATGGAATTGCATATGTGTGTAATGCAATTTTTTTTTTTTATTTTTTTTTTGGGGGGGAGGGGGGTCTGATTCCAGATCACGATGCTTGTTTTGTCAGAATCCTGGATCCCTTTTATCATTGTATAATAATACTGCTTGTATTTTCGCGTGTCCAGCACGGCTTAGTATTTCGTTTTCACGCAAAAATAATTTGATTTTCATGCGTCTTCCTTATAAAATATCGCACAATCCCTGGTCATTTTTCCCCCATTAATCTTTTAAAGTAACACATGAAGGTATTTTTGGTATACTTTAGTTGAATTAATTAGGTGTAAATAGCGTATAAAACTGTACCGTTGTCTATTAAGGAGGCTCGAGGGACAAAATTTCAGCAAAAATATAAACATTTTTTTTTCAAATTTTATGAGGGGGGGGGGGGCAAGGGGGGTCCCAATAACAGCAAAACAGCAAATTGATTTGGCTTATAACAGATAACAAGGAATTAAAATGGACAAAAACAGATAACACTAAATGAAATATTAAAATAAGTCGGGTCCTAAGGCTTGACAAATCCAGTATTTCTTATTACGGGTATAATCCTTTGTAATGAATTCCATTTTCTATGAACATGGTTTTCATAATTATGTATCTAGATATGTATTTGGTATATTCTTGTCCGTCCGTCGTCAACATGTCGGACATTGACTCAAACATTCTTTAACCAATTTACATAAAATTTTGGGAAATTGTTCTATTGACGTGAGCTCCCTATCGGGTTTTTTGTAAATTTTAGATTATAAGTTTCTGAGTAATGGGGTTTGATTCAATAAAAATGGAGTTTTTTTCCAGCTTTCTGATAATATCTCAAAAATCCTTTCACAACTTTGCAAGGAATTTTGGTGAATTGTTTATATCTATTGACATGAGCTCCCTTTCAATTTTTATAAATTTTAGATTTTACGTTTCCGTGTTAAGGATTTTTATTAATTAAAAGGGGGGATTTTCTAGTTTTCGGACATTAACACAAAAACATTTTCAGCAGTTCTCATGAAACTTTGCTGAATTGTTTATATCTATTGTTGTAAGCGCCCTTTCGATTTTTTTTTATTTCCGATTTAATGTTATTCAGTTCAGGGGTTTATTCATTAAAAAGATGGTATTTTCCAGTTTTCGGACAATTACTCAAAAATGTTCTCTGCAGTTCTCATGAAACTTTGATGTATTGTTTATATACATGATATATATTGACTGATTTTTATCTGATATGACATTGAGAAGTTATCGAATATTTCAAAAAGGTGACGGGCGTATCATGCACTCATGGCGTAGCTGTTTATTTGTTATGGAATACTTTTTTTCAGCATTTATTTTTGTACAAATATCGAAACTCACACATGTTTGTAATTTAAATAATGTGTAATAAAATTGAGAATGGAAATGAGGAATATGTCAAAGAGACAAAAATCATATCTAGTAAAAATTCAAGGACAGTTATGGTATCAAAGTAGGTCCAATTGACATAGTTCTTGTGTTTGTTGCTATTAAAAAATGACCTAAAAGAGTTTGAATATATATATTCGCATTCTGACTTTCTTAAATGTCCATTTAATGAGGTGTGTGAATTTTTCTGAATAAGACTATGAGGCAAAGTTGTATATAGGGTAGAAAAATCAAAAGCACCAATTATAAGCATGCAATTTATCAAGTAGGACCAAAAGTAATTATTCCACTATTTTCAAAGTCCTTATTTGAACAAATTTTATCAGGTTTTGATTGTACCAAGTCTACTAGTAAGTAGAATACATAGTTTAATAGGGGAACTATGGCTTGAAGTTGAAATACATCTTTAAACCCAGTACATGGTGGGAACTTTCATTGTACAATGTATTTGGTTCTGCCTTAAAGGGGCAGAGTCTATGTACCATATAACATTAAAGCTTTTACGAAGGATAATCATAAGATATAATGGAATTGTCCTGGACCTCACTTTTGTGATGAGTATATGTTAATGGAATCCTTCTCCTAATACGGGACCAACATATTAGTAGTGGTAGACTCCAATGTCCAATGATCTTCAATTTCTACCGAATTTTAGCTGTCCCAAAATGTTAACATCCCAATTTTCAATAACAGTTAACAGCAAATACATTATCACAATAACAGATAACAAAAAAACTAAAAGCCCAATTACAGCTAACAAAGAATAAGACAGTAACAGCTAACAGCAAATATATTTTCAGAATAACAGATAACATAGAATTAAAATGCCCCATAACAGCATAACAGCTAAACCCCTTGCCCCCCCCCCCCCTCTTTTATGTATTACACTTTAAGTTGTTACTTAAAGATATGGTACAAGAATTAACCCCAAATAATCAATTCGTTTTGGCCCCAGATGACTTTTAGAATTTTTAAATCATTGCAAAAGCTTCAAATTTTCTGCCTTGGGTGCAACTTTTTTTTTTTTTTAATTAAATTAAGGTAATTTTATCTTTTTTTAACTCATCGGTGATCTTTGTTTTAATTGAGAATTTAAGCTGTACTTAGACTAAACAATTTGTAAAACTTGAGTTCTTTTTTTATTTCGATATTGCCTCTATTTCTCCAATTACTTCAACAGAAAAAAGGTACATTAACAAAAAATCATGCGGGAAAACATGCTTCTTTCGAAGGTAGATTGTGAGGTTAAAAGAATGGAGACCCCATGTTTTATTATATTTTTCAACTAAGTACAAAAAAATGTATATGATAAAGTTCATTTATAGAAAAAAAATAGCGAAATCCAATATTTAAAAATAAATAAATTATATCCTCGAGCCCCTTCGGCAAATGAATAAACTTACCATTAATGTAGGGCTATAACCTAATCTTATCATAATCCTGAAATAAGTATGTAGTATGACGTATTATGCTTTCAAATATTTCCGTTTTCGGCTTGCATTACACGGATGTATGTTAGGTTATCATTTATATAAGATTTGAATATAATGTCTGAGTCTTGAATAATTTGGGATGTCGGTTAAAATTTGCTTACATGTATAAATGTTTACAAAAGGATACAAAGATTTCGAGATGAGCACGTAATCTCCGTCGAAGATTTCGTCAGTGGCGGATCCAGAACTTTTCCTAAAGGGGGGCGCTGACTGACCTTAGGGGGCCCGCTCCAGTCATGCTTCAATGATTCCCTATATAATCTAATCTATATAAAAAAAATCTGAATTACAAACTCAACAAAAAAGTGAGCTTAGAGATATTAGGTTCTCAGTAGAACAAAATCCAGTTTCTCAATATTTATGTTTAAGGAAGAAAGAAACCTCCACATTACTAGACTTTAATCTGGCAATATACAATGTATAAAATATCGATGTATTTTTTTCGAATACTTTATTCTTTTTTCTGTAAAAATAAGAAGATGTGGTTCGATTGCCAATGAGAAGATAACTCTCCACAAGAGACCAAATCACACAGAAATTAACAACTATAGATCACAGTACGACCTTCATCAATGAACAAGACTAATACCACATAGTCAGCTATAAAAGGCAACAAAATGACAAGGGCACAATAATTCAAATGAAAAAACTAACCGCCTTATTTTTGTACAAATTAATGATTGTACAACAAATGTGTTGCACAGCAAGACACTACAACCACTGAATTACAGGCTTAAGTGTACATTTCAAAATCTAGTTTCCAATTTTCAAGTTAAGTTCAGATAGTTAATCTATTCAATTCTTGTTATTTAAATATAATTTAATTTTGGATGTAACGCGTCTTCTGATTGGCTGACGTTATTTTGTTATGAGCCCATAGACATAATTTAGTCATGTGACCGTGACGTCATTAACGTTTTTTCATGGTTTTCTACGGTTTAAAATGGAATTTAGAATTAAATTATAGGAGATGACAGTAATATTTTTTCTGTCTATTCGAAATAACATAAAAAATGTGGTGCACACTGTTAAATATAAACGTCATACGTTAACATGGTTAAAGGATTGACTAAACCATTGATCTTCCGCTACGGGTATATTCATGTTTAATTGCTGACCAAATTAGCAGCAAACTGTTTTCCTAAATAATGACTGCTTTGAAATATTCTAGATTGATCATAATAAAGAAATGTAAAAGTATTGACTACTTCGAGATATTCCAGACTAATTATAATAAAACAGTACACAAGAAATTCAGTCTTTTGAAATTGTTCCTTTTCATAATAGTTAGTAGATCTAAGGCCTTTATAATTGACAATGTAGTATGTGGGGTTTTTTTTTTTGTTGATGGCCGAGTGATGACTTATATTAGTAACTGAAAACGTCTCTGTCAAATGTTGGTTTAGTTTTTTGATGAATCTGACCTTGTTTAATATTAACAAGAGTGCACACACTGAAATGTCTCGCCTTCTTTACTAATCATTGATATTATGTTTGATAGTCCTAAATATAAAGCTTTATTACAACTGTCACATAAACTTAACATAAACCAAGAAAACTAAAAATGAAAATGGGGTCAAGGTCAGATAAACCATGCCAGGCAGTCATGTACAGCTAACAATTCTTCTATACAACAAATATAGTTGACCTATTGCTTATAGTTAAAACGTAACACTGAGCAATCAACCGTGAAAATGAGGTCAAGGTAAAAAAACTTGCGCGACTGACATATAGATCATAAAATATTTCCATACACTAAATATAGTTGACCTATTACATATAGTATTAGAAAAAAAGACCAAAACTCAAAAAACATAACTTTGACCACTGAACCATGAAAATAATGTCCAAGGTCTGACTCAGATGACACCTGCTAATTAGACATGTACACCTTACAATCATTCCATACACCAAATATAATAGACCTATTGCATACAGTATAAGAAAAACAGACCAAAACATAAAAACTTAACTATTACCACTTAACCATGAAAAATGAAGTCAATGTCAGATGACACCCCAACTTAACCTTGTTCATTGATCCATGAAATGAGGACGAGGTCAATTGAAAACTGTCTGACAGGCATGAGGACCTTGCAAGGTACACACATACCAAATATAGTTATCATATATTACTTATAATAAGAGAGAATTTAACAATACAAAAGATCTGAACTTTTTTTCAAGTAGTCACTAGTGGAACAATGGAAATGAGGTCAAGGACATTGAACATGTGACTGACGGAAACTTCGTAACATGAGTAAGTAAGTACGTAAGTAAATTTTATTTAGAGTCGGCATATATATACATAGTAACAAGCAAAACATGAGCTCTGGTGAGCTCTTTAACCGACTATCACATAAATTTCACGCAGCATCATGCAAATACTACTAAATGAAAATGAAAAAAAAAACCATGCAATATAATGAAAGAAAATCTATTTGATTTGTGAGCCTCCAGAGTCAAAGTTCATGTGGCAAGCGCCTCTATGTGCATTGAAACGGGGGAATCAGCAAATCACTTGAAGATCATAAAATATAACAGACTAAAAGCATAAAAACAATAAATAAATAAATATAAACACTAGCATTTAATGACAGGTATATTCAATAAATGCATAAAAAGCAGAGCAAAAAGCCATTATAAAAAGAAAGGAAGAAATTTCAGCTTTAAGACAGCACTGGGTGGAAACGACATGAACTGCTGTAGCATTTATGACCCCCACACCAGGAATTTATATAATTCCTAAACTGGTCAAAATGAGTCATCCATATACAAAGTATGAAGCCTCCAGGTCTCCCACCTTCTAAAATATAAAGCTTTTAAGAAGTTAGCTAACGCCGCCCCTGCCGCCAGATCACTATCCCTATGTCAAGCTCTTTGCGACAAAAGTCGCGGGCTCGACAAAAATGAAGATGGGGTTTAATTACAAATAAGACAAGTCTCTCCAAGAGATCAGACGACACCTACATCTATGAAAGACCTCAAAATGACAAATGAAAAACAATGCAAACGAGAAAACTAAACCCACGGAACTTGTACTCGGTAGTTGCCTCACTGACAGGCATGCCAAATCTCCTTATTCTTATATTGTGTTTGTCTTCTCTTTATTTTTATGAAAAAGAAAGAATGAGTTTTAATTTGCCCTATTTGATAGAAAGATAACTTATTTGTCATAACTGTGAAATTATACTTTTTTATGAACAAAACTTGAATTGGTTCACTGACTAAAACTATCCTTAACGCCCAGTGACAAATATTACATACATTTGCAGGATGATATACTCATCATTAGATCTGTTAATGTATCACTGACAACAGATGCAATCAAAAAAATTGTGAATAAGTGTATATATTATGCTTGGATGGAAACTATAATGATAATGTTACAATTCTCATTGTTCTCCCCAGGACCTTTTTGCATCATGGTAGTGTGATGCTATATTTCTGAATGTGATGCTATCTAAATTGATTTTCTTATAGATTGTGTTATGGATGTGATGCTATAATTTTTAGAAAAAAGATGGTATTTCAAATATCCTTTTTTAACAGGATGCTATATGAAATATCTAGGGAAAACACTGATTCTGTCTCCGGTTAGGGTGAAGGTTGGCATCTGTTAAAACGTTTAAACCCACTGCATTTTTATGCACCTGTCCTAAGTGAAGAGCCTGTTTTTTTCAGTAATTGTCATTTGTTTGTGTGGTTTATAAGACTTTTTTTTTGTTTTTTATAATATAAATTAGACTGATGGTTTTCCTGTTTGAATTGTTTTACACTTGTAATTTTTAGGCCATTCATGGCATGCTATTCTCAGTGAGCAAAGACTCTGCGTTGAAGATCGTATTTTGATCTATAATGGTTTACTTTTACAAATTGTGACTTGGAAGGCCATTTAGCAACCAACAGTCAATCAATTTTAAAACCAGCTTTTTTTTTCTGATAATTCTCCTGACGGGTTACTAGTACATTATTTGGTGACTACTTATATTTACTCTTTTTTCTTTTAACAAACAGGTCCTTTTTATATTTATCTCTACAATCTTTAGGGTTTTGGATTTGCATGTATTTTTTAAAACATGTATCTATTGCAGTAAAATTAGGACTGATTAATGTAACTCAATGTCTATTATGACCTTTCATCAAAGTTTAGAAATCGTAAAAGAAACTTACAAAAAGAAAAACCATTCCGAATTCTGTAGTGTCAGCTTGTGCCTTTGTGTTGACTTCATCTACATTTGAAGCCATCAGTTATTTCAACAAAAAATTAAATAATAACCACAATGTGAATTAACATTATAATTTTTGAATGTGTGTAAAGATTATTTCAAGTTTTTGCTAGCAAAAGTAATTTTAACAACTTGATAAATTCAAGCTGTACTACATTTTCATATGTATGTCTTTTAGTCATTCATAACTTTTTGCAAACAAGAATATGTTTCGATAGGATACCACTTTATCTTGGTGCCATATTTTACATTCCTATGTTCAGAAACTACAAAACGTGGAAAGTGCACTAAATTGGAACAAATATTATAAAATCCCCTTGAAAATAAAGTTTGGAGGTGATCTGATCACAAAATAGATAACAACAAGTGAACTGTGACATCTTCGGCATAAATATTAAACAATTGGCGTCATATTACATAATAACCATGTGTATAAACCTTCAAGTAAATGTGACCTCAAACAATCTAATTAAAATTAAATCTCTGCTGTCAATCAGTCGTTGTTTATACTTGTCACTGCATGGGCAAGTGTTGAGCTTACTTTTTTTTTTTTTTTTTTAGATCTGACCACAAACTACAAGAAACCAAAACTTTTACCTACATTCACCAGGTACAAGATGAACATACCAGGGGTTGAAGTCATAAAACTTTGCTCAGTGCTCACAGCACAAAAATCATGCTCGAAACATGAAATCCAGCAATTTGATTGGTTGATTCTTGAGTCTGAGTACAAAAATCGTACTTGAAAGTTTCATGACCGCAAGGCCAGTACATGGACATGCTATCTATCATAGGCAATGCATACAAATAACTCTTCAGGGATCCTAAGACACACATTTTCCTTCTTGAACTGGTACCAATATTAACACTACAAAAGGTATTTCTTTAATATATTTATTTATCACAGTGTGAAAAACATAAAAATTTGCATTATTAATCAACAAATATTCATTAACAATTCTTCCACAAAACACAGGCTTACCATTATAAAAATGTTATGAATAATTTAGTGTGGCTATTTAAACCAGAAAATTTTATAGCTTAAATTGTCCAAAAAATTGAGAGAACTGTTGAGGACTCGTGATTTTTTTTATTGAAAATGTTATTGAAAAATCTACTTTATTATCTTGAGGTATTGTTACAAAATGAAATCATGCGTTGATAAGCAGCTGAGTAGCTCGTGAAGTTTAATGCTTCATTTAGCCATTTTGAATAATGAATTGTCACTCTAACATAGGCCTGTAAATAGGCAAAAAAATAAGATAGTGGAGATGTTTCCCCATCAGTAATTATTTCAGTTTATATATTATAACAATAAATAATTATCTTTTTAAAATGCTGTGGATTCTGTAATATTCATTGTGTACCATTTTTTGTGGATTTCCTGGATACAGAAGAACCACGAATTTAAATGCTCAACGAATCACAAATTTTCTTAAGAAATGTATGCAAACTTTGCCAAAATCACGAAATCAAATATCTACTAATATGCAAGTTTTCCTCAATTTACGAAAATTGGTACCCACGAAAATAAAATTAATCCACAGACGAGTTATGCACATAAAGACTCATTTCTCAAAATCAGCAAATCCTTACAAAACATATATTACAAAATCAAAAATTCTTGTACCTATTTTCTCATGCACTGAACAAAATATTTCAAGTCCTATAAAATGTAATTACACATATAAAAATTTCAAAGCAGCACACCACACAATACAAGTATCTATATAATTAATTCAAATAACAATCTGGTCCTATTTCTGCTCACATCTATTTATTAACTCAGAGTTTTTCTGCATTAAAGAAGAACTCTCTCTGCTTGGCTCACTGCCAGAATGAAACTACATGTATCATTCAAAACATCCATAACTTCATAACTAACTTTCACAGGAATTATAATTGAAAAAAAGATCAGTCGGACTGTCCTAGTCTATACCTACATTTTTAAATAAGATATATTTTTATTCAAATTAAATTTTATAATTCTTTTTTTAAAATTATGAAATATCCATTATCTGACAGAGTTATACTATAAATATATTTTAGTGTTTTCCCTAGTAAATTATAATATATGAAGTATAAAATCTGACACTTGCTGAACATCCAGTGGTCAACAGTTCATACATTTTCAGGAGCAACTTTTTGTTTATAATATATGTTATAATGATTAATACCAGTCTTTTGTCATATATGTATATTATTGCCATAGCATGTTCTATATGCTTTTGCAAATAAAATATTCATTCATTCATTCATTCAATAAGTTATACCTCTGCTTTATGGTAATAATTATACAAATAATTTGTTTGTATATGCATGATGTTTTCTGTGTAAAAGACAGCTAAAACCTGGTTTTAACGGATTTACATGAACAATTATGGATTTCCCTTGAAGTTTTTTTTAAATGAAATGAAAATTAATGTTGAATTAGAAATACAAAAATCTGTGTAACTTTATATTGTATTTTATTTATAATTACACCTTATGTAAGAATCCTGGATTTTGATTGGTTGATAGCCAGTGTATTTTTCACCAGTTTACTGTTATCAAATGAATATCGTTCATTTTTAAACGCCGCTGGGGTATATGCAAAAAGGATATGCCCTTTTTACCCTCTCTGCCGTGGTATTTGCCAAAAAATACTCTATCCGACTGGATGCTTGTAACATCACAATCATCAATGTGTTTTTGAACATTAACATTCAGTGTGATTGAACAGATATAGCATGTTCTTGAGGGGTATTTGTGAAAAATACCCCTCCTTAACATGATATATCTGTTCAGAACACAACTATCTGAAGCTAAAGCAAAAATTAAAAGCATTCAGAATAAAAACAATGAATCTGATTAAATACAAATCCTGTGCCCATGCTTCACCAGCAAGAACCTGACAACGCTCTGTTCTACTCTCTATTCTAAAGATCTTTTGTAATCCCTCTGATTTTATTTTAATGATACTGTCTCAAAAAGTTTATAGGCAGATTTATCATTGGCTGATGTAATAACTACCAAATCAGACAGTAGAAAAGAGTGTTGTCAGATACTTGTAACAAAGAGTGGACGCAGGAACTATATTTTAATCAAATTGGTCTGAAAACTAAAGACAATTAAGGAGATCTAAAGAAAATGATATAAGTACATGATGTCAAGTCATATCTGTTTTTTTTTTCCATTATAATAATGTTTAATTTTTCCAGAAATGTTACTTCTTATTTAAGTTATTTGGTAGGTAGAAAATTAAAATGTGATGGTTTAGTCATAGACCCCTAAAATATTTTATTTTTTCTCAGGAGTATGAAGAGATTTAACTTCAAAATCCTTAATGTGCAGGTTTCAGAAGGTTGAACCTTGAAAAATATATGAAAAAATAATTACTTTGCAATTGTCATCTGTACTATTTTTGAATATTTGCTTTCAGATGTATTGTTATTATCCATAACCATACAGATATGATATTAACTGTTGAAATTCAATACTTTACATACTAAAATAGCATTTAGGCCTTAACTCCTTAAACATCTTAATGGTAAGGGACAAAATTATTCTGAAAATGTTATGATTCTAAATGAGCATAATACCAAAAGTAATAGTTAGCTTTATCAAAAAGAAGACAAGAAACAAAAATAATGATCATTTTGCACAAAAAACAAGACTCATTATCAGTAAATATTGAGGTAAAAATCACTACATCCACCAAAAAAATGCTTCAAATAAACTACTGTACTACAGAAAGACAATTATACATACAAGTTTTGACTTTGGGAGCTTAAATACTGATGAATGCATCAAAACAAACTAAGGTTATTTAGAACACAATTTCTATAGATATTCATAAAAATAGATGACTGCATTTAAGTATCAATGTTGAACTGATTTTAAGTATTAAAAATTACACAATAAGGGTAACTTGATAATTACAACAACTAGAAAATGCAATAAAATGATGAGTCAACAATATTTATGTTGTTACATTTTTTTTCCTAAAACTGGTTTAAATTCTATTTATAGATCTACAAAAATATAATTGAGAAAGGAAATTGGGAATGTGACAAAGTGAGAACAACCTGTCCAAAGAGCAGAAAACAGGTGAAGGCCACCATTGGGTCTTCAACACAGCAACAGTTGGTTAAAACAAATATCAGGTGTTGAGACAAAAAAATGTGTTTGAACAGCTCTGGAAAAGGTTCAAATTACAAAAAGTAAATATTTGTTTAACATGTAGAAGTCTGGGTGTAATAAGTTTTAGTACCTAGGTTTACACCTACCCACAAATTGTCTACTATCTAGCAATATAACAATGCAGACTTACAGTCAAAAATAAATTTTAAAGTCAATGATCATATTAGTTTGTGAGAAAAAATACTTGTGCAAATTAAGTTAAGGAGGTACATAACACTACAGGGAGATAACTCTGAAAAATCTGCTGAACGTTTTAACCACATTCTATTGTTAATTTGAGGAAATATAAAAGCTTCTCAATTATCAAAATTTGTGTTTGTTACTCTGCTATATATCCAAAGAATTTTTTCTGATAAAGTGTGTGGTTGAAGTTTTTTGAAATTTTTCATTTTGTCAAAGAGTCAAAGTAAATATTTTTTTCAAAATTTTATGAAAATTAAACAAGCATGGGACCACCTCGATTTCATTGCTTTTACTATTGTTTTATAACTGTGATTGTCAAATAACTAAACTTTCATACACTCTGCCGCCTAACCAAAAAGATGCCCATCCTTACTTTTTGATTATGAAAACAGAGAAAAAAAAAATAATTGTGCATTGTTTATAAAGTGAGGTATATCAAGTGCATTATCTAAACTACTGTCGATCATTAATGTGCAATGGCTACTACTTTAATAAATAATTTAAGGGTTTCATTTAAAAATCAAGGGATATAACTCTTTAAGAGTCAACAGAAAATTATACATGTAATAACATTGTCAAATTAAATCATCAAATTTCATGAAAAATAAGAAAAAATATACTAAGGGAAGACAAATCAGAAAAAGTAAGCTCTGTTTACATGTGTTTACAATAATGCCTTTTTTATTTATATTTTTGACAGTTCAAACAAAAAAATATTTGTGTTTAGGATTTCTCTACACACTCTAGAGCTCTGCCCTGATGATTTTATAAGAATATTCATACCTTAACAAAACTGAAGGTTTTTTTTTACTTCATATAAATTGTTCAACAATATATGAAAGACTATAGTTATCAAACCATATTTATCATTCTTGTTTGTTCATTAGTATATAGATTACAAATAGTACTTATGCTAAAATGATATGTATATTTTTCTGGTTCTTAACATTATTAATAATTCCCTTTTCTTCCCAAAATAAATCTCGACATAAGGTCGTATAATTCTTTGTGGAGAAACCCTCGATACACTATATTTTGCTTTTAAATCTAACTCAAGACCAAGAATATGTCAATTTAAATCCATCATTAGGGCAAACAAATAATCAAAAAAATATTAAGAGATGGTTCACTGTTTACACTGTCAATTCTGTTCTGGTTAAGTCAAGTGGAAAGGAACCATTTCAGCAGTCATATATTATCTAAAATATTTATCAAATTATTCTTCATCTATGTGGAAAATTGTTTGTGCTCGTAGCCATTGCAATGTAATATCAAATGTTGTAAAGCTAACTCCCACAGCTATAGGTCCTTTGATCCAGTTCATACTAAGTCCTTTATATAATCCCCTTATAATTCCCTCTTCTCTGTAGGTACTGGTGGCTGTTACCCAAATACCAGTGTAGTCGTTGACATGACCCGTACAACCTAAAACAGTAAAGTGTAGCAATTAACCATCAGAGTTAAAAATGTTAAAGTTTAATCAATAATTTAGTCTTATAAACATGATTTTTTATTAGTTGTTATTGACAGTTTTCTAGCCGTCAGTAATTGTGAGTACTTTTAGCTCTGTTTCTTTTGTCTTTGGGATGTACAAGTACTTAGCCACGTCCACTCTGTGTTTTTATTAGATGTATTTCTATTTGTATCAATCTGATGAGTCAAGCCATTTTCAACTGATTTGTATTGTTTGTTCTTATGTTGTACTTTTAATTACACCACTGCCCCCTGGTTAGAGGGAGGGTTGGGATCCTGCTAACATGTTTAATCACACAAAACTCTGTATGTGCCTGTAATTCGGTGGTCGTTGTTTGTTGCTGTGTTACATATGTTTTTGTTTGTTATTTTGTAAATACAATTGGCCATTAAACTTGTTCTTGTTTAAATAGCTTCACATTTGTCGATTTACAAATCAATAAAATCTATCAAAATAGTTCTGAGTCTCTTAAATTAACATGAGCTCCGCCCCTTTCCTCTATATTAAATTTTAATGGCCCTGGACCTAGCAGACATACATTGAAATCTGATTCAAGACAAACCCAATATTTGCTGGCAAAGATATCACCACTCTTTCAAATAACTTTAACTTTGCAAGTCAAGAAATTGACAATTATAGTGAATGTCTACTTGGATTAACATTTTCTCTGACAGAGGAACAGATGCATAGACCTGAAAACATAATGCCTCTAGATGGGGCATAAAAACCAAATTCAAGAAATAAAAATTTCTATTACTATACACTAACTACAGGATATTTAAATTGATAAATAATCATTTGTAAAGATCTAAAAAGGTGTATTACATACCAGCTGTTTGCATCCGTCGTCTAACAATATCTAATGGATAAGATAGAGATTGTGAAGCAAACCCAGCTACAGCACCCATACACCATCTCTCAAAAGGCTTGGGCTCTTCTCCTTTAGCATATTCTAATAAAAAATATGTCATATAATACATTCAAATTCAGTCATATTCATCAAATTTGACTTTTCAAAGATTAAGCTATTTTCTCAAAAAATAAAAATGTTATAATATTTATTGAAGAAATGAATGCTTCTTTTTGTAATTTTATAGGGGTGTAAAAGTATTGATCAAAGCACATTTTGTTTGAAGTGTGGAAGCATTGTTATGTTTATAAGGCCATGAAATAAAAGTTTTATCAAATTTTTCCTCTATGTTTCTGTCCACTTTTTTTTGGAAGCACATATCATCGTGAATGATTCATTTCATTTTGATATGAGGGTTAAATGATGTTGATTGTTGCTAGCCAATTAAACTAGCAGATTCTCATGAATCATACATGTAATGTAATAATTTGTTTTATTATGCTTCAAACTTTTTTTCCATTTCTGAATAAAACAGATCTTTTTATTATAACATTGAATAATAAAATTACCTGCATGGCTTTTCTTCAGTGTTTCATATGTGAAGAAACTAGTCCCTGAGTACATAGTTGATCCTAGAACTGTAGGCAGATAGCCTCGCCATAATGTCCGAAATCCTTCCTGACGATATGTCTTCATTATCACTTGAAATAAATTAGAATACCTACAAATATAAAACCTTTAGTAAGTATATATGTTAATTCATCTATTAATTCATGTAATACTAAATAAGATGAACAGGACTTAGACTTTGTAATTGAAAAAATAAAGTTGATTGACAATGACTTTGTACTAATACAAATATAAATCTCTGTTAGCTTTACTTACAGATTTTTTTCTGTGACAGCCATCCTTGCCCTGACTAGATCCAGAGGATATGTTAAAGATGTGGATGTTATACCAGCTAATGATCCAGCTAAAAACCTCAAATGTGGGGGTAAATGCCTGTAATACATAAACAAATTAAGATTTTAAAATCCAACTTCAATCTTTAGAGCTAAATTAGGATTCAAAATTGATGTTTTTTTTTCTATTTTAGTCCTTCATTATACATACACATATTTTATGACATTACAGTTGTAAACCAAATAGGGTGAGTCTGTTGGCCATTTTCATATAATATTGGATTTCTAATTTGTATATTCTGTAGACTCTCAAACATTTAACTTGTATCCTGATTAAATCCTTTTCCCTCTGGACCTGTGATGAGTGATTAAGTGATTGTTTTAAGAATACATAATATATCAAACACTATGAAATGTATGTGCAAACTTTCATCAAGAGGAATTTTTAATATTAAGAATATAATAATCTACTAAGATTTTGCATTTGAAAGATGGCATAAACTAGATTTTTCTACAAAAATTACAAAGAAAGCACATAAAAGTACAATATATATATATATATATATATATATATATACAACTCGTCTTAACATCAACCCAACAATGTTAGATCTGTAAATTTGCTTTCGCAAATTTTTGGTTCTTCCCTCGCCGGGATTCGAACCCATGCTACTGTGATATCGTGACACCAAATCGCCTGCACTGCAGCCGTCCCGCTAGACCACACGACCACCTGGGCTCTGATATATATATATATATATATATATACTCAAATGAGAGGTGTCATTCATATATAGACTCACATGGTAGTTAATACTTTTGTCTGCACCTGCATACACATGATCTTCATTTGTGGAAAATTGACAAATATAAAAAAGAAGATGTGGTATGATTGCCAATGAGACAACAAAAGACCAAAATGACACAGACATTAACAACTATAGGTCACCGTACATCCTTCAACAATGAGCAAAGTCCATACTGCATAGTCAAACTCATTTGTTTGTTTACATACCATAGTTTTACTGGATGTTCATATACATTGTATGTCATATGATTATCATATTAATATAATCAAAGAGCAGATTGCTCTGAAGGATACGATTGCCATAGTTTTCATTGATACATGTATTAGTATTATTTTCAAAAATAATTCAAATGCATCAGTCAGGGGCGCTACTTAAACAAGTAACTTTTTTAGTCATGTTAGTTACTTATAATATAGGTAATTTTTGTTTTTAAAAAATATAAAATTACTCAATAGAGTTATTTTTAATTTCAATAGAAGCAGGGACTAAATGTAGTTTTCATGAATTTTTACATCATGTTCTTTCATAAATTTAAGAATTTGTAAGATTTGAGAGGAGAATAGAAATAAAGGATTACTTTAAAAATAATGATAAAAATGTTACTTGAATAAGTTATTTTGTACATCTTTGAAAGAATTAGTAATAATGCTTATTTAAGGAACATATGTAATTGTTTTGGGTTACAAATTATAAATAACTTCAAGTCTTAATTAATTCATAAGTTTCTATCTATTTATATCTGTCTACCTTCAAGATTTTGAAGGAAAACGATATTTTAATAGTCCCAAGTGACCAACCTTTAACCATGAAGCATCGATATCAAATATAAGTGCGTCAGAAAAGCAATTAGTGTTTCAGAAGGATTAGATCTTATATTTCATGGGAAAAATAACCAGATGACTGTAAAAATTTGTTAAAACTAGTAAAGTTTGTATAATTGGTCACCTATAAAAATAATATTTAGAAAAGTTACTAATATAAGTAATCTTTAAAATAGCCTCGTTTTCAACATTAGTTATATATAGGTAATTTTAAAAGTTACTTGTTTAAGTAATGCCCCTGACTGTGCATGTGTTAAATGCTCGGTAAAATGTAATTTACATAATCTGAATAGTTATTCATCTTTAAAAATAGCCAATCCTCAATACAAGTGTATGAACAATGTACTTATTGTGTTTTATTTTTGTACTATCAATTCCAAAGTTTACTTTCCACAGCAGTCACTGAGAGTGAGAGAAGGTATTTCACTTTGTACCTTATCACCTATTTCACTACTTGAATTCTAGGAGGAACTCCATTTCTAACTCTTTAAATATTTAATTTCCTTTGGGTCAATGGGCATGACTCCTTTCCTTACACATTTCTCTATTTAAATTGCAATTGCATTTAATATAATATGACTTCTATCGACAGAACGAGTTAATTTTTCTAAAAGCATCGTCGTATTTTGATTCAGAATTGACAAAAGTATAAGGGAGACAACTGTAAGCGATAATATGGAAGACTCCATTTCGTCTGAAGGGGTGTTCTAGTTACACCTTTATGTTATGGACTACATTTCTTTTAATTTAAATGATGCATATGATTTCAAATTATGCAACAACAGTAATCCGCAATAGCAGACAGACATAGACAGGATCTCGTGAGTTTCAAATTAATCAATGGAGTGGGGAATCCAGAGCAACCATTCAATCTGAAACCCTTTGAAGTCAAAAAAACCCTAGACTTGTGATTTGTAGCAAGGACATATATTAAATGTTAATTAAATGACCTCCATTTCTTTATGGAAGTACAATATCAAATATCAGTTTCATAACGGTGACATATAAGAAAACTCCACTTCAGTTCTTACATGACAGAAAAAGATAATCATATAATTGATTTATCGATCGGAATTCAGAGAACTCTCGCATGTTATCAAAACTGGGAAATTCCCTGTGACGTGTTTCTAAATTTATAAAAACAATATAAATACTGCTTAATTCTGATTTTCCGTGTTTATATTTAAAAAAACACGCATATAAGTAAAGGGAAATATTGAAACATGAAGATTATGAGAAGAACATTATAAGACAGTTGTTTAAATTCAATCTTTTTGTTTGTTTTTACCATTTGAAACAAGACAATCTTAAGAATCTGAGATGTTCCTTAATGTTTAGAATAAAACAGTTGACGTGAGGGCATGGACCTGAGTCAATGGTAAAAGTCTACAGATTGCTTGAAAGCAATCGTATCCAAAAAAACTATATAAATGCTTAATGAAACAAGAAACTCATGAAACTTACTTTTTCCGTCTATTTCTATTTAGCATTCGTTTATACTGTTCATGGGCTGTGTATTGTATTGCAGCATACGGAACAATTCTCAACATTGTGGCAGAATTACCTCTCCATAGAAATATAAAACCTTCATGTTTTACTGTATGGAAAATAAACTTAAATGCTGATTTAAAAGAAAATCGTCTGTTTGATACTGAAAGTAAAAAAAAAGAGTTCATACATTTGTCATACAAAAGTTTTAAAAAGTTATTCAACATAATAACATGAATAAGCTAGCATAATTCACTGTTAAATGAATGTTCCAAGTACTGAAACAAAATTTATTAAAAAGGTGGAATGGCCAGATAGACTGCAAATAAAACTCTAAACAAGAGACATTTCCCATAACAATATTATTTTAGGAAGCTTTTCATATGTTATGATTCAATGAAAATTGTAAACAGAGCCTCTCTAGTGGAGCAGAAACTGTCAGCCATTAAAGAGCACCTTATACCGTACTAATCTTTTGAGGTTTACACATGTATGTATTACTCATTCTGAAGTTGTTTGTGTATTGTGTTTTTGGTCAGTCACCCTTATTTTTTTTTATGATTTGACCGGTGTAGTATTGTTGTTGCACCACTTTTATGTAGACAAGGTGAACTATATATCAAAATTTTTCAAACTTCAAATTGTAACCTTTTCAATTGCGAGTTGAGGCGAGAGGCATACCAATTTGGGGTTCACCCCACAGTTTACATATTTATATACCACAAAAAAATCTCTGTGTTTAACTGTTCAACTTGATCATTGAACTTACTAGATTTTGCATCTGCAATAGTCTGGCATTCTCTGCGGGATCTACTTATGACAGTCTTAAATAATGCTCTAGAATTTAATTTGATCAACTTACCCTGGAAATTTATTTTTGTTCTGTCTAACGGTGCTATTACAGTTTTGGCTACCGCACCTGCGACTGCTCCTGCCACCAAAGATGTGATGATCTTGTTATGGTTAGGGACCTATAATGTTATGAGCATATATTAATGTTATAAGTTTATCCTTTTACTCAGTCTTCCCTCATCACATCAAACTTTTGATGTGTGAAACTACTGTTAACTAAGATAAGCATTAATTGTATGCAGCATTAATTTTGCTGACATTGCAATAACTAATCTCCTATTTTACACAAAATTTGCATAATATAAACACACACACACATTTCTGAAAGTAGTTTTCAGTTTGCCCTCTGAAGATCAACCTGAATATTTATTTGTGTACTATTGACTATATTTGTACTGTTGTTTGTCTGCTGGCCTTTTTCTTTTTTAGTCCTTTGTGTTGTCGGTTTATTTTCCAATTATTGGTTTGAATGTTTTTTTGGTACATGTACATGTTATGTTTCACACCTCTTGTACTGTCATATCACTATCAGGTAATTTTAAGTTGTAGTAATAGGAGCACTCAATCTTTTCCTGTTTGCCTCGAGCACTATCACTTACCTTAGAATTAAGTTTATGCTCCTCAACATGGAAATGTTCATCTCCATTTTTACCTGTCTTTGTCAGAGGAGAAGGGAGTGATATATCAGTAGTGTTCAGCACATCTACAGCAGATGTTTCTTTCAAATTTACACCCATTCAACTACATCTGTTTAACATACACAATCAAATTGTAAATAAATAACATTTACAACCATTCAGATACATCTGTAAAATACAAAATAAATAATATTTATACCCATTCAGCTACATCTGGAAAATAGAAAACTAAATCTCACAATTTATTTGACAATTAACAAGTATCTTTCTGACATGTTTTAATTTTGTGTGTGAAAGAGTCATGGATTGTTATTGACACATCAATATCTGCCAGCATTAATTATAAAACTATAAATACGAGGACTCTACATGTTCAAGTCTTCATTTGGAACTGACATGTTCAGATTATTTTAATTGAGTTTAATTGTTGAAAGGATAAATGATTGGGTTTTCAGTGTCAGTGTCAGCCTACAAAATGGGATTTATGAAATAAAAATAACTACATGTACCAAATAAATGGATGAAATCTATCCTAAACCAAACCCGAACATTAAAGGGGATCGGACAGTATGCCATTTCTTGAAATAAAAAAAAACAATAAAAATAAAGTAACTTTAAATAGTTTTTTGTTTAAAAAATTGGTATATCGAAGATAGAAGCATTAACTAGTCCAAATACACATGAGAAGAGTTTTGTTATCAATAGACACAAGGATTCCTTTTTGCAGGTTATATATAAGGATAATCCTGATCACATACAAACCGAGCATTCCTTTTTTGTTACATATTTGTGTGTCAAATTCATATTGAAGGGATATTGTGTTGTAGTTGTACTTTCAATTTTAGGGGGCAAAAGGCTACATAAATATTTAGCATAAACATGATAATTAAACATTCAGTAACTTCAGGGGAATTTTTATTTTTGAATTTCATAAACATGATAAAACAATTGAAATATTAATCATATCTATATTTTCTTGAATAGTGACATGTAGGTCATTTGTAGGTCACAAATTTTATTGTTAGATTTAGTTTCAAATTGTGGTAAGTTGATATTTTCTTTTATCTAATGCAATTTACAATTGGACATGTTACAGATTAAATTAAAATACTTGTTCAATAAAATAGCTCACATTGTTCTTCATATATGCAATTTTGTCTTTTTTTCTGTATTAATGTATTTTGGAGTGGGGGATATTATATGATTCATTGTTTGATTTGATTAACATTTTCATTATTTTTCATCACAGCAGATATCTATAATCTTTGATAATGTACATGTACAATCTAGTTTGCAAGTTCAAAAATTAGGACATTGCTCATGCTGCATGTATCTCTGCAATTCTAAAGCATTTCTGCTGGAATTTTATGTTTCTTCATTGAATTGTAAATTGTCCTTGTCCATACAATAGACACATACACATGGTATTATATATCACCCAGATGTCATAATTCATTTTATTATCATCATGATAATTATTGTTTTACTAATAATTTATAAAAACTTATTAGGTTAATTTTTGTTCAGGTTGGTTTTTGATTTTATTAAGAAGTAAATGAAGGACCCTCTTTGAATATCTCTGACAATATAACTGCTAATATGTATAAATGTTAAAGGGTTATTTTAGCACATATTAAAAAAAAATATTTCACATTTTTCATGCTTGAACTTGACGCTTATTAATCTTGTTAATCACTGTTTTAATTTAAAAAAAAAAGAAATGTGTAAGCTATTCTTTACATTGTTTGGTCAAAGTAAATAAGGTGCCATGCTATTCCGTATGTATGCATGTACAAACCCCCCTTTATGACCCTCATTAGGGAAAACTGTTGCATGTACATAGACCAACATTTTACAAGCACATGTGGGTCAAAGTCCATTTGCTTCATATAAGTCTCTGCAACATCGATTACATCCTGAATCAAGCATTCAACAAATTGATTTTATTATGCGAATTAAGATTATGCCTTATAAATAAAGAGGGGTCATCTGAAGTCTTCATGAATGTCAACATCATCAACAACATCCGTAAAGCAATGTTTACCTCTTTTTATGGAAGACGTTTTCATTATAAAACTAAATAAACGTATATTGTTTACCTATATAGGTCTGTGTTTACATCAAAAGCAATATATTTGGGATATTTAATGCTTATGCAACTAGCAGATCCTTTTACATTTTGATTGTTGCTATTCTCGGTAATTTGTAGCAGACAGTTACAATTACCTCCCTTTGAAAGAAAACAAAAACGAGATGCAAATTAATTTTTTTACGATATAGTATTTATTTCAAATGTTAGATTTCAGTAGAAGTTGATTTAAAAATAATAAAAGTATTTGGTAATGAAAATATTAAATATGTCTTCAAAACACAAATTTTATGTTTTGAGATTATCTTGTATGAGGGGAGCTAACTCTACTCGTGTAAACAAAAGTTAAAAAGAAAATGGTATGTATCAATTAAAACTGATTCATCTTGTTAAACAATTAATCTAATGATTATTAAAGTAGCTATTAATTATTTGTTTCTTTTTCTTTCAGGCTAGATACTTCAGTCAGAGTGATATAGACAGTAAGTGTAATTATTTAGCCTAATCATAACATGATTTGTCAAAAATTATAAGAAACCTGATTTATGACCACACCCACTTAGATGGAAACAAGACGTTTTGGCCATAGAGCCGGTTCGGCATTGTTCTTTTGGACATGTATCACTTCGGTCATATAATAAAGGTCGTTTCGGCCTATCTAGATAATAGTGCTACAGGAACAATAGTTAAAAAATACGAAAATTTAAATCTGTAACGTTATTTATACTTTATACATTTTTTTATATGATTTATTATACATGTAATAAGTAATGTTTGTACATTTTTGTTCTTTTCAGAGTTCAAGGAATGCTTCTTTTATCATGCACGAAAGAGTATCAAAAATGAAGAAAATCTGTCAATTATAATGAGATCTCTGGGGTATAGTCCAACCAAAGAAGAAGTATCAAAGTATTTTACAAATTATGGACCAGGTAATTAAATATGATAAAATATGGCCCACTCAGGCAAGGTAACTGGCTATAAATAATATGACCCAGATTACCTGATTACTGTTTTATAAAAAAATATAGGCCCATGGCAATTATATAACTACAGACATATATTTGGCCCAGTAAACAACATGTACTTACATCATGTACATGTACAAAATAAAATTGTCCAGGTTACTCCATACAAGTGAATGAGGCAAAGGAATTACATATAAATGGATATGGAACATATTACTACATGCAGAAAAAAACACATATATATTTATACTACATATTGAAAAAAACATATAACTAAATACAGAAAATACAACTACATATACAGAAATACATTACTAGTACATACAAGGCATGCAGAAGTATATACTACTAAAGAAAGACTCAGACCTACATGTATTTCATTGAGCAGCATCTCCTCTGAAACCATACAAAGTCAGAAATATTAGGACTTGTACTTCCTAAATTTGTCTTTGAACATGTTGAAACAAATTCATTTACACAGAAAACACCAATTCTTAAAGAAAAGTAATCTAATGTAATCCATTACATATGAAATAAGGTGTAATTGTAATGTAATTGATTACATTTTATTAGCACAGTAATTGTAATTTAATCGATTATATGGGGACGAAGTCCCCTATATATATTACAGTAGAAAATTCAATAAAAAAACAAAAAAAAAAATCGGGAAAATTTCCCGAATTTTTCATTGTACTAATGAACTCAAAATCGTTCAATTTTTTTTGTCGCGTTTTTTAATTTCCGGATCTGCGCAGAAAACATAACTCTACTTCCTTCTTCCTGTCTTGTTGTCGTGAGACTTTGATTAGTCTAGTAAAATATAGGAACTCAATACCAATATTTTATTTTTAATCATTCTTTGTCTTTGGTATTAATAAACGTTACCTAATGCATTATGTTTCTTTGTTTACATTGAACATGACGTCATAACTTAAATAACGTTTTTTCCAAAATTTAAACATTTATTTCTTAATTAACAGATATAGAATTTGCATCTTTCCTGGAATGTATGCATGACCACAAAGGAGTAGAAAATCCAGAAAAAGAACTGATAAATGCCTTTAAAGCTCATGATACACAGAGTAAAGGCTATGTTAATGCATCAGAAGTTAGACATATCTTAATGAATCTAGGAGAAAAATTAACTAACCGAGAAGGTATGAATGTATTGATATATGATTATATTACTGAGCTGTGGATTTGGTATTTAGTCAGGAAATTTATCTGATTGAGTTATGTTGTGTAATATTGTTTAGATCCGCCAGGCTGTTTGACAATAATTTGTATTTAAGTATATACCAACTAAGTATTAAAATATTTGGTTTAATACATAGTCATATTATGCAGCTTCAGTTTTAAGAAATATAAGTAAATTGAGACTGGAAATGGGGAATGTGTCAAAGAGACAAAATCTGACCATAGAACAGACAACATCAGAAGGTCACCAACAGGTCTTCAATGCAGCGAGAAATTCCCACACCGGGTGGCGTCCTTCAGCTGGCCCCTAAACAAATATGTATACTAGTTCAGTAATAATGAATTTTCATGCCATACAAAACTCGAAATTGTACACAAGAAACTAAAATTAAAAATAATACAAGACTAACAAAGGCCAGAGGCTCCTGACTTGGGACAGGCGCAAAAAAATGGCGCGGTTAAACATGTTTATGAGATCTCAACCCTCCCCCTATACCTCTAGCCAATGTGGAAAAGTAAACGCATTTTATACGCACATTAAAATTCAGTTCAAAAGAAGTCTGAGTCTGATGTCAGACGATGTAACCAAAGAAAATAAACAAAATAACAATAATCATGATAATAAATAAATAACAACAGACTACTAGCAGTTAACTGAATTGCCAGCTACAGACTTCAATTAAACAGATTGAAAGATTATGTCTTCATCATGTATGAATATCAGGCACAATCCCTCCGGTTAGGGGTTTAGTATCTGACCATCATAACATATATGAGAAGAACATAACTGTGTCATGCCAACAACTGGTTTTTAAATAAATGTGTTTAGTTCCGATGCAAAGACCCTATAAGTGAACCAATATAATATATATAATGTATAGTTGTAACTCTATCTCAGATCTGCAGGGAAGTCCTTTCATGTGTAAAGAAACTTTGAAATTTTAAAACACCCTCTGAGCATGGATTTTTTATTACAAAATTCACGTGGCTCTTATAGTATTCAAAGTCTAATTTAACATTTGTCAAGGAAGTTCATTATTTTATGATTTTCAGACCTGTGTGGTACAATCAGTACTTGTAGTCATTCAGTATTTGCTGAAACTTTCAATTTTGATAATCCCTCTGAGCATGATTTTGAATCAATGGTTAGTAACAAATGGATTTATACAGTTTATACTTTGAACAACATTGTGGCATAAGAATGACCTTGCCCATATATTGACTTACTGCTTTTATAATATTGCAGAGCTCTGCATAAGATGATAAGATGATAAGGTTAACATATCATCACACACAAATGTTTTCAGGATTTTTACATTTTTTGTCCCTATATATATATTATGTACATATTCCTATAAAAAATATTTTAAATGTTTTCTGAATTTTGATTTTGAATCCTCTGTACATTTCATGATCAACCATACCATCTTTTCTGGAGCAATTATGTAATTTTATAATTATATGGTGTGTTTTATTTTTACAGTTGAAGCAATGTTGCGAGATGCAGGAACACAGCCAGGTGGACAGATTAGATACAACGAATTTGTGAAGACATTGTTGACTCCTGTACCAGATTATTAAAACATAGAACTTATATATGAGAGTCTCAAGTATGGCCACATCACAAAGGCATCTTTTTTGTTTAGATTGACATACACCGTAAATCATGCAAAATAATTTACTACCTTATTTTTTTTTAATTTAAAAACATCCTTTTGTTCTTTTTTCCCCGGATAAAAAATGAAATTATATTTTAATCTTGAAAATATAAATAAAAATGATGTGGCCATACTTTCCCCAAAATTACTACAAAATTTGTAAAATGCAAGCATTATTAGTACACAACAATATTTATGAAGCATACCGTCACATAATAAAAAATGTTCATTTATACACAGTTAAAAAAAAACTATGTTTCTACATGTCTATAATTGATTTTTTATACATTATATTTCATTTTATTGTATAGATTTTAAAGTAACATATCACTATCAGACATTCCATGTATAACTAATGTCATGAATAAGTTGTCTTTCATATAATAAGGTTGTAAAAAAACATGTATTACTGCTTTGCTGTACCTAAATTTGTTTCACTAGACTATACTTGACTACAACTAAGGAATTGTTTGTACAAAAAGGTTATCTGTTAGCTTTTTCTTGAAAGTATCTGTTTATAAGATTTAATCTAATTCTTTATTTGAAATGGATTGCCAATGGGAATTCTTTATTTTCGAAATTTGAATTGATATTTTTTTATTTATAACACTTCAGGCTATCCTTCTTAAATAACCACCACCCATCACATTTTAATAGATTTGCCTTTGGACACCCTCCCTCCGTTGTAAATTCTTTTCATAATAATAATAATTTCAAAATCAACAGGATAATTTTGATACTCATGTTTTAGAAATGAAAAACAAACCTCATATCATGGGTCAAATTCCCAATGTTAATGGTGTTTTTAACCAATCACAATGTTTTGTTGGGCTGTCTTAAATATGTTACCCAGAATGTTAAAGGTTCTGAAACAGAAAAGTACAAAAAGTGTTAAACCACACTAATTTGTGTAAAATTAATTGAATAATATGTACTTGTCTGTTGTGCTTATTGTTATATTTTATTGATATATTTCTACAAAGAATAAAAAGTTGATATTTGTATTATTTCTTTTTGTCACCCACACATCATGTAGTAGGGGAGTTTAAATACTGGATTTTATTTTGTCTTGTTTGTTTCTGCTCTCACTTGTTTAACTTTTGACAGATTTAATGAAACATTTATCATATCATTATGTTTATATCAGCAAAATCTGGGAGGAGTTTAAAATAAAGCAGTGTTAATCAATTTTTATGCCCCCGCCGTAGCAGAGGGGGCATTTAGTTTTACCCTTGTCTGTCCCTACATACATAGAAATAAAAGGGTCAATACCACAAAAGGATTTATTTTGGGGTATATTGTACCAACAGTTTAGGAATTAGGGGGTCAAAAACAAGCACTTTTATACAGCCACAAACAAATTTTTGTGTCCTATAATGCTATCATGTCGTCTGCGTCGTCTTCGTCATCCGAAGAAGCATTTAGTGTCCAGACAATAACTTTAGTTTTAGTAAGTGGATCTCTATAAATTTTTACAAGAAGGTTTAATACCACAGAAGTAAGGATTTTTGTACTTCTCAAACAATAACTTGTGTTTAAGTGCATGTTATCTCTGAAATCATACCACAAGTTTCCATACCATAAAGGGATGGTTAGTAATGACTTGGGGGGGGGGGGGTGTTGTGCCTCAAAACGTTTTGGAATTAAGGGGCTAAAAAAGGCAAATTAGGGGCTAAAAGAGAGGAAAAACAAGGTTTTCCGAAAATGATTACTTTAGATTTAGTGAATGGATCTCTATAAATTTTTACCAGAAGGTTCAATACCACTAAAGGAAGGTTGAGATTTTGTGGGTTATGGTCCCAATAGTTTAGGAATTAAAGGCCAAAAAGGGGAGCCAAAATATGCATTTTTATAGTTTTCAAACAATAACTTGTTTAAGTGGATGAATCTCTATGAAATTATACAACAAGTTTCCATACCATTAAGGGATGGTTAGTGATGGCTCAAAATTTTTTGGAATAAGGGTAAAAAAAAAAGGGGAATTAGGGTAAAAAAAGGGGGGACACAAGTTTTTTTTCCCTGGTCAATGGACAATTAAGACAATTCAAAAGCAGTGTAAGGGAGGTAATTCTAAAACAGTTAACATACAATGTTTGGTAGGTTCTGATTTACCTCCCTTACACTACTTGTAAATAAGGCATAAAGAGTTTGGGACTTATTGCAAAAAAAGGGGGTTGGTAGTAGTCTTCAATTTTTTTTTTCCAAATTTTTCAAATTCCAAATTTTTGAAAAGTTTGGAGAAGAAATTTTTAATTGCACAATATTGCATTGTGTCAGAAACTCATATTATGTCAAAAATTTATCACAATCCAAATTCAGAGCTGTATCAAGCTTCAATGTTGTGTCCATACTTGCCCCAACTGTTCAGGGTTCGACTTTTTCGGTCGTATAAAGCTGCGCCCTGCGGAACACCTGGTTGTAGTTTATGGACAATAAATTGTGTGTAAGTAAATATAAGAAGATGTGGTATGAGTGCCGATGAGACAACCCTCCATCCAAGTCACAATTTTAAATATGTGAACCAATATATGTAGGTCAAAGTACGGTCTTCAACATGGTGCCTTGGCTCACTGGCCCAGAACAGCAAGCTATAAGTGGCCCCAAAAATTACCATTCAAACAGGAAAACCAATGATTTGACGAGAAAATAGAAACACATCATGTATGGATCTCTCTAAATTCGTACCACAAGGTTCCTTATCACAATTAAAGCATGCAAAGGAAAGGCTGTGATTGAGTATGGTAGTAATTGCCTCAAACATGCAGACAAAAAAGGGGCCAAAAACAAGCACTTTTATAGTTTCCAGACATAAAATAACTTGTGGTTAAAGAGTACGGATCTCTATAAAATTCCATACAACAAAGGGAAAGCTGAGATCGATTTTGGAATAATTACTCCAGGAGGAGGGGAGAGGTTTAAAAGATGGGTGGCTTTTTGTGAATATATATAAGAAGATTAGGTATGAGTGCAAATAAGAAAAATCGCCATCATCCAAGTCTTAAAGTATAAAAAGTTAACAATTAAAGATCAAAGTACGGTCTTCATCAAGGAGCCTTGGCTCACACCAAACAGCAAGCTATAAAGAGCCCCACAATGACTATTGTAAAACTATTAAAACAGGAAAACCAAGGTCTATTTAAAAAGGACATGTGGTATAATTGCCAATGAGACCACTCTCAAAAATAGACCAAATGCCACAGAAATTAACCAAAGGTCACCGTACGGCCTACAGAATAAATAGCGAAGCCCATACTGCATATCAGTCAGCTATAAAAGGCCTCATCTGACACGAGTAACACTTAAACACCACATCAAAACCAACCACTGAACGGGTACCTGGCTTAGGACAGGCGCAAACAAATGCAGCGGGGTCAATCGTTTTAACGAACGCCAACCTTCATCATAGGAGCCGAAACATTACAATATGAATATACACTTACAAAATGTATTTGTATTTTCGTCGCCTTTCGTGTCATTGTTTGGTGTTAGTGGTTTCTGTTGACTTTTTCACCAGTTGACCTGTTGCAATGCCAAATATCTACTTAAATGCAAATTTGATTCACTCTTTGGTCTGTAAAATTTCTTTCCATCCATAACCCGCTCGACCAACTTTGCAATAGTTATTCTTTAAATTGATGAAGTTTTTGATAAAATGGTGTTCGGTTAGTCTAGTCTTTTCTGCAGTGAAATGTTGTTTGAAGTGGCTGCTACTAGTTTGATAATGACACATATTAACTAGAGCATTCTTGCTGCTTATAATTATCTTTATTTATAATGAACTTGTCCCAGAAGTTACATTTGAAAATATTTTGTTAAAATGTTGACTTATTTGTAGATCTTATTTTTCTGAACATTATTGCTGTTTACAGTTTATCTCTACATGTATCTATACTAAATAAATATTCAAGATAATAAACAAAAACGGCAAAATTTCCTTAAAATTACCAATGCAGGGGCAGCAACCTAACAACGGGTTATCTGATTCATCTGAAAATTTCAGGGCAGATAGATCCTGACCTGAAAAACAATTTTACCCCCATGTCAGCTTTGGTCTAAATGCTTTTCAGAGATATAACTCCAAACCTACATTTTGGTTGGTTGGCCGGGTCACAGGACACACTTTTAAACTAGATACGTCAATGATGATTGTGGCCAAGTTTGGTTATTTTTTTTTAGAATTTTGTAAAAGTTAACGACGATGGACGACGACGACGGACGACGGACGCCAAGTGATGAGAAAAGCTCACTTGGTCTTTCTAAATTTTAATGTCTGTAAATAATTGATAGCTGCAATAACATGAATAATATAACTTCTCTTTTATGTAAAAATCTGAAAATGTATAAATATGTATAGTATGATAGACAAAGAAACAACTATAGACCATGCAAATGACGTAAATTGTGTCTAGTTTGAAAATCACTATCAGAAAGATATATGGTGTTTGTTACTTTCTTTCAATACGTCTTGCCTTGGCCAGCGATTTAACTTAAACATGCTACCTAGGATTTAGTGCATGTACTTACGAGATTAAATATCAGGTGCACTAAGTTTTCATCCACGTGTCAAGGATAAAAAGATAAAGGTATCAACTATCTTATGTCCTTATTTCTATTATCTTTTTTTTCATTTATTTTTGGAAAATGCCTTACCTTGAGTTAAAAGGATAGATTTTCGTCAAATTATTTTTCTAAAGATAGTGATTCTTTACGATTTAAGTTAATAATTATGTAACCAAAAAACTCCTCTCTTGTACGTATCATCAATTTTAAAAATATAAAATATGTAATATAATTCATAGCTCTATGAAAGATGTGTGAATGTTTGGTTCCGAAATCAATCTTTACAGACTTAATAAAACCTTTGTATTTAGCAGGTAAACTAAACATTATGGCATTTATATATGAAGAAACTGATCAATAATCTTCAGGGAAACCCTAAACGGACTTTTTTTACACACTTTAATGTTTGTGTATCAATCGAATGCGATGACATAAAAATAAGCATGTCGCCGCTTCAATCGTTCAAAATTTTCATCTTCGTAGTGCGTTGGCTATGCAGTTTATTTCCTGAAAGATGGAAAATTAAAATCACAAAAATAGTCCCTAATCAAATTGAAAAATCAAAAGCTCAAACACATCAAACGAATGAACAATACCTGCAATAAGTAAGTAAGTAAATTTTATTTAGAGTCGGCATATATATATACACAATAACAGACAAAACATTCCTGACTTGGTACAGGCATTTTCTATGTATACAATTTTGGATAAAAACTGGTTTTATAGCTAGCTAAACCTCTCACTTGTATACACTTGTAGAATGAATCATTCTAAGAAGAAATAAGAAACTGCACAATGACGACTGTTTACATGGTTAATTTCCTTTGAAATTGTTTAAACAAGCAAAATTAAACGGAGAGAAATACAAATTATTGAATTCTACATACTGATTTGTAATAAGTAACAAAAAAAAAGGATAATTCAAACATTAATTAGAATCAAACAGAGCTTTTCTGAGTTTCGGGTCATTTCATGAATGTTGCGTTTTTCATGTACATAGTTAATTCCAGGCCTGTCTGTAAAAGTTAACAGCAAAATGCTGTGATATATGTTGGTTTGTAATGAAAAAAATATAAATTCATTTTTGGAAAATACGGAAAGTTAGGAAAACGTACAAAAAATAAAAATCGAAACGTTGCTCGTTGTTTTCTCCATCATGAAAAAGCTTCTGTTCAAGTTTCATAAAATTGTGTGATGTTTAGAAAATGTTTTAAAAAAACCTGAAAATACAGACGAGACCTAAGTGAGTGTTGATAATGCTGATACGGACGGAAAGTGAAATCGCTATGTCTCACGAATTTTGATGCGGCATGACAAAATGCTGAATACTTATCGAAATAAGTTGCGACTATATACAAGTAAATAACAGTACTTATATTTTATTAAGAACACATTTATCAATATTAATACGGATTCGGTGGATCTGGCGGCGGTGGCGGCTCTAGAACAACAGGCCATGGTCTCATATTCATGTTGTCGTCAGTAATGCTTGCTACAGATATCTCCTTAATTTCTATAAAATAAAACAAAAAGTTTAAAATTGCAAGTATTACCAATCTTAGTAAATTCCATCTATCGTACATTGTAACTCGTTACTCCTCTGTTTACTGGTAGCACAGTAAAATTACAGTCCTATATTCTAGTAAACATACCAGGGGTGAGGGAGTAGACTCAATACTGAAAAATGAGAGGGAGTAATTTCTTAAGTTGCAAGCAACCCATTCCCCCCAAAAAATAATAATAAATAAATCAAAATAAAATAAATAAAAAAATAAAAAAAACTTTCAATAATCTTTAAGTCATTGTCCTAATTCAGTTTCATTTTCTATTTACAATGAAAAAATATCCCAAAAGAGTACATAATTATGCCTGGGCTCCTACGCCAATGCATAATATTTATCATGAGTGGTGACAGAGACATATATACACATATTCATTGTGTATATATGTCCCTGGTGGTGATTAGCAAAAGCAATGGTACAGTAATTGAATACGAAAAAACCGGACATATATGATTTTTATTCAAACAGAATACAAATTGCTATAATTATTTTTTATACAGACTACGGTTTCTTTGATCTTATATAATGTATTGGGTGCAGTTTTCTTAGAAAATAAGTGTAAGAACTGTTTGAAATATTTTGGTGTATGTACTTCAATTTGAGATATTATATTTATTTTTATGGCCCCGTATACAATACTTTTATTTTTTTAATTCTGTCGTATGAGTGTAACAGACAATCTCCTTTAGAATAACTAAGTTCTACCTTCCCAGGCCTCTGGTTCAGAGGTTATTGCTGTTGGAAACTAAACTAAAATGTTATTTGTTTATGTAATATGTTTTACGTAACTATTAGTTTAGTTTATATTTTTATAAGGTACATAATGTGTATTCTCTCATGTAAGATGTCTAGTTTCATAAAATACCAATTTTTATCTCTGAAAGTGACATATGAATATTTTTACTTGTCTGTATATATTCATTGCATACATGTATGCTGTTAGATGCATATAAACTCATAACCAACATTCCATTTTATGTAAATGAAACTATACGTATGCAAGTATCCGTCGTGTTATGTCTGTAAAGATAAAACGTTTCATTTGTATTGAAAAGAGGGAAACAGGATACTCGCCAGATCATGCAGCATATACTATTACTGTACAGGCAATATACTTGAATTTTCTTTCCAACCAAATATAGAAAGAAGATGTGGTTTGATTGCCAATGAGATTACTCTTCACAAGAACCAAATGGCACAGACATTATAAATAACTATAGGTCACCGTACGGCCTTCAACAATGAGCAAAACCTATACATACCGCTTAGACGTTACGCACGTTATTGCGTCAATACATGTATTCAACAAGTCCACACTAATAAACAGCTTTTCTATAAAATCATAACAGTTAAAATATATAAAACTTATATCCATAGACTAGACAGGTAAATACTATTTCGAAAAAAAGTGCAAATTATTTTATCATACTTTACTATAGTCTAAAATAAGGACAACGTATTGACAAAACGTCAAAAATATGCGTGTCAGACGTAACAGACTATACGCATAATAACTTTAGAAGGGAGTTTGTGTTCTTCAAAACAGTGTTATATCCACGAAAATTCGAATGAATGATATGCTTTATATATAAAGTATTACAATATTACTGAATATGCGTTCCTGTAACGATCAACGCTATTTTTTGGTAAAAACAAATAGTGGTCATTATGGTCAGATTTTGGAAAATGTTAAGTTATCAAAATTTATAGGTTTTAAAATATAAGATTATACGATATTTCGTTTGTGTAAATTATGCTCACAAAAGTTCATACATAGACCATAACAGAATCGAATTTTTGCAGCACTCACACTTCATATTAAAATGCAACGGCTTCTGGCAAATGTCTTGCAAGATGTCCAATGTCGGATTTTGCCGCTTTTTACAAATAAATTGGCATTTGCAACACTATTCATTGAAAAATTAGATTAGTTGCATGCTACATAGTGCTTTTCCGTAATTGTGCTTTAACTTTGCAAAACAGCTACATAGTTTTTAATAATTTGCGTAGTCAAAACGACTTCGTTTTCAAAGAAATGAAATGTCTTGCAAGTTTGTCCACTGGACGATTTTCATACGTTTTCAACGTTGTCTATTCGGGGTACGCTATTTATGGTGGATCATCTGTATTTTTCCTCAGACAGAATTTTCTTGATGGTCAGATACTGTCAATAAGACCACAAAGTGTAAAAAAAAATCCGTTGACTGGGGTTGTTCGTTTAGATAAGGTTCTTAAGTTGTGAAAAAGTTAGTATCATTAGAGGATAAAAAATCCTCTTTTTCAAATTTTCAAATTTGGGAAGCGTAAAACTTCGATCTTTTTCTATTTCTCTGCAATAAGATTCATATCTAAGAACTTGTGAAAATGAAATTGGGCCTAAAGCGTGCCATTGGCTATATACCTCTCCACATCACACAAAGCTTGTAAATATATGAGATGCATTATAATTAACCTTTTATTTCTGACAATCGTTTCATTTCTTAATCTAATTGTAACGCTATTAGTAAATTGAATTTTATAAGCAAGACCCGTTTAACTTGTAATTCAAGACAAACTTTTTATAGTAGAAAAAGATATATCTTCCTCCATTTCGGATCTAAATGGGGAAACTGCATTTTATTACGTTTTATGCCAATTGGTCTCTGGTAGAGAGTTGTCTCATTGGCACTCATCATACCGTATATATCTTCTCATTTCATATAGATTTATGCATTACCCAAATACGATATATTTTGTTGTTTGTTGCTTACGTTACTTTCAGTGGGAAATATTTCATGCATATTCAGTACAACTAATCATTAAGAAGTATCCATATTGATATGCAAATCAAAAATTACAAGCGAAATAAAAAAAAACTTATCCCAAATAATCATTAATCGCCGTAAAACGTAAGAAATTGACGTTACCATTTGAGACGCAATATCGTGCTTAACGTCTAAGTCATCTACAAAGGGCCCCGAAATGACAAATGTCAAAAGATTCAAACGCGAAAACCAACGGCCTGATTCAAACGAGAAAACAAACGGCCTCGGCAAAGAACAAATGTATATTTGTCGAATTGTTTTGCTTCCTCAAGCTGAAAACGATCTTTTTAATACTGTAATAGTTATTCAAATTAAACTCTTATAATAAATCGTACTACGAATCGTTGTCTTTGTAGTACATGCATACAGTGGCATGTTGTAAGTATACTGTATAAGTATATATATATATAATGTTTCATTACCTTTTCCATGATCAATAGGTACATCTAGTTCTCTAAGAGATTCCCAGTCTTCGTCCAGACGTGTTACACTAACTGCAAATTTGAAACATCGACATGTACTTAATGTGTCTGAACTGATGTAAACCAATCTCACCCATTGTTAAAACAAAGTTTCTTTATTAGATGTTAGTTTCAAGTTATTCTATTCATATATATTTTTCTAATTCTAACCCAAATAACCCTCACGGCCTTGTCATTAGAAAAAAAGGTATTCGATATTCGATCTTTTGATCATACTTTAAACATTAATTTAAACCATTTATCTCTAAATACAAAGACAAAATGATAACATGTAACGGTGTTTTACCTCTTTTACTTGGTATGCGTAATTTGTGTTTGATTTTTAAACCAAATATTGTTCTTCGGTCTAAAATGTCATGCATGGTTTTTTCATTATGGTCCTTTGAATTGATTTCATCGACTGCAAAATACAAATAATCAGACTTTTTTCATATAACTAAAGACCATTACATTTATTAACGTCCTAACAATACATTAAATATTGGTCACCGAACTTTAAGCAATAAACAATCATTCACTTGAATCAGTATCAAGAGTTTTGTCAGAATTTGCATCCTGAGATGTTTCCTATTTAACATATCTACTTTTTTTTTCTTTTGATTTTGTATTGACTTTTAAAGACTTTTTGTGAAGGATTAATTGTTGTTTGCTTAACGTCCCGGTAGACTGCAACTAGAAAAGTATTTTGGTCACTACGGGCTCATCACAGAGTTGTTACAAACTTTGGTCTGTCAAATTAAACTTATTACGGTATCGTGTTTGTACTAACATGACCAACACGACTCATGACACATAAGTGGCACATGAGATAACATCATGTCTTCGGTTTGGTTTGTGTTGGTTAATTTCTATGTTGTGTTTTGTGCATACTATTGTTTGTCTTGTTTTTTTACTCTTAGATTTACAATGTTGGTCCTTTTTATAATGAACAAAGTATTGGTGTTATCTTTAAACTAAATGGTTCTCTGAAACATTCATAATATTCAAAGATGTTACTCTTCAAACTGTTTCTTCTGTTTAAACTGTTTATTATTTGTGCTAAAATCATTGTAATGCATCGATTTTGTAGAAGGAAAAGGGCCCTTATGGCATTTAAAATTTTTCTCAAATTTCGAGAAAAAAAACCATGAAATAATTTTGCGTATGTATCTCATTTTCATTTGTTACATTTTTTTAAAAAATAGCACACATTAATTTTTTAAAAATTCTGGCTTTATTGTGCAAGACTGACCGTATAACTACGCATAGTCCACATATCATTTTACGTAAATGAGACAAACGAATAAAGTAAGTTTTGGCACCTTATTTTTATATTTGGATACTCAAACCTGAACAGTCTTACTAACATTTAAATAAGGAATTTTAGGTGCGTGCAGTAAATACTATCAAAATAAAACACTAACTATACAAGCCATATGATTGAGTCGTATTTCTTACACGATTTCTTACCAATATATACATTTATTTGTCGCGATGTTTTAACCTCTTCCTCACATTGAAGAACGACATATTACATCTACAGATATAAAAATAGAAAAAAAATGTTCAATTCTACGGTTTCCTACAACATGTACAATAAACCAAAAAAATCGTTGTCTGCTGATATAGCAGGAAAATGAATAGATATAAAAGTATAACCTTTGTCAATTGATAAATCTAGTTCGATGTCGCCAAGAGATTGAGCAAGTACTTCATCTTCGCATAACACACGATCTACAAAGTTAAAAAAGCGACATTTACTGAACTTGTCTTAACTAAAGTATTTAGAATTATATCTCATCATAAGTTTGTAAGATCTAAAAGAAAATTAATTACCATAGCTGTATTTGGCAAAAACTTTAAGATTCTTCAACTTCGCACTTTTTTTTTGTCGTTTTAACACTCTTTTATTCGAGCGTCACTAATATTTTTATGTAGACGAAACGCGCAACTGGCGAAAATATAAAATTTCAATCCTGATATCTATGATGAGTTTATTTAAAACATTTATCCCTGAAAACTTTGAATATTAAAATAACATGTAACCCTGATTAAGTCATTTTTAATCAAATGAAACCATTCATCCCTCAAAACATTGAACAGTATTGACAACATTCGACCGTGTGTTACAACTTTTGTCTAATAAGCGTTTCTCGTATTCGATTTCTAATCAAACTATTGTATCATGATCTGAAGTGATTGAATCACATTATGCTGACTACTAGCCAGTCAGTATTTGCTCTTGCTTCTAAATGCCAAGGATAGGTAGCAAATAGTACTTTTATAAAGTCTTTGGTTAAGTCCAACCAGTGCGTTACTAAGAGAAAGTTAGGGAATAATTCACCTTAGATATGAAATACAATGCGATTTTTGGTGGCCCAATTAGTATAAAATGCAAAAACGTATGCACTTGTAAGTTTCCCTGTTTACTATGAAAATAACAATCATATAATTGTAGTAGAGTGATTTTTATGATCATTTTATATATTGTAAAAATCATCTATTTAATTACTATAGTTATTATAAAGCTTAATTACATATTTTGAATATTGTATATTCAGTTTAAATTATGACTTGCAAACCTTACTTTTATGTATAGTAATATTCACGTTATTTGCTATGAATATTCATTAGGGATTTACTTAGATCGTTGTATTTGATTGGCTGTTAATATTTCGCGGTCAAGTTTAATTTCCTTTGTTTTGTACCTGTACTTTTCCACGGGACGATAGCCATGACAGTCCATTGAATTTATGGTCTGATTATATTGACCATATATAGTTTACCTGTAAACCTTATATATTTTGGACAACATTATTATAGAATACTGTAAGTTACTTCTTTATTAACATTATTTGTATCTTTCACGTAAATGATATTCTAGTAAACTTTCTATTTTGTTTTGTAACGTTCTTCTCGTATCGCATGTATGTAACACAAGTACACAAGATGTACATGATAGTATTTTATTAAGCTAGAAGTATATGATTTTATAATCTACGGTTTATTTGCCACGGTAGAATTGTATTGTTAATTTGCGTACATTACTATTTGATTATTGTCATGAATAGTCTATATTTTATAAATGGCGGCTTATTAAGTAAAAGACGGAAAAGTGTTTCCATTTATATAAAGTAATAGTTTTGTAGTAAATAGTTTTTATCAAGTACAAATATGAATGAGTAAAGAATATTTGTTACATTGTATATTTTTATAATTAAGAGTCCGAGTATTTATGTTCGTATTTTGGTTTCAGGACTCCATGTAATGTAATTATGTAGAACACATGATTGTGATGTGTATATGATGTGCCGTTAACCTTATCAGTAGTACAACTCACTCCACAAGTGGTAAGAGTATATTTATTTATAGTTTAGCTTTGTTTATATTGTATTGTAAACATGAATTACCTCCCGTTAATTTGGAGCTTTTAATGAATCGATAATATTGACATCATAAGTCTTTATGATTATTATATTTGCAACTTTATGATTGTTGTATGATATTTATGTAGTTAATTATTATACGTATTATATATTTTAATGAAGTCATTATTAATAAATGTAGATGTAACATTTATTATATACCGTTTGTAAGGTAAACCAGTATTTAATACAAATACACAGATACACGTGAAATACATAACACATTTCAATTTAGTGTATAGATAAAGGTCAAGCTATTGTAAAAGTACACGTGACACCCGATGTCTATTTCGTTGTATGTAAACATTGAACATTCTCTACTTGCAATACATTTTACTTGCTACTTAGTTAATAACAGTCAAAGGTATTATTTATTATATTTCTATATTATATAACCTGTGATATTCGTAAACGTATATATATTTATGTTATATGAAATAGCTTGTTATTTACATATGTTGTATTGCTATTTCAGACTTGTTATTTACATACTGGTACAATAAAGCATCAGAACCTTTAGCTCTTGTTGGTGTTATTCATTAACGCATAGAAAACCACCTACTACAAATGGCGCCCACGTTTCGTTGGGTTGATGGCACATACCAATTTTTGTGGAGATCCAGATGTGAAAGGGGTCTCTTCCGGTATAAATTAATAACTAGAAGACTTTCTAAGGTTCAGATGGTTTTATTACCAGAGAATAAAGAAGGAAGAAAGAGGACTCTACATAGAAATCTGTTCTTGCCTATTGGAGATCTGCCCAAAGATATTATTGATAAAGAAAAGAAACGTCCTGCGCCCAGGCAAAGAAAAAAGAAGCAGCCCGAGGAACCGACGAAATCTGAAGGGAACAGTGAGAACAGGACCACTGATGAAGTATCAGATGAGGAGTCGGAGCAGGAGTATGGATATTGGATACTTGATCAGGAAACACAGGACAACACTAACAGTGATGTACAAGTTGTGGACCTACAAGAAGAAGGAACTCTTGGTTTCACTGGTGACGGCCATGATGGAGCTGAGAGAAGTGATCAGCAGGGAACTGGTTTAGGAGAGGACGCTCTTCCTGTGGACATTATTACAGCTGCAGAACCAAACCCTGTGAGTGATGCGGAACCTGAAGAAGCGACTGCTCAGACTATTGAAGAAAACACTTCTATTGATCGAAATGAGAGTGCGCCAACAGACTTATCACTAGGAGAGGCAGACGAACCCACAATAGCTCCGGAACAACAACAAAGAAGAAGACGTATATTACCGACACCACCACGAGACCCACCAGTAGCAACTAGACCTCAGAGAGAAAGAAAACCACCGAAATACCTGGAGGACTATGTTGTATCCAAGCAGGCTACTACTATCCAACAGCCTGATTGGTTAATGAGGATTCACTGGTTGGAGTCTGAAGCAAGAAAAGGAAGATTTAAAGGCTTAGAGATTGAGTTGTCAAGAACCATACTCGACATCATGCGAACTGGTTAATGGCTTGCCGAGGACGTCAACCTTCAGTGAAGGGGGAAACAGACCGGAATGACGTGGAAGTCATTTTCCTACAGCGGGGAGAATGCTCTGAGGGAGAATGTAGTAGAGTGATTTTTATGATCATTTTATATATTGTAAAAATCATCTATTTAATTACTATAGTTATTATAAAGCTTAATTACATATTTTGAATATTGTATATTCAGTTTAAATTATGACTTGCAAACCTTACTTTTATGTATAGTAATATTCACGTTATTTGCTATGAATATTCATTAGGGATTTACTTAGATCGTTGTATTTGATTGGCTGTTAATATTTCGCGGTCAAGTTTAATTTCCTTTGTTTTGTACCTGTACTTTTCCACGGGACGATAGCCATGACAGTCCATTGAATTTATGGTCTGATTATATTGACCATATATAGTTTACCTGTAAACCTTATATATTTTGGACAACATTATTATAGAATACTGTAAGTTACTTCTTTATTAACATTATTTGTATCTTTCACGTAAATGATATTCTAGTAAACTTTCTATTTTGTTTTGTAACGTTCTTCTCGTATCGCATGTATGTAACACAAGTACACAAGATGTACATGATAGTATTTTATTAAGCTAGAAGTATATGATTTTATAATCTACGGTTTATTTGCCACGGTAGAATTGTATTGTTAATTTGCGTACATTACTATTTGATTATTGTCATGAATAGTCTATATTTTATAAATGGCGGCTTATTAAGTAAAAGACGGAAAAGTGTTTCCATTTATATAAAGTAATAGTTTTGTAGTAAATAGTTTTTATCAAGTACAAATATGAATGAGTAAAGAATATTTGTTACATTGTATATTTTTATAATTAAGAGTCCGAGTATTTATGTTCGTATTTTGGTTTCAGGACTCCATGTAATGTAATTATGTAGAACACATGATTGTGATGTGTATATGATGTGCCGTTAACCTTATCAGTAGTACAACTCACTCCACAAGTGGTAAGAGTATATTTATTTATAGTTTAGCTTTGTTTATATTGTATTGTAAACATGAATTACCTCCCGTTAATTTGGAGCTTTAAATGAATCGATAATATTGACATCATAAGTCTTTATGATTATTATATTTGCAACTTTATGATTGTTGTATGATATTATGTAGTTAATTATTATACGTATTATATATTTTAATGAAGTTATTATTAATAAATGTAGATGTAACATTTATTATATACCGTTTGTAAGGTAAACCAGTATTTAATACAAATACACAGATACACGTAAAATACATAACACATTTCAATTTAGTGTATAGATAAAGGTCAAGCTATTGTAAAAGTACACGTGACACCCGATGTCTATTTCGTTGTATGTAAACATTGAACATTCTCTACTTGCAATACATTTTACTTGCTACTTAGTTAATAACAGGCAAAGGTATTATTTATTATATTTCTGTATTATATAACCTGTGATATTCGTTAACGTATATATATTTATGTTATATGAAATAGCTTGTTATTTACATATGTTGTATTGCTATTTCAGACTTGTTATTTACATACTGGTACAATAAAGCATCTGAACCTTTAGCTCTTGTTGGTGTTATTCATTAACGCATAGAAAACCACCTACTACATAATATTAATAAATTCCTTCAGTAAAATTGTCTCTGTCGGTGTTGCTTTTCGTCTCATCTGTAATATTGTTACAAATGAATTACCGGTATATAACTCTGAACATCCCATATTGTTCAGAATCTATGACATTAACGCTCAAAGTAGTAACTTTGGATGATACTGTCCAAGTATGCAACATAAACTCATCTGTTTTTAAAAATACATTTTAACGATGTACTCAGGTAGATACAAATCACGACATTGTATTCATTTATAGCAGAGACAATGTGAACATTTATTAAAAACCCAATTGATTTTTTATGATACAAACTTGTAAATGACCAAGAGTTTCTAGGCGATCCGAACACGCTGGATAATAAATGTTGATAACGCATGTAATAATATTGCGTTGTGTCATCCTGTTTTGAATGCTAAACTAAAAAGACTAAAATCAATAAATATATTTATTAATCCAATCTTGACAGCTACATTCCTTGTCAAAGAGTAAATTTTACGAAAGAAAAAAAACTATAACGATAAAGTGAACATCGATGTTTGTTACTGTAACTGACTATTTTATTTACACCAACAACGAATGAGCAAAAAATAAGTTTAATTTTGTTATTACGAACCCGCTCTAGTATACTCAACACTTATCCATCAAGGTTGCAACATTAGGCAACCAACAATCAAGTAATCAAGGCAGTCAGTTCCACGTACAGACGACATATGATATAGTTTAGTGTAACAGTATCGGACTACAACACAGTAGTAACATTTTAACTCTGTTAATGCCAATGTTCATATATTTTCCAATCCATGTGACATTCCAACAGCTTCATTTATGTCACTGGGTTCGGCACTTACTACCAGGTGACCTTGTAATAATGTGTGGACACAGTAATTTTCAGAAGGCAAAAACAAATAAAACTGAAAAGGACGTTTAAAATTCTTGGTTTCAAATGTTGTGCTACAATACACAATTTTGTAATTATTACGTTTTCTTTTGCGCGATAATGTATAAGGTTTTTAGAATTTATATCCTTATATCTTTTAGATTGCAAGTGTATTAATTTCCAAATCTTTACATTCTCTTGTGTATATATTTGTATACACAGTGAGACTCAGAGTTTGATGTATAGAACATGTAGAATCTTTTATTTTCTCAATTGACTTGTAATTAATTTTTTGGTAAACTTTTTTGTTTCCAGAAACTGAAAAGAAACTGTTGGCTTTGGTGTGTATATCATATCAGTCGTAAGTCTTGCTTTTTGATATAAAAAAATTGTTCGAACGAGCATATATTACCTTCTATCCTAGAACCTGTAGAATTTTGTCTGTTTTTCGACATCACTATAAAACAGTAATCCCAGGTTGGTGTATGAGCTCATATACTGCAAACTTGTAAACTAAAACGATAATTATATTGTAAGAATCATAATTTAATGTACGTTTTGGAAGAAATTATGTATTAATTCAAAAAAGGCAGTTTCTCGGATTTCATCAGTAAAAGGAGTATGCAGAACGTCTAAAAGATGTTGAGTATATAACCCACAGACAGCAATTAACTTTACATTCCCAGTGAATTGTACGAACGAAATTCAAAAGGACGTGTCTGAGATAACATGTGACCATATTTCTTTACCCGCGCAAAGCTATTTCTGTCAATTTAAGGTGGATCATAGGTATATACTTCTTAAGACAGAATTTTCTAATACTTAATAAAACATTTGAGTCACCGCGCTATTTTGCAAGCTAAAAGTCGGATAAAACTTGCATAGATTGTTAATGAAAAAACACATATTTGTGAAAAATATGTGAAATAAAATTTGGAAATAAAATATGAGAATAAAGGTTTTCTCAAATGCTTTAAACAAATAAAAAGAGAAGGATGTCACCGAACTCGTTTTCTGGCTATGAATACAATTTGGTAATCCCTATCATTTCAGTATACAATTTTTACTATCAGAGTTACCTCCCTTAAAATGAAATAGTTGAAAAAATTATTCTAAAACTAAAAAATATGGTTTTTGTTTAAAATTTTTGGATAATGCAACAAATCATTAATTTTTCTATATATCAATTATCATTCATACACATTCATTGCAAGTGTGTCTAAACATTTGCAGACTAAGGCAAAGAACTCGACCGATTGTGTATACAATCCAAGATGGCGGTATATAGTTAATCTACCTTGAGAAGGTTTAAAATAAATTTACTTTTTACATTTAATGCAAGGTTAAAGATATTTTAGCAAACACTTAACCTAACGATTAACTATTACACAACTATCTGTTACAAACTTCGATAAGATGTTTTATAAATAGAAACACTGGATAACAATTGTCTATATGAATCATCCGTTTCTATTTTATGTGCAATTTATATTGGAAAATTGAGGTTCATTAGTATATATAAAAACATAAAAATAGAAGTATTTATAGACCATTGTAGACGTTAATGGACTAACCACATGCAATATTTAATATAACAACAATGTTTCCGTATACGGAGTATTTTTACGTTAAATACAGATAAACTATACATTTTTTTTTGGTCGTTCACATTTAAAACTTAGTAAACATACAAAGCAATATATTTTACGTGCAGATTGACTGTAATGATAGTAGGTAATGGTTGAAATCTTGGGGTTTTCGTAAGAATGAATGAAATATCATTGATTTCGCAAATGCGTTCTTAAAATTGGCCTTGCAAAATTGAAATAAACAATCTTTCTCTGATTAAAGAAATTCTTTCTCTTCCCATAGCTTTTTAAAAATAATATGTATTGCATAGTTAGTCCGTTTTATTTGATCATGTACAAATACAGAATTTTCACCCCCTTCATCTTGTGTTGAAGGAAATCATACCACATCTCCATATTTTTATATAATTATGTGTCTTTTAAAAACCATACCAGAATCGCACTAACACAAAATCATGTTCCTATTTATCAAAATGTTCACATGATGCAGTAGATTTGACTACTTCACGTAATACTATGTGAAAAAAATATTTTGTCTACCTTAATTAAACCAAATATGAAATACATGCAGACGGACACATAGACTACACAACATATTGCCCCCTTACTATCTTAGGCGTTGCATGCCAGTAAGTTGATTGTAAACTAACCTTATTTTGAGCAAAATTGTTTGAACTTCACATGCCTAATAGCATCATCCAAATGATTTTCCTTTAAACAACCTTAAACGGGTGTGCATAATTTTACATATTAATGTTCCCGCCAATACTTTGTTTGTTTCATAATACTAAAATAGTTTTACCTGGGTTGATAACGTGTTTAAAATTCATCGAAAATACGTGATTGTGCCGACTTACAACCCAATTTTTTACAGATTGTGGAAAAATCAAATCTTTTTTTCTTATTATGATATAACATTAAGTACCGAGTCAGGAAATTGACAGTTGTTATCCATTTGTATGATGTGCCCTCGTAAATTGGCTTTCGTAAATTGTAAAATTGAGAATAAAAATAGCGAATGTGTCAAACAGACAGCAAACCCGACCAAAGAGCAGAAACAGGTAGTACTATACGGAGGTCGGTCCGCAGTCAGAAAACCTTTCGGTGGTTGTATATATAATATGAAAATTCCATATGTTTTGCTATTTGGAGAATATTGAGTTGTCAGATAAAATTGTCTCGGTTGCAGTCTAGTTCACATATTCATCATCCCAAATCTCCTTATAATGAAATAATTGAAACACAATTGATAAAGGTATCCATCTATGACAAAAGAATCAGTGAATATCCAGCAAAAGCATACAAAAATCAAAGAAACTGAGCTTTAATTGCTGTTCTGATTTGGTATCATGGTTGTTTGGTGTATATTAAATCTATATCATTTCAAAATTCTTCAAAAATTAAAGTTTGGCTGCTGTTTTGAATCAGCCGGCTGTATGTCGGTGATGTATAGTTTTCCTTTTAATTGGAATTCTCTGAAACCACTAGATGATTTAAACCAAACTTGATCTGAATTATGCAGAGGGTGCGCTAATCTAGGAGCCGGCTTATATTTGCTTGAGATAGAATTCAATATAGTCACAACATTTTATCAACGGGTTTTCAGAAAATTTTGAATGTAATGATAATGAAGAAGAAGCTGTCTAATAAAATATGTTTCTAAATTTCATATGCTTATTAATGTTGGTTCTACATTATTGATTTGTTAGATAAACATTTTTTATTTCTGTTCGTCACTGTTGATGGCAGTTGTGTGAACGTTTCTGTTGTATACATTTACAACTCTTGTCATGTTAATGGATTTGGGCGATGCGAATCATATTTATAGCCTTTGTTGAAGACTGTTTGAAGCCTTATAGCTGTGATTTGGTCATTTTGTTGTTAATTTAACGTCTCATTTATCTATACAACACAACGTCCCATGTTCGTATTTAATCAACATTTAAAACAATCCTAAAGATCCCATGTATGTGCACCTGCGATTGCTGCTGTACATGTCATCGAAACACTAAGCCTATTTACCTATCACAAAATGGAGATATCTTATAGATATAGGAAGATGTGGTGTGAGTGCCAATGCGACAACTCTCCATCCAAATAACAATTTAAAAAAGTAAACCATTATAGGTCAATGTACGGCCTTCAACACGGAGCATTGGCTCACACCGAACAACAAGCTATAAAGGGCGACAAAATAACTAGTGTAAAACCATTCAAACGGGAAAACCAACGGTCTAATGTCCATATCATTTCACAAATGCTACGTTTCTGGTGTCTTACAAATTATCACTCAACTGTCTGTAAAAGTTAAAGTAGCTGAGATTTCTAAAATGTTCGACGATAGATTATTCTAAAACTTCTGACAAAACCGTGAGTCAATGTACTTTTACATTTCAAGATGAAACATAAGTGTTCAAGCTTTGCTTTTTCGTTATAGTACATTGAAATAAACGAAATCACAATATTTTTAAATGGATTAAATAAACGAAAATTTATTATTCCATTATTTAGGGAAACATTTCAAAATTGCATGAAATTATTACTTCCAAAATATCAAGACAAAAATATTGGGTCACAGGCCTTATTCAACATGTTTAAAACAAAAACCAAAGAACACTTTAAGTCTCCTTTTCAAATTCAATAATATGTCCTTATTATATTTTTTTCTGAAATTTTAACAATACAATTCATAACACTGTATTTTATGATATTTTAATATGACCAAAATTGAGGCTCAGAAAAATACCCGATTTACCTTAGCTGCACAAAAACACGTTTATATAAAAGCAAAATGATAAAGAACTGATTTTTTTTTTAAATATAATAGATAGTGTCTTTCAATCATAAAACACTCTTTTATTTTGAATTTTTGAATTACTAAGGCTTTTCTACCTCAGGCATCAATTACCTTAGCTGTACTGGGCAAAACTTTTAGGAATTTTGGTCCTCGATGCTCTTCAACTATGACTTTATTTAACCTTTTAAACTTTTTTGGATTCGAGCGTCACTTATGAGTCTTTTGTAGACGAAACGCGCGTCTGGCGTATATACAAAATTTAGTCCTGGTATCTATGATGAGTTAATTTAAAGGCCTGAGAAAGTAATCTTTATTCTTGAATCCTTTGATCCCAGTTTGTTTCTAATGTTAACTGAAAACATTCATAAGTCTATTTCTGAGTAAAATCAAACAAAACAAAAAAGTCAATGATTTGTTATGGACATTGTTTATTTGAACAAAATTTATCACGAAGGAGCCTTTGTCCAATTCCATAGAGTAGTGGAAGATATTAGCAAGCAAAATCGAGGGAATTGTGCAAATGATGATACAAGCATGAAAATTACCACAAAGCATCATTATTATATAATCTTTAAGAAATAACTGCTGGCCATTAAAAAAAATATTTTTTTCAAGATGGCCACGTCCATTTTCTAAAATGGTTGTTTTCTTCAGTTTGAAAAAAACTGATTTTTCTGGAAAAATTTTTGACCTTCTTTTAGTAAAAACCAGTTATAAGGTTTGGCGGCTATCTTCCTTACATCACATAATTATCAAAAATGAATATTTGACATATCCAGTATTTGCGCATGCGCGAAAATGTTACAAAATTCTTTCAAAAACATTTGAACTAGTTACCATATATTTAGTGTTTTGGGATTTCTAATAATATTATGCGTTGGTTTAATAACATTTTTCAAGGTTATGATACACATGTTTTATCACTTTTGCGCATGTGCAAACTATTCATAGACATTAAGAGCGATTTGTAAGCACACCCAGGCAATTCTCAGGTATTCGATGGATAAGGCGAAAATGTGGTGAATCCCGAAGAAACATCAATTGTAACTGCAGATCAGCCACTTTTTGAAATGCCTAAGCAAATTAATGGGAATGGCCTGATTTTTACGGAAAAGATAAGTTTATCGTCATGTTTGGTGGATTGCACATTGAAATGACTTGTTAAAAAAACTCTTGGTGATATATTGCGTGATAGGAGATGGAAATGTTGTCCTACTGAAGCCAATATTGCAACACAAGAACGGCAGATTCTTTGTATGTATATTCAAATGTACCTAGGACTAGACATGCGCATCAGACAACTGCACGTATTTTTCTTGAACTGCTAATTTCGGATTATGAAAGCTAAACTGAAAATGTATAATACACCAGTTTCACATTTAACTGCGCATGTCTAATCTAATTAGCAAAACTATGAAATCACGCGATAATTCTCGAGAGTTTATCAACTGGGGGCTAACGGTTGTAAGCAGTGACCATAAAGACTTGGAAAAACAAGCATCTGATTGAGTTTTTGCGTTGACATTAATTTCTAACAACATGAGCCTCATTTGAATCAAAATGTAAAATTTATATTGACCAGACAACTTTAATTATTAACAATTGACACATTAAAAGATTTTAAAACGGACTACTGCTGTGTTGTTTATTGCAGTAATATACGAGCTGAAATGCCGCCTGGCTTTATATTAATTGTACCTTTAAATGTCACGAATTCACGCTGAGATCGTTCACCAAACGGGAAGAATAAATTAGATAAATAAGCGGAGCTCACTTCATATACATAGTATTAGGTCATAAATTAAGAAGGCAATTAAGATAAATTAACACCTTGGCCATGTGGAATCCTCGTTTCACCTTGTATAATCTCACCAGGTGAAAACTGATAAAAACGTACCCTTTTCTGCATATACAGTTACTGAAAAAGGGCGACCATTTGATAATTTATTCAACTTTTGTACACAATTATTTCCTGTATTTTGTGTTGCAGATCATTCTTTTCCATCCTGCCTAGGTCATAATTATTTATTAGGAAATTAGTCTAAGAATATTATTTTTCTACACCCCCCCTGACCCCTCCTGAAAATCAATTGGTCATCCCTTAATACAAATGTTTGAAATGTTAACCCTGGTACCTTATTAACACTGAGATATCATGGCCAGTGTGGTTAATGCCGCTGGGAATATTTTAATAATTTAGGAGGGGGTCATGCAGCATTTGATCTTAATTTAAGGCATATATCGCTCGTTGTAAATACAGGATATTCAATTACTTTTAATGGCACGAAAAATGATAAAGCTGACAATATGTAGAAAATTACTCGCCTCGCTGGCACTGAACCTCTGCTAAGACGAAATCGATCATGAACATAGCTTAGAAATTAAAATGATATTGAATGCATTGTATTATAGTCTGATCTTTGAAAATTGAAGATGAACCTGTATTTCTGATACGTATTTTAAAACTGCCTTATATCTCGCTTCATTTATATCATGGCCGTCTAAAACATCATTGACACAGACATATTTGAAACAAATGTACATACAAATAAGCAGATGTGGTATGAGTGCCAATGATTGCCAATGAATGCCTCTGATCGCCTCTGTTTAATCCATACAAAATGCTTCATATTTTCACAGCGTATAGCTTGAAAACAAACTCGGTGACCTATCATTGTGTTTTTCATATTGTTAGCACATCACAATAATTATGTACTACATCTTTGACAATCTTGAGTATGTAAGGAAAAATTCTATCAATTTTCGTTAAACATTATATATCATACTCCGATACTACCATTATTGGAAATTTCGATAATTTAGTAGTGCCGGTATCTTGTCCTTGTATCCATGAAATTTCACGCAAAAGTCACCATAACAGTAACCTGTATATTTTTTAAAGAAAATTAAAAGTTCGAGTCTATGATACTAAACCTATATGTAGGTCGTAACCCTTTACAGTCCTCTACATGCATGTGAAGAAATGTAAAAATTTAAGAAAAACTGGAACAGAACTGAAATTAAATGAATTTCTGATGTTTAGGCTGTTTTCTCTTTATCAAAATATTTTTCTCTTTTCACGAAAAATCAAACTCACATACAGCAATGTACATAGCGCAGTAATTATAAGCAAAAGAAAGCAGTTACAAGATTATACTGTGTTAAAACCATTTTACTCATAAACACAACTGTTATGAACTCTTTACAGCAACAAGATGACTTATTTTCTCGTTTGAATTGTTTTGTGTCGAGACCATTTAGAGAGTACTATTCGGTACAGATTTTCTCATTGTCGAGGGCTGTATGGTGACATATGGTTGCTTTCATCTGTCATTTGCTTCTGGTGTATAGTTGTCTCGTTTGCAATCATACCACATCTTTTTATTTTGAATTTATGTTATTCTCTGTATACATGGTATAGACGGTAAAACTATTTATTCTAAATATATAAAATAAACGATTATTAATATCTTCAAAATAAATAATCTCCAGCATACATCACGAGAGACAGAGATGTTGTTTAACAATCGGTTGATGTATTATTGTGTTGCTAAATATCAGTAGCCCCCTGTCACGTATGATATCGTTAATTGTCGCGAGATTTAAACTCAAACGCGCATAAGATTTCGAGATCGGCGTTGATTAGTAGCTTATGTGAAACTGGTCTATTATCTCATGACTCTGTGACGTATAATGATTTAAAAGACTGGTGTATAGAGTCATCTCGACCATAGTTTCATTCCTGGCGTTCAATTATAAATTAAAAACTTTTTCTGATTTTGGTATTATGGTCATTTCATGAGTGAGAGTTCGTACTTTACAAACAGTCCATATAAAGCATGATAGAGTATTGTTTTAGGTCTTGATCTTATAAATTATGCTCGATCGTTTCGGACCATCACTAAGATATGACTCACTTCCCGAACATTAGCCACAGGTGGCAATGGAATTTGAAAATGATAATTTCACTGTACGTAAGACCAGTATTTTTTTTTTCAAATAAAAAAATTGATCAGGCACAAAAACAGAATAATGCAATTGTGAAGGGCGATGTTGGTGCCATAGGATTAACCGAAGATCAAATTTAGACAAATGGATGGTAGCTGGACCAGGGGTCAGTATACTAGAAGATGAATTTTGTAAAATCTTGTGGTTTGGGTCATTCGATAACAGATGAAAGACCTAATGAAGACTCTGCGAAAACACAAATCGATCTCTTTAAACAATTTTAAAGACTTTGTAAAGTGATGAACTAGTTTGCAAATTCATTTCTAGAAGAGTCGTCAGATTTGTAAAAAAACCACTCCATTTAGGAAATTGTTGAACATGTAAGATATGTAAATAAATACGAAAAATTTTGGTCAAAACAATACGAAGATCTTTTGAAGCAATGCAAATGAAGGCTAACCTGCTTTTTATGACCAAAATAAAAATTACAACTGCTTATTTTTGCCGCAAAATAAAACTGGAAACGTCTTTGTCAAAGACAAAGCTAGAGAACCTTTCAAGGTGTTTGCGGTATCTTTTGTAGACTTTTCATTTCTTGTCACAGTAGACAGTTTTACTTGGAATATTTCTTTATCCATAAAAACCAAACTTTTCCTCCGTCTTTATCTCAGGATGTTTCTTGAAATAGTGGTATTAAATTGCTGCAAATGGGTTTACTTGAAACATTCTGCGATTTTCTGATCCAAATTCGGACGCATTTATCGTTGGTTGGGCAGCAATGGTTAATTCTAGGTCACAAAGTTGGGCAAACATGTTTGATGATTATGCAAATGATGTCATACTGCCCTACATAAAATCTTGCATTGATAAGTATTCAAGGGTAAACATTGTATTTGATGTTTACTAAATGAACAATTTAAAGGCTGTGACAAGACAAAGGCAAGGTTTTTGTGTCAGATGGAAACGTGTTGGTTCTGGTAGAACACCAAGGGTTTGGAGTAGTTTTCTATGTGAAGATGACAACGAAACGACATTGTTCCAGTTTCTTGCTGACAAAATTGCTTCTTAAGAGACTTATAAATATGTGTATGTTACTCATGGTGAAAATATTAATTGCAATTTCAATATGGATACTTCCTATCTATCCCTTGTAATCACGAAGAAGCACAGGCGCGGATCCAGAGGGGGGGTTCCGGGGTTGGAACCCCCCCTTTTTTTGGACGATCAATGCATTTGAATGGGGACATGTAATTGGAACCCCCCCCCCCCCTTTGTCCTGGGTTAGGAACCCCCCTTTTTAAAATGGCTGGATCCGCCCCTGAAGCAGATACACTAATGTTTGTCCATGTTTGGCATGATTATGAAAAGTGTTGTAAAATGTAATTTTAGGTAGTACTGACACAGATGTTATAGTATCAAGAATAACAGCAATCGCAAAACTAGGTAGAACACATTGTGGATAGGTTATGAAAGGAATAAAGAATTTTGGTGGCTTCCTGTACGTGACATATCAAGTGCGTTTGGTCCTTGTGTAGCTGCTATCCTTTCGTCCATGCATTCAGTGGATGTGACACTTTGTCGAATTGTCGTAGGGCAGGGAAGAGGTCAGCTTGTTGACAATGGAAGGTTTTTCAGATGTAAAGGACGTTTTTGTTGGCTTAAGTATGAAGCGAGGGACAATGTGAATTGTTTGCCAGGAAGCAGCGGCATTGTGATGCAATTCCGTCTACAAGAGGTTCTTTTCAAGAGCACATAAAAAAGAAGTAAATCAAGGTGGAGTTGTTTGGGCTCAGCCTGATTCATGTATTCGACAGGTACATGTACCAAGTCATGAATACTGGGGTTTGATGAAAGAAAGAATCAATGACAGTTGGAAACCGAAATGGACTTCTGTGACTGCCGTTGCATCCTCGTGTCAGGAACTTTTGAAATGCGGAGGCAAAAATCCAGCTCTGTTGGTAACTGTAAATGCTACCGTTCTGACCTTCCTTGTACGGGTTGTTGTATAGGCAACTGTCAGATAATTATAAGATAAGCAACCTGTCTGTCAAACCAAAATTGGCATGTAAACTTAACAAAGAGTGTTATCACTTGTTAACTTGATGGAATTTATAAAAATATTTTTTACGTATTTGCCTCAATTTTGGAACCGGAAATCACTATTTTGTTCATTTATGTGTTGTTTTGTCGTACTTACGAACTGTTTTTAACGTTTTATCATAACTTACATTGGATTATACTATATCACATCTTTCAAGGATTTACATCCCTTGTGAAGTTGCTTGAAAGTATAAAATCTGAAATTTTTGACTTTTTTGCCGGCATTTTGAAACCGGAAGTCACCTTTAGTTTCATTAATGTATTGTCTAGTCGTTATTTAGGAATTGTCATTTACTTTTTATCAATTCTAACATTGGATTTTACATATAACACACCTTTCAAATGATTAAATAATTATTGCCAATTTGTAATGACGCTATTTCCAAAATGTATGGTGGCCATCTTGAAAATTGATCTTTTTTTCTGGCCAGCAGCGGATTTTTTCTAAGTATCATTTAGACAACCTTTATACCAAATTTCATGCTTGTATCACGATTTGCACAATTATGTCCATAATATCTCCCACTAGAGGTTTGACAATTTCTTCTGTCTTAAAAAAATAACCGTAGTTTAAACCTTAATTTCAATAGAAAAAAACCCCCCAAATATTTCAATATATAAAACGTAATAATAGAAAAAAAAAAGGAAAACAATTCTACAAAGATTCGAAAAGGTTATTGATGTGTAACAAATTTGGCACAACAGACCAAACCGTAAAAATAACGAACCGACGGATCACTATGTCTCGCTTTCGACGCTGGCCACACAAAAGGTTGATGGTTAAGAGTAAGAAAATTTCAGACGACCGAATCATACTATTCATTTTATTAAAAACAACATATATTATTGTTAATTTGGATTGGGTGGATCTGGAGGTGGTGGTGGCTCTATAACAACAGGCCATGGTCTCATATGCATATTGTCGTCAGTAATGCCTGCTACAGATTTTTCTTCATCTTCTATAAAATAAGACAAGAGGTGAGCATTGTTTGTAGGATCAATTTTATCAAAATTCTTCTTTAAATCGCAAAACCAAAGTTCAATACAGAATAGAGGTTAGAATATTTTGATTAGATTTATGGTATGACATAACAGAGAGGTCTCACAAGTGGACAGATTTCTTCAAATGGCAATTCTTTTTTTTTTGTAGTCAAAAATGATGACGGGGTTACGGGTAAGAATCGAAAGTGGGAGCTATTGCTTTCAAATATACTAATTGTCCAAGAGTGCATAATTATTCCTTGTAGATACTAAGCACGAAAACCATATGCAGTAACTATTACAATATAATCACCAGCAAAAAACATTGAAATTACAAAATCAACATTGTCTCTTGTACTGTTTGTGTTAGGATATGCACTAGAATTTACCTTTAAAAATATTGAAATTGTAAAAACAAAATTAATTCCATATCCTACAATAAATCGTAATAGAAATCGTAATATCGTGTAATAATGGCAAAACTGTTTTCATTACCTGCTCTATACCCACGCCAGTGAATATCAGAATCTAGTTTGCTGTCACCTAAAGCTTTAGCAAGAGTTTCATCTTGATGAGGTCTCTGACTTGGTTCACTACCTTCAAAATTGAAGAATTGACATGCAGTGCACGTGTCTGATCTAAATTCAATAAATGCCACCAAATGATAAAATGTAAGTTTCTCCATTAGTTGTTTATTTTCATTTTTCTATTGTTTAAAAATATATATTAATTGTAATATTATATAGTCACTTGCAGGTCACTTGTATTTCAATCAATGCATAGCAGTGCTATATGTTTTTTCTGAATTTATTTTTTTCCCTGAATACAATACTGTTTATATGAAATCATCATCTTTACGATCAGAATAACTATTTATCACTAGTTTGTCAAAATTCGATCCTCTAATTATTTTATCTAAACAAAAAGGAGGTTAACATTGTCTGTAGGACCAAACTGATCAAAATACTTTCAATCGCAACCTGTCTGTAATAGGCATATCAAAATAAAAGTTCAATATAGAATACAGCATTGCATATTTAAATAAGATAAATAGTACGACATAACATTGATTGATTGATTGTTGGTTGCTTAACGTACAGTGGCAAATATTTCATGCATATTCAGGACGAGAACAAGTTCACAATAAATACAATAGGTAGGTTGTTGTAATAGAGGCCATCTAGGATGATGGTCGGGGAAATTTGGACTGCCACTGGATAATAAGGGTATATTGGATAGGGACAGACATTTTTCCTTGCAACAGGCCACCTACGGACCCCTCAAAGAGTTGTTGCAAGGGTTCTTAACGTGCAAAGAGTGTGGCACTCTCTTTACACGAGGCATCGGATTTAACGTCCCCTTCTGACGGACGTTACTGCGAACTTGATACATCCCGCACAGCCAAACGGACGCCCCACTTCGGCAAGCGTTTTACTGCCGGTCGGGAGAAGACCAAGTGACCATATTTCTATACCCCAGTCACCCTTGGGGTTTACGAAATAACAGAGAGGACCCACAAGTGGACAGAATTCTACACATGACAACAATGTGTTCATTACCTGTGCCAAGCTAGTCAATATGAGAATTTAGTTTACTGTCACCTAAAGTTTTAGCAAGAGCTTCATCCTGAGCAATTCTCGAAGGGGTGGGTGTCGTAATGTGTTTTTTTTTATTATTATTAAAAACAATTCTTTTGATCTTTATTTTGATAATTTTTTTAAAAATTCTAAATGCTAATTAACCCAAGCCCTAATAGTATTAAATATTGAAAAAAAAATGATCTGATTGATCCTGTCGAAAATAATTCTGATTAAGAATGAAAATACCCCACTCCCCTTGAAAATAAATGGTTGCTCCCTTACTTCAACGAAACGCTGCGATCAGCACCCTGGTCAGTGAATGATTCAGTTAGGAGAAAACAAAGTCACAATTAATATAAAAATATGTCTTCTAAATCTACATAGCTTTTTTGATTTTGTTTAGTTTTTGTCATATTCATAAATTTCTTTAACTATTTTTTTTTTGATAAACACGTTACGTTTTTCTTTCTGTAGTCATAAGTTTATACTTCATTACATAATGAAACAGATTTTCAAAATCTTCTAAATCTCATTGTTTGCACATACTTTTATTTGTCTCTGAATTTTCTCCTTATCTTCCAAATCTTACTGTTTTCGCGTTTAAAACCAAACTGATCTTGTAGAGATGTTCTGCCTGTGTTTCAAATCCAAAATTCATTAGTACCAGTTTGAATTAACAATATACCAGACCAACATTTTTCATAAAGAATAGATTCTAATCATTTTATCCAATTGAAATTAATATTGTCTTTTTATACGTCCTCGATCTCCATATTGTTCACATATTTCCCTAATTTCACAGCCATAGCGTAAATCAGGTTTACATAACTTACATCAAATCTAAATGACAAGTCATTGATAAAGCAAACTGTTTCCTTTTTATGATACCTTCATACATGAAGATTTATAAATAACGCTCGATTAAAAAAGATTTAAAAATAAAGTACAAGGTTGTCTTCTAGGGCCTCTTGGATAGTTAATCAAATTCCCTTTGTAAAAGAAATAACATGATTAATACAGAGGCTCCAAACATTTGTGCGGTATACAACATTCGTATTTTTAAATATGGAATGTCTATCAGATTAAAATGTTCTGACGTTACAGCTTTTCTATTTCTCTTTAAGTGAATCATAACAACACTCAACTCGTTGATCTCTCATAGCTTTTAGTATAAAGGATAATTAAAATGCGAATACTTATGCACCCTTTGTTTCCCTGAATTTACTATAAATAAACTCATCATAGATACCAGGACTAAATTTAGTATATACGTCAGACGCGCGTTTCGTCTACAAAAGACTCATCAGTGACGCTCGAATCCAAAAAAGTTAAAAAGGCCAAATAAAGTACGAAGTTGAAGAGCATTGAGGATCAAAATTGCTAAAGGTTTTGCCAAATACAGCTAAGGTGATCTATGCCTAATGTAGAAAAGTCTTAGTATTTCAAAAACTTCAAAAATTTGTAAACAGTAAATTTATAAATATAACCATATCAATGACAATTCATGTCAGCACAAAAAGTGCTGACTATTGGGATTGTGATACCCTCGGGGAAATAAATCTCCACCAGCAGTGGCATCGACCCAGTGGTTGTAAATAAACTCATCATAGATACCAGGACTTAATTTAGTATATACGCAAGACACGCGTTTCGTCTACAAAAGACTCATCAGTGACGCTCGAATCCAAAAAAGCTAAAAAGGCCAAAAAAAGTACGAAGTTGAAGAGCATTGATATAACTGACTGAATATATTAACAAATACCGCCAGTATCCTTGTCTGTATCTGCTGTACTTTTCTTCTCATCTGTGACATTGTTACAAATTAATTACATATTACTCTTAACATCACACATTGCCATTGAATCTATTAACACAACACTCTAAAGTGATAACTCTGGATAACGAAAACGGACATTTATTTTTCGGTTATGTTCTGCTGTGAACTAATTGTTTATTGCGAAACCGTTTTCAGACTAAATACTAATGTATCCGCTCTTTTCATTTCATCGAGAATTCACACACTAAACTGTATTTCAATAAGAATGGGGATTGTTCATATCTTATAATTTCAATTCTCTTTTATGATGTTTGTTATGCATAGTGAGACGTATTTGTTCATGACTTGGTTATTTGATATTTTATACTCTGTTGAAATGCACGCTTTTTTCTGAAAATTGTTTCGAGTGTATCTCATGCAATATCAGTTTTTGTTATTTCTTCATAAATGATAAATCATAAATGAGAAAAGCAAGGAAGTTTGTAACTGTATATTTATTACCTTCTATTGTAGTATTTTGTCTGTTTTTCGACATCAGTATGGGACAGTAATTCCGAATTGAAGCATGCACTCATATACCATATATACTGCAGACATGTAAATTTTATAAATAAAATGGCATTTCAAGTATTATAATGTTATAATATATTTGTGAAACGAATATTAATAATTTTAATTGGAAGTTTCAGAGAGTGGTCCATTAAGGATTAACATTTGAGAAATTAAAAATTAACGCACTTAAAAAAATGTAATATGTAACATGTGGAGGTTGATTAATTTTACCTTCTCTATGTATTGGATATTAAGACCATTCCAAAAAGAGGTGTTTAAGAATTTATACATCCCTCGTAGGATGAAGTTTAATGCCGTGTTTAAGAAGTCTATTTCTTTTCCCATACTGAGCTGTCTGTCCTTACTTACTTTTCAAGCCAAATTGGAGAAATTTAGCAAAAATCTGTACTTAATAATGAACTGTTACGGACTAAACACATGTATATAATATAACAATTATTTCTTTGTATCCACTGCATGTTTCAAACGTTTATTACACATTTAAGTAAATGACATATTTTACTCTTCTGTTGAAATGGTAAGTTGGGTATTTTTTAATGTTTCGTGCACGTTTTACACAAATTCATAGTGAACAAAGTTGTTCGTAGATTTAAGAAGTTGTTAGGTCGAAATATAGTTGGTCGAATGTGAGAAAGGCAATATTCGATCGGGGTTGAAAATTTGGAGTCTTGGATGATTGAGAAAACTATGTTGTTCCTTATTACGTTTATTAGAAAGCAATACCGGAATTGTATAAACATGCAAATATTGGAATTTATGGTCCCACTTCGTACTTTATTTGGTTTTTTTTTTTTACTTTTTTGGATTCGAGCGTCACTGATGAGTCTTTTGTAGACGAAACGCGCGTCTGGCGTATATATAAAATTTTGTCCTGGTATCTATGATGAGTTTATTTATATCTAACTCAGAAAGGTTCAGTGAATCACATATACAAGTTATTTATTTCATTAACGAGTTCCCATCATGGTGAACATTTGTACAAAGATGAAATTAATGTGATCCATTACGGAATACTAGTGAAACTAAAACTTTTATCCATCTTTAACCAAACTTCATAATAAATACATGTGAACAGATGCATATACCTCATACTATAGTAGGCGTGGCATAAACACAGTGAGCTAGTAGTTTAATACTGTAATGTGAAAACTTACCTTATTCTAAACGATACAAATATGAACTTAAAAGTCCTGATAACAAAATCAATTGATTATCCTTGCAATGTTTACTTTATGTCGTAATTTATCGTATATGGGATAAACAAAATTTAGCGCCATCTTCTTTGAAAAAAACTACTGACCTTAAACCTCAGATGGAATACTCATAAATCCCCTAATTCGCTATGCTATGCTTCAAATGGATACTGTAGATCTTAATTTGCATCTAAGGATTAGCCAAATTTGATCTTTCAACAAAATATCTTTTTGTCGACTCGTTATTGATTAACACCCTTTGGGAATTCACGACCTTTGGGAACTTTTCAATCTTCCTAGTAAGGAATTTTCTTTCATATTTATATATACTTAAATCAACACAATTGGGTTAAAGCCGACAAATTTCTTTAATCTTTCCCAAACAAAAGTCCGTAACACAGATGATGAGCTATCTTTAAAAGAAACACTTTGATCAATTTAGGTACATTATTAAAATTGTTGAAAGTAAGTTCCTGTTTATATGACGGAATGAATGCGGTTTACAGAATTGAAATTCTTTTAATTGGTGGTGAATAAAGGCAACAGTACCATTTCGCTGTTCAACAGTCACAAATCGATTGAGTGTGGTACTTTCAGTTATTTAGTTATTTTGGCCCTTTTCTTGGTGTACACAAACATCATCTCACAGCTCCTTTTAATGTTATGGTTGTTTAATCTCTATCAATTCATGGCGTATCCCTTTTCATTATTTACAAACCTGCTCGTGCATTTTTCATTGTTATTCAACGCAAAATAATTATCTAAGATACCTGGGACGATCTCATTTCACAAAGGATTTCTTTTGTCTACTTATTGTACCTCGAACTTATTTACCCGGTGTAGGTCTTGAAGTTGAGGTTCAATTACTTACAGTTGATCGGGCCTGTCTAATTAGACACACCCTCTTAAAATCAGGGGGTCCGAAATAGGATCGGGAAAAACACCCAGCAAAATACCATAATTTACATTTTTTTTTAATTTAAAGTGCTTTCGGTTGCTTAAATATCTCCGATCAATAATCAAACGGTATTTTGTGGAAATAATAACCTGTCCCGAACCGAGAGATGTTGGCTGCAATAGTAATCTATTTATAAAAAAGTCCGTATCTCATTTACTTATAGTGGCCGTTATTGATTTTAAATTCATGACATTTTGTTTATGGCATTCGTGTATCGTTGAGAAAAAAAAGGGAAAAAGGGGTGGGGTGGGGGGCTTAACTTACTTTCGAATTTCGATCATCATGGCTCTAATTATATTACGGCATATTTTTACCTCTAGCAAACACTCTGCCTTATTGTAAAAAGTGCCACTCTAAAACTGTAAGCATTTGCTTCAGATTGATCCACTTTGCATCTAGTCGTGAATATGCATAACATATTTACCACTGGACACAAAGGAGTGATAAATTAATGAGCTTCATTTAGTGATGTATAATCATTTGTCTTCAGTTGATATTTGTCTCAACCAATTTTCCAATTTTTATATGTTTCATTTTTATTTACATTTGAATTTTTAAGCGTAAATCTAAGCATTTCTTCTATCCTTTTTTCTTTGCATTTAATCTTTTTTTTATCATTAAAAACGTTGTCGTAGTACACATCAGGTGTTACATTGTATCTTTTCCAGCAAAACTAATAGGAGAGGGGATTAGGGTAGAAAAAACAATCTTCATTGAGTGGCAATAACTCATATATTGAAGCGTACAATGACGGCTGTCTCGTCTAGGTGACAACATTTGCTGTTTCAAGTTTATTTATATCTCAGAATGGTATAATAGTTGTCATAACAGTAAAAAATTGATAAAAAAAAAATGTTGACAACAATTTATAAAAGGATTCAACTTATTTTGGGCGTTTAATTTTTTATAGTGTCTTGTTGTTTACACACTTCAATCATTCAACTTCGTAGATCGTCTTTCCCTCTAATGTTTTTTAAGTTATAGATAGCGTGAAATTCTCACTACACCAGGCATCTGATATACATTCCTATTACCTATTATATTTCGATCGGACAAAGCTTCGTATTTATATATCAAATAAGCCAAACGAACTTACCCATTTAGCAAGGGTATACTGAGGGACTGGAGAGGCTCAGATATTTCGATGATTCTATACCCAAGTGAATCATTTGGTTTTGAATAAAATGAGATAAAGGTATACATTAATTCGACAGCAACCCAAAGACACAGATAAATAAAAATGTTTAGTCAACGTTCATTTTTTTTTTATATATATGAACAAGGCCGTTAGTTTTCTCGTTTGAATTGTTTTACATTGTCATTTCGGAGCCTTTTATAGCTGACTATGCGGTATGGGCTTTGCTCATTGTTGAAGGCCGTACGATGACCTATAGTTGTTAATTTCTGTTGAATTTTGGTCTCTGGTGGAGAGTTGTCTGATTGGCAGTCATACCACATCTTCTTTTTTTTTGTATTCAGTCTTTTTTTATATAGAAAGATGCGTATAAATACAGAATAATTAGCTCAAAACCGACCCATGACTAAATAATAGTTATACGGAGTTAACTCAATAATATTTACCGTCAAATATATATATCCGAAAAGGCACATTTGATTTAATATTATTTACCGTCAAAGATATCCCAACAATCACAAGTGTTTGGTTGAAAAATTTCACCTCCCCTATTTTAATTTTGGATCGGTGAAAAATTTAAAAAGCTGTAATATTAACCAGTAAAAGAAAAACACTTCACTGTATAATATAACGTTAAAATAAATTATGATAATGGATGACCATCAGCGGCAAATAAAATCAATATTCAGGACGATAACATGTAAATATAAGTTTTTTACTAGACTGACCCGCTGAGTCGTTTTTTTTTTAACTTATCGTGCAAGTTCACAAGATATATAATTTAGTTCGTAGGAAGAAAAGTCATCTGACCCGGATACATTTCCGACTCTGAGCCGGTCAGTCTGTGCTCTTACTCTATGGTGCCACGTGTTTATCGTTGAAATAGAATACCAATTTAATTAACGTATTTGTTTGACCCGTTGGGAATTCGAACAAATGACCTCCCCCTCTCGAGGCGAACACCCCACACGAGACCAACCAGGAAAGCGGTAGTGATCGGTAGTACAGAATATTATACCAAAAACTGAAGCACAATACACAATACAGATTCAAAGAATTCTCACAGTTACTAAAGCGAGCTAAAAGTATTTAACCTAAATTGGATGCGTGAAATGATATTGTAAACTACAAGTAAACACCGATGATCGACTTCAGGGTAGATTTTATGGATTAACGCTCTCGGCAAATTAAAAAGTCTTGCACCTATTATTTGAGTAGTCCGAATGTGGCCAGCTGTTGTAAGTCTAAATTTCTGTCCTTATTCAATATAATTATTCTCATTTTCCAGTGGTGTTTTAAAGTTTCACGTCCAACCTCACTGTCGATCTCCTATTGCACGACCTACCTATTGTATTTAAAATTTATGTGTTATAGTCATTTTAAAACATGCATGAAATATTTGCTACTGGACATAAAGCAAACAACAATCAATCAACTGAATTAATTTTTCTGTACTAGTACTTAGCACACAAAGACAAGATCTTGTAAAATGCTGTAATGTACAATTTCTATTTAAATTTTTATGGTTTTTTGGGTCTTTTTTCTCTTCAATATAGTACATAACTGACTCTTACTAAAAAGTTTTGTAAATTTTTTTTTCTATGGTTCTTATCTACTGTTTTATTACGATTTATAACATATGATTTTTTTATCAGGCAAGGATAAAACTAAGAAAGATAAAAGTTTTTTTTCAGATGGTTTTGCTTCATTTAGACATCAAAAAGGAATAACGGACGACTAAATTAAAGAGTTCGTTTTCATATAATACATTGAACTTGCGAATATATCTCACCTAACATGTTTTGATCGGGCCAGTGAAACCTAGTCTAAAACAGTTTTATTCATTGAAGTTTGCATGCATAGTTTTTTTTAAAAAGTAAACAAATAAGGAAAGATCTATTAATTAATTTGACTGAATAGACAAAACTAATTATTTTGCATTCGCATGTAAAGTAATGTAGGAAAATTACCGAATCGGAAACTTAATGGTTTTGCTTCATTTAGACATGAAAAAGGAATAACGGACGACTAAATTAAAGAGTTCGTTTTCATATAATACATTGAACTTGCGAATATATCTCACCTAACATGTTTTGATCGGGCCACACATTTACAGGATGAATACTGTGAAAGACCTTATGCATTTATGTCTAAAAGTTCTAAAACAAGCTTTTTAAAAAGCTTATTGTTTGAAGAGTTTACTTACTGTTTTCTAAGGTCTGATCTTTACGAATCTATTTAATGATTACTGACAGATAAAAAAACATCAAATATATATAACATGAAGTTGTTGGGCAGTATATTCATCGGTCAGTAATGAATGAGGTCTGTATGGGATTTTGAATGCCTCATTGATTAAATAAGAAATCGTTATTTTGAAAAGTTGGCTAAAAAATATAAATTTAGCCCCTAATTTTGTAAAACTATCATTTGTTGATTCATATTTTAATGATAAAACAAATTATGATAAATACAACACATTAATTGTATATATATATCAGTCTGAGTTTTGTTTAACTATCATATAAGTTTAACATATTTAGACTCGTCCAATTCAGGGGAATTAGGTTTCTGCAAGGACTTTTTATGTACTTTTCTTATATTTTTTACGTTTTGTAAGTCAGTAAAAGTTCAATGATTAAGTTAATAGTGACATTAAAGGACCTCCTCACAAAAAGGGCTGTTCAGATCCACGAGCCCGAAGGAGGTCTTTTAATATCAATATTAACTTATCATTGAACTTTTACTATTACATAAATCCGTTCTTTAATCGTTTTCACAATTTTTGGATTTGCTGTAACTTCGAATCAGCCGTCTGTCCAATAGTCGTGTGAAGAAGTTTAATTTAAAATTGACTCAACCAGAAACCACTGCATAATTTGAACCAACCACGGCAACCATGGGTCTACATTAAAAATTGTAGAACCAACATAAAAGCATGGGATAAAATTGAAATCACAAGATGGCGGATGCATCATTACAGACTTATTATGGAGGCCTTATACTTTGTTATACATAATCTTTATTAGCTTCTAATCTTTATTAGCTCCTAAAACAGTCATAATTTGTTTGTTTTAATACAAGCATATAGTATTATACAGGCTTTGAATGTAGTGGAGTTGAAGAAGTGACGTCCAACTTTCTTGCACAACAGATTTCTAGTATCTAGCATTGAACACATCAAACATTCTCTGTATGATAAATCACTTTCTACACGTGTTCAATTATGGTAATGTCTGGACTTTAAGGCGGCCCCGATAATGTTGGAATATCATTCTCTGTCTTCCATTGCTTTGACTGTTGGGACGTATGGCATGGAGCATTATCGTCCTGGATGGTGTATGGGTCAACTAAGAAATGTCTAGCAATAACTAACCATAAATAAAGGCAACAGTAGTATACCGCTGTTCAAAACTCATAAATCCATGGACAAAAAACAAAATCGGGGTAACAAACTAAAACCGAGGGAAACGCATTAAATATAAGAGGAGAACAACGACATAAGACTAAAATGTAACACACATAGACAAAATCCCACGAGAATAACAAATATAACATATGTGTATAACATCAAAACCAAATACATGAATTTGGGATAGACAAGTACCGTGACACGTCTTATCGCAATGTGAATTTACACTTAAAAATAAGAGAAAACTAACGACACAACGTTATAATGTAATGCACACAGAAACGAACTATAATATAACAATGGCCATATTCCTGACTTGGTACAGGGCATACGTTAGCATCTAAAATATTTATATATCACCCACTTTTCCTTTTGATTTGTTTTAGAGTTCGCGGTCAATGGTATGTTATGTACCACAAAAACATGACCGAAAAATTAGCTTTGTAGGTTTCCCGTTGAACATTAAGTCCATTACATTGTGGTCGTAATCGTTCATCTATTTTACAACAGCAAAAAACAAACTTTGTTGTTATTTCCAATCTAGTTGAGCTCATCATTATACATTACTTTCCAGTTAATCTGCAGTCAAAGAAGTTTTTTTCACGGCACAATCATTTCCTCTCGCGATTGTTTATTTTTGAAACTTGGTGCCTCTTGTTATTTTCCCTCTCTGATCCTTGTTCGTGAGACCTCTTTTAGATTGTGATGATGGTTCTCCTATTCCTTTCTAGCAATGTCCCTATCTTATGCCCAGAATAGCCTCTTTCTGACTATTCTAAAATCATTTTTTTCTCCTGATATAATTTTTTTCCGTGGGGAGCCATTTGTAAGGTAGACGAATAGTTTGTTAATGTACGTGAAACATATTTTCATTCTAGGGGGCACAGTTAGCCACAACGTTAAGTTATCCCTTCGTAAATATTACGGACGTCATCACGAGTTGGTTGAACGTTATGGAATAACCGTTTCACAGATGATATCGGAAATGTTCCTTACGTCGTAACTACAATCCTCTTCCCTTTCATGAATGTGACGTTCCGAATTAAGACTATTTACCAGATTTGTTATAACATGAGCGACACGACGGGTCGCACATGTGGAGTAGGATCGTCTTACCCTTCCGGAGCACCTGAGATCACACCTAGTTTTTGTGGGGTTCTTGTTGATTATTCTTTAGTTTTTTTTGTTGTGTCATGCGTACTATTGTTTGTCTGTTTGTCTTTTTCCTTTTTAGTCATGGCGTTGTCAGTTTATTTTCGATTTATGAGTTTGACTGTCCATCTGATATCTTTCGTCTCTCTTTTAGTACATATACAGTGATAACCTTTCGAAAAGCATCGGTACAAATGTAAGTGGAAAACATTCCAAGATCTTCCAACTATTCATTGGCAAATTTGGGAACTCATTGGGTGTGGAAATGTATAAGGAAGAATTCAATACAGGGGGAATGATATGGAAGCAGTCTTTTCTGACATTATTAAATAACAAGTAAACTCATGTAGCACGTCCCTTTGATGGCAGTAACTAATGTATTCAACACATTCTCCATTTATTACATATTAAAATTAAAAAGAGTAAGAAATGTGGTATGATTATACTTGTGTTGCTATATTTAAATCCAGTATGATAAAAATGCAACCCAATATTCAAAAGTCAATTTTACATAATAAACTCATAGTATGTATAAATTCGGGGCGAGTATTGGCGCCAGTCGTGTTTACTGTCGAAGGGTGTATGTTGCTTCTAGATATTTTTTCGTTGGGTTACTTATACAACACAACTACTTGTATTCCATTTTTCCTAAATGAATTATTCAACAAGGCTGATAGTTACTAATTTTATTTCAAGTACAATATCAATCATTGTTAATTTGGATTCGGTGGATCTGGTGGCGGTGGTGGCACCATTACAGCAGGACATGGTCTCATATGCATATTGTCTTCAGTAATGCTTGCTACAGATTTCTCTTGAACTAATCGAACACAAAATAAAAAGGAGATTAACATTGCAAGAAGTACAAATTTGATTTAGATTTTCATCTATCGTAACTCGTAGTCTGTTTTCAAATGATGTTAGATTGATAGTAGACAAAACAGTATTGAAACAACTAATTGAAAAGGGGGCGGGCTACTAAAAGTACTAAGAAATAAAAAAACATCGAAAAAAATATGTATATAGTCTTATCCTTTACTTTTTTTTTATTGTTTATTATTTTTTTTTCTACACAAATGCATAATGGTAATCTTCTAAGCAAAAAAAAAAAAAAACCAAACAAGAGCACAAAAGACTTAAAACAAAACACCGACCAGCAAACGAAACTGCTAGAAATATATTTTGTTGAAGAGTATATATCATGTGGTGTATTTTTTTTCTAGCAATCAGAAAAACATGTCTCTTTAATATCAATAAAACAATTTTTAAAGCCTTTAGTTTTAATTCCATACAGATCTTTTTGAAAAATATTTGTATGTACCCTTCTAATGTTGCAATTTAAACCATGTGTATGAAGGTTAGTTAACTCCATTACTTTATCATGTTTATGTTTGTAAAATTAAAAGGATGAACATTTTGACGTATATATCATAGATAACAATTCGTGTGACGAAAAAAAACCCTACCCATTTAAAGGCACTTGAGTAGCTTTTCTTACTTATGTATATTAATTAAATGTTTAAAATCCTTACATTAAATGTAATTTCACCATTAAATATGTTTTAACATTCTACTGTTCAAGTCAGGAATATGACAGTTGTTGTCCCTTCGTGTGTTTTGGTATTTGATTTTCCCATATGATTAGGGACTTTTCGATTTGAAGTTTGCTCGGAGTTCAGTATTGTTTGTAAGTTTACTTTTTCCTACAATAAATGGTTGTCACTTGTCAAAACGTGACAAATAGGAAAATTGGTTTCCATTACCATTGCCATAATAAACCGATACATTGCTGTGGTCCACTAGTTCACTACAAACTTCATCCTGTTGTTGTTCACGATCTGCAAAATGTAAAAATGAATCTTAGAAACTTTCTTACAAATAATTTTGATTAACAAGGTAATGCATGCGTTGTACCGCTTGGTGACATAACGTCCGTCTAAAAATCATAAGTCCAACTATGTATCTGTTTATGAGTCAAAGTATATTAAAGTTTTTTTTCTAATAATACTTAAGGTGGCGTGTCAAATTTTACGACATTGGAGCCTCGCAACATCCTGTTGACATAATACATGTAATACAAATTTATCCTGAGATTAATTCAACCAATGATAATCTGGCTCCGCCATAATGGTTTAAAATAGTTTGATGGAAATATTTGTAAATCAATTGGAGTTTAACGCTGGTTATTTCTGTAATTGTATTTCTACAGAATTGTTACGTTATAATTCCATGTTTACGAAATTCAAAATCTACACATTGAAATATTTTATTTATTCTTAAAAACGTTAATCGATTTTTGTATATACAAACTGTGTGAAAAAAGAACTGATTTCTCTAAACACAAATTGTATTAACGTAAACACATAAATCGATCTACCTTGGCAACTATAAACTTTTTTGGTAGGGGTGAGTAGCTGAGACAGCAAGTACCCCACCCTTTTCATATACTTTGTTAAACACAATTATATAACCTTGTCATATATCAATTAACAAACAAGAACTATCTTTATAAAAGATATCCGACGTATTTAAATTTGAGTATGACGCAACGTTAGATATTGCTACTACCACGAAAAATAGCGTTAAGTAAATATTTGACCGGAAAATTTTTATAGAAATGCTGAAATAAATATTTCAAATTATGCATGAAAATAAAGATTGATTGTTACATTTTTACATTATGATAGAGAAAGAATAAAAATATAATATTCATAGCCTTAGGAAGACACAGATTATCCGAAAAACGTTTACTTAGCGTTGTCCCATGTAACAAACTCGGGACATAAAACTCGCACAATTCGCGAAATGTTCACGCAACTCTTCGAAATTTTGCATGAACATTCTATGACGTGATATATTTCAATATTGGTTAACATGGCTGTCTCCATTTAAAATTTGCATACATATTTTCAAAAGAATATGATGTACGGAAATGTCCCATCGGAAATTTAATTTGGAAACTTCAAACATTTCAGTTCAAAAATAAAATTTTGACAGAAAATTCATTAAATTGTAAGCACTATCGTTTTTTACTAAGTGTAAGCTTCCAAAATTCGAATTGAAAAATAAATTGAGCTACATATTAAATTCAAAACCAGGGGCGTAGCTAGAAATAAACGATGTGCAAGCAACTACCGCCGAGCGGAGCAAGGCGAAAAAATTTTGGGACCCTTTTATGCAGAAAAATGGTTTTTTTTTTCGGTTTTCGGTCATAGGACTGTTAAAAGAGGAGCTATATGTAGATAGGACTTATAAAAAAAATATGAATGTAAAAATATTAATAAATCTTTTGAATAGAATAATACATAAACAACACATATTTGTGATACAGAATTTACTCAAAATTGTCCAAAATCTGCTCTTCGGGTCTAGGCAGAAACAAACTTCTGTATTACTTTAATTGTCAATATTCACACTGAAATCCCGATGAATATGCAGTAATGCTAGTAACTGTCGTTCATTGTTGATCGTACATTTGTTTTCAACATACTTAGTACACTCATAGATCTCCATGGTAGCACTCGCGAGAAGTTATGAACCAGCGTACATGTTCAGCATCGAACGACCTCCCCATTGAATTCGTTAAAATCACATGCCAGGTCAGTTTCGTATGTCTCAGATAATGTTGAGATTTTTTCGTTTGTTATATTTCTTACAACACGATGGAGCAGATACAGCGCAAAAGTGCGATTTTCTGATAATACTAGACGCGACTCCACTCTCCAGTTCCCTTGTCATATCATATGGTCTATGAACGCAAAAAAATAATGAGACTTTCCAATACTGTTTTGGCGTGTTTGCAGTGTGATTGGCTCTGGTAGTCTGTCGACCACATCGCCTCGGCATATTTTCAACGATATCGAGGGGTTCTAATAATTCTAATGCCGATTGGTACATCTCATTCCAAACTGATGAACCGTGCAATGCAATATGTGCTCCAAAAACTACATGTCTTAGACTGAGTATTACAAATTCAAATCTAGTAAAAGATACAATTAAGTTACTGTCCGATTTAGTCATAATCTCCAATGAAACTTTTATTTTGAAACCAAATGCCGTTATTGAATGATATTTCATCAATTAAAAAAGTGACAACATAGGTGTTTCCTTTAACATTCAATCTATAAATTTTTATTTTGCCTTTTTTTTTTGCATGCCGAATCGATGTGCACGCAACTGCGTGTTAGCGTATAGGCAGCTACGCGCCTGAAAACAATAGAGTTGCAATGTCTTGCGGAAAAGTCCGAGTTAAACTTTCATTACTTCACAAAACTTTTACGGCCAAAAAAACAGAGATTTGATTTCGTGAAGATTATTTTTTTGCTTTGATAACCATACCAATAAAAAGTACTTTTAAAGTTGAAGTTGGTACACCAAATAACATTAAAATTACAGGGTTATCTATAAAAAATGCGGATTAATGAAAATGTCTTGCAAGTTTGTCCGTTATCATTATTTGACGTCGCCAGAAGCGTTACTCTAGCTATAGGGACGGCATAAACTGCATTCGCTTGTTCTTTCCTCAGCTAAATATAAATGTCCTGCTTTCAAAAAAAAACGAAATGATGCACACAATACAAAAATACACATTATTAAGACGATCAAAAAGTAAGAAAATTTCGGTATCATAACTATAAGCTATTGTATGTTGCTGCCTGAATAAAATCATACTCGGGTTGAATATATAATGCAGCAATATTCCTCCAAAAACACATAATTACTAGCAGTAAAATTGCATTTCCTAAATTAATTATAAAATCATATTTGATTGGATTCTCACGGCATTTACACTTGTGTGTTATACTTTGCATTTACCAGAAAAGGAAAGCAGGAAGAATTTGATAGTGTGCGTTTTCAATTGAACGTCATTAAATGGTAGCAATATCTGACGTTGCGTCTATATGTTTAAAACTATCATTTCGATAACCTTCAGAAGCACAATGACTTTATGATGCAGGACCTCTTTAATTAAATCTCCATCTGAATGTAACTACAAGAAGGCGATTGCAGTGCACTGAAAACCTGCATAGTTTGACACAATTTGTCCTTGGTGGCAACGCCCGATCACTACCTTCATCTTGTGAACAACAATGCTCTAACTATCTAAAAATCAATGAATTACCAACAAAAGAACGTTACAAATTGTTTTGTAAATATTCCGATTATATTTGAATAAGTGATTTACCATTTAAATAACGTTTTCTCTGTTTGTGTTCAGTATTCTCGGTCCTCGTATCTCTGTTTACATTCACCAAAACCCCGCGGAAATCTCACATGCGTAGGTGCGTTCTAAAAGTCATGTACGTTCGTACAACAAAGTTTACATAAAAAACTATATAATTGTTCCGAATAAACAGCTGTCATGGATGCAAAGAGCTATTGGAGAAACAATTATTTTAATAAAAATATAAATCTTTGTAAGATCTAGTTCAAATATTTATAGTTTTCACTTGCTTTCCATCACGATATAATTAACGAGACGTTTTTCCAAACACAACAAAATCACCCACCATGACAGCATTTTGTCCAATCACAGAAAGGATTTCGAGCATGCGTATTCTGTTGCCATAGTTAAGCGTCCTTAAGTTCAAAGGGCATAAACCGAAACTATACCGACTACGTCGGAAAAAACAGACCTATAGATATATTTGAATATTTTCAATTTCGGGTATATTAGTATATAGATCTCTTTGTCCCGCTCATCATCACGTTCTTGTGTAGAAACAACGTAGTTGCAATAATATCAACTTCTTTTTCACTAAATTCGTCACATCTTAAACACTTTCTTCTTATTGCCCCTTTTTATATCTTTCATTATGAAGAAATTTGTAATATCACCCCAGAGAGTAACACTTTCACTGATTTTTATATGTTTTATGTTAATTAAAAACTGATAAAAGTTACAATGACGTTCCGTCTTACAATGTAATTTCTTTAAATAATTGTTACATATTTTATGTATACAAACTGTTGAATGTTAATTAGGTGCAAATGTAAAAACGGTCGGATTTATTGCATCCATCACTGGCATCAGTGGTAATACCACATCAGAATAAATAGACATTAATTGGTTTGACAAATAAGTGATGCATTTACGACTGAGGTTTAACCGCATGCATCAAAAATAAATACGGACATCTGATTAGTTTTAGATACATATGATATATTCAAACAAGTGATTATATCAACATATTGATATATTTAATCTGAATTTCTCACCCTTTTGATATATCATAGAGCATGAAAAAGTGACCTATTCCAGCAGCTCATCCCTTCCCTTATTATATAGTAAGTGCCCCCCCCCCCCCCCCCCCCGGCCAAGTTTATAATATATACAGAATTCCTTCAGTACATTGTAATTAATATACGTCATGTACAAACACACATTTTTAACTCGGATACCAGGCAATAAGTTTTTCGAACTGTCGGAGTATTCGGTTGTGGGATTATTGGTTTGTCGGACTAATTGTCTGAACAAATGGCATCGAACTGTCAGATTAATGGTTTGTAACCGTATTAAGAAGAAATAACAGATTAAACCACAAAATTAAAAATGTTCACACGTCACAAATAAAATTTAAAATGTCATGAATGAACTTGATTAGCGAACTGACGAAGAGGCATACTTTTTTTTATATAGCTCCTGAAACTAACGCAAATGCATAATATCGACTAAAGTTCAAATAGACTTTATACATTTGAAGGTATTTGCTTTAAGAAAGGTGTGTTTTAAAATACTAAAACTATGTGTGTCTCATCTTTCAATCACATCACAACGAGAGCCAAATGTGTTTTCTAGGAAATATTACAACTTAAAACATTATGCCATGCTAATTACGTACAAGAACTAAGTTAATTTGCATATTTTCTCGTCAACTGTAACATTAAAAAAAAATGTAATCATTCATCATTGTAAATATAAAAATAAAGAACCAAGTTATTTTGCATATTTTCTCGTAAACTGTAACATTTCAAAAAAAATGTAATCATTCATCAGTGTAAATATAAAAAAAAAATGAAAATATCATTTAAACACGTTAGACATTTATAATAAACTGATACTATTAACATTGATGCTATTATTCCCCAAAACAGAATAATAATGAGAAAAAAACTCATGTAACCGTTCATTACCTCTTCTTCCAAGTATTGTTCCATTATTAATTTTAATTTTCCGATCAAATGTTGTAACATGATCTGGAGTATCAGGTGTTAAAGTTTCATCTTGGTGTGTTGAACGGACTCCATCGGCTGTAAAATATATCAATATGATTTGGTTCAGAGTATAACATCAGTCCAATTTGACGTAACCAAGCATCAATCGGTAACACTATAACAAAGACTTGTCATCTCATCTAGATACACATGTTTACAAAAATATTAACAAATACTCTTCTATAAGCAGTTAATAATAACATTTCGAGTGGAATCAAAGAATATTTTGGATTCATAAGGCTAAACGTTGATCGAATAATGATTAAAATTTGATAACATTTCGCTGGGTTACTTGATATTTTCTCATTCATGCGTATATTATGAGTTTCAAAATTATGCGTAAAACAGGTGTGTAGCAAACATGTAAAATACATGTTTCTAACTTATAAAAAATCTAAAACCAAATCATCTATAAATTCCCCCTCCCCCCCCGCTTATTACCTAGGTCATACCCTAATTTTTCATGCAATCAAGTTCTGCTCTTTGTTGTCGGATGTTAACTGACATATACTTGATGAGTTCTTTTAGCTTCTTTTTTGGAATATTTTGTCTTTGGCAATCATACTTAATCTCTTTATATAGCTATATACAATTCTCCGTTTGACAAGCAATATCAGTATTAAATACAGACCAGAAATGACTGTTCATGACTGTTCATCTGTTTTTCATTTGATTAGCTTGCATTTTCCTTTTATTCAAATATAAAATCAAATCAAACCAGTGATGTGATTCAATAATTGATCACTGTTAAGCTGCTTATCTAATAAGATGTCATTTTGTTCAGAAGTATTGGTGTTATATTTAACAATTAGCAATGTTAAAGAATTGAACCACACAAAGTTAGTTGATAATATATAAAATACTCACAGATAACAACTAATAACTGTCAAATTTCTGACCAAATGTGAAATCTATAGATTTGTTTAGTAGTTTGAGAAAAATCGGAAGAGAACACACAAATGGACGAACATACAGGTGATTTAGCCACACTTTTTTAGTTGATGCAGAAAAATGGAAAAAATTACATCAACCTTCAAACCAAGAATGAGTTAGAGCCAATATTAACAGTGCCTGTCAACCTCTTTTTGGATGACACATCAGCACATAAAACACAAATGATGGCATTACACTGTATTCAGATGCAGTAATCAGGTAAACAAATGTTTTTTTGGGTTTGTTTTTAGATTACTATTACTGGATTTATTTCACTTGACTGGGCGGAGTTTAACCGATTCGCTCTCTATAAACCAGTCCATCTACAGATAGGTGTTTTAGGATAAACTCATCAATAAAGTCCAGTCATTGTAAATTCCTTTGATGACAGCAAAAGGTGATTAGAAATCAGTAATAATTATAACGGCAATCATTCTTATCACACACATCTTCAAATAGACTGTCCTTATTCAAATTAAAACATAAGCTCCGCCCGATCAGTTGAAATAAAATTGGTAATACGTTTTTGGCATTTAACATGTTTAACCCACTTGTCAATATCACTGCATTCACCGTTGAACATCAACTCCTCAAATACTTAATGAGGATGTTTTCCTTATACTGCAATTACATTGACTGTTCAAATTAACCATGATATAGGATCTTCTATAATTGAAAAGTATCAACACGATATGTATATTTTAACTTTACAAAATCAAGATTTGATTTTTGATGAGGCAGAATTATCGATCCTTGCTCTCTCTCAACCTCTGTTAACGTCTCGATTTAAGAAACAAAGTAAAAGAAGCATTAAATGTCTAATCCCAATAAAAAAGAAAAAAAAACAAGTGATACCCCCGCCCCAAGTGGATAATTTTAATAGTGTATTATTATCAAGTGTTCGGTTAACAGGAAGTTGTTGAGTAATGAATCTGAAAACGCACCACACGGTATAGCAGACTTATATAAACACTGAAACCAATTTTCAGAAATCCTTGTATTGTAGTTCCTGAGAAAAATGTGACGAAAATATTTATGGGACGGATGGACTGACGGACAGACACAGGTAAACCCCCCTTTTTCAAAGCGGGGGTATAAAAACATTTGTTCGCCCTTTTGGAGCTGAAGTTACGGAAGAAACATTCCGGCAGATGATCAGTGATGATGGTGCAGAAAAATCAACAGAAGGTCAAACCGAAGCAAAAGATCGAAACTTGTCCCACAAATAAAAAAAAAAGCATTTGTTACATCATACGCCAAAGATAAAGCTTTTGAAACTTCAATTACCAATAAAAAAAGATGTTAAAAAAGAGAACAGGAAACTTGAAAGAATACAAAACAAGGGAAAAGGTCCGGCAAACATGGCTAAAAGTGAGGAAACATTGAAAGAGGATTATTCAGATATTTAACTCATAACAGAAGAAACAGAAATCTGAATGATATGTGGAAAGATCCAGTCAGACGGATTCAGACATGATTTAAAATTGCATTGGGCACAATGTGAGAATTGTTTGAAGTGAATTCACCTAAAATTATATGTGATAAAAGAGAGATTGTGTCTAAAAGTGAACATTTCTGTTTTGCTGTGTGTTAGGACCTGTACGCTCTTGTTTCTTGATATTAAAGCCTTTTGGGTTTATATTCTGACATCTAATACTTCTGGTTAGATGTTTTTTTTTTTTTATAAATGTTATCAAAAGTTAGATATGTTTTGCTCTGAATCATTAAAAGTATTCTGGTCCAAATTGAACAGCAATTTTAATGATGTTAAATCTTTTCTATTCAATTGAACTATTTTTAGGAGGCATTCGCGAAATCACCGGGCATTTGTAAAATTGTCAAAACAGGGGGTTTCCCTATTTTAGGCACAAATTTAAAAAACAATCTTGAGGGTAGGGCATACCTAAAGAAGTTTTTTTATGAATGTAAAGTATGTAATGAATTTGTTTACGTATTTTTTTTCTTCAGATTATATGTTTTATGAGTAAGTCAAAGCGAAACCAGAAGTCTTAGGTGCGCGGACACACCGTAGTTAATAATAAAAAAAAGTACTCACAAATTTCATCTAATAACTGTCAAATTTCTGACCAAATGTGAATCTATAGATCTATTAGTAGCTTGAGAAAAATCGGAAGAGAATACGGAAGATGCACAAATGGACGAACAGACAGGTGATTTCAAATTAGCCATACTTTTTCAGTTGGTGCAGAAAAATGGAAAAAATGACATCAACCTTCAAACCAACAATGAGTTAGTGCCAGTAGTTACAGTGTCTGTCAAACTGTTTTGGATGACACATCAGCACATAAAAGTAAGAAATAGATGGCATTACACTGTATTCAGATGCAGTTCCTATAAACTTTTTTGTGGATGACACATCAGCACATAAGAGTAAGAAATAGATGCAGTTAAAACAGTGCATGTAAACCTTACTTTGGACGATACATCATCACATAAGAGAAAGACATAGATGGCACAACACTGTATTCAGATGCAATTAAAACAGTGCCTGTAAACCTTTTTTTGGATGATACATCAGCACACAAGAGAAAGAGATAGATGGCATTACACTGTATTCAGATGCAATTAAAACAGTGCCTGTAAACCTTTTTTTGGATGATACATCAGCACACAAGAGAGAGAGATAGATGGCATTACACTGTATTCAGATGCAGTTAAAACAGTGCCTGTAAACCTTTTTTTGGATGATGAATCAGCACACAAGAGAAAGGAATGGATTGCATTACACTGTATTCAGATGCGGTTAAAACAGTGTCTGTAAACCTTTTTTTGGATGATACATCAGCACACAAGAAAAAAATGGATGGCATTACACTAATCAGATGCAGTTAAAACAGTGCCTGTAAACATTTTTTTTATGACACATCTCTGTATTCAGATGCAGTCATCAGGTCAGGATTTTTTAAGTTACCATGTTCTTGGCATTTAACATCTTTACCCACTTGTCAATATAACGGCTTTCACTATTAAACATTAACTCATTAAATACTTAACGAAGATGTTTTCTTTATATTTCCAGTCTAAAAGACAATGACAGCAACACTACCATACTAAAACACCAGACAAGATTTTTATGTTGAAATATATAGGATTTTTTTAATTATTATTGACAAGTATTTACACATAATGAATATTAAACTATAAACAAAAAGTTTTGAATCTTGATGAGGCAGTGTTACTAATTTAATGCAGGAAGGACATATATATTTCTTATATTTATACAATATCAGAAATTATGAATACATCGGAATTCTGTTAAATTTAAGGGTTACCACCGTCAGATATGCAAAAACAAGGAAGCGTTCAGTTTGTTGGTGCGTCAGAAAAAGCTAGCATAAATGACAGTGCTTCTGTTGTCAATGATGATATGACAAACTTGCGGAGTAATTAATCTGGTATATTGCGGAGTGTCTTGCTTGGGTTTAACGAATAGCGAACAATGGACAAAATATTCAGAATAAATGGCAAATTTTTTTTTTAAAATACCTAAACTTGAAGACAACAGTTAAAATATTTGTCAACAAAAGTTTCATTACAATAAATAGTCAGTACGAGTATATATATATGTCAATGATATATCAATAAAGTATTCCATTGTTTCTAAACAAGCTGCAAGCAACTACTGGGATTGAGTTTCTCGCTACAAGTATTCGACACTCGAAATGAATGAAGCATAGTCAAATTGAGCCAAAATCAAAAGTTCTTAAACATTTTAAAGCTCTAATTTAAATTCTATAAAAAAATACAAGCGATGAGTTATTAGTTGGACATACGGACTCAAAGGAGAAAAGGTTCTTAACGGTGGTGATGATAGAAGTTATAATGAATTGACATTGGGTTGAAAATACAAAAGACTCACTATATACAACTTACCTTCTTTCGTACTAGTTTTTTCGTTTTGGGACATCAGTTTAAACAAGAATCCCGATTTTAAAGTATATAATGGGCACTTTTAACCTGTCGACTTGTCAGATATATAGCTAAAATGATAATCGTATTACAAGAATCATTATGTTATGAAGTGTTTGAAAGAAATTAATAAATTAATAATTTAACAATGCATGAAATGAGTATGATCTGAAGAGTATTTCATATAGAAATAACAAAAATATATCTAACCTCCAAAAGAGACTTAAATGAAATGATGATAATTATAATTTGGAACCATTATCTTGAACAAAAATCATTTTATCGAATTATTATGTACCTGATAAGAATAAGTGATGCAAAGCGTTTTCACGCGCAGCGAGCGATGAATTTTGCATTCCAGATGAACTCGATTTCAGGGCCCTATTTTGAAAAGGCATGGCTGAGAAAGTACACGTCGCACACACCGCCGATTGAGTCTCTAATTTGAGAGACGTTAGTGTGTTCATCTCTTTACCTCAACTAATCTATTCTTGCTTGCTTAATAAATTACAAAATAAATTTTGTATTTTCTATTTATGTACCTATGTTTACGATAGTTTTACAAACGTCTTACCTATCAATGGACTCGATTACAACTACCGTACCTTGATAAGGTGATTAGATTATAAAAACACTGAACAATCGTCCCAATAAATGACCCTTTCTATTTTAGCCACATATCATTTTATATCCGATATTTTATAATAAAAGTAGATAAACATATAAATATGTGTATACTTTTAAGAATCAAACTTTATACAGGCATTTTCTAATATGGAAAAAAGTGGAATGAACCTGGTTTCCTAAAGCTAGTTAACCCTCTCACTATATGTATGACAGTCGCATGAACAGTCATTATATACCTAACTATGGGTGAACAAAACAAACGGACAAAATAGGTCGAAATCCCAATAAGGGTACAGCTGTCATCTAGTTTTTACAATCTAAATCACCATAGAGACATACAATTGTGCATCAAAGGAACGAAAAATACGGTATGTAAAAAGGACATTAGAATAAAAATAAAAGGGAGGTGATCACCACAGGACAATGAGGGGATGTAAAAGTACAAAGCCACGCCATATGTGAAAAGGAAACACAAGGCATATAGACAAACGCACATGAAAGAAATGAAACATGAAACAATGAAAGAATACAATTTTCCACCATAGAACAATAACACAATGACGGGATGTATAGTTACAGAGCAACGGCATATAAATATCCCTGAAAGTGATTAAACAGTAGAAAAAATATTCATAAAAAGTCATAAATAAACAGTTAATCTTATTCTTATAAAAAATAGATTTCTGATTTCGTTATACTCCATCTGAGATTTCATGTAGTATAACGAAATCAAAAATTTTTATTAATTAGATTGAATTGACAGGTTATTATCTGAAACTGATATTATCAAGATGCTTGATTTCGTGATTGACAACATTTTTATTACGTTTGGAGGACGTGTTTTTCAACAGACTGTCGGAATTTCAGTTGGAACTAATTATGGCCCTCTTCTTGTCGACTTGTTTCTATATTGTTATGAGGTTGTCTTCAGACAGGAACGTCATAGAAAGAGAGATAAGAAGTAAGCAATATCCATTAACTTTACGTTTCACAGATATTATCGAATATGTTCCTAATGTCGTAACTACAATACCCTTCCCTTTCACGAATGTGACATACAGAATTAGACTATTAATCGGATTTGTAATAACTTCAGCAACACGACGGGTGCCACATGTGGAGCATGATTTGCTTACCCTTCCGGAGCACATGAGATCACCCAAGTTTAATGGTGTTTTGTTGCCTAGTCTTTAGTTTTCTATGTTGTGTCTACTGACCTATTATTTGTAATTAATTTTTTTTTAGCCATGGTGTTGTCAAGTTTATTTTCGAACTATGAGTTTGACTATGAATTCACTGTCCCTCTGTATTTTTTGCCCCTTTGTTATTAAATAATAAACATTATCAGTACTCAGAACCCATGCTTCAAATTGATTAATATTTCATACATGTTCAGGACGAGAACAAGTTAACAAAAAATACAGGTCTTGTAATAGAGGCCACCTGGGATGATGGTCGAGGACATTTGGACTGTCACTTGGAAATGAGGAGATATTTGATAGGGACAAACATTTTTCCTCGCAAAACATGCCACCTACGGACCCCTCAAAAATGAAGGATTGATGGTTGCTTAACGTCCCGTGGCAAATATTTCATGCATGTTCATAACGAGAACCAGTTAAAAATAAATACAATAAGTAGGTCTTGTAATAATATTAACGGTACCAATTTTCCTGCACCAGATGCGCATTTCGACAATACATGTCTCTTCAGTGATACTCGTGGCCAAAATATTTGAAATCCAAAGCTTATCTAAAAGATGAAGAGCTATAATCCAAAAGGTCCAAAAAGTATAGCCAAATCCGTGAAAGGAATCAGAGCTTTGCATGAGGGAGATACATTCCTTAATTTATAATAATTTCTAACATTTTTTACCAGCAAATTTTAATAACACAAAAAATCCGTACCGAAGTACTGGCTACTAGGCTGTTGATACCCTCGGGGAGTTACAGTCCACCAGTAGAAGCATCGACCCAGTGGTAGTAATAACATTAACGGTACCAATAATAAAGGTTATCTGGGATGATGGTCGAGGAAATTTTGACTGCCACTGAAAAATAAGGGTATATGGTATAGGGACGGACATTTTCCTTTGCAACAGGCCACCTACGGACCCCTCAAAGATAATTGATTGATTGTTGGTTGCTTAACGTCCAGAAGCAAATACTTAATGCATGTTTAGAACGAGAACAAGTTAACAATAAATACAATAGGTAGGTTTGGTCATAATCGAGGCCATTTGGGATGATGGTCGGAGAAATTTTGCCTTGCAACAGGTCACCTACAGACCCCCCAAAGTGTTGTTGCAACGGTTCGTAACGCGTAAAGAGCGTGGCCCTCTCTTTACACGAGGCATCAGATTTAACGTCCCCATTTTGACCGAACTTGTCTGTAATTTTGATACATCCCGCACAGCCAAAGGTTAAGTGACCACATTTCTATTCTCAAGTCACCCTAGGGGTTTATGCTTTAAGACCTTTATGTATTATTTTCGAAGTTGATATAAAATATATTCAAATGATTTTCTATTTAAAGTGCGGAGTTCATTTGAGAATTTGTTTAGATATTGTGGTTTGATAATAGTAGAATTATCTATTGATTTAAAAAAAAAATAGGTGGGACTTTTTGGTTAAACCATTTAAATATTTCATTTCAATAACGTATGTTTTCATAATTCGCTGCGCCTTTCGATGTTGAGTTATCTCCCTTAGCCGGTTGTAAAAGAAATGTGCCTTACGAACGTCGTATCAGGTTGGCGGTAAATATAGCGTCACTTCGGTGTGATTTTTCCTACCGTCGCCTGCGGGAATATATCACAATTTCCGTTACAGACGTCGAAAGTAAAGCTGAACGAATGCAACAAAAAAACACATCTAAAGTCTCTCAAACTTTCACATAAGCTTCGAGAGGGGAGCTCATATCTTTCCGTGCGGGGTTGTTTACATACAACGGGAACATCGAAGTTAGTCCTCAACACAAGCTCTTCTTATGGATGTTTGAAACGAACAGCCGTATGTGCCTTAGAACACATGGTAAATGTAAAGCTGATAAATCATTAAACCTAATAATGTGCCGGTTTAAAAGTAAAGGGGGATGTAAGCTCAAATGGCATTTCTTATAAATCAGACTGTCATATTCCATGTGTTTATTACTTCATGGCCTTTTTAATAGGGTTAAATACAAAATCTCGGTCAGTCATAACAGATACTGGCAAGATTAATTTTTATAGATCGTCCTCATTTTTCTCCGGTTTATGAGACTGATGTTGTTGTGATGGATAGAATATTCAGAAAAGCTTAAATATTCTAAGAAAATATGAATAAAAAGGAGGAGATGCCGTTTAATATTTAGATAGGATTGAAACACTCCACTGTAGAAGCAAACACATCTCGGCTGATAACTTTAGTAAGATGGGTGGTCGAAAGCGCGAATATTTGTATCTAGCAAATGCGTTGTTTTTATAATGTTACTTCTCAAGGCCGTAACTACCCTTGAGGCAATTGCCTAACTAAAATTTCGACAATGATTATTTTTTTTTATACATATATATAAATATAATAGTCATTTGTTGTTCTGTCTCAACCTTGATTTCTATAACTTGTTATCTTTCCATTTAAACTATTCCTCCTCGATATAACTCAGCATCTCAACGGGTGATGTTTCTCAATTACATTAACCTAGTAACGATAATCATCATGGATCTCTAGTTAAAAACAGGCTCTTGCAGAAAAAGGAAAAGCAACACTGAAGGTAAAAAAGGAATAATTCTAGTAAACTATTTTTGTGACCAGAGTCTGAGTATTGCATATAACTTCATTAGTACAATCCAAAACGATAAGTAGACTGACAAATCAAGTACTGGTCTTCGGAAGGGGGCAGTCCTGTCTGCGTTTTCATTTCTCCGTTTCACCAACTTTTGACAAATCGAATACTGGGCATCGCAAGGGGGCAGTCCTGTCTGCGTATTCATTTCACGAACTTTAATCTTTCTCTTTACAGATAAATAAAATATAAATAATATGAAACATGCATGGATTAGTTTTTATCCATGTTTCTTTAACCTTAAAAATTGAAAGAATATCCCATATTCCAATTTGATATTATTTAGGAATGGTAGAACCTTTAACACAGGATTTCGTCTTTCCTTATTCGGGACGACGGAATTTCGTTTCTTTATATTCGGGGTTTCGAAATCGGACACCCCTAACCCCTAACTTTATAGATTCTGGAACTAAAATACCACCAGCTATTTCCAGAAATAATTGGAAATTACGGACCTACATGTAAACGTCAAAAACTCCATTCCAATTTCCCCTGTACCCATATCAGATATACTTACTCTATATATAGAATCATATACCTGTATCTTATCTCATTCTATCCCTAGTTTGTCTAGTCTTTGTCAGCACAAAAGCGAGTTTAATATTTTGTAACTGCGACTGTATGATGGTGCTTACAGGAAATATTAATTCCCTTTTGCAAGCAAAACTGGTACTACCGATGCTGCTAACGAATTGCTGATGGAGAAGGAATTGGAAGAAGACATTGATCATTGTGTTGATGATAACGTGCTACCTTTAAAAACACAGACTGCCCTGAAATCTTAATTATATGCTTTATTCTTCATTTGTTTTAGTCTAGTCTTGAATATTAGGTTTCCCATCAATCAACCTTTTCTCTCAAGTTCTTTTTAACCTAAATTTAATTGAAATTTTGGAGAGTTTTCGTCATCACTCCGTGTTTGGGCAAAAGTTAAGATTCAGATATATCACGAATTCGGGAACTTTCGATAAATATCAAAGGTACCAGAAATTTACTTTAATACGCCAGACGCTCGTTTTGTCTACATAAGACTCATCACTTGGCATGCCACAAAACCAGGTTCAACCCACCATTTTTCCTTTAAAAATGTCCTGTACCAAGTCAGGAATATGGCCATTGTTATATTATTGTTCGTTTCTGTGTGTGTTACATTTTAACGTTGCGTCGTTTGTTTTCTCTTATTTTTGAGTGTAATTTCTATTGCGATAAGACGTGTCACGGTACTTGTCTATCCCAAATTCATGTATTTGGTTTTGATGTTATATTTGTTATTCTCGTGGGATTTTGTCTGATGTTTGGTCCGTTTCTGTGTGTGTTACATTTTAGTGTTGTGTCGTTGTTCTCCTCTTGTATATAATGCGTTTCCCTCGGTTTTAGTTTGTTACCCCGATTTTGTTTTTTGTCCATGGATTTATGAGTTTTGAACAGCAGTATACTACTGTTGCCTTTATTTATCAGGTACGCTCTGTTCAAAATAGTAATGAAGCCAAACAAGAACAATGCCACAAGAAATGACCACATCAGTTTCTTGTCGGAAGCAGTGGAGTGGTTTCCAAAAATGAGTCCTATGCTTATACCTTAACTGATAGTTATTGTTGTGTTTTTTTGCTAGTTATGCAATAAAGTAAAGTTTATTTAGATTCATCTCAGTAGAATCACTGTAGATGTATTATTGTCGTGTAATATCGTGGAATACAAATAAGAACAATGCCTCAGTAGAATCACTGTAGATGTATTATTGTCGTGTAATATCGTGGAATACAAATAAGAACAATGCAAGTACATTTTTAGTTATCCAGAAATATATTCATATTTCATTCATAAGAGTCAATTCAAGTTTATTAGGTCTGATCAAAGCTAAGCATTTATTAAACATAAAGGGGCAAATTTGGTAGGCTCTACGTATCACTAGCCTAGCTATAGAATAGTATGAATATTCATTATCTGAGGCGTCGCGGGAAACGAGATCACGTCGTTGCTAAGCACCAACATAACAAGCGGGAATATTTTTAAAAACAGGTATGCCAGTCGTTTTAATTTTAGATTCATTATCAGAAGTAGAAGATAAAATTTTAGAACATGAATTAGAAAGTACAACAAAATTTATAACACAAAGAGTGTCAAATTCAAAACATTTAAACATCCGCATAGAAGGTAAACCAAGAGAAATGTCAAAGTTTTTTTCCATAACAAAGAGGGAGGTCGCTACAACTTTATGAAACTCGTCATTTTGAGAACACAACTTTGGTACTCTTGTTATGCACACCACAGGGTGGAGAAGTAACAATATTATGTCTAGTTGGGTATTGCTATGCAAATGTAGACGTCAATTTTTAAGGTACTTTCAATTAAAAAGAAAGCTGCAGAAGGTCGACATCCGTGATGATCGGTAAAACTTTGGACTGCCACTGGAAAAAGAGGGTATATTGGAGAGGGGCAGACATTTTGCCTTGGAACAGGCCACCTACGGACCCTCAAAGAGTTCTGGCAAGGGTTCTTAGCGTGCAAAGAGCGTGGTATTCTCTTTACACGAAACATCGGATTTAACGTCCCCATTCTGACCGGACGTGACAGCGAACTTAATACATCCCGCACAGCCAAACGGACACCCCACTTCGGCAAGTGTTTTACTGCCGGTTGGGAGAAGACCTAGTGCCCATATTTCTATTCCCAAGTCAACCTTAGGGGCCAAGTTTAGAAGAATAACATTTGTTTTCAACAGACGATGCTTGCACAAGATGTGTTTCGTAGCCATTATTGTGAAACGCATGGTTTCGGTTACAAATATGAAAAATTAAACAATTTTTAGAATAATGTATAATTAGTTGATTAATTTCATAAAAAAGATGTAAACATATCTCAAAATATGCACCAAAACCAGCATAAAAGAACAAAAAAAAAAGTATTATTCTAAAATTTACATTTCGCTCATGAATATACTGACCTAGGCTAGTAAAACGTAGACCTTACCGGCAAATTTACTGTAACGTCCCAGGAATAATGGAAATTCGTGTTTTTCACTCTGGGGAAATGTCGTAATGAAAGTTATGTTGGATATGAAGGAATTTGAAGAGACTGTCATTAAAGTGAGAGGGTTAGCGCTGTAGAACCAGGTTTAATCCACCGTTTTCTACATTTGAAAATGCCTGCACCAAGTCAGGAATATGACAGTTCTTGTCAATTCGTTTTTGATGCGTTATTTTATTTGATTTTCCCATGTGATTATTGACTTTCCGAATTGATTTTCCTCTAAGTTCAGTATTTTTGTGATTTTACTTTTAGCCATTTTTTAACAATTTAGTTTTATATGATTTTAACAAAAAGAAAGCTGGCATCGTCAGCATTTATAATTCGTCAAGGAATCAAAATTGCAGAAGAGATGAGAGCAAAGAAAAAGTTATAAAAGAAAACACTGATCCGTGAAATTTAAGGCAGCAACCATTTGATTTTCGGGTGGGGGGCTACGGTTTTTTTTTGGATTTTTGATTCTGAGAAAAAAAAAATTGTTTGTTTCACCCTCAACCTATATGTAATGCTTAAATTGAAAGAAACAAATTGTTTTCGACTTGTCATACTTAAATACAGGAAATGTTTTTCCTTATTTGATCTTCAATAACGTTTTGACGTCATTTAATCTATGATCAAGTACACAAAAAACATAAATATGGAGTTAGGAATTCAGTTTGGTGAACCCATCCAAGTAGTATTCATTGACGAGGATTGCTGTTTATATAAATTAAGACAAATCATTGTTGAAGATGGATTAAAAGTGCCGATTTTTTTCAATTTTGTGTCAAAGCAAGGAAGAATTATTTAACGAAAGCAAGAAAAACGCTTAAAGGTCACGTCCGTAAGGGACTGAAAAAATAAAAGTTGTGGCAACTTTAGAGTATCATTGCACAGCAGCGAGGTGATGAACTAATCAATTCTACTAAGGTAAGTCAAAGTTCACATCTGACAGTGGTACACATGTTTTACACTGTAATATATGTACGGCAAATTGGCAGAAAATACAACGATGTCAATTCATATATAAAAACTTAAGGGTAGCTGGTATATTTATGAATAATGAGTGATGACGAGTTAGTCCTTATATAAGCATGGGTCATTCATTGAAATTTAGTACCTATACATGTATAGTTATATTAATATCTAAGAAAGAATGCCGTTTATCATTTTAGCTAAATATCAAAGTTACATCCCGTGATTGTGGTAACAAGTAAATACTGTACGAAAACAATATTTTGAAAAAAAGACATGAAATATCCGTATCTAGATTGATTGATTGAATGAAAACTTTGTATTGAGAGATAGTCATGGTTACTAACGGTTAACAAGGCCGGGATAAGGACTAAGGTACCGGTATTTGATGTATCCACTTACAATTGTCAAACTATCAATAAATAAAGGCAACAGTAGTATACCGCTGTTCAAAACTCATAAATCCATGGACAATAAACAAAATAAAGTAAGATTACTTCTAAAAACTAAATAATTCAGGATTTCAATGGGTCGTATAACGTTCAACGAACCTTATTGTATACAAAAATAAATATCAAATTTGAAGAATACCTAAAAGATAAAAGTACGTTATAAATTAAAGATTGAGTTATTATAAGTACCCTGTACGTTGATATCGATTTAGGAAGACGATCACTGATCAGATGTCGTTTTAGCAGTAAATTACGTCACATTGGACGCCAACTGCGAGGAAAATTAAACACGGAAAATCCCAAATCAAATTTATGGCAAACTGTTCGACGTTGATTTAATAATGTGACGTCAGATATACATAATATATAAATGGGATTAAAGCTACTAGAAGGATATTCAAACTGATTAAAGAAAAAAAAACCAACGCCATTACTACAAAAGAACTAGAACAAACACTCAAAATAAAATAAATATAAATCAAGACTCGGCAAAACCTATAACTGAGTATAGATGATAATTTGCTCTACGACCAGTGGCAAATATTTCATGCATGTTCAGGACGAGATGTTAATAAATATAAGAGGTAGGTCAGTCATAATAGAGGCCATTCGGAATGATGGTAGGTGAAATTTGGGCTGCCACTGGAAAATGAGGGTATATTGGATAGTGACAGAAACTTAGCCTTGCAACAGGCCACCTACGGATCCCTCAAGGAGTTGTTGCAAGGGTTCATAGCGTTCAAAGAGCGTGGCATTCTCTTTACACGAGACGTGAGATTTAACGTCCCAATACTGATCGGACGTGATTGTGACCTTGATACATCCTGCCTGCACAGTCAAACGGACGCCAAACTTCGGCAGCATTTAACTGCCGGTCGGGAAAAGATCAAGTGAACATATTTCGTTTCACAAGTCACTCTTGAGAGGGCCGACAATTTGAGGAACAAACGTTTATAAAACGAAAATACCAGTTAATACGTAACAAAATGGCTACAATGATATTGAAGAGCATGAAGTAAGTACCAAAGACTTTGACAACAGTGACGGAGCAGAAAGCTCATGAACCAGGGGTATATCACATAACGTTTCGTTCTTCTTTCTTTTAAGATAAAAATCTTCGGAATGTATTTGTTTTTAGCGGATTAATGTTCAACGTCAACTTTTGTTTTTAATATTCCTACTATTGTTATATACTATTCGTGTATTTGTATTAATAATTATTCCTACTACGTATACTGTTATTCTGTTTTAGAGATTAGTTTATGACGTGGCTCTGTACTTATACATCAAGTCATTATGTTATCGTTCTATGTACTACTACTAGTATGTATCTACTTTGTACTTGTTTGGCTATATAAATATTTTGATAAGAGCGTCAGTTGTGAGTCTTGTGTAGACGAAATGCGCGTTTGACATACACTATTATAATCCTGGTACCTTTTATAAATATCTATGATAATCATAAATGATGTATTTTGTCTCTATTTTATGGAATATTCTTTATTTATATGCCATTTTGTGTCACTTTGTATTATATGGACGTCCCTGTGTACTGATGCATTCTCTCATTTGGCTAATGTTCTAAGATTAGTTTTGTACTTTTCGTTGATTTGAGCTGTTATGCTTTGTCTATGTGACTTTATTTAATAAATATGAAGTGTCTCTATAATTATTCCTCCCGTGAATGTGATACTGAATCTAATAAAAATGTTTGTGTTCGTTCACACATCGTTGTCAATATAATGGATTATTAAGCCATCATCATACAAATGTAAGGTTTAATTACCTATAAAACAAGGTTTAATCTACCATTCACTTCAAAAGAAACTGCCTGTATCCAATTAGTAATGTGTGGGTTGTCTACTCGTTTTTATAGAGCTTTTGGGTTTGCTACTTGATTACGGACTTTCCGTTTCAATTTTTATGACTTCACTAATTAATAATGGAAAGGTCGTTATATTGATGTACTTGTCTCTATAGCCCTGTTGGTATCATATACCTTTATTTATTGTATAGCAATATAATATTTCCCACAGAAAGTAACCAAAAGTTAGCGTGCAATAAATTCCAATATTACACTAGTGCATTAAATCTTCAAAATTCATGACGTCATCAACGACAAAATATTAGTTAAAACCAATTTTTACTTTCAAATATTATATTGCAATACAATAAAAGGGTTATTGCATGATTATTGTGCAAATTGTCCCTCGTAGAACAAATATTGCACTCGCAAGCTCGTGCAATATAAAATTCTACTCGGGACAATATTCCCCAATATTCATGCATTAACCCTATATTATCAAAGTCATAACAACTATAGGCATACAACATATAAACTACACAAAGTATACATAGATAGCATCGTGTTAGATCTTACTTTTTGTGAACGAAATATAAATTTACCCAAATTACATATTTCTCTTAGACTATTAGAACTAATTAATTGTATATATTTACTCCAATACTAGAGTAATATGGTTTTTTAAAATTAGATTTAAGACTTTGATAAGAAGAACATTTTAAAAATGAAATGCTTCGCATCATCAATGTCATTTCACAAACACTACATTGTCTACTTCTAGGAATTGCAGAATAGCGACAACATTCTAAACCTCATTTTAAATAAATAGTAGTGGTTTACATCAATAATTTTGTAAACAGAAATTTTGAATCAAATATCTACAATTTGTACATTTAACTGAATTATTCATTTTGCTGTAAAAATCGTGCTTCAACCAATCAAACAGGCGTTGTTTAAATATCAAGTAAACACAACTGGAGAGCGTACTTTCTAAAAATAAACCTCGATTTTACCAAATATCACCTAAACTGAGCAACTCATTTTTAATATATAATACAACCACTTTGTCATATTGTTTAGATATTTTTGTAAATCGTCATATATATAAAATTGAGAATGGAAATGGGGAATATGTCAAAGACAACAACCCGACCATAGAAAAAACAACAACAGAAGGTCACCAACAGGTCTTCAATGTAGCGAGAAATTCCTGCACCCGGAGCCGTCCTTCAGCTGGCCCCTAAATAAATATATACTAGTTCAGTGATAATGAACGCCGTACTAATTTCCAAACTGTACACAAGAAACTAAAATTAAAATGATACAAGACAAACAATTAAAGACCAGAGGCTCCAGACTTCGGACAGGCGCAAAAACGCGGCGGGTTACACATGTGTGAGATCATATAACATGTATAAGAACAGTAAGTTTTTTTTAAATATAGTAAGTGTTACATAACATTTTAAACCAGTTTTTATGAATACGACATTTTCTGGTGAACAAGTAGAACGATCGAGTAGATTCCTAACTCGGCTGAAACGAGACTTCTTTATTTTGCAATCTTAATGACATGACATTTAGCTGAAATATATTTCTTATATAAAAAAAAGATGTGGTATGATTGCCATTGAGACAATTTCCCACCAGAGCCCAAATAGCAAAGAAATTATTAGCTAAAGGTCGCCGTACAGCATTCAACTATAAGCAAATCCCATACCATTTTGTAAGCTCTAAAATGCCCCTTAATGACTATGTAAAACTTTTCAAACGAAAAAAACTAACGACCTAGTTTAAGAATAAGAAACGAACGAACAACAAATATGTAATACCTTACCTGGGACAGGGGTATAGCATCACAACGTAAGAACAAACTGTAAAAACCTGTTGTAAAAGGCTCAACTCATCAGATGTATTAAAATAAAAATACATGTACTACTAATATAAGTCGCCGGGTACGTGTACATCTCGTGTTGCATACACGTAGGGTGACTAGGGCATCCTCCGCCATCTTGGATTGTATATCAAAGCACATAGGGTATTATGGGCAGTTAATTAAAAAAAAACCGAAGGCAAACTCGAGAACGCAGGTATAGATGTTAAAAAAAACCTCTGATACGGTAGTTGAACAGATTGTTATGTTAAATTTTTTACGTAGTCTAATTAAATTGAAACTAAAATTAATGTCTTTACGATGCTCGAAAGTTTGTAATTTTGTTACTTTGTTTGCTCATTGTTGACTAAATGCTGATGCTGGAAACGTGATTAATGTGTTTAAAACGGATACTACTTCGGCAAATCGTTAAGACCGAGTCTTCTCATTTATCTTATCAATCGTTTTTGTCATTTAAACATCGTTTATGGCATGTTCGAAGCTTGTTATCTGTTTTCTTTTGCGTTTCGGTTTCTGACCGAAAGCGAAAGGACCGAAACCGTAAAGCAACAGAAAACGGGCAATAATGATTTATAGATATGAAATATAAATTTATTAGTATAAACATGACACCACCCCTGACCAGCAATATATGCACCTTCTAAACAAAACCATACACTCGTCAATGGTGAAAATCCTTTTTGGGAAATTTGGGTGTACCTGTCTGGTTATTGTACATGCAAATATGGGGTAACCATCATTAGATCTGTTGACTAATACAACGTTGTGGAGGGATTGCGACTAATTCCCATTTGGTAGGTAAGACCAAGAATGGCTTTTATTTTTGGTTAAGCTGGGATGCTCCAAGGCAGTTTGTTATTATTTGGCCTATGCCGGATTTTATAGTTGGCATATCTATCTGTTTTGTTTATTATAAACTCAAGAAAAGTATCATCCATATAGAGTTGCCAAAAATCTATGGCATCCTTTTGAGAGCCCATGACGCGGCTTTGCCCAGTATTGCCACGAGGCATAACTGCATGTTGAAGACCTCTTTCAAAAATATTAAACTCATTGTGCCATCCATCACCATCATCTACTCTCTCATTGATATATTCACCTCCTGCTCCCCTTCATCCTCATTACCAGACTGAATTAAATCCCGATCACTGTCATCCCTTATCCCCTGTTCATTCAAAATCATTCTCAACCTTTCCTCAGCGGCCAAGACCTCTTCTTCGGCAGTCAGGACATTTTTGACTGCAATAGTAGCAGACCATCTTTTAATTCCTTATTTAATTTCGTGCATTTTCCCGTTATTATCTTTTCCCCTCGAAATCGGTGACAAAAAAAACATGCCGTTAGTATTGCCTTCATTGCTTTTGTTACTCTATACTTGTAACTCATTTTTCCTCTTCTCCTTTGTTGCTGAACAAAAGGCATATGCTGAAATAGACCATGTCTAAAATGTGACACATATGACAACCCTCAAAAATTAATAACACACTATTAAATATATTCTGTGCTGTCTTGTCTTGTGGCTACTTGTGGGGAAAATAGCTTAACAATGATCGCTTTCATAATTTATAAATATATATTAACCCATGTATTATCATATATCTAACACTACCTACGAAATGTGCTTTGCGTCAACTGACTGGTATCGAGAGGAGCCATTTTGAAACCCTACATCACGACAAAACAAGTTTCCGGTTCTAATCTTAGAAAATATTTTTTTTCCTATTTGATTTATTTTCCTTTCACAATGTGATTGAAGCTGTTGAAGTGAAATACTATCCTCATATTTCGTAGATTTTAATTGAAACATTGATTTCAACTTTTAAGCATGATAAATAGTTATTAAAGGTACCAGGATTATAATTTAGTACGCCAGCCGCGCGTTTCGTTTGCCTAAGTGTGAAACCGCGGCTTTTGTTGTGATAATATTTATGTATCCTAAAAGATACCATCTCCCTGCGCATAGTGTATCTTCAATGATACTCCCCAATTCCTGGTAGTTATCATTTAAAAAGCACCAAATTATCTCCCTTAAAATTGAAATATATTTTTTAACCCATCGGTGACATATATTTTTTATTGTTGTTATTTGGATACTTATACACAAGTTATTATTCTGAAACTAGAAAATCCTTTTCGTTGGCCCCTTTTGGGTCCCTAATTCCTAAAGGATTAGGACCATCATCCCCAAAATTAATCCCAACCTTAATTTTGTGGTCTTGAACCGTCTTAAAAATTTTCGTTGAGATCCATTCACTAAAACTTAAGTGATTGTCCAGACACCAATGTGTCTTTGGATGAGGCAGACGACAAGGACATCATACCATTATGTTACCAAATTTTTATTGCACAAATTCAATTGTTTATTATTTTAAGAAATAAATATACCTTAGCTTCGCCTTCTGTTTTAACTGTTTTAACATGGGTAACTTCCTCAATAGCATCATTGTTTTTGATGTCAGTTTTCTGCAGGAAAGATAAAAAGTTGTGGTAAGTGAATTTTTCTTTAATCATGCATATTAGTAACATCAACCTTCCATTGTCAGTTATATTAAATTATTAATCTTGCTTTTTTGGGGGGTAAACAAGATTAAATCTAAATCAAATCGAATGCAAATACTTTTTGAAATATTACTTTTCATTACTTTTATACCTTAATACAATTATAAAATGAATAGCAGAAAATTATTTTGTTCATCTATACTTCCTTTAAAGGGGCACTAGCTACGAGATATATAAAAAATCTAAAGTTTGATTTTTTTGTTCAATCAATAATGAAAATGAAATAGTGAAATAACAATTAGCTTTTTGCAGCCAAAAAGGTTCAATTTTGTCAATTACGCTAAGAAAAATTGATAATTAGGTTTTCACTTGCAAGTGAATGAATCGACCTCTTAAAATCCGTATTTATGTGAACTTCAATTTAACCCCTAGCTAGAGATTGACAACGCATGCATTGTACGTGTACTGGTTATTTAAAGAAAAAGATTGTCAACAATGAAAGTGAAACTACGGTAAATCATTTGATTACTAATTCGATGCACATTAAATCATTCTTGTACGGTTAAAAGCAATGAAAAACATATATTTTTAATCTATAAAATAAAATTAAACAGACCTATAAAAATTGAATTGCACGTGTTGGTTTAATCTATACATATCTTTTAGTAGTATTTATGTTTACATTGCTTATATGGTCATCTGAGGTCAAATCGATAGTTAGTTAGATGGCGTCTGGACTAAAATACACACGAAACGAACCTATATTTTATCTACACCATGCTCTGTAAACTGTGGTTTTTTTAGATTTGTGATAGTGTGGATAAATGTTTTACATGGTTATAAATCAAATATGAGAATCTGAGTTAAATCGGTGACCATGAATTTGACAGCTACTGCCCCTTAAACTGTTGAACTTTAAATAACTAAACTCTTATTTCTTTAGAATAGATTTTTAAGGGCGAAATAGCAAACACAAAAACTTCAAATACCTCCTCTCAATAAAAAAGTAATGTTGATTGAGGGTGAAGTTGATATGATGTTATGAGAATTAAATGATACAGAGTACATTGTATGACGATAACTAAGTCAAAAAGTTCAATTAAATGTCGTGTCTAAATCATATTCCAATTCTAAGGGATCCTTTAAAGGGAAACTCTGCCAAAAAAATGATGTTATGTCCACTCTGTATAAAAATGCTCAATTTCATAGATATTAAAGTTTAATTGTGCTAGACAAGAGATCACCATCGATTTTAAATTTAGAGTATCAATTCTCTACGTGTCACCATTTTTAACATCCTCTCCGTTTTTTACCATGACAAGTCTATGAACCACGAAGAACCAAAACCACAGTAGCCTAATGTAGTCGTACATGTAATCTTGTGTCAATCGTACAATTGTTTTATTCGACTAACTAACTTGATACGGAAAATGTTTTCTTTTAAGTAACCAAGGTCTGTTCTTTATTATATAAAATGATATTTGTTTTTGTTAATGTGCTTTTGAAACAATTGTTAAGAAATGATTTTTAATTGCAGAAGGGATGAACAAACATATTAGAATGTCATATAAACAAATGATTAATGAGAAAAGTTAGGAATATCCTGTGAATGAGTGCAAAAAGATATTGTCTAGGAAGCAGACTTTACAAACTTACCTGAAAGTTGTACATTCTATCAAGTGTAAGCATGCATTATAATACAAATAATAACAATTGTAGTAACTGCTTTATTAGATCAAAATGAGAACTATCAAGTTTGTAGGTTTAATATGATAATTTTAAGCATGTCTTTAAGAGGGATGTGCTTCAAGGCATGCTAAAAGATATGTGTTTTCTATAGATCTTATCTAAAAAAAATCCAATCTGACCTAAAAAGAAAACCCACACCATTTATAGTCACATATTTGTCATTGTAAACACGAAAAAACAACTGCTAGCTCTCTGTTGAAGGCAGTAAGATAACCTATAATTGTCAACCAATTGTCAAATATTGTTAGTCCAAAAAAAAAAATATAATGGGTAAATTGTGTACCTTTGATAACTATGTTCACCACTGGGTCGATGCCTCTGCTGGTGGACGTTTCGTCACCGAGGGTATCACCAGTCCAGTAGTCAGCACTTCGGTGTTAACATGAATATCAATTATTTGGTCATTTTTATAAAGGAGTAGGTCCAGTAAGACCCCTGTTTGGCCCCAAAATATAGCAGTTTTACAAAAGTGTCAAAATGTAAACTTTTAGTTATTTACTGGATATGGTTCTGCTTCATAAATATGGGCTGTTTTTGACAATACTGTAGCGAGCCAGGGGTTGACTAACCCAACAGAAAACACAATTAAATCTCTGAATTCTAACCAATTGAAAAAGTATAAAACTCAAGACTATATGACTATACTGACAAGACTGAATATTCTATGACTAAAGGTTCTCCTGTTTTGATAAGAATCCGGACAATCAGATTATAATGCTATATTCTGATGAAAAGAACACCAAACATGTTTTGAGGTTTCCATATATTTCTTTATTTTTATATATTATGGGATATTAACTCATCAAATAAGTATTTCACCATATAAGTATACATGTACAGTAATTACATAATAATAAAAGTCCTAGCACCTATCTAAACCGCTCTAAACCAGTCTCAGATCTCCCAATAAAAATGAAGGAACTCTAAATCTTTTGACAATTTATCAATTCTTAATAAGTTAATTAAATGTGTTGAAATACATGGGAAAAATTGGAGGTTGTGATCTCTAGTTTCATATAGTACTGTTGGTAGTACTATATAAGACTTTGTACTGATATATATGTGAAAATTTACATGGTTGAGTCTTGCTATATAAATTACTTATTTAACTAACAATTTCTATAAATATAAAGTTTAATAATTTGTGCAGAAGTTTTTCTTATTCAGATAAATAAGTTTAGGAAACTGATACCTTATCAGTTCAAAATATTTTAAATAGCTATCAGGACCTTCCTGAATGATATAAATGTGGTTTAAAGAAATGCTGTCAAGTCCTTACTTAGACAGCATTCTACAAAATCAAGGCAACTGCCAGGTCCTTCCTGAAACAGTACCTATTTTAAGCTAACAGTTAGAACCTTTCTGACTGTTAACGAATTTAATATGGTTTCCAAACCTTATGGAAACCATAATCACTAATTCCAAAGATTGCCTATTTATTCCTATTTAAAGTTTTTTTAAATTTACAAACATCAAATAACTATTATAACTAAAGCATTGCCTGCAAATTCCGTAAAATTAACTAAAGGTTTAAAAGTATTTGCTACAGTTTCTTAAATTTAACTTAACATGACTGATCAGAAAACAAGATTAAAATGTTAAGAGCCCGGCTCCTAAAAGTCCGCAAAAATAAGGTTAAACTTTCAAAAACTAAAAAGACATTGTTTTTACCTTTCTATGTTAAATAACTATAAATTAGGTTAAAGTAAATATGGAAATTTTGTCTCAAACTAACTTTCAATCAAAAATTTGCCTTAACAAGCCAAAGTTTTAAGCAAGACTATGTTTTTAGCGTTTTCTAAGTCACCGTTGGAAATGTGGGAAGTTGGATTGTTGGATCGTAGGAAATTCCCGCGGAAGTTAGATTTAAAGAAAAATAATTATTTATGAAATAATTCGTAAATTCCAAAAAAATACATTTCTCATCTTATTTTCATATAAGAGCTTTTACTATGTTATTTAATTCAATTCTCCTTGGCAACATTAAATAAAGTTACAACTGCGCCACCGGAAGTAGCGGCTTGTATGTGAGAACAAACATGTGTGTGTTAGCGGCTGACAAAAATTACAGAATTCGCCGCTAAAACAACTTGACAGCTCATAAAACTATGTGATTACTTTACATACAACTCATGGATATACGATATGCCGGTGAGTACAACTGTGAAAGCATTAACTTAAAAATCGAACTAATAATCATCAACGATCAGCTTGACATGTTATAACTACTGCGCATGAGCAGGAATGTACACATTCATTCATAAAGATAAACACTCAGAACAGGAGCTCGTAATTTACATTTCATAGTCTACAATGGAAAACTTCATTTAACAACAATTCAATCAACAGGAGTGGTATCAGGAATAACATTTCTTCATGCAACAACTACAGTTTATTTACAACACGCATAAAAATAGCGTTTTTCTAACAGTAACTCTATGTTGATTGACATCAGCACATGTTTAAAAATGCAAATTAATTTTGGAACGAGGCGCTGGCAGCAGACGACACTTTAGCCTTATATATCAACATGGAGACGGATAAAAGTTTCAACAATTTCAAATGAATTAACAAGGAAGTTATGTTAACAAGAGTCAGATATTTTAGATATTGGGAAGTATGTGATGCCAATTGTTTTCTTTTATAACAGTTTCTAAGATTCAAACTGTAAAAAGTTAACTCTATGTGCCGTAAATCATTCAAACATATGTTCTATTTCTATTACATTTGTAAATGTATGTCACTGTCATGACTGTTTCTATTAAAAAAAAATGAACAATTACAAAATGATCAAAAATACTTAGAGCTGCTTGTCTGAACAACACATTTCATATGGTGAACATTCAGATAAATAACATCATAAATCTATGCACAATTCAAAACATTCAATTCAAACACTGCATGTATTTGTCATATAATACACACAATAATATCAACACAGTTCTTATATTAGATTGAGTAGGGGCTGGCGCCTTACATTTTACCCATAATAAAACATTAAGCGTCCTCGCAAATGTTTATATAACAAAATACATAATTTAATTTAATGTTTCAATATGTTTATGTTGGAATTCACAGATCAACAGTTTAACCAGAAACCAGAAAAAAATGTTTTAAAGAGTATATATTAAAACTACACTTGTATTTACAACTATGCCTCGTGATCGACTTGAAAATTACTCATGGAAACAAAATTACTCATGGAAACCAGGAATGAGTACATGTACTATGGACGTATCATCTACATTACTTCAAAATACAAAACAACAACTATATAATTATGCTACGAATGATTGAAATGTGAAATACTGGAGGATGCTTAAAATTTCTACATATAATTTTCTACAAGAAAATTAAAGAGATAACATCAAAGTACAAATGTATGACGGAATAAGAAGAAATGTGAGGCTGTAAAACACAGATGGTAAAGTCATGAGTTGCCCTTACAAGGACAATTGATCTTTAATTTAAAATTTCTTTCTAAAATATATCTCAAATCAAAAGTTACACCACGAGCCTTACAATCTAACTGACCACTTAATAGAATATAATTTCATATTGATAAATTCCCTTAACAAATTTTCCTTTCAATACCAAATTCAAATGTCAAATAATTACACTTAACAAAATAATTTCATTAGCTATGATGAAGTCAGTTATTTTTTTATCAATTGACAATAAGTGAAGGTAGGCCAAAATTTAAAAGTTATATAGAATTAGATTGATTGATTGATTGTTGGTTGCTTAACGTCCAGTGGCAAATATTTTATGCATATTCAGGACGAGAACAAGTTCACAATAAATTCAATAGGAAGGTTGATACAATAGAGGCCATCTGGGATGATGGTCGAAGAAATTTGGACTGCCACCGGAAAAGAAGGGTATATTGGATAGGGACAAAATTTTGCCTTGCAACAGGCCACCTACGGACCCCTCAGGGAATTGTTGCAAGGGTTCTTAACGTGCAAAGAGCGTGGCACTCTCTTTACACGAAGCATCGGATTTAACGTCCCCCTTCTGACCGGACGTGACTGCGAACTTAATACATCCCGCACAGCCAAACGGACGCCCCACTGGCAAGCGTTTTACTGCCGGTCGGGAGAGGACCAAGTGACCATATTTCTATACCCCAGTCACCCTTGGGGATTATAGAATTAGCAAATACAATACAGACTAAAATAATGATATTTGTCAGTTTTCTTTATTTTCTGGATCCTTCTTCTCAACCACTGACTTTACTTTGGGTTAGCGTTGTACCTTCAATCGGTTTACATACGGCTTCCTACGTGTTTGTTTAAAGGGCGGTTGGATGAGTTCGACAATCTGTCTTGCACGGTCTGGTGAAGACCCTGCTCCCTTTCAAATTGCCTAAACTGCCCACGCAGGTATGCAATGTCACAGGAGAGGGTTTGGACTGCTTTGGTGTTGTGGGTCATTTCTTTAAGCAAGAGTTCTTGGGTGGTGGTGAAGGCTGATAGGGCGGTTAATATTTGCTGGTTTTAATTTGTTGAAGGTTGTGCCAAAGAAGGTGGAGGAGTCTGTACTGGTTGCGGTTTTGGAGTAGACGTTTGAGGTTCCTCATCCCCCAAAATCTGTGGAAGTATATATTCTGCATCCTCATCCTGAATAAAATCCTGATCAAAATATACTGCACGGTAGGTGTAATATCCGGTGAGTATGGATCCTGATCAAGACTTGACATACCTGTGGTGAGCATAGGTGTTTCAGGTCTGGTCTTGGCAGTGGACAGTGGGTAAGCAGAAGTTATAAATGTAGGTGGTACAGATGATGATGGTGTCTCTATTGGCAGGTAGTTGGAGATGGCTGATGATATGGTAGTCGACTGGTCTGTAACAGAGGTCATGGTGACATTAGGCATGAAAAAGTCATAAAGTCATCCATTGGAGTGCTGGACTCCAATGGCATGACCTGGTTAGCTGCAAGTCCCACTGTTACGGCAGGGACGTTAACAAAAGTAGGTGGTACTGCAGGGCTGACAGGTATGGCAAGGCGGCGAACAGAGGCTGCACCCACACAAACTGGGGGTCCCGACCTAGACTGCAGGGATGGCTGTGGTGTTGCAACAGCAGCATGGTAGCTGTTGCAAGTAGGGTAAGGGTGAGTAGCTGGTAAACCTGATACCGTTACTGGAGCTTTGGTCTGGACAGGTGGAGGTGCTGCTCTCGCTGCCGGAGCCTAGGTCTGAATGGGGCGGGTGGCTTGCAGAGCCACTGCCCTTACTGGAGTCTGGGTCTGTGTAGTATTGTTGATGTGTTGGAATGCTGCCCCTACTGGAGTGGCCAGAGGTCTTGCCCGGGCCTTGGTTGCCCAATGCTTCTGGGAATCTAAAGTAGGCAAGACCTCGTAATCTGGGAAGCCAGGTACTGCAATAAACACATGTGGTGTGTTACTTTTAAACAAATATTCTGCATCTCCTCTGAATTTGTTTTCTTTTCTGCTATAAACAAATTTCTCTGATTCACACGAGCCATAAAGGTATCCACATGTTTGTGTAAAGCCTTTAGCGACTCACACCTGTACATGCATAAAGTGCAGAAAAAGGGGGCCACCTCTAGGGCCAGGTGCCTCTTGAAAATATGGCCCTCCATGCGGGTCTTCTCAGCCACGTGAGCCTCTTCTGTGGGGAAAGGGGGGGGGGGCATCTCAAACACCTGTAGGCCAAGCCTCTCTTCGATATGCGAATTTGTGCAGACATCTGAAAAAAATAAGGGCAGATAAATTGATTGATTGATTGTTGGTTGGTTGCAATTGGTTAGCACAAAAAGGCTATATCGCGGCGAGAGCTTATTCGAATATTTTTACAATTTAAAACATATTTTTAAAATAAGACAAGCAGTCCTTCAATATACTAAAATTCTTGACTAAAGCAAATTGAGTATATAAAAATAAAAATCAACAGTAAAATAACGTGATAAAAATTAAAATCGATTTAAATATAATAACATTGATTGATTGATTGTTGGTTGCTTTACGCCGCATTAGCACAAAAAGGCTATATCGCGGCGAGAGCTAATTCGAATATTTTTACAATTTAAAGCATATTTTTAAAATAAGACAAAAAGTCCTTCAATATACTAAAATTCTTGACTAAAGCAAATTGAGTGTATACAAATAAAAATCAACAGTAAAATAACGTGATAAAAATTAAAATCGATTTAAATATAATAACATTTTTATATTCTATAATAAATTCCAATTTCTTTTAAAAAAGCAACAATATTTGTAAATGGAACATTATTAAATAAATCATACATATTATTAGGTCTTTCCACCTTTCTGTGGAAAGACCTATTGTATTTCTTCTGATTATTATTATTTTTTTTTTTTTTTTTTTTTCTTCCGCCTAATTTTGATATTGCGACAAATGTTTGTTTCGCAATATGTCGCTTAGATATTTCTCATATTGTATCGTACAGTTTATGCGCTTTTACATTTCACCCTGCGAAGCCGAACACTTTTCTTTGTAAGAGTTATCTCCCTATTCACTGTTTATCATCAGAGTGCATCTCCTTCGTAACAAAAAAAGATAGCGACAAAATTCTTTTTACAAATTGTTCGTTACATCCTAAGGAAAATTTGGCTTATTTGGATCAAGCGATTCGATGAAATTTTATAGGAGTTATCTACCTTTACAAAATTATTTTCTCAATATGTGTTATTAACTAATAAACCGTCAACCATATAACCCTGGCATGTATTTATTTGAGATCCCTAGGCCCTTTCTTAGAAAATGGGGTCAAGGTCAAAGGTCAAGGTCAAGTTCTAAATTCGGAATTTTCCATGTTTTTGCATTTTCTCCAACCCTTGAAAAGGTATATATTAAAGAACAAGTGCAAAATGATTGCTATATAGTTATGAAGATATTTTACATTTGGTCTGATACAATTAAATAGCATCTAATAGGAGTTAGTGCCCCTGAAATGTCTTGATATGAGGTTATTTGATTATAACTTCAACTAAGTCCATTTTAATGGCATTTGACCTTGTGCAAAAGTTTGGATGACAAATGACCTTGAAAAATGACTACCGGAAGTGACCTTGAGAAAACCGGAAGTAACCTTCTTTGCAATTTTTTCGTATAAAAGTACTCAAAATCCATATATTTTGTCATATAGATACATAAACTGATTACTGAAGACTAAAAATGACTTCCAACAAACCGGAAGTGACCATGTATCTCCCATTCTAAATACAAAAGTATATAGAAACTATATATTTTTGGAATCAGTGTGAAAGAAGCTGTCATATTAGACCGGAAGTGACATTCATTTCACCGGAAGTAGCATATTATCTCCTTTATATCACTTAAAAATATGATTAAACCATTATTTATCGTATCAGTATGAACAACTATCTTCTTATCAAAATTTCTTTGATATGGAAAGACCTTCAATTGTTCTCTGAACAATTGGTTTTTAATTGACATTGAAATGCTTCTTACGAATATCAGCAAAGTCAATACAATTAATTAAAACATGTTTAATAGTATACTTGCAGTTGCAAGGAACACGTTGTGGTTCATCTTCATTTTTTAAAAGATACTCGTGTTATTCTAGTATGACCAATACGACATCTACGTTTCTGTACGCCGTTATGTTATTTTCCTGAAAGGAATCAGACTTTAGTCTATTTTTTTTAAAACTGCAAAGTTTAAAGTTGATTTATGTAAAAAAAAAAATTTTAATGTATAAAAATTCTGTGTTGTAAAATCTGAATGATTTTGGGTTTCTTTTCGGGATTTTTCCCAATATGTTTAAAAAATCAAAATGCTAAATTTTTTCTTGTAGATTTTATTTCGGGATTTTCCCCGAAATGGGTTAAAAAAATCTATGTAACAAGTGTGTGTCTGATATTAGATTTATATTTTCGGGATTTTCCCCGAAATATGAAAAGAAATTAGTCATGAAGTGTAACATGCATTTGACTTTTCTTTTTTTGAATATTTGAAGACATCTGTGTTATACATCTTGTACTTGGTTTATTTTTTTCGGGATATTTCCCGAATTGTGTTTCAGATCTGTTTGTTAAAATGCTCTGCCAACATATATGTAATAAATAATAATGTTGAGAAAGATTTCGGGACATTTTCCGAATAGTTCGTTGTCACATACATCTTTACATCAAATATTTTGAAACTTTCATATATTTTGGGAAATTTCCCAAACAATAAATGAAAATTTTATCAATTATAAGAATAAAAACATGGAATGTTGTAAAAAATGTGTGTTTCTTTATGAACTCTTCATTTAATTTATGGTAAACATTGAAAAAGATAATAAAAAGGAATAAAATGGATTCTACTCTTTAAAATAGAGTCTGTTATATATCTTATTTTCAACAATTTAGCTAATATTTAAACATTTGAAATTTATTAATTGCATGTAATTAACAGCTTCCCTCATATATATATATATATATATATGTATATTATTTATTTTTTTTCTTTTAAAGTCCACATAAATTGCAAAATGTCCAAAATAATAAGTCTAAAATGTCTTTCACCAACCGGGTTTCTTTTTTAACTGCAATACCTGCCCTTCCTTCATATTCGGCATCTTGAATATGTGCTTCATATTCGAACGCGCCCTTGCCATAACCACGGTAGGCCAGAGCTCCTCGAAAAACAAAAGAAATATTGATATTATAAGTAGCGATTCTTTAAATTTTGATCTCACGTGACTTCATTAGACAATCTTCCTAGTGTTGAGTGCAAATTGAGGTGCATATTGAAGTTATTTATCGTATAAACAGTGTAGTTTTGCTGATTGTTGTTACACAATACAATACACGATATGGCGGACGGAGGGACAATTCCAAAAACCCAGACTAAAACGTATGCTGAAATAGCCTCTTCCGAAGATACATCTTCAAAAGATCACTCAGTAAGTGATGAAAAACCCATTTTCATAATGGAAGATGATTTATTTGGCTCTAGTAAGCCCACACGAGAACAATATTTCACGCATGTCGAACTATATAAAGCAGTTGAATGCCTTGTAGACCCCAGTCACTTAAAAGGTTTACAAAGAGTGAGGGGGATGTGGAGGTTATACTTTGATAATCATGAGGACAGGGAAAAAATGCTTACCAATGGTATTATAATTCGAAAGAAGCTTATTCAAACATATGCTAGAAATCCAATGGTAGCTAATAATGAAAATCCATCAAACATTTGGGTGAGAGTAAAAAATATACCCTGCTCAGCGGATGATGGTCAAATCCAGAGAGCATTAGAAGAGAAGAACTGCATTGTTCACAAAATAAATAGGGAGAGGCTAAGAGTTGATGGGCGTCTAACAAACTGTCAGACCGATGATCGCTTTGCTATATGTGATCCCATCCCTACACCGTTACCAAAAACCCTTCAAATTGGAAAATATAGAGCTATAGTTCTCCACAAAGGCCAAGAAGACACTCAGAAAGCAGTCAAATGCAACAAATGTCTGCAAGAGGGGCATAAGCTTTTTGAGTGTCCAAATGACTGGGTATGCAGAACTTGTGGAGGCAGTGGACATAAATCTAACTACTGCACTACTTGTCCGAATGACTGGTTGTGTCAAACTTGTGGAAAATCTGGCCATACAGCCCAATACTGTAATGCTGAAACTGTTTCCTCCAGTGAAGACAGCCAATCAGAATCCGATTCTGATTCCGACAACAAATCTAGTCATCAGGAAAACGGAAATTATAGTAAATCCCAATCACCAGATTTGTCGAATTCAAAAAACAGATTTACATTCAATAAACAAATAAGTGAAACTGTAGAGAAACAAGACAACAACAATCAAAACAATCAATCAAAAGAAAATCCAAAAGCATCTGAAACGAATTCTAAAGAGGAAAAGAGGCAGGTTAGAAAGGCTAAAAGACAAAAAACCAAAAAAGACAAACAACACCGCTCTTCTAGTGAACAGCAAAGTATGGACCATTTCTTAAAGGAAGCTTTTCGAAAACCTTCTCAAAAACCCAACAATGAGACAAGAACACGTAACAAACAAAATGCAACTACCCCTATTGATGAGCTGCATGCAAGAGAGGAACCTGTGAAAAAAAAATAATCTTAAACTCCTCAAAAAAAACTTTTAAAAAACTTAAAAAAAAAAAACCAAAACATTTTCTATAATATATGTTTTTAATTTTATTCAAATTGTATATATATTTTTGTTTATTTTTTCTTGTAACTATAGACTGTGTCTATAATGTTAATATAAACATAATTTGTGAGTGTGATGTCTATATAACAGATAGAATACATTCAAAGAAGAAAAATTTAAATACAAGTACATGTAAAGAGTTATTTAAAAATATGGTAAATATTTCTATATGAAGACTGTTTAGAATGTAAAAACAATCTTTTGAATAAAGGGACAAAAACTCTATCGGAAAAAAAACACTGCTTATAAGTTGCTTGAAACTGGTACTGCATTCATGAACTGTAAAAGCATCAGCATCACTTTAAAAGATTTTGTTGATATGTCCAATATAATCCACTTACATGGATCGCAGATAGGCGGTAAACTAATTCAATTTTATAGTTCTAAGTTTATGATCGATTTACTGTCAAAGTCTATTCATCTAGTAGGTCATTTTATAAATCCATAAATGGTTAAAATCAGTTGGAATATCAATTTCACATTATAATGATGTATCCACACTATATTGCAATATTATGTAAATCCTGTAATCGATGTTTCAAATATAAAAGATCCTAGAATTATTCATTTGTTTACATTCCATATCATGCACATGTTGACAGTAAACATAATTCAGGTAGTTGTCAATTCATACAAGGTCAACACATCAACCTTTGATGTTGAATCTTAAAAAGATAAGAAAGTTTGTTACCAGTTAGAAAGTAGCATATTTTATATTATTACCGCAAGTGTCAATTTTAACATCAAAATAATTACACTTCAAAACTATCTAAATCCGGTACATTTCAATTACCCATTAAGAGAGATTTTCGGAAAGTCAGTAACCAAACTAAAAATAGATTTAAACTTTCACAATGCTATATATAGATCTATAATTAAACTGGTGTATATCTGGGTCACGACCAAACTAAAACTCGATAAGCAAAACTTCTGTTGGCAATTAAATGGATTTTTAGAACTGTTTCCTATAACAACAAATACAACTAACTATTATGAACATTAAAAATCTTCATATTTGTTCATTAAATTGTCAAGGGTTAGCAAAGAAAGAAAAACGCTTTAGACTATACACATGGTTTCAACAACAAAAGTGTGACATATTAATGGCACAAGAAACCCATTTCTCAAAAGATATTATAACGAAAATTAATAATGAATTTCATGGAAAACACCACCACAGTCTAGGCAAAACAAATTCGAGAGGTGTTTCTTTCTTTATAAGCAAAACACTTGATTTTAAACTAATAAATGAATTTTGTGACAATAAAGGAAGAATAATTTTAATTAATTTGGAAATTCAAAATAAGATATTTACTTTATTAAACTTGTATGCACCGAATGAAGTTCACGCAAGGAACACGTTCTTTAAAAAAGTACAAGGTTTAATAGAAGAGCACAGTTTTGGTGCATTAATTGTAGGAGGAGATATGAATGACCTTCTATCTAGTATAGATACAAAAAATAAAAATCTTCATAAAAAGTTTAAAAAACCAGTAAATAATCTTAAACAGGTCATTAAAATAAATTTGGAGACTATTAAATAAAACCAAAAAACAATACACTTGGAAAAGAAAAAATTCTACAAATGAGGCAAGTAGGATTGACTTTTTTATAATAAGTTCACAAGTACGCATGCTGACAATATCAGCTGACATCAGACCTGCTCAAATTTCAAGTACAGACCACCAAGCTATTTCTTTAAAATTAGATATTTATTCAAGTAATCGAGGAAAAGGTTACTTTAAAATGAATAATAGTATATTAGCTGACTTTCAATATCAAGAAATAATAAATAAATTGATTGATAAGTATGAGAATTAATTTAATAATGAAAATCTTCTTACTCAGTGGGACTTGTTCAAAATTGATACAAGAGACACTACAATTAAATATTGTAAATCTAAAGCCAAAGAAAGAATCAAAGAGCTGAAAGCTCTGAAGAAAAATGACGCCACTGTCTCTAATATTGGGATAGTTTTTATGCAAGTCTTGATTTTCACATACCGTAATTAGTTTAACAATGCAACATGTCTCGTAAGCATATAATTGATATTCGTATATATGTGTGTGTGTGAAGTGAAGGTGACAACTGGCTGTTTTTTTAAGACAAATGAATAGGTCAAGACTACCTGAATTGTACAAATAAATACCGTAGAAAGGCTTGTATATTTCTCACTGGTACATAGTCTGAATCCGTTTCCGTTCGCGCCCACTCATGTTCGCCCCCTTTCACTTTCACACACTAAATGTTCGCACCCAATCTTAATTGGTTTTGTGTTTAATAACTCTGTAAGCAAGTGTTTTCTTATAAGTATAATTGTTGTCATTGTCTCAAAATAAAGTGAGACAGCATTTTTATTTGTGTTGAATAAATCTTAATCATGTTTTGGATAGCGTATTGTTAAAAATAATAATAATCCTTTCTAATTAAAGTGGTATTTTGTCAACGTTTTATTTTGTGTTGAATAACTCTTAATCATGTTTTGGTTAGTGTATTGCTATAACTTTGTTTCATTGACTTCTTTCAAAATGAAGTGAGTTTCTGACTATGTTTTTTTCTGTGTGTTGAATAGATTTTATCATGTTTTGGTTATAATAGTGGATTGCTATATTTTGGTTCCTATATTTTATTGTTTCGTTGTTTCAGATCAAAGGGACCAAGCTGTTAAAAACAATTATCTTTTGTGTTTTTCCTTTAAAATCTTCAATGTTTTACTCATACCAAGCTATAAATACATTCAGTATTTACACCAAAGCAATTTAAAACAACAATCATGATTTTCCAATTATTCAACTTGAATTTGAATTAAAATTGAGCGCGAATGAGTAGAGTGCGAACGGACCTTGGGTGTGAACGTGCGACGTGCGAACCTGCAAGGTGCGAAAGTGTATTGGGCGCGAACAGACCTGATACCACAAAATATTAAGTAAATAATCTTTTTGTTACTGTTATCAAAGGTCTAATGAAACTCAGGTAATTTCAAACATTTGTCAAAGAATTCTAGTCAAACCAGCACCTGGTTAAATTGGCACCTGGACAAATCAGGCTTAAATCGACACCTGATATAGTCAATTCGTCACCCATGTTAAATATATATTTTAAAAGTATTTTAAGCAAAAAGAGTAAAAATAAGTAAGGGGTTACCAGAATTTTTTTCAGTATTTAAGCAAAAAGAGTTAAATACTAACTTTCACATTTTTGGGTGTTCATTGTACATTTTGTATATATTTATTTTTCTCAACTAAATGACATTTTTGGTGTATTTTTAATGATATATATATGAGTAGTCAAAATAATTATTACGTCTGGCAAGGCTTTTTTAATTTTATTCTGGGACACCTTTCTATGACCGCAAGGCTATGTTAATTTTTTTCTGGGACGCCTTCCTAAGAAAGCCTTCCTACGAACTTCGTAGGAAGACGTCACAGAAAAAAAATTAAATAGCCTTGCCAGACGTCATAATTATTTGGACTAATACATGAGATATTGGATATTTTCATGCATTACTAGTATTTAAACCAGTTGAGCATTTTACAGGATTGTTTGTTTAATGCTTTTTAAACTTTACTGAAAAAAAACACCTTAAATTTGCTTATGAAAGTTTGATTTATTGAAAGGGACTCATAGTTTTCCATTTTTTTTTAATAATTGTCTAATTGTTAAACCAACAGCTTGGGTAAGGGCTTCGTTGTTTACCTTTATACACAACAACATAATTTCACTTTGGTTTCGTTGTTTACCTAAATACACAACAACATATTCACTATGTACTTGGTAACAGTTATTAATTAATTGAATAGAAAATATTATAACAAATATTATTGGATGCCGAATTGACGTCAAATAGGTGCCGATTTGACTAGATGCCAATTTAACCAGGTGCCGACTTGACTTGTACGTTTCAATTCCTCTGCGATCGTTTGCGGTATTTTCTTGAGAAAAACCTATTTTCCATCATCAAAGAGAAGAAGAAACTGCTTGAAAATGATTCTGGAACGCTTCATGATTGTTAAAATAAGTTAATTTCACTCAAAAAACAATTTTAAAACTTGCGATGTTTAAACAGGAAGTTTCAAAAGCACGTGTAAAAAAAGAAATTAACCGGTGAGAGTGGAAATCCGTACATAACAGATATCACTATAGTACGACTTTGAAAGCAAAACAGTTCCATCCTTTTGTAAAACAGTCTTTAATATACCTATCACATTAATGTTTGAAGGGTCTTAAGCTTATTCAAACCATAAAAGTCGGTATGAAACACCAAAACGGAATGAACAATAACCGATTACGTTTTGTAGTTTACAAATTCTAAACTGGTTCCCGTCAAACTACAACACTTTGTCCGAGTGTAGTGGAATACAAGCAGAAACCAGTTAGTTTGTAAACTGGTTCCTGGCTGATTACTACACAATGACCTCTCATGCATAATTAATGATAACACAAGCAGATTCCAGTTTGTATATAAAATAGTAAATACGAAACCAAGCGCGGTAGGCAGAGAAATGTAATGAAATTCAGGTCGCCAGTTATGGAACAATGACTGCGTCATTTTCCAAAAAAAAAATCAATATTTTGGAAAGCGAAATTCAAACTTTAAACGAAAAGTTAGATAATCATACATTACCTACAGACACAAATAAAAATCTTTTTAATGAAATTAAACTATTCGAAAAGAACTAGATCGTATATATTCATTAAAGGCGAAAGGAGCACAAATTAGGTCAAGAATAAAATGGGTTGAGGAAGGTGAAAAGAATACAAAATTCTTTTTATCTTTAGAAAAACACAGGCAATCAAAAAAATCTATCAATAAGCTATTGTCCCAAAATGGGGAGGTAACTGTGGATCAAAGTGAAATTCTTAATATGTGTAAAGAGTATTACAAAGTCCTATATAAAAGCTCTAACCCTAATACTGAAATCTTAAAATCATATATTGAGGGTACAAACATAAATCATTCTTTGACATCTTCTGAGAGTAAACAGGTAGATGGTAAATTAACATTAGAAGAGTTAACATCCTCCATTTTTTAAATGAAACTAAACAAAACACCTGGGAAGGACGGTCTAACTGTAGAGTTTTACAGACACTTTTGGCCAAAACTTAAGAACATAGTTTTGAAAGTCTCTAATACTTGTTATGATAAAGAATCTTTATCTTATACCCAAAAGATTGGGATTATATCACTAATTTATAAGAAAAATGACCCTTTGTCCCTGGATAACTACCGTCCAATAACTTTATTAAATATAGATGTGAAACTAATAACATATACTTTAGCACAAAGACTTAAAAAAATCCTACCATTAATAATCCATAGAGACCAAAATGGATACATAAAAAATCGCTATATAGGATTCAATGTGCGTCAAATTCAAGACATAATAGATTACTCTGAAAATTTTAATATTGAAGGAGCTATATTATTTATAGACTTTTCTAAAGCATTTGATTCACTGGAATGGGATTTTATGTTGGAATCGTTAAAGAAATTTGGGTTTAATGAATCATTTCAGAAGTGGGTTAAAACCCTATATTACGACATAAAAGGATGTATTTTAAATAACGGGTGGATTTCAGAAACCTTTAACATTGAGCGCGGAATTCGACAAGGGTGTCCTTTAAGCGCTTTATTGTTTGTTTTATCAGTTGAATTACTTGCTTGCAGAATAAGAGACTCTAATGATATAAAAGGAATACAAATCAAAATTGATAAAAAAACTCATAGTCTAAAAATTTCACAGTTAGCAGATGACACAACTCTTTTTAAAAAAACTAAAAATGAAATAAAGCATGCATTTAATATAATTGAAACCTTTGGATCGCTCTCTGGACTAAAACTCAATAGAAACAAAACAGAAGGTATATGGCTAGGTAAACTTAAACACTGCAAGGACAAATTCGAAAACATTAATTGGAAACATAACGTAAAAAGTCTTGGTATTTATTTTGGCTCTGATAAGAAAGAATGTCAAAAACTTAATACAGAAAAACAGTTGGAAAAATCAGAAAAAATAATTAATGATTGGAAAAAAAGGAAAATTAGCATGATTGGTAAAATCACTATCATCAAAACACTAATCATACCTAATATAACATATATTGCATCATTAATAAATCTGTGCAAAGAAACTATATCTAAGTTTAAGAAGATGATATATAATTTTTTATGGGAGGGTGGTAGTGAGAAAGTTAAACGCTCAGTGCTAAGTAAAGATTATTTAGAAGGGGGGTTAAAAATGACAGATCTAGATTCTTACATAGAAGCAATGAAAATAAATTGGGTTAAAAGACTTACGGATAAAACTTGGGCAAACTGGAAAATTATTCCAACCTACTATCTCAGTGAGTTTGGGGGTAAAAACCTCATATTTAAAATGAATCTGGGTTCTCACAAATCATTAGAAAACATAAAATACCTGCCTACTTTTTACATAGAAATCTTAAAATGCTGGATTAAAAATAGTGGCGGGAAGAAAAAAAAACCTGAGAACTTTTTAGATATCAGGAAACAAGTTATATGGGGAAATCAATATATTAAGAATCAAGGCAAAAGTTTGTATTTTAAACATTGGATAGAAGAAGATATAATTTTTATTAATGACATAATTGACGATAAAGGAGAAATTTCTCAAAAAATATTAGACAAGCTTAAAAGGAAACAAAATTGGATAGCAGAACCATGTTTTTTACGTAAAGCAATACCCAAATCTTGGAAAGAAAAATTAAAGAGTAAAACATCCACAAATACTAAAATTAATTTTAAACAAGATATAAGGATGAATAGCCATGGATTGTATTACAATCTGGACAAAATTTCATTCAAAGAAATATATAATATCTTAATTAAATCTAATAAAGAGCTCCCAGTAGGATTCTCTGTATGGAAAAATCATTTCACCTTTGATAACATTACTTATTTTATAAAGAAGAAGAACCTTCCTTTTACATTCCATTTTTTAAAAGATAATAGAATGAAAATGTTTAGATGGAAATTACTGCATAATATTACAGCAATTAATCATAATTTGCTTCGCTGGAAAATATCTGATAATCCAAATTGTGTGATTTGTTCCAAATGTGATAATTATAATCATTTTTTCTTTGAATGTAAATGGGTAAAAAATTATTGGTCCATAATTTATGACATATTTATGTATTTTAATATAGATCAACATGTCTTCTGTCTTAAAAATCTTGTACTTGGATATAAAATTGTAGATATTGAATATAATCCACTTAATCATGTCATAACAATGATAATGTTTTGTGATTTATAAATGTTTTTATTTATCAGAAAAGAGAACTAAATTTGTGAACATGTTGTCAGTTCTCAAAAATGAAATTGAAACACAAATGTTATATCATCCAGATAGTCTATTTTTGAGAAAATTTCATAGGAAAATATCAAAACTTTGATTATATTTTTATTTTTTATGTGAATTAGACCTCATATAAATACTACAGTAATTAAATAAAAAAACAAAAACTCATTCAATCAATAATTTACAAATCAATCAAGATCAGGGGTCAATAGCTCCTTCTTTGATCTCTTGGATATACTTCATTCTTACTTACCTGAAATACTCGATTATTATAAGTTTAAAAATTTACACATTTGACTTGACGACTATAATAAATTACTCACCATTTCAAAAAAATATTTGTCAAGCCACGAGGGCCATGAGGTCAACCATGCTTGATCATTCTACTTTCGGTTCAACTAGTTTTATATAATCAAAACAAATGACGGGCAAAAATCCGGTTATTTGGTATTCTTCTTTTTATTACTTTCTTATATGATTGTATAATTTTTTTTATATATATAGGATCACTGAAGTATATATATGTATTGTGTGCTCGTATAAATATTTTGAAAAATGCAACTAACACGATATAAAGATAAGATATATTTTGCTAATCAAATCCCCTGGTTTCATTAGCGAATTAACAACACAGGGAGGAACCTTAGCGTCATTGTTGTAGCGCTAAGGGACATTGTTCACAACCAGTAGTGAAATAAAATATTTAAAGTTGAAAAAAAAATAAAAAAATATGTGCTTCATGGTCTCGGGGAACGATTACAGCTCCATGTAGATTCGGAAATAATTCCTTTCTATTTATTTTCTCACCAAGAATACGTCTTTCTTTCTTAAATGCTTCCCTTGAATGTACATTTACTAATATTTTGGCCACGAGCATCACTGAAGAGACATGTATTGTCGAAATGCGCATCTGGTGCAAGAAAATTGGTACCGTAAATTTTATTACCTTTGGTTTTAACACGTTTAATTGTCTTGCCAGGTATCTACCAGTTGAGGAATGGTGTTTAGCACTTCTTCTGTTCGGGCTTTAATATTAAGCTTATGAAAGTCCCTCAAATTCTGGAGTAGGTAGCATCTTCTCTCTAATTTCCGTTGACAGAGACGGCATATAACGATTGATATTTTCTTGGTATGAAAGCGGAGCCAGTGTTTGCAGTACATGCCTATGCTATGAATAACATGGGTTTTCACACCCTTTACTTCACATGACATCCCTTCATCCGGCCATTACACGGGAATTTCTTCCTCAGAGGGTATAACAAATTTTGCAACTGAAATTTCAGACATGCTGAAATAGGTAAAATACAATATTAAACATTATAAATTTTTTTTCCTTAGGTAGTTTTCCCTTAGGATTTATAAATCTTTTATTAGTACATGAAAAAGAATTAACTGTTGCAGTACGTTCTGTCGCAATATCTTTCTCTAAAATGCGGCTCGTTCTATAATGTCGGCCTAGTTCACATCTGTATTTAAATTTTCTGTTGCACATAGTACATTTATGCATAGGAATATTTTCTAAATGTACAAGTTTCCAATGTTTTATGAAACGTGAAATGATGGGCAGTGTTTATGGTACGTATATCAATTCTGTTGTGGTTGAAAAAATATAATGTTTATAATCGGTGCACAAGGCACTTAAATGAGTTTAAGGGAATACAACTGTATATGGTTGATATAATATACTAAAGTAATATTTAGAATCAGTGCACACGGCACTTAAATTATAATAAGGGTAGAGTATATATGGTATAAGAAAGAAGTGCAGATGGTATAAATATGTTCAAAATGTTCTTTGTTCTTATGACACTTATTTTGATTGATTGATTGATTGTTGGTTGCTTAACGTCCAGTGGCAAATATGTCATGCATATTCAGGACGAGAACAAGTTCACAATAAATACAATAGGTAGGTTGATACAAAAGAGGCCACCTGGGATGATGGTCGGAGAAATTTGGACTGCCACCGGAAAAAGAGGGTATATTGGATGGGGACAGAAATTTGGCCTTGCAACCTACGGACCCCTCAGAGAGTTGTTGCAAGGGTTCTTAACGTGCAAAAAGCGTGGCACTCTCTTTACACGAGACATCGGATTTAACGTCCCCCTTCTGACCGGACGTGACTGCGAACTTGATACATCCCGCACAGCCAAACGGACGCCCTACTGAAGCAAGCGTTTTACTGCCGGTCGGGAGAAATGTTTGAATAATACATGAATATATTTGTTTTCACTTAAGCGTTTTACTGCCGGTCGGGAGAAGACCAAGTGACCATATTTCTATACCCAAGTTACCCTTGGGGGCATTTCAGCTTGTGATTGCCTCTCTATTTATAGCAGTAGAAGCAGTGTTTGAAGATGACCACCCGATACTTAATGAACATGAATCACGTTTTCATATTGTGACGTCATATTTTGCAGGAAGCTATACAAATTTAGAGATATTATCAGCTATTTAGCTCGGTTATGGTTTGTCGATAAGTTTATCAACTATAAAAAGAATATTGAAAAAGCGCAAGCTGTATCGACGACATGAGGACTATTCAGTAGAAACTATCGTTCAAGCAATTTTAGAAGATAGAGAAGTACACGGGTTAAAATGGTGGCAATAGAACGACATGGAAACGTTTCAAACTCTGTATTAGATCCATGTGAAAAGAGACACAGTAATGCGGGCATTGCGAATAATATAACCCGAATCTGTTCAAACTTAAGAGAAGACTATATCAGTTTGGGTCCAAACTTCCATGGCACATTGACGGTTATGACAAACTAAAACCTTACGGGTTTGCTATACACGGGTGTATCGATGGGTATTCGAGACGATTTTATGGCTTGAGGTAGGACCGTCAAGTAATAATTCTTATATAATTTCGTCATATTACTTGCAATGTCTTAAAATACTTAATGTAACTGCAAGACTCAGTAATGCAGATCGTGGTACAGAATACAGTTTTATAGTAGAAGTTTTGCAAATATATTTCAGGTTCAATGACGATGATACAGCTGGGGGTTCAAAAGTTTCATTCATTTTTTTCAAAGACATAAGAGATAGAGGAATTTATGATGGAAAATGGAATGCTTGTGGTTTTGTCTTACGTAAAGGATTAAATAATACATCTTCACAGTGGAATCAACATAGATTGCAAGTAAAAAAGAATGTCGAATGCTCACCTGGTATTCCCGGTATATTGTATTTTTTTTTCCTGAGACAAGACACACGGAGTCTCCACAATCTGGAAACAAACTTTTTTTTCCATACCCCCCTCCTCCTAGAAAGTCAAATGGTTGCTGCCATACAATCTTTCCATGAGTGATTTCCATCACTTTGATTAGATAAATGTGTTTAATGCAAATTTAAGACCCTAGCTATAAGTCAATCAATATTAAAGCCAAAATATGCAATTTTTAATGACCTTACAACAGTATCGTACCTTAAAAAACTGTTATAAATCAATATAAAATAAATAAAGGAACTAAAAGAGCAAAAAAAAATAATTTCAGGAGTTCAAATTAACATTTGGTATTGGAAGGTACTGTGACCTGTGACATGCCAAACTGAAAGGTCCACAACTTAAATTCTTTTATTTCTTTTACTTGAAATACTTAACTCAGTACAATGCAGTAAGGCCATACCAATTTAATTTCTTGTACTACATACTGTTTTATGTTTGAAAATTGACTGTTTTTTAATCCAATGGAACCTCAAATGAAAACAAAACTTGATTTGGTTGAGTTTCTATTATTAAGAATGCTTTTACGCCAAAAGTGATGTTTTAGTGTAGGGTTTTGAAAATATTACCCATAATGCATTAGATACTGAAACAACGTAGTGATAAATATTGTGTGTTGCTAAGATATTGATATATGACTATTTTTTCAGAAAGATGGCTGATCAAGATTTGTTTATACAACCAGATGTAAGTTGTTATTATTTGCATTATATACTGAAACAACGTAGTGATAAATATTGTGTGTTGCTAAGATATTGATATATGACTATTTTTTCAGAAAGATGGCTGATCAAGATTTGTTTATACAACCAGATGTAAGTTGTTATTATTTGCATTAGATACTGAAACAACGTAGTGATAAATATTGTGTGTTGCTAAGATATTGATATATGACTATTTTTTCAGAAAGATGGCTGAACTGTTTATACAACCAGATGTAAGTTGTTATTATTTGCATTAGATACTGAAACAACGTAATGATAAATATTGTGTGTTGCTAAGATATTGATATATGACTATTTTTTCAGAAAGATGGCTGATCAAGATTTGTTTATACAACCAGATGTAAATTGTTATTATTTGCATTAGATACTGAAACAACGTAGTGATAAATATTGTGTGTTGCTAAGATATTGATATATGACTATTTTTTTCAGAAAGATGGCTGATCAAGATTTGTTTATACAACCAGATGTAAATTGTTATTATTTGCATTAGATACTGAAACAACGTAGTGATAAATATTGTGTGTTGCTAAGATATTGATATATGACTATTTTTTCAGAAAGATGGCTGAACTGTTTATACAACCAGATGTAAGTTGTTATTATTTGCATTAGATACTGAAACAACGTAGTGATAAATATTGTGTGTTGCTAAGATATTGATATATGACTATTTTTTCAGAAAGATGGCTGATCAAGATTTGTTTATACAACCAGATGTAAGTTGTTATTATTTGCATTAGATACTGAAACAACGTAGTGATAAATATTGTGTGTTGCTAAGATATTGATATATGACTATTTTTTCAGAAAGATGGCTGAACTGTTTATACAACCAGATGTAAGTTGTTATTATTTGCATTAGATACTGAAACAACGTAGTGATAAATATTGTTTGTTGCTAAGATATTGATATATGACTATTTTTTTAGAAAGATGGCTGAACTGTTTATACAACCAGATGTAAGTTGTTATTATTTGCATTAGATACTGAAACAACGTAGTGATAAATATTGTGTGTTGCTAAGATATTGATATATGACTATTTTTTCAGAAAGATGGCTGATCAAGATTTGTTTATACAACCAGATGTAAGTTGTTATTATTTGCATTAGATACTGAAACAACGTAGTGATAAATATTGTGTGTTGCTAAGATATTGATATATGACTATTTTTTCAGAAAGATGGCTGATCAAGATTTGTTTATACAACCAGATGTAAGTTGTTATTATTTGCATTAGATACTGAAACAACGTAGTGATAAATATTGTGTGTTGCTAAGATATTGATATATGACTATTTTTTCAGAAAGATGGTTGAACTGTTTATACAACCAGATGTAAATTGTTATTATTTGCATTAGATACTGAAACAACGTAGTGATAAATATTGTGTGTTGCTAAGATATTGATATATGACTATTTTTTCAGAAAGATGGCTGAACTGTTTATACAACCAGATGTAAGTTGTTATTATTTGCATTAGATACTGAAACAACGTAGTGATAAATATTGTGTGTTGCTAAGATATTGATATATGACTATTTTTTCAGAAAGATGGCTGATCAAGATTTGTTTATACAACCAGATGTAAATTGTTATTATTTGCATTAGATTCTGAAACAACGTAGTGATAAATATTGTGTGTTGCTAAGTTATTGATATATGACTATTTTTTCAGAAAGATGGCTGATCAAGATTTGTTTATACAACCAGATGTAAGTTGTTATTATTTGCATTAAATACTGAAACAACGTAGTGATAAATATTGTGTGTTGCTAAGATATTGATATATGACTATTTTTTCAGAAAGATGGCTGATCAAGATTTGTTTATACAACCAGATGTAAATTGTTATTATTTGCATTAGATACTGAAACAACGTAGTGATAAATATTGTGTGTTGCTAAGATATTGATATATGACTATTTTTTCAGAAAGATGGTTGAACTGTTTATACAACCAGATGTAAATTGTTATTATTTGCATTAGATACTGAAACAACGTAGTGATAAATATTGTGTGTTGCTAAGATATTGATATATGACTATTTTTTTCAGAAAGATGGCTGAACTGTTTATACAACCAGATGTAAGTTGTTATTATTTGCATTAGATACTGAAACAACGTAGTGATAAATATTGTGTGTTGCTAAGATATTGATATATGACTATTTTTTCAGAAAGATGGCTGATCAAGATTTGTTTATACAACCAGATGTAAATTGTTATTATTTGCATTAGATTCTGAAACAACGGAGTGATAAATATTGTGTGTTGCTAAGATATTGATATATGACTATTTTTTCAGAAAGATGGCTGATCAAGATTTGTTTATACAACCAGATGCAAGTTGTTATTACTGAAACAACGTAGTGATAAATATTGTGTGTTGCTAAGATATTGATATATGACTATTTTTTCAGAAAGATGGCTGATCAAGATTTGTTTATACAACCAGATGTAAATTGTTATTATTTGCATTAGATACTGAAACAACGTAGTGATAAATATTGTGTGTTGCTAAGATATTGATATATGACTATTTTTTCAGAAAGATGGCTGATCAAGATTTGTTTATACAACCAGATGTAAATTGTTATTATTTGCATTAGATACTGAAACAACGTAGTGATAAATATTGTGTGTTGCTAAGATATTGATATATGACTATTTTTTCAGAAAGATGGTTGAACTGTTTATACAACCAGATGTAAATTGTTATTATTTGCATTAGATACTGAAACAACGTAGTGATAAATATTGTGTGTTGCTAAGATATTGATATATGACTATTGTTTCAGAAAATGGCTGATCAAGATTTGTTTATACAACCAGATGTAAATTGTTATTATTTGCATTAGATACTGAAACAACGTAGTGATAAATATTGTGTGTTGCTAAGATATTGATATATGACTATTTTTTCAGAAAGATGGCTGATCAAGATTTGTTTATACAACCAGATGTAAGTTGTTATTATTAGTATCAAGGTTTAAACAGCTTAAATAACAGTAGAATTAAGTTTTATATTAACTAAAGTATTCGTCTTGTGTCTTCATGACATTGCCATATTTCCTAAGTTTTTCTTGCTTTATGACCATAGTAGAAAAATATATCTTTTTTCACAAGTGGCTTTTTAGCTCACCTTTCCAAAGGCACTTGGCATCCCGCTGTCGTCCTCGTCAGTCTGGTGTAAACTATTTCAAATATTTCCCCCTCTGAAACTTCTGAGCCAATTCATTATAACTTCAGCTGAATGATCCTTAGGGTATCTAGAAAACACATGGCGGCAATGGCTTAAAATAGAACATAGGGGAAAAATGCAGGTTATGGCTTACATCTCAAAAATCAAAGCATTTAAAGCAAATGTGACATAGGGTTAAAGTGTTCATTGGGTGAAGTTCTTTCAGGCATGAAGCGTTTAGTTGAATCTGATAACCTATTGTTTGATTGCTGACACTAAATTGGTAATTTTAAGGAAAATTTACAGTTTTTTTTTTTTTTTTAAATATTATTAATGATAAAAATATAAACTGTAAACAGCAAAAATGTTCTACATAGTGAGATCTACAAATAAGTTTATATGATCAAAATTGTCAATTGACCCTTCAAGGAATTTATTTTTAATTGGCCTTTTAAATTTTTTCACAATTTGTTCATCCAGTTTGCTTATATTTTTTTACTTTGAAAATGTTCTCCTTAAATGAATCTGCTGAATCAATTTCAGCGAAACTTAATTAGTCTAAATTTTATCTTTTATTTCCTTGTATGTCTGGAAAAAATAGCCACTTTGGTTTAAATAAAACTTCAGGGTAAAATGCACTTTTTTGCTTATGAAAAAATATGACAGATACAAAGAGCACTTATCTGGATTTTTTTACCTCAAAACACAGATAATGTTCAAGTTTGGGTAGTGTCACTTTTGCTGTTGCTTATATGCAGCATGAGGGGCATCATCTCATTTACATTTTTATATATATTATGTTAAACAATATTTTCTTTTTGATATAGGTAGAGGAAGAAGATGAAGATTTCAGAATATTTCTGAAAACCATTGCTGATATAAAAGAAGAGTAGGTTTATAAATAATGTTTTGTTTGATATTATTGTAAAATATTGAAAAAAATAGGAATAGAGGGAAACTGAAAAGGTAGGCAAGCAAATTTAAAGGTGTAGGCTCATTAAGGCCCCTTTTTTGCCCCAAAATATAGCAGTTTTACAAAATTGTGAAAATATTATCCTAGTTATTTACTGGAAAGTACAAAAACTAATTGAATCAATTGAAATAGACACTTAAGTGTTTAAAAAGTGCCCAATATCTTTCGTTAGATGAACCTGAATCTGCCCTTACCAGACCTTCTACTTTACAGATTGCCCTTGTTTCACATAAACACACTGGAAAAGCTGTATTTCAAAACTAAACAAGTGAAACTGCGAGCTACTGCTCACTGATGTTACCCTCGCCGCAAGTGGATAATATTAATAGTGTAAAAATATGCAAGTGTTCGGTAAACAGGGAGTTGTCGAGTGATGAATCTGAAAACGCATCACACGGTATAGGTGACTTATATAAATCCTGAAACCAAATTTCAGAAATCCTTGTATTGTAGTTCCTGAGAAAAATGTGAAGAAAACTTTCAACTTGGCTATCATGTGTAAAATCATACAAGTGTTCGGTAAACAGGAAGTTGTCGAGTGATGAATCTGAAAACGCATCACACAGAAAAGGTGACTTATATAAATCCTGAAACCAAATTTCAGAAATCCTTGTATTGTAGTTCCTGAGAAAAATGTAACGAAAATTTTCAACTTGGCTATCATGTGTGAAATCATACAAGTGTTCGGTAAACAGGAAGTTGTCGAGTGATGAATCTGAAAACGCATCACACGGTATAGTTTTTAATTGGCCTTTTAAGAAATTTTTCACAATTTGTTCCTCCAGTTTGCTTATATTTTTTTTTTTTACTTTGAAAAATGTTCTCCTTAAATGAATCTGCTGAATCAATTTCAGCGAAACTTAATTAGTCTAAATTTTGTATTTTATTTCCTTGTATGTCTGGAAAAAATAGCCACTTTTGCTAAATAAAACTTCAGGGTTAAATGCATTTTTTTGCTTAGAAAAAAATATGACAGATACAAAGAGCATTTATCTGGAATTTTTACCTCAAAACACAGATAATGTTCAAATTTGAGTAGTGTCACTTTTGCTGTTGTTAAGTTGTTTCATAATAATCTTATATGCAGCATGAGGGGCATCATCTCATTTACTTTTTTATATATATTATGTTAAACAATATTTTCTTTTTGATATAGGTAGAGGAAGAAGATGAAGATTTCCTAATATTTATGCAAACAGTTGCTGATATAGAAGAAGAGTAGGTTTATAAATAATGTTTTGTTTGATATTATTGTAAATTATTGAAAAAAAAATAGGAATAGAGGGAAACTGAAAAGGTAAACAAGCAAATTTAAAGGTGTAGGCTAATTAAGGCCCCTTTTTTGCCACAAAATATAGCAGTTTTACAAAATTGTGAAAATGTTAACTTTTAGCTATTTACTGGAAAGTACAAAAACTAATTGAATCAATTGAAATAGACACTTAAGTGTTTAAAAAGTGTCCAATATCTTTCGTTAGATGAACCTGAATCGGCCCTTTCTAGTCCTTCTACTTTACAGATTGCCTTTGTTTCACCTAAACACACTGGAAAAGCTGTATTTCAAAACTAAATAATGATTTGGTTCCAGAAGAAAACAAAAGCACATTTATATATAAGACTATGCCAAATCAAAATCTTGTTTGGAATTCCCTGCTTGTTGTAAAAAGTCATAAAAAAAAAATTAAACCTGCATCCAATGAGAGTCCAACGCATCCTGAACTTTTACTTTATTTTTTTTTAAGTTTGTTGTGCATTTGACACAGATCAAGAGCTACATTTTAACAATGTCTTCAAGATTATCACTTTATCGAGCCAACATATTACTACAGGACATGTTTTTGAAAATGTATAGGATAGTCGTTATACATTTAGAGTTCTTTTTTACAGTTATATGTGTTATGGTCCGCTAAAATCAACATAACAACTAACACGTAATATTAACGATGCAGGCCACAGATGTGACAACTTTGGTGCTCATATTAGTTCCCAAGATATTGATGCCTTTACTGGAATTTTCGTTTTAAATAATCCAAATGAATTCGGGTGCAGTGAAATTTTTTTTGGAAATAATACAGCTTGTTAAACCAAATTATACTGAACTTAGAACATATTCAAAATTATGATTGATTGATTGTTTGTTGCTTAACGTCCAGTGGCAAAAATTTCATGCATATTCAGGACGAGAACAAGTTCACAATAAATACAATAGGTAGGTTGATATTATATAGGCTATCTGGGATGATGGTCGGGGAAATTTGGACTGATACTGGAAAATGAGGGTATCTTGGATAGGGACTGAAATTTTGCCTTGCAACAGGCCACCTACGGACCCCTCAAAAGAGTTGTTGCAAGGGTTCTTAACGTGCAAAGAGCGTGGAACTCTCATTAAACGAGGCATCGGATTTAACGTCCCCCTTCTGACCAGACGTGACTGCGAACTTGATACGTCCCGGCAAGCGTTTTACTGCCGGTCGGAAGAAGACCAAGTGACCATATTTCTATACCCCAGTGACCCTTGGGGGTTTCAAAATTATGTGTAATGGCCGATTTCTATTTACACGTTATTAATTTGCTTTCATGTTTGAATCCAGGGTGCTAAAAAGTGTAGTTGATTTTTATTGGTAAAGCAGTTAGGACTCTCGGTGTTTTACATAAGACAAATGATTAAAAGCTTTTCTTTTCTTCCCGGTAGTAATCAACAAGTGTATCAAAGTGTGGGGTTGGTAAAATTTGGTATATCTTAACCTGTAATTAGTATATAAAGTAGAAATGTTATTATTTTAGTCGTTTGACCGTATAAAGCTAATGTCTGTATAAGACATAATCAAGATTTTGGGTTGAATAAAACCGCCGTTGTTTATCTGTAGTATTAAGGGCTTACGAGTTAATTATACCCCAATGAGACACTGCAACATGGTTTGAATAAAACCGATGTGCTTTATTTCTCAGGGTGATTCTTCGTTGATTTATTTTGTTTAGTTCTAGTCTTATTCCACAGCGTATTCTTGTTATAATTGATTTACAGAGCTTTTATATTTTGTAGGTTTGAATTTAATATGTAATGAGATTACGATAAAGTTAAATAGTTTAGAGTATTTACGGTAGAATTCTGTTTATATAGAAGCCGTATCTTAATATTCATCTTACATTTGTGATAAAGAGCTTACACATTAATTTAGAATGAAATATTTTATGTGACTTTGTTGATATTTTGAGAGACCTTATTAAATTATAAAGACTACGTAACTCTACCGGCAACGGAGAATCATGGCCCAGTGGTTGGAACCTTTAAACGAGGTTGACAGACGGTTTAGAATTTATAGTCGGATTTTTTTTCCGAACCATGAGATCAATCACGCCTAATTTAATATAACTGTCCGGTAAGAGGTATTTGAAATCAAAGTCCGTGATCAGTATTAGAGTATTGATTTGTCAGTGTAGTTATAGGTAAAGATGTGTTCGAAAAGTAGACACACGTATTGTTGATTTGTACACACGATAAAAAGGAGGTCATCATCACAATGTAGAAATTACGGTGGCTTTAGATGGCGAGTTAACATTACAGCTGACTTGGCCAATTGAAATACACAGATAATTAAAAAGGATATTTGATACATAATAAATATACTAAGGTCGAACCGTCTCCTGTTACAGTGTCACTTACTGGCAGACCAAAAAATTAAATTTCAATGATATTGAGCATTAAATCTGCGAAACATTGAAAACAAATACTAAAAGGAATTACAAAGAGTTTGTGAAAACAGTTGCCAAAACATAAAAAAAATAGTGCTTCTATTCAAAGTTCGTATTAAGTAATACATGTGTTCTTCTGTGCATGTCAGCACATTTCATTCATAAAATTCAAGCAAGGTGCGAGGATTTACTAAGATCTACAGTTGCTAAAATTGGATCTTCAGAAAAATTCAAGACATTTCGTTTCTAAAGTAAATGGACATATAATGACAGATATATAAATATGTAATAATTGTATATAAACTTTACAATACAGAGAAGTTATCGTTATCGATTTACAATCAACTGAGAGTTAAAATTTGATTCAACTTAGTACGATCACCGCATGTCCTAATAGCAGACGACATTTAGCTGTGGATTATTCAATATATTATTACTATGAACTGGTAAATTACATCATGAACTTCAATTTTTTTGTCAATTCTTTGTCAAATATTCAAATGACAGTAATTCAATATTTCTAGAAAAAAAAATAATATTGTAATTGATCTTACTATGCCCAATTAAATGTTAAATAAAACGTATTTGCTTCAATAATGAACATGTTTTAAGACTACAAGCATTAAAGGTACTATAGAACAAGTCATCTCACACAGTAACTGTTCCTTCATAATAAGACTTTCAGAAAAAAAATACAGGACATGAAATACTATGCTCTACAAATACCAATTAAAACAAACTTCAAATATATCTCATTCGTGTCTACATAGACTGACATGATTATCACACATGTTACCTAGTCTTTATACTCTACTTTTTATTCCCTTTCTATTATTTGCGTCCCGGAAAATACTATTAACTTTTTTCAAAAGCTTCCATGTGGTTGGAACCTTTAAACGAGGTTGACAGACGGTTTAGAATTTATAGTCGGATTTTTTTTCCGAACCATGAGATCAATCACGCCTAATTTAATATAACTGTTCGGTAAGAGGTATTTGAAATCAAAGTCCGTGATCAGTATTAGAGTATTGATTTGTCAGTGTAGTTATAGGTAAAGATGTGTTCGAAAAGTAGACACACGTATTGTTGATTTGTACACACGATACAAAGGAGGTCATCATCACAATGTAGAAATTACGGTGGCTTTAGATGGCGAGTTAACATTACAGCTGACTTGGCCAATTGAAATACACAGATAATTAAAAAGGATATTTGATACATAATAAATATACTAAGGTCGAACCGTCTCCTGTTACAGTGTCACTTACTGGCAGACCAAAAAATTAAATTTCAATGATATTGAGCATTAAATCTGCGAAACATTGAAAACAAATACTAAAAGGAATTACAAAGAGTTTGTGAAAACAGTTGCCAAAACATAAAAAAAATAGTGCTTCTATTCAAAGTTCGTATTAAGTAATACATGTGTTCTTCTGTGCATGTCAGCACATTTCATTCATAAAATTCAAGCAAGGTGCGAGGATTTACTAAGATCTACAGTTGCTAAAATTGGATCTTCAGAAAAATTCAAGACATTTCGTTTCTAAAGTAAATGGACATATAATGACAGATATATAAATATGTAATAATTGTATATAAACTTTACAATACAGAGAAGTTATCGTTATCGATTTACAATCAACTGAGAGTTAAAATTTGATTCAACTTAGTACGATCACCGCATGTCCTAATAGCAGACGACATTTAGCTGTGGATTATTCAATATATTATTACTATGAACTGGTAAATTATATCATGAACTTCAATTTTTTGTCAATTCTTTGTCAAATATTCAAATGACAGTAATTCAATATTTCTAGAAAAAAAAAATAATATTGTAATTGATCTAACTATGCCCAATTAAATGTTAAATAAAACGTATTTGCTTCAATAATGAATATGTTTTAAGACTACAAGCATTAAAGGTACTATAGAACAAGTCATCTCACACAGTAACTGTTCCTTCATAATAAGACTTTCAGAAAAAAAATACAGGACATGAAATACTATGCTCTACAAATACCAATTAAAACAAACTTCAAATATATCTCATTCGTGTCTACATAGACTGACATGATTATCACACATGTTACCTAGTCTTTATACTCTACTTTTTATTCCCTTTCTATTATTTGCGTCCCGGAAAATACTATTAACTTTTTTCAAAAGCTTCCATGTGGTTGGAACCTTTAAACGAGGTTGACAGACGGTTTAGAATTTATAGTCGGATTTTTTTTCCGAACCATGAGATCAATCACGCCTAATTTAATATAACTGTCCGGTAAGAGGTATTTGAAATCAAAGTCCGTGATCAGTATTAGAGTATTGATTTGTCAGTGTAGTTATAGGTAAAGATGTGTTCGAAAAGTAGACACACGTATTGTTGATTTGTACACACGATAAAAAGGAGGTCATCATCACAATGTAGAAATTACGGTGGCTTTAGATGGCGAGTTAACATTACAGCTGACTTGGCCAATTGAAATACACAGATAATTAAAAAGGATATTTGATATATAATAAATATACTAAGGTCGAACCGTCTCCTGTTACAGTGTCACTTACTGGCAGACCAAAAAATTAAATTTCAATGATATTGAGCATTAAATCTGCGAAACATTGAAAACAAATACTAAAAGGAATTACAAAGAGTTTGTGAAAACAGTTGCCAAAACATAAAAAAAATAGTGCTTCTATTCAAAGTTCGTATTAAGTAATACATGTGTTCTTCTGTGCATGTCAGCACATTTCATTCATAAAATTCAAGCAAGGTGCGAGGATTTACTAAGATCTACAGTTGCTAAAATTGGATCTTCAGAAAAATTCAAGACATTTCGTTTCTAAAGTAAATGGACATATAATGACAGATATATAAATATGTAATAATTGTATATAAACTTTACAATACAGAGAAGTTATCGTTATCGATTTACAATCAACTGAGAGTTAAAATTTGATTCAACTTAGTACGATCACCGCATGTCCTAATAGCAGACGACATTTAGCTGTGGATTATTCAATATATTATTACTATGAACTGGTAAATTATATCATGAACTTCAATTTTTTGTCAATTCTTTGTCAAATATTCAAATGACAGTAATTCAATATTTCTAGAAAAAATAATAATATTGTAATTGATCTAACTATACCCAATTAAATGTTAAATAAAACGTATTTGCTTCAATAATGAATATGTTTTAAGACTACAAGCATTAAAGGTACTATAGAACAAGTCATCTCACACAGTAACTGTTCCTTCATAATAAGACTTTCAGAAAAAAAATACAGGACATGAAATACTATGCTCTACAAATACCAATTAAAACAAACTTCAAATATATCTCATTCGTGTCTACATAGACTGACATGATTATCACACATGTTACTGTTTTTATACTCTACTTTTTATTCCCTTTCTATTATTTGCGTCCCGGAAAATACTATTAACTTTTTTCAAAAGCTTCCATGTAAAGATTTGAGTGTTCTATGCCTTCAATGCTTGCACTTTTTAAAAAGAAAAAAATGCATGTACTTTTAAAAAAAAAAAGACTTATTTTTTTAAGATATTATTTCGAAAGCTGAATGAACTTAGTTCTCTTATCAATACCATCTATGATTATAACATAAATACGTGATAACATATTAAATTATGTAAACATTTGTACATATTAAAAATAGTCTTTTTATAAAATATTTTTCAGATACAACAGGAGTTTCACCATTAAGACCATATATACTAAATGTGGAAAAAACTAACCCTGACGAACATAGTGGAACATGAAGCCGAGGTTTCCTGAAAGAAAATTTAGTTATCATGATTGATTGATTGATGGTTGCTTAATCTCCAGTGGCAAATCTTTAATGGCTGTTCAGGACGATAACGAGTCAACAATAAATACAATAGGTAGATCTTGTCATACTAATTGCCATTCGGGATGAAGGTCTGGTCTGGAAAATGAGTGTAAATTGAATAGGTACAGCAATTTGGCCTAGCAACAGTTCATCAACGCACCTCTAAGAGTGCCAAGGGTTTTTTATGTACTTTGTTTGAATTATCGCCCTTTATTATTGAATCCGTTTCATGTCGGACACTAACTGAAATCGAAATTCTGAGCCAACCACGGCGTTGGTTGAACTCTTTGAATATATCTGAACAGTTACCTTATTGCTAGATGTCTTTTGTCGACCTATCTTTATACGTATCTTAAAAGTATATGTGCGTTGACCCACAACACAAAGAATATTTATACGGACGATGATAAACTACAAAATGAGTTGTTTTTTCATTATTACCCACACACTAATTCATTAAATTAATTCAGTCTTGAAAATTAATTAATATATTGTAATTTCTTTAAAAAAAACCTCGCTCATGAAACTTTTAAAGTTTGGAGCGCCATTTGTTTCTTGAAAATGTTAAGCGTACGTAATTTTTTGAACTTTAAAAGTGATTATCTGTTGTTTTTTTTCAATTTTTTACCATTGTCCTGTAGATGTATTTTTTTCAGTTTGAATTATCTACTTTGGTTATCTGTTACTCAAAACCTATGCACTAAAAACTGTAATTGGTGTGATGAAGTTGTTCCATCATGTTAACATTTTCTAGAGAGGCATCATCTGAGGAGCGATCAGACATTGCTGCGGTGGGCCAGATGCAAGACGGAGAATTATAACTTTGACACTTAAAGGGCAAGACCATTACAAGAAATCAAGAGATTGGCAACTACCAGGTTCACCGAGTACAGGAACCAGTTAAGGAAAAAAGGAACAACATATTACTTTGATAAAAAGTGGCCTTTTTTGTTGTTGAAATAAGCAACATGTAAAACTTGACTGAGAAGTTTTAATTTAGAAAGATAAAAAAAATTTACAATTTTCAGATTTGCTATGGTATATCGAAGGAAGCCATGAAGATATATCTGTGAAGTTGAAAGCAGTGCTATTTAAATGCACCACCACTGGTGAAAAAGTTGCTCGATCCCTGTTTTGAGACTTTTGAATTTAAAGGAATTTGTGCTTCCCTCCAATTATTATCAAGGAGTCAGGTAACTCACAGCTGTCATGAAACTAGATGCCAAGTTATTGAGGGATTAATCAGTCAGAAAGAATTGAAAAAGAGAATGTTGTCAGACACCCGATGCGACTCGTGTTATTCTCTTGAATAGGTGTAAAGGGGGGGGGGGTATGCTGTTCAACAGTGAACATGGTATACCCTGTTACCATATGGTATCGGGTTTAACTATAGGAATAACCTTATTGACTGTAACTGCGGTCCTGAATCTCACCAATGCGCGTAACGGGTTCTGGGTGGATCCAAAACAACAGCGTAAACAAACGAGAATGGTAAAGAGTTGTTGTGCATATATGTGGTCACAGTAAGGCAAATGAGGCAGCAAGAAATGCCGGTATAAGTTTCTTTAGGTTTCCCAAAGATAAAAGAAAGAGGTCATTGTGGACAAAGGTCATAAATAGAGCTGATTAGGAGCCAAATGACAGCGTCCGCATCTGTTCACTTCATTTTGTTGACGGGTGGCACAGTGATGACCCAGAGGATATTAATTATGTACCAACCATTTTCACATACAAAGAAAAGACACTCAGCACCAAACAGAAGGCACTAGAACCGTCTCCAGACAAGAAACAAAGGTTAAAATTTAAATAGCAAAATACCCCCCTCCCATATGTGTTATGAAGGCCATTTAAGAATACTCGATAGGTATCTTTTTTTATAAACATCGATCATACAGTTACTTGGTAATATTTTTTGAAACATATCGATTTTGGTTGAAATGATGGGACATTTTTTTTTTAGTAAGAACTCACTTTTGTCCCATGACTTTGTCGGTATGAGGTATATAATGTTTTATTATTTTAATTTTTTTTTATGTGTAATTTATGCTTCTGGTCAGTTCTTATACTTAACTTAAATGAGAAGCCAATTATCAAGGCATTCAAGGGTTATGGTTAGTGGTTTGGGTTTTGTTTTAGGATTAGGACTAACTAGTGTTAGGTTTAGGTATATTGGTAAGGGTAAAATTTGGGGTTAAGAATAGTTCAGTATACTAGTATACTAGTATATCTTTAAGGGCTGGGACCATTAAAGTAAAAGAAGGCCAATGAAGATGTGGTATGATTGCCAATGAGACAACTGTCCACAAGAGACCAAAATGACGCGGAAATAAACTGTGAACATACTTATAAAGCACACACTGCCTCGTCGGCTACATGTATATAAGACCCTGAAATGGGTTTATCAGTTCATTTGATTTAGATAATTAATCGAAATAAATTAATTACAGTACTTTAATAAGATTTTTAGATTATCGTACCTAATAGTTAAAACATTAAATTGCATAAACTATAAAGATATGACAAATTGAGACAGTACAACACACTGTAAAAATATAATTGAGAAAGCGCAGGTGGGATTTTTTTATTTTAATTTATTGTCTAAAAGAAATGCACTACGAAATAACTGTGTACTCGGACCAATCAACATATAATTAAAGCAATACAGATATAGTTTGACTATGCATTTTTTTTCTTTAAAACACCCGTTTTGCAGCTTTTAGAAATGTTTTAAACTGATATACTTTGCAATGCTTTGTGATGTTATCAAATAAATTCCATAAAATCGTTTTGCTTATATATCATAGTACAGTTATGAACAGCCAACATGAATAATCATTATCTCTGTATTTCAAGTAAAAAAAGATTGATTGTTGGTTGCTTAACGTCCAGTGGCAAATATAGGTAAGTCTTGTCACAAGAGAGGTCATCTTGGGAAATCAGCCTAATTCTAAGTAAAATACGGATAAACAGGTACAAAATTTTCTTCTAGATATGAGCTTTTGATCATAAACAAGATTTTATCCAAGATAGTTAAGAAAGTTATTAAAATTTAAAAAACTTTTAACAAAATTTGAATGTGATGTTTTCCAGCAGAAAAACTAAGTCCATTTACAAGTAAAATACGAAAAAAAAACCAGGAATATTATTTATACAAACATTAATACTTCTGGATACTGTCTTATGATCAAAATAGTTATCAAAGGTACCAGGATTATAATTTAGTACGTTTCGTCTACATAAGACTCATCAGTGACGCTTAAAATATTTATGAAGCCAAACAAGTACAAAGTTGAAGAGCATTGAGGATCCAAAGTTCAAAAAAAAATGTGTCAAATACGGCTTAGGTAATCTATGCCTCTTAAACAAGCTTCCTTTCTCAATTTTTTTCTGTCTACATTTGGTACAAATCCAGGATAGTTTAAGAAAGCTATTAAAATTTCAAAAATTTTAACCACACCGTGAATATTCCTGTATCAAGTCATGAATATGACAGTTCTTGTCCATTTGTTTTTTATTTTTTGTTGTTTGATTTTGCCATGTGATTATGGACTTTCCGATTGGATTTTTCTCCGAGTTCAGTATTTTTGTGATTTTACTTTTTTCTGGACGACGACGACGGAATGTAGGATCGCTATGTCGAAGGCTCGACAAAAACATCTTTAGATATTAAGTTTGAATATGATTATAAATACAATTAGTGAATTAATTACATAGCACTTTATTTTCTGTGACACATAAATATACAATAGTTATTAAAGGTACCCGGATTGTAATTATTTACACGAGCATAGAGAACCCAAGTTTCCAAAAAAGTTGTGCTAAATACGGCTTAGGTAAAAAGAAAATCCTTAGTTATACATTTGATAAACTTTTACCAGTTTTATGTATTCAGTCATTAATTATTAAAGACTAGCTATCATTAAGATGTATCGTATGTTGTAGGGAAGAACATCTTCAATATGATAAATGAAAAGCTTAGTCGAAGAAAAATACCATGGTCTAATTGTTTGGCTCTGGGTTGTGATAGCGCCAATTTTATTGCTGGACACAAAAAGAGAGCATTTACAGATGTTAAAAAAGTAACCCATATTTTAGCAGACTGTACATTGCATTTAGTCAATATTGGAGCTAAAAAAGCTGCATCAGTTGTTTTACCTGTCATTGATCACTTACTGGTGGATATACATTAAAATTATAACTAAGAGTGAAAAAAGACAATCAAATATTATGTGAATACAGAATATGTTTGACATTTCTCAGAAAAAAAATGCTGGAAAATGTTTGCTTTAATTTGAATTTTCAGTATAGATATGAAGATGTGGTATGAGTGCCAATGCGACAACTCTCCATCCGAATCACAATGTATTACAATATTAAAAATTAATATAGGTAAATAAAAAATGGCCTTTAACATGGAACCTTTGTTCACACCGAACAGCAAGCCATACAGGACTTCAAAATAATTAGTGATACATAATTCAAACAGGAAAACCAACTGTTTGATCTATGTAAAAAAACGAAAAACAGCTATATCCACGCAAAAAAAAACCAACCACTGTACTTACCGACAGGTGCATGAAAATTGATTTTTATTTTTTGTTATTAAGAAAATAGATGATTGCAAATTGTTTGATAATTAGTAAAACCGGGAGTAAATAAGTTTGGAATATTGAAATCTTTGTTGGCTGTACCGAAAGGCGGACATAATTTGCAAATTCGCCATTGTAACTAGGGTAAACAAAGGCAATTTTGATAAACTATACTAAGTATTGCATTTCGAGGGTTTGTAAGAGTGACAATAGACACCAAAAGAGACTCACAGAGAAGGATGTGTATTTTATTCCGTTCCCAAAACCATTACGGAATAGATTGAAGAGTGAAAGATGGATACGAGATTGCGGACGACACGACTTGAGCGTGGAAAAAGTGACAAAATATAGCTACACATGTTCGCTTCACTTTGAAATGGAAAGTATACTTACAACCGACATTTCCCGGATTGTTACGGATTACCATATCATGAGTTTGACCTGTAAATACTTAGCCCAACCGGCAAATACTTGTTGCCCAAAAAGTAATTAAAGTATTCACAACAATAGGTACGTGAGTACTGTTACTGTGATGCAAAAAAATAAATCCTGACAAAATGAAATTGAGCATGTTAATTTAAACTAAATGGCAAATTTGTATCCTCAACCTTTATCTATGTTATGTACTGTCATATAATACAACTTGCATTTCGATATTAAGGATGAACACGAATGCGTGCACTTTCGATTTACGCGAAAACCGTCTAAAATTTAACTAATATGCTGAAATTGTGAAGATTTCAGTTAGTTAGCATGACTTAATGGTGCTAGTACCCGATATATGTGCAATGTATTGTCAAAACAGCACATTTTTATGAAGCAGAAGCATTTTACAGTTCAATAAGTAACTAAAAATTTTCTTTTTCACAATTTTGTAAAACTGCAACATTTTTGGGCCAAAAAGGGGTCTTACTGAATGAAATTAACGGCACCAATTGTCTTGCACCAGATGCGCATTTCGACAATACATGTCTCTTCAGTGATGCTCGTGGCCAAAATATTTGAAATCCAAAGCTTATATAAAAGATGAAGAGCTAATATTCAAAAGGTCCAAAAAGTATAGCCAAATCTTTGAAAGGAATCAGAGCTTTGCATGAGGGAGACACATTCCTTAATTTCTAATATTTTGTAACAGCCTTCTCCTTTATTTAGATAACCAAACTTGAAAAATTGTCAAATGCAGACCAGGCAGGCTCGCCAACTTTACTCAATCTGACCAGTCATTCGTTTAATAAACTTCCACTTCAGATAGGAAATTTAACAGAAGTTGTAATAGGACTAAGAGATTCCATGAATTCTAATACCCAACGGGAATATTTCTAATACTCCTACATCGGAGGAGTTTTCATGAAATATACAAGATACAAGAAAAAACAGTTTTGAACAGCGGTATACTACTGTTGCCTTTATTTACATCAATTGCACACAGAAGATGATCATGTGTTTACATTATACAAATGGTACGGGTTTTCTCCTAATGACGCGATTGAGGTATACATAGTTATCAAAAGTACCAGGATTATAATACAGTACGCCAGACGCGCGGTTCGTCTACATAAGACTCGTCAGTGACGCTCATATCAAAATATTTTTAAAGGCAAACAAGTACGAAATTGAAGAGCATTGGGGATCAAAAATTCCAAAAAGTTTTGCCAAATATATCATACACAGCTACTTTAACGGAGTGTCATCACCGTATGTTCCCATGTTTGATATCATTTCACAAGCGCTAAAATGCAAAGCATTAAAGGTAGAGTCGTTAATCTAGTCGGATTACTTATGATACATAACGAATCAGTTCCAACTAGCAGTGGTCTAGACATTAATTTGCCAGGGAAAATGATATCCACCTTCAAAGATTGTTTTTTAATAAAGAGTTCGTATGCGCTTTTGGCAAATGTAAGCGCGTCAAGTGTAGGGTTTTTCCTCAGCGCGGCGACGATAACATTCGATTGTTACTTAGCTAATAGTTTACAGATTGACGGCGAGAAATTATATAAATATCATAAGCTTTTTCCTGCCAAAGCTGCACATTTCAATGTTAAAATTATAAAATTAATTTTTTTTGTAGAGTTAAGTTATCATTCTAACTTTTATTACTTTATTAGTAGTTACGAATAGAATGCTCAGATTTCTACTAAATGTTGTATCAGACCTTAACAGCTTTATTCCTCCTTTTTAAGAGTAAAATTACACCTAAACTCTCCTGTACAACAAACACTACGCCAAGCCACTTAACCTATCTTAACAGAAACATCACGCATATTCAGAAGTACCAAATCGTCAAAACCTAACATGATGAAATGCTTAACGTCTAGTGGCAAATCTATCATGCAAGTTCAATGTAAATTGATTGATTATTGGTTGCTTATCGCCCAGTGGCAAATATTTCATGCATATTCAGGACGAAGTTAACAAAAAATGCAATAGGTAGGTTGTTGTAATAGAGGCCATCTAGGATGATGGTCACTGGAAATGAGGGTATATTGGATGGGGACAGAAATTTTGCCTTGCAACAGGCCACCTACGGACCTCTCAATGTAAATTGACATTAAATTAAACGGGAAGACGCAAACAGGTCCTCGTCGACCTCGATGATAGGACTGCTACAATCAGGGTGCGCTAGAAAACGGCAGAAATGAAACAATGGAGAATATACTTTTAAGTCAGTGACCAGGATCATTGTGGAGTAAATTCCTTTACCGATACCTCGTTGAATCGTCCGACCATTAATAATTATTTAAATGATGGAATTGAGGGAACATCTGTGCCATCATAACCATTACACTGTGTTCGCCGCAAAAAGAACTGCTGGTGGTACAACTAGAAGAACCCTCATGAATCCAAGATGTATTTCGCCAGAACTAAATATTCCACCAATGAAGGAGAAAATATACACAACAGAAGAAACAGTTGTTGTGGAAGTAGGTGATAACATACCTAGAGATATGGACACAGATATGGTGGAACAGGACGGGAAACTTGTAACAGTTGTCAAGAACCAAAACTAAGATGAACAGTTTGTTGTGACATTTGTATTGCGACTTTTGTTCAATTTGATATATTTTATAGTTATGTTTAATATTGTTGATCTGATTAATTCATTTCCTGATTATTTTTTTTATATGTTTTAGGTATAAACCAATACATATATATATATGGTTTAGGTGGGGGAATGTGGCGGGAATTTCAAACCAATTATTTTTCAAAATAGACCGAGGTTACTTAATCACTTTCCCGTTTCACATTTAGGGAAATTAATTTACCCGGACATTGCTTGTCCCTTTGTAATACTTTTTAAATAACTTATTAGCCATAATTTATTGTATTTTCATGAAATTATTTGGAAATTCTTCTCGTGTGTAAATGGCTGCTATTTAGAGAGATTCCGAATATCGTATCTCGGAATTTTACATTTTAATAACAAATAAGTAAAGGTAAATTCTAATTGGTTTGATTTCTAAACTTAAATCCTATTGGATACTATTAAGTTACTTGATTTAGGTGCTCTGGCACTGTATATACAAACGTTTTACCCATTCAAATTGCTTAATCATTTAGAGAGCCACGGTCTGTTAAAGAGACTAAAAAGGTAGGGACGTCGCGTACGGTGTTGGTGTTAGTTTTGGTAACGTTATTTTTCATGCATTGTATAAATAACGTCGTACTTTTTTTTTTATTTCGTGCAGCTCAATCATACAGCATAATTTATATGAGCGGTTTGCTTGACTTGCTACGTATAGAACCGAAATGCAAAAGCGGCACACATTTTTTTTAAGTACAGTTAAAGTAAACGGGAAAATAATATTCATTTACATTAGTATCCCCTTGGAAGATATTTTCTCTTTCTTTTGATTGAAACAGGATATTTAAAAAAAAAGTTTAAACCACTGTCTTTACTGCTGTTTTTTCTTTTAGTTTAAACATATTTATTTATAGTGGATTGGGAAACAAGTTATTACAACTTATATTAATCCGTTTCAACTTTGAAGGTGCGAGTGCTTCCTTGTGAGCCTTAGACTGCTCTTTTCGAAATCTAAAAGGGTGACTTTTATGTGCAAGAGATATTGCTCTCTCTTAATAAAACACGGGTCAGTCATTTATCGCCCCCTTCCGACGGACTATCATTGTTTCACTAGACAATCGTACTCGCAAATGGTGTCAAGGGCTTATTCTTTTATCCGCTTTTGATAATTTCCGAATAAAAATGTTATTAGTTGAATCGTTTGTTTCATCGCCTGTATTAAATGTTAAAAGAATCAACAGTTGAAAGCAAATTCAAAATTAACCACAATAAAATTAATTTAATCAAATTTGCCAATTTCATAAACAAAAAGAAATTTAATCTCAACTATGAACAAAAAAACAGATGGGCGCAGATAATTTTAACGCGAAACTACTAGGGGACATTTTAGCGCAGACATTAGAGCTCATTTTAGCGCAGGATTAATCCGTTCAGCATTATTTTCGATAGCCAATCTTAGCGAAAACTTTTCTAGTTGAATTATACTAAAACCACGAGCATTAATTTATGCTGGTTTAATATTAAAGTTGTATGTATATATATGTTCACTTTGGTTCATCATGGAAATAAAAGTAATTCTATAGTTGTCCCTCAGCTATTTACGTTTTTCTTGATACTATCATTAAACAAACAACAACATATATAACAATACAATGTATAGGCGAATGTGCACCACAATCTAGACAAGATAAAGAGAAAACTCAGTTCCTACTGCAACTTTATCAACAGTATTGTACTGATTGTGTATGGGTTTTCTCTTCCAGATCTCGCGCATGGGTCTTTGTTTTTTTTATAATAAAAAGTGTGCTAACAAAATAAATATTAAAACAAATATATAAAGAAAAATGCAAGGATAACTTAAGGATGTTTCATTTATCGTTGTATGTGCCCATCGAAGTTAATAAAGAAGCATGCCAGCATTTTTTATCCTTGCATGTTCATATGTCCCTAGAAACACACTATCCATTCTTTCTGATTTGAAAATGTGCAATATAAATTGATCCTTTTTCTATTATAATCGTTCGTTCTAAGACACCAGGTCCCATGTACTGAATAAAGAACATTCAAACTAGTCCCCCAAACTGCCTCAAATAATAGATAAAAGGGGAGGGTTTCAGAAACATTAAACCTGTTAAGAAAGTTTTGAATAAGCATTCAATGACATATTTGTCGCTGTACGTCAGATAAACAATGAATCAATACACAAAAAAATGCGCCAATTTGGGTTACGCAATGTTTCAAACAATCTCATTATTATAATTAAATGATTCTATTGGGTAGAGAAATTCACAATTTGTTAAATCAAATTGACAATTTGTTAATTCTAATTGATAATTTGTTATATCAAATTCATAATTTGTTATATCAAATTCATAATTTGTTATATCAAATTCATAATCTGTTATATTAAATTCATAATTCGTTATATCAAATTGGAAAAAGTTAATTAGCATGGCACGTAAAGGCTTCCGCAATTTTCGACGTTAGGCACTACATGTCAAGTTTTACAGAACGTAACGTCAAAACAACTAAAAAAGCATGGTGTGACATTATGACTAGACAAAAGTAGTCGCTGACTGTGTCGTTAATACTTCCGACATGTGATCGAAAATGGGTGCAAAAAAATCCCTGAACAGTAGATTTTAATGTTATATAGTATTTTTGTGCTATTATAATTTCAAATTTCCCCCCCTCCAAAACTGTATAATATGACTTATCATACTTGTAATAAAAATGTAAAAAACGGCGTTTTGTGACATTTTGACTAGACAAAAACAAAAAGATCGCGTTTATTTTTTTTTCAATATTTTCTCTTAAAACTTCGACACAATTTTTTCTCATACACTTAAAAAAAAGTTTTCACGTTTGAATAAAATTTCATATCGTAGAAAAGACTGCAACTGCCTATTACTTTTCATAAGACACTTAACAAATACGCCAAAACGTCAGAAAACGGCGAGTGTGACATTTCAACGGATTTAATAAAACGAACAATTAAGGACATAATTTAAACAATACTTACTAATTGAAGACATTGAAATGTGTATATTTATTGTATAATTTTGACACAGGAAGGGTGGATATGTAAATTGTGGTTTGGATCTGCAGCATTCGTTCGAATTTTGAAGAGCTCCAAAAAAATAAGCGAGATTTGGGTTTTGTGACAGAAATACAAATTTCAAAAAATCATTAATTCTGCCACGATCTTTTGAAATATTGTAACATAACTTTTTATTTTTTATTCCTTATTATATACGGAATAAAAAGATATATCATTTTTGGAATAATCTATTTGAATTACCTTTAAAAATCACTCTTAACTTCACCCCTATCCATATATTTTCGGCTTACCACAAAACAAAGTGAACTTTTCGTCCTGGTCAGACGCGTCCAGTTAACGATGACGTCATAAATAAAACATACACCATTAACACCAAAGACTACTCTTGCTAGGAGTTCAACTTTTTTTTAATAAGTTTAAAAAATGACAAGAATAACTTCAAAGCAACGCTGATCATATGTCGCGGTGTTACTTGTCTACACGCTCAAAATCAGTGCAATTAGGGATCATTTGAGTAACAAAATGAATAATAGTATTGATTGAAAGGCATATTCCATTTCTACTTTTAATTACGCACATTTTGATATATACATTTATATAGTTATCAATTCCGAAACTTCTAACAAATGCAATAAAGGCGAACTGGAAAGCAAAACCCGTATTATCACCAACTCCGTACGCGACGTCAGGTGCATTTAGATGTAAGGGAGATAATTTTTACTTACATTTACTTAATTTTTACCTTTTTGGCTTCGCCACACCTCGGAAATAAAACCGGTTTATTTAATATAAAGATAGGAATGGGATTTAACTTTACACTTAAATAAGGGTTAAGATTATAATTTTGCAAATATAACTTGGGGGAATTTATTTAAGGGAATAATTTATTGTGAATATTGTATGTTGTCTTGTGTAGATATACTTGCGCAAATATATATATATATATGTTTTAGTGTAAATTAAAATATGAAAACTTTATCGTCTCACTGATTTAAGAAACAGAGACTCGGGTCCTAGAACCCGGAAGTAGTTGTTGTTAGGTGGTCTTGGTATCTTTCATTTTAATAACTTGGTTTGACTTCGAATTAATACTACTAAATTGGTATATTGTATTTATTTCAAATATATGGGCATTACTAAGGCATCGTCGTTCAAAAAATGAGTCAAGAATCAGTCGACATTTACATACCAAACATATAAACTAGTTCATATATCGCAAAACACGTTTGAAACCAACAAACATGATTGCCTCCTGTTACACACTGAACGAATTGTTGAAATAGTTCACATTGTATTTAACAATAAAGAACAGTTTTAACCAAAACACTTGCATGAAATTGTCTTTGTTTAGTGCATAGGGAAAGGTGGCAGAGACCTTTTCAGACTGTAATGATCTGGTACTATATCGTATGACACGAGACCAGTCAAGTTATCAAAACTTGTACGTCACACAGGTGAACAGAAATGATTTTGTCAGTTATATTACATTGTGTTGATAATAAGCAGTGAATGAATTGTCAATTGTTGTTAACACAATCTTTCAAAATGAATCCGACTTAATATAAAATGCTATTTTACGGAGTTCTTTGAACACTTTTCCAATTTGAATTTCACATCGTTCATAAAAGAGGGACGAAAGATACCAAAGGGACAGTCAAACTCATAAATCTAAAACAAACTGACAACGCCATGGCTAAAAATAAAAAAGACAAACAGAAAAACAATAGTACACACGACACAACATAGAAAACTAAAGAATAAACAACACGAACCCCACCAAAAACTAGGGGTGATCTCAGGTGCTCCGGAAGGGTAAGCAGATCCTGCTCCACATGTGGCACCCATAATCTACGAGTACGAGTGACGACACACCGACAAACAGGTAGATTGGAAATATGTTTGTCGTTGCTAGTACTTGATATACATGCTTTGAATTAACGAGCGTGTGGAGATATTCTCCATTTAGATATTCATAGTAAAAGTGTCTACTATATCTGTGACCAAAAAATCGCTTTCAATATGCAATTCATAAACGACCAATGTCCGGACAATATTCATGCAATGCCAAATTTGGCAAGGTAACCGAACGCCTTAAGAATTTAGAATCTGTGTAGCACAGGTAAACGAACATAATTTTGTCGTTGAGTGTACTGTGTAATAAAACATCGAAGTCATGATTTTAATTTATTTCGCTTGGTAACCTCTCTGACGTGAGAAAAGCGATAACGAGAATCATAAGACCGTTTCTTTTGATAAATCTCCCACGATATATTCAAACCTCCGAGTTATTTCCATACCATCCGAATTTAATTCAATATAATTTTGTCGTTGTTAGTACACGATAAAAATCAAAGAAAACCACGTGTTTAGTGAAAGGACAACACCTCAATGATGATCAAATAATTGTTTTGATGTCAAAGAGACTTGATATTGCAATGTCTTCATTCTGCCAAGAAATATACTTCTTCACACACATATCAACCAATTATTTGTGCCTTTCTATCAGTATACTACAAGTCAAGGACCCTTCAAGTTTAACTTCTGTTACAGCCAACTCTGAAGCTACAAATAGGTCTAGGCCTTGCGGTCATAAAACTTTCGAGCATGATTTTTGTACGCAGACTCGATAATCAACCAATCAAAATGCTGGATTTCATGTTTCGAGCATGATTTTTGTGCTCCGAGCACTGAGTAAAGTTTTATGACTTCAACACCAGGAACTAGTGGAAAAAAGTAAAATCACAAAAAATACTGAACTCGGAGGAAAACCAATACGGAAAGTCCTTAATCACATGGCAAAATCAAATAACAAAACGCTTCAAAAACGAATAGACAAGAACTGTCATATTCCTGAAATGAGAATCTTCTCCCGTTTCTCACAGTACACTATTCTATCTACCCTTTTGAAGGCACCTCAAAGCCATCCTTTACAACCGTATACAATTTTATGATTCTGACATTATCATAGAGATGATGGTGGTAGCGTGAAAAACTTCAACGAACTTGACAGGACTGTGAAGCATTTTGATGCAGGGGATATCCATGAAATTTATTTGTAAGGGTGAGATTTAAAAAAGAATTGAATATTTGATCTGGAGAAACGAAGAACCTTTCATAAGTGTATATGCATCTGCTGTGACATATAGTTGGTCATTTCTGTGTAATATTTGGTCTCTTGTGGAGAGTTGTCACATTGGCAATCATACTACATCTTTTTTATATTGTCCAAATTTACACTTCTGTTAACATCGTTAGTCATACGAAAAAGATTTGTGTATCATATTGATTTCAGAATATAGTACAGTGAATCAGACAAATGTTTGTTATTGCTTCAAAGATAATAACTAATAATGAGATTTTATTATCATTAAATTAGTTACCCTAATTTCATCACTTTCATCTCTATAAATGCAGATACTGACATGCCAATGTTTCCCCCTTTGGCCAAACCAATCTGTTTGTGTCTCTCTTTATCTCATTGGTTGAAATTTCATGGCCTAGTCCATCACCAAATCTCCGTCAAATCGCTTTAAATTCTCCAGCTTTTGAATTCTAAAAAGATCTTGATTCACATTTCTAGCAATACGAGCTTCCCAGTCATTGATTTTCTATAATGCATCCTGAAAGTTTTTGGTGGTATCCTCTTTGAAGTCGTCATCTCCCATCTCACCAAAACATTTGAACACATCATGCTCTATGCCATGTAACATTTTACACCTATCGCACACTTATGTAGGAATGTGCTCACAGGGACTTTGAAAATAACAGTTTTCAGGGTAACTCAAAAGCCATTGAAGACGATGGTTAGCACACAGGCAGTCTTTTCCAGATGAAGTTTATAATCAGTTTTGAAATAAAATTTTGCTGATGTGATATTCTCGTTCTTTAGTTGATAGAATGGATCTTTCATAAATCTGTTTTGTAATTTCTTTTAGTGATTCAAACCCTTCAATTCCCTCAACTGCAATATTGTCTAATTCGTGTAAATTTGTGCGTTTAGTAGCAGCACAAGTATTTATAATTTTAAATAAAGTTGATTTAGATAGTGGTTCAAAAATTTAATTCTGTGCAGTATGAAAAGTACAGGTCTTTATGTTTTCCTTCGCTTGTTCATCCGAACATAAAACTTTTCTGATTACTTTAAAGACAACTAAAGACTTAGGTGAATTGAGAGATGCACCAAAGCAGTTTTAATAAACTTTTTTACAACAAAATGTTTCATTCATAATCAATATATTAGTCCAAATTGTATTAAATTATTTCAAAGTCTAAATTATCGACACAATTCTGGAATCACACAAACTACAAATATAAATAATATGAATTAGAACAAGAAAAAAATAAACTTCCTTACAAAAACATTGTAATAACTTGTGTCTAAATATAACTGTAGAACTCGCTTTGGTGTTTTGTCGATAATTAGAAAAAGGCGCCAAAATAATTATATAAAGGTCTGGAACCGAATTACTTCTTATTACGAAAAGAAAGAAAATACAATTATTTTATTAAATAAGAAATATTAATAATTTTTGAGTGATTACATCTTGTATAGTAAAGTGTAAAAAAAAAACAAACTTGTGGCATGTTCCAGCTTGCTGTCATCCATTCTTTTACGTGGTACTTTTATTTTATTTTTTTACTTGAAGACCAAATTTTGTAGAGGTACTAGTATTGAAATGAAATAAGGAGATATGGTATGATTGCATATATCAGAAAAACTATCCAATAAAGATCAAATGAAGTGGAATTTATTAAAAATAGAATGATAACCTGCAGGCTTTAAAATTTGGGAAAAAACTCATACCGTTCAGTTAGCTATGATAGGCCTAGACATGATAAATATGAAACTTGAGAAAACAAACAGCCTAATTCAATGAAAAAGATAATTTACTGTCATTTATAGTTGCATGTAAATAATCTCATCATAGATACCAGGACTTAATTTTATGTATACGCTAGACGCGCGTTTCGTCTACAAAAGACTAATCAGTGACGCTCGAATTCAAAAAAAGACAAAAGGCCAAATAAAGTACGAAGTTGAGCATTTAGGACCAAAATTCCTAAAAGTTTTGCCAAATACAGCTGCATGTTTTACACTTAAATGAGTTGACAAACATCACATTAGTATGCTATTTCAGGCTAAATACCTGTATTTTTTTTCTCAATTATTGAAGGGTGACTGGGGAATAGAACTATGGTCACATGATCTTCTCCCGACCGGCAGTAAAACGGTTGCCGAAGTGGGGCGTCCGTTTGGCTGTGCGGGATGTATCAAATTCGCTGTCACGTCCGGTCAGAATGTGGACGTTAAATCCGATGTCTCGTGTCAAGAGAGTGCCACGCCCTTTTAGCACACGAAGAACCCTTCCAGCAACTCTTTGAGGGCCCGTAGGTGGCTTGTTGTAAGACAAATTTCTCCCGACCGGCAGTAAAACGGTTGCCGAAGTGGGGCGTCCGTTTGGCTGTGCGGGATGTATCAAGTTCGCTGTCACGTCCTGTCAGAATGTGGACGTTAAATCCGATGTCTCGTGTTAAGAGAGTGCCACGCCTCTTTGCACACGAAAAACCCTTCCAACAACTCTTAAAGGGCCCGTAGGTGGCTTGTTGTAAGACAAAATTTCTGTCCCTATCCAATGTACCCTCATTTTTCAGTGGCAGTCGAAATTATCCCGCCTATCATTACTTTTGGCCTCTATTATGACAGGACCTACCCCCAAGAGTGACTGGGGTATAGAAATATGGTCACTTGGTTTTCTCCCGACCGGCAGTTAAACGCTTGCCGAAGTGGGGCGTCCGTTTGGCTGTGCGGGATGTATCAAGTTCGCTGTCACGTCCGGTCAGAAGGGGGACGTAAAATCCGATGCCTCGTGTAAAGAGAGTGCAACGCTCTTTGCACGTTAAAAACCCTTGCAACAACTCTTTCAGGGGTGCGTAGTTGACCTGTTGCAAGGCAAAATTTGTGTCCCTATCCAATATACCCTCATTTTGTAGTGACAGTCCAAATTTCCCGATCATCATCCCAGATGGCCTCTATTGTATCAACCTACCTATTGTATTTATTGTGAACTTGTTCTCGTCCTGAATATGAATGACATATCTGACACTGGTACATCTAGATGCTTCATTTACCTTACAGTGGCTCAAATATATATACTCAAGAGTGTATGTTATTTGTGATTAAAACTGGTTGGTCCATAACTAACTCCTCTGGAACATCACTCTGCCACCCGTCAACAAATTAAAGCGAACAGATGTGAGCGCTGTCAGTTGGCTTCCAAACAGCTATATTAATGACTTTTGTCCACAATGATTTCTTTGTTTTATCTTTGGGGAACCTAACAAATTCTGACACTGCCACATCTACCTGCTTCATTTACCTTACAGTGGCTCAAATATATATATAACTTTTTACCATGCTTGATTGTTGACGCTTTCATTATGGAACCACTCAGACCCCGTTACGCGCATGTGTTAAATTCAGGACCGCAATTACAGTAAATAAGATCATTGTTCCCACTAAGGTTCGATGGATATTAATATAAAGTTTGACAATCGGTTTAGTTGTTTATTTGTTTAAGAGGTTGTCCACATATTGCCTTGCCAATTCATGTAAAGGAAATTTGTCAATACATTATGCTTTAAAATAATAGATGTTAGTAGCTATACTGATAAACCAAGGGTAAAGTTATATTATTATGGATTTGACGTTTTTAAATTATCATGTCACACAACGAACGTGGAAATAAGTAAATATAATCGCCAGATACAACATTTACATAAAGTTCAGTATTAAAGTTGATCTCGCATGAAAAGAAAAATCTAAAGATTATGTCTAGCAAAGTTTAGGTTGAAATATTTGTGAATTCAGTATAATCAAAGTGTTGGTCGTGGTTTGGTTGCTTATCATCCAGTGGCAAATGTCGTATGCGCAATGTTGAGGTCGTGAACAAATTAACAACATTTACTCCAGGTAAGTCCGGTAACATAGGTCAACTGGGTTGCTTGTTAGGTTTGTCTGTCCCTCTAATATCTTTCGTTCCTCTTTTGGTAAAATGAGGGTCAATCGGACAGCGACAGAAATTAAGCCTTGCAACAAATCTAAGTGAATAGCAGTAGGCATTATTATTTATAAAAGGTGGTTGCTGAATCAGGGTAACCCATATTAAAGAGGGTTATACATTAACCGTTATTCAAATAAACACCCCAAGGGTGACTGGGGTATAGAAATATGGTCACTTGGTCTTCTCCCGACCGGCAGTAAAACGCTTGTCGAAGTGGGGCGTCCGTTTGGCTGTGCGGGATGTATAAGTTCGCAGTCACGTCCGGTCAGAAGGGGGACGTTAAATCCGATGCCTCGTGTAAAGAGAGTGACACGCTCTTTGCACGTTAAGAACCCTTGCAACAACTCTTTGAGGGGTCCGTACGTGACCTGTTGCAAGGCAAAATTTCTGTCTATCCAATATACCCTCATTTTCCAGTGGTAGTTCAAATTTCCCCGACCATCTTCCTCTATTATAACAACCTACCTATTGTATTTATTGTGAACTTGTTCTCGTCCTGAATATGCATGAAATATTTGCCACTGGACGTTAAGCAACCAACAATCAATCAATCGGATTATGGACTTTCCGAATTGATTTTCCTCTGAGTTCAGTATTATTGTGATTTTACTTTTTTTATTTAATAAGCCTACGTTTCATTTTATTTCAATTTGTTGACCTATCGGTCAATCTTTACATGGGCCTTTACTAAGGAAACTTTGCACATGTGCGTATTTAGTGTTAAATATAAGTAAACTTTTTGAAGAATGATGTTGTGAACATCTGTTGATCTGTTGTTATCTTTCTGTTGTGTTTTGTGGATTCGCCCCAGTACTGATTTCCTTGGTTTTTGAAATTGGACCATTAATTTTAGTTGAATATTCCTTGAAGTAATTCTGGAAAAAAAGGAAAATGACTGCTGTAGATCAAAATGATCTGGATAATTGGATTTAACAAGCCTGTGTTCTGATCATGCATGGAATAATCTCTTGTTGACAACATGCTAGTCAATATACAGTAACCAATGATATGCAAGTCTTGTCTATTTTAGTTCATCATTGTCTTAAGTTTACTTTCTATGCTGTCAACACTATGGTATTTATAATTTGCCTTTCTAGTTGACATCTAGTATTTATCTGATACTAATGTCTAATGAAACGAATAATTGTTGCCATATTTTCTACCATTTCTAGAAAATCTACTGTAATTCTTTGATTTAGGAAGTAATAGGTAGTCTTCATGAACATATTTGATGATGAGCTAAACTTGGCCTTATTGAATAAATAGTTGGTTAGTCATGTGATATATTTTTTGACCGCCAAAATCCTACAAATCTGTGAAAAAATTAACATTTCATAATATATTTATTGCTTATAGAACGGTCAAACGCCTCTGGTGTGACTGGGAATAGAAATGTTATCACTTTAAATCGTACTGCGACCGACAGTCAAACTTGTATTCTTAATCCTAACAAAAAATTGGCATCGATATGGCCTTACAAGCTAATCCAACGCCTTGTTTAAAGAGAGCGAAACGCTCATCACACATCAAGAATCGTGGAAACAACTGTGTTGAGCTGAGTTTCAGTCCATATAAAATTTACCTTCATCTTCCAGTGCCGTGCAAAATATCTAGTCGATCCATTTTTATACGACCGCAAATTTTGAAAAAAATTTCGTTGTATATTGCTATCACGTTGGCGTCGTCGTCGTCGTCTGCTATCACGTTAGCGTCGTCGTCGTCGTCCGAATACTTTTAGATTTCGCACTCTAACTTTAGTAAAAGTGAATAGAAATCTATGAAATTTTAACACAAGGTTTTTGACCATAAAAGGAAGGTTGGTATTGATTTTGGAAGTTTTGGTCCCAACATTTTAGGAATTAGGGGCTAAAAAGGGCCCAAATAAGCATTTTCTTGGTTTTCGCACTATAACTTTAGTTTAAGTTAATAGAAATCTATGAAATTTTGACACAAGTTCTATGACCACAAAAGAAAGGTTGGGATTGATTTTGGGAGTTTTGGTTTCAACAGTTTAGGAATTAGGGGCCAAAAAAGGGCCGAAATAAGCATTATTCTTGGTTTTCGCACAATAACTTTAGTTAAAGTTAACAGAAATCAATGAAATTTAAACACAATGTTTATGACCACAAAAGGAAGGTTGGTATTGATTTTGGGAGTTTAGGTTCCAACAGTTTAGGAATAAGGGGCCAAAAAGGGACCCAAATAAGCATGTTTCTTGGTTTTCGCACCATAACGTTAGTATAAGTAAATAGAAATCTATGAAATTTTAATACAAGGTTTATGACAATAAAAGGAAGGTTGGTATTGATTTTGGGAGTTTTAGTCCCAACAGTTTAGGAAAAAGGGGTCCAAAGGGTACAAAATTAAACTTTGTTTGATTTCATCAAAATTAAATAATTGGGGTTCTTGTGTATGTAGATTCTTAATTTTTGGTCCCGTTTTCAAATTGGTCTACATTAAGGTCCAAAGGGTCCAAAATTAAACTTAGTTTGATTTTAACAAAGTCCAAAGGGTCCAAAATTAAACTTAGTTTGATTTTAACAAAAATTGAAACCTTGGGATTCTTTGATATGCTGAATCTAAAAATGTACTTAGATTTTTGATTATTGGCCCAGTTTTCAAGTTGGCCCAAATCGAGGTCCAAAATTAAACATTGTTTGATTTCATCAAAAATTGAATAATTAGGGTTCTTTGATATGCCAAATCTAACTGTGTATGTAGATTCTTAATTTTTGGTCCAGTTTTAAAATTGGTCTACATTAAAGTGCAAAGGGTCCAAAATTAATCTAAGTTTGATTTTAACAAAAATTAAATTCTTAGGCCTCTTTGATATGCTGAATCTAAACATGTACTTAGATTTTTGATTATGGGCCCAGTTGTCAAGTTGGTCCAAATCAGGATATAAAATTATTATATTAAGTATTGTGCAATAGCAAGTCTTTTCAATTGCACAGTATTGTGCAATGGCAAGAAATATCTAATTTCACAATATTGTGAAATAGCAAAAATTTTTTTAATTAAGAGTTATCTTTCTTTGTCCAGTATAGTAAGCAAGAAATATCTTATTGCACAATATTGTGCAATAGCAAGATTTTTTTTATTGGAGTTATCTTTCTTTGTCCAGAATCAACTTAAATCTTTGTTATATACAATATACAATGTATATTCACTTTTTACTACCAACTGATAAATTTAAATAATTTTTACCATTCAGTGATAACAAGCAGTTTTTTTTACATCTTAATATTTTGTGATGTATTTAAATCAGTAGTTATTGTTGCAAACTCCATTAGAATATTTTAATTGAGATTAGTTTTGGAATAAGGGAAAGGGGGATGTGATTAAAAAATTGGGTTCAATTTTTCTCATTTGAAATTTCATAAATAAAAAGAAAATTTCTTCAAACATTTTTTTGAGAGGATTAATATTCAACAGCATAGTGAATTGCTCTAAGAGAAAACACAAATTTTAAGTTCATTAGAATACATTCATTCTGTGTCAGAAATCTATGCTGTGTCAACTATTTAATCACAATCCAAATTAAGAGCTGAATCCAGCTTGAATGTTGTGTCCATACTTGCCCCAACCGTTCAGGGTTCAACCTCTGCGGTCGTATAAAGCTACGCCCTGCGGAGCATCTGGTTTGTATTTATGGTCCCGAACAGACAAACCATTTTGACCATTTGAGTTTATCAAACATCAACCCATCAATCAGTACTGCTGTTCATTTGCCTGGCAGTCAAGTATTGTTTTCTTATAGTTCCATCAATCGGTACTCCTGTGCACTGACCTTGCAGTCAAATATTCATGTCTCTTAGTTCCATAAATCGGTAATCGTGTGACATTTTACACGAAGTCAAGTATTTAGGTCTTACGTTCGTCTTAACCTTTAAACATGGATTATGGAGATCTTAATACTAAATCAGTAATTTTCAATGTTTATACATGAAAAAAGTGTACGGCCATGACAACTTATACACTATACATGTTTGTTTGCGTTTTGGCTAATAAATCAATCCCGAATTTAGGTGAATAAAGACAACAATATTATACGAAAGTTGTAAATCGATTGAGAGAAAACAAATCCGGATTACAAACTGAAACCGAGGGTAACACATTAACTATAAGAAGACAACAACGAAACAGAAACACTTAAGTGCAACACAAAACCAAACGACTATGTAACACACTGAAACTTTAAGGTAAACACATTGCAAGAAGATTCCACCTTCTTGCACCTGTCTCTGATTGATATTCAAAAACGCATAAAAATTGCTGAGCAAAGAGAATAGGAAAATTTACTTAATATGGTCATTTGTCATATCATTATGCTTCCACTTCACACCCAAAATCACAGACGTTACAAAATGGAAAAATAATTGCTCCCATATGTGTAGCATGAAACTACAAAATAATTTTGTGCAAAATCCACGCCAAACAGACTTTACCTGAAATTGAAAATAAAGGTAACAGTAAAAAGATTGAACATTTCTTGATAACACGGGGAAGTTAAATCTATGGCATTATGTGTTTTTTTTTCAGAAATTAAGTCAAATGTGCAAGAGGCGGTCTTTAGTAGGCCCCGAATCCTGGGTTAATATTAGATCGAGAAAATGCACGCCTTTCTACACTTCGAAACATAAGTGAGCCTTAAATGGAAAAAAAAAACCTCACAAGGTCCTAAATCAACCAAATTCGTTCAATTTTTGCTAAACAGCTGTAAAATACAAATTGTTGACAAAGTCCTGTAAACACACTCCGCCGCCGTTACATATATATATAGGAAAGATCTTAGTGAAAAAAAAATCAACTTTTTTATTTGCAGTTATTTCCCTTTATCTTTTTTCTACAGGGAGACGGATTAATATAAGGGAAACCTTGTTTCCGAATCCTTTTGTAACATGTAATCACTGTATTTATATGTGTATGCCATGTACATGATTTTTTTAAATAAAATATGTTTAAAGTAAAATACAAATTTTTCAATTGGGAGAAAAAAATGCCTGACATATATATACTGTGAAAGTACTTTAATTCGTGGGTATCAATTTTCGTGGTTTGAGCAATATTTTAACATGTTCGTGGGTTTTTAAAATCATGGATTTTAGTTTTCTTAAAAAAAATTAAAAAAATTATAGCCTTTAGAAACGAAGTTTGCAAATAGTCTTGATTGAAGAAAATTGCAAAGTAAACATTAACCCGTGTAAATCGTAGTGACAGCACTTATTAACCCAAGATAAAGTGACCAACAGATTAAAGACCATGAAAGGTGTTTTAAAAATGTGTTAAAGAAAATTTAAAGCTTTAACAGGATTTTGCAGTGCACTTTTTTTCATTCCTTCAGAAGTTGCCAAAATAAAGTTGAGAACGAAGTTTGAGAACTTCACCACATATAATACTTGAAGTGAGCTGTTTTAATTTACTTTGACAATAGATACGTGGCAATTATTAGTGGTTTAAACTGTGTACCCAAGTGGTATCTCCTGGCAGTTGTTGAGCTAATTGCAATTTTGTGACTTCAACTGATGATACTGAAAGAGAAAACGATTGTTAATATATTGGTTTGTATATAATATATTTTAATGCCAATGGCTTATATACTAAATGTAGTTTATTGTACAGTGTGTATATGTACCAAATGTGGCTCACTTTGTAAGCTGAATAAATGTAACCATCCGTGCAGTTTTGCTTAACCTACAATGTGGTAGAATATAAGATTGTACACAATGTGCAAATATAAGGTACAATGTACCAATACTATAAGTCCACAACTGTGTAAGCACCTAGATACAAATTACAATTTAAGTAAAGCAACTTATATATATAAACATGAGGATACTAAACAAATTCATGGAAAGGAACAGGATAATCCAGAGCCCAGTTGTAGAAGATTTCATATACAAATTCCATACATGTAAAGTATTTTCGAAGATGGATTTAAGACAAGGATATCATCAACTTATGTTGGATCCAGAATCCATATAAATTATAAAATGTCCCATCTTGTGTGCAGCATTGATCACTTTTTCTTGCAGTGTCTTTGGAACTATAATTTGATTCAATTTGAACACGAGTCCTTCTGCTACGTATAATTCATTTCTCATATGGTAATACGGTAAAATATAAATATGAACAATGTTCATAAAACATTAGAAATATGCCTACATAAATGTTTAGGCATTTATTTAAACTGATAAAACTACAATGTACTTTTAACTCCAAATTGTGTATTGCAACAGATTAATTTACCTACATAAGACAATATAATACAGTATCACTGGTTGGATGCATGAAGTACAGCAGAACGAATACTTTTAAAGTATTTGCGCATTCCAAAATAGTTAAGGTGCACTCCGTCAAAACACAAATAATTTAAATTATCCCAAAAACCACGGTGGAGCAAAAAGAAATATCCTTTTCATCGTGCTCTTTGATTTTCTCTTGTAAAAGTGTTTATTTGCACTTTATCATTGTATCCTGCATATGTTAACAATTCACTCCGACATAACAATTGTCCAATTATGACATGATTTACATTCAAACCATAGTGTAAATACATAGCAAACTTGGGATGCATTAGTTCTCCTATTAGCAGCATCATTCCCCCTATCTGTATTCAAATTATGTGAGGGCACCAGCCTCAACAGCTAAAAGAAAATCATCTAAATAATGATCTAAATTATCAGAATTTGCTCTTTTTGATACTGTCCAATGTAAAAATGTTGAACATTTTTCACAATCAGCACAAGATATCGAACAACCCATTGGCATTGTTTTATCTATATAATAAGTCAAAATCACCTGGATACACTTTCAATAATCTATATGCTGATTTAATATCTTTTTTACCTGAAAGTGCATTTTTACCTAATTTTTGAACCATATTTGTTGCATCATCAAATGAAGAGTATTTAACTATTGTGTAAATTTCATCTATGTAATCATTAACACTGAAATTAGGTGGATATGACAATGGTGTTATTAATCTAAGACCACCAGTTTTTTTTGGTATTAAACCAATGGGAGAGCAACGTTTACTAGAGATTGGCTTTTCATTAGAAGGTCCGGCCATTCTACCAAGGTCTATTTCACTTTGAAGTTTTTTAATTGCCTCCTAGGGGTTTTCTTTTACAGATAATAAATTATCAAATTCCTTTGAATATCTTGGGCCCGTGTAATTAATTTAAATCCTTGTTTAAAACCATCTAATAATAACGTAGCATCAGAAAGATTTGGATAATCCATTAACATATTTTCCAATATGTCAACTTTAATGGGCGAGAAGCCTAATTGCCATATGTCAAACTGAAATTTCTTTTTATCTGCAATTTAAATGAAGAAAAGTTTCGATAATAATTATTTTTTGGTTTAGTTATTATAAGAATTTTGCTGAAAACGTCTGCTGCCATTTGGAACTTTTGATTCAAAAGTTCTATTACCATAACCCATCGCCCTAGGCTTGTTATTATCTAAACCTATTCTTTCTCTACATCTTATGGACGGGTGATTCAAACAGCATTTCAAACATGAATGACTGAACCAACAACCATTACTAGAACACACTCCTTAAACATTTAAAGTCATATCATTTGTTAATGCGTGGCTGTTGCGTAGTATGCGTATTAGTTGAAGCAATAGCCATTATTTGAAGCCATAATTGGGAATCAATTATTTTCCAATTTTTTGTAGGGTTTCTTTCAACTCTTAATCTAAATTGCTGATCATACATGTACCACTTTTCAATAGTACTATCAGCTGCTGCACCCTTTATTATAACTATGTAACCAAACAGTTGACTAGCTTTCATTGGATGTCTCTGAATCAAAACTTGTGAATAAGCTAAAAAAGCGTCTGTCCAGGTCTCAATATTAATGGTTGTTTTCTTTTTTGAAAGATTTGTTTGAGTAATCAATCTACAATCTTAATTTAAACCTAGATAACTTTGCTTCTCAAATTGACTACTGCTTTTATGCATAATAGATAAGTCAATATATTGAAATTGCCATATTTTTTCTTTAACTGTTTGGCTAATGAAAATGTCAGTTTCATTTATATTTGGCAACATATTAGGTTCATCAAATACTACAGTATCATCAACCTCACCTATTGGCTGGGATACAGGTGCTGCAACTTGAATGTCATTGTCAAGGCTAGGCTGAACAGGATTAGGCATGTTCAAATCTTGTACAACTTCAACATGTTGGTCATTGCGTCGACGTCTTTGTGGAGGTTGTTCATTTTCATTCAATTGAGGCCCTCTCCTTCTTTAATTGCGCGCTGGCGCAGCTTGGTTATTTGCTGGTCTACGACGTCTTGGCATCCCATATTTACAAAGTCATTGACGGGATGTATAAGTACTGAACAACGTCGAATGGATATCACGGGAATCGGGGAAACAGTTAACAGAAATATTTAAAAGTTAAATAAAAGAACAATATAACACGTTATTAAGATATTTAACGACGGCAGTACGCTGAATCCATACATCGCGACCATCACGTATTACTTAAGGAGTTGATACGCGATCCATTTTTTTTTAAATATATATAGACATCTAAGATATTGAAATAACCCTCGGGTTAAGTTTTGTTTGTATAAAAACCTTTTTTGAATCAACAGGCTCTCTTTTCAAAATTTAAGAGCCATTCTCTGTAAGCATGAAAATGTCTCTCAAATTGCAATGAAACGGTAGTTAGTACTGATATATACTGCAGCTGTGCTTTTTGAGCAGTCGAATTGCGTTGACTGTATATTTATATGTGATATACAGTCACTGACCTTATATCACCTTGTTTATGACGTTGACAATGCTTTTCCGTAGTTTCATTTATGACGTCAATAAAACGTACAGGTACGCGGCAATTTTACGTTGTCCGCTCACAATTAAAGAATAACGGTTTTTACCATAAATACTTCATTTTGAACAGTTATAAGAGTTGCAGCATATAAAGATTAACCATACAGTGTCTCGAAATATCAATCTGTTATTTGTACTCGGCTCGAAACGGGCAGAAATGCTCAGCACAGCCTCGCTTTCTACCTGTTTCTAAGTCTTGTACAAATAACATTGATATTTCGAGACAATGTATGGTTATTATATTTATATCACCCTTGTTTGAAATTTGATATTATATTGATACACAGAGTCGGGGTTGCCATGGTTACCATACATCATCAAATCCGGCTTCTACAAGAGTACTTCAATTAGTGAAATTACCGTTTGCTTTGCATATAAATAAACTCATCATAGATACCAGGACTAAATTTAGTATATATGCCAGACGCGCGTTTCGTCTGCAAATTACTCATCAGTGACGCTCATATCCAAAAAAGTTTAAAAAGCCGGAAAAAAAAGAAGCAGGACCGGATAGATTATAAAATAAAAAAGGCAGGACAGAGATAACAACTAAAAAAATATGCAGGACAACATTTTTCATCCTAGCCCTCCATAAAAATCAAATGGTAGCTCCCTGAAAACCAAAATTCCTAAAAGTTTTGCCAAATACAGCTAAGGTAATATATGCCTGAGGTAGAAAAGCCCGAGTATTTAAAAAAATTCAAAATTTGTGGACAGGAAATTTATAAATATTACCATATCAATGACAAATCATGTCAGCACAGTGCTGACTACAGCCTGTACCCTTGGGGAAATAAATCTCCAACAGCAGTGGCATCGAACCAGTGGTTGTAAATAAACTCATCATATATACCAGGACTAAATTTAGTATATACGCCAGACGCGTGTTTCTTCTGCAAAAGACTTATCAGTGTCGCTCGAATCCGAAAAAGTTAAAAAGGCCAAAAATAGTATGAAGTTGAAGAGCATAGAGAACCAAAATTCCTTAAAGTTTTAACATAGATCAAACTGCTCTGAGGTCATATTCTTTATTTGTCATCATGAAGACAATGATCTGAGCATATAATAACAATATATAACATAATAAATTCAAGTTCCTATCGCAGTTTGATGCTGCCAAAGACTTTTTGGGGATTTCTGGAAAATTGTATTTTTTACCAATTTAAATAATAGACTGTGAAAAAATGCACCAACAGATGTTCTGTAAATAATGCATATACAATGTTTAAAGCATAAAGTCCAAGATATAATAAAAATGGAGTAGTGTTATTTAAAAAAAAAAAAATGCGTTGCCATGGCAGGTAATGAAAATATCGAGAAAAAAACAAAAAAAACAAATAAAATTGAAATTTGCAAATTTTAAGTTAAAAATGAAGAAAATTTAGTTCATTTGGATCCTAATATTAATTTAACTGTATTTGAAGAGATAAATGTCAATTTAAGATTGTGGCTACCATAGAAACCAAAAAAAATTCGCCAAAAATATGTTTTTTATAGCTTCTGCATACAAATATTTACTCCGGTATCCCTTTTAAAACCATATCTCAAACAAAAGGATGTTGAGAATGTTTGCTGTTACAAAATATAAGAAATTTTAATTAATTAAGGAATTAATCTCCCTCATGCAAAGCTCTGATTCCTTTCACGGATTTGGCTTTACTTTTAGGACCTTTTTGATTATAGCTTTTCATCTTTTATATAAGCTTTGGATTTAAAATATTTTGGCCACGAGCATCACTGAAAAGACATGTATTGTCGAAATGCGCATCTGGTGTATGAAAATTGGTACCGTTTATTTTATTACCATATAATCTAACGATTGAGACTGTCAACTCTCAAGAGTCTATAAATAACAGTTTTGAGGTTAAATTATGAAAATTTGAAGTGTAAATTTAGTCAGAATGCATACATCGTGCACCTCACTTCACGTCATCTTTGAAACGATATACTACAGCCTTGCACTGGTGTTAAAACACAATCCAAACAAAACACAAGTCACTGTCTGTCTTTGGTTGGAAATATCAAAGGAAAATCAAATCTCACTATTAACTTAAGCAAGAACAAGATTGCGTCAACCGTCCAAAGATGCCCCGCTCACACTATCATTTTATATGTTTAGTTGACTGAAAGTGGGAAAAGATCTAATTTGGCATTAACACATGTTAAGTTAGAAAAATCGTATCTAGGAAACATGTGTACCAAGTTTCAAGTTGATTGGAGTTCAATTTCATCAAAAACTACCTTGACCAAAAATTTATAACAGAAACGCTAACCATCATTGTCTATGTTCAATGGACCGTGAATTTGGTATTATTATTAGAAAAACAAATAGTTTTCGCAATTTCACTTTAACCTAATTAAATTTGTCATTTTGTGGCCTTTTATAGCTGATAATGCAGTATGGGCTTTGCTCATTGTTAAAGACTCTACAGTGACCTTTAGTTGTTAATTTACGTGTCATTTATAAGATTTGTGTCATTGACAATCATACCATATTATAAGTGCATAAAATATTTGTAATTTTTTACATAAAGTTGGTAAACGAAATTTAGTTCATCTCTCTCTCTCTTTTTTTTCGGTCAGCATTTCCTCTGATACCAAAAAAGGATCTCCCTTTCTTCTAGTTTTTGTACCTTTATTAAACTTTTCAGTAAGATATTCTTTTTGGTTCTCATGAAATCTTTTGTTCCTCCCTTCTTCTTTCAATGAACAGCCAAGTTCCAAATCAGAGTTGTCATCATTTCCAACTGTCAGCCCTGCTGATGAAACTTGAAAGTTGGTTGAAAAAGACTTGGACATCTTTGTAATGTAAGTCTTCTTAGTAATGTCACATCCATTACTAAACTTGCTACTAAATTCAAACTTACACTTACCGAACATTAAGTGGATTGCCAGCTCATGAAAAGAAGAAAAAGACAGTGTGCATCCCTCATTTGCACATGTTATGATGTTTTTTCTCCTTTTCAGCTTTATTAAAAGTGGCAGTTGGTGAAAAACCACATCAACTTCACCCTCTATCTCTGAACATGAAGTATTTAGAATACACTTTTCAACAGTTGGAATATCAGATGAAGATATTAGCTTTCCTAAAATGTAGAAAATAAAATTATATAACTTTTATAAGTTGAGAATACTGTTTAAACAATAATTGATTAATTGATTGGAACAGTATATGGAGACACCGTTACTTACGTAATATAGAGGAGAAATTATTGTAGATTTTGAGTTAACATTAGTATTAAAACTATACATTATATAGAATTTGGTGAAAACATTTCTATTAATTAGATTAAAAGGCAACCTTTAAGATTTTTTAACAATGAACTATATATTATTTCTATTCATATCACATAATTATGCAAGTAACGTAGCCACCATTTTTACTTTCCTTATAATTTCTATGACATTTTGTTATTTTTTTCAGCTTTTATTGTCCAGATTGGTATATACACTTACATTAATTAACAATGACTGACTGGAAATCCTAGAAAATTTAAAATTCTGCAAAACAATAACTTGTCTTTCAAATAAAGGCAACAGTAGTATACCGCTGTTCAAAACTCATAAATCCATGGACCAAAAACAAAATCGGGGTAACAAACTAAAACCGAGGGACACGCATTAAATATAAGAGGAGAACAACGACACAACACCGAAACGGACACAGCATCAGACAAAACACCACGAGAATAACAAATATAACAAAAAAACCAAAAACATTACAAATCATTACATAATTGTATCCAACGGATCCTAATTTCATTATACTTGGATTTCCCTTCTAACTTGAATTTATGCCTTCCAAGTAACAAATGAATTTCTAGTTAATGGTGCTTCATATACATTTTAGTGCATCCTGTTACAGCGCACTTAAACATGTGAGAAGATTCATTTGTTACCTGTGGATTTCCATTCACATAGAAAATCACTTGAAGCTAGATCTGCAGGTTGATTGTCATTTTGGATAGTCTTGCTGCTAGTTGTGATGTTTTCACTTTTCTCGGAACCAGAAAAATCCTTCTCAATGATGATTCCTGTACTCTTTTGCTCACAGGAATATGTCTGCAACTAAAACAAATATAAATGTAATTTCATATGTAAATGAAGTTAAAATACATAACGATTGTGTCATGGGAAACAGATCCCTTTCAGTTCAGTCAAACTAAGTTTGAACCACAAACTAATTGCAACAGAAAGTGTTTTAGTTCTATCTACTAATACAGCATTCAGCCCCAAATAAACACAAAACAAGGATGTGTCCATAGCTCTCGCACTATCATTTTATATGTTCAGTTGACCGTGAAATTGGGGTCAATACTTTAATTTGGCATTAAAATTAGAAGGATCACATCATGGGGAACATGTGTACTAAGTTTCAAGTTGAATGGACTTCAACTTCATCAAAAACTACCTTGATAAAAAAAAACATTAACCTGAGCTTCGCACTATCTTTTCTTTGTTCAGTGGACTGTGAAATTGGGGCCAACACTTTAATTTGGCATTTAAATGAAAAAGATCATATCATGGGGAACATGTGTACTTAGTTTCAAGTTGATTGAACTTCAACTTCACCAAAAACTACCGTGACCCAAAACTTTAACCTGAAGCCGGACAAATAGACGTACAGTCCAGTCTGGGCCATTATCACTTATGATAATGCATATAGATTTACCCAAAGAAAACTGTTCTTTTAAAATCGGAATAAGATCATTTGTATGACTTTCAACAGTTGACTTGTGAAACTGAGAAACCCTATTCACTACAGTTAGTGGTCCGGTGCGGTAAATGGGATAGTGCTCCCTGTTCAGTTCATCTTGGCATTTATTTTGTATGTTTTGTTCAGAAGATTTTGAACATAATAACATATATCCACATGGTGTTATTAAATATCCTGGAAAAGGAAAATCATGGTCAGGAAAATCTGGCCTGTCACCAGAAGGATAAAACCGACGTAGCTGATGATATCTACTTACTGCAAGTGTTCCTATATGAATTTTATTTTTATTGTCACAAGATAATAAAACACAGTCATTTGAGTACTTTGAAGCAAATTCCATCGAGTATTTCACACGGGTTGAATAAAAGTGAGAATTCGCATCTTCCTTTCTAATATTGTTTTGTTTACTACACAGCTTAGCATCTATCTCTTGTTTATAAACTGTCGATGATGATTTTAATCTTTTATCTGGGGGAGCTAACATATGATGAACTGTGGTTTTGTGGATTCCTCTTTCCTTTAAACCTGGAATCTTATCCACAAGTTTATTTTTTATCTGATCTAATGTAACACCGGAAGATCGGGCTGTATCACAACGTCTACGCGAATCTGCCTGGTAACCATGTTCTTCAATGAAATCTTTTGCAGTTGGTACGATATTTGGAAACATTGAAGTTAGCGATTTTCTCCCACGTTTTCCAGGTTCAGTTCGCTGATCTTTGAGCGATGATACAGTGTTTGATTTAAGATTATATGGTGTGTCTGGTGTATTACCAGACCTAGATAAAATCCAAGCAGATGGGGTTGATTTTTCTGTAGAAGTAGCTTCCTCCAACTGCTTGACTGGCGTTTGGTTAGATTTATCGAACATCCAGTCAATTTCATCGTCACTTGATACACTATCCATTATTTACCCAAGTGTATTCGGATCTATAAGAACTTTGACATTCTGTATTTTATTTTCTATATAGTTTTTTCCATTGGAAGTAACAAGTGTGTAACACAAAATAATAATTCTAATGTTTGTCAATTTTGCCAGTGTCTTGTAAGAATTAATAAGGACATCATCAGAAATAACAGAGTATGATGCATCAAAGTATTCAAGATTCAACAGGTATGAAAGAATTGCTATGAAGTCCTCACCAGAAATAATAATTCCATTTGATATGTCTAACATACTTAAAAATCTACACCCATTTGCTATTTGCAAAATTCCTACATTTGTTATCAAGTTGTTTATGGATCCAATAACCAGTTTGCGCAAATATTTCAAGGATGATATTTGTAAACAAGACCTATTAGTGATATTCAAGCAATCATTTATGTACAATGATTGTAAATGTATTGCAGAATCCAGAAGTTTTATTAGAATAGTGTCAGTAACTGAAGTATGGCCTATATTAAGACTTACTAGTTTCTTGAATTTTTCACAAAATCCTGTTTCATTAGCAAAGGATCCATTTATAGATGTACAATGAAATATATCAAAGTCCAAAAATCTGTAAACAGATTCTGTAATATTAATCAAATCAATGTCCGTAATGTGAATGTTACTCAAATGAAAAGATCCCAGTGTATGTTGATTTAATGTTACACTTTTAAAAAAATACAAACTTGACGAAGTCGCACTAAATCTTCTACTTCCAAATACCGAAATACAATTAACCACAATTCCGGTGGTAAGAGTTCACTCATAGTACACTTTAATACATTCAAGAAAAAGTGCTAAATGCTATATCATAGAACATGCATGGCGATATATTCTAATAAAGATTTACAAATGCTCTCTAAAAAGCTCATAAGACCAGTTTATTTGCCCTATATATATTAAAGCTCAATATAAATGCACATCATTCCATGGGACATTAAATGTTGTAGAATTGAAAACAGAATAATTATGTTAACTGTTATTCGGTTTAAATAAAGTTAATATATAGATTTAATTTTCTTAATTTCATATACATATCGAAAGTTTTCTTTTATATCCCCCCCCCCCCCCCACCCCCAAATGTATTGCACAGTTTGATAGCTTGCAGTGTAAATTAATCCAGAAAGTTGAAAAAGGCATTTTACCAAGACATTGAAATGTCTGCAAAATATTAATAACTACACAGAATAAAGACGTATTGCCAATATATTTTTAAACATCACATTTATAAACAAGCATCTTTTACAGGCTCATATGAGCTTTTTACTGATTGAACTCAGCGTGGATTCTCAATCTGATTGACATTTATGGGGTTTTAATGGTGTTTTAATGAAATAAGCTTTTCTAAAAGGCTCCAAACATCCCCCAAGCATGCCTGGGGGAAGCTCGAAAGAATAAATATATGTTCCCTTACAGTACCGTAAATGCCCTGTTATAGTTTTATTGTAGTCTTTTGAAGAGTAGTGTTCAGCATGATCACAAGTCCCCCACAAAATACTTTTGCAATGAACATGTGTCTTCTGCAGCATTGGGGGCAGCCATTGTACTTGTGATGATGTCATGACAAAATAACGCCATCTAGGCAAATAGAGATAACTCCTATTGTTTCATAATAGAAACGTCATGGACTTTGATTGCAATTTGTCACCTTCATATAAATTTACATATATTTTGCTATTATTTTAATTGTATATATCAACTTTATTTTAGTACCAATTATACATCCAAGGAAGCTAGGGTTTTTACTTTCCCACCTGGTAAAAAAATGCAGCTTTTGCCTTATATTTTATACAATGCACTACACTCAGGCAAATAAATCAAATGTCTGTATTTTTTTCTAGCAATGCATAGGACCCTATAAAGTGGTAGACATCTTGATGATATCAACATATATTTTGAATTTTTAATTTAATAATGACATATTTTTTAATATCCATAAATCACTCTCATAGCATAACTGCATGATTCTTACATGGAGATGTACTTTAAAAATCTTGATTACAATTGGTCACTGAAGGTTTATTAGAAATGAAAAGCATTTCATTTTTAATCACTTTCAATTGTTTCTTCTGTAAATTGATTTTTCAACCCTGTATGCTAACATTGCCTATGTAAAATTTAAAATTGTTTGTATGCACATTGAACGACAAAATTATGTGACTGACGTATAAAAAAATTCTGACGCCAGACACTCAAATCAATGAATGTGTTCGTAGATAGTAGATGTTTTTGTGTTCTGTTAAATTGTTCCTTTAGAAATTGTTATACGATGATGATTGATGTACCCATATTTTGACTATTTTATTTATTGTGTTTGTTTATGTTTATTGAACGTATCAATGTAAATATTGATGAGACTGTCATGAAAGTGAGAGGGTTTATAGCGCTTTAGAACCAGGTTTAATCCACCATTTTCTACATTACAAATGTCTGTACCAAGTCAGGAATATGACAGTTCTTGTCCATTCGTTTTTTATGCGTTTTGATATTTGATTTTGCCATGTGATTTTGGACGTTCCGAATTGATTTTCCTCGAAGTTCAGTATTTTTGTGATTTTACCTTTTGCTGTAATATTGTTGTTTTTTTTTTATTAATATGTAGAATACCAAAATCAACATATTCAAAATTCCAAATTGTCTCTTTTATTTGTTGAGGATTAATTAAATCAATTGCATAAGCTCGTGACATTAACAAGGGACCAGTAATTTTTAAAGTAATAACCCGGTCCCGCCTAAACTGCCGTATTCTGAGGTAGAGACTGTGTATTGGGCTCTACAGATTGATCTGCTTGCTGAAGTTTGGGCGCAATACGCCTTGTTTTCCCCTGTCTTCCTGGGGGACGGGTTGCTCTTTCGGTACAGGTGCTTTATGAGGAGGATTGTGTTTACCCTGGGTCGTAATCTCCGGCGAATATCATATCTAATCAGAGGAATTCATATTTACGCCCTGGTTTATCCTTGTGCAATTTTGGTGAAAAATGATCGTCAAATGAAAATTGAGCATGAACACGAGATTCAATATGACCATGATGACAAGTCCATGAGGTGCTTTAAATCATATTCTTTCGTAAGTTTAAATGTTGGGTTGTAAGGATTTAAATGAGTTACCGTACATAATGGTCTAACGTAAATTTGAAACACGATAAACAATAACAAAAAACATCAGCAAAAGCGAAAGATAATACAAACACATTGACGAGATGTATAAGTACCGAGCCACGTCAAATGGGGAAACTGTTAAACAGTAAAACTTGCACACAATTCATCATTAGATGCCTAGTGCAAACTTCCGAAGTGTTCCTGTTAACTTGCCAGAACCATTAGATCCACAGTGGCCTTTGACAGCATTCCAGCAATTAGTTTTAGTTTGTTACCCCTATTTTGTTTTTTGTCCATGGATTTATGAGTTTCAACAGCGGTATACTACTGTTGCCTTTATTTACGGTCGGAACATAAAATTATGCTACCGAAACTTACAGCAGAATCAATAGAGGGATACTTCCTATATCGAATTGCGGAAGATCGACAGCCTAGTGGGGATATCAAGGCGATGGAAAAAGGGGAAAAAAATGTTCACATCGCATCTATAGAATTTTAGCCTGCAGCTTCTATCCAGAGTGGCTAAAACACTTTCTTAAGTGGAATTGTTGGTGCAGCAATGAGACACAAGGTTGCATTAAATTAGAAATTCAGACATTTAACACATTATATCATTTGTTTTACTACTAGGGGGATTCGACTGCATATGATCATGAGGGCCTCACACATTTGCTGCATAATTTATATTTATATATTTTTTTTTATTATTCTTCAGTTTCTTCAAACAATATATATATCTGAAAGTCTCTATTACATGCAAGTGCGTTAATAATTATTCCTACTACTGTTATTCTGTTTTGTGTTTAGTTTATGAAGTGGCTCTGTACTTACATATCAAGTTATTTGGCTAATATTCTAAGATAAGTTTTGTACTTTTCTTTCACTTGAACTGTTATGCTTTGTCTATATAACTGTTTATTTACTAAATATGATGTATTGGTTTACATCAATAATTTTGTAAACAAAAGTTTTGTACCATATATCTACAACTTCTACCTTTAACTAAATTATTCATTTGCTGTCAAAATCTTGCTTCAGGCAATCAAACAGGCGTTGTTTATTATGAAGTAAAAACTACTGGAGAGCTTACTATCTAAAAATAAATCTTGAATAATATACCAAATATCAACTTAACCTATACTGAGTAACTCATTTTTGATAATACAACCAGTTTGTCTTATTGCTTAGACATGTTTGTAAATCGTCATCTATACTATTAAACGAGAAGACCTCATTTTTGGTGTCGCTTCTCCTCCTTCCACAATAAATTGATCATTGTAACTGTATGTCCTATAGGTACCATGCATAGTCGCATTTGTCATCCATTCTTATGATTATTCAGTTTCGGTTATTTTGGGAGAAAAACGGAAAAAAAGAAGTCCGGATATGTGTCCGTCATCACCCCGGCTTTTATTCATAGACAACTTCCTCTTCCGTTTATTTTTCCAGAAGTTTTGTAAATTTACATTACATACCCTATATTATCATGTTTTATTTAAGATTCATTGACTGAATCGTTATATAAGAATATTGTCCCAAGTGTAAACAACAACACAGGCCGTGTGAAAATAAACACAATCATTTTTTTCATTCACTTACGTTTATTTTTCCAGAAGTTTTGTAAATTTACATTACATACCCTATATTAGTCCAAATAATTATGACGTCTGGCAAGGCTATTGTGGGATCAAAAAAAGTCAAAATAGAAAAATACCCACAGCAGACGGCATGATTATCTGGACTAACCCTATATTATCATGTTTTATTTAAGATTTATTGACTGAATCGTTATATAAGAATATTGTCCCAAGTGTAAACAACAACACAGGCCGCGTGAAAATAAACACAATCATTTGTGTAATTCACTTATCGTCACGTAAATAACGACACATGCATAGCCTATATTATCATGTTTTATTTAAGATTCATGCAAGCCGGGATTTCATAATCAGGACCCTCAAATCACCCCTCAAATGAACGTTAGTCATTTATACGAGATTCAAATCCTACCATTGGCATGTTAATAGGGCTTTCAAATGGAAAAGCACTGATGGAATGTTCTACAAGCACATTTTATTATCTAATAATAATGGTATATAAGCAGTTTCATTTGTTTCATGATTGAAGCGGTGCAAATTTTTAATTTAATTTGACTTTTATCAAAAATGCATTGTACCAAAGAGGAAGAATAATTGTGGCATAAGGCCAGAAACACAAAAAAAAATCGAATTTAACAGAAAGGAAACACATAACGGAGGGCTTTTTTATAACTTATATGAAATTCCCCAGTCAAAATATATTTTACCAAAAATCAGCCTACAACAGTTTACAAGCTGTATATGCCCGCGATTTCGCGGGTGTGTTCTGGTCTATATATAAACAGCAACAGTGATTCAAAATATAGTTTGCAGTACATAACAGCTTAAACCAGTATTTAAAAATGCGATATTTTCTGGTGACGGTAGAACGATCGAGTAGATTCCTAACTCAGCTTAAACGAGACTTCTTCAATTTGCAATCTTAAAAAAGTCGTGATATTTAGCTGAAATATAATTCTTATTAAAAAAGATGTGGTATGATTGCCCGTGAGACAATTTCCCACAAGAGACCAAATAACATGGAAATAAACAAGTATAGGTCAACGTACTGCCTTCAACTATGAGCAAATCCCATACCGCTTATTAAGCTAAGCTTTAAAGGCCTCTGTAAACTATTCAAGCGAGAAAACTAACGGCCTAGTTTAAGTATAAGAAACGAACGAACAACAAATATGTAATTCCTAACCTGAGACAGGGGTATAGCAGTACAACGTAAGAACGAACTATACAAAGCTGTTCTAAAAGGCTCACCTCATCAGATGTATTAAAATACAAATACTACAAATATAAGTCGACGTGGCAGGGTACTTGTACATCTCGTGTTGCATACACTTAAGGTGATATGGGCGTCCTCCGCCATCTTGGATTATATATCAAAGCACAAAGGGGTGCTATGGGCAGTTAATTAAAAAAAAAACGAAGGCAAACTTGGCAGAAGTTCAGATGAATATTGTGAAGAATTAGTGAAAAAATTTATCTCGGGTATTGTTCTCAGCTTCAAGAAAGTTGCAACTTGAAAAACATGCTGTAACTCGAGAACGCAGACACATATGGTAAAAAAATCCCCTGATACGGAAGTTGAACAGATTGCTATGTTAAATTTTTACCTAGTCGAATTAAATTGAAAATAAAAATAATGTTTTTACGATGCTTGAAAGTTTGTGATTTTGTTACTCTGTTTGTTCAATGTTGACAAAATGCTGGTACTGAAAACGTGATTAATGTATGTAAAACGGATAATACCTCGGCAAATGGTTATGACCGAGTGTTCTCATTTATCTTATCAATCGTTTTGGTCATTTAAACATCGTTTATGGCATGTTCGAAGCTTTTTATCTCTCATTATTGACCGTTTTCTTTTGCCTTTCGGTTTCTGACCGCCATATGTACTGACAATAAGAAATCTCTATCAATCGACAAACGACAACTCTTTTTCAGTGAAATAATATATGGAACCACAGATACGTTGTTTATTAAAACACTGTTCAATTGATCAGAGCGATTATCAAACAAATTATTTTTATAGATATAAAATATAAACATGACACCCATGACCAGCAATATTTGCACCTTCTGAACAAAACCATACACTCGTCAATGGTGACAATCCTTTTTTGGGATAAATTCCAAACCAAATTTGACATTTTAATAAATGGTTTACCACAGGTTTAACTTTGTACAAAGGATCAAAGTTTTGTTCACCTTGTCAGTGTTCATTTGCATGGTTGGAGACATGGAGGTACCGTAACATTTGGGTGTACCTGTCTGGTTATTGTACATGAAAATATTTGGGTGACCATTATTGGATCTGTTGACCAATACAACGGTGTGGAGAGATTGCGACTAATTCCCATTTGGTAGGTAAGACCAAGAAATGCCTTTTTTTGGGGTAAAGTTGGGATGCTCCAAGGCATTTTTTTTATTATTTGGTCTATGCCGAATTTTATAGTTGGGATAGATATCTGTTTTGTTTATTATATACTCAAGAAAAGTATCATCGATATGGAGTTGCAAAAAAATCTATGGCCTCCTTTTCAGAGTCTATGACGCGACTTGGCCCAGTATTGCTACGAGGGGTAAATAAATGTGGAAGACCCCTTTTAAAAATATTAAACCCAGTGTGCCATCCATCACCTCTCTCATATATATATTTACTTCCTGCTCCCCTTCATCCTCAGACTCAATTAAATTCCCATCACTGTCATCCCCTATCCTCTGCATTCACAATAATTCTCAATCTTTCCTCAGCAGCCAAGACCTCTTTTTTCGGCAGTCTGAGGACATGTTTGACTCCAATAGTAGCAGACGAATTTTACTTCATTAATAAATTTTGTGCATTTTCCCGTAATTATCTTTTCCCCTCGAAATCGGTGACAAAAAAATATTACTACAACTAATTACCTGTCTTGTGGCTACTTGTGATGAAAATGGCTTTACAATGATCGCTTTCATAACATATTGAACCATTTATTAGTATCATATACCTACCACTACATAAGAAATTTTAAGGGCTTCATCAAAACACCGACATCAGCTATACTTCCACTGATAGGTATCGAGAGGAGCCATTTTGAAACCCTACATGACATTAAAACGAGTTTCCGGTTCTAATTTTAGCAAAGTAAAATTTCTCAATTTGATTTATTTTCCTTTCACGATGTTATTGAAGCAGTTGAAGAAGTGAAATAATATCCTAATATTTCGTAGATTTTAATTGAAACATTGATTTAAACTGTTTAACGGTAAATAGTGTAAAATCGCGGCTTTTATTGGGATAATGGTTATGTATCCTGAAAGATACACTCGCCCTGCGCATCGTGTATCTTCAAGGATACATCCGCCCCTGCATTGTGTATCCTGACGGATACACTCGCCGCGAAATGATTAAAAAGAGGGAAAAGATAACAGAGGTACAGTCAAACTCATAAATCGAAAATAAATTGACAACTCCATGGCTAAAAATGAAAAGGACAAACAGAGACAAACATGACACCACATAGAAAACTAAAGAATAAACAACACGAGCCCACCAAAAACTAGAGGTGATCTCAGGTGTTCCGGAAGGGTAAGCCGATCCTGCTTCTCATATGGCACCCGTCGTGTTGCTTATGCGATAAACACAATCCGGTAAATAGTCTAATTTGGTAGAAATTTATGAATGGGAAGGGGATTGTAGATACGACATGAGGAAGATATCCGATATCATTTATGAAACGGTTATTCCATAACGGTCAACCATTTTGTGATGGCGTCCGCAAAATTTACGAAGAGATGATTTCAACTTCACCATTTGGAACTCTTGATTAAATAGCTTCATTATGAGGCAACAACCCTCTATTAAGAAAATCATGAAAGAAAATGTAAGAACCGGAATATCGTATCAATTGGGAGATATATACACCGTATGCTGGTGCTGCTGGAGTGTTGCCATTTAGTTCAAAATTGGAAAGCTAAAATCATTGCTTTTGTCGTAAAGTTTTGTTTTTAATCGACCTTCATTTCTAGTTGCAAGTCAAGATATTAGGCCGACTTAACTGTATCTGTTCTATCCTTTATCTCTAGTTAAATGGGATAGATGCGTTCGACATAGTCACCAAATTTTGAATTATTTAGTGAAAGAACATCATGTTTATAGCGGAAAGTAGCGTCAAATCATATTGCTAACTTCCTATCCTTCTTCCTCAGAAGTTTCTGTATGCAGTCAGCCTCATAATAATAAAGAAACAAGTCGGCAAGAAGAAGTCAGTGCTTGCGTAAAGCAGCTTAATTGCTTAAAAACAGAACCTAAAGTCTAGATTTTATATGAAGTTAGCAAAATTTGATGCAGTCATGCAGATATTTAATATGAATTTTAATTTAAAAGAACCAATTCATAAGCATATAACTTATAAATATTAATATTTTTACAAGTGTAGATTATTTGTGGTCGTTTTTTTTTTGTTTTTTTTTTATAAAATTGGCATTTTAAATGGATGTAACTCTTAAACTGCATTTTAGGAAGGAATCTACATGGAATTTCCCTATTTTGCATTATAGCCGGAAAAAACGTACAGTGACCCTATCTTTTATATTGATATTCTCAAAGCATTGTCTGAAAGCTATCTTTCCTTATTTATTTTATAATTGTATCATTTTGTTGACTTTCTAATCACAAAAAAGTGTGTTTTTCTGTTTGTCGCAACCTGTAGCTTGAAAAAAATGCGCTGTGACCTATCATTTTTATTATATTTTTGACATATATCACTAGATACTACGTTTAGGCAAAGTATGAACAAATATTATCATTTGTATTTTAGACTCCCAATACCACCTTAAACGTATATTGCTTATAAACGTAACCATGCTGAAAATCAGAAATCGGTTACTTTATTGTATTTAAACATTTTTTTTATCAACATCTACATATGCATGATATGGAAAACACTGCTAACCAAATGAAAGATGTTTTTACACGAACTTTGAAAATTGACAAACAGAAAGTTTTAGAAAAAGGGATATGGATTGCAGTCAACTAGTAAATACTATACCAGTCTTATATATCGCTAAATAGAAGATTAATTAGGTTTTGTTGGTATTAAATGTAGAGATAAAAACCTTCTAAATAAGAAATTATAACATTTTGGTATCATTGATATAAAATATCTCTATTTTTTAAATTTGGTTTGGTCATCACTTTTGAACCGCGAAAGGTATCTTCATATTTTTAACACCATTTTCTGTTTTTCTGAGCTCTGTAAGTTAAAAGCATTTATATTTCTTTCTCAATTTTATATTATGGAAGGGCTGTGTTAAAAAAAAATCAAGTTTCATACCTTCGTTAAGCAAACATCAATCGATTGTAATGATTATTTTAAAGTTAATGTTGTATTTCAATGTCAATTCTAACATAACGACCTATTATCGTCAACCAGTGTAATCACAGTATATATACTTTAAGCCCAAAGGTATCGTTAACACACAACGCGGGCTTTTCCGCGTCTTGACCACTTTCAACGACATAATTTCTGGAAACCATAAGAGTACAAAATCCTGAAATGAATTTGCCAAAAAAATATTGCGATGGTGACTTCATTATTATTTTGTAATTGTTTATACAAATCGTCCCCTGCACCTGAATGAAATTAATGTAGAACACACCCCGGTTAAATCCAAACTAGTTTACAATGAAAAGCGCAAAGTATATTTTGCAAGATATTATATATTATATAATTCAATGTTAGAAAACATGGCTATTTAAATACACGACTCAACATCACCAAGGCTGTCGCTATGTAGATTGACGATTGATTCATTATTGGTTGCTCAACGTGTATGATGTAGTAGAGTCGCGTCACGTCTGTATTAATCATTATTTTAATAATTTAAATGAACTTAATTTTCAAAATCTACATTCATAATGTATTTACCGCGTATTTTAATATTTAGATAAATATACATCCACACAAACAGAAAAAAATCCAGCACATATCGTAAAAGTGGAGTTTCATATTTTCTTTTTTTTTTTATTTCGTATTTGTGTTCTTTTCTTTTGGTTTTGTTTTTAATGATGATTGCTGTTAAATTTTAGCAATGGATTCATCTCAATGCTCTTCAACTTCGTACTTTATATGGCTTTTTAAAATCTTTTTTTGGATTTGAGCGTCACTGATGAGTCTTTTGAAGACGACACGTGCGTCTGGTGTATATATATAAAATTTAGTACTGGTATCTATGATGAGTTGATTTACAACCACTGGGTCGAAGCCACTGCTGGTGGAGATTTCTTTCCCCGAGGGTATCACAAGCCCAGTATGAATTATCATTGATATTGTTATATTTATAAGTTAACTGTTTACAAAATTTTGAAATACGAAGGCTTTTCGACCTCAGGCATAGATTACCTTAGCTGTATTCGGCAACACTATTAGGGATTTTGGATCTCAATGCTCTTCAACTTCGTACTTTATTTGGCTTTTAAAAAACTTTTTTTGGATTCGAGGGCACTGATGAGTCTTTTGTGGACGAAACGCGCGTCTGGCGTATATATAAAATTTAGTCCTGAGATCTATGATGAGGTTTTTTTCAACGTATCTTCAAAAAAAAATAGCAACTATAGAATTGGACAGAAGAGAATTAAGGCCTGATTGGAAGCATGCCTTGTCCGGTGGCATCCTGTAGTACAGGACACCTCAAATTAAGACAGCTTGTCCGCCACTGGATAGGTACCACGAAATTGAAATTCATGCACATAAGTGTCAATTATGTGGGATTACCGACAAAAGACGTAGTGATTTAATAAGGCACATCAGTCATGCATTAGATCACGAGTGGAAATATGGAAAACCTTATGAAGGCATAAAAAGAGGGACGAAAGATACCAAAGGGACAGTTAAACTCATAAATCTAAAACAAACTGCCAACGCCATGGCTAAAAATGAAAAAGACAAACAGAAAAACAATAGTACACATGACACAACATAGAAAACTAAAGAATAAACAACACGAACCCCACCAAAAACTAGGGGTGATCTCAGGTGCTCCGGAAGGGTAAGCAGATCCTGCTCCACATGTGGCACCCGTCGTGTTGCTTATGTGATTACAAATCCGGTAAATAGTCTAATTCGGTAGGTCACATTCATGAAAGGGAAGGGGATTGTAGTTACGACGTAAGGAACATATCCGATATCATTTGTGAAACGGTTATTCCATAACGGTCAACCAACTCGTGATGGCGTCCGTAAAATTTACGAAGGGACGATTTCAACTTCACCATTTGGAACTCTTGGTTTAATAGCTTCCTTGTGAGCAGTAACCTTCTATCAAGAAAATCATGATAGGAAATGCAAGCACGGGAATATCGTATTAATTGGGAGATATATACGCCGTATGCAGGTGCTTCTGGAATGTTGCTACTTAGAAATGGAAAGTTCACAATTGGAAAGCTGAAATCATCTCTTTTGTCGTAAAGTTTTGTTTTCCACCGACCCTCATTGTCAATTTCTAGATGTAAGTCAAGATATGAAGCTGACTTAACTGTATCTGTAGTATCCTTTATCTCCAATTCGATGGGATAGATGCGTTCCACATAGTCACCAAATTTTGAATTGTTTAGTGAAAGAACGTCATCTATATAGCGGAAAGTAGAGTTAAAGGATATTTCACTGTACCGAATACTCAGTATTAGGAACCTGGAAGTGCGGTCCTGTCGAAGTGTAACATAGAAAAAACCCAGTGGAACATGATTGCTGCATTACTGTGGTAACCCCCGCCGACTTCGAGGATGACATTATTGAAGAAGTCGTCGAAGAAATAGAAATTGCACGAAGACAACCAGAGGAGTACGCGAAACAACATCCCATTCACCTGAATGAACTGGAGACTCCTGTCGTACTTGTGGCACGTGATCAGGTGGCAACATTCCCGATGTCAATGGAAAGAGCCGCATGGTAGATACCAACTCCAACTGTAAAATGTGACTTAAATTGTTTTATATCAAAGTAACATATGTTACAGTTAATGGTATAGTTCATTTACATAAATATTTGGTATATGAGATTGGTAAATGTAAGCACACGTGAAGGATATAAAAAAGATGATGTGGTATGGTTGCCAATGAGACAACTATCCACAAAAGACTAAACAATATATAACACAGTCGAAGAATTCTTATAAAAACTATATTGAACAACCCGACATGTGAAGGAGTCAACATACAATTTTGTGTACGAAGTGGGACGTATGGTTTTAGAGGATTTCTTTCGTTTAAGCACATGACAGCTGTTTCAGAGGTTATACGTCGGTCGGACTTCTTCTGGTCTTACCTTGTTAGCATGCCAACATTTAATTTTGTTTCAAATTGTTGTCTTATTGGTCAATGTTTACAAACTCCTGATGTACAAAATTCCATAGAGGATATGTATTCGAAAGTTGACTTTCCGCATGTGCGTACTTGGATGAAAATAGAAGGGACTTTATGAGTGTAGTGATAGTGAAAAAGAGATTGAAGAAAAGGAAAAAGAAACATGTGATACAGCATATAGGCTAAAAGGAGCACACAATCAGAAACAAAACGGTAAAGATGTTTTATATGAGATATAAATGGAGTTTTGTAGAAATTCAATTTGTGAATTTTTGGTTATTGTGAGGGAACTGGATGTTAATTCCCATTTGCTCAAGCAAAACCATGTGTTGAAGATGCGTTTTATAAATTATAGATGGAGGATTATAGGACTTTAATTTGTGACATTTTTTTGGTTTCTGTGAGGGACCTGGATGTTAATACCCACTTGCCCAAACAAAACCATGTGTTGAATATGTCTAGTGATATGTTTTTGTGATTTGAATAGTAAGAAGAGATATTCTTACTGTGAATATTTTGAGAATTTGGTTACCGGTAATAGTCATTTGAATATTGCAAAGGACTTGGATGTTACTTCCCATTTGCATCAACTTTAAAAGTACCCAAATGATAGGGGTGAATGAAAATGAGGAACTTTTGTCATTCAGAGATCAGACCCAATTTCAGAGATCAGACCCAATTTCAGAGATCAGACCCAAATTCAGAGATCAGACCCAATTTCAGAGATCAGACCCAAATTTAAAGATCAGTCCTAGTTTCAGAAGTTTTTATCTTGTTCCCGGTTGTATGTAGCAGTATAATGTATAAATCATACCAAGTTCTAATATGGCACTTTTGTATATATTTTAAAGGTTTTTAGTGTATTAGAAAAAGGGAATTTTACTTAATGTAAACTTCTAATGTTTTTCAGATGGCTTCAAATATCCTGAATGCTAACGCACCAGTTTCAAAGAGGGGGAAATCCTATGAATGTGTTAGATAGTTATCAAAGGTACCAGGATTATAATTTAGTACGCCAGACGCGCGTTTCGTCTACATAAGACTCATCAGTGACGCTCATATCCAAATATTTATAAAGCCAAACAAGTACAAAGTTGAAGAGCATTGAGGATCCAAAATTCCAAAAAGTTGTGCCAAATACATCTAACATTGTCTAAGGTAATCTATGCCTGGGTTAAGAAAATCCTTAGTTTTTCGAAAAATTCAAAGTTTTGTAAACAGGAAACAGACGAGCAAACCAGTAGTAAACTCCTACAAATATGTGGTCAACCACACAAGGAAACAACATTTACTAGCCACACTGTGCCCATATTGGTACACCCTGTGTGACTACAGGTGTGTCACACAAGAGGAATTGGCCAAGCACGTTGACACGTATCCAGTGCATAAGAAAATAGTTGGTATACAGAAGACGTCAGGGATTACCAGTTTCTTCGGACATTCTGATATGCCATACTTCATTTCGAGTGATGATATTGTTGCATTCAACAAAGAGAAAAGCCAAGAACATTACACCAAGAAAAGAAGGGAAAACGGAAGAACAGCGGCACATACTGTGGAAGAATGTCTTAAAGTTCCAGAGTACTCTAAGTCACCAAACACTGGCAATTCTGCCGTCTTTTGAGGAAAGAGTTGAGATGGGGGAATATGATGCCGTTACTGTTGCGCCAGGCGATTTGGATAATACGGAGGTGGTGAATGCAACTACAGTGGTTGAAACACCAAGATTAGAACAGAAACTTCTTCAACAACAACTACTTCAAAATCATCATCCAAAGAGGAAATTGACAAGCAAATGCAAAACTTCACCTCCCAATTGAACAAAAACTTAAAAGAAGCATCCAAATTTATAAATAAGAGTTTTAAACTAGGGGAAGAAAATGTGAAACAACTAACCTCAATGGTCGGGGAGCAAACAAAGGCATTCAATAAGATGGCTAATGAACTAAAAGGGCTGAACCAGTGGTTAAGGGACAATAATGGAAAAAAAACTGCAGATAAAGACAATAGAGAAAGTAGAGAAGATAGGGATGATAGGGACAATCATAGAGACAGTAGAGAATACCGAGATTATAGAGACAGAAGATATCATCCATATAGATAGATGCTCAAACAGTAGTCAGTGATTTGACTTCAATTGTGACATTTTTCGCATCATATATATATATAACATAAATGAAATCAAGTCTTCATGTTTTAAAGGGAAACTTCGCAAAAAAATCAAAAATTGATATTATGTCCATTCTGTATAAAAATGCTCAAATTTATAGATATTAAAGTTTTATTCCGCTAGATAAGAGATCACCATCGATTTTAAATTTAGAGTATCAATTCTCTGCGTTCCGCCATTTTTTCATCTCCTCCGATAAAAATCACGATATGTCTATAAACCACAAAGGACCAAAACTACAGTAACCGACGTAGTCGTAATTGCGTGTCGATATCTTGTCAATCGTACGGTTGTTTTATCTGACTAACTAACTTCATACGGAAAATGTTCTTATTTTTTTTTAATAACCATAGTCTGTTATTTTTCACTGTTAATATGGGAATTAGTTAAAAAGTCAAAGTTCAAATCATAAATAAATGTTCCGTGAAAAATTGTTTTCGAAAATTTAATTCGTTCATAATTCTTTAAAGTAATAAACGTTATTCAAATAAATTCGGACCTTCCCTCATCTGATCACCAGCATGGCTAAAGGTATTACTCCCAAAGGTATTGTGAGGGGTGTGAGGTGACACGTCCAGGTATTCAAGCGATTTCCTGTCGGGCTTGCAAGTTCATGCATCGTTTCACTTCTGTAGGTATTGATCAGTGTTCACGACCGATAACTTATAACTTTCCATTTTGAAGTATCAGGTGTATAATATACATCTCTGTCTTGTGTGTCCGAAAGTGATATAATATACTAGTCATTACAAAACTCATACGCTTGTTTATAAATAACATTTCTGGTGTAAAGAATATTATTTATAAAAATATAAAAAATAAAATATTTATAAAAATATAAATAATACCCCCCAAAAAAAAGATTTGATGAAATAAAAATCTATTTACATATTTTTTCCAAGGGTTAATTTGGGAAAATGTAATATATACACGTTGTCAATAGTAAAGAACAGATTGAAACATATCAGAAATATTGATTTAAAAACATGTACGTACTTGTCGACGATTCGTTTATATGCCTGGATAGAAAGTTACGGAACTATAGCGCAATTTTAAATATATACATGTATACATTGAACATAAGAAAGAAACATACATTTTGTGTAAATTGGAGTAAAAGTTTCGTAAATAGACTAGTCCACGTATGCCAACAGTATGTAGTCATCGAATTCGATAGACTATCATATACCAAAAGAAGAAGAGAACCAATTTGATTTAAATACAGGTCGATATATAACTTCCTTTGGTTCATCGATCATTAAATTTAGATTGTTCTCGAATAAAGTAAGAAATTCGTCATCATCACAATTGTTCCGACATTCATGTAATGTATATGCAACTGGACGTACACTAATACTCCCCAAGGGATGTGAATATTTTCTAGGAAAACTATTGAATATTAAAGTTACAAATCAATTTCGGGATTTATTTTCTTTCTTGATATTTAATGACAGCAATTTAAAGAATAAACTGCTTGTCCGCTTTACGGGTATTCTTGCCAGTTGAACAGACTTATAATTACATTCAAAAATATGAAAATATGACATTAAATTCGTTGTCTTTTTTTTTTTAAACGTTGTTGGTATAGCTAAAGTATTATACGTTGTGAGACGAAAACTATTGTAATAAGGACGTTCCCGATTATGAATAAATTTGGTTGACGTTTTTCACGCTTGTAAGAATATATATTCGTACTTTTTCGATTCCATTCCAAGAAGATCCTTAAATTTCCTGTCAATTTTTTATATCATCTTTTTGTTCCAAATAGCTGAAGTATTAAATTGAGAATGGAAATGGGGAATGTGTCCAAGAGACAACAACCCGACCATATAACAGAAAACAGCAGAAGGTCTTCAATGCAGCGAGAAATTCCCGCATCCGGAAGTGTCCTTCAGCCGGCCCCTAGACAAATATATATATGCTAGTTCAGTGATAATGGACGTCATACTAAAGATGATCTCTCAAACTGCATCATAGGTGTTCTATTCTGTGACGGTTAATAGCTCATTAGGGCTTATGTTTGTCTCCGTTTGTTTACCTTGCCGACTCTAAATAAAGCTGATTTATTATTAATTATTACAGAAAGATCACGGTAACCCGTCAGCGTGGAGGACAAGTGCTCGGTCGTGCCTGATAATTCTTATTATATTTTTTTTTGTGAAAGAGGGGGTGCGATTGCACCCGACGCACCTCCCCTTCTGACGGCCTTATTTCAAAAAATACTTTACAAGACATCTTAAATGTTTTAGAGGATTAAATATTCAGCGTACAATGCTGAAGTCAGGTTAAAAAGCTGTACTTGACATAAGACCGTACATTGGTTTTAGCTCGTCATTAAATTTACATTTTTGGCACCGAGATGCAGTATCAAGTATTGTATTGGAATTATGCTATAATAATGTTATAGTAGTCTCAATAAGATTTAAAAAGTTGGGAGATACTTATTGTGGATGAATTATCTAATTTCAGTTTTACTTTTATTTATATTTCAGCACCTATTCTTCCGTTTTATATACAATTTTTGGTCCCGTTTTTTTTAATCAGTTCGTCCCGTTTATACCCCCATATATGTGACTTCAGAAAACAGTGCTATATTTCAAAACTAATGCCGTGTTTTAATTTTTTTTTTATAATAGTTCATTTATTTTACATGTGGAATAAGAATCTCTATTAGTAAACTTCGGACTATACAAATGCATAATATTCTGTGCAAGTTTGCCGTCGTCTAACGAGATAAGAGAACTGAAAAAAACTGTCACATAAAAACAAGCACGCTCAAATCAAAAGAGAAAAAAAATAAGTGAAAAAAATTTAAGCAAAATTAACAAAATCGAGTGTATTGGTAATAATGTTTTGTGTTTTTATACTTATAGCTCCTTCCATTATCCAAATGATATCAGATAATCAATATCATTTCATAAGATTAACCCTTCCGACCTCACTAAAATCTGAGACTTTGTGTTGTAGTAGTATCAGCTAAAATCTAATGCCAAACGCTAGAAGTAAAAATGAAATACAGGTACACCTTTTGTTTGGTCATGGCTTTTAAATGTCTAAATTTAAGTGTTCCCGTACATATTTTGTCTATTTAGGACAATAAAAATGATTTTGTCAAACTAGTTTTATTTTCCCTTTTTATAAAACATAAATAAATGATAGAAGTGTATATCATTTCATTCCGACATTACAACTAAATTTAATTTCCAGACTTAGCCGGTTCATTTCTTAGTTTTAAAACTTGAAATCAAATAAAACAGAATCACCAAATATAATTAAATAATTCCAAGGCGATTTACTTGTATTTGTCAACACCTTGAAAATGTATTTTAAATTTGTGTATTAAACGCGACCGTCTCCTGTCGTATAATCCACTAATCCGAATAGACAGTCACACCTGGCACGGTGTGCCCCAGAGGCCAAGCTCATTACCGATCTGCAAATAACATTTCACCTTTATACAGGCCTTTCACAGGTATTGTCGGGGAATAATACGCACATCACATCACATATACCTAGTCATAGTAGGTAGTAAGAGGTCAATAAGCGCAAACCTATATATATTGTCTTAACAGTTTAAGTTATATACTTTAATGTATTCACTTTATCAGTCTGAAAAAGCATATATTAAAGCAAAAAAAAAATAAAAACTTCTTGTGCTGTCTGCAAAAATAAATCGAAATATATACGGTTAATATAGAAAATTTATCTCATGAATGTGTACAACTACACGTCTGTGCGTTTTATTTTCTTATTATCGGATGGTTATAAGATATAGCATTAGTCATCGGCGCGCTTACAATTACGTTAAAATATGATTAAAAACCAAGACTTTTAATGATTGTATTTTAAATCCCGGCATGCAAAATCCAGGAGAAAACGTCACGACCTACAGGAAGTTGTCAATATTTTTTCATTATTTATTGAATTTCTCCTTTATTACTGCACATATAGCAACAAAACTTTGGGAATATATATATTATGTCATAATGAACATATTTAAACCATAAGTAAAAAATCGCGAATTTTCCCTTTAAGCTTTTATTTTTATTTGAAGTTCGGAGGACCTCACTTAAAACAGAGGGTTTTGTAATGATCTACAAACTGATCCCCCCCCCTTTTTTATTACAAGAGGTTGTGTAAGTTATTAAATTTGCATATTACTTTTACCAAAGTGACATATGTTACAGTGAAAGGTATAGTTCATTTACATAAATATTTGGTAAATGAGATTGGTAAATGTAATCACATGTGAAGGAGTCAACATACAATTTTGTGTACGAAGTTTTGAGGATTTCTTTCGTTTAAGCACATGGCAGCTGTTTCAGAGGTTCTACGTCGGTCGGACTTCTTCTGGTCTTACCTTTTTAGCATGCCAACATTTATGTGCACTCTTGTATTTTAACCATATTCAGGACAAACACATTTATATCATGTAATTATTGACCAAGCTTTGTACTAGGCCAATGCTCTTATTTGAAAGTTTAAGGGTGCTGACAGGCCGAAAACCACCAGAAAATTATTACTGTACATTGTAGTAGTCATGGAAGTCTCACTGAAGTCTGGCTAAAGAGTCAGGAGCATCTGTCAGACAAGGAAAAGGATATTCAAGGTTCTATCCTTACCGATCACTAAATGATCGTCCTGTCATGCGTGACTCAGATAATGTCAAATATGAAAAAGGGGCAAATGCAACATCAACTCGACGTATAAAAGGCATTTGTGGAATAACTGGCTTAGCTGCTATGCAATTGTTTGATGTTGTTATCGGTGTCGTGCCTGACTAAAACTACATGTTTTACTAGGTGTGATGAAAGCAATCATGTATAAATTATTTTCACCTACAAACAGTGATAAGCCCTACTTTATAGGGAAAGATATTAAGACAATTTCTAAACGCTTAAACGGAATATGTCCACCTGATTTTATTGAGTTTATGCCAAGAGAGTTGGAGAAAAACTAAAATCATTTCAAGGCCACAGAAAACTTTTTTACTGTTTTATTCCCTGCCATGCCTTAATGGGTATATTGATGACATTTACTTAAAACACTTAGCCCAATTAAGTGAAGGAATTTATTTATTACTTGGGGATACCATTACAGAATATGATCTCCTTAAAGCTGAAAGGTTTTTAGACTCTTTTTATGAACAATTTCCAAACCTTTATGGACAAGGACGCTGTGGACTGAATGTTCACAATATTGGTGCCCACCTGGTATTTTATGTTAGAATGTGGGGACCATTAAGGAGTTGGAGTTGCTTCGCTTTTGAAGATTGGAACGCTACATTACTTCAGTCTGTTCATGGTACAGGAGATGTTACCAAACAATGTCTGCGCATGATAGAACTACAACTAAAATGAATTGCTTAAATACTGACAGTATAGCACATGGAGAGACTCGCTCATATATTATCAAGATGAAAAAGCGGTCCAAAACTTGGTCTGTCACTCCTTACAATGAAAGAGTTGCCACAGCAGGTGCACTGAAACCTTTTACTAATGTGAATGAAGATGAAATCAGTTTCATTTTGAAGGAGACTGGATGTGATAGTATTCTTTCTTTCAAGAAATCTCTTAGAGTACAAGTTGACAATCAAAAACTATATGCAGAAGAATACAATAGAATGACGAAACGTATCTGTAACGTTGTACGCTGCAAAAATGGTCAACTTCGACAAATAAAGTACTTTTTAATTTGCACCGAATTGAACAGTGTCCTAGCCATTGCTGAAAAAATTGCAATCCACCATGAAAGCTTTATATGTATAGAGGACTCTCATCACATCATACGAGTGAATGAAGCTTCAGGGTAAGATATTTTTCCTGTTGAAAATATATCAGAAAAAGTATACTTTATGAAAGTAGATGGTTTTAATTATGTTGCTGTTATGCCAAACTCTTTGGGTCACAGTATTTTTAAATAATCGGTATTTGTGACGTAGTTAATGCAAGTGATATTAAATGTATCAATATCAATTATTCTATTTGTAGTGAATTATTCTTCATTCATATACATTAACCAAAACATTTTTAGCCCATGTATTTTAACTATTAATTACAACCCCTGCATTAATTTTCCAGGCACATTTACATGTATATAGTGAAGGTCTATTGGTTATAATTTGTATTGAAATTGCCTGTTGTTGGTCCTTCTGAATTTATTGCATTTGTTATACCCCCACAAACAAAGTTTCTGGGGATATACGGAATCACCCTGTCCTTCTATCCGTCCGTCCATCTGTCCATATGTCTTTTAAGCATAACCCCTCCTTAAGTTCAAGACTTAACGAATTTACCGAAATGGATGAAACTTCCAACAGTTGCAGTACACAACCTGAGGATGTGCATGAACAATGATGAAGGAAATTAATCCTGAAATATTTCAAGGGAGATAATTGAAATTAGTTTAATATTGCAATATGTTGCAACAGGTCTCGTAAGTGCAACTCCTCCACATCTTGATCAATATTGATGAAACTTTACACAGTTGCAGTACACAACCAGAGAATGTGCATGAAGGAAAATAATCCTGGTCGAAATATTTTCAAGGGAGATAATTGAACTAACTTTAACATTGCAATATGTTGCAACAGGTCTCGTAAGCGCAACTCCCCCTTAAAATGATTAAGGGCTTGCAGTCTTAAGGATTGGCTGGTGTGTCTTTATATAAATAAGAAGATGTGGTATGAGTGCCAATGAGACAACTTTCCATCCAAGTCACAATGTAATTAAAGTTTACAAGCAATTATACATGTAGGTTTCAGTACAGCCTTCAACACAGAGCATTGGCTAAATTTATGTCCACTTCTAAATGATTTTAAAAATTATATTTTATAATGGCATTATGCACCTTATTTATACCACTTTGCAAACAAAATTTAAGATAAGTAAGAAATCCATGGTCAAATTCAAAAGTGCTGTTTCATGTGTCTAGACTATGGTGCACCATGGCATGCATGGTTGAGACCATGGTTTCTAAAAAAGTATTTGAGGGACAACCATGATTAAACATGGTTGACTATCAAAATCTGTGATAACTATGGTTGACCATGGTGTTCAATTGGTGCACCATGGTATGGCATGGTTGAGACCATGGTTTCTAAATAGTATTTAAGGGGAAACCATGATTAAAAATGGTTGACCATCAAAATCTGTGCTAACCATGGTTGACCATGGTGTTCAATTGGTCTGGGTCGCATGTAACTTTTCATTCTATCATGTCAATTAATATTATTCCATATGTATTTGGTATTTAACATTTATTCTGAAAGAGTTTGTGCCAAAAAGCATATTTGTGTAATTATCTTGAATAAAACTTATGACACATTAAAACTATTTTTGCCTTAGTAGCTTGATCAATCAGACTGGTGTTCTAAAACCAATAATATGATAGAAAGTTATACTACTGGTAAAATTTGTACAGATGCGAAAAAGTCACAAGTATCATGAACAAAACATAAAACATAATCCCTATGAATGGATTTATATAAAAATATAAGTATTGACTATAATTTTAAAATCAAGAGATGATAATGATATATGCTTGCCAATGAGACAGTTTTCACCAAAGTTTAAATGAAATAAATATAAACAATTTCACAACTGTACAGACTTCAACAATGAGAAAAACCTATACCATATACAATGTATACTATATAATAACTTTATAGCATATAAATCAATTACATCTTTTACGCATTTTTATGTACAATATTTTTTCTAAAATTAGAAAGGACAAAGCACACATATTACTCTGGAACCAAGTTGAAGTTTTCCACGTGGAATGCCATGTTTCAGAATCTTTTAACTTTTCGACAATCCGATTACTCTTTCGATGTGGATTCTTTTAGATGCTTCTCTCCTTGGGATCAAGTTGGGATTTCCCTTTTAAAAAGGTTGGTGTGTTAACATACACATCTTGACTGACAAATACATCTTGAACCATAATCCCTCTATCTGCCATTATACTGTCCCCTTTGTTAAATATTTTGATGTCTGGATTTAGTAGTTCAGATTTTTCTATATTTTGTCTGTCACTTGCAGATCCACCAAAAGCATTTGACACAAAGGTTACGGCTCCCCTTGGACTACAGTCAATCATCGTTTTCAGAGTGTTTTTATGTTTATAGTTTGACCAAGTGGTGCTTTGGCAACTTACGTTTGTGGGTTTTTCAATTGGTACCTCAGTTGCATCTAAAATAACACGAGTATTGGGAAACTTTTTCCTAAAGTCAACTGGCATAGTTTCTTCTATGGTTTCCTTTGACTGCCACACATCTAATTCTTTCAATTGATAGTATAAAAATTTTATCCATGTCATGATAACTCTAGAAACTGTAGACTCTGAAATTTTGAACGGCATTGGCACGAACAGTTCAACATCCTCTTTTGCCTGCCTCAATTTCATCAAGGTTAAAAACAGTTGATCTGTTGGGTCTAATAAAGAGCACATTGAATTCCTTGGTCATTAGATTTAGAGGAAATATCATCTACTGTAATAATAGGCTTCTCACTGTTAGGTTCAGACGAAATTACTTCTGCTTCATATTGATAATCAAACTTATTTAGTATCAGTGTAGGCTCTTCTGCAGATCTCTGTTTGAAACGTTTAGCTCTTGGTGATTCCTCTTTTATAGATGGTCAGAAATTAAAATTGATGGTATTGCTTCAGCCTTCAACCGTGAACGTTCACCTGCAAAAACGTTTTACTAAACATTATACATAATATATTATCTCCTGAAGGTAAAGGTAAATAAAGTGTGTATCTTAGATTGTGAAAAAGCAGTACACAATCAATCTAGTTATGTGCTTAATTTTGAGCTGGAACAGCAATCAATCAATTTTTCCCGAAATGAAGTTAAAGGTGGGGGGAATTATGTGAATTAAGTATTTTATCCTACATTGACATTTTGATGTCATCCCTTATTGCAACTATATTTAGCATACATGTACTTGTAGGTAAGTCACCACTTTATGTCATATCATGCATATATTTATATGTATTGAATATTCTTATAATTTCTGAAATTATCTTTGCATGTGAATGATACAAGTGTCTCATTGTCCGGTAACAGTCTGTGGTTGACAAATAGTAAGTTGTTATTTCATGAACACTTGAAATTCATGCCAGAAAGTTCACAATCATTCTAGTTCTCTGCTTAAGGTAGATCCCGACACTAAGGGAAATAACCCACTTACGACTGGTTCCCTGTCTTTACGCGCGAATATGACGCTTAGAAATCGGAGACCTGGGAACAGTTATAGTGTCGTCTGGTAACGAGTAAACAACCGCGGTGGCTCGTTTCCGGAAGAACGGGAAGTTTAACAGAAAAATGAACTTCGTACGGTCATCAAAAATGAAATACATGAAGAAGATATGTACCGACGACCATCCATATGGGAAATTTACTGACAATTTACAAGATGATCATGACATTATAATTAATTGTGAACTTGACGTAGGAGCATCTGTAACTGTATCAAACGATCCATCGCACGACGACAGTTGGAAAGAAGGAAGAAGAGTAGTTGAATTGCTTCACCTTGCTGAAAACCTCTTTTGTAAGATGTGCAACTGTCCTCTCCAATTACTGGATACTGTAGGGGAGCGGAAATACGGCCCCGGAAGCGTTTTGTACATTATTAGCAGTAGTTGCAAGGCATGCAACAGTGTTGAGACAGGAAAAAGGAATGTAAAAGGAGCATTTCTCGTAAATTCAAAAGCTGCAATTGGTAAGATTCATTTTATTTCCACACTAAAATTCAATGAGAAGGTAAAAGCTCATGTCTGATTATAAATGAGTTTGCCTAATGCCTTCTCTACTCTTTCTTAATCCCTCTTTTATTGGCCTGGACAAACGGGGTAGGGGGTATTTTGAAAGTGCTGCGTGCAGGGGAAGTGCTGTCCAAATTTTTTAAAGTATGATGCAGTCCGGTAACTATACCCATCTTGTCTGGCTTTGATGTGTACAAAATGGAATATTTGTATTTCCCAAAGTACGGCCACAGGGCCCATAAATTGCATAAGGAGTATAAAATCAGATACAATTGATTTACATAATTGGTAACAACTGAATATTTCTCCTTTATCATAAAAAGAATCTGCATCAAATTAATTTAAATGTTTTCACTAAAAGCACTATGCTACTGAACGATATATCTGTAGTGTTACTAGTGATGAATCCATTTTTCTAGATTAAACCAAAGCTTCTGTTCTAGGTCAAAGACGAATCTGGATACATTTGCTCTGATTCTTTATTGACCTAGGACCCATTCTCTCTACTTCTTGTTCGCTTTCGTAGGTCCGTTCACACTAATTTTTCTTAGCATACATGTATATTGTATTATTTGATAGAAGTTTCGCCAACTGTTGTGTTTGTTTTGCTGTATATTTTCTTTCATTTCATTTATATATTTAAGTTATATAATCAATCTTATGCAATTTTATTATATTGTCTTAATTTTTAAATTATTATCTTATAAGTTTGTGTGCTTTGTAAGTTTGCCCCTTTCAGTAATGTATTAAGAGTCTTTTTTCATAATTCATTTCATGATTGAGAGTGTCAAAATGTCCCAATATATAGTATGAGTATGCAATATATGGTCTTCAACAATGAGTTAAACATATTCTGTATAGTAATTAAGCTAATTTGAAACACTTTTTTCAAATCGTTTGCCTTTCTTGAAATCATGTTAATGTTTTCCAGCCTGAAACAAAATTACAGGATTTTTTGTGTTATTAAATTTGCTGTTACAAAATGTTAAAAATTATTATAAAATAAGGAATGTATCTCCCTCATGCAAAGCTCTGATTCCTTTCACGGATTTGGCTATACTTTTTGGAACTTTTGGATTATAGCTCTACATCTTTTATATACGTTTCGTCCCCGAGGGTATCAGTGTTGACATGAATATCAATAATTTGGTCATTTTTATAAATTACCTGTTTACAAAAGTTTGAATTTTTTCGAAAAACTAAGGATTTTCTTATCCGAGGCATAGATTACCTTAGCCGTATTTGGCACAACTTTTTGGAATTTTGGATCCTCAATGCTCTTCAACTTTGTACTTGTTTGGCTTTATAAATATTTTGATATGAGCGTCACTGATGAGTCTTATGTAGACGAAACGCGCGTCTGGCGTACTAAATTATAATCCTGGTACCTTTGATAACTATTATATAAGCTTTGGATTTTACATATTTTGGCCACGAGCATCACTGAAGAGACATTATTTGTCGAAATGCGCATCTGGTGCAAGAAAATTGGTACCGTTAATGTTATTACATCTGTATATGTACTTCTGTGCTTTGCACTGAAAATGTAAATAAAACAACATCAAAATTCTGTATCAAACTATGCTACCTTTTCAGGGATGATACATGCAGGAATAGGGTCTACACATGTGAACAACTTTCTGGTTTAAATGTTCCTTCAGTCAATCCATCAACAATCAACAAGAAAGAAAATGAAGTTGGAAAAAAATACATGAAGCTGCCATTGAAAAATTTAAGTAATGGAAAGGTAAGATTTTTTGGTTCATATACATTGCATAAAACAAGACTTTTCTTTGTATAAATTACCTGTTTCTTAACCCATTTCACTTGGATTTAATATCAAGTCTTGAATAATCTAGGGGTTCTTTAATATTATAAATCTGAATATAGGAAGATAAGGTATGAGTGCCAATGAGACCACTCTCAATCCAAATAAACATGTGAAAGCTCTCTCACAAGAAATTGATTGATTGTTGGTTGCTTAACGTCCAGTGGCAAATATTTCATGCATATTCAGGACGAGAACAAGTTCACAATAAATACAATAGGTAGGTTGCTACAATAGAGGCCATCTGGGATGATAGTCGGGGGAATTTGGACTGCCACCGGAAAAGGAGGGTATATTTGGATAGGGACAGAAATTTTGCCTTGCAACAGGCCACCTACGGACCCCTCAAAGAGTTGTTGCAAGGGTTCTTAACGTGCAAAGAGAGTGGCACTCTCTTTACACGAGGCATCGGATTTAACGTCCCCCTTCTGACCGGACGTGACTGCGAACTTGATACATCCCGCACAGCCAACGGACGCCCCACTTTGGCAAGCGTTTTACTGCCGGTCGGGAGAAGACCAAATGACCATATTTCTATACCCCAGTCACCCTTGGGGGTCTCTCACAAGAAACAACCAATTACTGATAAATGTAAGGGCATACACTACATGTATTCATATTTTGGAATTTGGGGCCTATTGTGAAATTGTTGGACATTGAGGTTCAAAGGGTCCAAAATTATACTTTTTATATTTTTTTTTTAATCAAATATCTAATTCTTGGGGTTAATTGATGTGTATTTAGATTTTTCAAATTGATCCTCATTACTTTAACATGTTTAACTTAGAATTCAGGATTTTGAAAAAAACAAATAAAAGTATTTTATTTATTTATTCTGTCCGTTTATTTAGATTGAAGTCAGTTTCGATGGAGGATGGCAAAAGCGTGGTAGTGGCTGGCACTATGACAGCAATACAGGTATACAAATTATCATACTCTTATAATGTGGACAACTGTTCTAGCTCTACTATTTTATTTCAATTCAAGATATCTTATATCTTCAAACAAGAGAAAACAAGCAATATGAAGAAATGTATCCATAATCTGGGTTTCTCATATCTAACATCTTTTAATGTACCTATTACATCTATGCTTGCTCAAATAAAACAACGAATTCATGACCAAATTTTAAAAGATTACAGAATCATCAAAATTATCATTTTCTCGACATTTTTGTTTTTCAAATAAACGTGCACTATTTAGTCAGCCATCAGTTCTACCCTGATATAACCTATCTTTTTCGGGTAATTAATACTGATAGCGTTTGACATTTTTAGCCGAACAAATTTATCCATTTTATATAACTTAAATTATTGTATGCTGGTTCATATTCTGGACGCCAATCTTTGCTCCTTTATTATATAATTCACTAACAAAACAATTATGAAGCTTAGAAATGGAAAATTACTAAATACTAAACTTGTTCAAAGGGTATCTACACGTCTCAATCTTCAAAATCGGTTATCTAAAAATACTACCATCGCTAACATTTTTAACAATAAAAATCGTGGCTACCCTTGTATCGATAAGTGTCATGCCAAAAAATGACTTCCATGTCCCCGTCTTTCCACCAACAATACGGTAAGGTCCATGTTTAAATTTTGAAACTGATCTAACTTGAAAAACAAACAGTATTATTTATTTACTCACATGAAACAAACCGGGGTGTGGTATTCAGTACGTAGGAGAAACTGGACGATATTTATCTAAACGCACTCAAGAACATCTGTATCGTTTTTAAAAGACCCAATAAATTCAAAAGTATCATTTACCAACACCTTAAGAAGCACAACCATCCTTTTAAATATTTAGCAGTTCAACCTTTAGAAGTAGTAAATAAGCAGCCTGGTGAATCGCATTCACAGTTTGTACGATCACGGAAAATAATTGAATTAAATTGGATTAAAAAATTACAGACAGTTTACCCTCTCGGTCTAAATGATAATATCATGGGAATTGGTAATATATCTAGAACCAATTCCGTTAACATTTTGGATATAGTTTCTAAAACTGTTCGTAAAAAACGTTCTCACGGTCGTAGAACAAATCGCAATCATAGAAAATTTCGGGCCAATCATACAAATATTTCGGACCTAATTTCTATTTCAAAAAACAACGGCAAACATTATCTGTTAACAAAACCGTTCGTTACCGGTTAATAAGTTAAATAAAATTTTGGAGGATTGCAACACAATTTCATATAGCAGTCCTAAGTATGAAATTGTTCAAATTATTATGGCATATTGTTATTCTAAATTATTTCCCAAAATTGATCGCCCTGAAGATCATAAAAAACATTTTATTAAAATTAAGTATGTCAATAAAGGCTTTGATTTTGTAAATATTGCCGGTATATTTAACGACCATTCTGTTTAAAGAACAAATTCCTGGTTATTTTGACAATACTGAGCTACCACTTATTTGTTATATTTACAAGAAATCTACCCGGAAATTTGTGTTATATTATAATCAATTGTGTAAAGATCTTAATATCAGTGAAATCACCTACTTCATGTAATGCAGTAATTCCGAATATATTTATGGACCCATTTCCCATGTTATAACAGGAGATCTTAACATCGTTCAAGACCGAGAGTTAAAATCATTCCTCAGTAAAGGACCTAAATATCGTCCCCCGTCAATTATTAATTGGAATGGGTGTCGTAATATCATCCACGACTCACTCCATACTTACTGTATGAAATGGATAAAACGGGAAAAAGCTGACAAAAAATCTTTGGACTCTTTTTTTAATTCAGTAATGAAGATAGTTGATATACGTATTCAACATTTTAAAGAACATTTTACTATTAACAATAACCACAATAAACTTATTTCCCGTATCAAACATAAACTAAAAGAACTAGCCAAGGAATTTGTTTTTGTCCCGGCCGATAAAGCTGCTAATAATATTATTATTGTTTGACGTAAATTTTACATTGAGGTTCTGAAAAAGGAAATCACAAATTCACCAACATTCCAACTGACTCCATTTTCCGAAAACGAAATCTATAACAAACTTGAACTTTTAGCGACCGCTTTACAAGCAGAGCCAAATACAATGAAAGTCCCAACTATGTATTGGCTTCCGAAGCTACACAAAACCCCTTACAAATATAGATTTATTTCGTCTTCAAGCCATTGTTCAACTACTAAATTGTCTATTCTTCTTACCAGCACACTTGGTACAATTAAAAACCTGATAATAAATTGTTCAAATAAGGCCTTCAAAAATAGTGGAATAAATTACTTTTGGAGTGTCAAGAACTCGTTGGAAGTACTTGATAAATTGCATGCTTATATTGGTGATTTTGAATCTGTTCAAAGTTTTGATTTTTCTACCCTGTATACCACATTGCCTCACATTCTCATTAAGAAAAATTCACACACCTAATTAAATAGGCATTCAAAAAATCAGAATGTGAATATACATGTTCAAACTCTTTTATGTCATTTTTTAGTAGCAGTAAACAAAAAAACTATGTTAATTGGACATGCTTTGATACTATATATGCCCTTGAATTTTTACTAGATAACATTTTTGTTCGCTTTGGGGATTCCGTATATCGTCAGATTATCGGAATTCCAATGGGGACTAACTGTGCACCACTTATTGCGGACCTGTTTTTGTATTGTTATGAGTTACAATTTATGACAAAAATAAGCAAAGACCCATCAAAACAACATCTGATAAACAAATTTAATAATACTTTTAGATATTTGGATGATATTTTGGCTCTCAATAATGACGACTTCAGTATGTATATTAATGAAATTTATCCTGTTGAACTTACTTTAAATAAAGCTAATACTAACAATGACCACTGCCCTTTTCTCGATCTTGATATCTATATCACTAATGGAAAGCTGAATACTAAAATTTATGATAAAAGGGATGATTTTTCATTTCCAATCGTTAATTATCCGTTTTTAGATGGTGACGTTCCCTTGTCACCATCTTACGGTGTTTATATATCTCAACTTGTACGATTAGCTCGTGTATGTAACAATGTTTTAGATTTTAACGAGAGAAATTTATGTATTACTGAAAAATTATTACACCAGGGTTTTCGATATCACAAACTAGTCAAAACATTTACTAAATTTTATCATCGGTATAAAGACATCATTCGTAAATATAGCTCAACATGCAGACTTCTAATACGTTCAGGTATTTCACATCCAATTTTTTTATGGAAATATTCTTTATAAAGCACAAAGGTGTCAGTATTCACCTCAGACACTTACAAAACCTTTGAATAGACTTATTAAGAAGGGATATAATTACGATACTGTTGTCAAGTCATTAAAGATTGCATATTTTGGCGTTAATATTGAGTCACTGATAAGGTCTTTGCATCGAAACTAAACACATTTATTCTTAAAACAGTTGTTGGCATGACACGGGTTATGTTCTTCTCATATATGTTATGATGGTATGATACTAAACCCCTAACGGAAAGGATTGTGCCTGATGTTCATATGATGAAATCATAATCTTTCAGTCAGTTTAATTGAAGTCTGGAGCTGGCATGTCAGTTAACTGCTAGTAGTCTGTTGTTATTTATGTATTATTGTCAATTTGTTTATTTTCTTTGGTTACATCTTCTGACATCAGACTCGGACTTCTCTTGAACTGAATTTTAATGTGCGTATTGTTATGCGTTTACTTTTCTACATTGGTTAGAGGTATAGGGGGAGAGTTGAGATCTCACAAACATGTTTAACCCCGCCACATTTTTGCGCCTGTCCCAAGTCAGGAGCCTCTGGCCTTTGTTAGTCTTGGTATTGTTTTAATTTTAGTTTCTTGTGTACAATTTGGAAATAAGAATGGCGTTCATTATCACTGGACTAGTATATATTTGTTTAGGGGCCAGCTGAAGGACGCCTCCGGGTGGAGGAATTTCTCGCTACATTGAAGACCTGTTGGTGACCCTCTGCTGTTGTTTTTTAATTGGTCGGGTTGTTGTCTCTTTGACACATTCCCCATTTCCATTCTCAATTTTACACTATGTTGACCAATTGAATATTTTGAAAGATAGGGCACCTTTGGCAAATATAAGGCTAAGTGCATACAATCAGGAAGATACATGCAAGTCAACAGAGAAGAAAGGTTGTGCAAATTATGTCATAATAAAAATATAAAAGACAAAAAACATTTTATTTCTCAGTGCACAAAATATGAATCACAAAGACGTGTTCTTTTATCAAAATTGTCCTATTTTAAAAATTATGACAAACAATCCAAAACGGAGGATGTATATGTCAAACTACTTAGTACTTAATAGCAAGTGTAGAAAAACACTTAAATTAATATCATCTTTTATTAATCAATCATTTGACTTTAGGAAAAATGTCCTTACAAATGGGTAATATGAACAATTTGAAGCTATAACATACAATATACTTATGTCAGTAGTCTATTCTTACAAATTAACCTATATATATTGATATATTTATAACTGCACATTTAATTGCACATTTAATTGTTCGAAATGTGCCCAATGATATACTATGTAGTATTGTTTAATTGCTGTATCATTACTATTTGTATACTAGTTGTATGGGCCGTTGCCAATTATTAGGTCCGTGGAAAGACCTATTGGATTTCTTCTTCTGATTATTAGGTCTTTTCACTTTTCCGTGGCAAGACCTATTGGATTTCTTCTGATTATTATTTTTTTTTTTCTTCCGCCTAATTTTTTTCCTTCGCTGTTTTTTTTGTTTCGGAAGATGTCGCTTAGATTTTTGGAATATGATATCGAACAGTTTATACGCTTTTGAAACCAACTCTGCTTAACCGAATACTTTCCCAAATAAGAGTTATCTCCCCGAACACTTATTTCTTGTTATCTCTAAGGCTTCGCAACCGTATAGGAAACCCGACAAATTTATTTTTCTAAATTGCTCGTTATAACCTCAGGATGTTCTGTTTTATTTTGACCGAAGCTGTATCAAGCTTCCATATGAGAGTTATCCCCCCTTTTATGTTTGATATAAGAATATGCATTTCTAACTGGTAAACCATAAGTGATAGAGACCTAGGGTCTTTTGATTTGAGATCCTTGATCCAAACAAATGAAAATAAGGTCAAGGTCAAAGGTCAAGGTCATATTCTGAATTTTGATTTTGGCTTATTTTCAAAAGCCGTATAACTTATCGACAAATTATTTTTACTAAATTGTTAGTTGCGACATGTCGTAACACATGAATTTTAGTCGAAAGAGTACATAGACATTTGATGCCAGTTTTGCCCCCTTTTATATCTAATATTAGTTGTAAGGTAATACAACTCATTAACATTATATAGAAGAGGCCTAGAGTCTTTTGATTTGAGGTCCTTGGTTGATGACCTCGAAATTGAGCCCAAGGTCAAAGGTCAATGTAACGTTCTAGATTTTGAACTTTGCTTTTACCTCTTATGTATACATGATCAAGTCATGGGACTTTTTAAATTAGGTTGCAAGCAATGTGATATAGAAAAAGACAACCGGAAGTGACCTTTTGTAAACCGGAAGTAGCTATATTTTGTACTTAATTAATGAAAAAGTATATAGAACCATATATTTTTGAAATCAGAGTCAAGTAAACAATAAAAAATAACCGGAAGTAAAAAATGATCTCCCTTATTTACATCTTTTTGTGTAGAAACCATATATTTTTTGGAAAAAGCGTTCAATAAGTTTTCATTTGACGCTAAAATTGACATTTAAAACCAAATTTTAATATTTTCATATAAAAAAAGGTCTTAACTGGTGGATAGACCATCAATGGTTCTCTGAACAATTGGTTTTTGATTGTAATTGAATTTGTGCCAATAAAATATTTGTATTTGTATATCTGTTATTTTAAGATTGCAATTATAGAGGAGATTTTTACATACAAGATCAATAGTCAGTTATGTTAGCATTTAATGTTCATGCCATTCAGTGTTTATAGCACAGTTTTAATCAGAAATTATAATATTTATAGGTCATGCTAGTATGATTGGGTCAATCACTGGAAAAGTCATGGACTTTAGTCCTAGGAGCCGCATCTTCAAAGTATGTGAATACCATCAGCAAAGAATAGAAATTGTTCCTGCACATGACTGTAGCAAAAATTGGTCTGGATCGAGCAAAGGAATGGAACCAGACATGGCAGTTGAAATGACCCACAACCTTAAAGATTCAGGATGTCAAATACAAGTGTTACATGCTGACAATGATTCAACAACTACTTCTAGACTGAACGTAGATTTTGATGACCTGGGAAAAAAGATGACCAAAATCATGTTAAAAAAGGATTTTCAAAAAAGTTGTATAAACTGTCAAAGAAATTTTAAGAGTTGAAACACCCTGATGTCATTCCATATATATTGAGATGCTTTATGTATGCTGTCAAAGAAAACACTGGATCTGTGGAAAACATTCAGCTAGCTTTGAAGAGAATGGTTTTACACATCTTTGGAGACCACACCTTGTGTGAAAATGCAGAATGGTGCACATATGCAAAAGATCCATTTAATTTTAAGTAAGATATTTTAAAGCCAGCAAAATCACAGGTCTTACATTTTCACACTCTACAAATAAAATGTACCTAAATGGAACCATAGCTCAGACTTGTGCTATTGAACAAGCACTATTAGATTTTATTGATTTCTTAAATTACAAAACAAACCTGTTCTTGTAGGACACAATATAACCAATTTTGATATGATGGTTTTGGAAAACAGATTAAGAGAATTTAGTTTGTTTGCTACATTTTCTGCACATGTGAAAGGTTTCATCGATACATTGAAACTTTCCAAGCGAGTGTTTCCAAAAGATAAGGTTGGCAACTACAAACAGCAGACACTTGTAAAGGAAGTTTTAGGAACAGAATATCATGCTCATAATGCTAAAGAGGATGTTCTATCTTTGAAGAAACTTTTTTACCAGAAACTACGTGAAATTTGTACTGATGATGATTTGCACCATGACAACTTTAATCATTCTAGATTATCTTTGAAGCCTCTAGTTGATAAAAAGAAAGTCATCAATACTTTAATATCTTTCAAATTAGCTAGAAGTGGAATTACTTTATCTCACTTAAAAATTGCAAAGACAAGAGACATTAATGGAATTAAAGTTATTTTGACAGAAAACAAAGTAAACAGTAAATATGTTGGTTCTATAATTCAACATTTAACAGAGTCAGAGGAATAAGTGAACTTTGATTGATAAAACAGCAATCAAAAGAATGTTGAAATGTTATGTTTGTTGGTTCAACACAGAAATGTTTGAATGGAAAAGAAATATGATAATTTGTATGTTGTGAACTATATACTGATAATACATTTAATAACAATGCACATTTCAATACTTATTAATAGCAAACTAAGGTAGCAATTAACTATATTATATAGCTATGTCCAGTTTGTTTTGAATCTAACTTCAAACGTAAAACATCGTACAGATTACGTTGAACAACATCAAATCTAATAAATGAAGGCGGTGATTAATTTTCTTTACCATAACACATGAATATAATAGAAAAGACGTCAACACATTTGACAAAATCCGATGAGAATTACAAATATAACATTTAAACTAAATACATTAATTTGGGATAGGTAAGTACCGTAACACGTGTTATAGTAATGCGAATTCACACTCAGCAAGACAGTCACAATCGGGAATAAGTCACGTTTGGTAAATAAAAGATTAGACGACGTAATGACAAACCACAATCTACCATGTGGTAAAAATGTTCTTCGCTAGTTTGGTAAAAGACACATCATATGGATCCACCAATTCGTGATGGTGTCCATAAAATTTACGGAGTGTCAATTTTAATCTGTCCTCCTCATAACTTTGTTGGAGCAGTTTCTGCGTAAGGAGCACACTCCTGTATACGAAGTCCGTATAGTGTGAACAAGCACGGGAATAACGTATCAATTCTGATATGTAAACACCATACGAAGGGGTAAAGGGTATGTTACTGATGAGAAATGGGAAATTAACATTTGCGAAACATTGAAGACGTTGGACACAAATACTAAAAGAAATTACAAAGAGTTTGTGAAAACAGTTGCCAACACATTGCAATAGTGCTTCTATTTAAAACTCATCCCAAGTGACACATGGGTTCTTCTGCACATGTCAGTACATTTTATTCATAAAATGAACATTTTTAGCGGGATCGGTTTTTATTTATTCAAAATTATGTGTAGGATGACTTATTTCTATTTTCACTTTTATTTACAGTTATTCAAAAAACTGCATTAAATGTGTAATCGAGATTTTTTTCATTTTTATAGAATGAAGTTAGAAAACGTCTAAAACAAGATGGTTTTCAGGGCTAATAATTTTGCGTACAGGTCAGTGAACTAGTGGTAAACTACCAGGTTCACTGAATACAAGAACCAGTTGAGAAAAGTAAGATTTACTATGGTATATGCAAGGAAGCCATCAAGATATTTCCAAAAAAAGGATCTGTTAAATTGATAGCAGTGCCATAGAAATGAACCATCACTGGTTAAAAGGTTGTTCAACGTCCTGTTCTGAGACTTTTGAATATGTAGAAAATGTGCTTAACCTCCAATTATTATTAAGGAGTCGAGTAATGCACAGCTGTCATGATGCTAGATGTCTAGATATTGAGGATTAGTTACAGAAGAAATTGAACAAGAAAATGTTGTCAGAAGAACAGTCACTTTTAAACTTCAGAGTCAAATCTATTTATAAACTGTTTTAAATTTTAAGATTATAATGTAAAATTATTGGCAAAGAAATCTGTATCTGTTCACACACAAGTACTACCTGAAATTGTTTTCATAGTATCAATTATCAATTTCGAATATGATAAATTCTTAATCAACAAATTTGTTTAAAGAACAGAAAAGAACGTCATTAACCCAAATGTTAATGCATTATTTCTGCTTGATTTATTTTTAACCTCAATATATATGTTGTTGAATTGTTAATTTCATTTTTACATTTCTTTCCTTTTGTGAACAAAATCAAATATTCCTTCATTAGTAATTTTAAGGTATGTAACTATGAAGTTGCATTAGGGTATAAAGTTGTTGATCCTATTTTCAGTGAATAATCAGGCTTACATACTCTAGTACCAGTATCTAAATTTCTACAAAATTTCAATTTAAATGACGGTACACCTGTTTATGTGAAGAATCAATTGACAAGTTTTTATATCATTTCATTGCAATAATAAAAACTTTATCATATTATTTTCGATTGGGGCATAACCAATTTTTTCTTTTTAATTTAATTTTACTGTATTTGATTTCATTGATATATATATATATAAAATTGCAATGTCTTGTTTTATTAGCCAGAGTCACAAATAGTATGAATTTGTCATGAAGATCATATAAGCACTAATTGGTACTTCAAAGAGTGTACCTATTCTAAATGATAATCACATGTACTATGTAAAAGTAAGATATCCCCGGTAATCTGTCAGTTCGCTCAGAGACAGTGGTCAGCAATCACCGAATCAATCTAAACATTAAGTCACAACAGGCTTATCATCAGTAATAAGCTAAGATGTTATTAGAGCGGGATTTAAAGTTTGTTTCTCAGATGCTGCCAGACCAAATAATTCTCAAGCTAGAGAATCAATCTCGTTGATATAATCAACGATAATCTATAATTCGGGGAATGACATAGCTGCGGAACTGTAGCTCTTTGGTAGTTCCTTGTGTTATTTTTGACTATTTGCGGAGCATGTAGACCATGGTCTGCAAATAGTTAAAGAAAATTACAGATGGACCTAAGAAAAGCAGCATTCCAAAAACAAATATTTGATTTACAATTAAAGAAAGAAAATTACAGATGGACCTAAGAAAAGCAGCATTCCAAAAACATTTACAATTAAAGGCTGGTACTAAAAATCTATTACAGTACATTATATGAAAGACTACTGAAAACATAAAGAATGTGATGTACTACAATATAAAAATTTTAAAAGAAAAGATATTTTAAGTCACCTTCTAAGTAACTGCAGAAAAGGTTTTCTTTTTACATTTTCTTGATTCTTGTTTTCCAATTTCGGGATTTAAATTTCCTTAAATTCGGGATGTCTGGATTTCATGTTTTTAAACCCGGGAGTTCGAGATCAGGACCCCTCCGATCTCGCTTTTCACCTAAGAGCTACGGTTCCGCTGCTAGGATTGACAGGACATTTCAAAATGCACATTGTATAACTATTAAAACACCCTCGAGAATACACTTAATAGTTTTATGAACATTTTACTATAGACACATACAGAATATTTAAAAAAAAAAAACAAAACCTTATGGCTCTGTAATAACAATGCACAATCATCATGAGCATGGGCTATTACTAGTATAATAGGTCTAGTACAATTTAATAAAGTATCCTTTTGTGACCAGTTCATTGATCATGGTGAAGACTAAAATTAGTAGGGTAGGAAGGTAACTGAAACCACACATATTTATATTTTGCCTTAGTGCTCTAATCTGTTTCAAGAATTTTTTAAACACTTTTATCATTTTTATTTTAGAGATCGCGAAATCAGACAGACATCTACTTTCTATAAAAATGATTTAAAAATTATTTTATTAACTGATGGGAAAAGACAAGCTTGTCGTCTTTATTAAGATTTAAACTTCAATGTACATGTATTTAACATTTGAACATCATGTATTGAATAATATTTTATTATGCAGTGCAAACCATTAATCATTTATAAACAACAACCTCTATCAGAGACTGATCAACCACTTGTTTTACTTCATATTCATTTCTTTTTCAGATGAAAGAAAAAATTAAAAACAACAAAACCACCCCAAAAAATAAAGAGGACTGTTTTTGATGGGGCAACTTCCAAATTTAAAACAAAACATGTCAGGATGACATTTAATGGTTCTTCATGTTAGTGATAGCAACAAGATCAAAGAAGAAGTGACTACCCAACTTTCTCAAATAAACTATCCAGTAGATCAATTTGATTTTTAATGTCAAGGTATTTTTGTATTCATATTGGTCATTTAGATTTTGTATTCCTGAGCAATTATTCAAACCAATGTTCTATCAACATAAAATTATAGCAATACAGATATGCAAAAGGAATTAGACATGTATTAGGTGTAATGATTTTTTTCTTTTCCATTTTTAACTACAGAATTGAAGTGAGAAATCATCTTAAACAAGATGGTTTTTAGGCCAATACTTAAGCATACAGATCAGTGAGCCAGTGGGCAACTATCAGGTTCACTGAGTACAGGAACCAGTTGAGGAGAAAAGTAAGATTTGTATTATGGTATATTCAAGGACGCCATCAAAATATTTCCAAAAAGAGAATATGTTAAGTAGATAGCAGTACTATTGAAATGTACCATCACTGTCGAAAAGGTTGCTCAATATCCTGTTCTGAGACTTTTGAATTTAATGGCATTTGTGCTACCCTCCAATTATTATCAAGGAGTCAAGTAATTCACAGCTGTTATGATGCTAGATACTTAGTTATTGAGGGATTAATTACAGAAAGAATTGAACAAGAAAATGTTGTCAGAAGAACAGTCACATTTAATCATAAACTTTAGAGCCAAATATTTATTGAGTGTTATTAAATTTTAAGATTATAATGCATATAACAAATTTTTGGCAATCATATCTGTAAATCTTTACACACTTATATTACCTGAAGACTTGAGTAGAATGACTTAAATCTCAGTAGTAACTAAGGTCTGATCGAGCATGCGCAATTCCTATAAGCTAATCACGCTGCATACTGTATCAGCACCATCGTTCTTTTTGGCGGCTATTTGTAGATTAAGAAAGTTTAATCAACATGATCAACAGCAGTATCTTCATTTTGCGATTGAAAGTTTTCCAAATAATTTGCAGTTTAGTAAACCATCGAAAAGTTGTTTATATATATCTTAACTAGTTATGTATCTATAAAAAGTAAGTGCACACATTTGTAAAAACACCTTTTTATCTGTAGGGTAGTCAAAATAGTTATGACATCTTGAGAGGCTATTATACTTTCTTTTCTTTGACGCCTTACATCGACAAAAAGCGTCAAAGCAAAAATCATGCCGTCTGCCGTGGGTATTTTTCTATTTTTTTTTTTTTTGGATCCCACATTGACAGAAAGGCGTCAAAGCAAATAAATAAAAAAGCCTTCCTAGACGTCATAATTATTTGGACTAATCTGAAAGGGTACTTGTTTCTATCCATCGATGTCCATGGGAAGACCCACTAAAAACGTATATTTACGAAATATACGTTGATAGTGAGTCTTCCCATGGATAGAAACAAGTGCCTATGGTGATTGCAGGGATATATGATCAATGAAATTGACATGAAATTAACAACGTCGTCATAGGTAAACTAACGATAAATAGATTATCATTGGTCATCTCAACCTGATTGATTTTCTCCCTTTCGACGTACAGGCTCAAGCTAGAGAATCAATATCGTTGAGATAATCAACGATAATCTATAATTCGGGGAATGACATAGCTGCGGAACTGTAGCTTTTTGGTAGTTCCTAGTGTTATTTTTTTTACTATTTTCGGAGCATGTAGACCATGGTCTGCAAATAGTTAAAGGAAAAGTACAGATGGACCTAAGAAAAGCAGCATTCCAAAAACAAATATTTGATTTACAATTAAAGGATGGTACTAAAAATCTATTACAGTACATTATATCAAAGACTACTGAAAATATAAAGAATGTGATGCACTACAATATCAAAATTTAAAAAAAAAAAAGATATTTTAAGTCACCTTCTAAGTAACTGCCGAAAATGTTCTCTTTTTACATTTTCTTGATTCTTTTTTTCCAATTTCGGGATTTAAATTTCCTTAAATTCGGGATGCCTGGATTTCATGTTTTAAGCCCGGGAGTTCGAGATCAGGACCCCTCCGATCCTGCTTTTCACCTAAAAGCGACGGTTCCGCAGCTAAGATTGACAAGACATTTCAGAATGCACAATCCTTTTTGAAGAAGTCGGATAAAGCTAGACAATGCAGAGAGTTGGCTTTATCACCACCAACAGTTCCTGATTCACAAACGTTTTTTAACATCAGAGACTTTTTATTAATCAGAATATTACAAAGCAACACAGAAAGACCCATGGCAGCGTTGGGGATTACAGATGAATGATTTAAGAGAGCAAAGATAACAGAAGACGGACAAGGAGTCATTGCTGTAAGTAAAAAATAGTAAACGAAAGGTTTGGAAAACTTCCATTAGTTATTAGGTTTAAATGATATGGTCATACAGTGCACAACTATTAAAACACCCTGGGGAATACACTTAATAGTTTTATGAACATTTAATTATAGACTACATACAATTTTTTTTTTTTAAATAACTTATGGCTCTGTAATAACACTGCACAATCATCATGAGCATGGGCTATTACTAGTATAATAGGTCTAGTACAATTTAATAAAGTATCCTTTCGTGACCAGTTCATTGATCATGGTGAAGACTAAAATTAGTAGGGTAGGAAGGTAACTGGAACCACACATATTTATATTTTGCCTTAGTGCTCTAATCTGTTTCAAGAATTTTTTAAACACTTTTATCATGTTTATTTCAGAGATCGCGAGATGAGACAGACATCTACTTTCTATAAAAATGATTTAAAAATTCTTTTATTAACTGATGGGAAAAGAAAGGCTTGTCGTCTTTATTAAGATTTAAACTTCAATGTACATGTATTTAACATTTGAACATCATGTATTGAATAATATTTTATTATGCAGTGCAAACCATTAATCATTTATAAACAACAACCTCTAACAGAGACTGATCAACCACTTGTTTTACTTCATATTCATTTCTTTTTCAGATGAAAGAAAAAATTAAAAACAACAAAACCACCCCAAAAAAATAAAGAGGACTGTTTTTGATGGGGCAACTTCCAAATTTAAAGCAAAACATGTCAGGATGACATTTAATGGTTCTTCATGTTAGTGATAGCAACAAGATCAAAGAAGAAGTGACTACCCAACTTTCTCAAATAAACTATCCAGTAGATCAATTTGATTTTTAATGTCAAGGTATTTTTGTATTCATATTGGTCATTTAGATTTTGTATTCCTGAGCAATTATTCAAACCAATGTTCTATCAATATAAAATTATAGCAATGCAGATATAGTTTGACCATACATTTTGTTGTTTTCTTTGAAACACCCGTTTACGGGACGTATTATGGTTTACTGTTGTCTGTTCGTCATCAACATGAAGGACATTAACTCAAAACGCTTTAAACCAATTTGCATAAACTTAAGTGAATACGTCGTTTCCGAGATGTTGGAACTCTTCTGTCGTAAGACTAAAAACGGTATGTCGATCACGTGACAACGTCAAAATTTAGGGCACTTTTAGTTCAACAGCGGTAAATTTTCAAAACAATGGGTAGAGCCAAGAAAGCCGACGGAAAACGAAATTTATATTGTGTTGTTCCCGGTTAGTTTAAACATATTTTATTGTTCCAAAAAGAGACAAATGGATTAGACACAAGTTGTTCAACTTAGTAACGTCTTCTCCAATATATATATACATAAATATACACATGAATGAACATTATATAAATATGACTTTAACCAATTATTATTTAAGCATGAAGATATAAAAATAAATTACATATAAAGTTTAAGAATCGAATCAATGGATATTTACCACTTAATATAACCAATCGAATGCGCCTATTTTCAGAACAAATAAATGCAAACACACCGAACTGTGTAAATTAAATATGTTAGTGTACATGATAAGTGACTTAAGTCGTGTGTGTATGAATTTGTTTGAATGTAAATTACACACTCATAGTTTATAGTTACGGATTAACAGAAAAACTGAATAAATATACACGTAATTGTAAGTATCAATTTTGTTTTTTACTTAAATCCATTGAAACTTTTCAGAATACAAAAGTCAATCATAAAGATCATTCGATTATCGTACCCAAAAGAGCATACATACATTGATCATGTTCTAGTAAGATCTGTTACAGAATAAGGTTGTCAAATGTGAGAAAAACGCTTGGTACTTTTTATATACTTTTGTACAGATAGAAAAACAATATCATTTTCTTCAGAACTCAAAGACTCATCACCAGAGAGCAATAACTCAATTGTAATATTGACAGCAAAAACATTGATTTCATTTATCATTAAAAGCCTTTGTGATGAAAAATTGTTACAATATAATAAATAATGTTTAGCATCTTCATTGATGAAGCCACATAAACAATTGGCATCTTGTACTAAGTTTGCATTAAACAAATCAGATTGAAGAGTGCTACAATGGTTTCGCAACCTTGCATGTAATACAGATAGTAAGCGGTCTCCAGAGCAAAAATGCCTCGGAGGTTTTTTATTCTTATAGTATAACATGTGCAATTTGCTTTTAAATGATGAAAATGTAGGACTCTGTCTAATAATAATATCTAAAGTGTTCCACAATGTTATGGATGCTGGGAAATAAGAATGTTGATAAACCGACAAACGATTCACTGGAATAGTGATATTGTGTCTGTTTCGTAAATTGTAATTACTTATATCAGACACAAATTCTGGAACCAAGTCATGTAAATAATCTGGAGCTTGATTGTTAATAATTTTATAAAACATGGCTAACTTTTTAACCTCCCGCCTTACGCTTAATTTTTCCCATCCCGTCTCCCTGTAAATAGCGTTTCGGCTAGCATAACTTGGTAATCCAGTAACTATGCGAGCAGCCTCGATTTGAATATTTTCTATCCGATCAGAATTTGTGTTCCCACAATTATCCCAAACTTCTGATGAATACTCAAGTATCGGACGAATAAAAACCATATAAATTTTTTCCAAATAATCCCTTTTTAATCGATATTTTAGTTTGCGTAAAACATTAAGCTGCTTCGTAGTTTTCTCAATCAGTTTATCAACATGCTTATTCCATTAACAATCACTACTAAATATGACACCTAGGTGTTTGTGCGCACTAACTGGTTTCAATGTAGCACCTCCAAAATCAAAAGTAATATCACTGTATATATTTTTCAAACTAAATACCATAATATCAGTTTTATTAGGGTTAAACTTCACTAGCCATTTTTCTGACCACTTACTTAAATAATCAAGATCTCTACTGATTGAATTTTTCAAAGTGGATTCATCAGGTGCAGTATGACCTATTGAAGTATCATCTGCAAAAAGCCTTCCGAATCCAGACATACCATCAGCTATATCATTTATGTATATTAAAAACAACAAGGGTCCTAATACTGACCCCTGAGGCACACCAGCGTTAAGTTTTCCAATGTTTGATAACGAATCTTTTGTGACAACTCTCTGAGATCGTCTAGACAAGTAACTTGTCAACCAACATAGCAAGTCTCCTTTAATACCATATTTTTCAAGTTTATGTAATAAAGCCTTAATCCAAACAGTATCAAATGCTTTGCTTATATCAGCAAATGTAATGCTTGTTAAAAGCTTTTCATTTAGTGCACTCAAAATTTTGTTATACAATTCTATCAACTGATGCGAAGTTGAGTATCCTGGAATAAATCCGGATTGATACTTGTATAATAATTTATTTCCATGTTAATGGTTAAAAATATTTTTGAAAACAATCTTTTCTAAGACTTTACTCACACATGACAATAAGGAGACTGGCCTGTAGTTAGACGGTAATGACTTGTCACCACTTTTGAATAAGGGAATAACATGTGCAATCTTCCATTGGTCTGGAAATATTTTATCACTTAAAGATTTGTTAAAAAGTAGACATAATGGTTTGGAAATTTCATTTTTAACGGCAAGTAACATTCTGTTGCTAACGATATCTGGCCCAACAGCTTTATTAACATCGAGCGTTGAAAGAATATCAAGTACATCTTGTTCACTAACTACAATTTGTGAAATAAATTCAAGACATCGGTCGTCAAATTCCGGCAAATCTTTACTAGCGCCATCTAAATTAGAAATTGAACAAAAATATTTATTTAAAATGTCGGACTTTTCGGTTCCCTCATACGCAAGTTTAAAGTTGTGATCAGGGTCCGTCATGGGTGGTAAATCATGAGACGGTGTATCCATTTTAATTAACATGTTAACCGTTTTCCAGTATTGTTTACAGTTGGTAACTTTTTAGTTCATCTCAATTTTCATTAATACTGGTAAAAAAATATTTTTTAGCTTGCTTTTTCAAGTTATTTACTTTGTTTCTTTGTTGTTTAAATTTCTTTTCTGCGGATGCACTATTTGAGCGAATAAAAATATTACGAAGCCTGTCGCGTTTTCTCGTTTCACGCCGCAAATTTGAATCATACCAAACTTTATCGTCACATCTTATAGTTACTTCCCTTGTAGGTATGCACTCGGAGGCTATATTAAGAAATGAGTTCGTGAAATTAGTCGCAGCAACATGAACATCACTTGCATCAGAAATTAAAAATTCCCAATTTGTTTCAACTACTTTTTGTTTCATAAGGTCATAATCACCTTTTTTGTAATCCCATATCGATCTATTATAAGTTCGTCTTTTACTAAAACCACAATTAATTGTGACGTATGTTCCATCATGATCACTAATACCTCTATCAAAAGGTATTGTGTCTTTATCTAAAACCGGTATCGAATCAGTGACTAAAATAGGATCAAGTAAAGACGTGCTACCTGTTCGTGTGTCAAAATGAGTAGCTTTGTCAATTATGTTAACAAGGCCATTGATGAAAAAAATATCTCTTATATTTGACGGTAGATCTGACAAAGTTTTTATTCAGGTCACCTAAGCAAATTATGTTATTATTTTCATCCAGGGCATTTTTCAACATTTGATCAAAATACTGCCAGAAATAAACTTATGATTGCCGTTCCGACCTATAATTGATGTTTATCAATATTGATCGCAATTTAGTTTTTAACTCAAACCACATACTCTCAAGTTGGCAATTCTCCAAATCATGTCGACGAGTTATGCGAACGTAACTTTTATAATACATAATAATGCCACCCCCATGAGAATTTCTATCTTTTCGAACTGGTATTTCAAAACCGGATATATATAAATCAGAATCTGTAATATTTGAGTCTAAATGGGTTTCTGTCAAGAATACGACATCGTTATCTTCAATAATATCGACAATATAATTCAGTTTATTTCTAAGGCTTCTTATATTACCATGGAAAATTGACAATGTTTTCTCAGATATTTCTGGTGTGCGCTCAGGACCCGGGTTCGGTTCGATGTCACCACATATTAGCAACAACCATAATAACAGTATGTACAATGAAATCATATAAGCAGAAGATCTGTATAAATTAAAAATACATAGTTTGAGTCTTGAAATATTCGTAAATAAAACGGCAAGTAATTCATACACTGAGAAAGATACAAATGTTTTTCGCAAACAACCCAGACTTATCTTGTGATAAAACAGTCCTATTGTCATTCTATATGCTACGATGTCATTACCCATTGTCAAATACAAGACAATACATGTAAATGACAATTAGAAAATAGGACTGCTTTGTAAAACATGATGCAAGATATAAACACATATAAATCGAATGATCATTCATGAAATTCAGGAAAATAAAAAATAAGGGACAACAAAAATGTATGTACAAAAGGCAAAATTGGAACATCATAAGAATGTTCGATGCAATTGTAATGAAATCAGAGAGATCAATTTAGTTAAGATGAATTTAGTTTCGATGTCATTTGAGGGGGCGGAAACAATAATGAAATAAATCAGAAAACAAAATGTGAAGTTTTTCAAAAACGGAAGATCATTTGTGAAGTGTTAATATAAGGTAAATAGATTAATCTATCTTTTCATTTAATCAATACAGGTTAGCTATAAAAACGTTTCAAGAACGATCATTATTAAAGTTACAGGAGCGTAACAAGTTCACGTGTATGTAAGTTATTTAAATCACTCAAGTGTAAAGAGTTGAGTTATAATTTCATGTCACATGTTTTAAATTGCAAATAAATGAAATATAAATAAACAAACACAGACACGTGATACTTAACACGTGTAGCGAGAAAAGAAATATTCAGCACAGCAATACATAGAAAACGAATATAATTATCTATACAAGACTAGTGTATATAATCAAATTGATAAAACAATTTAAGAATCGTGTTATTTATACAAATGGCAGTCAACGGACATAAGACTATGATGTAACGGAATGTCTAATCCTCTTTCTGGTCATCATCTTTAAGGACTTCCCCACCAAGCTTATATATGTCCTGCCTAGAAATAACCACTTTCGGACGAGAATTCTCAGATTGTTTAATCAATATGGACCCGTCATGTGTCCAAAACGAATTTATTTGACCTTTCTCACGCAATGTGTTAAGTCTGTGCAGAAGATTGTATCTGTGTTTTGTAAGGTTTTCAGCAATGAAAGTTTTGTTTGTGTTTCCTTTTAATTTGCGTTTATTGCTGAAAACCAACTGCCTTTGACGATACGACAGGAACCGTACAATGATGGAAATTTTCCCGTCTTTAATCTCACCTATGGGATGGGATCTGCCAATATCTCTCGTGTCTAACTTCAATTTCAATTGCTTATGGCAAATACCAAGGATAAGGGAATCTGTGTCTATAGGCTTGATAATATCGCCTTTGTCGTCAGTTGGTGCAGGAACATTATGGAATCGTAAACTGGTTCTTCGAGAATACTGTTCCTGTTCCTCGACTCTGGCTTCGATCTTATCTAATTTGCGATTTAAAGAATTTATTTGCTCTTTTTGATTGTTAAGTTCAACATCTTTCAAAATAAGTGCTTCTTTATTGTGTTTAATAGTAAGTAAATGAGGCTGAATACATTCGTCAACGATCAGTGCAATTTTAGGTTTGACCATTTCAATTACTTTTTCAGTGATGAGAGGAATGATGGAGTCTAAAAACTCTTGATTTTTTAGCGTAGCACAAACAACATCAGATAGCTTGAATACAGTTTCATTTTCAATTGATGATATTATCTGTTCAGAACTGTCATGTTCAGAAACGATAGAGCCACTGATAGATGAATCAAGGTTGGCTGTTCTTGCTACCTTTTCAACTTGTTGCATAGATGGCGATAAATTGTCGGGACTACTGGATGGTTGTAACCTTTTACCACTATGTTTTGGTGTATTTTTAAAATAACTATCTAAGTTTGATTGTTGTTGTTGTTGTTTGTCTTTCGTTACCTGGTCAGCCATTTTGTGTGTTGTGAACTCCGATTCAATCACTTTCGAAAATCTTTACAAAAGTCACTATTTGGTCACTAAAAATTCGAATAAACTATAACAGCTTCACACATAATGTCTATTCTGATAAAGAAACAGAAAACATCTCAACATAAAACACTGGAAAATATATTTTTTCTCTCTTTTAAGTCTCCCAAGATTTTCACACCTTCATACTCAAGGGCACATAATAACTGTTCCCGGTTGCAAATCAGATACTAGAAAGAACACTGACAAACACGAGTTTATGAAGAATGTAGAGTTTTATCCATTCCCAACAAAGATAAAAAAATGCTCAGTTGAGGAGAAAGTGGTTAAAAATGATTGATAGACCAGCTGATTATGACCCCCCTGCTTGGCACCGTGTTTGTAGTAGACATTTTGTTGGTGGTATAATGACTGCACAAAACAATATTCCAGAATTATTCCATAAAAATAACTTCAAACAACCATTATCAGAAAGACCAGATAGCTCTATCAAAAAGAGACAAATCCTGGCAGCTATTAAACCAAGCCAAAGAAAAAGAGAATTGAAATTCCAAAACAAAGGTATGATGTGTTGCAAGTTTAATCATGTTAATACCTTTATATATGTACAAAAATTCAACAAAAGAAGAAAAGGAGTGACTTAAAAAAACATATTTTAAAGACAAAAAAGCATGCAAAAAGTTAGGCATATTAATATTATACATTTTGTACTTTTAAAAATTGTAGTGAAGCCTAATACTGTGTAAAAGTCTCTGATTTAACTTGCTTATTTTGTTTTCACAAATAAGCAAGAATGCTAATGTGTAAAGAATAAAAGTTTTGCATCTTATCCCACTGTTTTGCATTTTTGAGCTACATGTATAAATGTAAACAAAGGGTACATGCACCAATACACATTGGTGGCAAGATGATGGTTAAAAAATAAAATTTGATTAATTAAATGTAACTGACTCCTAAACCATTGAAATTATTAAACTGGTCTCTACTATTCTAGCTGTGAAAAAGCTTTCCTGGTTGTCTTATCCAATCATTTTACAGTGTTTGCAGTTTCTAATCTTAGAATTGGTAGATAATTGCTTTAAAAACATCATATTTATTAGAATTTTCTATTATTTTTAACAGATATTCCGAATGAAACAACTGATGTGATATGGATAGATGAAAAAGAGAACCAGCCATCAGTTTTTACACAGGAGGATATTGCAAAACATGTTCCCATATCTATCAAAGAAGTTGAAGTTGAAACTGTTAAAGGTAATAATTATTCTGGTATGAAGTACAAAAGTACAAAAAAATGAACTTTATGAAGTATGTTGGCATGGAAAAAATTAAGAATACAAAAGTAAAATTATCAAAATGTGTATTATTGAAGTGCACGTGTCAGTTTGAATAGTTAGAAAATAAAAAAATGCAACATGTATATGTACAGCCAATAACACTGCACAAAAGGTAACAGATGGATCAACTTGTGTATTCTACAAACAATCTGCAATAATATATTTGTAAACCTACATTTGGGTACTTAACAAACGCATTAAATAGAGTTGACATTTGACCATCTGTATACAACTCCTCTAAACATCAACCCGACAATGTTAGATCTGTAAAAAGCAAATTTTTTGTTCTTCCCTCGCCGGGATTCGAACCCATGCTGTATATCCTTTTTTTTTCTTCATTTCTTCAATTGTTCTTTCTACAAATAAGTTTTATTTTTGTATACATACTTTTTTTTATAGATATCATAGATGTTCCAGAGGATCACAGCTACAGTTTTAGTACAACAACTATAAAACACAAAAGTTTTCCAACGTATCGTGACATTGGGATTCAAACAGACATTGACAGTGAATTTATTGAGCAACTAGAAACAAAATTAAAAAAGGCTAATGAGAATTTAAAAGACAGTGCATTTTTACTACGAGACAGGTTTATGAAAAAAGTTTTACGTGATGACAAAAGTATTTGTTTTTATACTGGTTTCCGTAGTCTTCATATGTTTAATGGAATTTTTCACATATTAGACAGTTATGAAACAAATATTAAATACTGGAATGGACCAGACAGTATAAATGAAAAACATTATGAAGAAAGAGAACATTTAAAACCAGGTCCTAAACGAAAGCTGTCTAGATACCATGAATACACAGTTACTATGATAAGGCTTCGGCAAGCTCTACCAGAAAAAATGTTGGCAGATATATTTGGTGTTTCAGTCAGTAGAATATCTCAAATATTTACAACATGGATATTTTATATGAAGTCTATATTAAAAGATCTAGTAGTATGGCCATCCAAAGCTTTAATTAAAAAGCATATGCCTGCATCATTTAAGAAATCATATCCAAATACCACAGCTGTAATTGATTGTACAGAATTGTTTATACAAAGGCCAAGGCATCCAACAACTCAAGCTAAAACATTCAGTACTTACAAGTCCCATAACACTTATAAATGCTTAGTCAGCATAACTCCAAATGGTAATTTTAATTATATTTCTGATCTTTATGGAGGCAACACATCTGATAGATATATTACTGAACATTCTGGGTTTCTTGATTTAGTATCTGCAGGAGATGAAATAATGGCTGACCGCGGATTCAGGATAAGAGACCTTCTTCTTGAGAGAAGGGCTTATTTAAATATGCCCCCTTTTACTAGAAAATGTTCATGGGGAAAGGGAAAACGTTTGACGGCCTATGAAATAAGGAAAACCAGAAAAATTGCTAATGTAAGAATATATGTTGAACAAGCAATACAGAGAATGAAGAAATTCAAAATGTTATCTCAGATTCTACTATGGACACAAAAACCACTTGTTTATCCCATGATGATAGTGGCTGGATTTATTTGCAATTTGATGAAACCGCTAGCTAATAAATGATCAAACAGTAGATACAATGTAGTTGTCTCTTTTGCAATCACACGACACCTTGATTTTGTAATTTTAAAGAATTTGGCCCTTAACCCTTTACCATGTTTAGGTCTGTTTATTGAGCCTGGTTTAAATGCCCTTCAAAAAGATTGACACCTTGAGTTGGAATTGTCTAGGGTGTTAACACTGGCCAGGTCAAACCAAAGACTTTAAAATTAGTATTTACTGCTTCCCTGGTATACACACAATATTAATGAGTAGAGCAAAGATTGGTGACCTGAATCAGAATAATGTGTCCTGGTAAGGTGACATGTTTTTCAGCGGACAACCTTTTGAACTAACATATTAAAAATCAAGCTCAGAGTGTCGGCTACTATAAAGCAGAGTTATTTATTTGTATACATTACACTAACTATTTCTTGTCGGGAATATGCATAATAATTGTCACTGGACAATTCTGGATGTAAAGCAGCCATCTTTCATTATCAAAAAGATTGATAAAAAACAATTGTAATAAAGAAGCATATTGAGTTTAATGCATAATCATTATTTAATTAAAATAATTTTGAAATACAATGTCAAAGAATGCATGAGATCTGTCCCCAATCTGCTTGTAAAAATCAGGATCAAACTTAACAGTCTCAACTGAAATAGCTTTTGAAGTAAACAAAACAAAATCACAAATGTCCCTGCCACACACTCCTAGTTGTGTCTGAATCTGGTAGTACCATGGTGAAGATGTTTTAAGTTTAATTTCACCATTTATGTTTTGAACGTGATAAGTTTGTAAATTAGCCACTTCCATTGGTGTTTTGTCAGCATATTTAAATGTACATTTAATTTCTACAAGACGCGTACCACAGCATTTACACTTAACAACACCATCAGGACTAGCACCTAAGAATGGGCTTGCTTTTGACACAAATAAACCACAATCTTTAAAGCTACTTTTCTTGTGTTGAGTTTTAAACCTGTCAAAGTATTGTGTTTTTGCAACCTTTTCCATTTTAATTCCAAATTCTGTTGCATCTGAGCGGAAAGATATTGATGTTCCAAGAAAGTTTTTTACCAAGTAATGGTTTGAACTTAATTGATCGAAGTTACATTTCATAATGTTAGAAATCACGGATGCAGTTATTCGACATTTTCTATGTTTTTGCCATTCCGGATTATCCCTCTGTCCAATTGTACTTTGTTCTACATTATAAATATATGCTTTGTCATGTTTGTTGTGTAAACATTCCAAAATGTCATCACTTTCACTTAATCCTCTTAACATGTTCGAAAAATATTCAGCAGTCTCCTCGTCACTTTCACTTTCATCCGATGGTGGATTTACTAATTTCAAAAAACCTGCAGATGAGCCTTTGCATAGATCATAAACCTGCAATTTAAAGAATTAACATTTTAATAAAGTGATAGAAAATTTTCAACTGCACATTTTGGTTTCTTTATTTATGTATTAAGATAAGCCTTATCGAAGTCTCAACAGATATTTTTTTTCAAACTGTCTGTCAGAATGCAATATTCAAACTTGAATTACGACATTTTGTACATGTAACAGTAAGGGGTGATACATGTACATAGTGTAGAAGTAAAATTTATACAGGTTTCAGCCACTACTTTTTTATGTTATATATCCCCTTGTCATGCCGATAGTTTTAATAAGACATTCATTGTATTTTGATTTCTTGTCAGAATTTTCTAAAGAGTAGTTGCTGCTTTTTGCTAAAAATGCTACATATTTGATTTCATTCATTATTTTGAACATAAAATTAAAATATCAGGTCTCTTGTTTGAATTGTTTACATGGACTTTGTCATTTCAAGACTATTTATTACTGACTATGCACTATTGGTTTTGCTCATTGTTGAATGCCTGTAGTTGCTAATTTCTGTGTCATTTAAATTTTGTGAAGAGTCGTATCATTGCCAATCATACCGCATTTATGTAATCTTTTATATATGTATACATTTTTACCTTGAGTTGAAGGTCTCTTTTGGATGCATGTGTCTCTCTCTGTTTTACAGGATTAAATGTATGCTTCATGTCTGATTTCTTGCTAAAGTATTCCAATTCAGCAATTTTTGATGGTTTGGTCTCCTGTTTTGGCTTGTCCCATGTACAAATGGTATCAGTGCCAACCAAAGTATGGCGATCAGTATGCCGTGAAACAAAGGAACTTAATGCAAACAATAAGGCTACCACGTGTTTACAACTACCATCATCTCTGCAATAAGAAACATTTACATTCTAAACATGTTTAGTACTCAAAATATACATGTCTTAAATCAAATACAAAAAAAAGGTTGATAATTGTAATAATTGAGAACTACATTATAAATGTACATACAATGTGAATGACATATATATGACACATGCCATGGACTTGTGTTGGAATATTTTTGACAAAACAATATCATAAGGTACAGTCTTAGTCTTGTAACTGCTGTATATATACATGTACATGTACCTACATGTACACATTATCATTTCATCACAAATGTAAGAGCCTAAATTTCAAATCCTATATGGTACTACATTGTACATGTATAGAAAAAACTGTTAAGTAAACTGTTTTGTTGGTTTTTTTTTCTTTTTGATAAAAGATGTATGGCAATTTACAGGTGTAATATCTGCTTATATCAACAATATTTGGTCTTGTGCGGAGTTATCTCATTTGCTATCATACAAGTTCCACATCTTATTTCTACATACATGTACATGTACTAAACATGTCCATTGTACCAAGGATTTGTATAATAGCATACAATCCTTGATTGTACATGTCTATATTACTACATGTATGTTGACATCATGATCAGGGAAGTATAATATAATATTATGTATCTACAAATGTATGTTGATACAATTGGTAAAAAATAGTGTTTCATTTTAGTTTAAGAGAATTATCAATGATAAAATGTTCTAAATGTACATAAATTAAATGATTTGTACTACTTACGCCACACAAGTACATCCTCCAGACTTCAAATATCCTGTAGAATCCAGAAGTACCCATGTATTGTAGGGATCAGCACTCTGCCTAGTTTCAGGAATACAATTGGCATGAACATACATGTAACCCAAAGTGTCAGTTTTGTACAGCTTAACCTCGGAAATGTGATTGGATATATACAACGTGTAACCATTGTCTTGTTTATAATCACGCAGTCTATCGTCTGACCACTGACAAGTACTGAGTAGATATATCATAATATCTCCAGTTTCAACACTAGGCACTACTCTGAGATCAACTGTCCAATCCTTTACCTCCGACACATCTATTACATAATGAGACTGTCCTTCTTTTGTTGAAATTCGTCGCCGCTCTTTACACAGATCTTTGTAGTCATCTTCTTCAATAATTTCCAATTTAAGGTCGTGCGCGTATTCTGCAAGTTCAATCAGTTTCCTTTTATTGAATTTTGTTGCAGCAATTAGCCTAGACTGTAGGTAACTTCTCAATTCTTGTACGGAGTAATTTTTGAAATTTACGGCCATTTTGACTTTGGAATTGCCCTAAATAATATCACGTATCACGTGGTAAGGTATGTCCAACTACACATCCCGGAATCGACGTATTGTTTATATCAGTATCTTTTGACGTTAGTCCCCTTTCTTTTAAAAAAAAATACGTTTTCAAGTTGCAGGGTTTTATTCATAAAAAAGGGGAAATTTTCCAGTTTTAGCACAATAACTAAAAAATTCGTTCAGCAGTTCTTATGAAACTTTAGTGAATTGTTTATATTTCTTGATGTAAGCTCATTTTAGACTTTTGTACATTTCCGAGTCCCGAGGTTTTATTCATTAAAAAAGGGGTGATTTTCCAGTTTTTCAGCAATTCTCGTGAAACTTTGGATCATTTTTTTTTATATCTTTAAGAAGTGGTATGATTGTCAATGAGACAACTCTCCACAAGCATACAAGAGACCAAATGACATAGAAATTATTAACAATATGTCACTGTACGGCCTTGAGCAATAAACAATGAGCAACGCCAACATCGCATAGTCAGCTAAAAAAAGCCCTGAAATGACAATGTAAAACGATTTAAACGAGAAAACTAACCACCTAATTTATGTAAAAATATGAACGAAAAATGTACATGTTACACATAAACAAACAACAAATCACTTTGGACAGACACATACATACAGTATGTGGTGGGGTTAAACATGATAACAGGATCCCAACCCTCCCCTAACCCGGGATAGTGGTGTAACAGTACAACATAAGAACGAACTGTAAAAATCAGTTGAAAAGGCTTATCAGATAGATAAAATTACAAGTGGACGTGGCCGGGTATTTGTACATCCCAACAACAAAGATACAGATCTGAGAGTACTCGCAGTTACTGACAGCTAGTTCAAAGCCACTTACAACTATTAAAAATCAGGCATCTAAGACAAATGCCATTTGTTCATGCGTTTAAATGTAGCTTTGAGAAACCGGATAGAAAAGCAATATTGCAGCTTTTAGAAAACTGATATACTTTGCAATGCTTTGTGATGTTATCAAATGATTTCCATAAAATCGTTTTGCTTATATTTCATATTACAGTTATGCACAGCCAACATTATTAGTCATTACCTCTGTATTATATATGTACATGTATTTCAAGTAACAAAGAAATACAAAGATGTTAGATAAAATTAAATAAAAAATGTAAGGGTTCCGCGAAACCCAGTGTCTCTCCTACTGTTGCTGTTAATCGCAGACTCAACAAAAATGAGGAAAAAATCTATATAAATATTCCTCTTGATACTATCTTTTCATTGCAATATGCTTCTGTCCAAGTTTGGTAAAAATTCAGGATAGTATATGAATCTTATATATGTTTTAAAAACTTTTACTGCAGACTGTATGTACTATTAATGTTTACTTGAAGAAAGCAGTCTATTTATAAGAAAAATACGGATAAACAGGTACAAAATTTTCTTCTAGATATGAGCTTTTGATCATAAACAAGTTTCTATCCAAGTTTGGTACAAATCCAGAATAGTTTAAGAAAGTTATTAAAATTAAAAGTTTGAATGTGATGTTTTCCAGCAGAAATATTCGTCCATTTACAAGTAAAATACGAAAAAATAGGAATTTTATTTTTACAAAATTTACTTCTGGATACTATTTTATGATCATAATAGTTATCAAAGGTACCTGGATTATAATTTAGTACGTCAGACGCGCGTTTCGTCTACATAAGACTCATCAGTGACGCTCATATCAAAATATTTATAAAGCCTAACAAGTACAAAGTTGAAGGGCATTGAGGATAAAAAATTCCAAACAATTGTGCCAAATACGGCTTAGGTAATCTATGCCTCGTAACCAAGCTTCCTTTCTCAATTTTATTCTGACCAAATTGGGTACAAATCCAGGATAGTTTAAGAAAGCTATTAAAATTTCAAAAACTTTAACCACACAGTGAATATTCCTGTACCAAGTCAGGAATATGACCGTTCTTGTCCATTCGTTTTTGATGTGTTTTGTCATTTGATTTTGCCATGTGATTATGGACTTTCCGATTGGATTGTCTGAGTTCAGTATTTTTGTGATTTTACTTTATTTTTTGGACGACGACGGAATGAAGGATTGCTGTGTCGCGCTTTTTCGACTTAAGTCGAAGGCTCGACAAAAACATTTTTAGATCTTGAGTTTGAATATAATTATAAATTCAATTAGTGAACACATTACATAGCACTTTATTTTCTGTGACACATACATATACATAGTTATTAAAGGTACCCGGAATATAATTACTTACACGAGCATAGAGAACCCAAATTTCCAAAAAGTTGTGCCAAACACGGCTTAGGTAATCTATACCTGGGATAAGAAAATCCTTAGTTATACATTTAATCAACTCTTACCAGTTTTATGTATTCAGTCATTAATTATTAAAGACTAGCTATCATTAATATGTATGTTGTAGGAGAGAACATCTTCAATATGATAAATGAAAAGCTAAGTCGAAAAAAATATACCATGGTCTAATTGTTTGGCTCTGGGTTGTGATGACGCCAATTTTATGGCTGGACACAAAAAGAGAGCATTTGAAGGTGTTAAAAAAAAGTAACCAATATTTTAGCAGACTGTACATTGCATTTAGTCAATATTGGAGCAAATAAAAGCAGCAATAGTTGCTTTACCTATCATTGATCATTTAACTACAAATGTATTTAAATGTGACCCAGAATCTGATTCACATGCATTGAATGATGGTTGACATGGGAATTCAGTATTTTTAGTAGTATAGGTTATTGGTCCCCTAAAGTAAAAGGAAGATATTGTAGCATACATGTTTATGGGACTCGTATATATGTGTATTAAAGTATATCGTGTTTATACATAATAGTTTTACAGTATTTTGTTTCTTTAAACGGGTTGGGGTCAAGTCGGGAAAAATTGGGTATTCCCTGTTTTTACAATTTTTACGGTACATTCCAGTTGGTGTTAAAAAAACAGTATACAGGAACTTTTTTTTCTCCTCAATTTCTGGTACGAAGTCAACAAAAGTGCACCCTCTACATGTGATATTAAACACCGTTTTATGATACATGTAGCAAGTGTTTTGATCATGTTTGATCAGATCAAAGGATCAAACTACATGTACACTGTTTTATGATTCAAAATTGCCTTAGATAATGTTGAAGTTGAAAAACTTCTCGGAATTCATATTGATAAAAACCTATCATGGTCAATTCAAATTGATTAAATATGCGAAACTATTTCAACCAGAATATATTTGTTAAAAAGGTTGAAACGTAATATACCATTAAAGGTCTTATTCTTTTTTACAATAGCTATATATTACCCATTATCGACTACTGTTGTACAGTATGGGGTCTTGCCACACACATTAATCTTAAATTCAACTGTATTATGTATTTTATTGTGTATGTATTTTTTTCCGTTTTCTATTTGTATTAATAGTTTTTGAAGGCCTTATGGAAGATTAACATGCAATTGTGAAATGTGTTAATTACCTTCGTTAGATAAAGAATTTTATTATTATTATTATTATTATTATTAACCGAATCAAAATAAAACTCCGTATTCCTCACATATTCGTATTCAGTTTAAATGGGGTCCAACCGTCATCTGGTTGGAACAAGAAACATATATATATATCTGTTGGAACCTGAGTTGGAAACCCTCTTGGCTCAGTGACCTCAGTGGAATCCGCCCCTGCAATGATGTCGTCTTACATATGTTTTTTTTTTAGGACCATTTTACTTCAAGGAGTGGGGATTATGTCTTTTTTCCTAAAAAAAAATATAATTAAGATTAGTGAAGTATTGCGAAGCACGTATGGAATTGATATGATCCTTGTGTCGTCGGAGATTGTGTGAAGGATACTGCAGGGACTTAATGTTTAGTTACTGGTTAGCATGGTATGGTAGCCGGATGCGGCCATTTCCCCTTTTTCGTGTTTTCGCGATTTTCACTTTTCCAACGCGAAATCGGGAAAACGAGAAATTGAGAAATCGAGAAAGCTAAAACGAGAAAACGCGAAATGAATATCTCAATTTCGCTTACTCGAATCCCAGATTTCCCAATTTCTCGATTTCCCGACTTAACATATTTCCCGATTTCGCGTTGGAAAAGTGAGAGTAGAAAACGCGAAAACACGAAAAGGGGAAATGGCCGCATTCGGCCACCATAGCATGTGGCACACTTTTTGGTATGTTTTCGTTTTTTTTCCTCATTTTATGTTCGACACGTGTAATAATTATCAACCAATCTGCAACAGGTCAGGTTTATTGTGGGATGCTTAAAGCGCCAAACAAGAAATCAGTGAGGATGGCGTTCAGGCAGTTTAAGTCAAAAGCCGGCAAAAGGCACAATATTGATCTCTCTTGCACCAAACATTCCAAAGGCATGGAAGTAGAGGACTATGTAAGAATTTTAGTAATATATATATTTTCTTGCAAGAAATACCTACTGGTGGATATCCATTATAATTATAACTAGAAGTGAAAAGAGACAATCAAATATTATGTGAATACAGGACATATTTGACATTTCTCAGAAAAAAAATGCTGGAAAATGTTAGCACCAGATGGCTAAATATTAAGAGGTAATTTTAATTTGAATATTCCGTATCGATATGAAGATGTGGTATGAGTGCAAATGAGACAACTCTCCATCCGAATCACATTATAAAAAGTTAATATAGGTAAAAAAAATAATGACCTTCAACATGGAACCTTTGTTCACATCGAACAGCAAGCTATAAAGGGCTCCAAAACAATTAGTGTTACATAATTCAAACAGGAAAACCAACTGTCTGGTCTATATAAAAACCGAAAAACACCTATGACCACATAAAAAATCAAAGCACCAAAGGCGCTGTAGGCAGTTAAGCAGAGGCAAACTTGGCAGAAGTTAAGACGAATATTGTTGAAAAATTGGTGAAAATATTATCTCGGCTATTTCTTAAGTATTGAATAATGTTTGTACCCTAAAATTTTCACTATCCAATCCCGCCACTTTCAAAAGTTATGTCCAATTATTTATTTTAACATTTTTATTAGTTTATTGTTTTACATTTGTAATTCATGGTCTTTAAAAGCTTACTATGCAGTATACATGTAGGTTTTGCTAATAGTTACAAGCTGCATGGAGGAATAAACAACTGCTTACCAAATACCATTGACTTTTCATAAGTTGTCCTTTTTGAACAAACCTTTGGTTTTCTAGTTTGAATGACTAGTAATTTCTGGGCCCTTTATAGCTTGTTGTTCGGTGTGAGCCCAGAAATTAAAAGTGACAAAGTTTATCCAACTGCACACCAAATATCATTGACCATTCATTAGTGGTTCCTCAATAACTGGCCTAATCAAAAACTAATACATATTAGCACAGGCACTTGTCTCAAAATTTGTTTCCCCTATATACCTTAATATAACGTTATATTAAGGTATATAGGAAATAAAAATTTTGAGACAAGTGCCTGTGCATATTAGTCAATAGACCATGACAAAGGGCAGGGATGATTCCAGGTGTTTTCAAATGGGTCCCTTGAACATCAAATTGGGAATTTTTATTCTAATTGGGAATTTTTTAAGCATAAAATCTAAGACTAAATAACATTATTTTCCTGAAAAACAGAAAATGTATATTATTAAGTTTAACCTGTGCACTGATGTTCATGCAAGTTGTAACATTTGAATAATTCTGGTTGGGCTACTGTTATTACATGAATATCATTGAACATGATGCACTAGTCTATCACCTTAGCTATAGTTACCTAGGCCTATTACAAAAACATATATTTCAGCTAACATAAACCACTGAAAAAAATCATTCATCGGGTATTTTTTCAACAGCAGGTCATCTCTATAAATTTACCTTAATTCAAATTGGATTTCAAATTGAACTGGTCAATTGTCGAATTCAGAAAAGCAATTACAAAAGTTCATATACTTAATTGATAAGATATTTAAAGCATTGAACCAGTGTTCTTTAAAATTATTTGGATCATCTTCAAAACTTTTGAAATAGTTCAATAATGATGACATCGTATATCATGAATAGTCTATCATCAACATTATTTTCAAAAAACGCTCAAACTTTTGTCTTTTGAGGAAATAATTTCTGTTACAAAACAAGTTTTCATCATATTATATAACCGGCTCTGCTGGGCGATCTGCTTTTACGAGATCGGCGTCCATTAAACCTTATCCATCAATGTTATATCAAAATTTGAATTTGCTCTCTGTCGAGGTCTGCTTTGACACCCATTTTTATTAACCTGCTGGGCGATCTGCTTTTACAAGATCTAATACTCCCATAACATAATAATCAATAGACCAGTTTCACATAAGCTACTAATCAACGCTGATCTCGAAATCTTCTGCGCGTTTGAGTTTAAATCTCGCGATAATTAACGATATCATACGTGACAGGGGGCTACTGATATTTAGCAACACAATAATAAATCAACCGCTTATAATTACTGCGTTATGTACATTGCTGTATGTCAGTTTGATTTTTCGTGAAAAGAGAAAAATATTTTGATAAAGAGAAAACAGCCTAAACATCAGAAATTCATTTAATTTCAGTTCTGTTCCAGTTTTTCTTAAATATTTTTTACATCTTCTTCACATGCATGTAAAGGGTTTTTACGGTCTACATATAGGTTTAGTATCATAGACTCGAACTTTTAATTTTCTTTTAAAAAAATACAGGTTACTGTTATGGTGACTTTTGCATGAAATTTTATGGGTAAAAGGACATGATACCGGCACTACTAAATAATCGAAATTTCCAATAATGGTAGTACAATGTAGGGGAGTATAATATATAATGTTCAACGAAAATTGATAGAATTTTCCTTACATACTCTTGTCAAAGATGTAGTACATAATTATTGTGATATGCTAACAATATGAAAAACACAATGATAGGTCACCGAGTGTTTTCAAGCTATACGCTGTGAAAATATGAAGCATTTTGTATGGATTAAACAGAGGCATTTTTAAGGTAAAAGTATCATTATATGAATATTTGAAGGTAAAACAAATGATAGAATTCCAAAGTAAAATGTGAGAAAATAGCTCTTATAAAATGCGTTCAGAAAACAACAGAAAAAATGGAGTCACCATGCGTTTTATCCTGTTTAGCGTACATGGCATATAACTTTAATAGAACACTTTCCTATTGATTGTAATAGACACGTAGTAGACAGGGCCCTGGTACCGTGTTGAAGACCGTACATTGACCTATAGTTGTTAAACTTTTGATACATTGTGACATGGACTGATCGACAGTTGAATCATTGGCACTCATACCACATCTGCTTATTTGTATGTACATTTGTTTCAAATATTTCTGTGTCAATGATGTTTTAGACGGCCATGATATAAATGAAGTGAGATATAAGGCAGTTTTAAAATACGTATCAGAAATACAGGTTCATCTTCAATTTTCAAAGATCGGACTATAATACAATGCATTCAATATTATTTTAATTTCTAAGCTATGTTCATGATCGATTTCGTCTAAGCAGAGGTTCAGTGCCAGCGGGGCGAGTAATTTTCTACATATTGTCAACTTTATCATTTTTCGTGCCATTAAAAGTAATTGAATATCCTGTATTTACAACAAGCGATGTATGCCTTAAATTAAGATCAAATGCTGAATGACCCCCTCCTAAATTATTAAAATATTCCCAGTGGCATTAACCACACTGGCCATGATATCTCAGTGTTAATAAGGTACCAGGGTTAACATTTTAAACATCTGTACTAGGGGATGACCATTTGATTTTCAGGAGGGGGGGGGGGTAGAAAAATAATATTCTTAGACTAATTTCCTAATAAATAATTATGACCTAGGCAGGATGGAAAAGAATGATCTGCAACAAAACTACAGGAAATAATTGTGTACAAAAGTTAAATGAATTATCAAACGGTCGCCCTTTTTCAGTAACTGTTTATACAGAAAAGGGTACGTTTTATCAATTTTCACCTGGTGAGATTATACAAGGTGAAACGAGGATTCCACATGGCCAAGGTGTTAATTGCCTTCTTAATTTATGACCTTATACTATGTATATGAAGTGATCCCCGCTTATTTATCTAATTTATTCTTCCCGTTAGGTGAACGATCTCAGCGTGAATTCGTGACATTTAAAGGTACAATTAATATAAAGCCAGGCGGCATATCAGATCGTATATAATACTTCAATCAACAACACAGCAGTAGTCCGTTTTAAAATCTTTTATGGTGTCAATTGTTAATAATTAAAGTTGTCTGGTCAATATAAATTTTATATTTTGATTCAAATGATGCTCATGTTGTTAGAAATGACCCAAATGTAAACGCAAACACTCAATCAGATGCTTGTTTTTCCAAGTCTTAATGGTCACTGCTTACAACCGTTAGCCCCCAGTTGATAAACTCTCGAGAATTATCGCGTGATTTCATAGTTTTGCTAATTAGATTAGACATGCGCAGTTAAATGTGAAACTGGTGTATTGTATTCGGCTGCTAAAATTGTTTCCCACATGTTGACATAATTAAATCATTGTTACTAAGATGCGATCGTAAACAGCATTCTTATCCGGATTTTAAAACCTTTTGACAACAAACTATGAAAAATTATAGTTACCTTAATCGGTGACAGAAACTTTTCCGGAAATATCGATTTTTATTTTATTTTCCTGAATTGGGAATTCAATTTCATGTACATTTTTTTGGGCCGCTGGCCAATTTAAGGGCCGCTAAACTATATAGTGGAATCATCCCTGAAGGGGGTGGGCTAAATATTCTGGTAATGAGATATATACTACATTATTTATGTATGTTCCTGTCCCAAGTCAGGAGCCTGTAATTCAGTAGCTGTCGTTTGTTTATGTGTTACATACAGTTGAAAGGGGTGTATAGTCCGCGGTTTTTTACCCTGGGAATGAAATTGATGGAAGGGGTGCGGACTATGCAGTACTATAGGATTTCATGACATTTTTTTTCCAGAGTTGGGATACGATGTTGAACGAGGTTTGGCCAAGTAAACAGAAACATCATGAGTTGTCAATGTTATAAAGTATTCTTGACAACTCTTTGTATTATTTAGAAATAAAAATATTCTTGACTACTCTTTGTTATTATTTTTAGATAAAATAAACAATCTAACAGTGTTGACTTAGTAATTTGCATAAAAATCAGCCTTTGATCGAATGTCCGCTTTGTTTCGGATTTGGTAAAATTTGTGTCATTGCATCTTAACAGTGTACATGAATCCTGAATATCAATAAAAGATGAACCCTTCAATGGTAAAACCATAATAGTCAAGATAAAACCTAGTGAAATCTTCCCAAGATCGATTTCGTTTAATGTTATTCACGTGTGTACAAAGTAAACAACGATGCGCCATTTTAAATATGTGTGATTAAAGTATCAAAATTTTCGTATTCCGACTTTTTGTGTTTAACTCTTAACTTATCGACTTAAATAAATCAAGACCTTACATTTTTTAATTGTAAATTGTAACCATTAATACTGAAAGTGTAAACCTGAAAGAAGTGGAATTTTGTATACGAAACTATATTTCCAGGTGAAAGGTCACATTGTACAGGTGTATAGCCTTACATGAATGAGTTTACAGGTTTGTGTGTAAAGCAATTAATTAACCATGTCAACTTTAGATTTTCGTCTAAGTTCAGTATTTTTGTGATTTTACTTTTAACTAAAACACGATAAAGGAAACCATCTTGAAATGACCTTAATTGACATCGACAAAATCTATAAATACGTATTCAAATGAGGTCCCGATTGACATTGCAATGGCCCTGATCGAGTATAATGTGTGGGGGTTTACACGATACATAGCAAGTACGGAGAGACACGATGACAAATAATAACATCAGCTTGCATTAAATAATTAAATAAAATACATATCTTCATACAATGTAGAAATAAAATAATCAAGTATTCTTACAAATTCAAGACTTATACAGAGAGGAAGTAAGACGATGCTTTTAAATATTTACCTTTAGTAGGATGGAATCCACCAAATTCAACGGCGTAATAGCCGCAAAATAATATTCATGCGCCATTCATGTCATTTGGCAAATTTTAATGCCTTCATTACAAACATTTTCGGCGATGAAATTATTCTTACAATAGTTCACTTACATCTTCATCAAAAGCACAGACGATAAAAAGCTATGCTTAACTTTTTAATTAGCACTTTTTCAAATGGGGAACATCAATTGTTTTGGGAAAATCGACGATCATTTAAGGTAATCTTTCTTATATTTATTGTTTTTTATAACAAAAAGTGTGAAAAAAATGTCTAATTAGTTATAAAGAATCTAACAGACCCGCCAGATCAGAGCAATGGCACTTTTTCAAAAATTTCCTGGGGGGAACCCAAATCCAGGGTGCTCGCATAAGGCAGCTTAACTGCCTAAAAACCCACTGTACTTAAGACAGGTGCATAAATATAGATTTTGATTTTTTTTAATTCAGAAAATAGATGAATTAAGTAGATTACTTGCAAATTGTTTGATAATTAGTAATACCGGAGGTAAATAACTTTGGAATTTCGAAATCCGTATTGGGTGTACCAAAAGGCGGACATAATTTACAAATTTTAGGGAGACGGATTTATATAAGTTTTTCTTGTTTCCGAATCCCTGTATTATATTTCATGCACTTTTTGAATAAAATATTGTTTAAACTAATTTGCAAATCTGCCATTGTAACTAGGGTAAACAAACGCATTTTTGATTAACTATGGTAAAGTGTTGCATGTACAGGGTTTGTAAGAGTGACAATATGCACCCAGAGAGACTCACAGAGAAGGATGTGTATTTTATTCCGTTCCCAAAACCATTACGGAATAGATTGAAGAGTGAAAGATGGATACGAGCTTGCGGACGGCATGACTTGAGCGTGGAAAAAGTGACAAAATACAGCTACATATGTTCGCTTCACTTTGTAAGGGGAAGTATACTAACAACCGACATTTCCCGGATTGTTACTGATTACCATATGATGAGTTTGACCTGTAACCACTTAGGCCAATCGGCAAACACATGTTACCAAAAAGTAATGTAAGTATTCACAACCACAGGTACGTGAGTACTGTTATTATGTTACAAAAAATTTCCTGACAAAATGATATTGAGCATGTTAAGTTAAACTAAATGACAAATTTGAATCTGAGCAGACAAACCTTGGCACCTGGAAAGTTAGAGTTAAACTCAATAAATTAAACGATGTGAAGGTAGCATATTTTTGTTGATAGAAACAAAATCCATCGTAAAATTTGAATGGTTGTACACCATTGTTTTTAAAAAGACTATTTTCATAGCAAACATTCACAATTAGTGTCAGACGTTTGGCTGACATTCAGACAACACAATGAAGAGTTCCATAGTCTAATACTTGTACATTTCAGACCTTGTGCAATCATAACAATTTAATGCAAGATTATTGTAATAAGAATAAAAATTCAACCATCAACATACTGGATTTAGTGTTTAGAGTACAAATTCGTTACTCGTGAATAAAGAACGCTTATTTCTATTCTACATCTTAATGAAAATGAACTAATAACTGACCAAAGTCATTTCTGTTCTAGGATAACACATTTTTTTTTTAGATGAACTGGTTCTTGGGGTTGCCAGGCGAATGAGAGAGGACATGATGACAACAACTTAAAAAGAGGGAATCGACATGCTGCCTATAGGCTGCATGTCCTATGGATTCATAGAAACCTTAGAGAAGACAACAGGCGTGTTATGCCTATATGATTTGTGTAGAAAATCAGTGAGAAATACCCTGATCGAATTGGACAATATATTGGCTATGTAGCTGGTCGACCTTGCTAATCGATTTTAATTCCTGAATTGTTATTTTTTACTGAACAATCAAATCATGATAAGAAAAATTAAATACGACACACAATACAATATGGTAAAAATATAATTGCATATTATTTACACATAGATGTTTCAGTAAAAAAATAATAACTACATTTCTCTACAAACACAGGTCATTAATGAATATAAATGAAATTAGGTCTTAAGATATTTTTATGAAATTTAACATGCTAAACACATTAATTTGAAAATCATTTGAATATAACTTGTTTCCTTTTGACCATAAGTATTTCTGTTGTTTTCCTCTTGTATTTGATGTGTTTCCCTCGGTTTAAGTTTATAACCCCCGGATTTGTTTTCTATCAATCGATTTGTGAGTTTTAAACAGCGGTATACTACTGTTGTCTTTATTTCTAACAGTGGTATATATTCTTTTTGATAGGTGGGTTTATTTAACGCATCAATGTAAATATATCGGAAATTGATGAGACTGTCATTAAAGTGAGAGGGTTAGCGCTATAGAACCAGGTTTAATCCACCCTTTTCTACATTTGAAAATGCCTGTACCAAGTCAGGAATATGACAGTTCTTGTCCATTCGTTTTTTATGCGTTTTGTTATTTGATTTTGCCATGTGATTATGGACTTTCCGAATTGATTTTCCTCTAAGTTCAGTATTTTTGTGATTTTACTTTTTATTGCTTGATGGGGAAAAAATACAAAACAATTCAAACTCAGAAGATGAATTGTATAACTGAGCCTGACAGTTTACTTGACACTGTGGGTTCTTAGAAACTAGAGGCTCTCAAGAGCCTGTATCGCTCACCTGATTCTACTTGGGTTTTTGAAATCATATAAAAAAAATATAAAATTTGGCTAAAAGTGACAACACAACCTCATTTATAAGGAAAGGAACATGTTTAATTTCATTCAAAAGTCCCCCACTGGCGGCCATCTTGGATGACGGATCGGCTACAAAGTAACAACACTTGGTCAGCACCTCATAAGGAACATTCATGCCATGTTTGGTTTTATTCCATTCAGTGGTTCTCTAAAAGAAGTCATTTGTATGCATTTCCCATAGGGTCCTATGTTAAACTAAGTCCCCTGCTGGCGGCCATCTTGGATGATGGATCAGCTACAAAGTAACAACACTTGGTCAGCACCTCATAAGGAACATTCATGCAATGTTTGGTTTTATTCCATTCAGTGGTTCTCTAAAAGAAGTCATTTGTATGCATTTCCCATAGGGTCCTATGTTAAAATAAGTCCCCCGCTGGCGGCAATCTTGGATAATGGATCGGCTACAAGTAACAACACTTGGTCAGCACCACATTAGGAACATTCATGCCATGTTTGATTTCATTCCATTCAGTGGTTCTCTAAAAGAAGTCATTTGTATGCATTTCCCATAGGGTCCTATGTTAAACTAAGTCCCACGCTGGCGGCCATCTTGGATGATGGATCAGCTACAAAGTAACAACACTTGGTCAGCACCACATAAGGAACATTCATGCCATGTTTGGTTTCATTCCATTCAGTGGTTCACTAGAAGAAGTGATTTGTATGCATTTCCAATAGGGTCCTATGTTAAACTAAGTCCCCCGCTGGCAGCCTTCTTGGATAATGGATCAGCTACAAAGTAACAACACTTGGTCAGCACTCCATAAGGAACATGCATGCTATGTTTGGTTTCATTCCATTTAGTGGTTCTCTAGAAGAAGTCATTTGTATGCATTTTCCATAGGGTCCTATGTTAAACCAGGTCCCCCGCTGGCGGCCATCTTGGATGATGGATCGGCTACAAAGTAACAACACTTGGTCAGCACCCCATAAGGAACATTCATGCTATGTTTGGTTTTATTCCATTCAGTGGTTCTCTAAAAGAAGTCATTTGTATGCATTTCCCATAGGGTCCTATGTTAAACTAAGTCCCCTGCTGGCGGCCATCTTTGATGATGGATCGGCTACAAAGTAACAACACTTGGTCAGCACCACATAAGGAACATTCATGCCATGTTTGGTTTCATTCCATTCAGTGGTTCACTAGAAGAAGTCATTTGTATGCATTTCCAATAGGGTCCTATGTTAAACTAAGTCCCCGCTGGTGGCCATCTTGGATGATGGATCGGCTACAAAGTAACAACACTTGGTCAGCACCCCATAAGGAACATTCATGCTATGTTTGGTTTTATTCCATTCAGTGGTTCTCTAAAAGAAGTCATTTGTATGCATTTCCCATAGGGTCCTATGTTAAACTAAGTCCCCTGCTGGCGGCCATCTTTGATGATGGATCGGCTACAAAGTAACAACACTTGGTCAGCACCACATAAGGAACATTCATGCCATGTTTGGTTTCATTCCATTCAGTGGTTCACTAGAAGAAGTCATTTGTATGCATTTCCAATAGGGTCCTATGTTAAACTAAGTCCCCGCTGGTGGCCATCTTGGATAATGGATCGGCTACAAAGTAACAACACTTGGTCAGCACTCCATAAGGAACATTCATGCTATGTTTGGTTTCATTCCATTTAGTGGTTCTCTAGAAGAAGTCATTTGTATGCATTTCCCATAGGGTCCTATGTTAAACTAAGTCCCCCGCTGGTGGCCATCTTGGATAATGGATCGGCTACAAAGTAACAACACTTGGTCAGCACCCCATAAGGATAATTCATGCTATGTTTGGTTTTATTCCATTCAGTGGTTCTCTAAAAGAAGTCATTTGTATGCATTTCCCATAGGGTCCTATGTTAAACTAAGTCCCCGGCTGGCGGCCATCTTGGAATATGGATCGGCAACAAAGTAACAACACTTGGTCAGCACCTCATAAGGAACATTCATGCCATGTTTGGTTTCATTCCATTCAATGGTTCTCTAAAAGAAGTCATTTGTATGCATTTCCCATAGCGTCCTATGTTAAACTAAGTCCCCCGCTGGCGGCCATCTTGGATGATGGATCGGCTACAAAGTAACAACACTTGGTCAGCACCTCATAAGGAACATTCATGCCATGTTTGGTTCCATTCCATTCAGTGGTTCTCTAGAAGAAGTTCAAAATGTAATTTGTTAACGACGACGACGACGACGACGGACGACGGACGCCAAGTGGTGAGAAAAGCTCACTTGGCCCTTCGGGCCAGGTGTGCTAAAAAGGAAATCTACAAGTCGTTCTTCCCCGCATTCAATTGAAATCAACAGACAAGAAAGTAACCGTTCATCTTGGACAGTTAAGAAATTCCAGGAAGAATTGACAATTATTGGAATAAACATCACTTCGAAAAAAGTAAAACATTGTTACAACAAATTTATTTTGATAACCGAACTTGAAAAATTGTCAAATGCGGACCAGGCAGGCTCGCCAACATTACCAAATATGACCAGTCATTCGTTTGATAAACTTCCACTTCTGATAGGAAATTTAACAGAAGTTGTAATAGGACTAAGGGATTCCATGAATTCTAACACCAAACAGGAATAATGCTAATACTCCTATAACGGAGGAGTTTTCAGGGAATATACAAGATACAAGACAAAACAGGTTTCATCAAGTGCATACAGAAGATGATCATGTGTTTACATTATACATATGGTACGGTGTTTCTCCTAATGACCCTATTGAGGTATACATCATATACAGCTACTATAAACGGAGTGTCATCACCGTATATTCCCTTATTGTATATCATTTCACCAGCGCTTAAAATGCAAATCAATAAATGTAGAGACGTTAATCTAGTCGGATTACTAATGAATGATAAAGAAACAGTTTAACTAGCAGTGGTCTAGAAATTAATTTGCCAGGAAAAGGGATATCCAGCTTCAAAGATCGCTCTTTATTAAATAATATAGTTCGTATGTGCTTTTGGCAAATATAAGCGCGTCATGTGTAGGGTTTTTCCTCAGCGCAGCGAAGATTAGATTGTTACTTTGCTAATTTAATATCATTAACTTTTTGCTGCCAAAGCTGCACATTTCAAAGTTAAATTTATAAAATTAATATTTTTTGTCGAGTTTAGCTATCAAGTTATCATTCTATCTTTTATTAGCTTATTAGTAGTTTCGCATAGAATTCACAGATTTCTACTAAATGTTGTATCAGACCTTAACAGCTTTATTCCTCTAGACTCGGTCGAGTACAAAATGGAACTTTTACGTCCGTCCGTTCGTTGATTAAAATATTTTTTCATTTCATATCATCAAGAATGCCTGAACGACTCTACATGCATCAAATAATTGGCGGCTCCCCAAGACTGAACAAGGCATATTTGATTATTGTAATGTTCGACATCAGATATCAAAATAACACATACGTCTCCAGTATTATCTAAATAACGTAAGTCGTTGTTACATTCCGTTTCAATTAATTTGGCATCATTTTGTAAAATTTATCCTTTTGTAAATTGAACCATACCTTGTGACAATCTTTTTATTTTTATTTTTTCTCATTTTATTTAGTTCACTTTCTTGTTTTATTTAGTTCAGAGGCTATAAAGAAAAGAAAAAGAAAATAAAGGGGAAAAGAATTAAATCGTAAGTTCCTTTTATCATGAGTGTTTCTGTGCAATTTTATAATCAAGAAGATGTGGCGTAATCAATTACATCTAAGATTTGATGGTCAGTTCTTAATCAGTCTAATGATCTTTCATCTTGTTTAATGTGACACTTTATACGATACATTAGTTGCACAGTTGAACTGCAATAGTTTATCCAAATAATCTAAGGCCATTAATCAATGCCTTACATAAATTAAGAACATGTTTATAGCTGAATCTTGTGAGAAACTTTTATGTATTGGTGAGATATGAGAGTAGTAGCTTGAAGTACCAAGTTGTATGTACGAATGTTAATTGGAAATTATGATTAAGAATATTTATTATACATGTACTGTTATATAAAGATTATATATATATATGATTAAACATGTGAACATTAAATGGACTTCGTTATATAGACAGTACTAAGTGAGCTTACGGAGAAACTTTACAATAACTAGTTCCCTATATTAACGGGCAATATGGAGTTACGATCCCGGATACGTAGATCCGAAATAATGACATAGTTCTAAGACACACACAAGAAAGCCCGGTTATAAAAACTATCAGTTTGAAATCATAATTGCATGTAAAGGGTCAAAACTATAAAAGTTTGCAACAATAGCTGAAAAAGACGACACCTTTCATTGACGAAATAGACAGTCTAGTGCAGAGACTTCCTGAATTGAGTGAAGAATGAAAAAATTGAGGCCACAGCGAAAAAGAATAAGAAAAAAAGAAGAGAAAAATAATCGTGATAAGTGACACAGAATCAGAAGCTGAGTAAGAGTAAAAATACACCTCAACTCTCCTGCACAACAATCACTACAGCAAGCCACTTAACCTTTACAACCTTCAGATGATTCACAAGAACATTACAACCTACCTTAACACGCATCTTCCGGAGAAGTACCATATCGTCAAAACCTCTTTAGCATGATCAAATGCTTAATGTCTAGTGGCAAATATTTCATGCATGGTCAATGTAAATTGATCGTCAATTAAAAGGGAAGACGCAAACAGGTACTCGTCGACCTGGATGATAGGACTGCTACAATCAGGGTACGCTGGAAAAGGGCAGAAATGAGGAACACCATACATAAAGTAAATTGATAATAATGTCTGGACACGAATTGAGCTGCATACAAGTTTTTTACTTGTTGGAATAGTTTAACATTGTAAAATATAAAGCAATAATGAAAAGTTATATTCAAAGCAACTGCATCAAATTGACTTTGTTTAGTGCAAAGGGAAAGGTGGCAGAGGGCGGAGACCTTTTCATCCTTTGATGATCTGGTACTATTTCGTATGACACAAGAGCTATCATTTTATTAAACTATCTACGTCACACAGGTGAACAGAAATGCTTTTGTCATTTACAGTAGATTGAGGTGATACTAAACAGTGAAGTGTCAATCGAAAAGCAATAATGCTGTTTATAAAATTATTTAAAAATTTGTCTAATGATTTATATAATACTATGTTGCGCTGTTCTTTGGGCATTTTTCCAATGTTAACCTCGCATAGTTAAAAAAAATCTACGAGTACGAGCTACGACACACCGATACAACAGGTAAATGTAAAATATTTTTGTCGTTGTTCGTACTTGACATAATAACTTTGAAGTAAGCGACCGTGTGAAGGTCTCCAACATACTACAGATACTGGTAGAAGCAGTGTTTACCCTATCGCTTTCTATGTGAAATTCATAAACGATCAAGGTCGGGGAACTATCAATTCAATAAGTTAACGAAAGTATTGAGAAGTTAAAATCTGCGTCGCACAGGTAAATGAAAATAGTTTAGTCGTTGTGTGTACGGTGAATTTAAACATCGAAGTCGTGAATTTAATTTCTTTCGCTAGGGAACTTCGCTGACATGAAAAAGCGATAACGGGAATTATTATTAGACAGTTTCTTTGATAGATTTAAATCTCTCTCGGATTTTTCCAACTGGCCAGATATCTACATACCATCCGAATTTAATTCAATATAATTTTGTCGTTGTTAGTACTCAAGAATAAAGTCAATAATGATCAAATAATTGTTATGATAACAAAGGGTCAAAGTGACTTGATATTAAAATGTCCTCATTCTGCCATGAAATATACTCTTATACACACATATTTGTGCTCTTATGTCCTGTGACGCTGTCCATTTACCCCAATTCAGTGACTCTTTGAGGAGAGGGTGAAAGGTCTTGTTAGGATATTTAAGTTTATTATTGTTTGAACCTCCCTGAAATGCTGGTTTTAAAGGTCAATTCTAGTAAAGATTTAAAAGTCTTGTTCACTAATTTATGCATATATGCGCAGAAACGGCTGTTGGTGGATGCGAAAATGTCTGTACTACCCACAATGTTCTAGTTCCAAAACACTTCATTTCATTATTTTAAAATTTAAAATATTATTTTCAATGCATTGAACCCATATTTTGACATTTTATTTATTGTGTCTGTTTAGTTCACGCATCATTGTAAATATAACGGAATTTGGTGTCATCAAAGTGAGAGGGTTAGCGCTATAAAACCAGGTTTAATCCTCCAAAGGACTTGACAGATCTGTGAAGCATTTTGATGCAGGGGATATCAAAGATCGTATGATGCTGCGGATAGTTAACACGAAATATAGTCACGATTTAACTCTTCCTTATATCGTATTACTACTAGTATCCTCCATTACCAATGGCCATGCAGTTGGTTGTAGGTCAAAGTCTACACTCAGTTTAATACACGTTAATTTAAATGAGGAAAATAAATAATAATTAAGAGTTGATTATTTAAGAAATATAATTCTGCTATTGATGACATTTTTTTCTAGTTTAAAGATTTTTCAATATAATAGACTTTTATAATAGATTTTTAATTTTTAGAAATAAATAAACCTCGAGATTGTAAAACAGAATTGAATTATAGATTATTTTGATAAACTTGAACTAATGGAACATCCAGATTTATCTACCAACAACATGTTGAAATATGTTAGTACTAAGTGTTGCAATTGACAATGGTAAGACCCTTTTGAAATATGGAAGTTTTTAACACGTCCAATACCACTTCCCACATGAATGCGAAGTTGTGCTATTTCTTGCGTCTGGAACACTTCCTCTGTTGTAAATTGGTCCGTAATACCTCTGAAAGGTGGAATATTCAAAGTGCATTGACGTTTTGCTCCCAATAAGTGGATGTGTGCTTTTATTGGCAGAAGTTAATCAGATACAGCTAGTAAATAACTGATGGTAAATCCTTTATCAGCCATAACACTATCGCCAGGCTCTAGTAGATCAAGAATACCACATTCACATATTAATTCACGGTCTTACACTCTTCCATCCCAACCTTCTGATATAAATGAAACAACAGTGTATTTTCTTTGTGATTAAAAATGGTTGGTACATAACTAACCCCTGGATTATCACTCTGCCATCCGTCAACGAATTAAAGCGAACAGATGTGAACGCTGTCATTTGGCTTCCAAACAGCTCTATTTAAGACTTTTGTCCACAATGATCTCTTTGTTTTATCTTTGGGGAACATAAACAAAAATTATACAGGCATATCTAGCTGCGTCATTTGCCTTACTCTGGCACAAATATACATAACTTTTTACCATGCTTGACTGTTTACGCTACCGTTATGGAACAACCAAGACACTGTTACGCGCATGCGTTAGTTTCAGGACCGCAGTTACAGTGATTAAGGTTATTTTTCCTATGGTGGAATACCAGGATTCGATGAATATTAGTTGTTGCGAAGTTTGACAATCGGTCTAGTTGTTTTAGAGATTGTTCGACAAACTCTTGTCAGGAATGCAAAAATTGCCTTGCCAATTCATATAAAGGAATTTTTTCCATACATTGTGCTTTAAAATACAAGATGTTAGTAGCTATATTGACAACCCAAGGGTAAAGTTATATTAATCTAGATTTGACGTTTTTAAATTAACTTGTTTAATAGACAACGAACGTGAAAATAAGTAAATATAATCCCCAGATATAATATGTACTTAAAGTTCAGTTTTAAAGTTGATCTCGCATCAATAGAAAACTCTATAAAGATTATCTGTAGCAAACATTTAGGTTGAATATTTGTGAATTCATTATAATCAGAGTGTTGTTCTTTGAACAGTTACAAATTGTTTCTGTGTGAAAACTAAGTCGACAGCATTCTGACAATACTCCATATATTTTGATTATGGATTGATTGTTGGTTTGTTTGCTTATCGTCCAATAGCAAATATTGTATTCGCGATGCTGAGGGCGTGAACAACTTAACAACATTTACTCCAGGTAAGTCCAGTAACATAGGTCAACAGGGTTGCATGTTGGGTTTGTCTGTCCCTCTTTTGAGAAAATGAGTGTTAATCGGATAGCAACAGGAATTAAGCCTTGAAACAAATCTAAGTGAACAGCAGTAGGTGTGCTTTTAAGGTGTTATTATTAATAAAAGGTGGTTGCTGAATCAGGGTAACCCATATTTTACAGGGTTATATATTAACCATTATTAAAATAAATAGGACAGGAGATACACCATTAACTTGTAACAAATAAAAGTGTGCGTAAAACCTTTGACTGTGAAAATGACAATCTGCACAAATCTGACAAAATGAAAAAAAAACATAACAGGGTTGTCCTTATAAAGTTTAAATTTTCAAAACCTATAAAAATGGTGTTTTGTAATTGTCAAGTACCCTTTCTGTTATAATTTACAAGAATGAAGATCTAGAGAAGACATCATTATGACTCAACAAATGCTGAAAAATAAGTAAGTACTTGTGGTTACAGACAAAGAGTATTTCAAGGCACAGAAGCTTCCGTACAATTTTGCGATCATATCGTGACTTCTCATTACAAAAATACAGTATTAATTGCCCACAATGCCAAAGGTTTTCACAATTATTCAGTATTAAATGCCCTCATCGACCGTCACGGTATACGTCCCGATAAGATTTTGTACAACGGTTCAAAGATAATGTACATGCATGTAGCAAAAAAATTAGATCTGCTTGCCGAATGTCTGACACAGCACGCCTTCTATTTCCACGTCTACCTCAGTTGACCACTTGGACAACTTCCTCAGGGACGGGTTTCTCTTCTGGTGCATGTGCTTCATGAGGAGCAGGTTATTGAACCCTAACTTTGTTTACCCTGGGCCGTAATCTCCAGCGAATTTCTTCTACAAGGCATTCGTATTTACGCTCTGGGGTTATCCTTATACAATCTTGTTGAAAAATAATCGTAGAATGAAAATATAGCGAGAACACGTGTTTATATAATTCCATAAGGCGCTTTAAAGCATATCCTTTCGTATGTTTCAATATTTAGTTGTAAGGTTTTTAATTTAAAGGTATACAAATGAATTTCTTTAATCTATTTTGGTTGGTATATATGGAATACATGTAGCATACTTGAGAGGTTCATGTGGACCTTTTGGTTAAATCGCTGCATTTTCACATTAAAATTTACTCGAAGTACAGACAAACCTGTGTATCAGAAATTATTTTAATGCATAACATACCATAGATAAATACATTTCAAATATGTATTAGAAAAATTTAAACTTAAAGAGGATTTTGCAGTGCACTTTTTTGTCATTCCTCCAGAAGGTGCCAAAATAAATTAAAAAAAGTCATGCAAATGTCTCAAACTTACATGTTCCAATGGGTATCACTACTCCATACTCAGTGTAGATACTGTCTCAGCCTTGATGTATGCTTGGCTTGTCTTTAAATAATTTGACGTGAGCAGGGCATACATTGCAGTTTTTTTTGGAGGAAGCAGACCCCCCCCCCCCAAAAAAAAAAAATCAAATATCTTACTGTAATCTCTTCATCCAAATCACTAATGATTTCAAATTTTAGATATTTCCTGATGCCAGTGACAGTAAAATAATTCCAAACAGGTCTTTCATAAGGAGAGTGACAAAAGAGTCAGTAACTCTGTACTTGTAATCCTATTGATATTAGTAAAAAACAAATAACTTTACCGAAACTAAAAACTTACTGCCGATAAATTGGTATTTAATTATATAAATCAATGACGGGGTTTGGTTTATTCCGGTCGGTGAATCAAAATAAGCTAGCAAACATCCCAGCTTGGGATTTTCCTTAAGGTATTCTATTTCTGATAGAATGTCAGACAGTTCATAGAGACGTGCGTTGTCCTTATTCGTCAAGTTTACTACTGAGAGAGGCTTCCAACATTTCTGGAGCACCATAGCGCTCATCCAATCTTTGCCATAACCTCTGTAGGTCTCTAGTAGAGTTGTTGGCATTTGATGCCCTTATACTCATGGCATGTTTACCAGACTGCTGAGCATAGCCACTTTATCAGTTAGTCTAACTAGGATTCTGCCCATAGGCGGATCTAGGGTGGGGGGGGGGGGGGGGGGTGGCGGGCCTCCCCTTTCGTGGGAAAAATTTGGTTGATTATATAGGGATCATTGAAGCATGACTGGAGCGGCCCCCCTCAGGTCAGTCAACGCCCCCCACCCTTAGGAAAAGTTCTGGATCCGCCACTGCTGCCTGATCATTAAAATTTGCTAGCCGGGAGAACAATAGGCAAGTTGTAGCTTTTTCACTGGACTGGCCGCACCAGTGAGTGTAACCAAGATGACTGGGTTTAAGTAAAGATAAAACAATCAGGAGCTGACTTTTATTTCACTACCAATCCAAATTTTTGGTGAAAAACTGAAAATACAAATATAAATGCAATTTTACAATGTGTTCAATGATAATTAAAGTCCATTAAAAATACGGATAAACAGTTCGTAAATATATAGATCTGTTAATGTTCTTTATAATAATAAACAGATGAATATTCTCACACACGTCGGATTCTCTCTTGAATTAAATTGTGTTATCGCAGATACGAACAGTTTGAACGGTAAAATGTTCATAGTTTCTTTATAACTTAGGAAAATATATTAAAACAGTTCATCGCTGATGTAAAGACATGATGTGTAATGATTTAAATGTAACTCACGCTGTGGTTAGCCACGAATTGTTCCTTTGGACAATGTGTCCGCTGAATGTTCCTTGCAGTTGTGCACACGGCCTGCTGATCAGTGTTCGTCTCTCAGAAGAGATGGGAAAGTAACACGGATTCCTACACTGTCCTGTATAAAACTCCTACAACTGAAACACGTACAGCGATGTACGCAATGAAACATTAACAATATAAAATGATGATCAAATGAAGAACAAATGATGAACGAGTTCCAGAACACTAATTCAGTGACCCTTTTAGGAGAGGGTGAAAGGTCTTGTTAGGATATTTAAGTTAATTATTTTTAGAATCTACCTAAAATGCTGGTATTAAAGGTCAATTCTAGTAAAGACACATTACTGAATGCAGCTGAACAGACCAGTGACAAATATTAGACATATTTTCATAACGACACAATATTGAGAAATATCAATTAAGGTACCGTATTGGAATTCGGTGTATCACGACACAAGAAAATTAGGGACTATTTATTCTGTCGTATTACCGGGTCCTCACACATTCTACTCGTAAACCCCCCAAGGGTGACTGGGGAATAGAAATATGGTCACTTGGTCTTCTCCCGACCGGCAGTAAAACACTTGCTGAAGTGGGGCGTCCGTTTGGCTGTGCGGGATGTATCAAGTTCGCAGTCACGTCCGGTCAGAAGGGGGACGTTAAATCCGATGACTCGTGTAAAGAGAGTGTCACGCTCTTTGCACGTTAAGAACTCTTGTAACAACTCTTTGAGGGGTCCGTAGGTGGCCTGTAGGAAGGCAAAACTTCTTTCCCTATCCAATATACCCTCTTTTCCCAGTGGTAGTCCAAATTGCCCCGACCATCATCCCAGATGTCCTCTATTGTATCAACCTACCTATTGTATTTATTGTAAACTTGTTCTCGTCCTGAATATGCATGAAATATTTGCCACTGGACGTTAAGCTACCAACAATCAATCAATCCTTCAGTGGAATACCAGGGTTCGATGAACATTAATTGTTGCAAAGTTTGACAATCGGTCGAGTTGTTTTAGAGGTTGTCCGACAAACTCTTGTCAGCCATGCACCAATTCATATAAAGGAATTTTGTCCATACATTGTGCTTTAAAATACAAGATGTTAGTAGCTATACTGACAACCCAAGGGTAAAGTTATATTAATCTAGATTTGACGTTTTTAAATAAACTTGTTATACAACGAATGTGAAAATAAGTAAATATAATAGGTACTTAAAGCTCAGTTTTAAAGTTGATCTCGCATGTATAGAAAAATCTAAAGATTATCTGTAGCAAAATTTAGGTTGAAACATTTATCAATTCATTATAATCAGAGTGTTGGTCTTTGAACAGTTACATATTGTTTCTGGTCAATTGGGTTGCATGTTGGGTTTGTCTGTCCCTCTGGTATATTTCGTCCCTTTTTGGGGGGAAACTGAGGGTTAATCGTATAGCGACAGGAATTAAGCCTTGCAACAAATCGTAGGTGAACAGCAGTAGGTGTGCTTTTAAGGCATTATTATTAATAAAAGGTGGTTGCTGAATCAGGTTAACCTATAAAAAAGAGGGGGTATATATTAACTATTATTATATCTTGCATATATTACAAACAATTCTACTTGATTAAATCCATCACGTGACATGGACTAATTCAGTTATTTTTCATTTAATTGCAAGGGAACACAAATAACCCTTAACATTTTGAGTGTCTAGAATTCCACTCGAGTTGTCGCCTATGAAAATGGCGCCACAGCCTTAAAAAACAAAAATAAGAACGCTCACTGACAGTCCACCGAGAGACGAGGAAATAAGGCTTTGGAAGTGAATAAAATGTCAACAGCCGTTGATATCTCGCATAGATTAACGGCCACTTAGAATCAATGAATATCCAAAATGATTAACCTTTAAATGTTATTTCACTTCGTGCTGCGCCCTCATTGAAATGACCTTCTCGTGCTGACAATTTTTTGAAATTCACCTTTCAACGTGTCATAATTGTACATTATTCAAATAAACAGGACAGGAGATATACCAGTAAATTTTAACAATTGAAAGTGTGTCTTGTGGACAGTTGTCTCATTGGCAATCATACCACATCTTCTTTTTTATAATTCAAACTTTTTAAACGAAGCATATCACAAGTGTTACCAAAAACAGTATCAACCCGTAAAAAGATGTATATACCATACATCACTAAAATATAATGGTTAAGCCCCCGATGGTGACTGGATAGAAATACGGTCACTTGGTCCTCTCCAGAAATGCAATATAACGTTGCTAAAGTGGGGCGTCCGTTTAGCTGTGCGGGATGTATCAAGTGTGCAGCCACGTCCGGTCAGAATAGGGACGTTAAATATAATGCCTCTTGTGGAAAGAATACCACGCTTTGAGAAGGTTAAGAGCCCTTGCAACAACTCTTTGAGGGGTTCGTATTAGACCCGTTACAAGGCAAAATGTCTGTCACTATCCAATGTACCATAACTTTCCAGTGGCAGTCCAAATTTCCCCTACCATTATCCCGAATTGCCTTTATTATAAGACCTACGTATTGCGTTTATTGTTAACTTGTTCTGTCGTGAACATGCATGAAATATTTTCCACTGGACGTTGAACACCCAACAATCAAACAATAATGGTAAAGAATGTCATTGTTGTCGTGGAATTATTATGGTTACTAGTCGATCAATCTCTTGTCACTCGTAGGAAATACCAATAATTGGAACCTAGCTGTAATAGTAAAATGAATAAATAAATTGTTGGTAAAACATATTCTAGTATACACCATATAAGGTTAATGCAAGGCCATCATGACAAAATACAATAAAATTAACATCTCATTGTCGAAAGAAATTGTCGTTTCATCAGGAACATATTAGCATCTATTGTGTTTCAACATTTTAAGAGAGAGTTCAAACAGCTGCTTTCGTGGCTATAAAACCAGGTTTAAGAAAATACCTGTAAATAATACCAGGACTTAATTTTATATATCCGCCAGACGCGCGTTTCGGCTACTAAAGACTCATCAGTGACGCTCGAATCCAAATAATGTTTAAAAAGCCAAATAAAGTACGAAGTTGAAGAGCATAGAGATTCAAAATTCCTAAAAGTGTTTCCTAAGGTAATCTATGCCTGAGGTAGAAAAGCCTTAATATTTCAAAAAATTCAAAATTTTGTAAACAGTTAATTTATAAAGTAACAGTATCAATGTAATTCGTGTCAGCACTAAAACTGACTACTGGGCTTGTGATACCCTCGGGGAAATAAATCTCCACAAGCAGTTGCATAGACCCAGTGGTTGTAAATAAACTCATCATAGATATCAGGACTAAATTTTATTTATACGCCAGACGCGCGTTTCGTCTACAAAAGACTCATTAGTGACGTTCGAATCCAAAAAATGTTAAAAAAGCTAAATAAAGTACGAAGTTGAAGAGCATAGAGATCCAAAATTCCTAAAAGTGTTTCCAAATACAGCTAAGGTAATCTATGGGGTAGAAAAGCCTTAGTATTTCAAAAAATTCTAAATTTTGTAAACAGTTAATTTATAAATATAATAATATCAATGATAATTCATGTCAGCACTATGTTAGGGATATGACAGCTGTTATCCATTCGATTGATGTATTTAACTTTTTGATGCCATCAGGGGAAAACAGTAGGTCAAACACATCAATTAAATGGATAATATTTATTTGTTCGAATATGAATTTTTCTTTATAATTATGTACAAGTAACGTCTTTTTATATCATCGAGAATAGGTGAGCTTATCTTACCTCCTATACATTTCTAGGAATATGATTGGTTAAAAGCGTCCTCGTGGAAACCGTGTATATTTAATATTAGGTTAGTTGGGATATTATATGGGATATTTCATACACGGTTAGTAGTGGAGTTACGTCCCTTTATATTCCACATAAGGTAATAAGGAGGCGGGGCTTATTTCATACACGGTTAGTAGTGGTGTTACATCCCTTTAGAAAAACAAAACAGTACTGAGAAAAAATCTTAAAGGTTTCAACAGACGAAGAAAATGATGATAAAGTGAAATAAATTCATAAAACACATTTAAATCTAACAAGTTGTCATTGTTGGCATCTGTTTTTGTAGGATCAAAGGAAGTAGTTTCTTAATCATGTTAATACTAACTGTATTGAAGACTTGCTCATTTTGATAGGTCACCAGTCTAAATTTTACACGTTAAGATAGTCGGTAAGATAATTCGTCCCCATATATACCGTATTAGGTCACTAGCACACTATGTAACTAATATTATTGACACAGTCAGTTGAGATGAAATATGTTATTTCAAAGTATTGGTATTTAAAGTGTAAAATTTGATCTACGAGCATGGTACAAAAAGTGGGACGCTTTATGGATGAATTAGATTTCATTCTTATATGCGCATGATAGTGGTCTCGGAGGTTAGCAATAGTTTGGACGTATTTGGTTTTTCTATTTAGTAAGCCAACGTTTCATTTTATTTCAAATTGTTGTCTTATCGGTCAATATTTACATGCACCTGTTGCATATAATTCTAGTAGGAAACTTTGCATATGTGCGTATTTAGTGTTAAATATAAGTAAACTTTGTGAAAATAGATGTGAAGAATGCTGTTGTGAAATTCTGTTGATTTGTGGTAATCTTTCTGTTGTGTTTTGTGGATTCGCTCCAGTACTGATTTCCTTGGTTTTTGAAATTGGACCATTAATTTAAGTTGAATATTTCTTGAAGTAATTCTGGAAAAAAAGGAAAATGACTGCTGTAGATACAAATGATCTGGAACATTGGATTTAACAACCCTAAAAGTACACATTTTTTTTGTTCTGATCATGCATGTTGACAACCTGCTAGTCAATATACATTAATCAATGATATGCAAGTCTGTCTATTTTAGTTCATTATTGTCTTAAGTTTACTTTCTATGCTGTCAACACTATGGTATTTATAATTTGCCTTTCTTGTTGACATTTAGTATTTATCTGATACTAATGCCTATTGAAACGAATAATTGTTGCCACATTTTCACCATTTCTAGCATACCTACTGCAATTCTTTGATTCCTCCTTTAAGGAAGTAATGGGTAGTCTAGTATATCTTCATGAATATCTTTGATGATGAGGTTGAATCTTAGCCTGCTTGAATAAATAGCTGGTTAGTCATGTGGTAAATTTTTTGACCTCCAAAATCCTACAAATCTGTGAAAAAAGTATCATTTCATAATATATTTCTTGCATATAGAACGGACAAACACCTCTGGTGTGACTGGGGAATAGAAATTTGGTCACTAAAAATCGTACTCCGATCGACAGTCAAACTTTTAATCTTAATCTTAACAAAAAGTTAGTTAGTGCAAGGCCGTATAAGCTTGCAGCCATGTCTGGTTAGAATCAAACGCCTTGTTTACAGAGAGTGAAACGCTCATCACACATCAAGAATCTTGGAACAACTGTGTTAAGCTGAGTTTCAGTCCATATCCACTTTACTTTCATCTTCCAGTGCCGTGCTAAATATCTTGTCGATCCATTTTTAACTGGATTTTTGTGACAAAAATGTCGGTTATTGATTTGGGGATGTACGGCGGGCGGTCGGTCGGTCGGGCGGGCGGGCGGGAATCAAATGTTGTCCGTGCATTAACTCATGAACCGTTCAACCAAAGCTTTTAAAATTTTGTTGTTACTGACAACTAAATGAAGGTCAAGTTCAATAATGGCGATTTTGACTTTTACCGTTCAGGAGTTATGGTTCTTGAAAGATTGAAAAACGGAGTTTACAGTCGTGTCCATGCATTTACGCATGAACTGTTCTACCTAAGCTTCCCAAATTTTAATATGTTGTTACTGATGACAAAATGGAGGTCAAGTTCAATAATGACGATTTTGACTTTTACCGTTCAGGAGTTATGGTTCTTGAAAGATTGAAAAATGGTGTTTCCAGTCGTGTCCGTGCATTTTCTCATGAACCATTCAACCAAAGCTTTTGAAATTTTTATATGTTGTTACTGATGGCAAATTAAAAGTCAAGTTCAATTATGTTGATTTTGACTTTTACTGTTCAGGAGTTATGGTTCTTGAAAGATTGTGAAATGGCGTTTCCATTCATGTTGTTGCATTTACTCATGAACCATTCAATCTAAGCTTTTCAAATTTTAAGATGTTGATACTGATGACAAAATGGAGGTCAAATTTGATATTGACGATTTTCACTTTCACCATTCATCAGTAATGGTTCTTGTGATATTGCCAGGACACAAATAAATATTAATAAATCCGGTTTGCTGTCGTTGTGACAGCCTCTTGTTTGTATTTATTGTCCCGAACTGACAAAACATTTTTACTACATCAACTCATCAATTGGTACTCCTGTGCATTTTCCTGGCAGTCATGTATTCATGTCTCTTAGTTCCATCAATCGGTAATCCTGTGACATTTTACACGAAGTCAAGTATCCATGTCTTACTTTCGTCTTGACCTTTTAACATGGATTATGGAGATCTTACTAAAGCAGTAGTTTTCAATGTTTATACATGAAAAAAGTATACGGCTATGACAACTTATACACTATACATGTCTTGTATGCGTTTTGGCAAATAAATCAATCCCGAATTTAGTTGAATAAAGACAACAATAGTATACCGCTGTTGGAAAGTTATATCTACCCCCAAGGGTGACTGGGGAATAGAAATATGGTCACTTGGTCTTCCGACCGGCAGTAAAAGGCTTGCCGAAGTGGGGCGTTCGTTTGGCTGTGCGGGATGTATTAAGTTTGCAGTCACGTCCGGTCAGAATGGGGACGTTAAATCCGATGTATCGTGTAAAGAGAGTGCCACGCTCTTTACACGTTAAGAACCATTACAACAACTCTTTGAGGGCCCGTAGGTGGCCTGTTGTAAGGCAAAATTTCTGTCCCTATCCAATATACCCTCATTTTCCAGTGGCAGTCGAAATTTCCCTCCCCGACTATCATCCCTTATGGCCTCTATTTTGACAAGACCTACCTATTGTATTTATTGTGAACTTGTTCTCGTCCTGAATATGCATGCAATATTTGCCACTGGACGTTAAGCAACGAACAATCAATCAATCAATCGAAAGTTATAAATCAATTGAGAGAAAACAAATCCGGGTTACAAACTGAAACCGAGGGAAACACATCAACTATAAGAAGAAAACAACAAAGTGCAACAAAAAACCAAACGACAATGTAACACACACAGAAACGTTAAGGTAAACACATTTGCACGAATATTCCACTTTCTTGCGCCCTTCTCTGATTTTTAGTTGATATTCAAAAATTCATTTAATTGCTGAGCAAAGAGAATAGGAAAATTCAGTTAATATGGTCACTTGTCAAATCAGTATGCTTCTACTTCACACCCAAAATCAGACGTTAAAACATTAAATTTTTAATTGCTCCCATTTGTGTATCATGAAACTGTGTAAAGTAAATTTGTGCAAATGCGTAATGTTTAGCCACACAACCGACTTAACCTGAAATTGAAAGTAAAGGTAACACTAAAAAGATTGAACATTTCTTGAAAACACAAGAAGCGGTCTTTAGTAGGCCCCGAATCCTGGATTTTTACTAGATCGAGAAAATACACGCCTTTCTACACTTCGAAACACAAGTGAGCCTGAAGTGAAAAAAACCCATACAAGGTCCCCAAATGAACCAAATTTTGAAAACGTTCAATTTTTGCTTAACGGCTGTAAAATACAAATTTTACAATTGGGAGAAAAAAATGCCTGACATATATATAAGCTAAATAAATAAAGTCCTTTTCAGGTAATGTGGTTTATAAAGTTGTTGTTTGCAAATATTTTTATTTAACAACATAAATTCAAATACGTGTCCCCCTCCCCTCAAGTTGAAAATTTAGATGTTTTTCCCAAATATGGTGTTATATGTACATATGCATATTCAATCTTATCTTAAATCGTCATAAGGTTTAATGAATGGGGAACTTGAGGCCACTCTTTTTTTTCCATATTATTTATCTAGGTTTTAAAGCAGCATTTCCCTATGCCAACAGTTATCTTGTTCCTATCTAGTCTGTAATCTGACACAACCAGTGTAGTATATCCTTGGTAGGCGAAAAGTTCATCTTTCCGGAACCCAATGGTGATACAAGTCTTTGGTACGGACTCGTTAAGACTCGTGCAGCTCATGTATATCAGGAACATTTTAAGGCATAGCATGGTCTAGATAAATCTGTTTCTATTTTTTTTTAGAAAATTAAAAGCTTAACAGGATTTTGCAGTGCAATTTTTTTCATTCCTTCGGAAGTTGCCAAAATAAAGTTGAGATTGAAGTATCTCTATTTTCTTTTAGAAAATTAAAAGCTTAACAGGATTTTGCAGTGCAATTTTTTTCATTCCTTCAGAAGTTGCCAAAATAAAGTTGAGAACGAAGTTTGAGAACTTCTCCACAGATAATACTTGAAGTGAGTTGTATTAATAGACATTGACAATAGATACGTGGTAATAATTGGTGATTTAAACTGTGTACCCGAGTGACCATATCAATTAAAATTCAATTGTCAATTTTATCATATACTGCAGGGACACACAAATGTGCCTTGCTAAATCCAGGTAGTTTTTTTTTAAAAACATACAATGAATTTGAATATTAGTTATCTGATTATTCGTTATAAGATACGTGTTAGAAGTAATTAAGTAATGATTGAATTCCCGTCGTAAACGTTCACTATTATGTACCGTCTTCGTCAACTCGTTACATATAGCTTGCGGCAGATTATCACCAAGTACGATTTACATCCAAAAGGTCCCCAACTATTTACATGATTGTGCATATGTCCACTCTCATCTTATTCTATACTACTATTTGGATTCTTTTTTTTTGTCGGGGAATACTCTGTTGACATGATAATGAATTTAACATATCAATAAAGTTTATTAGTTAAAAAAATATATGGATGAAACATACCATTGAAAATACATGATCAGTAATTAGGGTATATATACATAAATAATTAACACATTTCAAATCTTTATTCTATAATGTACATGTTAATACCAATTATCTGTATTAATCATCACAGTTTTTAAAGAGAGGCATGTCACGCACAGTTTTGGATTGCTCCATATTGATTAAAATTGATTAGGGTCATCAAAAGAAAAAGACAAGATATTTACTTGGTGTAATGGTTTCCATGATAACGCCACATTCTATATTTTAAGGGGGAAAGGAGATAAGCTTGTTTTGCCTGCACTCTTTTTAACATGTTCCAATAGGTATAACAACTCCATGCTTAGTGTAGATGGTTCTCTTTTGTCACCACTAATAGCCTGTCTAAATATGCTTTTTATATTTTTGTTTTGCATGATCATGTTTCTGATGCAAAAAAATAAGTTGGTACATTGCATGCATACCTTCTCAGCCTTGATTTATGATTGTCTTTAAATAATTTGACGTAAGCAGGGCAGATATTGTAATTTTAGAAGTAGCAGATCCCCAAAAAACTCCAATATCTGACTATTATCTCATGATCTAATGCACTTAATCTTTCAAAGTTAAGATATTTACAAACTATTACATATTGGTGATCTTTCTTAGAAATAAAATGTGCAATTGTTCTTTTTCATTTATTTCATGTCTAATATTAACTGTATCTTAACAAATGCTGCTATGAATCCTGATGACAGTGATGTAAACAAATTACAAACAAGTCTTTCTAAAGGAGATTAAGCAAAGGGGCAGTAACTCTGTACTTCTTATCCTATTGATATTAGTAAAACTTTACCGAAACTACCGCAATTTCCTTTAAATTGGTATTTAATTATATAAAACAGAGAGGAAATTTCTATTGAATGTTTTTTCATGTACATTTATATAACAAATTGAGTAAGAAATGTAAAAGGCAGATATACAATTCCGTTTCTGACATTTTTCAAAATAAAAAAACAAAAGATAAATATAAGTTACCCCAAATTGAAACCTTACTTGAAACACATTGACTATACTTCTTGCAAATTTTGAACTTATCAATGTATTTATAATTTTCATAATTTTCATATCAATTAGGTTTAAATATCTTTGCATGGTTATAGTCCAGATTGTAAACATCTTCATTGATACATTTTTTCTGAAGCTTAACCTCATAAAGTTTTTTAAACGAAAGAACATAACCATCTTCTATTGCATTATGTGCACTAATTGTTTCCTATTACCCTTTTCTTAAGCTCAAAAATAGCATACCCTTAACTTATTTTTTTGTCATTTTTCAACTGTCAGACTCTCCCTCCCATGTACCTTATGTAAACAAAAATGTAATTCTTAGATTTATTTCATACAAACCTCTTCTTTTTGTTGAAAGTAAAGCCTCTTATCAGACTCCTCGATTTTTCCTCTGGCCTTGACACTATTCATGCCAGAATGGTAAGCTTCAATAAGAAGCTGCGTCTCTACAGTAGTAATATCAACTCTTACTTTTCTTCTACCAAATTAGTTTTTTATATAAACATTTTTAGCAACACTGAGGACATACATTCATTAAATTTGAACACATGAATGAATGTGGAACTAATTTTTTCATATACAAACTTCACATTCAATTTGTTTGCTTTACTTGAAGAACATCTTTCATGCCATTGGAGACCTCTGATGCAACTAAAGGAGAAATATAGTTATCATTTTTAATCGATTATCCACGGTGTATTTTTTTAATGCTTCATCAAGAGTTTTGAATGTATTTCAGTTGTTTCCTGTAATTAGTTAATACTTCAGCTTTATCATGTACATCTTTTGAATATTCATTTTATTAAATTTACTGTTTGCAAAAGTATAAATTACTCTAAATTATAGGGATTTTCTGGTAACTTAACGGAAAACCCTTGCCGTTTTTGGCACAACCTTTTTGATCTTTTGGTCCTCGATGCTGTTCAACTTTGTACTCGTTTCGGCTTTCAAACTTTTGTATCTGTGCGTCACACATAGGTCTTGTGTGGACAAAATACACTTCTGGCGTATTAAAATTTTGAACTTGTTGCCTTTTGTTGGCTGTTGTTCGTGTGATTCTTTGTCAATTGTGTTCTCCAATTTATTTATATTGTAGTCCTGTGTTGTCATTTTGATGTTATATTTCACATGGCCATAAAAGTGCGAGGTTTGGCATGCCACAAAACCAGGTTCAACCCACCATTTTTTCCTTTAAAAATGCCCTGTACCAAGTCAGGAATATGGTCATTGTTATATTATAGTTCGTTTCTGTGTGTATTACATTATAACGTTGTGTCGTTTGTTTTCTCTTATTTTTTAGTGTAAATTCACATTGCGATAAGACGTGTCACGGTACTTGTCTATCCCAAATTCATGTATTTGGTTTTGATGTTATATATATATGTTATATTTGTTATTCTCGTGGGATTTTGTCTATATGTGTTACATTTTAGTGTTATGTCGTTGTTCTCCTCTTATATTTAATGCGTTTCCCTCGGTTTTAGTTTGTTATCCCGATTTTGTTTTTTGTCCATGGATTTATGAGTTTTGAACAGCGGTATACTACTGTTGCCTTTATTTGAAATTGATAATGAAAATATATGAAGTTATCAGAGTAAAATGTTGTTATAATGAGCCTCAGGTAAGTAATATCTGAAGGAACATGTATAATTTGTTGCAAAACGGATTGACGCTTAAACCAACATCAACAAACTGGCAAACAAGTTTAATCTTCTTCATTACAATTAATCACTGAAGGTTTAATAGAAATGAAAAGCATAGTATACCGCTGTTCAAAACTCATAAATCCATGGTCAAAAAACAAAATCGGGGTAACAAACTAAAACCGAGGGAAACGCATTAAATATAAGAGGACAACAATGACACACAGAAACGGACCAAGCATGAGACAAAATCCCACGAGAATAACAAATATAACGTCAAAACCAAATACATGAATTTGGGATAGACAAGTACCGTGACACGTCTTATCGCAATGTGAAACAGAAACGAACAATAATATAACTGGCCATATTCCTGACTTGGTACAGGACATTTTTAAAGAAAAAAATGGTGGGTTGAACCTGGTTTTGTGGCATGCCAAACCTCGCACTTTCATGGCAATGTAACACTTTGTTTCTTCTTTAAATTGCTGTAATATCGACATTTTTTTTTATTTATATCCACCCTAAGGGTGACTGGGGTATAGAAATATGGTCACTTGGTCTTCTACCGACTGGCAGTAAAACGCTTGCCGAAGTGGGGCGTCCGTTTGGCTGTGCGGGATGTATCAAGTTCGCAGTCACGTCCGTTCAGATGGGGACGTTAAATCCGATGCCTCGTGTAAGGAGAGTGCCACGCTCTTTGCACGTTAAGAACCCTTGCAACAATTCTTTGAGGTCCGTAGGTGGCCTGTTGCAAGGCAAAATTTCTGTCCCTATTCAATATACCCTCATTTTCCAGTGGCAGTCCAAATTTCCCCGACCATCAGCCCAGATGGCCTCTATTTGACCAACCTACCTATTGTATTTATTGTGAACTTGTTCTCGTCCTGAATATGCATGAAATATTTGCCACTGGACGTTAGGCAACCATCAATCAATCAATTTTATTTATATGAAGAATACCAAAATCAACATATTCATAATTGTCTCTTTTATTTGTTGAGAAACAATTAAATCAATTTCATGAGCTCATGACATTAACAAGGGACCAGTATTTTTTAAAGTAACAACCCGGTACCGCCTGAACTGCCGTATTTTTCATTCCGAGGTAGAGACTGTTTATTAGGCTCCACAGATTGATCTGCTTGCTGAAGTTCGGGCGTAGCGCGCCTTATTTTTCCGTGTCTTCCTGGGGGACGAGTTGCTCTTTTGGTACAGGTGCTTCAAGAGGAGGAGATTGTTAAACCCTGATGTTGTTTACCCTGGACCGTTATCTCTGGCGAATATCATTTCTTATCAAAATAATTCGTATTTACGCACTGATTTATCCTTTTGCAATCTTGTTGAAAAATCATCGTGGAATGAAAATTGAGCAGGAACACGAGTTTAAATATGACCTAAGTCCATGAGCCGCTTTAAAGCATATGCTTTCGTATGTTTGGTTGTAAGGGTTTCAATGCATAACCGTACATGATGGACTGATGTACATTTGAACACGATAAACAAAAACATCAGCAAAAACTAAAAATAATACAAACACATTGACGGGATGTATAAGTACCGAACCACGTCAAATGGGTATCACGGGAAACTGACCAAAACAGTTACAGTAATATTAATAATAGATTAAAGTTAAATACAAGAACAATTTAACACGTGATTACGATATTTAAAGACGGCAGTACGCTGAATCCATATTTAAAGACGGCAGTACGCTGAATCCATATATCGAGACCATCACGTATTAATTAAGGTTGATGCGTGATACAGTTTATTTGATAAATTTATATAATTATCGAAGATATATAAATTACCCTCAGGTTTATTATTTGTTAATTTAATAGTCTTGTAATTCCTTTAAAGTATGGAAATCTCTCCCTGGTAAATTATCTTAAAAATTGTACGTTTTCTTGTGTAGTTGTTTTTAATGTCGAAATTGATTTTGCAGCGGAACATATTCTTTTGCTTTTTCTGTTCTTTGAACGGCTTTGAAAGTGTGACATTTCTGGTGACAATAATTTGTGGTCTTGCTTTTCCTTTATTTCAGTCTCAGACATATTAACAGATGGTGCTTAATCAGGACTGTCTTTTTGATAAAGATCAGCACGTTTTACTGAAAAATAAAATGACATTTTAGTGAAGTAACAAACAAGAATTGCCCTTTCACATTTTTGCATTTTATATAGACATGCAAGTAAATGAGTGAGTGAGTGTTGTATTTACAGTATTAGGCCACACCAATTTAATTTCCTGTTCTACGGATTTTTGGACTCCAAAATTTGGGGCGAGCGAGCGATTTGAAAATTTAATAAAAAAATATTTATTTTGCAAATTTTTTAGGCGAAGCTTGAAAGGTAAAGGCGCGATTATATTTTTTTTTTTGTAAACTTAAAATAGTAGGTTTTGACAATAATAAAACTTGATTTATAACTTGTACTTTGACATTTCTTTAATTTCTGAAGTATTTTTTCCCTGTTCACCAAGAAATATTTAAATCTGGTCTATTTATGTGTGACTGACAATGAGACAATTCTCCATCCAAGTCATAATCAGTTTGGGGGCAACCCCTTAATGTTATAAATATCCCTTTTACATGTTTTATGAGGGATCAATATAAGTTATAATATATTTGTTTGTACAAAAGGGCTCATATTTTCTCGAAGAACTATATATCTATCTAGTATTAAATGCTCAAAACATGTCCAAGAATTTTGTAATATTCCTGGACTTTAACCATGTTAAATTAACACATTTGCTTTAACAGTTTAATATTATTCAAAATAAGTATTTCGGCTATTTCATATTTCAAGTTTGGAGATAGTACATTTTAATCTTGTGATAAGAAAAGTTGAAAGAATTAAAATGGTATTGGACATAAAACATTATAATATTATTACTGGCCATGTATATGCCATTAAAATTGAATAAAATATGCAGTAGAAACAAAGGCCATACACAATCTTGTTGGTTAAAATAGTGTCTTATGTTTTCTTTGAACTATATAGCTATGCCTGCAAGGCAAACTGGGCGTATAGTTCTTCTGTCTATGCGTCTGTCCTTGCAAGGTTTAGGTACACGTTGACTTTGTCTTTCTTAATAGAATTTCAATGTTAAAAAACCAGGTTAAGTTTCAGGTTTAAGTTTTTGATATAAGAGTTATGATATCATCAAGCAGCTTTGTACATAGATAGCTTATGATGTGGACTGTTTGATGCAAAATTGATGCTTGGGTCGTAAAGTCAAGACTAATTGACTGTCTTTTGTAATCAAAAGTCAATGCTAAAGACCCAAAGTTAGGTTAAGGCCAGATCAAGTTAATTGATAGATTCTCATCCACCTAAATTGAAAATATTGGGTTGAGTTGGACTCTTATATTTTATTTTTACGTATTTCCATTACAGATTCCAAAGAACTTTGTAAAAATACATAAAAAATATAAACCACCTAATTGGTTGGAATAGATGGGGATGAGAATGTAACTAGAGGCTCTAAAGAGCCTGTGTCGCTCACCTTGGTCTATGTGAATATTAAACAAAGGAAGCAGATGGATTCATGACAAAATTGTGTTTTGATGATGGTGATGTGTTTGTACATCTTACTTTACTGAACATTCTTGCTACTTACAATTATCTCTATCTATAATGAACTTGGCCCAGTAGTTTCAGTGGAAAATGTTAGTTAAAATTTACAAATTTTATGAAAATTGTTAAAAATTGACTATAAAGGACAATAACTCCTTAAGGGTCAATTGACCATTTCCGTCATGTTGACTTATTTGTAAATCTTACTTTGCTTAACATTATTGATGTTTACAGTTTATCTCTATCTATAATAATATTCAAGATAATAACCAAAATCAGCAAAATTTCCTTAAAATTACCAATTCAGGGGCAGCAACCCAACAACAGGTTGTCAGATTCATCTGAAAATTTCAGGGCAGATAGATGTTGACCTGATAAACAATTTTACCCCATGTCAGATTTGCTCTAAAGGCTGCGGTTTCAGAGTTTTAAGCCAAAATCTACATTTCACCCCTATGTTCTATTTTTATCAATGGCGGCCATCTTGGTTGGTTAGCCAGGTCACGGGACACAATTTTTAAACTAGATACCCCAATGATGATTGAGGCTAAGTTTGGTTTAATTTGACCCAGTAGTTTCAGAGGAGAAGATTTTTGTAAAAGATAACTAAGATTTACGAAAAATGGTTAAAAATTGACTATAAAGGGCAATAACTCCTAAAGAAATCAACAGACCATTTTGGTCTTGTTGACTTGTTTGTAGATCTTACTTTGCTGAACATTTTTGCTGTTTACAGTTTATCTCTATCTATAATAATATTCAAGATAATAACCAAAAACAGCAAAATGTCCTTAAAATTACCAATTCAGGGGCAGCAACCTATCAACGGGTTGTCCAATTCATCTCAAAATTTCAGGGCAGATAGATCTTGACCTGATAAACAATTTTACCCGATGTCAGATTTGCTCTGAATGCTTTGGTTTTTGAGTGATAAGCCAAAAACTGCATTTTACCCCTATGTTCTATTTTTAGCCATGGCGGCCATCTTGGTTGGTTGACCAGGTCACCGGACACAATTTTTTAACTAGATACCCCAATGATGATTGTGGTCAAGTTTGGTTTAATTTGGCCAAGTAGTTTCAGAGGAGAAGATTTTTGTAAAAGATGACTAAGATTTACGTAAAATGGTTAAAAAGTGACTATAAAGGGCAATAACTCCTAAAGGGGTCAACAGACCATTTTGGTCATGTTGACTTATTTGTAGATCTTACTTTACTGAACATTTTTGCTGTGTACAGTTTATCTCTATCTATGATAATATTCAAGATAATAACCAAAAACAGCAAAATTTCCTTAAAATTACCAATTCAGGGGCAGCAACCTATCAACGGGTTGTCTGATTCATCTCAAAATTTCAGGGCAGATAGATCTTCACCTGATTAACAAATTTACCCCGTGTCAGATTTGCTCTAAATGCTTTGGTTTTTGAGTTATAAGCCAAAAACTGCATTTTACCCCTATGTTCTATTTTTAGCCATGGCGGCCATCTTGGTTTGTTGGCCGGGTCACCGGACACAATTTTTAAACTAGATACCCTAATAATGATTGTGGCCAAGTTTGGTAAAAATTGGCCCAGTAGTTTCAGAGGAGAAGATTTTTGTAAAAGTTAACGACGGACGACGACGACGACGGACGACGGACGACGGACGCCGGACGCCGGACGCCAAGTGATGAGAAAAGCTCACTTGGCCGTTTGGGCCAGGTGAGCTAAAAATAATTTGATATGATCTTAAGGTTAAGTCTGTAATGGGTCTGTGTCTGAACAAATTGTTAGTTATTTTAAATACAGATCATTGGCGGGCATGTAGTGTCATTGGACATTCTTTTTCTAAAAGGACAGTAATAAAATGACATATAATAATTAGACAATGGCTTTATGAATATAAAACTAAAGATTACAAAAATGACACCTTTACTCCTTATAGGATACTGATTTATAAACAAATCATAATTAGCACATCATCATAGCAGTTGGACATTAAGTTCATGACATGATATGAAGGGGATCTGTATCTGTTTCAGCTAAACAAAATGTATATTTTTTGCTATTATTCATTAAAAAGCTGTCACTTGGACCATTTGAAAATTTCGATATTTTGTCAATAATATTAACAACATGTAAATAATATATTTATGTATGAAAGTGCCATAAAGTCCTATTAAATTATAATGCCCTCATTTCTACTAAATAAGTACACAATCATAATGCAATATGCATCCATTTGCAATATATCAAAACTTAAGTATAAATGTTCATAACTAATCATAACTACCAATGTTAAAAACTACCAATGTTTATAACTACCAATGTTCAAAACTATACCGATAAATGAGGCACAGTAAACTTTTGTTTACTCCGAAAACTTATTCTAAACTAGAAATGTCCATGCTTCTACCTGAAACACATTCTACAATATCAAATGAATAAATGTTACTTGTAGTTTTTGAATACATTTTGATAATATTGCCGATCGTCTAAAGGCATATATGTTAACATGGCTTTCAAGTCTTTCACTTTATCTGCTGTTAAAATGTTTGATTTCGACAAAACAGACACTTTTGGCATAACAACAGGCTTATCTTTTTTCCTAGTTTTAGGAACAATTGACACATCATTGAAGTCATCATTAACTAAAGACTCTTTAAAGAATACTTGCAAAGGATCTTGAACATCTAGTCTAATGTATTTCACCTTAGTAAAGGGAACTTCAGAGAATTTGAAAGACTGACTAGTCGCTTGAAAATTAAGAAAATCACCAGGCTGCAACTCGAATATTTTCATGGATTTTTTCCCAACTTTTGTTAGCACTCTAAGAAGGCTGACTGGGCTATATATCTCACTAACACTAAGAGCTTTTTCAATCTGGCTATGCACAGAGTCCACTTCTTGAATGGAAGAGTGACCGGCTCACAAAACTTCTGTTCAATGGTCTTAAGGGCGTAATGGTTGTTTTGCAAAAAACACTTCAATGCAATAACCATTATAGAGTTCCGGTTTTGCGGAATGCAAGAGTTAGACCATAGTGTTATATTCTCTAACAAAGAAAAATCCTGTACAACTTTCTCAAGGATTTTTAGTAAAGCACTTGAAATTTCGTTTGCTCCTCGACCTGCTTGATGTTCGGACCAAACTGCATTGTAAGCAGTTTTATTTAACGACATATGAGCAGTAAGGTTATATACATTGAATTTCCTTTTATAGAAAAAATTTGATATGTTATAGTGCGGTGACTGAAGGCAGATTTTTTGGAATTTAATCTCCACACCGAACACACACCTACATAATATATCATTGGAAAGAGGAAATCGTGTACTATAATAATATGCCTGTCGTCAGGACTTGATATGGTCACATTTTTTTAAAATTGAGGTCAAAGGTCATATGTAAAAATCTGTGAAAGTTTGGGAGGGTTTTAATTTTGACATTTTTTTCTACTTCTAAACTCTACCTATATACAAATGATACTGTTTTGGCTTTAATAATGTTTGTTTTTATACATAAACCTTAATCATTGAGATTTTTTTTATCAAAAAAATCCTAAAACGACGTTTTATAAACAAAACTTCAAAAATCAAGTTTTCAACCTATAAAATGTTTAGAGCACCTTAACCTTATGAAAGATATCAATTTCAGGTAAAAATCAAGTGTCATGCAGGACAATACTTTAAAATTATTTTTTAAACTATCATAGTGGGTTAGTCATCAAACCAAAGCCATAGAACACTACAGCCAAATATGACCTCAAATTGAATTTGCGGATACGTCAGGTTTTTTTTATAGACTACTCGTTGCTTTTGGGTTTTTTTCACAATTATTACTGCTACTATAGTATTATCTTTTGTTGTGTATTTCACTCTGGTTAATATCTATTACATTATAGGTTTTATTACTATATTCCCCCTTTTAACCCTTGCAACGTACCGCAAACTTCAAAAGTATTCCATATAAAAAAAGAAGATGTCATATGATTGCAAATGAGACAACTCTCCAAATGAGACCAAATGAGACATAAAACAATTATAGGTCCCGTACGGACTTCAACAATGAGTAAAATTCATACAGCATAGTCTTCAATTCCAATTTCAAAAATACCAGCTTCAAACCATCCCTATCAATTCATTGAGGATTTTAAAAGAGATCTAAAAGGGGTTTAGGAAGGTGTGATGACATACATATGCTTGTCTGTAAAGATGCTGAGGAAACATTATACGAGACGTACACACTATCTTGAATTCGCTCAATTTCATGGTTGGCAACACATTAGATAGCGTCGCACTTTACTTTAAGTAGCATAAAATCCATTGGCATTTAATGTTTCAACAAGGTGTTTTGAACCAAACTCATGGTACATGTGTAAAGCCAATCCTAAATGAAAAGGAGTAAAACAAAAACGATTGTCTCAACAATTGCTTAGCATTTCCACAATTTCTCTGATGCCATTTCCTGAGAATAGTCTAGGCTGTATGCATTTTCATTGAGTAATCATAGAATGAATTGCAATAAATACGAAGGCATTGGCTGAATTAAGAAGGAAGAGCCAATTCATCCGATGTTGGGTAGTCTTTTTTAGAGTTTCGATGTCTTTTCTAAGTAAACTTGCAGCGGAATGAAATATCTGTCCGTTATTTGTGTCTATTACAGTTGACATTGAGATTTTGAGGTCAGTTTTCAATTGACTAGAAGCTTATATGGCATCTTAAATAGGTTTTTTGCTACTAAATATTATGTTATATTTGCCTTGAACTTGTTGAAGTTGTTTGACAACTGAATTTCTATAGAAATAAATTAGTTTAGACTGCATTTTACATGTAGAATATTTTAAATTAGAATCAGCCGGAAGAAATGATATATATTTATCGAGTAACGGTGTCATGAGGAATGACCATTAAATCATTGTCAAAAGCCAAATTACTAAAAGCAGTATCGTGTTTTGAGATATCTGCTTCCACGGGTTTGAATTTTTTTTTTAACGTTTTTAGCAAATATTTTGTAATGCAACCAAAATGACAGAGTGATTGAAGTTTAAAAGATGGACGGGAAACTATTTCAACTTTAACTTTATCTGACACGGATAAAACATTTTTAATACGTTCATCGGATTCAAACTTGAGTATTTTTTTATCTTTCCAAAATGTTTTGTTGCAACAAAATATACAAGCGCTCCAGTTTAACGACTGCATTCTAGAACGTTTACAAATACTCGAAACTGAGGGAGAACAGTCAGGTAATTGTATGTCGTCATTAATAATTAGACTAGAAGCTTCCTTGCTCTAAAAGAGGGAAGAAATATGTTTACTTGTGTAAGTTTTGTAGCATGAACGATGATAAATTGCCTGCACGGAGTTCTTCAAATTAACATCTATTGCATGAAACAGCTTGATGTTCACCTCATCCAATCTTCTATGCAATGCAGATACAAAAATTGACTTCCCTAAACTGGTACATTGACTCAAAATTTCAATCGAGGTTTTTTTTTTTGCATATTATGCACTGCATAAAATGAAACGACTTTTGTCTTTTCTTTGAACTTAATGGAGCAAGTTGCAAAGGACTTGACATATCACGGAATATTTACTGAAACTATCCGTCAACTATTTTGATTTTACAATAAGACTTTTCTGACAAAGTATATTTGATGTTTTATAACGAAAAAACATAGAATATAAATATATACAAACAAAGTATGTGGCATATATCAGCGCACTTTAATTGAAAATATGTGTATATAATAGCAAAAAAGGTGTAATTTCATATATCATTTGAGAGCAAATTATTGACTAATACACAAAATGTGACGGAAGGCAAGTGATTGAGTTCCTTGTTGAAATTGAAGATATTTACTCCATTCTTTTTCCATTGATTTCTTAAGGTTTTTTCATATTTTGGCTCCGAAATTTTTATCACTAATTAGTTTTATTAAATATTATATGCTTAAAATATTATGGGATAATTTTTATTACTACTATGAAGAGAAAACTAAAGTTTGAGTCTGAATTTGCAATTAAAATTACCTCAATTTTAAATAGTCTAAAGTTCGCAAATTTTATAGATTAGAAGAAAATAAAATACTGAATGGAATATTTTTACATATAAAAATAACTTCAGGAAAAACTATTTCAATTAAATGTAAGCAAACATACACATTTTTTCATTTTGAAAAAGGGGGGTTGAAACTCTCCAATATACTACCAGTCATTAAAACGACTTTTTAGAAAAAAGTGACCGTACGAAACTCTGACGACAGGGCAAAAACTAAAGAAGACATATTTGTCTTTAAGTTAAGACCATTTTTAGCCGTGTGTTATTAGGGGAGATTAAACTCGCGATCTAGACGACTTTTTACACTTCTGTCACCGCACTATTACAAGTAAGCACATTCTCCATATCAAAACAAAGGACTGGTTTCTCTGATTTCCTGTCATTGTCCCTTTCAACTTTTGTTTGTGTTTTACCTAAGACATGAGATTCATATTTCTGCTTCAGCTCTTTGCTAACCTGTTTTATAAAATCATTTGCTTTGTATTCCTCGCACATATCACACCTGTCTTTTTTGGGAAAATGAAATCCCAGATTGAAGTCAAAATTAAAAATGTTTTTATATGTGTGATATTTTTCTGGACTGATGCCTTTAGAATTACTGAAATTCATAAAGCTCATACATTTTGGAAATTGTAAGACATGGGTCCAGATATTGCCTTTTTACTGACGACCGACAGTAATGAGACTCGACACGAGGAAATGAGTTTATATGATCCTTTATAATGACTTTAGCTTCATCGGACACTTTTCTCTTGACATGTTTACCCCTTTTATCTTCAAAGGAAGGAAATTTTTTCTCAAAAAACCACTGAATTCTACGAGGACTTATGTCACGAACTTTCCCGCTAGATTTAGGGAAATGATATACATATGAAAATTTCCGCCTTGAATTTTTGCTATCTGTTCGAGTTCTACCCTTTTGGATTTTGTCAATGCTGCTGCTATAGAATGCATTTTTTTCGCTATCGTTATACGACCAAAAACTATGAAATATATCCTTTCGTTCAGCATCAGAAAATGTTCTACATTTAAATTTGCAGGTTCCATTACAACCATTTCTTTTTATTTCCCTTTTACATCGTTTTTTCCCGTCGTGGGGACATATTCAAGGCCTGCCTGTCTTTTCCTTTTTTTTTATAGTTTGTTTCCGCATGTCGGGATTTCTTTTCCTTTTTCTGTCGCCCAAGGGTGACTGGGGTATAGAAATATGGTCACTTGGTCTTCTCCCGACCGGCAGTAAAACGCTTGCCGAAGTGGGGCGTCCGTTTGGCTGTGCGGGATGCATTAAGTTCGCAGTCACGTCCGGTCAGATTGGGGACGTTAAATCCGATGTCTCGTGTAAAGAGAGTGCCTCGCTCTTTGCACGTTAAGAACCCTTGCAACAACTCTTTGAGGGCCCGTAGGTGGTCTGTTGCAAGGCAAAATTTATGTCGCTATCCAATATACCCTCATTTTCCAGTGGCAGTCCAAATTTCCCCGACCATCATCCCAAATGGCCTCATTTATGACACGACCTACCTATTGTATTTATTGTGAACTTGTTCTCGTCCTGAATATGCATGAAATATTTGCCACTGGACGTTAAGCAACCAACAATCAATCAATCCTTTTTCTGTTTCTACTGTTAGTGCTATACTCATTTGATTGGCCTTCTGTTTCTTGTATAGTTTCGACTTGTTCGATGGCATCAAAATCATTAGAAGTTTTCTGTTTGGTTGCATTGTGCAGAGGGACAGCAGTATATAATGCATCAGGTTGATCAACTACTGTAGGCACTTTTTGATCTTGATCAGCACTAATATTTGGTAAATTTGTAATTTGTACATCTGCATAAACATGACCTTGGTTCGACTCGACAACATTATGTCCAATAGGATTGTCTCCGTTAACAATAATTAGGGTACAGTTTTCATCTGAGTTTTCAATAATAGATGCCAACTGCTGATCACTGTAAACTTGAATCAATTCAGGTACTTCGTCCAAATTTTGTGTAGTCATGACTGTGTTGGCTTATAAACGGTGTATGCAAGGTCAGTATAATTAAAGTGCATAAATCTGTCAAAATCGTTTTCGTGAACAGTGGAATCAAGACTAAGATAAGATGTCATCAGTGACTTATAACATTTATCAAGAATATTGATCACATGAATGTATTTTAGATGTATCCCACAAACGTCTAGCACTTGTATGTTTGGTATGTATGTCACAATATCTCTTTTTGTCTTTAAAGATATTTCATTGAACGAAATATATACTGTCTAGTTTAGTGCACAAAGATACAGCATGAAAGTCACAGTCTTTCAAATTTAAACATGTAGAAAGATCAAGAATCTCCAGATTAGGCATAAACTGTAAAAAACACGTAGTTGAAATGGAAGTCTGGCATAAGTTTAACCAAGTAAGATTTCTGGCACAACTCAGTTTTGAAACACTGCTAAAATCAAAAGCCAGAGAAGTCCACCAGTATATTTTGAGTAACCAATATTAAAAACTCTGAAGCTCCTACAGTGCTGAAAAATGTATGGTAAATCCTCCTCTTTAATCACTAAAGGCCCATAAAACTCAAAAATACTCCATAGTGTAGGTGTAAATTTTATCAGGTTATAAAATCTTCTACAAACTCGGTTTACATTCAGTAAAAGATCCTCTAAGTCAATGAAAAAGAAGATTCGAATTAGAGGGACATCAGGTAGGTTTTCTATTGGAAACCATCTATAGCCATCACTGAAATACATGAAATGGGTATTTTCAGTGTCTTAGAATAGAATTAAAGCAAAACTGAACTATTAATATATGAATAGAAAATGTTCTTGAAGTAAAATTGAGTTTATGGACTTGAAAATTATGAAAATTGCTCTTGTTTTTTAATTATTCTTTTTGTATAAGTATGACACCCAAATTTAGTGCAGGTTCAAATTAGTACCGCATGAATTAAGAAATTATGTAGTTAGATGCTTCCTCCAGGGGGTATTTGCAACAAGGTATGATAATTCTATCGGAATATACATAAAAAGGGCTGAAAAATTACTTACATTTCTGTCATGGCTTCATACTATCTCCATTAATAAACTTTTGTCATGTGACCCAGAATCCGTCAATTAGATCACTATAATTCTGAATACAACATTGTATTTGGAGATATATCATTTTAATACTACTGTTTAGGCAAGTTTGAAGATAATTAAGCCTGGTTAAATATATAGGGAGATAGAACATTGCAGCACGAAACTATTGACACCCATAACTCATTTCCACTGTAAAATAGACTTATAACATTAAAATATTCACACGACGAAATCCTTGGTATTTCTTTTTTCTTTTCTACATCAGTAAAATGACCCCTTGTCTGAGGGAGGGTTGTTTTCAACCTGAGAATAAAAAAACACAGGTCAAAGTACGGCCTTTTACACAGGGCTTTGATACAGACCAAACAGCAAGCTATAAAGGATCCCAAAATTATTAGCGTACACAATTCGAACAGGAAAACACCAACGATCTAATTTATATATCCAAACGGGAAAATACCAATGAACAACATCAACAAACGATAACTGCTGAACGACAGGCCCCTGGATCAATCAGGACAGGTGCATAAACATGCAGCGGCTAAAGATAGTTTGGCCAGCATATAATATAATTGCAGTTGAAGGCAAATCCTTCAGAAGTTCGTTGTACTTTATTCTAACAACGAACATTTTTTGATAGGGAATATAAGTAAGGGGGAAAGAAACCAATGTTGATATCATTTTATAATATTTACAAAAAAAACGGTGCGGGAAATAGACATGATTACATTTCCGGAAGCGGGTTCGCCGAACAAGGAATCAAATTGGTGTGGCCTTATGATTATAAAACAATCCATAATAGATCTAGAAAAAAAAGAAAACAGGGTATCGATCCATGACACTAAATCAATAAATGCAGGAGAACACACACAACAAGCAAAGGAACAGCGATCTTATTTCTGTTCTTCGTCTTAAGTCACAGTAATGCCTTCAACATGGAGCATAAACTTTGCACATAAGATGTAAATTGAGAGTTAAAATGTGTGCACACATTGTGATGAAAAATTAGAGTAAATGTTGCAGTGAAATTCAGGAGACTTGTCACTTTGACATGTGTGTGCACAAAATATGTCTCATAATTTTTGTTTAAATGCGTTTTCGATTAGTTCATTTTTCACCTGATATAAAATGTGCTGAACACACTCGTATGTTGTCTAAATTTTTTCCATCAAACTTCTGTTGAAGGCGTTCCAACCACACACGTGTTCTCTCATCACACAGCTTTTCACAAACGCCTTGGTTTTTCTTCACTTTAGGAAGCCGGTGAAATTGTAAATGAGTCTCCCTGTCGGCCCTATTATGACAGCTTTTCACTTGACATGAGTTTACCATATTTAAATACTCAAAGGCACTCAGTTGCGCAGGTAAACAATCTGAGATTAAAAATCAATATGTCCAATATGGCCTACTTGAAAACAATCTATACATTTCTGTTGTAAATGAATTAGGGATTAGTGACGTTACGTGAAAACAATCTATACATTTCTGTTGTAAAATGTTATCATATCTTTTCTTCACATTATGAAAGCATTTGTGAAAAAGGTCTTCATCAAGGACTTCCTTCTGTAGTTTTCCCGTTAATAAAGTACTCAATGCTCTAACATCTTCTTTTCCATCATGCGCTTGATACGTACAGTTTGTGAGAAGCTAACTGATTTTATTTTTCTGCTTACAGTTGCCATTTGAGCGTCACTGATGAGTCTTTTGTAGACGAAACGCGCGTCTGGCGTACATACAAAATTTAGTCCTGGTATGTATGATGAGTTTATTTGCCAACATCAGACTTTTAAAGATTCTTTTTGAAGTTTTCAGAGTGTCAACAAAACCAAAAACATGAGACGAAAATTATGAAAAGGATTTGAATTCAGCCATTCTATTGCAAATGATGGAAATATCAAAACTACAGGCATTGTATCCTACAAGTACGTGTTTAGTGACTCTTTTAAATACTCAATAAAGTCCAAAAGAACTTCTTGTATAGGTTTTGATGTTACTGGAATACCTCTATAAGGAACATAGTAATCGATTTTTATGCCCCACCTATGATAGTAGAGGGGCATTATGTTTTCTGGTCTGTGCGTTCGTCCGTCCGTCCGTTCGTCAGTCTGTCTGTTCGTCCGTCTGTCCCGCTCCAGGTTAAAGTTTTTGGTCAAGGTAGTTTTTGATGAAGTTGAAGTCCAATCGACTTCAAACTTAGTACACATGTTCCCTATGATATGATCTTTCTAATTTTAATGCCAAATTAGAGTTTTTACCCCAATTTCACGGTCCACTGAACATTGAAAATGATAGTGCGCGTGGGGCATTCGTGTACTGAGGACACATTCTTGTTTATCATATCTTAACATATTCAAACCGGATGCCTGGTCAGAAATATCACAACATGGCTGAGCATAAACATTAAAGTGATGACCAGCTGATAGTTAATACTTCTCCCTCTGCTAGATGAAGATGAACCAAAATGTGTACCTTGCAACTGCAAGTATACTATTAAGCATGTTTTAATTAATTGTATTGACTTTGCTGATATTCGTAATCTTGAAGCATTTCAATGTCAATAATATGTATGATTTATTTAATAATGTTCCATTTACAAATATTGTTGCATTTTTAAAAGAAATTGGAATTTATTATAGAATATAAAAATGTTATTATATTTAAGTCGTTTTAAATTTTTATCACGTTATCTTAAACTTTGTTTATACGTTGCCATAATATAGTATTTTCTATACTTTTAAAAATATAATAAAAGTATGGGTGTCGTTATTGGTCGTACAAATTGTCCAAATGAGTAGGTCCGGTAAGGGCCGATTTTGGCCTCAATTTTCAAGTTCATCTGACGAAATATTTTAGACACTTTTTAAACACTTAAGTGTCTATTTCAATTGATTTAATTAGTGTTTGTGAAAGATTTGAACTGCTTAAGTCATTAAAAACGCTCCGATTCAAGCTTAAATATGAAAAATCTATCAAATTTGCCAAAAATCGTCACTTTTCAGATAGATTTTGTCAAAAATGAAAGTGGCCGCATCCGTGTTCATCCTCAACCTTTATATATGTAGTACTCAAATCTATGGTGGGTTCCAAATCTATGTCAGATTCCTAATCTATGGTAAATGTGACGTCATGCCATCCCAAATCTATGGCAGATTTTTTACAATCCTAATCTGTGGCAAGTTTTGTAGTTTCCTAATCTATGGCGGATTTTTATTGTTTCAAAATCTATGGCAATTTTTTGCAAATGGAAAAAAAATAATGCAGTTCATTTTCGACCAATGCCTTGCCTAAAGAAAGAGGAAATATACGACAACGGTAACATGTCTATGAACATTTGTGAAATAAACATTCCATAATGGTCAACCAAAAAAGGTCATAAATTATAAATTCATCAACCTTAATACAGACTTCAAGATGAAATGATGTGCTCTGTAAAAAATAAACATTTTTTAATCTGTGCATGGTATCTGTTTAACCCATTCATTAAACCAACTAATAAGTCCTTTAACAAACAAGAAGACCGCTTTTTATTTAAAAACATATAAAAAAGTAACAAATAAAAATCAACAGTTTGAATTTTCAAATAATATCTATTTCAGCGATATCGTTAAGTCATCTTTTTTATTTGATGTGGATTTAAATCAAATTTGTATCCGGTAATTTGATCTTTCAATTTTTAAACTTTTCCAGCCGTAGACCGTAGACGACTACTACCAAAACTCCTTTTCAAAAATATGCGATACTGAAAATAGCGGTGCCCTTATCGTGGGCATTGACAGCACATCTTGTCCCTCTTCGGAATAGTAGGTCACATCTTCCTTTAAACCACCGGCAAATTTTTGTCAGGAAAATAACTTCATCTTGAATGGTGTTCAAATCTATGGGTTCCGCCATCGTTGGCGGCGGCGAAGATGTTATATGGCATTGTTCAATTGTGACGTTATATGTTACTCTCTCCCACAGATCTGCCATAGATTTGGAGAAAAAAAAATCTGCCATAGATTTGAGTTGTTTGGCGTTTGTAACGTCACATTTACCATAGATTAGGAATCTGCCATAGATTTGGAACCCGCCATAGATTTGAGTCCTACATATATATTATGTATTGTCGTCAAATACAACTTGCATTTCAATATTATGAATGAACACGAATGCGGCCACTTTCATTTTAGACAGAAACCGTCTAAAATTTAACTAAAATGCTAATTTTGTGAAGATTTCAGTAATTTAGCATGACTTTATGATACCAGTTACCCGATATAAGTGCATTGTATTGTCAAAAACAGCCCATATTTATGTAGCAGAATCATTCTACTTTCCAATAAATAGCTTCATGATTACATTATCACAATTTTGTAAAACTGCTATATTTTGGGGCCAAAAAGGGGTCTTACTGAACCTACTCCTTTGCTTAGATCGTTAATGAAATTAAGCCTAATTTAGGTATAAACCTTTTAATAATTTTATGTGTAGAAATGATCAGTGTGGTATTTCTAGATATCGTATTGGTTCTACTAGAATCTTTTGAAAAATGAAGATGAACCACAATGTATACTGTTAAACATGTTTTCATTAATTGTATTAACTTTGCTGATATTCGTAAGAAGCATTTCAAAGTTTATAATATGAATGATTTATTTAATAATGTTCCAATTACACATTTTATTTCATTTTTAAAAGAAGTTGAAATATATTATAAAATATAAAAATGTTGTATAAATTTAAAACGATTTTTATTTTTATCCCGTTTTCTTAGTGTTTGTGTCAATATTTTAGTTTATTTGTAGGACCTTTTGTCTGATTTTTAAATAAAATACTTCAAATTGTAAAAATATTCTAATTAGCTCTCGCCACGATATAGCCTTTTCACGCTAATGCGGCGTAAAGCAAACTACAATCAATCCGTAAAAAAAAAGAAGTATGATCACTACAGGTATTCCTCCGGCTGGCAGTGAAACCCTTGCCAAAGAGGGACGACATATACCAAAGGGACTGTCAAACTGGAACCTGTTTAATTCTAATTTCGCTCATTGTCATTATCACAAAGTATATCCCTTTCTATCGGGTTAACACGTATAGAAATTTCCGACCTTGCGTCGAAATCTATATTCCTAGATATTCTAGGAGAACCCAAATCCTCGTCTTAATTCGAAACTAGTGGAATAATGGGTCTAAAGGTGTCAGATCTGAGCAAACCTTGTGTATCTCTATTCTGACCCCTTGAATCTGGATTAGTTTCAGATCTGGGCATACCTTGTGTATCCCTATTCTGAACTACACTCTCGTTGTTATTTGCCCTACTAACATTGGCAAACGATTGCATCAGGTTAAATAAAGTGTCATACTTATAATCAAAATTGTCTTGCAAACCGTTGAGTTTCTTGTCATACTACTGTTGCAATGCAGATGACTTTGACGGCTTTTGTGGCTTTGGTTCTGGACATATCTTTCTCATTTTCCGGTATAAAAGATGGCGTATCTTTGTTTACATGAACCTCCGATTTCTCGTGCACCTCGAGATCGGATTTCATACTCAAATAAATTTATAAATTTTCAATTTAAATGATATAGTAATAATATAAGTCTTCATTAGAAAAAAAAAATAAATTTCTGATTTTGTTGAAAACTTTGCAGCGACGAGAACATCTGTTCGCTAGCTCGCAAAAATTAGAACTGATGAAAATACCTGTATATATACCTGTATAACACAGGTAGGGTAATCGGACATCCTGGGGATGTTTTTATTTCTAGAATACCTAACTGTTTGCGATGAGAACTAGTTAGTCCCAAGGGTGACTGCGGAATAGAAATATGGTCACTTGGTCTTCTTCCGACTGGCAGTAAAACGCTTGGATTGGGGACGTTAAATCCGATGCCTCGTGTAAATAGAGTGCCACGCTCTTTGCACGTTAAAAACCTTGCAGCAACTCTTTGAGGGGTCCGTAGGTGGCTTGTTGCCAGGCAAAATTTTTGTCCCTATCAAATATACCCTCATTTTCCAGTGGCAGTCCAAATTCCCCTGACCATCATCCCAGATGGCCTCTTTTGTATCAAACTACCTATTGTATTTATTGTGAACTTGTTCTCATCCTGAATATGCATGAAATATTTGCCACTGGACGTTATGGTATAGGGACCAACAGTCTAAGGAAAGATTTTTTTTTCAAGTTTTCGTAGTCAGACCCTATAGTTGTAGACTTGGGTGTAGGCCGTCTTTGTAAAGCAAAAAGACAGTCTTTACCTTTGGTGTTTGTAGGCCTGTACTTCCTTGAAAAAGAATCTTGCAGGCTTCAAAGAGGTTTTTTTTTTATAGGTATGGAGTTAAAAGCTTTTCTTCCTGGTTCTTTCATTCTGGAGTTAGCATGAAGTATTCTTGACCTAAACTCTTTATCTTGGTCTGTGAAGTCTTGTAGGCTATGAAGTGACCTGTTTTTGCACAAGAAACAGAAAAAGAACACTATACATGGAACAGCTCAAGGCTATGTATTGGTATCAGTAGTGGATCGAGAACTTTTAATAAAAAGGGGGGAATCCAGTCATGCTTCAGTGATTCCCTATATAATCAAACAATTTTTTTCCCAAGACATGAGGGAGGGGATGTACCTATGCGTATTGTATGAATAGAAACTCCGATATGAACAGCAGTCAGCATAGACGATATGTTAGTTGTACCTCATTGTCAATAGCAAGGAAAGCTTCATATATCAATAAAAGAGGGACGAAAGATACCAAAGGGACAGTCAAACTCATAAACCTAAAACAAACTGACAACGCCATGGCTAAAAATGAAAAAGACAAACAGAAAAACAATAGTACACATGACAAAACATAGAAAACTAAAGAATAAACAACACGAACCCCACCAAAAACTAGGGGTGATCTCATGTGCTCCGGAAGGGTAAGCAGATCCTGTTCCACATGTGGCACCCGTCGTGTTGCTTATATGATTACAAATCCGGTAAATAGTCTAATTCGGTAGGTCACATTCATGAAAGGGAAGGTGATTGTAGTTACGACGTAAGGAACATATCCGATATCATTTGTGAAACGGTTATTCCATAACGGTCAACCAACTCGTGATTGCGTCCGTACAATTTACGAAGGGATGATTTCAACTTCACCATTTGGAACTCTTGGTTTAATAGCTTCCTTGTAAGCAGTAACCATCTATCAAGAAAATCATGATAGGAAATTCAAGCACGGGAATATCGTATCAATTGGGAGATATATACCCCGTATGCAGGTGCTGCTGGAATGTTGCTATTTAGAAATGGAAAGTTCACAATTGGAAAGCTGAAATCATATCTTTTGTCGTAAAGTTTTGTTTTCAACCGACCCTCATTGTCAATTTCTAGATGTAAGTCAAGATATGAAGCCGACTTAACTGTATCTGTAGTATCCTTTATCTCCAATTCGATGGGATAGATGCGTTCCACATAGTCACCAAATTTTGAATTGTTTAGTGAAAGAACATCATCTATATAGCGGAAAGTAGAGTTAAAGGATATTACTAACTTCTTATCTTTCTTCCTAAGAAGTTCCTGTAATAATAAAAGAATAGTGTAGATAACGCATTTATTTTTAAAGTTTATCTGGTTTTTCCATGATACATGAGTATCTTTTAAAAAATAAAGATGAACCACAATGTGTTCCTTGCAACTGCAAGTATATTATTAAAAAAGTTTTAATTAATTGTATTGACTTTGCTGATATTCGTAAGAAGCATTTCAATGTCAATAATATGTATGATTTATTCAATAATGTTCCATTTACAAATATTGTTGCATTTTTAAAAGAAATTGGAATTTATTGTAGAATATAAAAATGTTATTATATTTAAATCGTTTTTAATTTTTATCACGTTATTTTACTGGTGATTTTTATTTGTATATAATCAATTTGCTTTAGTCAACAATTTTAGTATATTGAATGACTTTTTGTCTTATTTTAAAAATATGCTTTAAATTGTAAAAATATTCGAATTAGCTCTCGCTGCGATATAGCCTTTTTGTGCTAATGCGGCGTAAAGCAACCAACAATCAATCCATGATACATTTTCTGTTTACATATTTACACTTTTTGTTCAAAAAGGATAAACAAACTTTGTGAAAGTGTTCATTCGCCAAAACACTTGTGCGTTTCTGCGAAATAAATCACGCGCAATTTTTTGAATGAAAGGGGGAAAGTAGATCCTTACGCCTTGAATTCGCGCATGTCATTTGCGTACTGATCCAATAATTTTCATATCATGGCCAGTCCACTGATACTGACATTATCAGCAAGTACACATCAAAGCGCTTCGGTCGCTTGAAATTATCAAACGTGTTGTTTTGCTTTTTTTTTTTACAACACTGGGTCGATACCTCTGCTGGTAGACTATCAGTCCCTGATGGTATTTTCAGCTCTATAGTCAGTACTTCGGTAATGACATGATTTAACATTTTTTTTTCTAAAATTATCAGTTGATAAATTTTGAAATTATTAAGAAACTAAGGTTTCAACTCCCTCAGTCTAACTTGACTTTAGATGAATTTGGCAATTTATTTTAGGCATTTTTTGTCATTTAGCTCTTCAGCGGGTTCAGTACTCGTCCCTATATAGATTCTTGTTTTAATATTTCCTGGCATTGTGTCTGTATGTGTACTGTATCTTGAAGTCCTGAATAAATCGTACGAGAAGTCTGGCGAAAAGTTGTTGAGAATATTATTTAAAAATTTGATACTAGAGTTTAGAGCTGACATATGGGTATCAAGAATTAAGTCCTGTTCCAGAAATTTAATTGGGTCCATATGACCATGAGAATAATTCCACTTCCGTATGAAATATATTGGTATTTCAAGGACTTTTACTTTACACTGAGGATAAGTGGATATGATTTAGATTATCAACTGAAAATTCGTTGTGATTTGCTCTTTGATCTCAGACTTGTCTTCGGAAGTAAGTTTATGTGGAATGTAGAGCGGTCCAAAGTTGGTATGTCACAAGTACCTATCCAAATGTATAGCCAGATTTTATTGCATTTTTAAGTTCTAAAGATTTGATGTTCTCTTCGAGCCACTTTACTGAATCACGAGATTGTGGCCTTTGAAACACTTCCATACAATATTTTCTTGAATTGATGGAAAACGTTATCTTTCATATATGTGCCTTTTCTGTCTGATTAGATAATTGGTGTATAGGTTTTCACATCTGCAGGCTCAATTGATAGGTTTGTTACTGTACTTTTCTAGTTGTATGTCGGACATAAATAGAGGAAAACAAAGCACACAGAAAATAATATGATAATGATGCTGCAGGTTATATGGATAAATATAAAGCTATCTAGCAAATGTTATTGGTGGTTATAATAAGACAACAAGCACGAAGCTTTTCCGTTTGTTTACAAACTAAATTTTTGTACGGGATTTTCAATGGCAGGAAAAAGTGTCACAGGTAAAAATCCGTTCTTTTGTGTCAAATTTTAAAAAGTTTTCTATAGGGATACTCATGAATATATATACAAAATTCAAAACCTGCTTATCTGAGAAGAGACGCAGTAAACAATAAACAATTTGGTGAAAATTCCTCATTTTCGAATTCTACACACATCCGTCTACATCGAACATTCGAAACTCGATCATGTTCAGATCGAGTATATTTTTCGGACGTCCCAAATATCATTTATAATCGTTATGGATAACTGTCTAAATGAACGAGATGGTACACATGTACATACTTATATTACGACCGGCAGTAAAACGCTTTCCGAAGTGGGGCGTCTTTTTGGCTGTGCGGGATGTATCAAGTACGTAGCCACGTCCGGTCAGAATAGGGACGTTAAATCCGATGTCTCGCGTAAAGAACCCTTGCAACAACTATAGAGGGGTCCGTAGGTGAACTGTTGCAAGTCAAAATTTCTGTCCCTATCCAATATTCCTTCATTTTCTAGTGGTAGTCCAAATTTCCCCGACCGCCGTCCCGGATGGCCTCTGTTACAAGATCTGCCTATTGTATTTGTCGTTAACTTGTTCTCGTCCTGAACATGCATGACATATTTGCCACTGGACGTTAAGCAACCAACAATCAACCAATGTACATACTTATACAACACTTTATCTATATCCCTATCAATACACTGTACAATTTTCGTCTGAACATTTGGCAAACCAGAAGCTTGTATGTTCACCTTTAAGCATCTGTACATAAAGTGTGGCATCCAAAAACGTGTAGGACTAATCTCCTGAAGGCAATAGTTTTTTTTTTCTTTGGTGGCATACTTAAAGCATCGTACTAGGTATAGTATGTCGTCCGGGTGTTGCAAGTTTTGTACAATTCATAGTTTTTTGTTGTTGAAAAAAACCTTTCTTGATGTGGTTCTGGTCATCTTTCGCATTTCTACCTTTAATCTTGCTGATGTTGTTGAATCATTATCCATCTTTACTGCTGAAGCAGAAGCAATAATTTTGGCTTCTTCAGATAAATCCAAATTTATTATATGTTCTGATTCACTTTCATGCTTACAAGCTATACAAAATACTAAAATTAAAAACCCAACAATTCTCCAAATTTTATATGTAATGAGGAATTTAAAAATTCTTCTGAAATATTATTTCTATGGAAGGACTTTTTGTCTTATTTTAAAAATATGCTTTAAATTGTTAAAATATTCGAATTAGCTCTCGCCGCGATATAGCCTTTTTGTGCTAATGCGGCGTAAAGCAACCAACAATCAATCAATCAATGAATCATTATCAGCATGGAGAACACGAATATGACATCCATTATCCTTCATATTTTGGGTCATCTCTAAAGCCATATCGGGTTCCATGTCTTTACTTGTACCCTGCTATTTCTTGCTGTATGTGAAGGGACTGTTTCTTTTCTACCCATATGTTATTCACATACTTTATAATTCTAGAAGTTAATGACACTATCTGTCATTGTACCGATCATGCTGGAATGTCCTAATTACATTATAAAGATACATGCATACAATATTACAATAATTCTAACATGATTTGCATATCAACAAATACTTGAATGTGACTATCCATTAATTAGTAATTTCCATTAATTAGTATTTTATAAATTAACTCAATAAAATTGAGATTCTTTATTATATATAATAACAAGAACAATGCAAAGTGCAGCATCCAATGACCAAAGAAGGTTGCTTCTAAAGTTTTCACAAAGTAATTAGTATATTAAAAATTTACAAGCTCCACTGTGAACTTTACATTTTATTTCCTTAATGATAATTGTGGCCAAATTGGATTGGCCCTGTAGTTATAGTGCTAGAGGAAAAGAATATGTTATTGGTTAATAAATAGGCAACCTACAACAAACGACTGATCCCGAACGATGAGAAAAAGGTTACATTTGCCCTTTTAGAGAAATTCTATATCAATTTGTGATGTGTCTTCACTTCCCATTTTACAAATCTGAAAAAAAGATAAAAAAAACCTTTGTCAATGAAATATGAAAACTGTATAAATAAAAAAACACTGGACACATTTAATTTGCAAAACACTCATTTGCAAATCCGCCGCAGCCTCAAATAAGAGCTACAGTGTCATGTATAACCAAAATGTGCGGAATTACATGGCATTCAATAATTTCATTGGTTTTCTACTGTTACTATTATATTTATTTTGCTATTTGATTTATAAAAAACATTGGATTTTCAATATCCCATGGGACAGGGCAAAATCCCATGGGATTGACCATTATCCCATGGGATTTTGGTTAAATCTCATGGGATTTGTTTTGGTCCAAAGGGATAATTGTAGTCCCATTGGACAAAATAAAATCCTATGGGATTCAAATTATAAATATATAGATATAAATATACAGTAATGCGTATGTTACAATGAATGCTGTTTGGTAGTAAAAAATTTTAAATGTATACAAGTTTTTTTTTTATTTTTTATATGTATATAAGTTTTTTTTCATTTTGTCACAAACATGTTTTTCATTTGTTTATATGACAAAGTCAAGGAGTAAAGTCCTTTATCTGAAACAAAATGATGACATGTCTAAATAAAAGAAAAAAAATATTGTTTTGAAATCTTTGTCTTGTTTATTTTATTATAATAAAGAACTGAAAAAAAAACATTTCATATTCTGACTGAATAGTTACCTCTTTTCATGAGGTAATGGTTTCTTTGTTAAAATTTCATTGCAATTCATGAATATGCAAACACTTTGAATTATATACCTTTGTGGTGTACATAATATTATGCTTATATTTGCAAATTTATAATATAAACACTTTTTCTGTTAAAAGTTTTAGCACAATTATTCAGTCCACTATATAAAAGAGGGACGAAAGATACCAAAGGGACAGTCAAACTCATAAATCTAAAACAAACTGACAACGCTATGGCTGAAAATGAAAAGACAAACAGAAAAACAATAGTACACATGACACAACATAGAAAACTAAAGAATAAACAACACGAACCCCACCAAAAACTAGGGGTGATCTCAGGTGCTCCGGAAGGGTAAGCAGATCCTGCTCCACGTGCGGCACCCGTCGTGTTTGCTTATGTGATAACAAATCCGTTAAATAGTCTAATTCGGTAGGTCACATTCAGGAAAGGGAAGGGGATTGTAGTTACGACGTAAGGAACATATCCGATATCATTTGTGATACGGCTATTCCATAACGGTCAACCAACTCGTGATGGCGTCCGTAAAATGTACGAAGGGATGATTTCAACTTCACCATTTGAAACTCTTGGTTTAATAGCTTCCTTGTGAGCAGCAACCCTCTATCAAGAAAATCATGATAGGAAATGCAAGCACGGGAATATCGTATCAATTGGGAGATATATACCCCGTATGCAGGTGCTGCTGGAATGTTGCTACTTAGAAATGGAAAGTTCACAATTGGAAAGCTGAAATCATCTCTTTTGTCGTAAAGTTTTGTTTTCAACCGACCCTCATTGTCAATTTCTAGATGTAAGTCAAGATATGAGGCCGACTTAACTGTATCTGTAGTGTCCTTTATGTCTAGCTCGATTGGATAGATGCGTTCCACATAGTCACCAAATTTTGAATTATTTAGTGAAAGAACATCATCTATATAGCGAAACGTAGAGTTAAAGGATAGTGCTAACTTCTTATCTTTCTTCCTAAGAAGTTCCTGCATGAAGTCAGCCTCATAATAATAAAGAAACAAGTCGGCAAGTAGAGGGGCACAGTTTATTCCCATTGGAATGCCGACAGTCTGTTGAAAAACACGTCCTCCGAACGTAACAAATATGTTGTCAATCAAGAAATCAAGCATCTTGATAATATCAGTTTCAGAGAATTTTTTGTTCGAATCAGAGTGATCCTTTACAAAGTAGGATTTATCCCTCCCTAAGACAAGGTACTTGTATCTACGTTGGCCATTCTTTTTTACGAAGCAAAGCAATACCAACTCTTTCAATTTGTCTTTTAGTTTGGAATGTGGAATACTAGTGTACAGAGTAGAAAAGTCAAATGTTTTAATACTGTTACAAGATGAAAGAGAGTTAGATTGTATGTACTCTAAAAGATCTTTGGAATTTTTAAGTATCCACATCTGATTCACGCCCCCTCTAGAATAGGCAATTTCACAATAACTTTGAAGCCCGTCTTTGATTGCTGATAAAATAGATGTTAATAATTTAGAAAGAGGTTTCGTGGAGCACTTGGAAGACCCAGCAATATACCGTTGTTTGTAAGGACACTTATGTAGTTTAGGTATCCAATACAGTGATGGTAGATCCAGTTCTTCATCTTTGGTTGAAATTCCAAAGGAACACACAACAGACCTATGATTATCCAGGATTTCCTCTTTGGTAAGTGTCGTGAGTGTATATGTTGAGTTTCCAAGTGAATTGTCAATACCTAATTCGTTTATCAAGCAGTTAATGTAATGAGTTTTACATACAAAAACGATGTTGTTTGGGGCTTTATCTGCGGGGACAACAACATATTTGTCATGGAGGTAGGATAGGTGTTTTGCAACATTTGGGTCTTTAAAGATTGACGTAGCATGGGCATGGGCAGTTTCTTAATTCTGATTTGTATCAACGACCTCACTGCCTTAATCCATTCGGAAAGAGTGTCTACGTCTTCCTTCTCGCGCTTAGCCCATTGCCTGGCATAATCCTCAACTGAATCCATCAAAATTTTAAAGTTGAATTTCCAATTGATGGATTTAGGCTCACGATATTTCGGACCTTTCGATAACACATTTCGTAGAGAAGTGTTATTAACAATGTTGAGGTCACCGGTAATAACGTGGCCAGCGGGATTATATATGAATTGGGAACTAGCACAAGTGCAATCGGGAGGTTTAGACTTGAAGTCGTCAATATCGAGATCCTGCAAAACGTGTTTGTAATTGAAAATTTTAGTTGCAATAGGTTTGGTATAGGTATAAGAAATGATTGGTACAGACTGGTCTTTGAAATAAGGAGGTATTTTCGATTGAACTAATTTATGATGAAGGATATTGCCTAAGTTGACGCCATCGATACCTTTGTTGGCAAAGGAAAGATCTTTTCTCTTTTTCATCTTTGCCAATGCGGACTGGCTTGAAAAGTCTGTGACTTGCAATATCCGAAATTATAGCTGTAATTTTGTATAGGTTTGAATGAGGGTTTGTAACAGTGGATTCCAAACATAAATTGAACAGAGAATGAAGTTTTGAAAGGGGTAATGAATAAAGTTTCGTGCGAATGTGATGAATACCTAACGGCTTTTGTATAAATGGCAGCAAGTCATTAATAGAGACATCATGCAGAGAAGGTGATGTATAATGACGATGACCATGACTGCGTCTACGTCGAGGAGTCGAGTTGAAAATATTCATCACATTCACCGAGTTACACGAAAGACTAGATAGAATACCTATACCATCAATTTTGTCATTGCAGCCATACGGTGTTGCAGTTCCCAATAGTCTAATCCAGTAGTCTTCTTTTTGTCTACGGAGAGTCGTTGAAAGATTAGGATTGTTAGAGCTATGGTATATCTTTTCGATAATGCGAACTGTCATAGAAACGATGGCATGATCGGGCTGATTGAAATGCTGGTATAGAATGTCGTTAGCATTGAGGTTAATGTCTGATCTATGACCGCACATACGTTTGTTGAGCTTTCCTTTCGTTTCACCGACGTATACCAATCCGCAGACGACATTTATCGATTTACAATTCAGATCATCGTAACTTCTGGTAAAATATGACTTCTTGGTCAAATTGCTAGTGAATTCAGCATCTGTAATTAAAATAGCACAAGTTTTGCAGCCTTTGGTCTCACATTTTGAAATGCGACAGTGTTGTACAGTGTCATCAAAAACCAAAATGTCTTTAAGGAGAACTGAACATGGCTGTATATGTGTAATATTGCTATTGTCACTAGGACGATGATCTGACTGAGTCGTGTTTGAGATATTTGTCATGTCTGGTGATGAGGGGACACCTGCCATATCAGACGACACCGTGTCCATGGTGACGTCTGTTTCGGACCTTTTTATACTGGGCGACGTCCTAGCCAGTTTCCTGTTTGATCTTCGTAAGTTCATGCAATTGTAGTTATGCTACTGGGCGGATGATGTCCTCGGGGACAAAATGTCCACCAGCAGAGACATCGACCCAGTGGTAATAAAAGAGGGACGAAAGTTACCAAAGGGACAGTCAAAGTCATAAATCTAAAACAAACTGACAACGCCATGGCTAAAAATGAAAAAGACAAACAGAAAAACAATAGTACACAAGACACAACATAGAAAACTAAAGAATAAACAACACGAACCCCACCAAAAACTAGGGGTGATTTCAGGTGCTCCGGAAGGGTAAGCAGATCCTGCTCCACATGCGGCACCCGTCGTGTTGCTTATGTGATAACAAATCCGGTAAATAGTCTAATTCGGTAGGTCACATTCAGGAAAGGGAAGGGGATTGTAGTTACGACGTAAGGAACATATCCGATATCATTTGTGATACGGTTATTCCATAACGGTCAACCAACTCGTGATTGCGTCCGTAAAATTTACGAAGGGACGATTTCAACTTCACCATTTGGAACTCTTGGTTTAATAGCTTCCTTGTGAGCAGCAACCCTCTATCAAGAAAATCATGATAGGAAATGCAAGCACGGGAATATCGTATCAATTGGGAGATATATACCCCGTATGCAGGTGCTGCTGAAATGTTGCTACTTAGAAATGGAAAGTTCACAATTGGAAAGCTGAAATCATCTCTTTTGTCGTAAAGTTTTGTTTTCAACCGACCTTCATTGTCAATTTCTAGATGTAAGTCAAGATATGAGGCCGACTTAACTGTATCTGTAGTATCCTTTATCTCTAGCTCGATATATTAGAGTCAAGTCAATAAATTATTTCATCCACTAGAATATTCCTGCAATTCTTAGACAAAACATTTTTTCAATCTGTTCTTCAAAGATCTTCCTCAGATGAGAAGACAAAGCAAGTTTATTTGGACAACAACATACTAATATTTTTTTCATTCGTTCCTTCTTTCAATTAATAATTACATTGTTGCATTTACATGATCAAGTTCTTGTGCATCTATGATCGTGATATGACTCCTTTTTGTTTATAGTCATTATGTTGAAATTTCCTCTTTCTAATAAATGTAGAACAACAGGTTCCATTTCAAATTAGGCAGCAACCATTTGATTTTCTGGGGGGCGGGCTGTTTTTTTTCTGTACAAACTTTTTTTTTCGCCTACTGCGAAAAACAGACTATTTTATTATTTTAAGTCGAAAACAATTTTTTTCTTTCAATTTTAGTATTACATATAGTGGCAGCTGAGGGTGTAACAATTTTTTTTTTTCAGAATTCAAAACAAATTTTTTTTTCTCCAAAAACTGGAAACAAACTTTTTTTCCAAAATTATCAGTGAAGAGAAATACAGCAATACTATGGCTATTATATCATGTTAATGAACATTTTGATAAACTTTCATTTGAATATTCATTGTTATTACTCTTATTTCAGGGCTTTGTATCTATGATTTTCATATTACCAGTTGTTGTTGTGTTCCTTGTTGCAGTCTTTTGAGTAAAGCCCATTGCAACAAATGTTTACAATTTGTTCAAATGTTGTGCTGTTATTAAAACCAGTCAGGTTGAGGGTTTGCTCATTGTCAAAGGCTGTACAGGGAACTATTTTTGTTAATTTAAGGGGGCTTGCGGGTCTAAATCATTTTTTCCCCCCTTATTTTCTTAATATAGGATTTCGCTATATTTTACTATAAATGAACTTTATCATCATGATCTTATACTTAAGGGAAAAATAAGACGAGGTCACTGTTCATTTACGCTCACAATCCGAATTCGAAAGAAGCATACGTTTTTGTAAAGTTACTTTTTTTCTATTGAACTAATAGGAGAAATAGAGGTAATATCGAAATACAAAAAGAACTAAATTTCAGAAATCGCTTAAATTTTACAATAGTTTAGCTTAAGGTAGATGTCTATCTCCATCTTGAAAACAAGGTCTAGATCTTTGATAAAATGTGCTAATTTTGATAGTAGTAGGTAATTCATGTGCAACAATTTTCATTATAATATAGCAAATGCCATGTTTTATCATCTTTATTGTTTTATTATTCAACTTTTTCCAACTTTGCCAAATAAGGGGAGGCAACTCAAATGCAAGGGCAGATAATCCAGATAGTGTTACTTTCACAATAGAATGTGTTAGGAATTTACCCATTTTATTATGTATCAAGAAAACAAGTCCGGTGACCCCGTTTTTGGGATACGATTGCTTTCAAGCAATCTGTAGACTTATACCAGTGGCTCAGGACAATTCCCTCACGTCAACCGTTTTATTCTAAACATTAAGGACCCTCTCAGATTCTTATGATTGTCTTGGTTTAAAAGGTAAAAACAAACAAAGGGATTGAACTTAAACAACTTTCCTATAATGTTTTTTTCATAATCTTCATGGTTGATATTTCCCTCGATTTATATGCGTGTTTTTAACAACACGGAAAATCAGAATCAAGCAGTATTTATATTTAGTGTTTTTATAAATTTAGAAACACGTCAGAGGGAATTCCCCAGTTGTGATAAAAATGCGAGAGTTCTCTGAATTCCGATAAATCTATTTTTGTCATATAAGAACTGAAGTGGAAGTTTTACTTATATGTCACCGTTATTAAACTGATATTTGATATTGTACTTCCATAAAAAATAGAGAACCATTTAGGTTTAATATACGTTCTTACTACAGGGTTTGTTTTGGTAATTATGCGCATGCGTATATTTTTCTTGACTTCAAGGGGTACTAGGTTAAAAGGTTGCTCTGGATTCCCTACTAAATTGATTAATTTATAACTCATGGGATCCTTTCTAAGTAAGTCTGCTATTCGGGGTCATTTTTGTTGCATAATTTTAAATCATATGCATCATTTAAATTAAAAGAAATGTAGTCCGTTACTTTCAACACCCCTTCAGGCGAAATGGAGTCTTCCATATTATCGTTTCGAGTTGTCTCTCTTACGGAAGTCACTTCCGTGAATTCTGAATCAAAACATGTACAACACGGTTGAGAAAAATTAACTTGTTCTGTCGATAAACGTCGTATTATATTAAAAACGATCGCAATTTAAACCGAGGATTGTGTACGAAAAAGAGTCATGATCACTGACTCAAAGGAAATTAAATATTTAAAGAGTTAGGAATGGGGTTCCTCCTAGAATTAACGTAGGAAAATTATAGGTGATAAGATACGAAGTGAAATACTTCTCTCACTCTGAGTCTCACAGTGATTGCTGTGGAAAGTAAACTTGGAATTGATAGTACAAAAATAAAACACAATAGGCCTAAGTACATTGTTCATACACTTTTAACCGGGATTGGCTTTTTTGTAATTATTCAGATTACGTAAATTACATTTTACATCAGTTGAATTAGTTTTGAAAATAATATTATCCAGCTACATGTTTTCATGTGTCAATGAAAACAATGGCAATCGTATCCCTCAGAGCAATCTGCTCTTTGATTTCTTTTTCTTATTTGAAAGCATAATATTGGAGCTATCTTCTCATATTTTATCTCAAAATTATATGGTGTAGTTTTGTTTTTTTTTTTGGCGGAAAATTGGGTTTTCCATGCGTAATCTATACAAAATCTGACACTTTTGCACAACCTGTAGTGTGAAAATAAGTCCTGTGACCCATTCTGTATATTAATGTTTTTGAACAAGCAGGATATAAACTACATTTTGGCATATCATCAAAATATTTTATGGATTATAATTTAGACACCCCATCTACCTTAAGTACAGCGTATTTGAAAATGATAATAAAAATGTATAGGTCATCGATGAGTTAAAAAAAATATTACAATTCTAATGCCAAACCAGATGCTCTGCAGGGCGCAGCTTTATACGACCGCAAAGGTCGAACCCTGAACAGTTAGGGCAAGAATGGACACAACATTTAAGCTTGATACAGCTCTGAATTTGGATTGTGATTAATTAGTTGACACAACATAGGTTTCTGACACAATTTAATACGTTTAAAACATAGAGGCAAGTGCATGGGAGAGTGTGACCGGTTCTTAATTGCCACCAACTAACTTCTGTAAAAGCTTAAGTTCCATTTGTTATATTCTTTTCTAGGTTCATTTTGAATGTTCTGCTTCTCTTGTATCACTACAGTGCACGATACTGTACCTCATGTATATCCTGCACTGTTACCTTTTTCTGAGGGTGTTCTCGCTATCCTGCAAATAAAAACAAATCATCTAAATCATTTAAATAGCGTGGGGTAACACTAGAACCCCAGCGGCACCCCTATTAATTAAGTATTGACCTCCACCTCACCCACCAATCCCCGATGCTTATTTAGGTGCTGACATAACTAAAACTTTTAATTAAATACATTTAAAGTTATTATGAGGAAATATATCACTATAAAATATTGTTCTATCTTAGCAGAATTTGTCCATACTTTTTATGTTTAGGTTTGAAAGATTGTCAGATTAAGTGATATTAATATGACTGCATTGTCATGAATAACCGATAGCAAAATCTCACCTTAAGTTCATTGTAGGAAATATAAACATGCATTCACAAATTTAATTTTATACATTGCCTCGTGAAAAACGGTTTAACAAAATTAACTAGCGGAACCTGTTTACACAACACATTTTTAAAGAGTTCTTGTTGAAGGCCTTACGGTGACCTTTAGTGGAGAGTTGTCTCATTGGCAATCATACCACATCTTCTTTTTTTTTATATTTGTGGATTGTCACTAATCAGTGATGCTGCTGACCCATAGAGATCCTGGCTTGAATTTTCTTTTGGAAACGTGGCATTGATAGTTGGTGGATCTGTAATAAATGAGAGAAAATTGACTCGTTGATACTGTTCTTGGGTATTTTATTTATCTTTTTTATTGGTGGCAATAGAAACATATCATCATTCAATTCAGATACACTTTCCCTCAAATTTCAAGTAAAAACAAATACACAAGACTAAATAAGACCCTTTATCAATCCGTTTAAGAGTATCAAGGTGGTCAGTGTTCCTGTCTAGGTTCAAACTGCAACAACCAGTAGATTAATGTGTTTTAGTATTATGAATCATGACTGTTTTCGCTCCAAATTAGCTATTGTGGTTCCTTTTAATCTAACAACAGATACCAGTTTAAAGACGACATGGCGGGCACCTGCCGCTTGTGAACAAATGTTGAAAATAACACTTTCAAACCGTTATCAGTTTAAGCAAATGCAATATTGCAATAGTAAAACAAGAGAAAAACCTTCAAACCAACAATAACAATAAAAAACACCTTGAAACGAAATTTTGCCAACAATTGTTTGTGTATGTAAAATAAAAACATGTAAACACAGTTGAGTGAAACTGATCAAGTTCACTTTTTACAAAGAGCAATAAAAAGAGTAGAGCTTTGAGAAGTTCTAATTAAGGAAAAATAACATTTTGGGATATATTTTTATGTGCTAAATATTATTTACTTACTTGTCTGGAATGACTCTGTTTCAAGTCCACTCTGAATTCCTCTGAAGTGTGGTGTCCTTCATCATGTAGATAACTCTCTCCACTGCTGTGCTGGGTTGCTATGGAGCTGGTTCTCCCCTAGTTTCAAATAATTCACTCCTGTGTGTTAAAAAAATGACATTAGCCACACTTTTGTGGTGTTCTTGCATTTGTTTCGAACTTCTGTATGAAGAGCACTTCCAAGACAATTTACCTTCAGTTGATGGTTATCTAATCATTAATTTCCTTTCTTAACTTGTTTGCCACTGTGTTGGTTAATTTTCAATTTATGATATTGTAGTTTTTTTTAAGGTCTTCTTCCCCCCACAGTAAAGTTTGTCTTGTTAAGTCTTTTTACTTTGCTTGGAGTTGGTTGTGCAGATACAGTCATTTTTTTTGACAGGAACCTCCAAAAACAATGCATGATTGGTAGGTTTAATTGAATCACTTGATTAATCAGTTGATAAAACTTTAACTTTAATTAAACCATTGTGGTGACGTCAGCCTATTCATTTACCGTGGATTCTTTTTCTAGAATCTACGCTTCTTAAATCCGTCGCTGAAATGGACTCACCAGATTATATTATATTGTTTCCTTTGTGTGTCTTATTTCATTAAGGTTGAATTGACTAATTTACTGATTTCTGTTCACAAATGGAATTATTTTAAAAACTTGCCTTTAATTTTTGTAATTTCTGTATGCCTTCACTGGGAATCGAACCCGTCCATGAATTCTGTTAAATGTTACTGACTTCAACATATCGATGAAACCTCTGGGCTACCAATTGGTTACGATTTATATGTTTATTTTATATATAAAAATGAATAAATGATATACATCGGTTCAACATACACACAGGGCTTGTACCTTTATATATTAATAATAGGCAAACGTACAGTATAAGTTGGTAGCCACGAGGTTTCATGGTTAAGATTAATGAGGTAAAGTTTAGGTCTTGTATGTTTAGGTTCGAATCCCTGAATTCTCTTTGTTGTCAATAATCTCTGGTTTTCCAGTTTTTGTTCTTGTTTTGTATGTTATTGTGGATATTTTGTGTAATAAAAGCGAGTTTAGTCGTTTATAATCGGATAAATGTTGGCTATTCCACGTCCACTTTTTTTTCTGTCCATCTGATGAGTTAAGCCTGTTTCAACTGATTTTTATAGTCCGTTCTTATGATGTACTGTTATACCACTGTCACAGGTTAGGGGTGTTGGGATCCCGCTAACATTTTTAACCCCGCCACATTCTGTATGTATGTGCCTGTCCCAAGTCAGGAGCATAGCTGTAATTCTGTGGGTTTTTTGTTCAATTTTTACATAAATAAGCCATTTGTTTTCTCGTTTGAATTGTTTTACATTGTCATTTCGGGGCCTTTTATAGCTGACTATGCGGTATGGGCTTTGTTCATTGTTAACGGCCGTATGGTGACCTATAGTTGTTAGTTTCTGTGTTATTTTGGTCTCATAATAAGAGTTGTCTCATTGACAATCATACCACATCTTCTTTTTTTATATTCCACATGTTTGAAATAAAAATGAATACATTATTTTTGTCCATTATTGTTTTATAAATTAATATAATATGATTTCATCTGTTTTACTACATAATTTTACAAATGTTAATTCGCAAATTCCTATGCTAGAAAATCGTTATGTGCCTAGAATTAGGCTGCGTGTTAAAAAATTTCGGAAACACACTTATTATATGCACTATATGTATCTTTTTCCATTTTCAATTTTAATAGAAATGAGTCCGAATAGAACTTATTTTGTATAAACAGATAATATTCAGATGCCTGATAATATGAAGATCTTAATGGCGGACGTGTTGTGTAATAATGTATTTGTATTTTTAAACATTTATTTGTGATATTTAATTGTAATGGATCGTTTGACACGATCACATGGTTATTTGAACTCACTTACAATACCTTCTAATTAAGAATAGGCGTTAATTTTGACAAGACATTAACACAATAGTTTAAGTTATAGATACAATGGATAAGCGTTGATTCATGAAAAACAAACCATTCGCCCTCCGGGCTCATGGTTTCTTTTTCAAGAATCAACGCTTATCCATTGTATCTATATAACATATTGTTGAACAACAGAAAAAAACGACTCGTTAAATTTAATAAATCATTAAAATAACGACAAGATGAACAACAGACCCCTGGTCTCCACCTACCTCTTTCAAGAGTTTAGATATTATTTGGTTTCGATAGAGCCTGAAAATATCCACGTACTGCTTTTCATACTCATTGACTTTAACAATGTTTAAGAACTATACTGCCAAATTCTAAAACGCTGAAGGTGCAACACTTTCGTCATTATGAAACGTTGTGTTGTCAGAAATCTTAAATTAGATACTGAGGTGCTTACATCAATTGGAACATTTATCTATAGCACAATTCATATAACCTTCAGGACACGTGATTGGCTCTGCATCTGCAGATATATAAACATGTACTATTGAGAAGCACTCTAAAAGATTCCCAATTGCCAGTTAAATGTTTACCTATTTAAGAATTGGTCAGACAACATTTCTTTAGAATGCAAATGGCGTGATTATTTTATTATTTCTTGAAAAGTCAACTTTCAATGCTTTAGACTTCTTAACACTTCCATTAGTATTGCCCGTATCACAACCAGTCGCAAAACGTAAGAAATTTAGTAGGAGGGGATTAAAATGCGACAACCACTCATTTTTTAATCTTCATTCCTGTAATCGTGGTGTACACTTTTCCCGATTCCAAAAAGATCTGAATTGATTAATGTACCACGTTTTGTGCAATATCACATAAAATGCCGCGACTTTTATCATCAATCTTTGACTATTCATGAAAAGAGGATAACTGTGTTTAAATGCCTTCAAGGTCAATATTATTGTAATCTTCAAGGGTTTCCTCATCCAAAAAGTCGGTATTAGGCAAAAAAAGGCAGATGAATCAAGATCATTAAATGTGCTAGTGTCAGTGTTTATAATCGCCCCACTTACATTTAGGTCTAAACAACTAGTCTCTAAGACTGATTTATGTGTGAAATTCTGTTGTGCTTAGTCTAAACAATCTTTACAAACGAATTTGATCTTTGGCGAAATAAATTTTTCTCAACTAACACCAAATACGAAAATCTACTGCATAAATTTGTTGATTGCAACAAGGAACAGGATAAATAAAGGCAACAGTAGTATACCGCTGTTCAAAACTCATAAATCCATGGACAAAAAACAAAATCGGGGTAACAAACTAAAACCGAGGGAAACGCAGTAAATATATGAGGAGAACAACGACATAACACTAAAATGTAACGCACATAGACAAAATCCCACGAGAATAACAAATATAACATATATATATATATATAACATCAAAACCAAATACATGAATTTGGGATAGACAAGTACGGGACACGTATTATCGCAATGTGAATTTACACTAAAAAAAAAAGAGAAAACAAACAACACAACGTTATAATGTAATACACACAGAAACGAACTATAATATAACAATGGTCATATTCCTGACTTGGTACAGGGCAATTTTAAAGGGAAAAATGGTGGGTTGAACCTGGTTTTGTGGCATGCCAAACCTCGCACTTTTATAAACTTGATTAAAAAACATTTTGACTTAAGAAACCACATTTTGCAGCAAACTTCCAATGCGATCTGACAAGTGATGAAGATCTTCAGGTGGCCATTTATCACAGCATCTACAATTAAAAACAAAATAATGTGCTCTATATTTTTTAGAATTTTCCCCCTTGATATTGCTAATTGTTTAATCAACTCCTATGTCACTGGTGTTGCATGAACATGACCAATTTTCTGGCTGTCAACTTTACTTTCTTTGTCGTGAACCTTACTTACATTTTTTAAAACATAATACACAGTTCCAATATAGTGTTTCTTTTTATACAGTGATGTCCGGTAATTATACTTGAAATCTGACCCTTCGTCATTAAAAACATTTTGAAAAGAATTTGTTACAAGAAATCGCAAATTTGCCGAAATCCGGATGGAAAACATCGCCGAATTTACCGATTTCTGATCATAAAAATAACCGATCGCGACAAATCCCGATTTTCGCGAATACTTATTGTAATAACACAACAAAAACGCCATTAAACATTATTTAATGATCATTGGATAAGTATGAAACAAAATTGCCGCGCAAACATAAGGGTTTATGACCAAACTTAACAACATCGGTATAAATACCGATCTCGTTAAAATTAACTTCAAGGCGGAATCCACAAGTCCTGATAACAAACTAGTAAAAAAAAACGTGCGCTTGGTATTAATAGTGACATCGGACGGTTGTAATTGACTTCAGAGTTGTCTTTGGGCCATTACAACCATCCTTTGTCATTATTAATACCTCTTTCATGCTATGCCACTGCTGGTGGAGTTTTGATTCCCCGAAAGTATCGTCAGCCCAGTAGTAGTCAGCACTTATGTGTTGACTTGAGTTATCATTGATATGTTCATAATTATAAATTAACTGTTAAACAAAACTGAATTTGTGAAATACAAGGGTTTTTCTACATCAGGAATAGAATACCGTGGCTTTATTTTGCAAAACGTTTAGGAATTTTTGGTCGTCAATGCTCTTCAACATCGAACTTTATTTGGCCTTTTTAACATTTTTTGATTCGAGCATCACTGATGAGTCTTATATAGACGAAACGCGCGTCTAGCGTGAATATAAAATTTCAATCCTGGTATCTATGATGATAAAATTGAGAATTGAAATGGTGAATGTGTCAAAGAGAAAACAACCCGACCATAAAGAAGACAACAGTAGAAGGTCACCAACAGGTCTTCAATGCAGCGAGAAATTTCCGCACCCGGAGGCGTCCTTCAGCTGGCCCCTAAACAAATATATATATACTAGTTCAGTGATAATAAATGCCATACTAAACTCCAAATTGTACACAAGAAACTAAAATTAAAAACAATACAAGACGAACAAAGGCCAGAGGCTCCTGACCTGGGACCGGCACAAAAATGCGGCGGGGTTAAACATGTTTATGAGATCTCAACCCTGCCCCTATACCTCTAGACAATGCAGAAAAGTAAACGCATATCAATAATTTATAACGCATAACATAATAATGAATTTATTTAAAGGACCAATATGAAATATTCCATACATTATATTTATGGACTTTTCGCTGGTTTATTATTCAATTATAGATAAAGCTAAACTCAAAAACCTAACTGATCAATTATTCTCACCATTTATACTTATGGGCGACTTCAATGCCCACAATCCATTGTGGGGAAGCAAGTCTCATAATGCCAAATGTAAGATCATTAAGGACTATGTCTCTCAAGAAGGACTATGCATTTTTTAATGATGGATCTAATACTTATCTTCATCCTCGAAACGGGTCTTATTCTTCTATTGATATCACTATCACATTTGCGATCCCTCTCTTCTTCTGGATTATTTATGGCGTGTTCATGATGATATATGTGGAAGTGATCACTTTCCAATAGTTCTTGAACATCTTTTTACTTCTGCTAAACCGAGAGTACCACGTTGGAAACTTGACAAGGCGGACTGGTCCTTGTTTGAGAATTTCTGTTAAGCGGAACTTCAGTCAAAGATGTTTGAGACTGTACAAGATCCAATTTTAACTTTAAATACAGTTTAAACGTCAATTGCTGACCGAACTATTTCTAAGACCTCTGAAAATCTGAAACATACAAGCAAACCATGGTTTAATGACGCTTGTGATCAAGTAGTAGGTGACCTTAAAAAATCTGAAAGACGTTTTAATCAACAACCAGCGACGGAAAACTGAGTTATTTTCGTATTTGTCGCGCTCAGGCACGGCGAACTCGTAGGCAAACCTGACGAACATCCTGGAAAAAATTTGTCTCGGGTATAACATCTCCCACTCCGATGACAAAAGTTTGGAGTATGGTACAAAACAAAGTTAAACATTCTAAAGCCAATTTTAAACATTTGAAAAACGGCATTGATTTAGTAACATCTGAGAAGGATATTGCCAACAAGCTTGGTGAAACTTTTGCAAAATCTTCTAACAACTACAGGGAAGATTTTTAAAAAAGTTAAAAAAAAAAAAAAAAAAAAATTAAATTAAGCTTTAAATCAAAAATGGTGAAAATTATAATAAACTCTTTTCTCTTGAAGAACTTAAAACATCTCTGTCAAAACCCCATGATACAGATTGTGGACCTGATCATTTCCACTACCAACTCTTAAAACAGTTGCCAGATTCCTCGCTTGAAGCTCTCTTGCAGCTCATGAATGACATCTGGGAATCTGGTGATTTACCATTAATCTGGAAGCTTGCAACCGTCGTGCCTATTCTTTACCCAAGTAAAGATCACACGGATCATATTAATTATCGACCAATTGCTCTTACCAGTTGTGTCTGTAAAACACTCGAACGGAAGGTCAATGATCGCCTTGTTTGGTTCAAATGGACTATTAGCAAATACCCAATGTGGATTCCGGCAGGGCCGCAGTACTCTTGATCATATTGTCCGATTCGAATCATTTGTCTGTAATGGTATTGCAAAAAATGAACATGTGGTGTCGGTCTTTTTCGGTCTGACACTACGTGGAAGTATGGTATTTTAAAAATCTTTTTGATGTGGCGTTAAAAGGCAATATGCCAAATTTTGTTTCTAATTTTCTCTCTAACAGAAAATTTAATGTTAAGAGTAAATTCGACCATGTCTGATCTATATGATCAAGAGATGAGTGTCCCTCAGGGGTGTATTTCATCTGTGACATTATTAAGTCTTAAAATTAACAGCCTTGTTGGAGGTTTAAAAAGTAATATTGAAGGCTCATTGTACGTTGATGATTTTGTAATATGTCATAGAGGCAAAAATATGAATAAATTAGAACGCCAATTACAACTATGTCTCGGAAGATTTGAAAAATGGGCCTCAGAAAATGGTTTTAAATTTACAGATCTAAATCGGTTGGGATGCATTTCTGTAAAAATGAAAGGAAATTGCATCTCGATCAAGAACTCACTTTATATGGAAACCCAATTAAAATGGTTGATGAAACCAAAATTATAGGATTAGTTTTCTCCCCCATATCAAAAAGTTAAAATCAAGATGTTTAAAAGCATTAGATATTTTAAAAGTTGTCGGCAGCACCGACTGGGGTGCTGATCGCAACATTTTGACATAATTAATATAGATCAAACTAGATTATGGCTCTATAGTGTATGGCTCTTGGTGCCTTTAAAACCTCACCAGTTGAGAGTCTGTATGGAGAGTAGAGGCCGATGATCATTCACTCTTTAACAGACGTTGGAAGCTTAGACTTCAATATACTGTCAAACTAAAAGCCTATTCAGATAATTCTGCATACAGCTGTTTTTTTGATCCAACTAATGAAGATATTTTTGCAAAACACAAAAATGAAATTCCTCCGTTAGGTATACGTTTAAAATCAAATTAAGCTACTTTTGATTTAAAATCTGTTGCTTCGGGAACTTCCCAAATCAAAAATGATCATATGATATTTGGTCTCCGTAAACACAACAAAAATGAAACAAATCCTCTTTTAATTCAGCAACACTATGCTAAAATTAAAGCCAATTATTCAGATTTTTTCAACTGTCAATACTGATGGATCAAAAGATGGCGATAGAGTTGCATCTCCTGTTGTCTTCAGGGACAGAGCTGCAACCCTTCGTTTGCCATCTACTGCATCCATCTTTACTGCTGAAACAGAAGCAATACTTTTGGCTTTGAAATGTATTGCTTCTTCAGATAAATCCAAATTTATGTGAACTACATTACTATAAGACGTGTAACGGTACTTATCTATCCCAAATTCATGTATTTGGTTTTATACTAGAGTGACACACGAGTATCTTAAAAAATGAAGATGAACCACAATATTGATTGATTGATTGTTAGTTACTTAACGTCCAGTAGCAAATATTTCATGCATATTCAGGACGAGAACAAGTTAACAATAAATACAATAGGTAGGTTGTTAATATAGAGGATGATGGTCGGGGAAATGTTGACTGCCACTGGAAAATTAGGGTATATTGGGTAGAGACAGAAACTTTGCCTTGCAACAGGCCACCTACGGACCCCTCAGAGTTGTTGCAAGGGTTCTTAACGTGCAACGAGCGTGGCACTCTCTTTACACGAGGCATCGGATTTAACGTTCCCATTCTGACCGGACGTGACTGCAAACTAAATACATCCCGCACAGCCAAACGGACGCCCCACATCGGCAATATGTACCTTTCAACTACAAGTATACTATTAAACATGTTTTAATTAATTGTATTGACTTTGCTGATATTCGTAAGAACATTTCAATGTCATAAACATGTATAACTTATTTAATATCATTCTAATATATTCGAAATACTGACAGCTTAACGAAAATTACTTTGGTTGAGACTGTCCCATGTGATTTTGAACAAAACGTCATGTTCCCCTCTGAAAATCATATTCCATTGCCATATTCCCCTTATTTGAATTTCCCAAGATTATACTAGAGTTATCCTTTGAACAAAAAATAATAAATTGAAAAATCTGGAGAGCGTCTGAAAACTTTTTTATGTAAAGAAAAATGGCCAAATTATTTCATGTGGCAGACGACGATGAACTTGGATAATTGTTACAAAACAAAGATTCGCTGAACACAAAAAAAGTACTGCAGTGGCAGTTAAATGTTTCCGAAAATTTCTTGAGGAGAGTGAGAGGGAAAACAATTTGAGGAGTATGAACTTTTAGAACTGGACGTTGCGCTGAAGAGTTTTTATGCTGGTGCACGTAAATCGGCTATACAAAATGTCAAATATGGATTAAAAAGATACCTACATGAACAATGATAAAAAAAAAAACAAAAAAACATTGACATGAACAAGGACAATGAATTTACTCAGCGCAATTTGATATTCCAAGCCGTAAAGGTTGATTAAAAGCACAAAGGCTTTGCTAAAGTTGATCACTATCCTGACATTTTTAAGGAGAATTTACAGAAACTATACAGTGGTGATACCCCTGTTTTTACATTACAACACCTTATGGCCGCCAGTTCAAAGCAACCAACAATCAATCAATCAAAGTTTGGTTTGAAGTAATGCTTTTCCTCTCTAGCAGAGGTCAGGAAAATTTGAGAACAATGACCAAAGATACATTTTATGTGACAAAAGACGTTATTAACTTCCTGACGGTGTATTAATGATTGACACATTTTGAGAGGTTCTAAAATGTGTCCAAATGGGTCATAGAAGCTACAAAATCTCGTCAATATATAGGCTTGAACCCGTCTGAAAAACAAACAACCTACAGTACGCCAAACACAATGATAAAAAAGCTGTAGACTGAACAACACGAACCCAACTGAAAACGTATGTTCTCTAAAAGGGTGCATAGATTCATTCCCACTTGTGACCCCATGAAGATATTGTACATCGTTCCTCGTTTGTCTTGCAAATTATTTAAAGCTTCATTTGAAAACGTTCATCAATAAATGGTTTAGTTTATTATGAAAATGGATAATTAAAAAACAAACTCTTTGTTCAATGTCAGACTAATTTGTTAATTAACTTTAAACGCACGATTAAGCATAACATTAAAAATGGTATCCAATTAAGTTTGTTTCCGCACCGATGAAAAGATAACTGATAATTAAAGTTGAAGTTTTATATTTCAATAGTTCATTCAAGTTTAACTACATAAAACAAACATAACACACAAAATAAAGTGGTCATGTGTAAAACTTTTGATAACGTCATGTTAACGAGAATAAAAGAATTATTTAAATATATATGTTATCATTAACAACGATACCTAAGAGAAAACAAGGTGCTTCTACTGTTTCATGTTTTTGTTAGGTTATTTGATTTCTATCTTTTATTTTGAATTTAACAGTTTTGTTTAACAGCAGTATACAGCTCAATAAACTTTAATTAATTATTACCACACACATACACATTAGTAGACTCTTGTGAGATTTTAAAATCAGCTACAAACATATATCAAACACTTTTGTGGTCTAAGCGTATTTTTTTCAGAGTGACACGTGAAAGTCGAGTAATTAAGCGTGAAAACTGGAAACGAAGTCCGGTGGGACACGGTAAATTATGCGCTATAATGGCAACGAGGAGCGGGATACGGGATTCTCACTAAACAATAAGCGGTATCCGGGATCAGAACTCTTCCCACACAAATGAGAACCCCGACAATCGCGACATTCATGCATTCAAAACAGAAACAATTTACTACAACATTATAGTGATAATTAATGTGTTATCAGCGCTTAAAAATTTACAATTTTTCACCCAATTTTGTTTTATTGTAATTATTTCATGAATCAAGATTTATCAAAAAGAGGTTCATTGTATTATATTTAGGAGGGGTATATACGAAAAGTACATGTCATGGCAACCTACAATCAATCATGGAGATGCTACAGTCGCGAATTAAAAAAAATTGGATTATATTTTGTCTCTTTATATAAATACGATGTAATAAAGCAGTTATATCGTCTCCAGGATTGTATTGTACAAAGAATACAAGTCAACTTCGGAATTTTCTTAGATCTTGAAATTTCAAATTTTTCCGAGTGGTATTTAACGTAAACTCCCGTCCTGAACATGCTATTATTGATAAAAAAAAAAAAGCCCTATTTAGAATGAAAGCCCCCCATACATACATTTATAAATCATAAACTAAACTATATATCATTAAGATGGAAGCCATCTCTGGGATCCGCTGTGAATAACATGTGATTAAAAAATATATCTTTACCATAGGACATGGGGTTGTCAACTGAAACCAAAGTTTTTGACCTTGTCCTTAAAGAAAATTGTTCATAAATTATGACACAACCTCTTGTGTTGGTGAATAAACATTTGAAGTATCAACTTTGAAATCATTACGGATCTCTCGATATAGAGTGGACATTATTTTTTATGAACGGACGGACAATCTGATGCCAGAATTTAGCTGTTTTTAATTTGCTGCACTACAATAATGTGTACGGAAATCAACCAGTTATTAAGTTACTAAACTTCTAATACCAGTGTTTGATGTGAACTTATTGTATTTGACACAGATAATAAATGATCAGAATTATACTACTGCTTATGCTAATTTATATACAAATATATATCATGCTTACAAGGGGTATTTGCCAAAAATACCGGTTGAGAGGTACAAATTTCCAGAGCCGTTAGGCGAGGGAAATTTGATTACCTCGAAACCGGTATTTTTGGCAAATACCCCTTGTAAGCATGATATAATTGTTTAATTCCACCGAATGTTCCACCTCAGAAAGTTTATTATAATCGGGTATCATATGAATTTCGACTTAAATGTATAATTTTTGTATACACTGCAGCTGTGCTATTTGCGCAGTCAAATTGCATTGACCGTATAATCATTTCTTATCATTTTTTTTATGTACAGTCACTGACTGTATATATATCTCCCTTTTTATGATAATAAGCTGGTTCTCGGCTGACTTCTACACTTTGTTCATCAGTTTCAGTGAAGCGTAATACAAGTGGATTCCAGTTGTATGTGACGGTTGACAATTCAGTTCCGTTGAATTTTATTTATGACGTCATTCGCGGAATTTTTACGTCATTCGCTCCAAATTCAATAATGATGCTTTTTATCCTAAATATTTCATCTGAAACCATATATTTAGAATGACCATGAATTTGTCATATTAGAATAGAAATAATTCATTGAGTTATTTTTAGACATGGTATTCCCCATCTGCCATGGTATTTGCTAGGGTATTTCCCATCTGCCATGGTATTTGCTAGCAAATTCCCCGGCACATGGAATTCCCTAAGGACAAATTCCCCGGCAGAGAAAAAAATCCCAATAAATAGAAAATTGGTGAAAAATACCATGTCTTTCATCCAATCAAAAGACAGCATTAATACATGAGGTGGAATTATTGTTTAAATTTAGTTGATGAATGTAAATTGTGTTGATTTTTAATGGAACAATTTTGTTTTTGTGTGATGTTTTTAATATACTTGTCGACTTTACAAGCTTGTTAAAAGTAAATTCAAAAAAAGAAATATGATGACTGGGGAAAAGAAATATGGTCACTTGGTCTTCATTCGACCATCAGAAAAACGCTTGCCAAAGTGGGGCGTCCGTTTGGCTATGCTGGATAAACTAGATTGCATCCACGTTCGGTCAGAATGGGAACGTTTAATCTGATGACACGTGTGAAGAAAGTGCCTCTCTCAATGCCCGTAAAAAACCCTTGCACCAACTCTTTGAGGGGTGCGTAGGTGGCCTGTTGCAAAAGAACTTTTCTGTTCCTTTTTAATATATCCTCATTTTCCAGTGGCAGTCCAACTATCCCGACTATTATCTCGGATGGCCTCTATAACAAGACCTACCTATTTTATTTATTGTTACCTTGTTCTCGTCCTGAACATGCATGAAATAATTGCCACTGGACGTTAAGCAACCAACAATCAATCAATATCAAATTCCATTTAGAGGTTATTTAAGAGTGTGCTGTAATAATAAATTGACATTATATGGCACTTTATAACAAACACGTCGAATTTGAATTAAAGAAAGAAAAGAAATTATGCTTTCAAAAAGCAGACAAAATATATTTTTCCTAGTTTGGTATTAACCATTCTTTTAATGATCATATATTAACATAAATGTATATATTTTAACAGTCTCAAAACAATAGGCGTTAAATATATTTATTAATAGTATCGGAAGCACATGTCTGTGTTTGTTTATGTTCAACACGTGTTGATGAGCACATGGTTGCATACCTGGTTTGTTATTGTATGATTTGATTGGCTATTGTATGTCGCAATGCAGGTATCCTACCCGTTTTTACGAGGGTAGGATCGTGATTCTCGTGCAGAATCTTAATATAAATAATAGATATTTTTATAACCAGTTATTCGACGTTCGGCCTTTTCCGAGTAGCATACCTTCCGTTTCGTTATACATATCCCCCACCCCAGCCCACCCCACCCGTTTTATAGATTTGAGTTAGACAGTTTAATGATGTGACAAGATAAATTCTAATAATAATGTATTTATTGTGTTTTGTAGATTGTTGTTGATTTTGATTTTTAGTTTGATGGAGTCCAAATACGGTCTTTGTTGTATTGAGGAAACTTGTGCGATTTTCTTGGATGAGTTATTAGATGCAGATTAACATTTGAATGAATATTGAAATATGAATAGATGAAATGGTATTTTGATGCTTGGAGGAAAAAATAAAGTATTAAAGTGTGCTACTCACAAGGTGAGCTCATTCCTATGTGTTGAGTTTTATTGACTAAATAATTTATGTTCGGTTAAGCTTAGCGAATTAGAACATAATCGATATTTAACTTGTTCTTTACATTATCAATTTAATTTGTTGGTTAACTGTTTTTAGACTCGAGTAAATAATTGAAATTTAATATTTCAACTTTAATTATCTTATTTTGTTGATCAATGCGGCTGCAAACTAGAGTGATGATATTCAAATCAATAATATTTGTGCAGTTAAAGTTATTATGTAAAAAGTTAATTAGAAACAACTCAATCATTGAGGAATGACGGTAGTACTAAATAACTTTACCAGTATCAATATTTAACTAAAAAAGATTATTGATAAAAAAATTCCATTAAAACTTTTCATCAGTCTTTAGAAGAGGAACGAGAAGGATGTTAACTATATTTACACTTAGATTAGTTACAATTTCTTACTTGACAATATCGTGGAATATACAAAACGTGTTAGGTTTATTTCAGAAAAATAAACAAATGGGCGCAAATGTGATATTTGAAATGGAAAATAGAGGACCAACCATGTGTCTTCGGGAATGTACACATTATAAAGGTTGTAGTGGGGTAAATTACAGACGAGATACCTTGACTTGCCAACTGTTGTCTGTATCCCTACCAGGAGACCAGTTAAAATATAGTGAAGTCTTCTCATTCTCTGATATATACAATTTTACCTTGGTAAGACTTTTTTTATACTAATTCTAGTTGTACATTGTTCTAATTCTAATCAACAATAATCTTAATATTATAGTATTACCTTGTTTTTATTATTAAGCAGTTGTAAGTATGATAGTTGTTTGGCACAACTTTTTGGAATTTTGGGTCCTCAATGCTCTTCAACTTTGTATTTGTTTGGCTTTTTAACTATTTTGATCTGAGCGTCACTGATGAGTCTTATGTAGACGAAACGCGCGTCTGGCGTATTAAATTATAATCCTGGTACTTTTGATAACTATTAAGTAGATAAACTCATTAAAGAGGCCAGGATTAAATTTTGTATTTAAGCCAGACGCGCGTTTTGTCTACAAAGACTCATCAGTGACGCTCGAATCCAAAAGATTAAAAAGGCCAAATAAAGTAAGAAGTTAAAGAGCATTGAGGACCAAAATACCTAAATCTTTTGCCAAATACAACTAAAGTAATCTATTCATGAGGTAGAAAAGCCTTAGTATTAAAACAAAATCAAACGTTTTGTAAAAAGTTAATTTTTAAATATGACGCAGAACGTGTAGTAATAACTGATGGGTGCGTTGTTGTATTGTTGTAATAGTAAATGAACATCAGAACAACATTTATAGGAAGATTATAGTGTTTGGAGGTCCGTGTATATCTGCGTCCATTCGTTTTTCGTTTTGAAATATCAAAAACAAAAAACGAAAGTGTTTTCATTTTTCGTTTTTGATTTCTTAAAAACCAAAACGAAAAACGAAAATGTTTTCATTTTTCGTTTTTGATTTCTTAAAAACCAAAATGAAAAACAAAAGTGTTTTCGTTTTTCGTTTTTGATTTCACAAACAAAAAACGAAAAACAAAAGTATTTTCATTTTTCAATTTTGATTTCTCAAAAACTAAAATCGAAAAATTAAAGTGTTTTCTTTTTTCATTTTTGATTTCACAAAAACAAAAAATCGAAAAACGAAAGTGTATTTATGTTATCTTTCCAACAAAGTTTAATTGTCATTCAAAAAATGACAATGTTGTCATTTGTCATTCATTTAAAGGTTGTTAAAGTATACATGCACAGCGGTTGTCAGATCAATACTACTTTAATCGAAGATAATGTCGACGGATGCAAAAGTCTTTAGCCATCGGAACAATATGGGTGCGTGAACTTTATTACTTTTAGGTTTAGAAAGGTCGATCCAAGATTATTAGAATTGATGACCAAGATCCATCTGCCAGTATATTACGAACTACGAGGACGATAATGTATTTTGCTTGATCAAATTTTCAAAATTTCCGCAATTTCAAAATTCAAACTGGGATATTAAATTGGTTTGTCATTAGGAGCCTATAAGGTATTAATTTTGCTTATTTGTGAAGACTATAAGGTGATATTAACTAGAGGTGGTTGATGGGGAATTATGGAATTGAGAATAGTGGACAAAAAATATAAATAATAGAGACAATGGACCAAGAAATAAATAAAACGGCTAGAATAATGGTGTTAAAATGTAATGATAAGAGATTAATTGTCAAAAAGTATAAAGAATAGAGAAATATGGCATAAAATATCAAAGAATACAGAAATTAAGATCCCCGAATCAATACCATCATACTAGTTGCCTTAATGAACGTTAGTTTGTCTCTGGGAGATTGCTATTGGTTATCATACGGTTTTCTTTATTTCTATGTCTATTAATTAAGAATCGTGCTTTCATCATTTACCCTGTAATTTTTTTTCAAGTGGACCTCAGTTACCCATCCTACCCCATCATTACTTAAAAGTTAAAAAACAAATGTCTACGGAAATACTTCTGTCTGAACAATGTGTAAAGGGGAGCTTGGTAGCTGATGTCTGCTGGAGAAAAAAATCAAGGTTGCTGTTTAGCTTATTTTTTTTTCAAAGATAGGTCCAAAGTTGGGGTCGAACACCGAACCCCATCCTTACCGAAAATGTAATAAAAATTATCCTCACTAGGTGCAAAGGGAAGCTGGGTAGCTGGGGTCTACAGTAGAAAAATCCAGGGTGTTGTTCTGCTTATTTTTTTTCTTCTAAAGTAGGTCTTAAGTTGAGGTCGTATACCCTATAAAAACCCTTACCAGACAATACTTTTATCTGCACTAGGTGAGAACGTAAGCTAGAGATCTAGGGCCTACTTGATCAAAATTACAAGTTAATTTATAGCACGGATCAATCTTTTTTAAGCTAATAAATAATTTATTTGCCCACCATACTTTGAATACAAAAAATAAACCTTAAATGCGCTTTTGTCCTGTCATATTTAAGCGAAATCCACTAGTTCAGAGGTAGAATGTTTTGTAAAAACAGTTTTGTGTGGCAAAAAAAAGTTAAAGCACGAGTGCAACTTTCTTTTCTTTTAATGCAGAATTATTATTACTTTTCATGAACTCTTTGACAGGATGCCGATAATAAGGAAAGCTATTTCACCCAATAGTGCAATTTTGCCATCATTAAAAAAAAAATCTTAATTATTTACGATTCTATAAACACCCCAAGTGTTGACTATTTAAAATGTAAAGCGGGCAGTACGCTGTGTAATATATCGAAAGCGATTGATTTTGGCTTTATATAACTAATAATAACATAAGATGTATGTTTCATAATAATTCGTTATTCTGATTGGCTAACTGCACATCTCATGTTACATTACACAACGAAAATCATTATTCATGATGACACGAGGTCCCACAATAAAGTGCAAAGGTGAATTTAATAAAAACTTTTTAAAAAACGTGTTTTCATGATCCTAGCTAAAACATGTAATTATAAATATTGAATTCTTCTTTTTGTAACTTCATAGGGTTGTAAAAGCGTTGACCGTGCGTACATTTTCAGAATGAAGCGCTTCCGTTTTTCATACAAAATGTATTTCGGTCATCGCTTTACACCTCAATGAAGTAACAAAAAAAAAGCATTCAATTCTTAAATAAACCAGAAATGAAATTTTAATATTCATTGAAAAGTGTCTTTAACTGCTGAATTATATTTTAAAAACTGATGATATAGTGGTTATATATTAATAAAAACATTTGAAGTACGTTTGAGTCTTATGCAATATTTGTTTTTATATATTTGAAAACTGACTGCTACCGACTGGCTGCTTGAGCCTGGTCTCACAAACTCCGCATTTTCATTACAGCCGATTACAATGAGTGTGTAGACAAAGATAATATCTTTGGATCGCTTGTTTGTTAGCTGAACTATGAAGTAACTAGGTAAGGTATACCACCCTCCTGTAGAAGGAGCCTAGTCCTACAGACAGATTGATTGGTTATCTGTCGAACTAGTTTACTCTAAATGGAGGGTAGTTTACCTAACCTAATAATACAAGCAAGCTAACCAAGGATATGCTACCTTTGCCTACACACTCAGTGCAATCGGCTGTAACAGGTTGCAACACCTTGCCAAATCATTGGGTTCCAATGTGCTTTCCCATAGGGTTTTATGAAGAACAATTACCGGAAATCTATTATGGAAACTAGCAAAAACAATATCAAAATCGAAATCTAAGTGAACAATGAAGTTACTCACATTAAAAAAGGTTGAGACATTGAAGGCCAAATATTTTTTTTTTATTCTTGCGTGTCTTACTAAATTATAATCTTGGTACCTTTGATAACTATTTACACCACTGGGTCGATGCCACTGCTGGTGGACGTTTCGTCCCCGAGGGTATCACCAGCCCAGTAGTCAACACTTCAGTGTTGACATGAATATCAATTATGTGGTCATTTTTATAAATTTCCTGAATATAAAACTTTGAATTTTCGAAAAACTAAGGATTTTCTTATCCCAGGAATAGATTACCTTAGCCGTTTTTGGCACAACTTTTTGAAATTTTGGATCCTCAATGCTCTTCAACTCCGTACTTGTTTGGCTTTATAAATATTTTGATAAGAGCGTCACTGATGAGTCCTCATACTCTTCCGGACACATTTGTTATACTAGATAACCCAATGATGATGGTGGCTAAGTTTGGTTGAATTTGGCTTAGTAGTTTCAGAGGAGAAGATTTTTGTAAAAGTTACGACGACGGACGACGGACGCCAAGATATGAGAAAAGCACACTTGACACTTCGGGCCAGGTGAGCTAAAAAACGAGAAGCGAGAACGACATCAACAAACGACAACTACTGTTTTTTTGTGTGATTTTTTTTATAACTAGACCAAATATTTCATGATTTTTTATTATCTAGGACTGTATTTTTTTTATTAATAATTGATAACCAAGTTTATTAAAATCATATGTGTGTATAGCAAACATATTAACTTTGGCTTGAAAGACGTCTATTTAATTGTTTTCGACTCGCTCTGCTCGGTCGGAAAAATTGGCAAGAATAAAATCCTAAGATTGAACGCGTTCGTTCAACAATCTTATCAAAATTAATATATATATATTATATATAAGTATTACGAAATCAGAGATATACATTTTGATTAGATTAGTGCGTCTAATTTACAAATGTAGTGTTATCTGTAGTAAATTTACTGACTTCTTTAATAAAGGATTTAAATAAGAATGTGTCCATACCACATAAATGCCCCACTCGCACTATCATTTTCCATGTCTAGTGGACCGTGGAATTGAGGGTCAGAACTCTATATTTGGCATTGAAATTAAAAAGATCATATGATATAGTATATGTGTACTGAGTTTCAAAAAAAAATATATCTGTACTTCACTTTCAAGTATAGAGATGTGATTTTTTTTCTGAGACAAGTGCTTGTGACAATCCAAAAGAACTTGCAGTCATTCGATGTTCAGTACTTCAGTACTTTGATTGTTTGAAAACGAGGTAAAAATACCCTGCCACATTCGGTATGTGTTTTTGTTAGACCTTTTTTTTTCTTCTGTTTTGTATCGATCTCATACGTTAAGCCCTTTTCAACTGATTTGTTCTTATGCTGTGCTGTAACAAAACTGTCTAGGCTATTTACAAGCATGTTAAACGCCCAATATATTGCATGTGCCTGCTCCAACTCAGGAGCATGTAGTTCAACGGTTTTCGTTTGTTGATGTATTTTGTATGTGTTTTTCGTAATTCATGTTGTTTTAAAATAGGCTGTTATTTTTCTCAATTGAACTGTTTCATATTTTTCAATTCATGGACTATTGTAGCCGACAATACCGTATGTTTTTTCTCATTGTTGAAGATTATATGGTTGCCTATATATAATTGCTTACATCCACTACATTTGAACTTTGTTGGATAGTTGACTCATTTGCATTAATACCAAATCTCCTTATTAAAAGTTGAGGGGTGTTTGTTTCTTTGGAAATTTCATTTTTTTTCTCCCAGGTCACCCAGTTTGAATAGAATATTTTGACATTTTGCTGTGCTCTTGGATTTGAGTTAAAAGCCAACCAAAGCTCACGGCCTGTTGGTGGGTAGTTGATGACTATATGGTAAGCTCTGGATGTCTTTTTGAGTATTGCATACGGTGATTTGGTGATGTCTTCATGCCATGCATTGTCCCATTACTTTATATAGACAGCTTATCAGTCAACCTGATCTATCAAAGTAGCTCTCCTCGCCTTTTGTATATTCAGACGAAAAACAAGATATAAACTGACTTAGCTTGGTATATACATGTTTATTTAATATACTCATATAAATATAAAAAAGAAGATGTGGTATGATTGTTATTGAGACAACTTTCCACAAGAGACCAACATAACACAGAAATTATCATCGTACGGCCTTCAACAATGAGCAAACCCCATACCACATAGTCAGATATAAAAGGCCCCAAAATGACAATGTAAAACAGTTCAAACAAGAAAACTAACGGCCTAATTTATGCACAAAAATTGAACAAAAAACAAAAATGTAACACATAAACAAACAACAACCACTGAATTACAGGCTCCAGACTTAGGACAGGCACATACATTTTGAATGTGGCGGGGTTAAACATGTTAGCGGGATCCCAAATTCAAGTCAAATTGATATTTTAAAACAACATAAAAGTTAAAAAGTGTAAAAAAAAATATTTTAATAAATGTTGAAAATATTATTGTGTTTGTGAGTGGAGAACTACTTAAAATTGTAGAAATATTCAAAAGTAGCTCTCGCGTTTTTGTTCTGCGGCTACGTTAACGGAACACCAATCAAGTAATCGATCTTCATGACTATGGCTTCAATATTTAATGGTATAAAATATCATATTCTGCTTGTCGTAGACTCAAAAAGACTACAAGTTGGAATAGATCTACGAAGACTAAATAACGTTCATGTGTAGTTTAGCAATTGTACATGTCCACGACACCGACGTCCAGATATTGTTCGGAAGATGTTTTGAGAAGTACCGGACAAGTAAAATTAAACTGTTACAGTATATTACAGAACACAAAACTGGCCATCTTTGCTGTAAATACAAATCCCAATCCCACGGCATCAAATAATTTAAAAAAAAAACATATGACCTTTAACATTGCAGGTCTAAACTAGCATTGAGCCGTGTCCAGGTCCAAAATAGAAAATAAAGAGATGTGGAGTAAATGTACACGGGACAAAATCGCACACAATATATAGAAAAAATACAAATTATTAATGAACAGGGCTTTTATGCCTGTTCTTCATCTTGAGAGGAGCTGGAGGGTCTTCAACGAGGAACTAGACCATTGATACTCATTATACAAAAGTAACATAGGTTAGTGCATTGGACTATACAAAAACATAAGTTCCTGGTTCGATCACCGTTCCGGTGAGAAAATTTCCAATCCAAACTAACAATAGCCACACACTTGACTTTGTGGATTACATTATTTTTTTCATCATCCTACATTATGTCTTTTGATATTGTTCATACATGTCAATACTAAAAGTCTTACACTGTATCTATATATTTTGCTCCGAGACCAGAACATAATAAAATAGATAAATTAAAACTTGCGCTTTAGATTAAAAAAGGGGTTGAAAGATTTTGTATCATTTTTTCCAGTTCTTCTGGAGTCCTTGAGCCCTTCCCTCGCCAACAATATATAGTTTGCTTTATTTGTAAAAGAGGCTAGTTACGCTACAGTATTATCATTTAAGATTAACCTCTCCAAACTTAAAAGTAAAGATCACGCACCCTTATTGTTTAGATTGATAAAGACTTTTGCATCCGTCGACATTATCTTCGATTAAAGTAGTATTGATCTGACAACCGCTGTGCATGTATACTTTAACGATCTTTAAATGAATAACAAATGACAACATTGTCATTTTTTGAATGACAATTAAACTGTGTTGGAAAGATAACATAAATACACTTTCGTTTTTCGTTTTTTGTTTTTGTGAAATCAAAAATGAAAAATGAAAACACTTTCATTTTTCGATTTTAGTTTTTGAGAAATCAAAATTGAAAAATGAAAATACTTTTGTTTTTCGTTTTTTGTTTGTGAAATCAAAAACGAAAAACGAAAACACTTTTGTTTTTCATTTTGGTTTTTAAGAAATCAAAAACGAAAAATGAAAACACTTTCGTTTTTTGTTTTTTGTTTTTGATATTTCAAAACGAAAAACGAATGAACGCAGATATACACGGACCTTTGGAGCCTTCTTTATCCAATCTGGCTTTACATTGTTCAAAACAATGACATGTTTTAAGGACTTAATGATTGGTGTTTGCTTAACGCTGTATCAGCATTATATGATATATCGCGAAGAAACATCGACGTGAAAGCATGTTTACTTGTGTTTCATTCGTTAAGCATACAAAAACAAATTTTGCGTTCTTTTTGTTATTTGTACTTATTTTCTTTATATAACTTTAATTTCAGGAAGGAGATAGTTGTCTGCCTACCAATCCCTGTAAGGAACGTGAAAAGTGTGTTCCATTGGATAAGAATGGACACGTTTGTGTATCGTATCGTGAGTAAACTTCAACACTTAATAACTTTCTTAGTAAGACTATTTCCCAATTACAAAGTCTGGATTTTTGTTGTTCATTTTGTCCTCTTTGGATATTGCAAGTTTATGTAATGTTCGTTTAAGCGTAAATGTAGAAATTACTATATGGTTCGTCAAAACATGTATGATATACTATTTATTTTTTAATTCCGTTCGATCAATTTTAAAAATAAATCTACAGTGGAATTATTCCACATAAGAGCACTAAAGGGATAATAGAAGTCGTCGATGGAAGCTTAAACGAGTAAAGTCCACAAAAACTAAACAAAAAGTTTACAAAATATCACCATTAATACACAACATACTTAAGTTGAGGAACGCCACCCTTTGGACAAAAAAAAATTGTTCGCCAAAAGAATGTAGTTTCTGATTGTCACTTTTTTTTTAAATCCTAAATTTAACCAAGGTCATTTCTACATTGATGGGGTTTCTCTGGTTTGAATAAACAATATCCTTGATTGTATTGAGTTGATAGTGTTCGCTAATGACTATGTTGTTGCTAGGAATAAAAGAAAATGTATGTTTTTGTGTCATTGATGCAACAACCCAACAACACTAAAACAGTCTTTAACAATTTACAGCTGGAGTTTTTTTAGACAAGGTGTTAACAAAGCAAAGACAATATTAGATATTTCTACTGTTCCTTCGAGGACCTTAAATGTCATATCACAATTGAGAGCAAAGTTAGTTTATGATTTAACGAAGGAGAAGTTTACTTTAGTGTCTTTACAATTTGAGATTTTACATTGCAGCTACCAATTCTATGTTTTATTAAGATATTAAAAATAATTAAAATGAATGAATATAAATGTATTGCAGTACCAGTATTTAAAATGTGTAATTTCATTTCTCTTCCTCAGGCTACGCTGGACAGGGTATCATTCCATAAAATTGATTAGTTAATTCAAAATTGGTTCTGTTTTCTGTGTTCAATTTTTTCAGCAAACACTATACAATATATCAAGCTCCAAATCGCTAACAATGTACAAACATAAGGGAAACAGAATTTCCTAAAGCAAGTCAAAATGTTCAATGATATAAATCATTTAAATATTCGAAAGATCTTCTGGATGATTTTAAATCTCGATCTTTTTCTGAATTAGTTCTACCAAAACTATACATTTTTCAACCCTGTATACAATTTTGAAAAAAATTTGAACAACAAAATTTATTTTATAATTCTTCCTGTGTGACGTTTACATTCTGACGTCAAACACGTTTTTTGTCCTAATTGAGATTGTGACACAGTAATATCTGCTGTACCCCTATATTGACAATTTTACCTAGTATGTCTGTTTTATTCGCGCATCGTTGTGAATATACTGGAATTTGATGCACTGTCATACAAGTGAGAGGTTTAGCGCCATACAAAAGGTTCAATCTACCATTTTCTACATTTGAAAATGTATGTACATAATCAGGAATGTGACAGTTGTTTGCCCATTCGTTTGATGTGTTTTATTATTTGATTTTGCCATGTGATTAGGGACTTTCCGTTTTGAATTTTCCGCGGAGTTCAGTATTTTTGTGATTTTACTTTTTAAACTGTTATCCATTCATGTTTTTAATGTGTCAATGCTTGATTTGACCAATAGCTTAATAAATGATTTCATTATAACAGTACTCGATATATTGATGTTATCTTATCAGCGTTGAGAATAAGCAATTATAAAATAATTAAACGGTAGATAATTGTAAATAATATATAAACCTATTTATTTAAATATTATTTGGTTAAACTTTCTTTGATATAATCTGTACTAATGTACGACTTCCAATCCTAAACAAAAAAATCAAATCGATATTATCACTAAAATACAAATATCAAAAATGAATGTTTTCTAGATCGTTTGTTTTTTGAACGATTTTCTTTCTTCTTGTTTTCAAGGATAGTTTCGATTTTTCCTCAACTAATAATGTTTGCTTGTCCCATTGTGGTCTGTTGCCTCTTATCACAGTTAATTTTCTAATCTAAATCATGATAAACTTGCATTAATAAAACTCATATTATCTCACCATTTTCGGTGATAAGGTAAAGGTATGGTTGAGAGGTCAAAGATATGTCTAATACAATTTTGTTTAATTTGCTTTGCCAGAAATGAACGTGCAACCTATTGGTGAGTTATAATTGTGTTTTGTATATAATCATTAGTCAAATTCAGGCTCTTAGTTTTAATTTTGTTCCCCCAAATTATGTCAACCTCTGTCTTTTAACTACACTCTATATAGTCACTACTTTTTGTTGTTAGTTGTATCAAAAAAAGTACATCACACACTCTTATTTGAAAAATAGTTTAATTGTAATTGTTATTTCTTATTTAGAAAAAATAATTATCCAAACACTATTATCATGACGATATAACCGATATGACTTTATATAGCGAAACTTGACAAATTCGCAAACATGGCAAAGGTATAGAGTCATTTGAATTGTTAACATAAACAGCTGCAATAAATACGTATCGAAGTTTATTTCATGAACCTTTTTTTATGTAGTATATACATATTTCAAACAAAGTTTTTGTACGTTAATATCCACAAAACAAAAATAAACCTGTTAAAATCTTTACAAAGAAAAGCTCATGTACCAATGTATTTATATGTATGAACGACTTTGAACTCAGAATGAATGTTTGACACAATAATCTTATTGTATTATGAATGCGACAAAAAACAAAACCCCAAGAAAACTGAAATTATTCAGGGTTTGGAAACGTAATGGTTACTAAATGCATGTAAAAATCTGTAAATTTGTCGTATGTGATGATTGTCATAAAATAAGAAAATAAAACGAAATTTTTACACTGACTGGAATGCTCAGATCCGTGTTCATTTGTGAAAAAATATGATAAAATACCATGCCTATAAATCAAAAAGAATTACAAGTCGTTATTATTAAAATTAAACCAATAATGTAAAAATAACAATACCGTTTTTATCCATTTACAGGAGTACCATGCGATGCACAGCCTTGTAAAAACGGAGGCATCTGTCTTAACCAGGTGAACAGCTATTTATGTACGTGCCCTGATGAATGGACTGGTCCTCAATGTGAAAGTAAGTTGAAACAATCTGAAAATCTTTTGTTATTACTACACATTAGGAAAAGAAAGATGAAATATAGTTGTTTCATATATTTGATTAGTTGCTATCGATACCGTTCTGACTGCAATGTATACGGATGAATTGTCATTGTAGTTAAATGATTTTACTTTATATCGCAGAATGTCTGATTTATAACGGTAAATTCGGTCAAAACATCTAATGTATCTGTTGTCTTTCGAAATTGTCGGTAGCCATTAATTGATAATATTTATTACAAAGGTCAAAAACTTGAAATCGTAGACTTAGGTACAGATATATTTGACTGCTTTTAATGTATAAAAACGAACAAAAAAACCCGATTGAAAACATTCTTTTTCAACTACGACAAGTAAAATATGGTTTAAAATATGTTACTACTAACAGGAGACATGGAAATAAGGATTGCAGAGTATCAGTTTATATTTTGTATGTGTTAAAACATGTTACCTCCCCTCCATTTCATAGTACTATCTTTATGTTGTGTAATGTATTCTGTTGTTTATTTGTCTAGTTCTGTTTAAAGCCATGGCGCTGTCAGTTAATTGTGCCATTTGAGTTTAAATTTACCTTTGGTATCTTTCGCCACTTTTTAACTTACGATGAAACAAAATATGTAAATTCCAAGGCGTTAGTCATTTATGACACTCCATTTGAACAATGAGCTAATTGAATTACATTTCTAAGATCAAGTATTACTTTTGAACATATCTTTACTGTAGCAAATATATGTGATGTAAAGATGGACTGTTCTGATCTCAAAAGCCCTATCTGTAAAACTGGTATATACCAACTCAATATAAATGGCACCATTAATGTACTCTGTGAAATGAATGATAATGGAGGCGGTTGGACTGTAAGTATTCCAAGTTAATGGTAAAACGTTATCAAAGGTACCAGTATTATGATTTAATACGCCAGACGCGCCTTTCGTCTTCATAATACTCATCAGTGACGCTCGGATCAAAATAGTAATAATGCCAATAAAGTACAAAGTTGAAGATCATTGAGACCAAGTATTGAAAGTTAATAGTAAAATGTCCTTAAAAATGGAGGAAAGATGCCAGAGGGACAGTCAAACTCATAAATCGAAAATAAACTGACAACGCCATGGCTAAAAATGAAAAAGACGAACAGACAAACAATAGAACACATGAAACAACATAGAAAACTAAAGAATAAGTAACACGAATCCCAACAAAAACTCAGTAATCTCAGGTGCTCCGGAAGGGTAAGCAGATCCAGCTCCACATGTGGCACCCGTTTATTTTGAACAAATAGACCTCTTGTTTTAAAATTTCACAACTATGCAAAACAAATCCTAGGTTCAACAAGCCTCAAAAAGGAAAGGGAGTGATCATGACGTTAAACGATGATCAAGCAATGATTGGGACATGATAAATGCATTATTCGTGATCTGAAAATATGTGTGGCCTCATAATTGCATTATACGTGATCTGACACTAAATATTACTTCGTATGTGCTTTATCCGGGATTTTACAATGATTGTTATTCCTTACGTGAATTATCCGTGGTCTGATAACATTGGCAACGTCGTAAGTGCATAATCCGTGATTTGACAAGAAGCATTATTCCGTTAGTGCATATTCTGTGATGTGACACTCTGTATGACTTTATAGGAACATATGTCTCTTTTTTCTTTCTTTTTTTTTTAGCAATGGCGTAGTCAGTTTATTTTTGATCTATGAGTCTGTATGTTCCTCTGGTATCTTTTACCCCTCTTTTAAAATATCATTTGTTATGTATTATTGATAATATATTTTACGCCCTCAATTTGGCTTCAAATTTTAACAATTATAAAAATTGTCTCTAACAAACGGGCATTGTCAATTATCGTTAATTAATTTGAGAAGGTATATAGAGTATTTTCTCATGTAAACATGTGAAAAGTGCCTTTGACATTTAAATAAAATAAAGTATTTACATTGTTATAAAATAGAATCCACTTATATTTTACGCTTCATCCGCAAGTGTAGAAGTCATCAAATAACCAGCTTAACAATTTCACACATAATTTATTTTATCAATAAACGGTTTTAAATCATGTACTAAATGTCAAAACTACAAAAAAGATAGATTTGGCAATCGAGAACGCAAAGCTTTTCAGAGCGTATATCTTTACAGGGCCTCAATTTTATTCAACCTGAAATAAAACAAAAACAAAAAATTTACATTTAAAAATGGTGTAATTAGACATCATATAATATCTCCTTATTTGCATATAAAATATTTATTAAGGCATGATTGAAGGGAACTGAAAACTTGCATACTAGTAATAATTTCTCTATGTATAACTACTATTTCAATACCATTATTCTGTTTTTTTTCTGACTGTTACCATGTTCGATTTGTGAGATTTTCCGTCTGTATATTCGTGCATTTATGTATTATGCAATTCATATGTATTTATAAGCCTTGCATCTTTGAAAACTATAAATACAAATACAATTTACACAATACATTATTTTTATAATTACAGACACCATTTGTAAGTAGTTAATCTTGTTTAAATTCCCTGTTGATAGGTTATATCACAATTTGTATGTTGACAAAACTGCTGTCATTATACCTGCAATTAAATTGATTAAGGAGAAAGAAAATAAACTCTTTTTTGTTGACAATATAATTAGTTGAAGTCAACTTTATACACGTGATCATAACTTAATATCTTTTATATCATTGTTTCTGTAAAAATAACATAGCCAGTAGTTTATTATCCGAGTTTAAAGATTAAAAAAGACAAGAATAACAATTTGACAAATGCCATTTTATTGAATTCAATGTGGAATTCTTATTTGGGGTCCCCAAGGGTGACTGGAGAATAGAAATATGGTCATTTGGTCTTCTCCCGACCGGCAGTAAAACGCTTGCCGATGTGGGGCGTCCGTTTGGCTGTGCGGGATGTATTTAGTTTGCAGTCACGTCCGGTCAGAATGGGGACGTTAAATCCGATGTCTCGTGTAAAGATAGTGTCACGCTCTTTGCACGTTAAGAACCCTTGCAACAACTCTTTGCGGGGTCCGTAGGTGGCCTGTTGCAAGGCAAAATTTCTGTCCCTATCCATTATACCCTCATTTTCCAGTGGCAGTCCAAATTTCCCCGACCATCATCCCGAATGGCCTCCATTATAACAAGACCTACCTATTGTATTTATTGTGAACTTGTTCTCGTCCTGAATATGCATGAAATATTTGCCACTGGACGTTAAGCAACCAACAATAAATCAATCTAATTTGGGGTTTAACCACAGTCAATTAGAATAATAATAATGTCGACCAAAAGAAATCGAGAAACCATTTTTTTTTGTAAACAATGGTAATTTACTGAGACTATCTTTTTTAAGATACATGTAGCTGATAATTATGACGGTCCACTAATAGGTTACTAATTTAGGTGCAAATATAAAAGCTGTGGTATGATTGCCAATGAGACAACTGTCCACAAGAGACCAATTTGCAAGTTATCCCGAGTTGTCGTGTGCTCAACAAATTGATTGTCTGTATCGATAATAGGATGTGTCAAAATCCATGTGATTAAAAAGATTTCACTATTTTTTTAAGGTATTCCAGAAAAGACAGAACGGCAATGTTGACTTTTACAGGGATTGGAATTCTTACAAACTCGGATTTGGAAATATGAGTGACGAGTTCTGGCTAGGTAGGCTGTATTTCTACGTATTTGAATTATTATTTAAATTCGTATAGAAAGTGCATTACAAAAGTAACACAAATGCTTGGCTTGTCTGATCAGATCGTGAGTCTTGAGTACGGACGCCTATAGAAAATATAAAAGTGTTTTTTGAACTGTTCTATTGTTCAGAAAAAAATGTAATATACATGTACAATAAACAACATTACGTCTCTTAGCCAGTAAGCATGATAAGATGCAAAATATTTTTTATGAACGTTTTTCAACAACGATGATACTCAAAAACTAAGGGAATTGCAAATTTTTCAAATTTATATCCTTTTTTATACGTCAGTCAAAATTTTGTAGGGACGTATTATGGTATTCAAATGTCCGGTGTCCGTCCGTCTGTCCGTCTGTCTGTCTGTCCGTCTGTCTGTCCAGCGTAAGCATGTCGTACCGTAACTTGAGAACGACTTATCTAAATTTAATGAAACTTAATATAGTTGTTTCTTATGATGGTCAAATGATCTGTATACATTTTGGTGAAAATAAGATTTAAACTTTTTGAGTTACGGCACTTTGTAACTAAAACAGGGGTGTGTTTTTTTTTTCACATGTCGCACCGTATCTCAAAAACGATTCTTGATTATTGCTTAAAACTTTACACACTTCTTAGTTATATTAATCTTAATATCTGTATACTTTTTGGTGATGAATCAAAATTTCATTTTTGAGATATTGAGTATTTTGTAAAAAAGGGGGAGGGTTTTTTACAAGTCGCGCCGTATCTCAAAAACGATTTATGATTATTGCTTAAAACTTTACACACTTCTTTGTTATATTAATCTAAAGATCCGTATACTTTTTGGTGATGATTCAAAATTTTATTTTTGAGTTATTGAGTATTTTGTAAAAAAGGGGGAGGGGTTTTTTACATGTCGTGCCGTATCTCAAAAACGATTTATGATTATTGCTTAAAACTTTACACACTTCTTTGTTTTATTAATATAAAGATCTGTATACTTTTTGGTGATGACTCAAAATTTTATTTTTGAGTTATTGAGTATTTTGTAAAAAGGGGAGGGTTTTTTTTTACATGTCGCGCCGTATCTCAAAAACAATTTATGATTATTGCTTGAAACTGTAAAAACGTATATAACACTTCTTTGTTATGTTAATCTAAAGATCTGTATACTTTTTGGTTTGATTCAAAATTTTATTTTAGTGATATTTGTAAAAAACAAACAGGGTGGGGGGGTTTCACATGTCCCGCCGTGTCTCAAAAGCAATAAATGGTAATTGCTTAAAACTTTCTCAGAAACTATTTATGATTATTGCATAAAACTTCCACACAAGACGTCGGGCGTATCATGCGCTCATGGCGCAGCTGTTTATTTAATCAGTTATTAAGTGGACGAAACGCGCGTCTGGCGTAATTAATTATAATCCTGGTAGTAGACGAAGCGGGCGTCTGGCGTTATAAACTATAAACCAGGTACCTTTGAAAACATTAGAGGAAACGAAATAGAATTCGGTTAAATCCACATGTTTCAATCAATTGAATACATCTATTTACATTTTTGGAAATATTTAAGAGATAACTGTATTGTATTTGAAACTTTAAGGACGTCCATCGGTAGTTTTACTGTCGCAAATTTAGTTTAGGGAGCTACCATTTGATTTTTATGGGGGGGCTAGGATGAAATTTGAAAAAAATAGGCAGGACAGGAGTTTTGAGTAAAAAAAAAAAGGCAGGATGAGACACTTTGCCAAAAAAAAAGGCAGGATGACAATTTAGGTAAAAAAAGTCAGGATAAACTAATAAAAAAAGGCAGGACCGAATAGAGTGAAAAATAAAAAGGCAGGACAGAGAGTACAACTAAAAAAAAATGCAGGACAAAATTTTTCATCCTAGCCCCCCCCCCCCCCCCCCCCCCATAAAAATCAAATGGTAGCTCCCTTACCTGGCGACGCGGAGCGGAGACAGGTAAACGGGTATTTGCGACAGTAAAACTACCGATGGTCGTCCGCAAAGCTTCAAATACAATACAGTTATCTCTATTCTAATGCAAAACAATTTCATTATTCAATTTCAATCATGATTTCAGTGTAAAATCTTCATTAAAGAAAATTCCGCGAAAAGATGTTATCTTCTTTGGTCCCTTCCCTGGGTGACGTCATAGGTATGCTTCCGGCGTCAAACATAAACACCCGGCTTTTTCTTGCTTCTGTGCCGCTTCAGAATAAAATAAATTTGATAAAAAGAAGATGTTTTTGTCTTATTATTGTAGAAATTACATGTCAATATATTCAGCAATTCAAAATGTCGGCTTCCTTAGTTACAGACAAGGAGATAGAGAATTTTACGCGTACTGTCATCCAATCAGAACCATTGTTACAAAATAATTGCATTAGAAATTGCGTTTAACATTTGATGCTACAACTAAATAGAGTATAATAATTAAAACTACCAAGTTAATCAAACTCCCTTTGTACACGTTTGATTCATCTTACTGTACTGGTAAAACATACGGGCATTTGAGTCACCTTTGGGTTCAGAAACAGATCAGGACACGGATCCAGTCTATTCATTAAAGAGGGGCAAATGAAAGTTGTCAATATTCAAAGTTTTTTTAAATTTATCTTGGGAAAGATCTTGCTAGATGAACAATTATTTGCCAAGGATAAATTGCAAATCAAATCTTAATAGCGTAGCATTATCTATCTTATCCTTTATCTTATTTTGGTTAAATGAAAGAAATGCCTATTGGAAAATTTTATGAAATGTTAAAGGCCCGAGTGAAATCGAATTCGAAATTAAAACCTGCCAATTACAGTAGAACATGCCAATAACGGTCTTCCTAGGGAGTTGGGAACACTGACCTAACATGAGGGTTGATATAGATTATTTAATAATTGAATGCTTCTTTTTGTAACTTTATTGGGGTGTAAAAGCGTTGACCAAAGTACATTTTGTATGAAGCGCGGAAGCGCTTCATTCTAAAAATGTGAGCAGTGCACGGTCAGCTCTTTTACAACTCTATGAAGTTACAAAAAGAAGCATTCAAAACTTATAATTACATTTTTTAGCTAGGATCTTAAAACACGATTGTTAAAGATTTTATTTAATTTACCTGTGCACTTTATTGTGGGACCTCGTTTTATCATGAATGATAAGTTTTATTGTGTAATGTAATTGCTTAATGAATAACACGTGATGCGCAGTTAGCCAATCAGAATAACGTATTTTAATGTAATTATTCAGGTTTAAACTTTATGAGGTACTCATGTAACTACAGTGACAAAAGACAAAGACTAGTGACAAGAAAGTTGATATTTATAACAGCTTTGACTGTACTTTAAAAATTCGTTTAATTTCCACATAGCACGAATAACAAACCCTACTGTAAATTAAAATATAATCCATTAAATTTTCAGGTAATACCTATCTACATCTTTTAACAAACACAGGCAACTTTACAATGAGAATCGAATTAGAGGATTTTGACGGTAATCATCGTTATGCTGAATACACCCACTTCTCTATCAGCGATGAAAGTTCTGGATTCAAACTGAAGTTCAGTACCTATACAGGAGATGCAGGTATTATTTGAAAAAAAGGGAAAAGTTGTTACAGTTTAAATCTTAGAGGTTGTTTACATAACCTTAAACACGTCTGACGTCAATTAGTCTTTAAGGGAGTGTTAATTTAGGAACTACAATTAAAACTGTCCAAACAAATATTTGAACAAAGTAGATCTCAAGATTGCTCGGTTGTCCTCCGCCAGTTTGTATAGTAAAACAGCAGAAACTATTGCATGTATTTGTCAAGATCTATAATGTCATTCATTTTTTAGACTTTCCATTTAAACGAAGAGTTTCTACTTTTTAAAAACTGAAAATACTATTGATTAATTAAAATTATCACTTTTCTGTATAAGTGGCGAAAAGACAGATAATGTCACATTCTAATATGAGAAAGTGTTATAAATATGCATACTTTGTTTTTTTAGCAAGAAAAGAGTCCCGTCATCCTATATTTTTTTCATTTCACAATATATTATTTCTAAAACAAATTCTTATCGTTTATTTACTTTTTATAACCAAAGTTGTGCTTTCCGTGAAAAACCTTTACAACTTACAATTTGTACAACAAGTGGCTAGAAACACGCATGGTGATACATTGTGTAAACTTTAAAAAAAAATTCTATCGATTTAAATTAACACCCCCTATCTAAATTAGCCAATAGAACCCAAATAGGAATAACATAATTTGCATGATTGGTTGCAAAATTAGCTTTAATACATTCGTTTTTCGTTGTACCCAGTAATTTGTATTAAGAAAAATGATTGCAATGTTCATTATAACATTACAAGTATTCTTATTGTTTATCAATAACACTCAGTGGAATTATTTACTTTAGGAGATGCACTTACGTATCACAATGGACAAATGTTTTCGACTAAAGATAAACATAAAATGAAATGTGCCCAGGACTACAAAGGAGCTTGGTGGTACAATGCTTGTCACAGTAGCAACCTGAATGGTCTTTATCTGAACGGAACGCATACGACATTTGCTGATGGTGTGAATTGGAAGGAATGGAAAGGACATCACTACTCACTTAAATCAACTAGAATGATGTTTCGTAAAGCATAATTTAATTAATGCGTAAATTACAGTGCAGATGTTGTAAACGTCACGACCGCTACTTGATCTTAATATGACACTCAATAATCACAAAAAAATCATTTCGATAAACTGTATCAGAACGACTGCTATTTTTCTAGCGGATTTCTATATGATTAAAATTATCACAATACAATATTGTGTTTTGTGAATTATTTGAAGAAATAAATGTGCCACCTCAGCAGTTTTACACTTCTTCATTAAAAATCTGAAAATTCTAAAACCGTATGAAAAATGCTTAATTTCCGCTTGCTGTCTTTTCCCTCATTTTACAATGTTTACATGATTTCTCACATCGTATTTATCAAAGATGATTTTAACTTATTTATATTCCTGACTTGGTACAGGTATTTTCTTAAATGGAAAATGGTTGATACGACCGGGTTTTATAGCTAGCTATACCTTTAACTTGTATGACAGTCGCATATAATTCTGGCCTTATTAAATATTACATAAGGAATCTGAGACTAAGATCTGAACTGCTAGTTATTTTCTCGATTGTTTTTGGACTATGAACAATAAGATATAATAGATTATCCGACCGACAATATTACAGAAACTACAAAAATAAATATATAAATGTTGGATGTACAAAATACCGTATATAATTGCAAAATCGCCCTCAGTATAGCAGTCATATTCGGGAATAAGACAATGATGGTATTGAAAGGCAACTTTATTAATTTTTTAAGACAAAAAATATTAAAAGATAACACGTTATTAAACTAAAACAAACAGTCAAAACCTTAACGAAGAAGTTGTTATGATTCGAACTAATACATAATAATTGTCCAACAACAACATCCCTACCTTCGCATATATTTACGGTAATATTTCCTATAGAGGAATTTTGAATCATAGAAAAGTTTGAAGCATAGAAGTATATACTGATCATTATTACTACATGTTTTCTATGAGATGACTCACAATTGTCAATGGTATTTGTTACTAAATGTAGATCAATATTAAGTACTACATTATCATCATTTTGAAAATCTTAATAATTGGATTCAGACATGTTTACTGTCTGTTTTTCAATAACAGAAGGTTCTGTACAAACAGTCGTACCACCGGATACAATATCAGACAATATATTGGACATTTCAATTTGTTGATCTAAAGATGCTTAATAATATTCATTTGTAGACACACATTTTACTGCATTACTGTTGTTGCCTGAACGTGCTATTGCATCAATGATGTTTTTCTTGCTGAAGGATTAGCTTTTCGACCTGTTAATCATCCTTTCTCTGACATTATCTTTACTAGTTCACCAAGTTTATTCTTGCTCATTGACTGTTCCATATAAATTGTGTTTATTTGTCGTAATCATCAATTAAAAAACAAATGTTACTTATCTGATACCAATTAATAGAAACAAGCACATGTTCACAACATTTATGAGAACAATTTGGCAACACTCTTAGGATTATTTTGTCCTTAATACTATTCAACTTAGTATTTGATTTGGCCTGTTTATAACTCGAGTATCATTGCTGAGTCTTTTGTAGACGTAACGCGCGTCAGGTGCAAATACAAAATTTCAATCTTGATATCTTTTATATAGTTTACGTTAGATTTTTCACTTGAATGTCTATTTATTGATGACTGTGTGGACTTTAGCGCGTTAGGTTCATACTCGTCACTTTTTAAATCCTCACACATGTCACAAATCAAAAACAATTGGCAAGATATAGGTCCATGTTGTCATTTGCAATGGTTGAAATCGGATGTTTTCCTTTTCGGTTTTCATTGTTTTCGTGTTTAGTTTAAACATATTTATTTAAAGTGGAGTACTCGCAATGATGTCAGTCCCTGAAATTGTCGGGAACCTTTTTGTTTTAGTTCAATGCATTACCCATCCACACCACGGTTTCTTTTGGTTTTGTTAAGGGCATACGATACAGAAACAGGGGAGGTAATGACGTTGCTAACGTAAAATGTTATTTTTGCGACGTCAAACTGTGACATATCGGGAAAAGATGCATTTTAAACTGATTTTCATCCATCAAACTGATTAATTTTGTAAACGAGTGCATGGACCCCTATTTTTTAAAACGACATTTTGTTTCATTTTGCATTGAGATTATGTTGACCAAATTTTATAAACTGTAAATAGTGCAATTTTTTTTTAATTTTGATAAATATACAGCAAAAAATGACGTTTTTTTCTCAATTCATGACCATTTGATAAATATGAGTTATTTCTGAATAAAAAATGAATGAATTTTTATGATACATATATAATACAAAAATTGCAAATTATTTAACAAAAACAAATTGTGTTTATCTTTTAAAACAAAACAGTTATGGCTTTCATTCGAAATGAAAAATACGGCCACAAATCCGAATTTTGAGCAAATATACAAAATTTCGACCTCATTTAACTCAAAAAGTAGCACATGAAGGTATATTTATTTATTACATATTTGATTTAATTAGACAAAAAATAGCCTATATGGAAATTTTTATCAAACTGTAAATACTGTATCAAAACTGTATCGTATGCCCTTTAAAGCCAAGTGTGAAACAGGCTTACGTTACTTTTATTAATGGCATTAGCATTTTCATCGAGTAAATAATATTGTTTGTTTCGCCTTCACTCATATTTATTAACGGATCTTCCTCTATCATGTTCTTTCTAGTCAGATATTTTATGCAGTTTTTGTAAACAGACGATACCGGAAATACCGTAAGTACTTTGCACGAGTGGCACTGTTGTGTATTCTTACACGAGAGTACCCTTATATGGGTTATCAGCCAGGATGTGAAGTTATGGCTTGTTTATTTCCATTCATTATACATATGCAAAATCTTTCATATATATGCTAAGTAAATGTTAAAAAACGAATAGATATCCATGATTCCATGATTACAGTTCATGGATCAGATTGGTATTGATATTAACCACAAATTCTGTCAGAAAAGTAGGAATTTATTGATATAGCTCTGACAAAGTTAACCAATTATACATCCCTACCTTCAAATTGAATAAAAGGAAACTTTATTTAAAATCCTTTGATGAATATAAGTACAAATCACAAAAAGATTAAGTTAAAATAAACAAAACCAACTTATTGCATATCTGCTTACATATAACCAATTATCTTAGATGCTCATAAAAAATAACAAGATTGTTATTGGCAGGAAATGGCCACAGCGTTTATTAACAGATAAGATGTATGTACTATTATATATATGTACTATTATATGAAATGCAATTTGTGATATGATATATGTACTATTATATGAAATGCAATTTGTTATATGATATATGTACTATTATATGAAATGCAATTTGTGATATGATATATGTACTATTATATGAAATGCAATTTGTGATATGATATATGTACTATCATATGAAATGCAATTTGTGAAACATGTAGATCTATGAACTAAAATTAACTGATAAAAATGCATATGTGTCTTTGAAAATGTTATATGATGATCGCCGAATATGTTTGGGGTGGCAGACCATATATGAAAAGGGGAAGTTCAAGATAAGCTATTAACCCTGGAAATCAGAGGCTAATGCTATCATACGATTACAATAAGTCTGTAAACTGCGAATATGCTATCTAAGCGCAGCGAAATCTGCTAAATAAGCGGTGCTGCTACAATTTTAGCCTACAGTTAAAATTTTCACAGAACCGTCAACCGCCAATAAAATTGGGGGGAGCTGCGCATAGCTGTGCCATTTCAAGCAAAATTTGATTAAAATAATTTTCTGATAAATGCATATTAACAAGCAACTATTTGTATTATTTATAAAACAGCCCAATAACGCCGATGTTTTGTTTAACTGTTCACTAAGATCATATATAGGCATTTGTTACTAACAACAAGTCAACTATAAAACTTCAAAGAGTGGAATAGTCGTCTGGAAAAGTAATGCTACCCGTCTTACTAGAAATTATTGTTTCTAGGGCTCCCTGTATTAAGTTAAAAAAAAATGTTCTTCTCTTTGTTAAATACACCCCATCTTCTGCTAGAGTCTCGTGTTTAGCTTTTATGTAAGGATATCGAATGTAACATCAATGCTTTGTCATGTGGACAACAATGGAGCTGTTTAACCGACGCCTGCACTTGTCCATACATTACAATTCCCTTTGTTTGAAGACCGTCATTGCAGTCTTGGCAATAAAACTTGAGACCAAATCAAGTTGTATCAGGCAAATTAATATATAACCTTGACATAAATTGAACAAGCTAATGATGAAAGTAACCTAGTTTGATATTTTATATATATCATTTCCAAATATGCACTATAATATAGCTGGGATGATCTTCAAATCTTCGCATTATTTTAATGCGATTCTTCACCTTAGAGATAGTTAATCCATCGGTAAAAACAAACCTACCATCAAATTTTCACTCCAGACCTTTCAAAGCCAAATTAGCTCCTCCCGGTCGTTGTCTTGCTTCCAAAATCACATTCTTAATAATTGACGACCTAACAATCCAAACCCTTATAGGAGAATCAGCAACATACACACAATTAAATGGGAATACATATATGTAACACAAATATGCACCCGCTTTCAAACGACCTAAATATTATATCGGATAATCCATCAACGACACAAGCTATCTCCATATATAGATATAGGAAGATGTGGTATGAGTGCCAATGAGACAAATCTCCATCCAAGTCACAATTTATAGAAGTAAACCATTATAGGTCCATACCAATGTTGAATGAGTTCGACGAACAACGAGAATATTTAATACCTAAAGCATGTATATGTATTTTGAGTATTGCAGAAAATTGGTATTTAGTCAAACTAGCTAACCATCAAAAGACAAAATAGCGGTCCACCTACTACAAGTCCATCTGGCAAATAGCAAAGCAATAAAAGCCACTGGACAAATACATTTGTCTAATTGCGCAGGAATGTGTATAGTTAACCCTCTACCAAACTGATCGGTCTTACATGAATCCAAAAGAATTTCTACATATTTCTTGTAAATTTTGACATCATTCTTGTTTAAAACATGATTTGTAGAACATGCATTGCTCATATTTTGAACTGTCAACTCCCCAACCATGCATAAAAAGTCCACGTCAAGCCAAGGAAAAAAACCGCATGGAATAGCCTAGCTTTGTATGCAGAACTTCATATACCTGATAATATTGACAAAATACGATGCAATATCTCTCTTAAAAAGTCAGCCTAGTGTCCATCTGAAGCAACCTTGAACGCTCAAAACCACCGCTTACTATTAATTTTTAGTAAAGTCTTCATAATCATTTAGCTTATTGTAAATGCTTAAGCGAGATCAAGCCTGATCGATGTGTACGTTTTGTTGACTGAGCAAATCTTAATTTAACATATATGCAGTAAGAGCAACAATGTCCAGCAAGGACGAAAGCCATACTTTGGCAAGACGGAAATCTTTCCTGAAACTGTTTAACAAATTTAAAGCCCGGGTAAACTTTTCTGTACTATACACTACCGAATTGTTTAAGTGAAAGTATATTCCAGTTTCGAAATGACCATATGAAAGTACATATTAGGAATGTCTGGTATAATAAATGCTTCCGGTCCCAATGTACGGGAACGGATCACCCGAAAACGAGACAGAGAATCTGCACCTGCATTACTTCAGCCTGGAATATACAACGCTCGAATCTGAAAATATTTAATCATTAATAACTATACTAGAGGACGAATCAACATCCTTACTAACTTTGATTTTGATATTTGCTTGTTAATTATCAAATATAGTGCTTGGTTTTAATATATTCTTAATAAATAAAAAAAAAAAAAAAAAAAAAATGTTGCTAAATTGAGAGGTTCAAATTAGCATTTAACAAAAATTTAATAAGATTAAAAGTATCCGATCCCAGTTCTTGATTGATTTTCACATGATAATACTAATTTCCGTGCTTAAGACATTAAATTTATTTGCGGTAGTTTAATTATTTTTTTTAACCTTCATATGATAACCTTAAGCCAAAAGTAAACCCCTCAGCCAGAGCTAGGAATCTACACTTTTGTATAACCCCCAAGTTACATTCTTTTAATTCTTTTAATTTAGTTGTGCTTAATGGAGTCCACCCTTTATCCAATAGATGATACATCAGTTTGGATTCGAAATCAATACAATCCAAATTCTATACAAAATTAAACATAAGATAAATATCACAAAAATACTCAATTTGATATCTCTTTAAGATCAATTGTAATTGCATTTGCTAACAATTCACTTCATATTTTGCCCAATATACGAGTTCGTATTGATGGGATACTGCAACGAGTTGCTTACACGTGCCTTAAATCTCGGTCTAAACTGAGGCCAAGTTTGCTTAAATCTTACATTTTGCCTGCCTTTAGGAAAACAGTCTTGTCTAGGGCACTGAATCATAAGTGGGTGCTGATCAAAACATCTTAAACAAGAATGAGTATAAGCACATGATTGATTCACGCATGAACCTTGGTAATTGAATGCATAACATTTTAAGCGCCCCATGCTTATTGCCATTACCAATACTAGACGGAGGATACATATTGGACATCCATAAGTCATGGTCAACGACAGCCCAAGAACCAGCTGAATCCTGTAACATTCTGAGACGAAAGTGTTCATCGTACGACTTCCATCCTAGTGCGCACCGCTTAGCGCCTAGCCGTATACTATGCATGTACTTGATTAAATCTTGAAAAACAGTCGAGTGAGCAGTAGTATAAAATATACTAATATAGACTAAAAACGCATCTGTCCAGTTACACATGTACCTATTGTGTAAATTTCTTTTTTTTTTGTTGCTGTCTTGGTTGTATTACGGGGGAGGGGGAAGTAACTGACTATTTTTTTGTCGGGTAAACTGTGCCGACATCACTTTCCAAATCATACCCTGTTCTAACCAGAAAACATTGCAAAACATACCCTGTTCTAACCAGAAAACATTGCAAAACATACCCTGTTCTAAACAGAAAATTTTGAAAAAAAATCACCTGTTCTAGACATGCTTAGAATTCGAATATGTATACCCTGTTCTAGACACGCTCGGAAAATGTATACCTTGTTCTCGACAGAGACCTATATGTTCTAGACTAGTTCAGAAATATAAAACCTGTCACCAAACAGTTTATTAATGTAAGCAACAACATACTTGTGTCAATATCCATTATCCAATCTGTCCTATTAAATCAATTGTTTAAAAATAAACCTGTTCCCGACAGCAGGGCATGAAAAAGCAACAAAAATAATGCTAAATTTAGATTTAAAAGTATGCTCTAAATTTAAACTAAATTCAAATTGTAAAAATGGCATATCGGAAATAAAATTTAGAAATAATTCGATGTAAAAGTAATCTATTTTCTTCTCGGAATGACGACAAAACCTGCCCATGCCGTCTGCTAAGAATCATAATTTTGCCATGACCCTTCGACAATTGTATCCATTGAGTCAAAATAAACGACAATTAAATCCTTGATAAATATTATTTGAAACAGTTTTAAAAAATAAGGTTTTTAACAACTTATGTGTCAGATAGGTGTCGATTTTTTAGAAGATAAATCTATGGCTAAAAATGCGTCTGCTTTTCCTAAATGTCGACGTCAAAAGGAGGATTATGGGTAAATCAATCACTTGCAAAGATCGATAATCCAACTATAAACCAAATACTATTACTTGACGAAGTAGTATAACGACGGACAGTGGTATGAGCACTACCGATAACTGATTTAAAATTTAGATTTTAAATCCTATTAAATCCAATTTGTCTTTTCAACTTATTTTTCACCATATAACCTGTAATAACAGAGCAAATTTCAATTTTTAATTGCTCTTATTCGGCATTAATTCCATATGCAAAATCATAAATTGCATTTAATAGATAGAAACAAGGAGGTATGAGTGCCAATGAGATAACTCTCTCACCAAGTCACAATTTGTAAAAGTAAACAACTACGTTTGAATAATACTGATTGGTAATCAATTTAATGGTTATTCATGTAAATCATGAAAATCTATTGGATGTCATCCACTTTGAAAGATAAAACATCTAAATGTAAACAAGGAAGGCAGGTAGATAAATCCAATCTAGAGAAACATAATTATAATATAATAAGTATTCCAGTTTTTCAATACACAGAAATTAATGTAGAATACACCGTACAACCGAATTATTTGGATAAGATTGAAACCCATTAGATAAGGCCACACAACTTAATAATTTGTCTTATGTCGAATATCAATATTGTGTTTATGTCATTTCCATAAACAAAAAATCATAGTACAGTCACAAACTATATAATTTTCATACAATATAAAATAGATTATAACTTTTTAAATCATCCTTCACCGATAACAGTGTTTACAATCAAAGCAATGTTATCAAAGACCAAAATGGTATTGGTTGACCTGTGATGGAGCATGCACTATCATAATCAGTACTGCTAAATAAGATTGGATTGTCTTCCCTTAAACAGATTAATTTTTGCATTTAACTATTCGTCAAAAGACAAAACATATACCTTTACATTAAAAGTAAAACTTGCATGTATAAAATGACCTTTTGACATTTCCAGGTTTCCAAAGATTTATTACCCTTGTTGCTTAAATAATAAGAAGTAAATAACAAGTCAAAAATTATATGTGTGTGGTTTTCACATTTAAAGTTTTGATGTTAATTTTAAATTGCAAGTGTTTTAGTTTAATTTCTTTAATTCAATTTTAAATATCTACTAGGAGACACCCGCGAAATCGCGGGCAAATACAGCTTGTGAACTGTTGTAGGATGATTTTTTGTAAAAGATATTATGTATGGAGAATTTCATAAAAAAAGGTACCAAAAGCCCTCTCCCTTTTTCCAAAGTCCGATATTTGTTTCCTTTCTGTTAATTTCAATTATGTTCGTGTTTCTGGCCTACGACCACAATTATTCTTCTCCTTTGCTACACTGCTTCTTTTGGTAAAAGTCAAATCAAATTAAAAATTTGCACCGTTTCAACTGTGACATGAAATAAATGTAACTGCTTATATATAGACCATTATTAGTCTAAAAAATATGCTTCTATAACAATCCATCAGTGATTTTTTTTTTGAGAGAGCCTTATTAACATGCCAATGGTAGGATTTGAATCATGTACATAAATGACTAATTCCGACTAAGGCTGAATTGAGGGGTTGTCGGAGGGGTCCTGATCCCGATATCCCGAGATGCAGAATTTTAAGAAATTCATATCCCGAAATCGAAAAATATATTCCCGGATCCCGTAAGGATCAATCCCCAAATCCCGCGCTTAAAACACCCGATCCCGACACCTCGAAAAAGGTCCTGCCTCCCTTTCATCTCTACCTAACTTTTTTGCCAGATCACTATTTTCCCTTTTAACAATAAATTTTTATGCCCCAATAATGGGCATTATGTTTTCTAGCCTGTGCATCCGTGCGTTCGTTTGTTCGGTCGTCCGCCCGTCCGTCTCGTCCGCCTGTCCAACTTCAGGTAAAAAAATTTGGTCGAGGTAGTTTTAGATGAAGTTGAGCATGTTTTACTTATTTTAATATATATATGCAAGTGGTATGACCTCTTTGATAGTAAACATTTCAAATAAAACAGTAAACAGAATCAGAGATTCTCTATATATTAAAGTAGTATAATCGTAGTTTACATGTACATAAACGCGAAAAATATTAGCCGTTGTGATTCTTGCGATCTAAACACCATGATATGGAGAACGCTCTACGATTGGTTGTACTTGTGTCACATATTTTACTTATTTTAATATATATGCAACTGGTATGACCCCTTATATAGTAAACATTTAAAAAAAAATTAGACAGAATATAGAGAGTCTCTACATATTAAAGTAGTATAATCGTAGTTTACATGTAGATAAACGCGAAAAATAATTGTTTTCTCTAAGGAGGTAAAATAGTTGTGGTTCTTGCGATCTAAACACCATGATATGGAGACACTCTGATTGGCTTAGCTATTTTTCATTTTTGTTATCTATCATACGATTGGTTGTATTTGTGCATGTTTCAAACCGGAAGTCTTATCTATGACTAAAAGTCAGTCTGATGACGGAATCATATTCGGACTCCTTTTTTGTCGTTTTTCTCCCAAAATAACTCAATCTGAATAATCATAAGAATGGATGACAAATGCGACTATACATGTTACCTATAGGACACAGAGGCATGATGATTGCTTTATTGTGGAAGGAAGAGAAGCGACACACAAAATAAGGTCTTCTCGTTTAATAGTATAGATAATCCTTGCTAAAATAATTATATCAATTAATTTTGGATGTAACGCGTTTTCTGATTGGCTGACGTGGTTTTGTTTATCATATCATAGACACAATTTTGCCATGTGACCATAACGTCATCAAAGTTTTTGCATGATGTACGCCGGTTTAAAATGGAATTTAGAATTAAATTATAAGAAAAAGCTGTAATATTTTGTCAGTCTATTCGAAATAATATAAAACAATGTGGTGCACACTGTTAAATAACCCGCTACTTTTTCTTCCATAGACAGAAAAGATAATACAGTCATTCCTTAAATAGGAGATTCACCATTATTGTGTGATTTTCACTAAGTTGCGATAGTGAATTTTAAACTTAGTGTTGATTTAAAAGTAATAAGCATAATATGTGGGTATTCTAAACGTAAATAATATGAATTTGTTTGATGTATTCAGTTATGCAACTTGCATGCAATATAGCACGAACTATGTTCCTATGTTTGTGTACCTTTGCTGTCTACATCGGAATGTTAATGACGTCGTCGTGGGCGGAAGTAATTGTATATATTGTTAAATGGTAGACTCGAACGGCTGTATTTCTATATGTCTCATATTTCTACTTCATTTTGCCGCCGTGACTGTCGGAAACAATGGATTCAAAATTAAAACCAGTACGAGGAAGACACAGAGGACAAGTTACAAAGTTATTAAAGAAATTTGATGAGATTGAAAAGAATTCGGACTTTGACAAAGACGATGTGAAATTATATTCGGATGCAATTGAACAGAAACAGAGGACTATTGTGGATATAAATGAAAAAATACTGGATTTGACGTCCAAGTTTCAGATAATCAGAAAATTATCACATTTTGATCGCAACAATGTATCTAGATCAAAATGCAAACAGTGTTATGCCATCTAACCCCATAAATTCATCACTTACCAATCCCAATGTTATACGCAGCAATGAAACTGACATTAATGTACAGCCAACCCATTTTGATAATTTCTGCTCCATACAAAATACTCATCGTGACTTGCATTCTACACATAATTGGTACAACCAAGGCTTTCCTTTCGTATGAAAAAGCAGTTAAAACCACAGATTACCTATACTAGATTTACCGCACAAAGTCATCAAAACTTGAAGACTGCCATAAACTTCATGCAGGTACATGTCTTTCAAGTTTAGCTCGATGTCATCTGAAAAAAAGAATAAAACAGACTATTCACTGTTATTTCCGATAGTCTTTTCACTAATAAGTTAAGATGTAACGTCTTTCCCACTGTTCGGTTTATATATACTAATGATAAATTGAAAAAGAGAAACAGATGAACTTGTATCAACAATTATATTTGTATATTTTCCACACACACAGGAGCAGAATTCACCTAGGGAACATGATATGCAGATATATTTGAAAAAGTTGCAGTGTTTTACTATAATTTCAAATGATAGGTTTAATTTAAGATTTAAATTATTTAATTAACAAAACAGTGAAATTTATATTTTTACACCTCAGTAATCACACTGGTTCAAACTAGATATTTGTTGTTATAAACTCTTGCATTAAAATTACTAACTAGATTATTTCGCTCTTTTTATTGGATATAAACATTTCCTTTGTTGTAAATTGTTTATTTATACTATTGCAAAGTGTTTTCTTTACATTTTTGAATTTAATATTACGTTGAAATTACCAGATTCTTCATTTTGTCCCGTTCAAACTTTTTGGAATATGAAGTCTTTAGTTTGTAGTTCTAAGAAGAGTCCAGCTTATTGTGTTATGAAAAATAAATTATGTGTTCCTGTCACATATAGACAATATCAGACAATATTGAAACAGTTAATTACTGAGATTGGTTAAGATGCGTCTTCATATTCTACACATAGTTTTACCCTCCGGTGGATCGCTATCCTTGCCGTGGTCGGAGGGCTTGCGTGTCTCAGTGACCACAAGAGCTATGCCAGCTGGAGCTTCGTCTCCTGGTAGGGTTACCCATGCTGGACAGGTCGAAGGGTAGAAACCAGACTAAAGTGATCCGAACATCGTGAGATGCCCGATGTTTTATATAAAATAGGCTCTCCAACCCGTTTGCCGTGGGTTGCTACCCGTGTCGGTTGTTGACGAGATCCTTGTGGATGAGGGCTATAGCCAGACTCCTTACGGTCAGAAAATACCCGGACGGACGAGACTATAGTTCAATAAGCTGCTTTAGCTTCGAAATCATCTAAACGGGAGGTCGGATGGACCCGGTTCGATCAATCGGCTGGTCAAGTCGAGCCCTTCAGTTAATCCTCAACAATAAGCTTTCTTGTAACAATTTTCATAATATACACATGTATTTTAAATTAAGCTATTTATATTTTGGATAACTGAAGAAGGCGATGGCTCATGGGTCAATCAAGTGGTACGCTTTCTTTTTCGCTTGATGGATACGCTCTGCTTCAGTATACTATTCTTGGAACATCTGGTGCTTTCCGCAGTGGATCTTGGATGCTGATTTTGAGGACCAACTACATTATATTTGGAGCTCGTTTTCAGCATTAACACTCGATCCCGGTTCGCCACGGAAACGCAGCATCGCCCTTGTAGGCACTCCGAGGTGGGTGGATGGCAAGAATGGTGAATCTTTCTCCTTTCATATGGCACAACAAAACAAACCCTCTAAATCAGCTTTAATACATAAGAAAAGAAAATGTGATGATTCAGAGCCCTGTCGGGAAGATGACAGTTGGCCCAGATTTATTGTAATAAAAGGAACAGAAGAAAAACCAATTTCAAAAATATCGCCCTTTGTAATTCACAAACAAATTCAAAGCGTTGCTGGTACTGTTAAAAAGGTTTCAAAAATGAGATCTGGCAATTTGTTGGTTTAATGTTCCAACAAAAGTCAATCAACAAATTTACTTACAATGTCTACAATATCAAACTTTCCTGTTTCTGCCTCTCCTCATAACAGTTTAAACAGCTGTAAGGGGATCATTCGAGACAGAAGTCAATACCTTGGTGACCTTACTGTGGAAGAAATCGGTGAGGAACTTTCAAGCCAAGGTGTAACTAATGTTATTAGATTTCAAATTAAAAAGAATGGAAATATAATCAAATTAAATACTTATCTTTTGACCTTTAGAACTCCAACTCCTCCTCCATCTATTACTTAAGGTTGCTTCGGAATCAGAGTTGACATGTTTATCCCAAACCCAATCCGCTGCTTTACTTGTCAAAAGTTTGGTCATGGAAGCAAACAATGTCGTGGTAAGCAGAGATGCTTCAAGTGTTCTGACAAAGGACACGAGGGAACAAACTGTAGCTCTGAATCTTCTAAATGCGTAAACTGTAGTGAATCCCATTTTTCATCGTCAAGGGACTGCCCTGTTTACCTTAAAGAAAAAAATATAATTAAAATTAAAACAGAAAGAAACATTAGTTACCCAGAAGCTAAACAGATAGCTTCTGTTTCGAATGATCTCCTTGTTTCAAACAGACCATCGTACGCCAGAAAAGTTGTCCGCTCATTCAGTCACGAGAATACACAAACTCGCATGACTTGGCCAATTGATACGGACAATTTTAAAATGCAGCCTGTTGAAACAGAACCTACCGATAAAATAATAATTCCAAGGAAACCAAAATCTTCCAAAACCAGTACTCAGTCAACTCAATCTTCCTTACATAGCTCACTATCATCACAAAAAAAAAATGAGAAAAAGAAATCAAATAAAAAAGAAAGAGTAGAAATACACAATTGGTGCGGTGAATCTGTCTGGGATCTTCCCAGTGACATAGATGATTCTTCCACCTCAAATAGTCTTCCTTCAACTGCATCCAAAAAGTTATCTTCTTCGTCCAATGCAAAGTCTACTAGAGCCCCATCTCCTCTTCGTTCTCCAGAAAAGAAGGATATCCAAAAGAATACATCCTCTCAGAAGTCTTCTGATTCGAGGTCGCGGGGTAGGGGTCGAGGCGGAGTAAAACCAGCTGCGTGTGGTCCTGGAGATCGACGACTCTCCTCGCACAACAGATTTTCAACACTTATCGACGAAACTGAAATGGATATCGAAAGTGTTCCGACACCCGAAAGATCCAAATCTCAGGGTGAGCGAAATAAGAATGCTGGCAAACTCGACAGCATTCGCCCTTCATTTATTAAATAAAGCAATAATTTTGGCTCTGAAATTTCATGCTTACAAGCTATACGAAATACTAAATTTAAAAACCCAACAATCCTGAAAATTTTATATGTAAGGCCACACCAATTTAATTTCTTGTTCTACGGATTTTTGGACTTCAAAATTTGGGGCGAGCGAGCGATTTGAAAATTTAAATAAAAAAATATTTAATTTGCAAATTTTTGAGGCGAAGCTTGAAAAGTAGAGGCGAGCGATTATAATTTTTTTTTGTAAACATAAAATAGTAGGTTTTGACAATATTAAAGCTTGATTTATCACTTGTACTTTGACATTTCTTTAATTTCTGAAGTATTTTTTCCCTGTTCACCAAGAAATAATTAAATCTGGTCTATGTATGACATGTATGTGTGACTGACAATGAGACAATTCTCCATCCATGTCATAATCAGTTTGGGGACAACCCCTTAATGTTATAAATATCCCTTTTACATGTTTTATGAGGGATCAATATAAGTTATAATATATTTGTTTGTACAAAAGGGCTCATATTTTCTCAAAGAACTATATATCTATCTGGTATTAAATGGTCAAAACATGTCCAAGAATTTTGTAATATTCCTGGACTTTAACCATGTTAACACATTTACTTTAACAGTTTAATATTATTCAAAATAAGTGGACCCCTCTTTTAGAAAAAGTTGTTTAAAATATGATGTAACTCTCCTCTTTTTGAGTACAAAATTCTAAGTTTTCAAAGGTTTTGTATAGAAGAACTATACAAATCCTTGGTATTTCTATTTTCTTTTCTACATCAGTAAAATGACCCCTTGTCCATGTTGTCTGAGGGAGGTTTGTTCTCAACCTGATATAAATAACAAACTTAGGTCAAAGTACGGCCTTTTACACAGGGCTTTGATACAGACCAAACAGCAGGCTATAAAGAACCCAAAATTATTTGCATACACAATTCGAACAGGAAAACCAACGATCTATTTTATATATCCATGTATATCCAAACGGGAAAATACCAATGAACAACATTACCAAACGATAACTGCTGAACGACAGGCCCCTCAATCGATCAGGACAGGTGCATAAACATGCAGAGGCTATGGATAGTTTTGTTTCGCCAGCATACAATATAATTGCAGTTGAAGGCAAATCCTTCAGAAGTTCTTTGTACTTTATTCTAACAACGTACATGTTTTGATAGGGAATATAAGTAAGGGGGAAAGTAACCAATTTTTTGTTCTTTACTCCGGTATTTCCGCTGATATAGATTTATATCGGAGATACAAATCCTTGATCGGAGCACTCCCGCTTTGGATAAGTAGGTTTCATGCTGAAACAAATATTCTCACAGATATTTACAAAGTGTGCTGGGGTGCTTTTATGTTTAAAATCGTTATATACAGGTTAGACTGTGATTTTAAAAACAAATGTTGATATCTTTTTATAATGTTTACAAAAAAACGGTGCGGGAAATGGACATGATTACATTTCCGGATGCGGGAAGCGGGAATATAAAAAAAATAAAAAAATTCTGTTTTGAAAAAAATAGGTGCGGGCGGGTCCGTCGAACAAGGAATCAAATTGGTGTGGCCTAATGAGGAATTTAAAAATTCATCTGAAAGAAATAATATTTCTATGGGTTCCGAGTCATGTTGGAATCTTTGGAAACACAGCTGTAGACCTTGAGGCAAAGAATGCCCTGGGTGATCCTCTATCTAACTGTGATATACCATATACTGATTTTAAATCTAATATTAGAGAATATGTTTTTAATATATTGAAAAATAAATGGAGTAAAAAAGATGATAATAAATTGCATGAAATTAAACCTAATTTAGGCAAACCTTTTAATAATATTATGTGCAGAAAAGATCAGTGTGTTATTACTAGATGTCGTATTGGTCATACTAGAATAACACACGAGTATCTTTTGAAAAATGAAGATGAACCACAATGTGTTCCTTGCAACTGCAAGTATACTATTAAACATGTTTTAATTAATTGTATTGACTTTGCTGATATTCCTAAGAAGTATTTCAATGTCAATAATATGTATGATTTATTTAATAATGTTCCATTTACAAATATTGTTGCTTTTTTAAAAGAAATTGGAATTTATTATAGAATATAAAAATGTTATTATATTTAAATCGATTTTAATTTTTATCACGTTATTTTACTGTTGATTTTTATTTGTATATACTCAATTTGCTTTAGTCAAGAATTTTAGTATATTGAAGGACTTTTTGTCTTATTTTAAAAATATGCTTTAAATTGTAAAAATATTCGAATTAGCTCTCGCCGCGATATAGCCTTTTTGTGCTAATGCGGCGTAAAGCAACCAACACTCACTCACTCACTACACATAGTTTTAGACGAGGGGGTTGTAGTTGGGCTTTTGCAGCCGAAGTAGCTACTGAATTAATTCAACTATACGGAGATTGGAAAAGCGAGGTTACAAGAGATATTTAAAATTTTCATTAGACGATAGGATTTCAGTAGCAGAAAAAATGACGGCACATATTTCTGATGTTTTACTGTAAATTTTACAGGGAATTTCTTAGAAAAAAGGCGACCATTGTGTCAGCGTCTATACCTAAATATGTTAGTGGAATGGATGGGTGTACAACTCAGGTCTTTCCTGGTGCCACTATTGGTCGTCTAACTAAATTAATTTCATTTGGGAAAGTAGATTTAATTTCATTAGATTTTGTTATAGTACATGCTGGTACTAATAATATTTCTTCGTCTCAATCCGTAGACATGGTAGATACTATTGTGTCATATTTTGGAGATTTAATTCACAAGTTAAACAAGAAGACATGTGCTAAGTTGATCTTTACTTTTATTCTTCCTAGACAAGTTGATCACATGGAAACTGGAGATAAAGTTAATAAGGTAAATACTGATTTAAAAAGATTGTGTATTAGAAATAATTTATTATATTGTAATTTGTAAAGGGGTTTCTTTCACAACAATATTCCAGATTCTTCCTTATTTGCTCCAAGAGATGGGCTTATTTAAATTTCGCTGGCACAGAACTTTTCAGAAAAAATATTATCAGTCTTATTAAGCATCAGAGTATATATTGTATTATGATACATTTGTGATTTTATTTACTTCATACATGTATATTGTTTGTTATAATTATTCTTTTCTCTCTTTTCAGAGAACTTGCATCCTGAATATGATGTTGGTGTTCCTCTAACTACTCAGGATTTACATATATTCTGAGTTGGTTTGCTGTTTTGTCCTTTCATTATCTATACATATTTTGAAAGGATGGAGCTTATTTGAAGAGAGAAAAAAGAGTGATAATAGTATGTCCGGTTTTTATAATGATTAACTGTTTTGGTGGTTTGTATTTTATTAATTTTTTTTTTGGCGGCCTTGCAGGCTTGACGGATGTTTGCCAAAAAATTTGGTTATATATTTTAGTTAATGTATTTTCATTTGTGTATTTAATTATTTAAGATGAATTGTGTTTTGTAATATTGAAGAAATATTTATCATGTTTATAACAGGCAATAGAAGTTATACCTAATGACTTCCTTTTATTTCACCCACTTGATACTTGGTTTAATTTAAGATTTAAATTATTAAATTAGCAAAAAAGTGAAATGTATATTTTTGCACCTCGGTAATCACACTGGTTCAAACTAGATATTTGTTAGTATAAACTTGCATTAAATTTACTCAATAGATTATTTCGCTCTTTCTATTGGATATAAACATTTCCTTTGTTGTAAATTGTTAATTTATACTATTGCAAAGTGTTTTCTTCACATTTTTGAATTTGATAATAAGTTGATATTACCCAATTATGTCTGCCAATCACAACCCAGGAACAAGTTATGAACTGCTGTCATTTCTGTAATATGTGTGAAAACATTATTTCGAATATAAAAATTTCAAAATGAAAATCCATGACATATTCAACCTAGTTTTTATTCTATCACAACAAACTCAAATTTATGTCTTCAACATAGTATGATGTTAAAAAACACAGCTTTTTGTGGGTGGGTGTTACCTTTCCTCGTTAGTTTTGTTATCTAGCGTCGTAAAACAGTACATGATATATAACATGTATAAGGCATGAAGATGGAATATTAAGGATCAGATGAATATCGTATAGAATCTTCCAAATAAATGTAGGATACAGTCACCGCATAACTGTATTATAAGTACGTATGAACCAGTGACAATTCCACGAAGATTTTTAGCAATTTGATCCCAGTGATGGCGATACAAGCCTTAGCACATTTTCTTTATATACAATTCGTGTAAATAGTAGCCAAACAATGTTAGATCTGTAAATTTGCAGAAGCATTTTTTCGCAAATTGTTTTATCTTCCCTGGCCGGGATATGAACTTATACTTCTGAGATATCGTGGCACTAAATCGCTTTGCACTATGCCTGGCGCTAGACCACCTGGGTTTGAATCAAATTCAAGTGTTCGGTTGTTAGGTGTTACCTTGTAAAATTTTTGAATTTTGTTTGTTTATCTATATTTGTAGCCAACAAAATAATATTATAATTTATTTATGTATTCAAAACGTATTAGGTTTATTTCAGAATAACAAACAAATGGACGCACATGTAATTTTTGCAATGGAAAATAGGACAAATGATGTGTCTTCGAGAATGTACACGTTACAAGGGTTGCAGTGGTGTCAATTATAGATCAGATACCCTGACTTGCTAACTTTTGTCTGTGTCCTTGCCAGGAGACCAACTAAAAGACAGTGAAAGGTTTTTTTTCTCTAATCTAGACAATTATACACCGGTAAGATTTTAATTCTGATTCTGATTCATATCATACCACTTTGTATTATCAGTAAGCAGTTGTAGTAGTAGTAGTATTAGCGGTTAGTTGGTATAATTGATGGATGTTGTTGTAGTATATCTGCCAAAAAGAAAATAATCAAACTTTACCAAATGTTTACTATAATTTCAGGATGGGGATAGTTGTCTTCCTCCGAATCCATGTAATGATCGCGAAAAGTGTGTTCCGTCGATAATGAATGGACATGTTTGCCTGTTCTTTCGTAAGTTAAATTAAATTTATTGACTTCTTACTACCAGTATTTTGTCCCTTTTTAAATGTTTTACATGTGCAACGTTTATTTAATGTTCCATTTTTGAAGGTTAACATGTCTCTGTGGTTTATCGTATCGTGTATTATAAATTATCTATTTTATCATTACTATTAGCTTGAAAGTTTTATTTTATTTAGTTATTACACAGTTGAAATTAATAAGAGGAAACGAACGTGACAGTAAAAATCACAAGAAACAAATGGGACAGAAGAAACAGTGAAACCAAAAGGTCAATAATATAGTGTTATTAACTGACTGTTTCTGTATTGGCACTGGTATAGATTCAAGGTTTGCTGTATTAGCCTCGAGACCCGTAACAGAAACAGCCAGTTCATAACATTTTTATTAAATGATAATAAGAAAATTATAAACCGTAATCAATACAGGGCTAATAGGGCTTTTTTTCCCCTTTTTTTCTGTATTGGCCCTGTTTTTCATTAAAAAAAAAACGTGATCAATACAGGGCCAATACGTCTTTTTGCATGCCTTTTTCTGTGTGGTCCTGTTTTTTCCGTATAGGCCCTGTTCGAAGGGCAATATTAAATCTTGATTTATATTGACAGTGAAACGTTTTCAGTATTTCACATGCTTATTTATTCGTATTAGGGCCTATTTGCTCATATCATTTAATAAAGTACACCAATGTCCCAGGTTTGGGTGAAGGTTGGAGTTTTAATAACTGTCTTAAATATCCTTGATTTCTACAAAACTTGGACAGAAGCTTGTTTATGATCATAAGATTGTACCAAGAAGTATATTTGTAAAAAATCAAATCCTGTTTTATAACTTTCTTAAACATGTTAAACTACCCTTGATTTGTACCACACTTGGACAGAAGCTTGTATATGATCAAAAGCTGGTATATTGAAGGGAAGAAAATTTCTTTATATAAATCAGACTTAGTTTTTCTTTCACTTCACATTACATATAAATAATTCAGTCTGCAGTTATATTTTTACAAAACATTTGTTAGATTTATGAACAAATTAACAGCATAAGTAGGCAAGACACTTGATTCTGCGAAACCCATACAAATGTTTACCCTTAAACAATGGGTATTAGTTATATGCATTTGTAACTGGTAAACCATTAGTGATAGAGACAAATGGTCTATTGATTTGAAGGTCAAACGTCAAGATCACATTCTAAATTTTGATTTTGGCCTTTAACTTCTTTCAAAAGTGTATACAATATCGACAACACATAGTTACAGTTAAAAGTTTACATAATATGGCAGTTTTCTTCACCTTTATATTCAAAATATTACATATGGTGATATAACTCACAAACCGTATATAATAATTACCCACGATATATTTATTTCAGGTCCTTGGTTTATGACCTTAAAATTTAAGTCAAGGTCATATGTAATTTAGACGTTCAAGAATTTGCCCTTTGCTTTACCTTCATATAGATATAGGAAGATGTGGTGTGAGTGCCAATGAGACAACTCTCCATCCAAATAACAATTTATAAAAGTAAACCATTATAGGTCAATGTACGGCCTTCAAGACGGAACCTTGGCTCACACTGAACAACAATTTATACAGGGCCCTGAAATAACTAGTGTCAAACCATTCAAATGGGAAAACCAACGGTCTTATCTATATAAAAAAAACGAGAAACGAGAAACACGTATAAATTACATAAACATACGACAACTACTGTACATCAGATTCCAGACATAGGACATGTGCAAACATTTGCAGCGGAATTAAACGTTTTCATGGTACTAAACCTTCTCCCTTTTGCTGAAACAATAGCATAACATCACAACATAAAAAAACACACGATAAAATATCAATTGGCAGGCTTAACTCAATCAAAAAACGTAAATTAACACACTATGAACGAATAAATTTCATCTGCAATATCTGAATGCAAATGCACAGTTAATAAATTATTAGGGACAAACATTTAAGGCCAAAAAGCAAACAAACAAGTCCAAACAAAGCGATGGCAAGACACCACTGCGAAATATTTAACCCTTCGAAAATAATCACTTTTGAAAAAAAAAACGGTTTTGATAATGTAAATCTTGAAGTTTATACAAATGTAGTACGAATAAGTGAAAATTAGAAGATATTCCAAATAATCAAAGCTGGTATGTAGACAAGATCTATATTAATATAAAATAACAAAAAAGCATTTTAAACAGTATCAACAGGTCAAATTAACAAAAAAGTACGATTTGAAGTTACTCGCAGTTACTTACATGTTTGCATGATAAAGTAATATGACGTTGTTATTACGTTGCAAGCCATTTGACTCTGAGAAACCAAACTAGAAATGACCCTGTGTAAACCTGATGTTGCTATTTTTTATTTCTTTTTTTTTTATGTGAAAGCATATCTTTTAATAAAAAGTGTGAAATTAACTATCAGATATAACCGGATATAAAAATGTTTCAAACCGGAATCAACATTTTATTCCCCTTATTTCAAACAAAAGTATCAATAATGTGGTCATTTTTATAAATTTCCTGTTAACAAAACTTTGAATTTTCGACAAAAACTAAGGATTTTCTTATCCCAGGCATAGATTACCTTAGCCGTATTAGGCACCACTTTTTGGAATTTTGTATCCTCAATGCTAATATATATTCAACTTTGTACTTGTTTGGCTTTATAATTTTTTTGATGTGAGCGTCACTGATGATTCTTACGTAGACGACACGCGCGACTGGCGTCCTAAATTATAATCCTGGTACCTTTGATAACTATTAAAAGTATTGTTGGAATCAGTTCCTAATGAGCTATCATTTCACATTGGACATGACCTGTTGGACTAGTTTTAATATTTTTATACCGCCTTACACATCACTTACTCTTATTGTATGTGTTCTTCTTCTACGCTACCATTAAAGACTACGACAAATTTATTTTACTAAATACTCGTTACAAAATCAGGTTGTCAAGAATCTTTTCAATATAATAGATCTGATCATTCCATTTGAGATGTAGTTCTGCCTATGTATTTTACATAATAAAATTTAATTGAGTCATAAATCTAAAGTAAAAGCGGCATTGGTTCTTTGTTTGGGTGGAAGTTCGTACGGTGACCTATAGTTGTTAATGTCTGTGTCATTGTGGTCTTTTGTGGATAGTTGTCTCATTGGCAATCATACCACATCTGCTTTTTTATAAGTTGAAAAACGTATGTCTGATTAGTTTGTCCTTTTTAAACAATTGAATATGTTTAAACTTTATTATTGACGAAGAGATTTTCTTTCCTTGAATGATCAAAGTGATAATTGTAACATAGTTAATAACAATACATAGTAGAAACTAATCATATGAGTCTCTTTATTTGATGACCTTGAAATTAATCCATTGGAAGGCTTGGTAGAACTTCGCCCTTTCTCCAGTTTCGCAGCCTCATTCAAAAAAGTTTATATATTTTTCTGAAAGTGACCTAATATTGTATATTTATTATAAAAAGCTAATTGTGTACATTGTAATAATTTTTTAAAACAGCTATATTTTCGGGCAAAAAAGTGGTCTTACTGAACTTACTCCTTTGACGAAACAATCAACCAATTGATGGCTATTCCTGAATTTTATCGTGAGAGACAATAGAGTGATTTGCATATTATTTTCAAATAATGTAAGGTATATTAGGTTGTAGTGCTGGAACATAATAACCGTAATGTTTGTCGTGGGAATGTTTTTACAAATAACGTTTGTTATCACTCAAGTTGGATTAAACCTATTGTTTAAACAATTGCAGTTGCCAAAATTGTATGAGGGCATGTAAACACTATTCCTTGTTTTTTCTTTATAGCTTACTAGTAACATAAGTTTCTTGAAACATTAAGTTCATCAGTAAGGCACCATAATAAAATGCTTGATTTCTTGATTGACAACATATTTGTTACTTTCGGAGGACGTGTTTTTAACAAAATATCGGCATTACAATGGGGTCAAATTGTGACCTCTTCTTGCCGACTTGTTTCTTATTATTATGAGGCTGACTTCATGCAGGAACTTCTTAGGAAGAAAGATAAGAAGTTAGCAATATCCTTTAATCTACTTTCCGCTATATAGATGATGTTCTTTCACTAAATAATTCAAAATTTGGTGACTATGTCGAACGCATCTATCCCATTGAACTTGAGATAAAGGATACAACAGATACAGTTAAGTCGCCCTCATACCTTGACTTACATCTAGAGATTGCCAATGAGTGTCGATTGAAAACAAAACTTTACGACTAATGAGATGAGTTCAGCTTTCCAATTGTGAACTTTCCATTTCTAAGTAGCAACATTCCAGCATCACCTGCATACGGTGTGTATATCTCACAATTGATACGATATTCCCGAGCTTGCGTTTCCTATCATGATTTTCTTGATAGAAAGGTTGTTGCTCACAAGGAAGCTATTAAATCAAGAGTTCCAAATGGTGAAGTTGAAATCATATCTTGGTTGACCATTATGGAATAACCGTTTCACAAATGATATCGGATATGTTCCTTACGTCGTAATAACAATCCCCTTCCCTTTCATAAATGTGACTTACCGAATTAGACTTTTTACCGGATTTGTTATTTCATAACCAACATGACGGGTGCCACATGTGGAGCAGGTTCTGCTTACCCTTACGGAGCACCTGAGATCACCTCTAGTTTTTGGTGGGGTTCGTGCTGTTTATTCTTTAGTTTTTTATGTTTTGTCACGTGTACTATTGGTGTCTGTTTGTCCTTTTCATTTTAAGCCATGGCGTTGTCAGTTTATTTTCGATTTATGAGTTTGACTGTCCCTCTGGTATATTTCGTTCCTCTTTTTATACATAGTATTACACTTTTGAGTATATTTGTAAAAATTTTAAACTTTATTATAATTTCATAGCTCAGGTAATCAAAATAAATTTTCAGAATAAGCAATAAGACCATTTTTAGTAAATTATTTATTAAATTATTCGTTATAAATATAATTTATTTAGAATGCTATAATATGTTGTTACTATCTGTACAAGGATCGATTTCTCATCATAAATAGATAACCAAACGAAAGGAAATTATTAAATGCAAATATCGAAGTTCTAATATTTACTTTTTTGTTTTCATCTATTTGCTTAACCATGGAAATATCGACTTTACTTTAATTTATTAACTGTGGTACTTTTTGTGTCTCTTTTCTCTTTTTACAGTTAGTTGACTCATCTAAATATTTATCAAATAGATATAGGAAGATGTGGTATGAGTGCCAATGAGACAACTGTCCATCCAAATAACAATTTATAAAAGAAACCCCTAAAAGTTTGTTTGTATATACCATTGTCCCATGTTAGAAAATGATGCGCGCTCACATTTATGCTGAATCCAGCTGCATATTATGTTGCCTTTCCTTCAACAAAAATGAACCTTTAGTCAAGAGGTCGACGTTTTTTTCCGACGTAGTCGGTATAGTTTCGGTTTGTGCCCTTTGAACTTAAGGACGCTTATCTATGGCAACAGAATACGCATGCTCGAAAATCCTTTCTGTGATTGGACAAAATGCTGGCATGGTGAGTGATTTGGTTGTGTTTGAAAAAAACGTCTCGTTAATTATATCGTAATGGAAAGCAAGTGAAAAACTATAAATATTTGAACTAGATCTTACAAAGATTTATATTTTTATTAAAATAACTGTTTCTCAAATAGCTCTTTGCATCACAGCTGTTTATTCGGGACAATTATATAATTTTTAATGTAAACTTTGTTGTACGAACGTACATGACTTTTCGAACGCACCTACGCATGTTAAATTTCCGCGCAGTTTTGGTGAATGTACATGTGTAAACAGAAAAATACGAAGACAGAGAATACTGAACACAAACAGAGAAAACGTTATTTAAATGGTATCTTTGTGTTTCTGTAGGTTGTCGAAATGATAGTTTTAAACATATACTCAAATTTAAATACATCGGATATCTTTTTTAAAGATAGTCCTTGTTTATAATTGTGATCCGTATTTAACCCCTATATTATAGGTTGAATAGGCTGTGAATTCTTAATTTTGTATTTTTTCTAAATTTTTCATACCAAACCTTTGACAACTACCTACAAAGTATAAGCATAAACACTTTGACTTTTATGTTTTGCTCTAATTGTATCCAAATAATCACACCACACACACTTATTTGTATAGTTTATTTCTGTTATATTCAATCCCGAAGAAGAAATGTGCTCAGCAGTATTATTTTGTAAAAATCATATGCCTACCACACACCCTTTTTTGGATAAATTGTTTCTGTTATTTACAATTCCGAAGAAGAAATGTGCTCAGCAGTAATATGGCGTAATAATCATATGCATACCACATACCCCTTTTGTATAAATTGTTTCTATTGCTTACAATTCCGAAGAAGAAATGGGCTGAGCAGTATTATGACATGGTAATCATATGCCTACCACACACCCTTTTTTGGATAAATTGTTTATGTTGCTTACAATCCCGAAGACGAAATGTGCTTAGCAGTATTATGGCGTAATAATCATATGCTTAAGTATTGCAAGAAGTTAAAAGATAAAAAAAATGTAAAAATGCAATTTGGGTTCTAATATACAAAGTTCCTGATACATACATGTACCAAAGTAAATGATATTTAAATCACCAAGTTGGTTGGCTGTTGTGGAATAACCGTTTCACAGATGATATCGGATATTTTCCTTACGTCGTAACTACATTCCCTTTCATAAATGTGACCTACCGAATTACACTATTCAACCGGAGTTGTTATAACATGAGCAACACGACGGGTGCCACATGTGGAGCAGGATTTGCTTACCCTTCTAGAGAACCTGCGATCACACGTAGTTTGTTTTTTTTTGGGGGGGGGGGAGGTTCGTGTTGCTTATTCTTTAGTTTTCCATTATGTGACAAGCAATGTGTGTACTATTGCTTGTCTGTTTGTCTTTTTCATTTTTAGTCATGGCGTTGTCAATTTTTTTTCGATTTATGAGTTTGACTGTCCCTCGGGTATCTTTCGTCTCTCTTCTATGTATATTTCAAACAGCTCGTTTATCAGTCAGTAAAAGCACAAATCAATAATACACCCGTTAGGTGTAGGTTAACTTGTATATATATGATCAGCCTTAAAGTCAACTGGAATGGTTGATATTATACTCTTCAAGTTACATAAACGTAATCTGACACCATAAGCATAAAAAGTTTATTTAAAGTCGGTTATACATATAACAATACAACATAAGGTCTGTAGAGCTTTTATCCGACATACGTAGAAGACAAGCACAATACATAAAAGACATTAAGGCAACGAGGAGCGGGATACGATATTCTCACTAAACAATAAGCGGTATCCGGGATCAGAACGCCTCCTACACCATTGAGAACCCCGACAATCGCGACATTCATGCATTCAAAACACAAACAATTTACTACAACATTATAGTGATAATTAATGTGTTATCAGCGCTTAAAAATTTACAATTTTTCAACCAATTTTGTTTTATTGTAATTATTTCATGAATCGTGATTTATCAAAAAGAGGTACATTGTATTATATTTAGGAGGAGTATACACGAAAAGTACATTTCATGGCAACCTACAATAGATCAAAACTATTCATGGAGATGCTACAGTCGCGAATTTAAAAAAAATGGATTATATTTTGTCTCTTTATATTAATACGATGTACTAAAGCAGTTATATCGTCTGTAGGATTGTATTGTACAAAAAATACAAGTCAACTACGAAATTTTCGTTGATCTTGAATTTTTTTCCGAGTAAACTCCCCTCCTGAACTTGCTATTGTTGATAAAAAAAAACCCTATTCAGAATGAAAGCCCCCCTCATACATACATTTATAAATCATAAACTAAACTATATATATCATTTAGATGGAAGCCATCTCTGTGGGACCCGCTGTGAATAACGTGTGATCAAAAAATGTGTCTTTACCATAAGGCATGGGGTTGTCAACTAAACCAAATTTTTGACCTTGTCCTTAAAGAAACCTGTTCATAAGTTATGATACAACCTCTTGTGTTGGTGAATAAACATTTGAAGTATCAACTTTGAAATCATAACGGTTCTCTCGATATAGAGTGGACATTATTTTTTACGAACGGACGGACAATCTGATCACAATAGGGCGGCCGCCATTTGACGGGGCCCTAATTATTTAGTTTTTGCTAAAATGCCAAAATTTAGCTGTTTTCAATTGGTTACACTACAATAATGTGTACGGAAATCAACCAGTTATTAAGAGACAAGTTACTAAACTTCTAATACCAGTGTTTGATGTGAACTTATTGTATTTGACACAGATAATACATGATCAGAATTATACTACTGCTTATGCTATTTATTGTTTAAATTTAATTAAGGAATGTAAATTGTGTTGATTTTTAATGGAACAATTTCGTGTTTGTGTGATGTTTTTAATATCCTTGTCAACTTTACAAGCTTGTTAAAAGTAAATTTAAAAGAAATATGATGACTGGCAAACAGAAATATGGTCACTTATCTGCATTCGCCCATCAGAATAACGCTTGCCAAAGTGGGGCGTCCGCTTGGCTGTGCATGATAAAATAGTTTGTGGGAACGTTTAATCTGATGACAGGTGTGAAGAAAGTGCCTCTCTCTTTGCACGTAAAGAATCCTAGCACCAACTCTTTGAGGGGTACGTAGGTGGCCTGTTTCAAAAGAACTTTTCTGTTCCTTTTTGATATTTCATCATTTTCCAGTTGCAGTTTAACCATCCCAACTATTATCTCGGATGGCCTCTATTACAAGACCTTAGACCTATCTTATTTATTGTTACCTTGTTCTCGTCCTGAACATGCATGAAATAATTGCCACTGGACATTAAATAACCAACAATCAATCAATATCAAATTCCATTTAGATAAAATTGAGAATGAAAATGGGGAATGTGCCAAAGAGACAACAACCCGACCATAGAAAAAAACAACAGCAGAAGGTCACCAACAGGTCTTCAATGTAGCAAGAAATTCCCGCACCCGGAAGCGTCCTTCAGCTGGCCCCTAAACAAATATATACTAGTTCAGTGATAATGAACGCCATACTAATTTCCAAATTGTACACAAGAAACTAAAATCAAAATGATACAAGACTAAAAAAGACCAGAGGCTCCTGACTTGGGACAGGCGCAAAAATGCGGTGGGGTTAAACATGTTTGTGAGATCTCAACCCTCCCCTATACCTCTAGCCAATGTAGAAAAGTAAACGCATAACAATACGCACATTAAAATTCAGTTCAAGAGAAGTCCGAGTCTGATGTCAGAAGATGTAACAAAAGGAAATAAACAAAATGACAATAATACATCAATAACAACAGACTACTAGCAGTTAACTGACATGCCATCTCCAGACTTCAATTAAATTGACTGAAAGATTATGATTTAATCATATGAACATGAGGCACAATCCTTCCCGTTAGGGGTTTAGTATCATACCATCATAACATAAATGAGAAGAACATAACCCGTGTCATGCCTGTGCTGTAATAATAAATTGAAACCTGTTACATTATATGGCACTTTATAACAAACACGTCGAATCAAATTTAAAGAAAGAAAGAAATTATGCTTTCAAAAAGCAGACAAAATATAAAACTAGTTTGCTATTAACCATTCTTTTTATGATCTTTTTTTAACATGAATATGTATTTTAGTCTCAGTCTCAAAACACTTGGCGTACACAAATATGTAACTTGCTCTTTACATTATCACTTATAACCCTGGTACTTTTGATAACTATTTACACCACTGGGTCGATGCCAATGCTGCTGGCATTTCGTCCGCGAGGGTATCACCAGTCCAGTAGTCAGCACTTCGGTGTTGACATGAATATCAATTATATGGTCATTTTTATAAATTTTCTGTTTTCAAAAGTTTGAATTTTTGAAAAACTAACGACTTTCTTACCTCAGGAGTACATTACCTTAGCCGTATTTGGCACAACGTTTTGGAATTTTAGGTCTTCAATGCTCTTCAACTTTGTATTTGTTTGGTTTTTTAATTATTTTGATCTGAGAGTGACTGATGAGTCTTATGTAGACGAAACGCGCGTCTGGCGTATAAAATTATAATCCTGGTTCTTTTGATAACTATTATTTGTTTGTAATAATTGTTAAATGTTGTAAGACTCGAATAATAATAATTGAAATTTTAAATTTCAACTTTAGTTATCTATTTTGTTCATCAATGCAGCTGCAAACTGTAGTGATGATATTCAAATCAATACTCATTTGTGCAGTTAAAGTTATTATGCAGAAATAATTGAAACTGCTCTATCATTGAGGTATGACTGTAGCATGTGTATTGCTTTATTAACTTATCAGAATCAATATTTAATCAAACAAATTATTGATGAGATTTCCCATTAAAACTTTTCATAAGTATTTAGAAGAGGAACGAGAAGGATGTTAACTATATTTTCACTTAGATTATTAACAATTTCTTACGTGACAATGTCATGTAATATACAAAACGTGTTAGGTTTATTTCAGAAAAATAAACAAATGGACGCAAATGTTATATTTGAAATGGAAAATAGAGGACCAAAAATGTGTCTTCGGGAATGTACACACTATAAAGGTTGTAGTGGGGTAAATTACAGAAGAGATACACTGACTTGCCAACTGTTGTCTGTATCCCTACCAGGAGACCAGTTAAAGTATAGTGAAGTCTTTTCATTTGCTGATATACACAATTTTACTTTGGTAAGACTTTTAATACTAGTTCTATTTAACAATTATAAAAATTCTAGTCAACACTATTCTTAATATTATAGTATTACCTTGTTATTTTTATTAAGCAGTTGTAAGTATGATAATTGTTAAGTAAATAAACTCATCATAGATAACAGGATAAAATTTGGTATTTACGCCAGACACGCGTTTTGTCTACAAAAGACTCATCAGTGACGCTCGAAGTTAAAAGATTAAAAAGGCCAAATAAAGTACGAAGTTGAAGAGCATTGATGACCAAAATACATAAAACTTTTGCTAAATACAACTAAAGTAATCTATTCATGAGGTAGAAAATCCTTAGTACTAAAAAAATGACGCAGAACGTGTAGTAATATTTGATTGGAGTGTTGTAATAGTAAACGAAAATCAGTACAACAGTAATAGGTATACATCAAGTGTTATGGGCCTTCTTTTTTCCAATCTGGCTTTACATTGTGCCAAACTGTGACAAACTTACATGTAAATAGGATTGAATGATTGGCGTTTTCTAAACGCTGCATCAGCATAATATGACATATCGCGGAGAAACATCGAATCGATATGAAAGCATGTTTTCTTGTGTCTCATTCTTTTGTCTCTCAGAGTTGTCTGAGGTATACAAATATGGTCAGATGATGTCTCCCGTTCCTCAGGTAACATCTTTGTGAAATTGTTTATATGAAATGTATCAGTTTGCTGCCATGTCCGATCGTACTAGAATCTTACATAATGACGAAAGGTACGAACGAACGTAAAGGGAGCACGTATTTCATTTCCCTAATAACAATTTAGAGTCTTTACCATATCCGGTAAAACAGCGTTCTTTCCTAGATCAAATTTATCTTTCAAAAATAAGCTATCGCAAATAATACACGCTTTTATAAGAAAACAAAGAAAAATAGTATCAACTACACTTACACAACTTGTTCGCTATGCCCGTGTCTGTTGTGACGTTTTTTATTTTAACGAACGCAACCTATGTATTACTGGTAAATTATAAAACCAGGGATATCGTCACTATAAATTACTTAAAACATTTACTAAATTTTTCCATAGATATAAATATTTGGTTTTGAAGTTTGGTTGTACCTGTAGAAAACTTATTTCAAACGGGATAGCACATCCTCATTTTTACGGAAATGTTGTTAACCATGCCCGGAAATTTAGAAATGATCCATGTAAACTTGTCGCTACTTTAAATAAACTTATTCTAAAAGGTTACCTATTCAACACTATAATAAGATCATTGAATATTGTTTTTATTGGTATAAATATTGATTTTGTTATCAGTAAATTAAAAGCTAACTAAATTCTACTAGTATGTTGTATGCATATACATATTCATGGATCTACAATCTGTCAATACTTGTAACTTGGCATTGCATAAGGTCATGTTTTTCTCTGGCTGTTTATGACGTCTTTACACTAAATCCATTGGATGTTGGATGTGCACGGATTGATAGTTAAGTCTTAGTTGCATGATTTTTTATTAGTTGTTAGTGGCTTTGAACTAGCTGTCAGATAACTGCGAGTACTCTCAGATCTGTTCATTGTATTTTTTTGTGTCGGGATGCATAAGTACCGGGCCACGTCCATTTGTATTTTTGTCCATCTGATGAGTTAAGCCTTTTTCAACTGATTTTTATAGTTCTTTTTATGTAGTACTGTTATACCACTGTCTCAGGTTAGGGGGAGGGTTTGGATCCCGCTAACATGTTTAACCCCGCCACATTATTTATGTATGTGCCTGTCCCAAGTCAGGAGCCTGTAATTCAGTGGTTGTCGTTTGTTTATGTGTTACATATTTGTATTTCGTTTATTGTTTTTATTTACATAAATAAGGCCGTTAGTTTTCTCGTTTGAATTGTTTTACATTGTCTTATCGAGGCCTTTTATAACTGACTATGTGGTATGGGCTTTGCTCATTATTGAAGGCCGTACGGTGACCTATAGTTGTTAATGTCTGTGTCATTTTGGTCTTTTGTTGATAGTTGTCTCATTGGCAATCATACCACATCTTCTTTTTTTATATTACGTCCGATACGTTACATACGTAAACCACGAGTACACACATTTCCGCGGGAATATTTTAAGCACCAGTTTCACGATTAAAATTTTAATGGCATTATTGAAGTACGTTAGTTTAAATTTAACGACAAGATTCACATTTGTTTTCATTTTTAATATAACACTTTCAGCAAATTGTTAACGTGGAATATCGAGATTTGCAAAACAATGATGCTGCATTGTTTTGAAAAAGTAATGTGAAATGAATCTAAAAAATTGAAAATAGATTTTGTGATCATTTTTTTTTCTTCTATTAATGTAATGTTAAATGTTAAAAAAGGTAATGTAACTCTTGTGATCGCAGGCGACAAATGGGAAACTGTAACTTTATGATTGCAAATTCAGTCAAATATGAAACGTTACAAAGTTTACACTGTGAAACAAGTATAAAATGGGGGAAAAACAAGTTATGGTAATGTTTTTTTTCTTTTCTTGGTTTTTCGACGCTATCAAGCAATTGTTTTTTTTTCAAAATTTTAACACTAGGGTAAAGGGAAAATCTGGATTCAGAATTTTTTGTTTGTAATCTACATGACCACAATATTTGTTTTGGTCAAATAGGGAATCAGAATATTTTTAAAGGGAAAAAACGCATAACCCTCTTCGTAAGTGAATTGGTTTCTTACACTCAAAGAATTATCTATCTATTTATCTATCTATCTATCTTAAATGCATATAAAAAATTTAGTCAAAGATTTAGAATTGTAGGTTACAATGTGTCTGTTGAGTTGAGGTACTTTTTTCCCTCCTAGATCTGCCCTTGAGCTTTATTAATAGATCAGCTAATTATATACAATTAGATTGTTTGGTTCATTTACATACACATTTAAACACCTGAATGTATATCAAGAAAATAAATCTACAAATTTGCATCATATATTGTGGATTTTACAATGACGATTCAACAGTTCATATGCTTGGAAGATAGACACGTAGTTGTCACTCAACGTCCAGTGGCATATTTCTCATGAATGTTCAGTAATGAAGCCAAAACTCAATTATACGCTAAAAACGGTTCCATAGGACTCTAACGCTGGTTTATCTTATAGCAGCATATTGCATAGTATGAAGATAATCATTTTTCCAATTTTATTATTTTGGCGTTGCAAATATTTATTTTTCATATTTTTCTGTATAAAGGGAAGAAGACAATATATTTGATTTGATATTTTCTGAGGTTAAACAATGCAACATTGTTATTTGGAAGAGTAGGTAAGGGGGTTTGGAGCACTTTTTTGTTTTTGTTTTTAGGGGAATTTTTTCTTCTGAATTCCCTATATTTAAGATATTTTGTAGAGTTATCTCCTTTTACCTGGTGGTATTATATGTTAACGTATGTCCCGAAATCCTATATGTTCTATTTATCAGAAAAAAATCTAATTTAATAAGTTTCGTTGCATGTAAGGTAATGGTCTGTCAAAGGTTTAATGAGTATTATTTAGATATGTCAAAATAAAGGATCCCTAAAACGAGTCTTACGTATGATTCGTCATGCGTACGTACATTTCGTCAATGTGTAAGAAAGCTCTACTAGGACTTAATAATCCTATCTGTTAATGATGAAGAGAGAGACTATGTGGCACGCTCTACTTACCACGCTTACAACTTTCTATAGATTACCCGTGCATTCTAAAGTATATGTTCATAACTAACTAGAAAAAAAATAACTTTTGTAAGAGCATGGCTAAGTTTCCAAACGTTTATAAATGCGTTTTTTGTTTCGTTCGTCGGTAGTCGTTACATCGTTACATATTTCGAAATACATAAATTATGCAGAACCTTACGAAATAACTTTTTAAAATTCATCATTTATTTATTTATAAATGAAAGTGCAATATTTCATAATATATTGTTTTAACTTTTAACTGAACGTTACGCATCCAACAATTTGTTTTTGTGTTCTTTTTGTTAACTGTACTTTAATGTGTTATATAACTATGATTTCAGGAAGGAGATAGTTGTCTGCCGACGAATCCTTGTAAGGAACGTGAAAAGTGTGTTCCGTTGGATATGAATCGGCACATCTGCCTACCGTATCGTGAGTAAAATTCAACACTTGCCGACTTTCTTAGAGCACTACAAAGTCGTATATTTCACGTGCACAACGTTTGTCTATTATTCGATTTAGCTTAAATGTAGAAATGACTTTTGTTATAATTGATATCACAACTGCTGGTTTGACCATTTTAATTGCCAGGTTTAATTGCTGGCACATTGCTTTTAAATTGAAATGATACTAATTTGTGTACATCACTTAAGGCACAATTGAAATTTACTACATTTTGTATATTATGTTTTTGTTAGTTAGTATAACATCATTTAATGTTGGTTTAGCGTGTTGTGTGATGCAGGTGGCATCTTTGACTACACTCTCTAGGTCACATGTATCACAGACTTACTCTAATGTCTGTTTCTTCTCTTTATAAAGTAGGTCATAATTAAGGTCACCAAGAAGTACAATGTTGTCCTATTTTACTTATATCTTGTCATACGATTGTATAAAATCGTTTTTAAACTCATTATCTGTAATTGACTGTGGTCTATATAGACCGGCAATCAGCCTCTTTTTAGCCTTTTTATAGACAATAACTGTTTAGTGTCTTTAAATATCAGCTTTATTTGTACGAGGCTAGGAAACAAGGTGTATGCGAGCTTGTAGCGAGCTACTACACCTGTTTCGAGCCGAGTACAAATACAGCTGATATTTAAAGACGCTAAACAGTTATTTTCTTTATCCTGTAATTAATTCTGTATATTGTTTGTATTTTGAAAGACACAAAAACTAACATATTTAGCATTTATTTTCGATTTGTAATCCCATGAGGCCCGCGTAGTAATATCAAAATCACACATTACGCTGAAGACGGGTTCGCAAAAAAGAATCTCGAATGATCAATAATAATACATCGCTCAAGGTGAATAATTATCTATTTTAACATAACAACTAATTTAAACAGTAAAAACAAATAACAAAACATTGTCAAATTTGAAACAGAAGTGTACGAGTTGTCCTACGCTTCAGACTTTACATTCACTAAAAATGCATGCTGAAATTGACGTGGTTGATTTTGTAACACAATCATATATTCAAGTTTTGAAATCGACAATTGTCATCGTTATTGGAATGCAACTGGAATACACATTCTGAGGTCACACAGGTTCAAACAATACTCAGTCCGGCAGTGGGCGGAGCTTTAAAGTGATATCTGTATAATATACAGATACAGCATAGCGATATCTGTAGGGCTGTATCTGTATAGTAGGACGCCCAATTGCAGGATAAAACCACTTTTACATATAATGATTCTATCGTTTTGAACTCAAGGTGTGACTGTAAAGAACAAAAACCAGCTGAAATGAGAATATATTCTTAAATTCTAGATGCATGTAAAAATTTTATTATGTGATATTCATGAACATAGAAATAAGAATTAATTTGATACAATGATTGACATGTTCCGATACGTTGTTATTTGTATTATATTAGAAATATGGGATAATAAACCAACACGAACAGACAAGTTTCTATTTTGATGCATTTCCGTCCAAAATTTGGTTTTAGTGAAAATCATTAGTTCCTTTAGCATCGTCACTTATGGTCCCATTTTGAACGAGTGGTTGACAAAATATTATCCTATATTGCAAGAATTTTTCGGCATATTAAATTCTTATGATTGACAATTAGCACTGCTGTTATTAGGAAATTGCGATTAAGTACAACACATATGTCAAGTTTAACCATGCACAATAACGATAACTAGTACGCCTGATTAATATCAATCGTCCAGGGATACAGATCCCCTCTTTTTTGGAAGCGCCCAAAATTGACGATAACTTGGAAGTTGTCTATTGTATAGTAAACGGTATTTTTACAGAATATAATTTATAAATATACTTTTAAAAAATAAATAAAAAATAATATAATAAAATGGAAACTTACATATTTATACTTATTTCATCCATTTACAGGAGCACCATGCGATCCACAACCTTGTAAAAACGGAGGCATATGTCGTAACCAGGTGGACAGCTATTTATGTACGTGTTCGAATGAATGGACTGGTCCTCAATGTGAAAGTAGGTTAAAGTCATAATTGTTAATTATATATGTCCTATTGCTAGACTAACTAGGGTTGAAAAGTCTGAATAAGGTCGTTATAGAAGAATAAAAAAATTTAAAGAATTTAAAAAATTGTGTTCTTCAAAATTAATTGAAGATGAAATAAAGTTTCGGATAGAAAGTTCAGCATTCGATCAAAAACAAGTCATTTTATATTCTGCTTTAAAAAATCTTTATACAGAAAACATATAGATTTGGCTTTTTTCATGTGAACATGACGAAACAAGCAAAAATGTGGATTAATTTTTTTCTTCAAATTCTTGTGTTTACTATACGACAACGACTGCTATGGTTAAATATCACATTCGTAATAATAATTTTATGATTTACTGGTGTGTATTACAATCATTGTATGTTAATTGTCCATTATTGGCCGATAATTTGTTTTATTAAGTATTCGACCAACGATTTGTCATAATTTTGTCCTTGAATTGTATCGATAGAGGAAATAGAGTGATTTGCATATTGTTGAGAAATAAGGTAATGTTTGTTATTACCGTACTGGAACATAATCACCGAAATGATTCCCCCTTAAGAAGGTACCCAACACCTAGACTTATATTAAATTTGCTCTTTTATTTTTATGCCCCACCTACGATAGTACAGGGGCATTATGTTTTCTGGTCTGTGGCTCCGTTCGTGCGTGCGTTCGTTTGTTCGTCTGTGCGTCTGTTCAGGTTAAAGGTTTTGGTCAAGCTAGTTTTTGATGAAGCTGAAGTCCAATCAACTTGAAACTTAGAACACTTGTTGCCTATTATATGATCTTTCTAATTTTAAAACCAAATTAGACTTTTGACCCCACTTTCACGGTCCACTGAACATGGAAAATGAAAGTTGGAGTTTCAGGTTAAAGTTTTTGGTCAAGGTAGTTGTTGATCAAGCTGAATTTTAATCAACTTGAAACCCAGTACACTTGTTGCTTATGATATGATCTTTCTAATTTTAAAGCCAAATTAGACATTTGACTCCAATTTCACGGTCCACTGAACATAGAAAACGAAAGAGCGAGTTTCAGGTTAAAGGTTTTGGTCAAAGTAGTTTTTGATGAAATTGAAGTCCAATCAACTTGAAACTTGGTACATATGTTCTCTATAGTATAATCTTTCTAATTGTAATGCCAAATTAGATTATTACCCAATTTCACGATCCATGGAACATGGATAAGGATAGTGCGAGTGGGGCATCCGTGTACTTTGGACACATTCTTGTTCACTAAATGTTTACTTTTACCCTTTGACAAAAATATAAAACTTTCAATAAATTTGAACAAACAACTTTATCAGAAATATTTCATTGGTTAAATAGCAGTTTCACAAACATATATTTTGATCATTGAGAGGCTCAATATTTTCTTAACAATATAATGTTATTAAAACGTTTAACTGATTTATCTCCCTGTTGTGTTAGGTACCACATTAAACATGTTAAACATTTTTACACATTATGTTCACTTGAATACCACTAAAATGATATAGAGTTGAATTAAAACCTATCGTTTAAACAATTGGAGTTGCCAAAAATGTTTCTAATATATTGCTTACAAGTTAAGACACCCAAGAAACAACAAATTGACAAAATTACGTAGTATGCATTGTATAACTCTTGATAAGTTCTGAGTAAATTGTAAATTGTAAAAATTATAAACTTTAACGAATTATGAAATTTATAATTTCAAAGCTCTTAATGTCATAGCTTAGGTAATCAATGTAAAATTTCATAATAGGCAATGAGACAATTTTTTGAAAATATTTTATTAAATTATTCATTATAAATATAATTTATTTGCAATGCTATATCATGAAATACCATTTGTACAAGGATTGATTTCTCATCATAAATAAATCATCAACGATTATTATTACGAAAATGCAAATATCAAAATTCTATAACGTGTTCTTGACTTCATTGCGTTTTTTGACGTTTATCTTTTTTTACCATGGTAATAACGACTTTTCTTTAATTAATGGAGTTTGATTGTCCCTTCGGCCTCTGCTTGGTATTTTTTTTACAGTTAATTGAATGGTCTAAATAACTATAAATGTTTGTTCATAAATATGTCATTGCTGATACACCATTGTCCCATTTCATAAAAGGCTGCTCTACCCAACTACATTCTACGTTCGCCAAGAGGCTGACGTTTGTTATAATTGTGGTCCGTATTTCTCCTCTTGTTTGATAAGCCTGTAAGGTGTAAGTTTTTGTTAATTTTCGAAATTTCTCATCCTCAAACTTTGAAACCTAACAACAAAGTATAAACATTGTCACTAAGACTTGTTATTTCAACTTATCGGGCGGAGTTTTAGTGTTAATTTGTATAAGGACAGTATGTTAAAAGCTGTAGGCGATAAGGTTGATTGCAGTTATAATTATTATTGATTTTTAATCACCAATCAGTGTCACCAAACGGATATACAAAAGAACTGAGTGTATGATAAGGAACGAACAACTGGACACTGCATTGATCAGTTAATCCCAAAACTCCTGTCTATAAATGAACTGTTCTTAAATAAGAGAACCGGTTAAACCCCGCCAAGTAAGGTGAACTAAATCAAGTAATGAATGCATGTAAAAATGTTAATATGTCGTATTCCGTGCAATTCATTAACTCAGAAATAAGAACGAATTTGTTTGGCATACTTAGATACGTTGTCATTTTAAACCAGTTATAATAGAAGAGTGTGCCAATTAACCAAGAAAAAAAGACAACTTTCCGTAAAACAATGGTTTTAGTGAATATCATAAGTGAGTTTAGATCAGAATCACGTCCGTACCCAAGTTGAGCGAGTGGTTGAAAATATTATCCTATATTGCTCGATTTATACGGCAAATTAAATTCATTTAACTGACAATCAGCATTGCTGTCATTATATAGTACTAACGGGGAAGTTTATCCCTGAACAATGTCTATCACTAAGACGCTTGATGAACATTAAAAGTGCAGAGATTCAGGCGACCCCCTCCCTTCAGTAAATGACGTAAAATATGCGCGCACAATTGACGGTGAAAGACATAACTTGAAAGTGGTGAATTGTTTCGAAGACTGAATTTTTTAGAATTGGACATTTTTGTTTTATCATACCTATGTTATTCATTTACAGGGTTACATGCGATGCGCAACCTTGTAAAAACGGAGGTATATGTAGTTACTTGTGCGGATGAATGGAATGTTTTTTTTTACCGATAATTGGATTAAATAAGTACAAATGTATTTTTAAATAAACCTACCAAAATCATATAATGTTTGGTTAAAAACAAATACACTAACCACCATTTATATATTTGCCCACAGGGAAACTACTTACGATGATCTATAATTAGCAATTTCAGTGGGGTTTTATATATTTTAATTACTCTGTTTAGATCAATCAGAAACCTTTAAATACATGACATTCCTCAAATCTAGTTCTACTTTTGTATGAATCTATTTCTTTTAGTAAATCCATGTGGTGTTAAGATGGACTGTTCTGATCTCAAAAACACAACCTGCAAAACTGGTATATACGAGATTATTAGGAACAGCACATTTAATGTACTCTGTGAAATGAATGATACTGGAGGCGGCTGGACTGTAAGTACTGTAAGATAATGGGCAAATATTTTAAATTGTTCATTTATAAATTTAGGACTTTGTTTCAAAATTTATAGATTTTTCATAATTATATAAAAAAAAAGTGCTAGGTACGACAAACTGTATCTTTACCTTTAAAGGTGAAGTGATGGGATCGCAATGTATAAAGCAGGGTCTGACCATAAATTCGGTAATTACTTGATCCGTTAACTGACATTAATTGTTACTTCGTTAGTGCATTATTCATGATCTGGCAACAATTGTGACTTCGTAATTGCAATTTTCATGATCTGAAAAAAAAAATTGATATCAATTCTGTGCTTTGAATAAATTTGCAATTTCGTATTTCAAATAATTCATACTTTTGCAAACAGTAAATTTATAAAAGTTACCATACAATTGATATTCATGTCAACACCGAAGTGCCGACTACTGTGCTGGTGATACCCTCTGAGACACACTTTCACCAACAGTGGTGTAAATAGTTATCAAAGGTATAAGGCTTATAATTTAATACACCAGTCGCGCGTATTGTTTACATGAGACTCATCAGTGAAAATCAGATCAAAGGTTTGAAAGTCAAAACGTTCAAATTGAAGAGTATTCATGACCCACAATTCCACAAAAATGCCAAATCTGGCTCAGTATAAATATGCCTTGGATTAGAAAATCCTTAGTATTACCAATAATTCATACTTTTCTAAACAGTAAATTTATTAAACCTATATTTGTTTTCGCGCAATTGATTTATGTCTTGTGAAAATCAGTAAACTACTGTTACCTTTCTTTATCAAGTATATGATGTCTCTCTGCAAAAATCATTTCACGTAACCATCAAGCTGAAACTAATAATTTTAGGTATTCCAGAGAAGAAAGAACGGCAATGTTGACTTTTATAGGGATTGGGATTCTTACAAAGTCGGATTTGGAAATATGAGTGACGAATTCTGGCTAGGTAGGTTGTATTCTACTATTTAATTACTATTTGAATTATCATAGAAAGTTCTGTTAAGGAAAATTATAATATATATTTACAAGAAATTACATTCTGTCAATTGGTCTATAAGAAGCAGATGATATCTTTGTCATGTTTGTACAAACTTTATTTTCGACAGGGAAACTGATAAGCTTGCTGAACCGTATATTTTCTTTTACAGATTTACGATCAATTAATTACAGAATGATTACAGACGATGAAAATAAATTGTAATGCAATTTCTAATGTTATCTTTTTTTTCATTGGCTTTATGTTATCATCAAACTCACAGTTGACCTGTCGTAAGTAATTTTGATTTGACGGTCGCCAATTTCAATTTTACTGTCTCCGCTATGAGTCAGCAAACAAACTGCATTTGTGACCATCAAATCGATTGATAATTGACGTTTGAAACTCTTCAACTACTGTACCTTTAAACGAATTCCGGTGTATTCCTCATATTTCAATCAAGTTAAAACATTGTTGAGTTAAAATGTCATCAAATTTTGTCAATACATGCAAATCAAACACCTATGTACACGTTAAATTGGTCTTGCCAGGGTATTTGATTCACCATTATTGTCAAAGACTTACAGTTCACGAAAAGGGACCCAGTCTATCAATTTTACTAGTCAGTGAAAGCTGTCGTATACTTTTGTTATTTATAAAATGTTCCTTTGTAAATATCTTACAAGATGAATCCATTGCGAATGATAACTTAAGCATCCGATTACAACTCTTAATAGCGAAGCATAGTCCATCAGGTGACAAGCTAAGATATACCGTTTATCATATTTTGGTAAGGTGAATTGCTTGTTGGAATATTGTGTTAAAAAGATACGAATTAATGTCACGTTTTAATTCAGATTTTTAAATATGTACGACTACAGCGAAGAAAAACGATGTTGAGTGGTTAGACAGTTGCTTACTGCAGTTGGAATTTATATCAAGATCGACTGTACCGTATAATTCGTTTAATGTGTATATTTCAAAACCTGTATTAGGCAAATGTTTTAATCACAGGGAAAACAAATTGACCTTTTTAAAACCTTTCTCACTGGACCGAAAAATTTCTCAAACCCATGCAAACTATACATACTGTAGCCTCTAAGCAAAAAAAAACAAACTTCGAAGATCATCATTGCTAAAACAAAATAAACCATTCGCATCATTACATTACCAACGCGTTGTCTTCAGGTAAAAAGGCAGACGTACAAGCGGGGAATGTATTCGACCTATGCTATAACTACCATATGTCTTTCAACATACGGATTTATGAAATTACCCTAATCCACATCATCAAGTATGCATATGACTAAATGTTATATCTACTTCATTTGATTTTCAGGTAATACATACCTTAATCTATTGACAAATCCAGGCACCTTTACCCTGAGAATTGAATTAGAGGATTTTGTTGGAAATCATCGTTACGCTGAATACACCCACTTCTCTATCAGCGATGAAACTTCTGGATTCAAACTGAAGTTCAGTACCTATACTGGAGATGCAGGTAGTTTATTTTTAAACTGTGAATAGTACAGTGAGATAGTGTTCAATTCCGGATTTGTTTTTTTTTCAATATTGATAATGATTATAAAAATGAATATATAATTGAAAAGATACCCATTCGTCTTGGTTAGACCACAAATACATCCAAAGTATAGTGATTCTATCATCCCATATAATTACTCTTACCTGCGCCGCAATGGTCGATAGCTGTACAGATGCACGTTATGACATAAATTGTAATAAGTGTGTTTAGCAAATTATCTACTTAGCGAGAAACTACTAAAGTAATAATACAGTAAATAACAAAGTATACAATATAACAGATGGGAAAGAATTTAGGAAAATATCAATAAAGGGCTGTGTTAATCTCGTTTTCCTTATTTTCATAGCCTCCTATAATCACCTCATGTACTAAACGTGTTTATGTACAATCAATGATTATGGAATAAATTTTATTAAATATGGAGGCAAAATTTGACAAAGCAAACGTTGTGAAATAATTGGAATTTTAAAGCAAAGAGAGGTTCTTCATATAACTATGACTAAAGTCTAAGGCCAATTTGGTGTTAAAGACTTTTTGATGTATGAACTAAAAATCATCAAAACAAATATTTCATCATTTAAGACCTTAAAGGGGTTCAGACCATCTAAGGGAGTTTACTCTTAAAAAGCAACAGTTTTGATCACAGACTTTTAGTAAGAACAAAATAAAGGTTTTCAACGATTACAATTGGTGTTTGTCAAACTGCTTTATATTCAAACAAATTATTACTGTAAATTGTGTAGTTTAATTTCTAGAAATTTTCATTTTTTCTTAACAGGTCAAAGTAAATTAAATAGAATATTAAACGAGCCAAGTCTATTCTAGTCATTTACTTTTTAAATTGTTATTTGTATGGAGAGTTGTCTCATTGGCACTCACACCACATCTTCCTATATCTATTTTAAAGTGTTGAGTACCCCCTTAAGTTTGATTGGGTGTCTATCATCATGTTGGATTGTACAGAAAAACTGTAAAAATGGTGTGTAATGAAATTTATAGAGGAAAATATACTTCATAAATTACACTTTATCAATACTGTGCTTGTAATATTTTTTCGAATGTTTTCAAAACATTCATAATATTGATCTTTGATGTAATGTTTCATCTTGTCATATAAGGGGAGGAAAATCATATATTGTACTTTTTTACTTGAATGGGTAATGTATTTTCATTATTTATTCTTTGCATGTTACATGTGAAATAAAAAAAAAAGTATAGGGATAAAGAATTACCTAGTACAACATTATTATATGAAAACCAGCAGGATGATATGTGTCTACATTTATTATGGATTATGGAAACCCACAAGAAAGTATTGAATGCATTGTAATACGGATTATCAGTTTAATATGACATATGCAATGCCTTTTTGTTTTAATATTGAGAAAACTATTTGAAATGAATGAAAAAGTATCTTAAGTTTCATTGAATCTTTTGAAATAGACATATATGTATTTAATAGGCAAACAATATTCATAATGAAGTCAAGGCTTAAGTTTCATATGCATACAACTTTATTGAATAAACAAATAGTTTTTTCTCAAGGAAATTTTTTTTTTAAAGTTTTTTTTCCATAACAATTTACTGTTTTATACTGAAAAGACTGCAATGAATAAATGATGCATGTTTAGCAAATAAACATAACTCTAGAAACTCTTGATTACAGCTGATATGGTTTTAAAAAAAGACTCATTCATTCATTTTATGTGACAGTTACTGATTCTGATTTTTCAGTGAACGAACTAAAAATGTTTTTAAATAAAAACATTGAAATAGAACTTTAACAGGGTCAGGGCTGAGCAGATTAATATTTCTCATGAAACATGAGTTTGCTAGAAGGGGCTTCATACTACTATGCACTAGTGCTTGTTATTGTTGTTTTCCTACCAGGAGAATCATTTTGTTTTAGAAATAGCTGTTTTGCCGTCCGTCATCACGTTATCTTACTATGCCAAACCTTGGTAATCTAAAAGTCGTAAAGACCCTATGATAATCAAATTTAAGAAAGTAATCAAGATAATATTATTTGCAATCGGCACATAGATGACATATATGTTGTATGTGCAGTTAGAAATGAACATCGGGTTACGAAAGGTATTACAAAGTATAACAATAGAGTACCACCCCCTTTTTATCTTCGTATGCACGGTGGTTCTGTAAAGATTCATGAACACCTCAAGTATACAAATGAAAAAAAATAACATTATTTTACATCTTTAATGTGTCTATTTCTAGTCAAAAACTATCAAAATGTCGATTATTTCTTTCCCGATATTTTTACACCGCAAAGGGGAATAATCGATCTGAATCAATTCAGTGTTAAAATGTCGCCGCGTAAGGACTTGAACATCATTCATTTATAAAGATCGCATTGGCACATCCCGTTAACATTTATTGATCTCTTTAAAACTTCGCATATTTATTCTTGGAAAGCTCTTGAATACCAAAATTGCTGTTTCTTGTTTTTAAAATGAATACAACTTTTTACAATTAACAAGATAGTTTACTTTTGGTGTTGCCACGGTTGGATTGTATGACATTTCTGTTATTTTTTTTATTATAAAAGGGCAAATTCAAAGGAAGAAATAGCTGTTACGGGAAAGAAAACATCTTTGTCGACAAAATACAACTTTATTTTTGTTCATTTGTGTAGTTCTTTGGGATGCGCTAGGCTCTTGAAGTTGAACGTTCTCACGCCATCTTTAAATGATACCCGTTACCATGGTAACCAGGTAACCAGGTGGGGGTTTAGAGACACTAGAAATTAAAACTTTGGATGATATTAGGGATTTCAAATTGCAATGATTTTTTTATGAATAATGGCCGATTTACTTTCGAACAGCATTAACCTACCTGCGTAGGTTCACGTTTTCCTGTTTGTAGTATTCTAATGGGTTAATTCAGTTGTTTATTCCCCAGTCTTGGCAATTTAGAGATGCAACGTTTTTTAACTGATATGAGTGTGGCCAAGGATTGAAAGAACTGTTTCACAAAGAAAGAAAATGAAAAAAAAATCTTTTATTGGTTCGACTTCTCGCTTTCTGAAATTCGTGCGATCTCAATGATTCGGTAGGTTTAATAATCATAGGTAAGTCAGATGTTGATTTTTTTCGAATGAGAAAGAAGTATGATAAGCATGAAAAGTAGTTGTACATGTATATGAATCAAACATGATTTGGTAGAAAAAATCTACAAAATGAGTGCTGAGATTTTATATATCAGTATATATACCAAGTGAGGGACCGGTGGTCAAATAGCCGCGAGTAAAAAAAAGACTCCCAGAATTGTGTCCAGGGTTCAAAATATTGAAAGCGTAAATGATGTTCTATATAACAATGCATTCTGTGTTTTTTTATTTTTGACTAAACAGCTGATAGAGGAATATACTTGGGTAATCTAAATTGTACATCATGTCCAACTGAAACACCAAAATCCACCCTTCCCTGTACATCCACAGTGGCGGATACAGGGAGGATGTGTCCGGTAGAACCCCCTTTTTGGACGATCAATGCATTTAAAAGGGGACATGCAGTTGGAACCCCCTCCCCTGTTTGTCCTCGGTTAGGAACACCCTTTTTAATATGGCTGGATCCGCCTCTGATCCAAACTTTCTCAAAGCACCTATATTCATTTACTGTTGACCTGAGCTTATACAATTATAGTTTTTGCAATTAATTTTTTAAAGCTTCCGGAACCATATTTTTCTGTACAGTCTAATGATATTCAGAAACAACTTGGAACAAAGAAAGTTGTGCGGCAAGATATTTGAAGGACAATATTTCTTCTTTGTTAATTCCATTCATTAAACCATTTTCTGCTTGATTTTTCACGACTGCTTGTACTATGCTAGTTTGTTAAATTGTATCCCCGTATTCTTTCCAAATGATTTTAATTTTATTTTTTTGCAAGCAGCGTTTTTCGGCAACCATTTTAAAGCGAATGGGTTTCTAAAATAAATTGCACTTGTAATGACACAAAAATGCCCTGTGTATGATATATATACATGCATTGGTTCAAGAATTGGATAAACATTATTTTTAACCAGCCCTTAATTTCATATCAATTGAACAAACATCTGTTGTGTCGTAGTTCTCCTCTTATATTTGATGCGTTTCCCTCAGTTTTAGTTTGTAACCCGGGTTTGTTCTTTTTCAATCGATATATGAATTTCGAACAGCGGTATACTACTGTTGCCTTTATTTAACAAACATCGGACTTTTTGTAGTTTTAGTCGGAATCACTAATGTCAAAAATGTCCAATTTTTTTATTTTTTCTGAATTTGTTGCTGACTATATAACTTTTGTTCATTCCCCTTCACAGTACATGTAGCATCATTCAGTATTAAAGGCATTGACTAATCATCATTTTTTTGCTGATTTGAATTCTGTATGTGGCTCTTTGTCATTTCCATGACGGTCGTCATTGCGTCTGCTCGTAAAAAAACTGTCGGAGAGACTCAATATAGAATACAAATGAGAAATCCGAGTAGGGGTGTGATATAGGATGGGCATCAAAGTTGAGCGATACGGATTGAACAGCAGGCTATGTATCAAAAATGCAAAACTATTGTATTGACTAATAAATATGTGAGAATTACAGATATTCCTATCGTTAATCAATTACAAACATATCAATATATATTTTTAGGAGATTCGCTTGCACCTCATATTGGTCAGATGTTTTCGACTAAAGATAAACATAAAATGAAATGTGCCCAGGACTTCAAAGGTGCTTGGTGGTACAATGCTTGCCACAAGAGCAACCTGAATGGTCTGTATCTGAACGGAACGCATACGACATTTGCTGATGGTGTGAATTGGTATAAATGGAGAGGACATCACTACTCACTTAAATCTACAAGAATGATGTTCCGTAGAGCATAACGTTAATTAATGCGCAAATTACAGTGCATAGGTTTGTTAACGTCACGACCGCTGCTTAATCTTAATATGACACTCAATAATCACAAAAAATGATTTGGAAAACTGTATCAAGACGACTGCTATTTTTCTAGCGGATTTCTATTTCATTAAAATTATCACAATACAACATTGTGTTTTGTGAATTATTTATTACTTCATTTTACAATGTTTACACGATTGCATCATAACTTTCTTTCATTTGTTTCCTAAGATAATTTGGCCTTCGTTTCTTTAATGTAAGCCTCAAATTGCTGAACTGACTTCAAAGCTGAAACTATCTATACAAATGAACAGATACATTATATATGCTGACTGGTTGTTTTACTGAGCAATGTCCTCTGGATTTAGGATGAGTGATTTAAAAGATGAGCGGAAAATACCAGAGGGATAGACAAACTCATAATTCGACATAATATTACTCAAAGGTCTGTCTGCAAGATCGAATCACAAAAATTGAAAAAGCACATTGCCATTTCAAAAATATAAACTCAGACGTGTTGGACAAATAATTCATCACTACGGAATACCATGCACTGTAGTTGAATAAGGATTATCTGTATACAAATATATCAAAAAAGACTTTTCCCGAAGTAATTGATCATATATCTTAAATACAAAATATCAAAAAGTTCCTTTATGTTGTTTTTTTCATTTTCGACTAAATTGAGAAATATATTGAGGCACAAATAGAGGTAGAAAAAGATTTTAGCAACAGTTGGGTCTTAAATGACTTAATACGGATTTGTATCAACGACCTTATAGTCTCAATCCATTCGAAAAGAGTATCTACGTTCCACGTTGGTCAGATTAAGACAAATGTATTCGGTGACATAAAAGTAGTATAAATAGCACAAACTCGTCCTGATTTGAACGATGTTTGATCAATATCAAGATTGAAAAGATATGTTTATTTATATTTTGTCCTCAGTGTGTACTTTTTTCAGTAACACAAGTCTAAAACGATAGAAATTGAATTGTAGAAAGGGTTCAAAAGGATAAACAAAGTACGTTCATAGTTATTTTTCAATTTGTAGAGATTATGTCATAAATTTTTCATTGGACTATAAATAAGACATAATAAATTATTCAACCGACAACATAACAGAAACTACAAAAATAAATACATTAATGTTGGATGTACAAAATACCGTATATTATTGCAAAATCGCCTTCAGTATATCAGTCATATTCGGAAATAAGACAACGATGGTATAGAAAGGCAACTTTACTAATCATTTGGACAACAAACAATAAGATATAACACGTTATTTCCCAAAACAAACAGCCAAAATAAAACCTTATCGAAGAAGTTTAGTTATGATTCCAACTAAAACATAGTAATTGTCAAACAACAACATCCCTCCCTCCGTATATATTTTTGGCAATATTTCATTTAGAGGAATTTTGAAACATATAAAGGTTGGAAGCATAGAAATATATACAGTTTTATGATCATTATTACTACATGTTTTCTATGAGATGACTCACAATTGGCAACGGTATTGGTTACTTAATGTAGATCCATATCAGCAAGTACTAAACTATCATCATTTTGAAAATCTATTTAATTGGATTTAGACATGTTTACTGTCTGTTTTTCAATAACAGAAGGTTCTGTACAAAAAGACGTACCACCGGATACAATATCAGACAATATACTTGGCATTTTGACTGGATGATCTAATGATTCTAAATAATGATTATTTGTAGACGCTACATTTTAGTGTTCAGTCAACAGAATTACTGTTGCTGAATACTTAACTTTTCGACCTGTTAATCCTCCTTTTCTCTGAAATTATCTTTACTAGTTAATTCTAGCCAATTGACTGTATACTGTATGTGTCAAAATCATCATTTAAAAAAACCAAATGTTACTTATCTGAAGGATACCAAATAATAGAAACAAGCACATGTCAGCAACATTAATGAGAACAATTTGGCAACACTTGTAAGATTGTTTCCCCTCAATACTCCTCAACTTAGTACTTTATTTGGCCTGTTTATAACTAATTTTTTTCGAGTGTTACTAATGAGTCTTTTGTAGACGTAACGCGCGTCAGGTGCAAAAACAAAATTGCAATCTTGATATATTTTTTATAGTTTACGTTAGATTTTTCACTTGAATGTCTATTTATTGATGACTGTGTGGACTTTAGCGCGTTAGGTTCATACTCTTCACTTTTTTAAAACCTCACACATGTCACAGATCGAAAACAATTGGCAAGACATAGGTCAATGATGTCATAAGCAATAGCTTAAATCGGACGTTTTACTGTTTCATTGTTTTCGTGTTAGATTAGTTTAAACATATCTATTTACATTGGAATACTCGCAATGATATCAGTCTCTAAGTCTCTAAAATTGTCACCCAAGATCGGAGATCGAACCTGGAACCTTTGTGTTCTAGTTTAATGCACTAACCTCTACATTACTCTACACCACGGCTCTTTTTGGTCTGTTAACAGCCAAGTGTGAAACAGGCTTACATGTAAGTGACTTTTCTTAATTTTCATCGAGTAAATAACATTGGTTGTATCTCCTTCACTCACAATTGTTTGGATAAAATTGAAAACCGTGGGATAAGGCCACACACAACTAAATCCTTTGTCTTATTTTGAATATCAATATTGTGTTTATATCATTTCCATACACAAAAAATCATAATACTGTCACAAACTATATCATCTTCATACAATATAAAAAGTAAAATCACGAAAATACTGAACTTAGAGGAAAACCAATTCGGAAAGTCCATAATCACATGGCAAAATCAAACAAAACGCATCAAAAACGAATGGACAAGAACTGTCATATTCCTGACTTGGTACAGACATTTTCAAATGTAGAAAATGGTGGATTAAACCTGGTGTTATAGCGCTTACCCTCTCACTTTGATGACAGTCTCATCAAATTCCGTTATATTTACAATGATGCGTTAACTAAACAGACACAATAAATAAAATAGTTAAAATATGGGTACAGCAGTCATCATTGTGATAAAATAGATCATAACTTTTTAAACATTGTATTTACCTTCACCGATAATCAGTGTTTACAATCAAAGTAGTGTTATCATAGACCCGAAGGGTATTGGTTATCCTGTGATGGAGGATGCATTATCATAAGCAGTAACTGCTAACTAAGATTGGATTGTCTTCCCTTAAACATATTAATCTTTGCATTGAATTATTCGTAAAAAGACAAACTAGCACATTTAAATGAAAAGTCAAAAATGCATGTATAAAATGACATCATGACATTTCCAAGTGTTTCTATTATTCATTAAATAATTAAAAAGTAAAAACAAATAAAAAATAATATGTATGTGTTTTTAACATTTTAAGTTTTAAAAGTAAATTTTAAATTGCAAGTGCTTTTAGTTTTAATTTATTAAATCTTATTTTAAACATGTTAAATCTTTATTATTCTTGCTAAAATAATTAAAACAAAAAAAGATTTACTCCACAATAATTGTGTGATTTTCACTTTTAACGTTGTGAAAGTGAATTTTAAATTGCGAATGGATAGTCAGGATCGGATGCTCTTGATTCTTGGATATCCTTCGTTTTTTAAAATAAGAAAATAGGTGTACTGCGTTCTTCTGATGGTGTCTTAAGTTCAGTTTTGCTGATGGTAGTATGAATTAATTCTGATGCTTGTGTATGGCTTAACTTTGTTGGACACTGCGTTTCAGCATCCCTTATACTAATATCATCTGATTCCGAAGATTCAAACAGTAACTGACTGTCAACGTCATCAAAGCTTGAAGACTGTATCTGTCATAGAAAGGTTTGGCATCTATGTTTCATCATCACTAAAGGAATGAGAAACAACAGAAGTCATACTGTTTCTTGTTAACTCAATGCCATCTGAGCAAGAATAAGATAGATTTTTCAGTTATTTCCAATAGTCTTTTCACTTAAAAGTTTGGGTGTAACGTCTTCCCCACTGTTCGGTTTATCTTATACTCTCAAGCTAATAATCAATTGAAAAATACAAACAAATGAATCATAAGAACATGAACTGGCGGCAACCATTATGTTTGTATATTTTCCACACATACAACAGGAGCAGAATTCGCCTAAATATGGAACATGATATAAAATTGAGAATGGAAATGGGGAATGTGTCAAAGAGACAACAACCCGACCAAATAAAAAACAACAGCAGAGGGTCACCAACAGGTCTTCAATGTAGCGAGAAATTCCCGCACCAGGAGGCGTCCTTTAGCTGGCCCCTAAACAAATATATACTAGTCCAGTGGTAATAAACGCCATACTAATTTCCAAATTGTACACAAGAAACTAAAATTAAAATAATACAAGACTAACAAAGGCCAGAGGCTCCTGACTTGGGACAGGCGCAAAAATGCATATATATATATTTTTAATTTTGTTTGTTTATCTATATTTTCTAGCCAACAAAATAAAATTATAATTGAATTATGTTAGTAATAGTGTTATAATTTGTTTTTTGTCGGTTTTCCTTCTTTAACAAAACTGTATAAATTAAATTCCTGTGCATGTATTGAATTTAATAATTAAAATATTTATCGATGAAATTTTTCAAAAAAGGTTGTCATAATTGTTTGCAAGATCAACAAAGAAGGATGTTAAGTATCTTTCAACTTGCAGAAGTAATAATTTCTTACTTGACAATACTGTGTTGTATTCAAAACGTATTAGGTTTATTTCAGAATAACAAACAAATGGACGCACATGTAATTTTCGCAATGGAAAATATAGGACAAAAAATGTGTCTTCGAGAATGTACACGTTACAAGGGTTGCAGTGGTGTCAATTATAGAGCAGATACCCTGACTTGCCAACTATTGTCTGTGTCATTGCCAGGAGACCAACTAAAAGACAGTGAAGGGTTTTCTTTCTCTAATCTAGACAATTATACACCGGTAAGATTTTAGTTCTGATTCTGATTCATATCATACCACTTTTAATTATCATTAAGCAGCTCCCTCATGCAAAGCTCTTAAACATTTTAATCATGCAAAGCTCTGATTCCTTTCACGGATTTGACAATACTTTTTGGACCTTTAGGATTATAGCTCTTCATCTTTTATATAAGTTTTGGATTTCAAATATTTTTGCCACGAGCATCACTGAAGAGACATGAATTGTCGAAATGCGCATCTGGTGCAGAAAAATTGGTACCGTTAATGTTATAACTACCAATGGGTCGATGCCTCTGCTGGTAGACTGTTAGTCCCCGAGTCTACCACCAGCCCAGTAGCCAGTACTTCGGTACTGGCATGAAAATATGGATTTTTTTTGTGTTATTAAAATTTGCTGTTACAAAATGTTAGAAATTATTATAAATTAAAGAATGTATCTCCCTCATGCAAAGCTCTGATTCCTTTCACGGATTTGACTATACTTTTTGGACCTTTAGGATTATAGCTCTTCATCTTTTATATAAGTTTTGGATTTCAAATATTTTGGCCACGAGCATCACTGAAGAGACATGTATTGTCGAAATGCGCATCTGGTGCAGAAAAAATGGTACCGTTAATGTTATTGTAGTAGTAGTAGTAGTAGTAGTAGTAGTAGTAGTAGTAGTAGTAGTAGCGGTTTGTTGGTATAGTTGATGGATGTTGTAGTATATCTGCCAAAAAGAATATAATCAAACTTTACCAAATGTTTACTATAATTTCAGGACGGGGAAAGTTGTCATCCTCCGAATCCATGTAATGATCACGAAAAGTGTGTTCCGTCGATAATGAATGGACACGTTTGCCTATCCTATCGTAAGTTAAATTAAATTTATTGACTTCTTACTACCAGTATTATGTTCCTTTTTAAATAATTTACATGTGCAACGTTTATCTAATGTCCTATTTTTTTAAGGTAAACATGTCTCTGTGGTTTATCTTTTCGTGTACTATATATTATCTATTTTATCATTACTATCAGCTTTAAAGTTTTATTTTATTTAGTTATTAGACAGTTGAAAATAATAAGAGGAAACGAACGTGACAGTAAAAGTTAGAAAAAACAAAAGGGACAGTAAAAACAGTGAAACTAAAAGGTCAATTAAGTACACCACTGTCCCAGGTTAGGGGAAATGTTGGAATCCCACTTACATATTAACCCCGCCACATTCTGTATTTATGTGCCTGTCCCAAGTGATAAGGAACCTGTAGTTTAGTGGTTGTCGTTTGTTGATGTGCATATATTTGTTTTTCATTCCTTTGTAAATAAATTACTCAGTTAGTTTTTTCGTTTTTTTCATCTGTCATTTCCGGGCCTTTTATAGCTGAATATGCAGTATGGGATTTACTGATTATTGATGGCCGTACGGTGACCTATAGGTGTTAATGTCTGTGTCATTAACTGTTAACAAAACTTTAAATTTTAGAAAAACTAAGGCTTTTCTACCTCAGGAATAGATTACCTTAGCTGTATTTGGCAAAACATTTTGAAATTTTTGGTCCTTCTATAAGCATTTGGCCTTTTATACATTTTTTGATTCGATCGTCACTGATGAGTCCTTTGTAGACGAAACGCGCGTCTGGCGTAAATATAAAATTTTAATCCTGGTATCTATAATGAGTTTATTAGTCTCTTGTGGAAAAAAACACATATTCTTGTCAATATAATAAAAATTAGAGAAAACCAAAGGGACATTTAAAGGAGGATCGAAAAGGAACAGTTAAATTCATAGAACATCTAACATGTCAAAAGAGCTTAATTGACAATAAAAATCACAGAAAACAAAATAGACATTTTAAGTCTGCGGATCCTAAAGGAACAATAACAGTCAGACAATATCTAAAGAGCAGTAAAATTGAGAATACCCAAACGGGACAGTGAAATTAAGAAAAATACAGAATGACATTAAAAATCAAAAGAAACCAAAGTAAGAGTCAGGTCAGAGAAAACCAACAAGAGAGTCTAAGTAAAGGGAACCAAAGGAGCATTCAAAGTCACAGGAAACAAAAGAGACAGTCAAAGATATTTTTAACTAAAGCGAGAATAAAGTCAGAAGTAAAGGGCCAGAGGGAACCAAAGGAAGAGGAATCCAAACCGATGAAAACAATAAAAAGACTCCAAAAAATGAGTAAATTTAGGAGAAATCAACTGACAGTGAAAATAACAAGGAAACGAAAGGAAAGGTTAAATCAGATGAACTCAAAGGGGCAGTAAAATTCTAACGAATCAAAAGGGACAGTAAAGTCAGGGAAATTAAAGGGAGAGTCCAGCCAGAGGAAACCAAAGAAGTACATCAAAAATGAGATGATATCATACAGTAAAAGTCAGAGAACACCGATGGTACAGTAAACTTCAGAGGAAACCAAAGGGACAGTAAAAGTAAAATGTCGACAAAGGACACAAAATTGTAAAATAAAAAAGATAGAAAACAAAAGATAGTTTATAAAACCCTTCCGCTTTAAAACCGTAGGTTTGTCTAAAATATATTGTTTCTGATAGACAAACACCAATCTTCAACAATACAAAGATCGATCTTTCGACAACAAAATGTAAGTGACATGCACAAGTTCTTGCCATTTAGTCCATTGTACTTAGTGATCCCCCAAAAAAAACATTCGGACATCTAGTAGCCTTTCGCTAGAATTTTCTCAAGGGAAACAAAAGAATAAACAGAAAATATTAAAAAGAAGAAGTGGTACGATTGCCAATAAGACAACTCTCTACAAGAGACAAACTAACAACTATAGATCACCGTAGGGCTTTCAACAATGAGCCCATACCGCATAGTCAGCTATTAAAGGCCCCGAAAAGACACTATAAAACAATTCAAACAAGAAAACTAACGGCCTTATTTATGTAAAAAAAAATGCACGAAAAACAAATATGTAAAATATAAACAAACAATCACTGAGTTACAGGCTCCTGACTTTGGACAGGAACATAATTACATGATGTGGCTGGGTTAACATGTTAGTGGCATCTACCCGTGGTCTTTGCTGGATAGTTTTTGTTGAGTCTACGACTTTTGTCGCAAAGCGAGACATAGCAATCTGGCGTCAGGAAATATTTACTCTGTGGTTGTTTTATATTTTTAATATTTGAACTTGGACAGCAGCTTTGTTAAAATCCATAGATGGTATCCAAAAGGAAATTTTATAAATAAACAAAAATCATGTTTATCTGTATTTTAACCATAAATTGACTAAGTTTTTGTCAGTTAACATTATATTCACTCTGGTGTAAAGTTTTTAATAACTGTCTTTAATATCCTTAACCTCTATAAAACTTGAACAGATGCTTGTTTAGGATCATAAAATAGTATCCAGAACTATATTTTTAAAAAACAGATCCTGTTTTATGACTTTCGTAAGCATGTTAAACTACCCTGGATTTGTGCCACACATGTACAGAAGCTTGTTTATGATCAAAAGCTAGTATATTGAAGGAAAACATATTTCTTTATATTAATCAGACTTAGTTTTTCTTTCACTTAACATTACATATAAATGATTCAGTCTGTAGTAACATCATAAGTAGACAAGACACTTGATTCTGCGAAACCCATACAAATTTTGACCCTTAAGCAATAGGTATTAGTTATATGCATTTGTTACTGGTAAACCATAAGTGATAGAGACAAATGGTCTATTGATTTGAAGGTAAGAAAGGTCGAATGTCAAGTTCACATTCTAAGTTTTTATTTTGGCCTTTTACTTCTTTTCAAAAGTGTATACGATATCGATAACACATAGTTACAGTTAAAAGTTGACATAATATGGCAGTTGTCTTCACCTGTATATTCAAAATATTACATATGGTGATATAACTCACAAACCGTATATAATAATTACCCGAGATATTTTTATTTGAGGTCCTTGGTTTATGACCTTAAAATTTAAGTCAAGGTCATATGTAATTTAGACATTCAAGAATTTGCCCTTTGCTTTAACTTCATATTTTTACATGATAAAACAATATGACGTTTTCAGTGCATTGCAAGCCATTTGACTTTGAGAAACCCAACTTGAAATGACCCAGTGTAAACCTGATGTTGCTATTTTTTATTCCTATTTTATGTGAAAGCATATCTTTTAATAAAAAGTGTCAAGTAATCTATATACAAACCGGCAGGAAAATGTTTTAAACCGGAATCAACATATTATTTCCCTTATTTCAAACAACATTGTATTAGAACAAGTATTGTTGGAATCAGTTCCTATCATTTCACATTTGAAATGACATGTCGAACTAGTTTTAATATTTTTATAACCGCCTAATACAACACTTACTCATGTAAAAGTTATCTCCATGAAAACTGCTTATTGGTTTGTTCTTCTACGCTACAATTCAAGACTACGATAAATTTATTTTACCAAGTACCCGTTACAAAATCAGGTTGTCAAGAATCATTTTGATATAATAGATCTGAACATTCCATATGAGAGATAGTTCTGCTTATGTTTTTTACATAATAGAATTTAATTAAAAGTCATATATCTAAAGTGATAGCTACTTTGGTTCTTCTGATTGGGTCCTTTGTCCATAAAATAAAATGAGGTCAAGGTCCTGTTTGTAGGGGGTTTTTTTGCTTTGGCTTGTGATGCTACTCCTGATAAACGATAATATATATCGACAAAATATGTTCACAGTATTGTTAGTCATGATCTGTCGCAATAGAAATGTTGTGTCAAAGCGAAACGCTAACATTTCCTTTTGCTAAGTTGAAAAACGTATATCTGATTAGTTTGTCCTTTTTGGACAATTGAATATAATTAAACTTAATTATTGACGACCAGGTTTTTTCTCCTTGAATGTTCGAAGTGATAATTGTAATAAAGTTAATAACAATACATAGTAGAAACTTAATGTCTTTTGATATGAGTCTCTTTATTTGATGACCTTGAAATTAAGGTTATGATCAGAGGAGAGTATCACGTTATATGGGGTAACCTTTGCCTTAGCTATATGTGTTTACATGATTTAGCCATTGAATGTTTTTGAATATGTGCCAAGTCATACAATTCCAACCCGAATAGAAGTTGCTATTTGTATGGCCCCGGAACGAAGTTGTCGATGCCATATTGTTTTCCCCTTGTCCGAAATTCCGAAATTCCGTCATTCCGTCATTCCGCAACAAACCATTATACGGAGGTTTTTTTTCTAAACGCCTTCAGATATTGGGGTGATTTTTGGTATGTGACTAAAGCATGATGTGTTACAGATCAAGTTTAAGTGTTGTTCCGCTCCGCTAATTTTTGCCGAAATTACAGGCTTTGGACTTTGATAAATTGTTGAAAACCACAGTCATACGGACTTTTATTCTAAATGCCTTCAGCTATTGTCTTTTGATATGAGTCTCTTTATTTGATGACCTTGAAATTAAGGACAAGGCCAGTGGTGAGTATCACGTTATATGGTTTACCTTTGCCTTAACTTAATGTGTATACATGATTAAGCCATTGAATGTTGTTAAATATGTGCCAAATCATACAATTCCAACCAATAGAAGTTGTTATTATTATGGCCCCGAAACAAAGTTGTCGGTGCCATCTTGTTTTATCCTTGTCCGAAATTCCGAAATTCCGTAATTTCGAAATACCGTCATTCCGTAATTTCGAAATTCCGTCATTCCGTCATTTTGCAACAAACCATTATACGGAGTTTTTTTTCAAAAAGCCTTCAGATATCGGGTTGATTTTTGTTATGTGACTTAAACATGATGTGTTACAGATCAAGTTTAAGTTTTGTTCCGCTCTGCTAATTTTTGCCGAAATTATAGGCTTTGGACTTTGATGAATTGTTGAAAATCACAGTCATACGAACTTTTATTCTAAATGCCTTCAGCTGTTGGACTGATTTTTGGTATATGAGTTAACCATGATGAGTTACAGATCATGTTTAAGTATTGTTCCTTTCCATAAATTTTTTGTCGCAATTATGGGCTTTGGACTTTGTTAAAATGTTGAAAATCACAGTTATGCGGACATTCTTTCTATACGCCTCGAGATTTTCAGCTGAATTTTTAAATGTGTGACTACCATCATGTTGCATCCACATGTGTTATTCAAATTGCAGATTTTTCAACTTTTTGAGACGGGGCAATAGATGTCTTAGACACATCTAGTATGCACTGATTTAATGTTAAAGTATTTTGAACCATATATTAATTCGGATTAAATGTCACTTTATTTATCAAATAAAACTGAAGTGACATTTCTCAAACCGTAAGCAACAAATTATCTCTCTTATTTCAAACAAAACTGTAAGGAAATCGTATATTTTTTAAACCAGCGTACAATAAGATATCATATAAGACTGGACGCTTTGAGTACACACCCGTGGTAAAATATGAATATATTGTTTGGACTGTTCCGCATGTTCTGATCGTACTCCCACGTCATATGCTTTTTTTTTCTGAATGAGCTCCCCGACGTCATAGAACTATGACGTCAAAATATAAGAATTTTACGGAAAAATACACGCTTGTGAAAGCGAAAGTCATCACAAACTAGAGACGTAAACAAATGATGCTTTAATGTGTTATATAAGCCATGCTTGTATACTTATAAGACATATAAGAACAATTGTCATTTAAATTTATCAAAACCTATCTAAGCATTGTATTGTCAATAGTTTCAGCATGTCACTTATTCAGAGTGCTCCGTTCTTTTATGTCAATTTAAAAGTGCGTTTATTTATGAGAACGGCAAATTATGCCTTCACCTAGTTTTTTCTGCAGATGAAAAAGTCAAAGAAAACGATTTTGGCTTCAAATTCCAGGTTCATTTGATGAAAGATTTTTTCTTCACTTTGTTAACACTTAAGTGTCTAATGCAGTCGATTCAATAAATTTGTTTAAAAGATTTGAATTGATTATTTCACAAAAGACACTCAAATGGAAATATGTATTTTTGTAAAAGATTCCGCATCCGTGTTCCTTTATAACTCATGTATTTGTTATGTTTTATCATCAAATACAACCTACATTTAAATATTAAGAATGAACACAAATGCGGCCACTTCTATTTAAGACGGAAACCGTCTACCATTTAACTGAAATGCTATCATTGTAAAAATTGAAGTAATTTAGCATGACTTAATGTTGTTAGTTCCCGATATATGTGCATTGCATTGTCCAAAACAGACCATATTTATGTAGCAGACGTATTCTTCGTTATACTGCATCTAGTTGTGTTTATTTCCTAAATATAGTAACATAGCTATATGTTGTTTACTGTCAATTCCGTCATTGAACATATTCCCAACAATCAGAGGTCCATTAAGGGATGAAAATACGTTTGACATTCGTGTTACGATTTAAAAGCTATCAATGTATAAGTTTAATTCGCAGTGTAAAAATAGTCTATGTCATAAAAAAAAACTTTTATGTACTCAGTTTCTTAGTCTCATACAAAAAAAGTTTATATATTTTTCTGAAATTGACCTAATATTGTATATCTATTATAAAAGGCTAACTGTTTACATTGAAAACATTTTGTAAACAGGTATATTTTTGGGGCAAAAAAGTGGTCTTACTAGGACCTACTTTGATGCAGCAATCGATCTCAATTTATAGCTTTTTCGAATTCTATGGTAACAATCGATCTCAATTTATAGCTTTTTCGAATTCTATGGTAACAATCGATCTCAAGTTATAGCTTTTTCGAATTCTATCACAAGAGGAAATATAGAGATTTGTATATTGTTTTCAAATAAAGTAATGTATATTGTTGTAGTGCTGGAACATTATTACCATAATGGCTGTCACGTGAATGTTATTACACACTACGTTTGTTATCACTCAAACTGGATATAAACCTATTGTTTAAACAATTGGAGTTGCCAAAAATGTATGAGTGCATGGAAACACCACTACTTGTTTCTTCATTCTAGCTTACTAGTAAAATAAATTTCCTGAAACAATGTGTTGATCAATAAGGCAATAATTTGCTTTGATTTCCTGATTGACATATTTGTAACGTTCGGAGGGCGTGTTTTCAACAGACTATCGGCATTCCGATGGAAATGAATTATGCTCTCTTTTTGCAGACTTGTTTCTTTATTATTATGAGGCTGACTTCATACATGAACTTCTAAGAAATATCCTTTAACTCTACTTTCCGCTATATAGATGATGTTCTTTCACTAACTAATTCAAAATTTGGAAACTATGTCGAACGCATCTATCCCATTGAACTAGAAATAAAGGATACAACAGATACAGTTAAGTGGGACTTTACAACAAAAGAGATGATTTCAGTTTTCCATTTGTGAACCTTCCATTTCTAAGTAACAACATTCCAGCATCACCTGCATACGGTATTTACATCTCGCAATTGATACGATATTCCCGTGCTTGCATTTCCTATCATGATTTTCTTGATAGCGGGTTATTGCTCACAAGGAAGCTATTAAATCAAGAGTTCCAAATGGTGAAGTTGAAATCATATCTTGGTTGACCGTTATGGGATAACCGTTTCACAAATGATATCGGATATGTTCCTTACGTCGTAATAACAATCCCCTCCCCTTTCATGAATTTGACCTACCGAATTAGACTATTTACCGGATTTTCTATCCCATAAGCAACATGACGGGTGCCACATGTGGAGCAGAATCTGTTTACCCTTCATCAGCACCTGGGATCACCTCTAGGTTTTGGTGGGGTTCTTGTTGATTTTTCTTTAGTTTGTTATGTTATGTCTTTTGTACTATTGTTATTCTGTTTGTCCTTTTCATTTTAAGCCATGGCGTTGTCAGTTTATTTTCGATTTATGAGTTTGACTGTCCCTCTGGTATCTTTCGTCCTTCTTTTTATACTTAGTTTTACACTTCATCATACACTTTTGAGTATATTTGTTAAAATTATAAACTTTATTATAATTTGATAGCTCAGGTAATCAATATAAATTTTCAAAATAAGCAATTAGACAATTTTTTGGTAAATTATTTATTTATTTATTCATTATAAATATAATTTATTCACAGTGCTATAATATGTTATTACCATCTGTACAAGAATCGATTTATCATCATAAATAGATAATCAAACGAATATCATTATTAAAATGCAAATATCGAAATTCGAATATTTTCTAGACTTAATCATTTTGAATGCGTTTTTTACGTTTATCAATGAGCTTAACCATGGTAATATCGACTTTACTTTAATTTATTCAATATTCTTGTCCCTTTGGTTTCTCTTTTCCCTTTTACAATTAGTTGACTGATCTAAATCTTTATTAAATAGATACAGGAAGATGTAGTATGAGTGCCAATGAGACAACTGTCCATCAAAATAACAATTTAAAAAAGTAAATCATTAAAGTATGTTTATAAATTATTCATTTCTGATATACCACTTTCCCATGTTAGATGTTAAATGTTGAGCGCTCAAATTTATGCTGAATCCAACTGCATATTATGTTTGCCTTTCCGTCGACAGAAATGAACCTTTAACCAAGTGGTCGACGTTTGTTATAATTGTGTTCCGTATTTCACTCCTACATGTATATTATAGGTTGAATAGGCTTTGCATTCTTAGTTTTTGTAATTTGTTTTATTTTCTCATACTAAACCTTAAAAAACTACCTACGAACTATAAGCATAAACACTTTGACTTTTATGTATGGCTCTAATTGTATTCAAACAATCACACCACACACCCTTATTTGTATAAATTATTTCTGTTATTTTCAATCCCGAAGAAGAAATGTGCTCAGCAGTATTATGGCGTAAAAATCATATGCCTCCAACACATCTTTTTTTGTATCAATTGTTTCTGTTTACAATTACGAAGAAGACATGTGCTCAGCAGTATTATGGCATAATAATCATATGCCTATCACACACCCTTTTTTGGATAAATTGTTTCTGTTGCTTATAATTCCGAAGAAGAAATGTGTTCAGCAGTATTATGGCGTAATAATCATATGCCTACCACACACCCTTTATTGTATAAATTGTTTCTGTTGCTTAAAACTCCGAAGAAGAAATATGCTCAGCAGTATTACGGCGTAATAATCATATGCTTAAGTATTGCAAGAAGTGATAACATACAAAAAGGTAAAGATGCAATTTGGGTTCTAATATACAAAGCTGCTTAAGCTGATGATACATACATGTACCAAAGTAAATGCTATTTAAATCACGAGTTGGTTGGCCGTTATTGAATAACCGTTTCACAAATGATATCGGATATGTTCCTTATGTCGGAACTATAATCTCCTTCCCTGTCATGAATGTGACCTACTGAATTAGACTATTTAACTAGAATTGTTAAAACATGAGCAACACGACGGGTGTCACGTGTGGGGCAGGATTTTCTAACCCTTCTAGAGCACCTGAGATCACCCCTAGTTTTTATTGGGTTTCGTGTTGTTTATTCTTTAGTTTTCTATGTTGTGTCATGTGTATGATTGTTTGTCTGTTTGTCTTTTTCATTTTTAGCCATGGCGTTGTCAATTTGTTTTTCAATTTATGAGTTTGTCTGTCCCACTGGTATCTTTCGTCACTCTTGTATGCATAATTTCAAACAGCGTTTTTTTTCGTCAGTGCTGTCACAAAGCAATAATAAACCCGTTAGGTGTAGGTAAACTCGTAGCTATATGATCAGCCTTAAAGTCTGGAATGCTTGATATTATACTCTTAAAGTTAATCTGATTGTGATGAAGAACAAATGAATATACAATAAATAAAAAACAATAAGAACATATTATTGGATTCTAGTTGCATGTAAAAAATTTATCATATGATATTCATGAACATAGAAATAAGAATGAAATGGATACAAAGATTAACATGTTCCGATACGTTTTTTATTTGTAAAGTAACTATATAAGAAAAATGCGACAATAAACCAACACGAACAGACAAGTTTCTATGTCGATGCATTTCCGTCCAAAATTTGGTTTTAGTGAAAATCATTATTGCGTTTAGCATCGTCATTTATGGCCCCATTTTGAACCAGTGTTGCAAGAATTTTTCGGCATATTAAATTCGTATGATTGACAATAAGCACTGCTGTCATTAGGAAATTGCGATTAAGTACAACACATAAATTATGTCAAGTTTATCCATGCACAAAAACGATAACTAGAAAACCTGATTAATATCAATCGTGCATAGATACAGACGATCCCCTCTTTCTGGAGGCGCGCAAATTGAAGATAACTTGGGAGTGGTCTATTGTATAGCAAACGGTATTTTTACAAAATATAATTAATAAATATAATTTTACAAAATAAATAAAAAGATAATATAAGAAAATGGAAGTTTACATATTTTTACCTATTTAATTTATTTACAGGAGCACCATGCGATGCACAGCCTTGTAGAAACGGAGGCATATGTCGTAACGAGGTGGACAGCTATTCATGTACGTGTCCGGTTAAGTGGACTGGTCCTCAATGTAAAAGTAAGTTTAAGATATAATCACATATAAGCCATATTGCTAGACTGACTAGGTTTAAAAAACTGAATAAGGTCGTTATAGAAGAATAACAAAAAATTATAAATTTATAAATTGTGTTCATCAACATTGATTGAAGATTTCGGATGGAGAGCTCGGCGGGCGATCAACGACAAGACATTTTGTATTCTGTTTTAAAAAATATCAAGACAGAAAATATACATATTTGGCTTGTTTTATGAACATGAAGAAACAAGCACAAATGCGGTTTAATTTTTGTGGATCCTACATTCCATCTTCGTCGTCGTCTTTGGCGGAGGTGTCCACAAATATTCACTCTGTGGTTAAAGTTTTTAAAATTTCAATGACTTTCTTAAACTCTCTTGGATGTGAAACAAAAATCGACAGTAACTGGTTTATGATCATAAGATAGTATCCCGAAGTAAATTTTGTAACATTTTTTTTTGTATATTACTTATAAATTGACTTAGTTTTTCTGCCAGGAATATTAAAATGCACTCTGTGGTTAAAGTTTTTAAAATTTTAATTGCTTTTTTTAACTATCCTGGATTTGTACAAAACTTGGACAGAAGGTTGTTTATGATCATAAGATAGTATCCAGATGTAAATTTTGTAAAAACAAAGTCCATTTTCCCCCGTATTTTACTTATAAATGGACTTTGTTTTTATGCTAGGAAACAAAACATTCACTCTGAGGTTAAAGCTATAAAAATAACTTTCTTATACTATCCTTTATTTGTACCAAACTTGCACAGACGCTTGTTTATGATCAAAAGCTAGTATCTTGAAGGAAATTTGTTACACATTTGTATCTGTTTATCTATATTTACTTATATATGGACTTACCTTTTCTTCCAATTAACAATACATTCAGACTCTGACTTCTCTTTTACTGAATTTAAATGTGCGTATTGTTATGCGTTTACTTTTCTACATTGGCTAGAGGTAAAGGGGAGTGTTAAGATCTCATAAACTTTTAAAATTACTCCGTCGCGATTTTGCGCCTGTCCCAAGTCAGGAGCCTTTGACCTTTGTTAGTCTTGTGATTTTTACTTAGTTTGTTATGTATAATTCGGAGTTAAGTATGATGTCCGTTATCACTGAACTAGTATACATATGTTTAAGGGCCAGCTGAAGGACGACTGCGGGTGCAGGAGTTTCTCGCTACATTGAAGACTCATTAGTGACCTTCGGCTGTTGTCTTCTCTATGGCCGGGTTGTTGTCACTTTGGCACATTCCCCATTTCCTTTCTCAACTTTATTTGATTCATAAACTATCCTGGATTTTTACCAAACACGGACAGAAGCTTCTTTCAATCAAAAGATAGTATCAAGATGATACATATTGCATATTATTGTCAAATATGGTAATGTTTGTTACTATAGTGCTTGGGCATAATAACCGTAATGGTTTCCCCTAAAACGCTTTTTCACATTACGTTCATTTGATGATCAATAAAACGATATACAGTTGAATTTAAACATTTTGTTTAAACAATTGGAGTTTACAACCACATATTTCTAATATATTGCTTACTAGTTAAGACTCTACAGAAACAATTTATTGCCCAATTCCGTAGTATGCATTGATTAACACTTGATCAGTTCTGAGTAAATTTGTAAAAATTATAAACTTTAACGGATTATGAAATTTAAAATTTGGAATCTCTGAATTTCATAGCTCTGGTAATCAATATCAATTTTCAGAGTAATCAACAAGACATTGTTTTGTAAATAATTTATGAAACTATTCATTATAAATATGATTTATTTACAATGCTATAATATGTTGCTACTATCTGTACATGGATCGATTTCTCTTCATAAATAAATCACCAACGATTATTATAACAAAAATGCCAATTTCGAAATTCTAACGTGTTCTAGACTTCATTGCGTTTTTGACGTTTATTTTTATTTTTACCATATTAATATCGACCCTTCTTTAATTAATACAGTTTGATTGTCCTTTTGGCCTCTGCTTGCTATTTTTACAGTTAATTGAATGCTTTAGATAATTATTAATGTTTGTTAATCAGTCTGTCATTGCTGATACACAATTATCCCATGTTTAGAATACTGAGCGCTAAAAGTTATGCTTAACTCAACTACATTCTACGTTTGCCAGAACTCAATCTGTATTCACAAAGCAAAAATGAATCCGTTAGTATGATAAGTTGTGTATTTATATAATTACATATTAAGATGTATGTTTTATTATGATAATTTATTCTGATTGGCTAACTGCACATCGCGTGTTATTCCGTAAGCAATTGCATGTCTGAATAAAACTGTTCATTCATGATAACACGTGGTCCTACAATAAAGTGCACAGGTGAATAAAAAAAACAATAATAAAATTCGTGTTTTCATGATCATAGCTAAAAAGATGTAATTATAAGTATTGAATGCTTCTCTTTGTATCTTCATAGGGTTGAAAAAGCGTTGCCCGTGCGCACATTTTTAGTATAAAGCGCTTCCGCGCTTCATATACAAAATGTTCTTTGGTCACGCTTTTACACCCCAATGAAGTTACAAAAAAAAGCATTCAATTCTTAAATGGACAACCAAAATTTTACTTGAATGGTTTAAATTCTAAAAATTATTCTGATTATAATAAAGAATTAAAACCCGCTCAAATCGGAATATATTCGTGGTTTCTATTACCAAATGTTTATATCAACTGATAGGGCGGAGCTTTCGTGTTAATTTGCTTATTGGCAGTCTATTTGAAGATGTTGGCCATACGACTGATTGCCGTTATGTATATTATTGATTTCTAATTTCCAATTAGTGTCAACCAACTGATATACAAAAGAACTGAGTGTATGGTACGGGACGAATAACTGGGCACTGCATTGACGAATTCCCCCCCAAAACTCCTGTCTGTAGATGGACTGGTCTTAAATTTAAAAAAAAAAACTGTTAAATCCCGCCAAGTCAAGTGAACTAAATCAAGTAATGATTGCATGTTAACATGTTATTATGTCGTATTACGTTCATTTCATGAACTCAGAAATAAGAATGAATTTGAAACAATGATTGACATAGATAGATACTTAGATACGATAACAAATTATAATAGAAAAGTATGCCAAAAAACAAAGACGACAAGACAAATTTCCGTAAACAAAATTTGGTTTAAGTAAACATCATTAGTGAGTTAAGATTCACTGTCACTTCTTTTCCCAAGTGGAGCGAGTGATTGAAATTATCATCCTCTATTGCTCGATTTATTTGGCAAATTAAATTCATATCATTAACAATCAGCATTGCTGTCATTATTTAGTATTAACGGGGTAACATATTTCTGGTTTATCCCTGCACAATGTCGATCACTATGACGCTTGATGAACATTAAAAATGCAGGACTTCAGGCGTCCCCCTGCATCCAGTAAATGACGTCAAACATGCGCGCACCCTTGACGATGAAACTTATCTTGAAAGTAGTACAATTAAGAATTAGACAGTTTTTTTATTATGATAATGTTATTCATTCACAGGAGTATCATGCGATGCGCAACCTTGTAAAAACGGAGGCACATGTAGTTACCGGGGGAACAGCTATTTATGCACTTGTGCAGATGAATGGACTGGTCAAAACTGTGAAAGTAGGTTTTATTTATTATGTATTATGTTCGTTATAAAAGCCCTATTGTTATACTGGCTAGTTTGGAAAATATTGGAAAGAGTTATTATAGAAAGATTGACAAAATTAAAGAATTTGTAAATCATGTTCTTCAATTTTCAAATTAAAATGAAATTAAATTTCTTATTGACAGTTCAGCATTCGAACAACGACAAGTAATCTTAGGTTCTGATTTAAGAAATCTAAATGCAGAACACATTTTAATTCTGCTTCTCTCTTTTGAACCTGAGGTTTATTTAACTGTTCGGCTCTATTCGTTAAAAAATGCAGTAAGAAAACAAGTGCTATGGTTAACATCGTTAAATCCTTATGATTATAAGTTTTAATGATTGTACGTTTCTCTATAATCATTGCATGACACATGTCTTGTATTGGTCGATAAATGGATTAAGGTAGCACAATACAAAGATTTTTCATCCCTAATCAGACATCTTTAAACTGATGTAATTCCACTCATCTTTCTTTAAATTTTATAAATGATGTACCAAAAGAAAGAAGAAGGATTAATCTTTCAAATTGTGATAATTTCATTGTGACATATTTATTACATAATTAATTGTTATGTAATTAGTTGCCATATTGTGATGTCCATACTTGAATGAATTAAGCTTCTTTGTTATTCATAGCATCCCAAAATATTTTATAGATTATTGCCAAACACAGTTTGACCTCCAAAACTGTGTCTCAGATTTTTCCTATTGCATTTCATTCTCTCATAATTCTTTAATGAAGTTTGCAACATCAATTCATAGGAGACCACTAAATTCAAGTGGGTATAGAATAAGTTCTATTTGTGTTTTTGGAAATCTGAGACACAGTTTTGGAGGTAAGGCTGTGTTGTACAAGAATCTTTAAAATATTGTGGGATGCTATGAAGAACAAAGACGCTAAATTAATTCAGTGTCGACATCACAATTTACCAACTAATTACATAATAATTAATTATGTAATAATTATGTCATAATGAAATTATCACAATTTGAAATATGTACGTGTCCGGTTGAATGGACTGGTCCTCAATGTGAAAGTAAGTTTAAGATATAATCTCATATAAGCCATATTGCTAGACTGACTAAGTTTTAAAAACTGAATAAGGTCGTTATAGAAGAATAACAAAAATTATAAAAAATAATAAATTGTGTTCATCAACATTAATAAAAAAATTCGGATGGAGAGCTCGGCAGTCGATCAACAGTCTATTTGAAGATGTTGGCCATACGATTGATTGCCGTTATGTATATTATTGATTTCTAATTTCCAATTAGTGTCAACCAACTGATATACAAAAGAATTGAGTGTATGGTACGGGACGAATAACTGGACACTGCATTGATGAGTTCCCCCCCCAAAAAAAAACCTGTCTATAGATGGACTGGTCTTAAATTAAAACAAAAAAACGGTTAAATCCCGCCAAGTCAAGTGAACTAAATCAAGTAATGATTGCATGTAAACATGTTATTATGTCGTATTACGTTTAATTCATGAACTCAGAAATAAGAATAAATTTGAAACAATGATTGACATAGATAGATACTTAGATAAGATAACAAATTATAATAGAAAAGTATGCCAAAAAACACAGACGACAAGACAAATTTCCGTAAACAAAATTTGGTTTTAGTGAACATCATTAGTGAGTGAAGATTCACTATCACTTCCGTTCACAAGTGGAGCGAGTGATTGAAATTATGATCCTCTATTGCTCGATTTATTTGGCAAATTAAATTCATATCATTAACAATCAGCATTGCTGTCATTATTTAGTATTAACGGGGTAACATATTTCTGGTTTATCCCTGCACAATGTCGATCACTATGACGCTTGATGAACATTAAAAATGCAGGACTTAAGGCGTCCCCCTGCATCCAGTAAAAGACGTCAAACATGCGCGCACCCTTGACGATGAAACTTATCTTGAAAGTGGTACAATTAAGAATTAGACAGTTTTTTTATTATGATAATGTTATTCATTCACAGAAGTATCATGCGGTGCGCAACCTTGTCAAAACGGAGGAACATGTAGTTACCAGGGGAACAGCTATTTATGCACTTGTGCAGATGAATGGACTGGTCAAAACTGTGAAAGTAGGTTTTATTTTTATTATTTATTATGTTCGTTATAAAAGCCCTATTGTTATACTGGCTAGTTTGGAAAATATTGGAACGAGTTATTATAGAAAGATTGACAAAATTAAAGAATTTGTAAATCATGTTCTTCAATTTTCAAATTAAAATGAAATTAAATTTCTTATTGACAGTTCAGCATTCGAACAACGATTAGTAATCTTAGGTTCTGCTTTAAGAAATCTAAATGCAGAACACATTTTAATTCTGCTTCTCTCTTTTGAACCTGAGGTTTATTTAACTGTTCGGCTCTATTCGTTAAAAAATGCAGTAAGAAAACAAGTGCTATGGTTAACATCGTTAAATCCTTAAGATTACAAGTTTTAATGATTGTACGTTTCGCTATTGTTATCATTGCATGACACATGTCTTGTGTTGGTCGATAAATGGATTAAGGTAGCACAATACAAAGATTTTTCATCCCCAATCAGACATCTTTAAACTGATGTAATTCCACTCATCTTTCCTTAAATTTTATAAATGAGGTACCAAAAGAAAGAAGAAGGATTAATCTTTCAAATTGTGATAATTTCATTGTGACATAATTATTACATAATTAATTGTTATGTAATTAGTTGCCATATTGTGATGTCCATACTTGAATGAATTAAGCTTCTTTGTTATTCATAGCATCCCAAAATATTTTATAGATTATTGCCAAACACAGTTTGACCTCCAAAACTGTGTCTCAGATTTTTCCTATTGCATTTCATTCTTTCATAATTCTTTAATGAAGTTTGCAACATCAATTCATAGGAGACCACTAAATTCAAGTGGATATAGAATTAGTTCTATTTGTGTTTTTGGAAATCTGAGACACAGTTTTGGAGGTCAGGCTGTGTTGTACAAGAATCTATAAAATATTTTGGGATGCTATGAAGAACAAAGACGCTAAATTAATTCAGTGTCGACATCACAATTTACCAACTAATTACATAATAATTAATTATGTAATAATTATGTCATAATGAAATTATCACAATTTGAAATATGTACGTGTCCGGTTGAATGGACTGGTCCTCAATGTGAAAGTAAGTTTAAGATATAATCTCATATAAGCCATATTGCTAGACTGACTAAGTTTTAAAAACTGAATAAGGTCGTTATAGAAGAATAACAAAAATTATAAAAAATAATAAATTGTGTTCATCAACATTTATTGAAAAATTCGAATGGAGAGCTCGGCGGCCGATCAACAGTCTATTTGAAGATGTTGGCCATACGATTGATTGCCGTTATGTATATTATTGATTTCTAATTTCCAATTAGTGTCAACCAACTGATATACAAAAGAATTGAGTGTATGGTACGGGACAAATAACTGGACACTGCATTGATGAGTCCCCCCCCCCCAAATCCTGTCTATAGATGGACTGGTCTTAAATTAAAACAAAAAAACGGTTAAATCCCGCCAAGTCAAGTGAACTAAATCAAGTAATATTGCATGTAAACATGTTATTATGTCGTATTACGTTCAATTCATGAACTCAGAAATAAGAATAAATTTGAAACAATGATTGACATAGATAGATACTTAGATAAGATAACAAATTATAATAGAAAAGTATGCCAAAAAACAAAGACGACAAGACAAATTTCCGTAAACAAAATTTGGTTTAAGTAAACATCATTAGTGAGTAAAGATTCACTGTCACTTCCGTTCCCAAGTGGAGCGAGTGATTGAAATTATGATCCTCTTTTGTTCAATGTATTTGGCAAATTAAATTCATATCATTAACAATCAGCATTGCTGTCATTATTTAGTATTAACGGGGTAACATATTTCTGGTTTATCCCTGCACAATGTCGATCACTATGACGCTTGATTAACATTAAAAATGCAGGACTTCAGGCGTCCCCCTGCATCCAGTAAATGACGTCAAACATGCGCGCACCCTTGACGATGAAACTTATCTTGAAAGTGGTACAATTAAGAATTAGACAGTTTTTTTATTATGATAATGTTATTCATTCACAGGAGTATCATGCGATGCGCAGCCTTGTCAAAACGGAGGCACATGTAGTTATCGGGGGAACAGCTATTTATGCACTTGCGCAGATGAATGGACTGGTCAAAACTGTGAAAGTAGGTTTTATTTATTATGTATTATGTTCGTTATAAAAGCCCTATTGTTATACTGGCTAGTTTGGAAAATATTGGAAAGAGTTATTATAGAAAGATTGACAAAATTAAAGAATTTGTAAATCATGTTCTTCAATTTTCAAATTAAAATGATATTAAATTTCTTATTGACAGTTCAGCATTCGAACAACGACAGGTAATCTTAGGTTCTGCTTTAAGAAATCTAACTGCAGAACACATTTTAATTCTGCTTCTCTCTTTTGAACCTGAGGTTTATTTAACTGTTCGGCTCTATTCGTTAAAAAATGCAGTAAGAAAACAAGTGCTATGGTTAACATCGTTAAATCCTTATGATTATAAGTTTTAATGATTGTACGTTTCTCTATAATCATTGCATGACACATGTCTTGTGTTGGTCGATAAATGGATTAAGGTAGCACAAAACAAAGATTTTTCATCCCTAATCAGACATCTTTAAACTGATGTAATTCCACTCATCTTTCTTTAAATTTTATAAATGATGTACCAAAAGAAAGAAGAAGGATTAATCTTTCAAATTGTGATAATTTCATTGTGACATAATTATTACATAATTAATTGTTATGTAATTAGTTGCCATATTGTGATGTCCATACTTGAATGAATTAACGCAGGGGTGTTAAGGTCGTTTCAAGAAAATTTCCATTTTTATACACAAAAAAAAATCATATTGTACTCAAAGTGAGTTTTCTCTGCCTAAAAGCCAAAATACACGTCATATGAGTAATCGGGGGAAAAAGGGTCTATTCTTATTTATATTACAAACTTTTATTTTTAGAAAAATATAAATACACTAGTGTCACGTGACTTTAAACTGAAAGTAAAGACATTTCCCAAAAAAGTCAAAAGTGCAGGTGCAAGATGAAATCGGATCGCCCTGATTTTGGGCTCGTTGTAATCAGGATAACTTGTTTTACTGGAAAAGTGCTGCCACTTAATTTTCATTAGAAAGGTTTTGTAATTAAAAAACAATAAAACATGGAGAATTTAATCGATTTATTGATTTTTTGGCACTTCGGGTTGTGAAATTTCTTTTACACGAACGCTATATAACTAGTAGCAGCACTTTTCGAAAAGTTTGAAATGTGGCCTTTCTACCAATACCAGCATGCAGTGGGTTAGTATAGCTCTTGCACCTGCACTTTTCAATTATTCTAACATGTTGTAGCATAATCGCCCTAAAATGCACGAAAAAAGCGTTTGAAAGACCCTCTAGTAGTCGGATCGGCTGACGGGAAAACTACGGTATATTTTGTTTTCACCGGCGTTTCATTTAATAATATGTTTGTGCGAAGTTTGAAACAACTATTGTCTTATTGCTATTTAAATTTTTGAAGGCAAAAAACATAATTATTCAGGTCATTATTATACACCCCAAACGTGGGTTACATGCATGTAGTGTTGGGGCATGCACCCTTCCCCCCTTTTTTGTTCAAATCCGGAATCGCATCTCGGGTGCTTGTATAGTTCTTGTTCTACAAATCAAAGTTCAATATATAAATTAATTTAATAGATAAGCCTACAAGGTCATTATTATACACCCCATACGTGGGTTACATGCATGTAGTGTTGGGGCATGCAGCCTTCCCCCCTTTTTTTGGTTCAAATCCGGAATCGCATCTCGTGTGCTTGTATAGTTCTCGTTCTGCAAGTAAAAGTTCATTATATAAATTTTAATAGATTAGCCTACTAGGTCTCTTCTAGTGTTTGTGTATTGTGAATCATTAACATTTTAATGAAAAAAGCTGCATTAATAAAGAAATTGGGTGTGTCATTGGTAATGTTTAAATTATAAATATACTTAACTCCTACCTGCATCACATCAATAGATGGAGATTTTATTTGTTGAATATCTCCTGCTTATCAAGTGTGCCTGGTATCAATTGTAAATCATGATTTGTCACTTTTAGATTCATTCTGGTGATTCTTTTGCATCTATTTTCACCAGCTGCTATGCCAGTTTTTTTGTATGGCTTGCTTTTTTTTTTATTATGTCGGACTCCATAGTTATTTCCTGCGTCTTATTACACAGAATATTCCCTTTCAACCAATCTGGAGCAGTATTTGACTTATTCTAATATCATTACAGTTACTTGGTAAAATTATTCTGCCCTACTTTTACTGATTTTATTATGTTTGTAATTCAAAGGCATACATTTTAAAATTTGTACACCAGCATTAACATTGGGGATATAATTCCTTTTTTCATAGAATGTGCGAGTTTCAATATTTGCACAAACTACCTTTTGGAGTAAAGATTAAAAGATAAGACATTGAGTACCCCAAATTTAAAAAAAACAAACTTTTTGCTCTATAATTTATGCTTCCACTACATGTATATACCAGTTTCAAAAATTATTTCAGATGCATACATTGTATACGACTTATTTTAATCTCATCTGATTTGTTTCAGATTTAGGTATATATGTACAGTGTACATTGTACCTATGATTCAATCTGCAGCCTTGTAAATATATCATCTTAATTTCTCAACCTCAAAAGACATCAAAGAATACAATTCTATCATGAAGTTGGAAATAGGGACCTATTTTTTACTGCCGCTCATTTCATATTAAATTCCTGCCTTCTGTGCAAAGTGTCCACCAATACAAATGGACAGCAAAGAAATAGTCGTATGTGCTTATGTGACATTCAGCACAATCAATCAATTGTGTTTTCATTATTAAGTGCCATAATATTTTAATTCAGGTTCATCATGTTCATCTCAAAGATGTTAAAATCAGAAAACTTATTTCTTATCAACTGCTGAGATTGGAGTCAACTGAAATGGTATTTCTTTTCTGTCCTAATAGAATAAATTTTATGTACCAGAATATACATCTAAATACAGAATTAACTAACTTAATATAATTTATACATAACCACAATCCCGAAGTGTCAGATCAATCAGAATGAATCGATTTCCATGATATAGGGGAAAGGACAATTAGTCAGACGGAAACTCATAAAATGATACAATGTACATTTTTGTATGTACGTGTTAACCATGGTAACGGTTATAGAACTACAATGTACTGCCTACCAAAAATCATGGGTTAATCTTTACCTGACCCAATCACAAAAAATAACACAACTTAATTGTTAATCAAAACTTCATTGGCAATTATACCAAATCATCTTTTTTTTTAATGAAATTCTAGCTGTACTACATATACATACATGTAATTACATGTATGATGCATTCAAATTTAAAATATATAGAAAGTAATTTCTGTCTGTGTGTTGGAAATGCTGTCTCATTGCCATACAAATGTACATGTAAAATGTATTATGTATGCACATGATACATATGGTAATATAATGCTGTACATGTATATCTAACATCAGTTGCTAATCTTGCTAGATATAAGAATTTTTTATATTGTGGAAATATTCCATCACAAGTTTCCAAGTATACCATGTATACCAGTAGAAAATTAAATGCATATGAACATGTTAATGTACATATGTACAAAAGAGCAGCTACATGATAAATGCAAGCAAAGAAAAATATCCAACATTTTTTGGTTCAAATATTCTGTGGATGTTACATTTGTACATTTGTACAGAGGTCTTGCTCAGTATTGAAGGCCAACATCAATATGACCAACAACTGAAATCAAAACACTTTATAATGCTTTTGAACATTTTGTAAACCTGTATAGTCTGTGTTATGAAATGAGATTGAAATATAAACCATGACAAACTATGATTTTCTTGTTCTCTGGTGGCTAATACATGTACATGTATATGACTAGTTGTTCTCTGATTGAGAGTTGTTTCATTGGCAATCATATGTCATGTATGTCATATTCTTACTTTTATAATTACATGTACATGTAACTACATAGGTGGTGCATCAGTGAATTGCATGCTTACATTTGTACATGTACAATGTACATGATGTAATTTGTATATGTCTGAAATGTACATATGATATCTGTAAGTTTTCTGGTAGGATTAATATCTATATTGAATTACTTTTTACATCGCTTTCCTGTAATTGCCATAAAAATAACAAAACACTCATAGAAGTCTTATAAATGAATATTTCAAAATTCCCCTTTACCATGTTTACAGTTCAACTGAATATCATATGTCTATCTGTAGATCTCTCACTCGTCTTGGTTAGATATTTCAGATTTTTTAAAACATTTCATGAAAGAGACATAAAATTACATTTCTGACATCTGTGAAATACAATATTTTAACTGAAATCCTTTTTGAAACTCCTATTTTAAGACTATTCACAAATCTCCAAACGGCCTTTATTATGTATATTTGGTATTCCTTTTAACTGTCACATGTGTCAAGTAAAAACTCTTTAAGATGGTATACATCAACTTCAATAATGATGAAAAAGAAGTTAAATTGTCCAATTAATAATATTCCTCTCTATTTCAGCATCAATACACTAAATTCCAATTCATTTGGTTTTGAAACAGTCAATGCTTCTACTTAGTACGGTGCATTATGTAGAATTGCTGTCATTTTTCTATTTTTCATGGACATATTTGGTGGCTTTCTAGACAAATTTTAATCAGATCTTCCATAATGGCCATGATGAGTTATAAGTAACTTTCAACTGGTGTCTGACTGCAGGTCTTCATCCCTGAAATATGAAAATGCAAATATAATACAAGTACAATGTATATATCAAATGAAATTTTCAATATGAGAAAAGTAATCAAAAGTTAGTGCAAACATACTTCTTCAAAAAGTACTGTTAAAATGCTAACAAAATAATTCTCGTCCTTTTTTACCAGTAGTAATGTCTTCATTCAACATTTGAACAAAAAATAAATTTTCCAAACACATTTTAATAAGGCGCACTATGTAAAATGTAATAAATATTTAAATATTATGTTGAACTTCATTATTTTGTATCTCCTTTTCCAAATGTGAACAGTGACAGGAATACGTCAATATCAACATGATCAATATCAAGAATCCACAAGAAATTTTAGCTAGCAAGTTCAGTATATTATTATTATCATGGTTATAGGCATATCTGTCATGTCTGTGTAAATAAATATTACTGCTCGTACATATATATACAGACACTGAAGGACGCCTCCGGGTGCGGGAATTACATGTTGGTGACCTTCTGCTGTTATTTTTTTTTATTTGGTCGGGTTGTTGTCTCTTTGACACATTCCCCATTTCCATTCTCAATTTTACTTCATTTTGAATTCAGAAATTATCATGATTTATATTAAGTACATTAATTATTGTATTGCAATTCTTGAAGAATGGAAAAAAAAAGTGAATTTGTAGGATACTTATACAAGTGAATCTTATTTACTTGTACATGTTGTATGGGTAAACCAAAAAATGGCATAGTTATGTCCCTTACACATTCAGAATGTTTTACATTGTACTTGTTTTACATCCTTTTTTCTTTCTTGTATTCTTGAGATTTCTTTGCACTAATCGAATTTTAAATTGTGTACTCTCTGCAGATGTCTTTACCAATCATTTAAGTGTAATTTCATAGACAATGAAAATCCCATTTGTCTGTTATCTTCACAACACTGCTCATTTACAAGCCTCAAAGGAGCAATTTTTGAAGGCCTTGCACAAATATACAAGATCTTTGCTCAATCAATTTCTTTGATGGATTCATATAATGAGATGAAACATTGAACTTAAAATAAAAAAAAAATTGAGCTAAACTGGGAAAAATCACCATGATCATTAAAGGCATGATTCACATCTCAAAACTTGAGGATTGTTTTTAGGATTGAAAGAAATGTTTACATGGTTTACTTGTACAAGTAAATTTTTGAGAAAACTAAGGCTAGATTATTCAAACATTATCTATTTACTTATACGTGTTATGTGTATTTTTTTTACTTCTTCAAGTAAATAAAATAAACTTGTACAAATACATGTAGTACCCCTGACTATGTATGTGTCTGTAATATTTAATTGAGCACTTGTTTGTTGCTGTTTGTTTGTTTGTTTGTTCATTCACTTTTTTCTCACATAAATAAGGCCATTAGTTTTCTACTTCAACAGGGCGTCCGTTTGGCTATGCTGGATAAACTAGATTGCATCCACGTCCGGTCAGAATGGGAACGTTTAATCTGATGACACGTGTGAAGAAAGTGCCTCTCTCAATGCCCGTAAAAAACCCTTGCACCAACTCTTTGAGGGGTGCGTAGGTGGCCTGTTGCAAAAGAACTTTTCTGTTCCTTTTTAATATATCCTCATTTTCCAGTGGCAGTCCAACTATCCCGACTATTATCTCGGATGGCCTCTATAACAAGACCTACCTATTTTATTTATTGTTACCTTGTTCTCGTCCTGAGCATGCATGAAATAATTGCCACTGGACGTTAAGCAACCAACAATCAATCAATATCAAATTCCATTTAGAGGTTATTTAAGAGTGTGCTGTAATAATAAATTGACATTATATGGCACTTTATAACAAACACGTCGAATTTGAATTAAAGAAAGAAAAGAAATTATGCTTTCAAAAAGCAGACAAAATATATTTTTTCCTAGTTTGGTATTAACCATTCTTTTAATGATCATATATTAACATAAATGTATATATTTTAACAGTCTCAAAACAATAGGCGTTAAATATATTTATTAATAGTATCGGAAGCACATGTCTGTGTTTGTTTATGTTCAACACGTGTTGATGAGCACATGGTTGCATACCTGGTTTGTTATTGTATGATTTGATTGGCTATTGTATGTCGCAATGCAGGTATCCTACCCGTTTTTACGAGGGTAGGATCGTGATTCTCGTGCAGAATCTTAATATAAATAATAGATATTTTTATAACCAGTTATTCGACGTTCTGCCTTTTCCGAGTAGCATACCTTCCGTTTCGTTATACATATCCCCCACACTAGCCAACCCCACCCGTTTTATAGATTTGAGTTAAACAGTTTAATGATGTGACAAGATGAATTCTAATAATAATGTATTTATTGTGTTTTGTAGATTGTTGTTGATTTTGATTTTTAGTTGGATGGAGTCCCAATACGGACTTTGTTGTATTGAACAATGAGCTAATTGAATTACATTTCTAAGATCAAGTATTACTTTTGAACATATCTTTATTGTAGCAAATATATGTGATGTAAAGATGGACTGTTCTGATCTCAAAAGCCCTATCTGTAAAACTGGTATATACCAACTCAATATAAATGGCACCATTAATGTACTCTGTGAAATGAATGATAATGGAGGCGGTTGGACTGTAAGTATTCCAAGTTAATGGTAAAAAGTTATCAAAGGTACCAGTATTATAATTTTATACGCCAGACGCGCCTTTCGTCTTCATAATACTCATCAGTGACGCTCGGATCAAAATAGTAATAATGCCAATAAAGTACAAAGTTGAAGATCATTGAGACCAAGTATTGAAAGTTAATAGTAAAATGTCCTTAAAAAATGGAGGAAAGATGCCAGAGGGACAGTCAAACTCATAAATCGAAAATAAACTGACAACGCCATGGCTAAAAATGAAAAAGACGAACAGACAAACAATAGAACACATGAAACAACATAGAAAACTAAAGAATAAGTAACACGAATCCCAACAAAAACTCAGTAATCTCAGGTGCTCCGGAAGGGTAAGCAGATCCAGCTCCACATGTGGCACCCGTTTATTTTGAACAAATAGAGCTCTTGTTTTAAAATTTCACAACTATGCAAAACAAATCCTAGGTTCAACAAGCCTCAAAAAGGAAAGGGAGTGATCATGACGTTAAACGATGATCAAGCAATGATTGGGACATGATAAATGCATTATTCGTGATCTGAAAATATGTGTGGCCTCATAATTGCATTATACGTGATCTGACACTAAATATTACTTCGTATGTGCTTTATCCGGGATCTTACAATGATTGTTATTCCTTACGTGAATTATCCATGGTCTGATAACAATGGCAACGTCGTAAGTGCATAATCCGTGATTTGACAAGAAGCATTATTCCGTTAGTGCATATTCTGTGAGTGACACTCTGTATGACTTTATAGGAACATATGTCTCTTTTTTCTTTCTTTTTTTTTAGCAATGGCGTAGTCAGTTTATTTTTGATCTATGAGTCTGTATGTTCCTCTGGTATCTTTTACCCCTCTTTTAAAATATCATTTGTTATGTATTATTGATAATATATTTTACGCCCTCAATTTGGCTTCAAATTTTAACAATTATAAAAATTGTCTCTAACAAACGGGCATTGTCAATTATCGTTAATTAATTTGAGAAGGTATATAGAGTATTTTTTCATGTAAACATGTGAAAAGTGCCTTTGACATTTAAATAAAATAGAGTATTTACATTGTTATAAAATAGAATCCACTTATATTTTACGCTTCATCCGCAAGTGTAGAAGTCATCAAATAACCAGCTTAACAATTTCACACATAATTTATTTTATCAATAAACGGTTTTAAATCATGTACTAAATGTCAAAACTACAAAAAAGATAGATTTGGCAATCGAGAACGCAAAGCTTTTCAGAGCGTATATCTTTACAGGGCCTCAATATTATTCAACCTGAAATAAAACAAAAACAAAAAATTTACATTTAAAAATGGTGTAATTAGACATCATATAATATCTCCTTATTTGGATATAAAATATTTATTAAGGCATGATTGAAGGGAACTGAAAACTTGCATACTAGTAATAATTTCTCAATGTATAACTACTATTTCAAAACCATTATTCTGTTTTTTTCTGACTGTTACCATGTTCGATTTGTGAGATTTTCCGTCTGTATATTCGTGCATTTATGTATTATGCAATTCATATGTATTTATAAGCCTTGCATCTTTGAAAACTATAAATACAAATACAATTTACACAATACATTATTTTTATAATTACAGATACCTTTTGTAAGTAGTTAATCTTGTTTAAATTCCCTGTTGATAGGTTATATCACAATTTGTATGTTGACAAAACTGCTGTCATTATACCTGCAATTAAATTGATTAAGGAGAAAGAAAATAAACTCTTTTTTGTTGACAATATAATTGGTTGAAGTCAACTTTAATCACGTGATCATAACTTGATATCTTTTATATCATTGTTTCTGTAAAAATAACATAGCCAGTAGTTTATTATCCGAGTTTAAAGATTAAAAAAGACAAGAATAACAATTTGACAAATGCCATTTTATTGAATTCAATGTGGAATTCTTATTTGGGGTCCCCAAGGATGACTGGGGAATAAAAATATGCTCATTTGGTCTTCTCCCGACCGGCAGTAAAACGCTTGCCGATGTGGGGCGTCCGTTTGGCTGTGCGGGATGTATTTAGTTTGCAGTCACGTCCGGTCAGAATGGGGACGTTAAATCCGATGTCTCGTGTAAAGATAGTGCCATGCTCTTTGCACGTTAAGAACCCTTGCAACAACTCTTTGCGGGGTCCGTAGGTGGCCTGTTGCAAGGCAAAATTTCTGTTCCTATCCATTATACCCTCATTTTCCAGTGGCAGTCAAAATTTCCCCGACCATCATCCCGAATGGCCTCCATTATAACAAGACCTACCTATTGTATTTATTGTGAACTTGTTCTCGTCCTGAATATGCATTAAGTATTTGCCACTGGACGTTAAGCAACCAACAATAAATCAATCTCATTTGGGGTTTAACCACAGTCAATTAGAATAATAATAATGTCAACCAAAAGAAATCGAGAAACCATGTTTTTTGTAAACAATGGTAATTTACTGAGACTATCTTTTTTAAGATACATGTAGCTGATAATTATGACGGTCCACTAATAGGTTACTAATTTAGGTGCAAATATAAAAAAAAATAGAAGCTGTGGTATGCTTGCCAATGAGACAACTGTCCACAAGAGACCAATTTGCAAATTGATTGTCTGTATCGATAATAGGATGTGTCAAAATCCATGTGATTAAAAAGATTTCACTATTTTTTTAAGGTATTCCAGAAAAGACAGAACGGCAATGTTGACTTTTACAGGGATTGGAATTCTTACAAACTCGGATTTGGAAATATGAGTTCTGGCTAGGTAGGCTGTATTTCTACGTATTTGAATTATTATTTAAATTCGTATAGAAAGTGCATTACAAAAGTAACACAAATGCTTGGCTTGTCTGATCAGATCGTGAGTCTTGAGTACGGACGCCTATAGAAAATATAAAAGTGTTTTTTGAACTGTTCTATTGTTCAGAAAAAAATGTAATATACATGTACAATAAACAACATTACGTCTCTTAGCCAGTAAGCATGATAAGATGCAAAATATTTTTATGAACGTTTTTCAACAACGATGATACTCAAAAACTAAGGGAATTGCAAATTTTTCAAATTTATATCCTTTTTTATACGCCCGTCAAAATTTTGACGGGACGTATTATGGTATACAAATGTCCGGTGTCCGTCCGTCTGTCCGTCTGTCTGTCTGTCTGTCCGTCTGTCTGTCCAGCGTAAGCATGTCGCACCGTAACTTGAGAACGACTTATCCAAATTTAATGAAACTTAATATAGTTGTTTCTTATGATGGTCAAATGATCTGTATACTTTTTGGTGAAAATAAGATTTAAACTTTTTGAGTTACGGCACTTTGTAACTAAAACAGGGGTGTGTTTTTTTTTTTCACATGTCGCACCGTATCTCAAAAACGATTCTTGATTATTGCTTAAAACTTTACACACTTCTTAGTTATATTAATCTTAATATCTGTATACTTTTTGGTGATGAATCAAAATTTCATTTTTGAGTTGTTGAGTATTTTGTAAAAAAGGGGGAGGGTTTTTACAAGTCGCGTCGTATCTCAAAAACAATTTATGATTATTGCTTGAAACTGTAAAAACGTATATAACACTTCTTTGTTATGTTAATCTAAATATCTGTATACTTTTTGGTTTGATTCAAAATTTTATTTTAGTGATATTTGTAAAAAACAAACAGGGTGGGGGGGGGGGGGGGGTTTACATGTCCCGCCGTGTCTCAAAAGCAATAAATGGTAATTGCTTAAAACTTTCTCAGAAACTATTTATGATTATTGCATAAAACTTCCACACAAGACGTCGGGCGTATCATGCGCTCATGGCGCAGCTGTTTATTTAATCAGTTATTAAGTGGACGAAACGCGCGTCTGGCGTAATTAATTATAATCCTGGTAGTAGACGAAGCGGGCGTCTGGCGTTATAAACCTGGTACCTTTGAAAACATTAAAGGAAACGAAATAGAATTCGGTTAAATCCACATATTTCAATCAATTGAATACATCTATTTACATTTTTGGAAATATATTGCGTTTAACATTTGATGCTACAACTAAATAGAGTATAATAATTAAAACTACCAAGTTAATCAAACTCCCTTTGTACACGTTTGATTAATCTTACTGTACTGGTAAAACATACGGGCATTTGAGTCACCTTTGGGTTCAGAAACAGATCAGGACACGCATCCAGTCTATTCATAAAAGAGGGGCGAATGAAAGTTGTCAATATTCAAAGTTGTAATGCCAATTGTTTTTTTTTTTTTAATTTATCTTGGAAAAGATCTTGCTAGATGAACAATTATTTGCCAAGGATAAATTTCAAATTAAATCTAAATAGCGTAGCATTATCTATCTTATCCTTTATCTTATTTTGGTTAAATGAAAGAAATGCCTATTGGAAAATTTTTAAAAATGTTAAAGGCCCGAGTGAAATCGAATTCGAAATTAAAACTTGTCAATTACAGTAGAACATGCCAATAACGGTCTTCCTAGGGAGTTGGGAACACTGATCTAACATGAGGGTTGATATAGATTATTTAAGAATTGAATGCTTCTTTTTGTAACTTTATTGGGGTGTAAAAGCGTTGACCAAAGTACATTTTGTATGAAGTGCGGAAACGCTTCATTCTAAAAATGTGCACAGTGCAAGGTCAGCGCTTTTACAACTCTATGAAGTTGCAAAAAGAAGCATTCAAAACTTATAATTACATTTTTTAGCTAGGATCATAAAAACACGATTTTTAACGATTTTATCAAATTAACCTGTGCACTTTATTGTGGGACCTCGTGTTATCATGAATGATAAGTTTTATTGGGGAATGTAATTGCTTAATGAATAACACGTGATGCGCAGTTAGCCAATCAGAATAACGTATTTTAATGTAATTATTCAGGTTTAAACTTTATGAGGTACTCATGTAACTACAGTGACAAAAGACAAAGAATAGTGACAAGAAAGTTGATATTTATAACAGCTTTGACTGTACTTTAAAAATTCGTTTAATTTCCACATAGCACGAATAACAAACCCTACTGTCAATTAAAATATAATCCATTTAATTTTCGGTAATACATATCTACATCTTTTAACAAACCCAGGCAACTTTACAATGAGAATCGAATTAGAGGATTTTGACGGTAATCATCGTTATGCTGAATACACCCACTTCTCTATCAGCGATGAAAGTTCTGGATTCAAACTGAAGTTCAGTACCTATACAGGAGATGCAGGTATTATTTGAAAAAAATGGGAAAAGTTGTTACAGTTTAAATCTTAGAGGTTGTTTACATAACCTTAAACACGTCTGACGTCAATTAGTCTAAGGGAGTGTTAATTAAGAAACTACAATTAAAACAAATATTTGAACAAGGTAGACTTCAAGGTTGCACGAGTGTCCTCCGCCAGTTTGTATAGTAAAACAGCAGTAACTATTGCATTAAAATTGAGAATGGAAATTGGGAATGTGCCAAAGAGACAATAACCCTACCATAGAAAAAAACAACAGCAGAAGATCACCAACCGTTTTGTGCAATTAAAACTTTTTAATGCTTTTTGTAAAAATACCCAGTCAACAGAGTCAAATGCCTTTTCAAAATCAACCAATAAAAGTAAGTTTGTGATATTCAAGATAATACATCAAATCATACAAAAATCTAGTACTCTCCCCAATGAATCTCCCCTTGCTAAATTCCTTTTGAGTGTCACTAATAATAAATGGTAATACAGACTTGACTCTGCAGAAGCTATCTTAATGTCTGTATTTAATAGGCTTGGGCTAATAGGTCGCCGATTGCCAATATATCGCCTATCTTTTCCTTCTTTTGGTATACAAGTTATGATATTGGAAATCTGATAAAAGTCCATACTCATATCCATAGAATAATGATTGATAAACAAATGGTTCAAGATCTCTCCGAAAGAATTTGTAAAAAACGACAGTAAATCCATCGCTTCCTGTGGATTTACCATTTTTCATCTTACTTTATGCTATAGCACACTCCTCATATGTCAAGTTACCCTCAAACAGGTCATGTTGTTCCTGTGTGAGGGCAACATCGTGAGAAAAAAAGCCTTCACTTGAACAATCAATGTTTCTCTTTGAATACAATTTTCTATAAAAATTATGTTGTTCTGAGAGAATCGTGGATTGGTCTGATATATGATTACCCGGATCACCAATCATTTAAACCATTGTCTTCTTTATAAAATTTCTCTTATGAAATGATATGCGATGATGTGAACTACATTTGTCAAATTATTAAAAGATTATATTGATTTGAAGTGAGCCATTTACGTAGTATACAACATGCGAAAAAGGGTCAAAAACAATAATCCCCTAAAATTAACAGTTGTAGGTATTTAATCCTACATTTCGTTGACGTAAAAAAAAAATATTGGGTCATAAACATATGTATTGGTTGTGTCAAAGCACCATTTTTTTTTTAGTTTGTGTTTTCCTGTTTTTTAGAGAATATATCAGGAACTTGAAGTTACATGCTCACTAAAACTGGTACACAGGTAAACAAAATAGGCGAAAATTTGATTTTTTAACCAGTGATGGTTATTTTCCTACATACAATGATATCTTTGTGAAATGTGATCTATAGTACTGGACAAGACAAATCTTTACGCATGCCAAGTATTTCTTTATTTCAAACAAAGATAAATTTTGCACATATTTTTAAAGGTGCAAACTGAACAATCTTTAATAGGGGTAAATCAATGGTGGTATTAAATATTTATCAACATTGCGGGTCTTCCTATCGGTAATCGATTACACCAAATCAAATTAATATATAAATATATTTTAGGAGATTGCCTTGCGTATCATAATGGACAGATATTTTCGACTAAAGATAAAAACAACAAAGGTTGTGCCAAGGGATTTAAAGGCGGTTGGTGGTACAATAATTGTCACCATACCAACCTGAATGGTCTGTATCTGAGCGGAACATTTGCATCAACTGCAGATGGTGTTACCTGGAAGCTGTGGAGAGGACAGCAGTACTCACTTAAATCGACAAGAATGATGTTCCGTAGAGCATAACAATCGATCATATGTAACTTACAGTACAGAACATTGTTAACGTCATGTCAGACTCTCAATCGTATTATGTACCTCAATAAAAACAAAAAAATCATTTGAAAATGTGTGACACTTCGACTCTGCTATTCATCTGCGAATTTTTTATCTATTAAAATGATTAAAATACTACTAAATGTATATATTTTTGTTGACATGAGTGCCCTATAAAAAAAATATTTTACAATTTGAAATGTGAAAAATACAGTACCTGGCAAAAAGTATTCGTCACCTTCATTTTTTTGCTATCTATTTATATAAAAACACATTTTTTCAAAAAATTGTTTTGAGGGCATTTATCATGTTTATGGTTAGGTTTGATTAACAAGGCCTTAAAAGACGTAGAATTGTCTAAAGTATGTTTGTTTATTTGGTTAAAGTTTTGTCCTCAGTTGTTTTTTTGTTTTCTCTTGATATAAACACATACACTAAATTTTTATAATTTAATTTGGTTGAATATATAGCGAATTTTTTAACAGAAAAAAATATTTTGTGTTTATCTTGTGAAAAAAAAAATGATCCACAAAACAATATATAACCAAATAAACAAATATACCTGTGACAAATCTGCTTTTATTGGTACCAAGTTGCTTAAAATCAGACCAAAATTGACCCCAAAATATTTTTTTGAAAAAAAAAGTTTTATATATAATATATAGGAAAAAATCTCAAGTGACGAATACTTTTGGCCACACTCTGTACTTTGATTAAAAGACAATCGGAAACTTTAATAACAGGCCAGTGTGTTATTCAGATTAACACAGTGTAGAAACGGAATTGTACGGGTTTATATTAAATATTTTGGTCATTCGGGTTTTTTTTTCAAGTGGCATTTTCGACATTCGAAAAAACAGCAAGTTGCAAAATGTAAGTTTTGATTGACGCACACATTACAATATTAGTTTTCTGCTTCAAGATTTGGTAACGAAAACATTCTACATATATATAGAGACCAACCAAATACTGAAAACGACATATGCAGCCACACGTTTTCTCTTAAATGGTTGAGCTCCGAGTAACTCGCTCAAATTCTTCATCAACAGGGAATAAGATTGTTTTTTAAAACGCAAAGAGACAATCGTCACTACAAAAGAGGGACGAAAGATACCAAAGGGACAGTACAACACTTTTTACAATTAACCTTTTTCTGATGTATAGTTTAATAATTCTTTGAAAATCATCGATTTTTTTTTGTTCAAGCACTTGACCAAAATAATAGAATAGATTGCATAATTTTTTTTTTCTTCTATTTCTTCACTCAATAGTGATGTTTTTAATATCCAAATAAGAATGAACATAAATGTAGCTAATGCTTGCCAATTAAGCTTCTATCAATAACACCAATCTAACGCACACGTCGTTTTTCTATACCAGAGAGACAGAAAATCTAAAATCAGTATGCAAAACAAAAAGTACAGCACACATGATAAAAGATCTCGATTCAAAAAACAAAGCTCGTCACACAAAATATATTCAATAAAGTCATTATTTTGAATATTTCATTATTTTCAATATAAAAAAATGACTGTTTTGCATTGATTTTAGCTTTTATTCCTAATGCAAAAAAGGGACATGCAAATTCCTTGATAGTTCGAATCCATTCAATGGTTTTGGAATGGAGAGGCCTTCTCAAATATAACAACAATATACAAGAAATTATGAGGTTATTTTTTAAGAAAGAAATCTCCAGCATGGATATGCAATGTTAAGCGCTTTAGTTCAGCAGTCCAGCGCTGGAGATATAAATAAAGTCCACCTCTTTAGAAAACAAGTCAAGAGCTTGCGGTGTAAAGTCCAGCGCTGATGATGAAAATGTCCAGCGATGAAGTATTAAACTGATAATCGTAACTGGAATTATGACGATCAAAATATGGCGACGGCAGAAATAGGTAAAATCTTTTCAGTCATTTTTTTCAAATGAAGCCTGTGGTTGTCAAGAGTTAATTGGCTGCAAGGTTTTTCTATACCATAATCAGCATATTTAAATCGTTACAGTGTACTATAATTGTCTAAGCGCTTTGAAAATTGCCGTCGAAAAATACGGGATGATAATCGTATTTCGAAAAAAAGATAATCGTAATTCCGGTAGTAAAAAATAAGAAGATAATCGTAATTGGATAGTGTTTAATTGATATTGACATTAAAACAGCTATCTGATAGCATATGATTAAAATATGGTGATGAATTAATCACGAAAAAACATCCAACATCTTATGATTTGTTTTTGTGCATAATTATATGATTAATAGTTCTAATGTAAAATGCTATATACTACCATATCATAAAATTGGAAGGGGGACAATAAATTTATCAAAGGTACCAGGATTATAATTTAGTACACCAGACGCGTATTTCGTCTACATAAGACTCATCAGTGACGCTCATATCAAATTATTTATAAAGCAAACAAGTACAACGTTGAAGAGCATTGAGGATCCAAAATTACAAAAGTTGTGCCATATACATCTAAGGTAATCTATGCCTGGAATAAGAAAATCCTTAGTTTTTCGAAAAATTCAAAGTTTTGTAAACAGGAAATTTACAAAAATGACCACATTATCGATATTCATGTCAACACCGAAGTGTTGACTACTGGGCTGGTGATACCATCGGGGACGAAATGTCCACCAGCAGTGGCATCGACCCAGTGGTGTAAATAGTTATCAAAGTTAAAAGGTTCAAAGGTTATGCATACTGTTGTCATTTATAAATCGAAATTTTTATGTAAATTTGTTCCAGATATTAACCTGTAAGTCGATTCATTTTTTTTTTATTTCGCGTAAATGTCAAACTGGGCATTTCTGTCTTTACACACAACATATCATTAAAAAGCTGGAAGACACATTTAATTATTTTTCAGTTACTAATAGACAATTGCGGAGACTAGTTTTTTACCTAGGTTTACACTTTAGACTAACGATTACAGGCGACAAAAAAAACGGGTCATGTCAAAATACAAAAAAAACAACAACACAGATACAAAATAGCAAATGGTGTCTTCTATAAAATAAAAAACAAAAGATGTAAGCAAAACATTAGGATTTCATGTGTTCGAAGCGCTTTTTTGAATTGAACATCATGACCGCACAAAGCCAAATATTTGAAGACAAGGATTTAAAAGGACCGAAGCTGTAGATATATGTAAGATATATATATATTATCAGCAGGAACAATAGACTTTCCATGCGAAACAAGGTACTTTAAATACAATGGTTAGGTATACACGTACGAAAACCAGCAATAATATTGTTCAGAGGATACTCCACAAACTGTTTCATTTGAAATAGTAATGTTGATGTCTTTTTTGTTATTATTACAACTTTGTATCCGAAACCGTTGCTTTGCCGATTAAAATAGATCGTGATTTTATAACAATTTCTTCTCGCCTGCTACACTTTTGAATTTTTTATCCCTTACAATCAATTGTATAGATTTGCGTATTAACTTTGTGCTGAAATGAAACACGTCTTAGAGAGAGATCACAGGCTGGTCCGGGGCTTGGAACACTCCTTTTCTTGCCGGTCAATGTTTTGGATGAATAGGGACACATGGTCTGACCCCCTCCCCCTTTATCTTGGGGTGGATTCCCCATTTGAAAATGGCTGGATCGACCCCTGCGTCGTCAGTGCACTCTATATTACAATTCAATAAAAAAAAAAGTATCAGTCTCGGAACAGGGATTATAGCTCATGTTTCAAGCATACCAGTCCCAGCCATGTTCACGGGGGGACAATTTTCGACACCGCGAAAAGTAACATCCATACTTAATAATTCCCAAGATCTCTTATAATAATTGTATAAAAGAAAAACAACTTGGAACTCGTTTGTTATTTCTTATTTGTTGCTGTTGAAAACATAGGTAACAAATATTTAACTTTCTTACTTATAATGGGGTCATTTCATCAATAAAATCATATAAAAAGGCTTTAAAAAACTATATATCCACAAACAATTGTTATAAAACACTAGGACCAATTATGCCAAATAATATAAGAATATTTTTTTTATCAAGAAAAGGCTCGAAAGATATGTATAATGTTTTATTTGAAAAAAGCAGTACTAAACTTAGATGTGAAGAAAAATGGTCCTTAACACTCAACAAAAATTTTGATTGGAAAACTGTACATAATATGTCTTTTTACTCCACAAAAAGCTCAAAACTCCACTGGTTCCAATATAGAATAATACACAGAATATTGGGCACAAATAAATTTTTATTTAAGATCAAAATAAAACAAAGCGATAAATGTACTTTCTGCAGTGAAGTTACTGAAGATATTGAACACATATTTTGGACATGCCATAAAATAGCAGATCTGTGGATAAGACTCATGGACTGGATTTATAACCAAACACAAATAATTATTCCATTTAACATGGATATTATTTTATTCGGAAATTTAGGAAAAACAGAAAATAATAAAATAAAAAACTTAATAATACTTTTATCAAAATTCTTTATCTATAGAACAAAACTGTGTGAAAATCAAGTAAATTTTGCAGGGCTAAAAAACTATCTAAAAGAAAATATAATACTAGAAAAGAATATATTTTTTAAAACAAAGCCTCTTCACATTGCCAACCTCTACTGGGACCCCTGGCTTCCATTATTAGAATAATTTACACTTAAGCAACTTAATTAGCATTACCCTATGTAATGTTATTGTGCATTATATTTTAGCCTTCTCACACCAACATATATGTTTTTATATAATATACTGTTATATGTTGTTTATTGTTTATTGTCTTTTGTTCTTGTTTTGTGCCTTAAATGCATATACATTCTCTAATATCTGTTTTGTGTTTGTATGAATTATTTACAATGGAAAACCAACTTTGCCAAATTTATTTAATGTTGTATCTTAAGAAAAAAATACTGCTGCCAAATTCCAAATTTCAAGGACTTTCTATTTGTTATTTTTATTTTTTTTCTCTAGTTTTTATTTTTTTTTGTTTTTGTTTTGCATTTGTGTTTTAATTATTTATTATTTTCTCTTCTCTTCTCACATTCTCTCTTAAATAAAATCCTCACTTTATTGATCAATATTGAAATAATTGATACACAATAATATACTGTATATATATTTTATAATTTTGAGTACTAACAATTACTAACAATTTTTCTAAATATACAATCTAATGTTTAACGAGGCCGGGATAAGGTACCGGTACTTTCTGTATCAAACTAACAAATGTGAAAGTTTTCAATAAAGTATGTATAATTTAAAAAAAAAAAAAAAAAAAAAAAAAAAAAAAAAAAAAAAAAAACAAATATTTTTAAACTATTTGAGTACACCTATTCTTACTGGCGAACAGTTTAAAATATATTTCCGACACAGAGAAGTTCGTTGTAACTTTTTTTGTTGTTGTTTTTATCTCGAATAACTGTTATATTTTTTTGTCTATTTAAACCAAAAACGTAGACGTGTTTATCCTATTCAGGAAACATAAATGATTTCAAAATTATACCGAACGGCATGTGAAATTTTATGAAGAATAAATAGCTCAAAAACACCCGTCCGCTGTATTTCCTCATTCTCTTAAAAAACAAAACAAAACAAAAGAGAGAAAGTATGTCTTAGCATTAACATGCTAACAGGCTCCATGGTTTCCTAACACAAAGTATTGCTTAATTTTTTTTTTCGGCAATTGTCCCAATCTAGCTATTGCAACGACAATTGCGATATTTTCAGTTTGTGTGTCTCACGATAAAGGTATTTTAAAAATAATGTTAGGTCCCTCTATAACAATTCGTACAATTACAGCATTTTCAACCTGGATAATACCGTATACAATAATTAATGTTAACGTATTGCTGCAAATATATTAGAAAAGAAATCGTTGTTCAACTACAGAAGATTATCACTACTATATCATTACATTGTTTTGGATCGACAGTTTATTTTTTACACTTTGAGAAAGCCCAAGATTTATATGCTTCCTGTAAGTATAATTGTAATCCTAATCGTAGACAGTTTCCGCAAATGTCTATTATGAGATAACGAAATAGCAATTATAAATTAAGAAAACTGGCAATGAGTTACGATTATCATCCCGACGGCAATTTTCTAAGGTCTTAGACAATAATAGTGTACCGTTACGATTCAATTATGATCTAATGGTATCGAAAAACCTTGCAGCTGAGTAACGCTTGACAACAACAGCCTACATTGGAGAAAAATTACTGAAAAGATTTTACCTATTTCTGTCGTCACAATATTGGGAACGTTGTAAATCAAGTTACGATTATCAGTTTAACACCAGTGAGATGTAACTGCAGATGTATAAACAATTAAACGTTGGAGATATGAATTTTAGCCCTATAGATGTCAAATCAAGCGTTGTAGATTAAAATTCAAGCGCTAGAGATGTAATGTCATTCACTGGAGATAAAATGTATAGTGCTGACGATATAAATCCCTATTCTAACGTTGTAGATGTATAAATAGTTAAGCGCTGGAGATGTGAAGTTTGGCGCTAAAGCTGTAAATTCAACCGCTGTAGTTTTAAATTAAAATAATTAAGATGTACATCTACAGCACTAGACTTTGATATGTCTTTAGTGCTAAACTTTGGACTTAATATCTACAGCGCTGACAGCTGATGGAAGAGACATACTCACGCTTTAAACTTAGAGAAAAGAATTTATTCGGTTTTATTTCGATCCAAATAATTTAAAGATGTATTTGTATGTCTCACACAAATAAAAGGTTGTGGTTTTTGAAGTCCAGCAACAAAGGACGAAAATAAAAGCGTCATAAATCTCAAAATCCAGCGCGTCTGATCTAAAGTACACCTCTAAAGATTTGAGTTCAAGTGCTTGGGATGCTACAACTCAAGCGTCCCACTTTATATCTACAGCGCTACATTTTTTATCCACAGCGCAGGACTTTATATCTTTTGATCTCTATCGATGGAATTTTAAATCAACGGCGCTTGAATTAAAATACCACCCGCAGCAGAAAACAATCCTAAAATTATAGGAATCGAAACTAGAGGATCTCAGGAGTCTGTGTCCCTTACCTTGGTCTATGTGCATATTGAACAATAAACACAGATAAATTCATGACAAAATTGTATTTTGGTGATGGTGATGTCTTGTAGATCTTACTTGACTGAAAAATCTTGTTGCTACAATTGTCTTTAGCTATAATGAACTTGGCCCAGTAATTGCAGTGGAACATATTTTGTAAACATATACAAACATTTATGACAATTGTTAAAAAATTACTATAAAGGGCGATAACTCCTTAAGGGGTCAATTGACACTTTTCGTCATTTGACTTATTGTAGATTTTACTATGTTGAACATTATTGCTGTTTATAGTTTATCTCTATCTATAATAATATTCAAGATAATAAACAAAATCTGCAAAATTTCCTTAAATTTACTAATTCGGGGCAGCAACTTAAAAACGGGTTGTCCAATTTGTCTGAAAATTTCAGGGCAGATAAATCGTGACATAATAAACAATTTTATTTCATGTCAGATTTGCTCTAAATGCTTTGGTTTCAGAGATATAGGCCAAAATCTACAGTTAAACCATACGTTCTATTTTTAGCCATGATGGACATCTTGGTTGGTAGGCCAGATCATCGGACACATTTTTAAAACTAGATACCCCAATGATGATTGTGGCCAAGTTTGGTTGATTTTGGCCCACTTGTTTCAGAGGAAAAGGTGTTTTTAAAAGTTAACGGACGACGGACGCCAAGTGATGAGAAAAGCTGACTTGACCTTCAGGTCAGGTGAGTTAATAAAATAAATTTATAATAAAGTTATTTATTTTTAAGTTAAAAATGGAGGTTGTTGGGTTTTTTGTCTTCATTACGATGGGTTGTCTATTCTTTTTTATTGATAAATATGAGGAACAAATCTATGTATCTTTTTATACAGACGTGAAATTTTGAAAGATTTGAAACTATTAGTGAGTGTAAACATGTTGAAGTCTAATTTTAGAAAAACTACATATTAATTCTTATTAAACAACTTAAAATGTTTTAAAACAAGTCTTTTTAAAGTCAAAATTACAACTGAATGAACACCACCATTTGCATAATTTGGGTCAGAGTTCTTAGTTTTATTCCATTTTGTCCCCTCTTTTCTTGCCTAAAGAATGTTTTCTGCACCTGAATGTTTGCATTTTAATCGATTTAACGATCGTTTCTAACAGGCCATCCTCAAAGTTCTCGAATTAGTGATACAAGTAAATGACTTTGAGTTTAAAATGTCATGCAATACTAGAAGGCATAAATTTGTCAAAGAAAATCGGTGCCTTTTTGTTACAACTGCTTAACTGACATGAAAGCGGAAACTCTATATATTAACGTGAAGAAAATACAGCATGGTGACTGATTATCATAATTATCATAACCCTCCCTCAAACTGAGACAATTTTAAAGGAATGCATAAAAGACAGACCCTAAAAACTAAGAGATAGTCAAACTCATAATTATGAAACAAACTAGCAATGTCTATGCAAAAAAAAAAACAAAAAACAACAAAAAAACAACAAAAAAAAAACACATACACAGAAAACTACAAACTGCGCAACAATCAGTTAATTTCTTTGTTGCGTCCATTATTGAATTTTGTTCGAATTATTTGAATGCCATGGCTGTGTTATAAAATTTGAATATGAGTGTGTGATGCAAATACTTCTGAATATGGATTTATCAAACAGAAAATTTATGTTTATTTCATCCATGAGAGTCTTTCCTTTTGAATATGAATTTGTTAAAATGAAGTGGTATGATTAATTTGTAAAAAATATTGCATAAAAGTATGAGGAGGCATTCCTCTTGAATAACGAGTTATTTAAAAGAAGTAACTTGATTAGATTGCTATGAATATGTTTCTAGAATAATGAGGGGCTTCCCTTTTGAGTATGGATTTTTTTTTAAATAAAGTATCATGATTACTAATACTTATGTTATAATTTGTTCGTATAAGTACGAGGGGCTTTCCGTCCGGATATGGATTTATGTAAAAAAAAGTAGCATGATTACTTGTGTTATAATTAGTTCAAGTGAGTATGTGGGGCTTTCCTTCTGAATATGAATTCATAAAAAAGAAGTATCGTGATTACTTATGTTATAATTAGTTCAAATGCGTATGTGGGGCTTTCCTTTTGAATATGGATTTATGAAAAAGAAGTATCGTGATTACTTATGTTATAATTAGTTCAAGTTAGTATGTTGGGCTTTCCTTCTGAATATGGATTCATTAAAAAGAAGTATCGTGATAACTTATGTTATAATTAGTTCAAGTGAGTATGTGGGGCTTTCCTTCTGAATATGGATTCATTAAAAAGAAGTATCGTGATTACTTATGTTATAATTAGTTCAAGTGAGTATGTGGGGCTTTCCTTCTGAAAATGGATTCATTAAAAAGAAGTATCGTGATTACTTATGTTATAATTAGTTCAAGTGAGTATGTGGGGCTTTCCTTTTGAATATGGATTCATTAAAAAGAAGTATCGTGATTACTTATGTTATAATTAGTTCAAGTGAGTATGTGGGGCTTTCCTTCTGAATATGGATTCGTTAAAAAGAAGTATCGTGATTACTTAAGTTATAATTAGTTCAAGTTAGTATGTTGGGCTTTCCTTCTGAATATGGATTCATTAAAAAGAAGTATCGTGATTACTTATGTTATAAATAGTTCAAGTGAGTATGTGGGGCTTTCCTTCTGAATATGGATTCATTAAAAAGAAGTATCGTGATTACTTATGTTATAATTAGTTCAAGTTAGTATGTGGGGCTTTCCTTCTGAATATGGATTCATTAAAAAGAAGTATCGTGATTACTTATGTTATAATTAGTTCAAGTGAGTATGTGGGGATTTCCTTTTGAATATGGATTCATTAAAAAGAAGTATCGTGATTACTTATGTTATAATTAGTTCAAGTGAGTATGTGGGGCTTTCCTTTTGAATATGGATTCATTAAAAAGAAGTATCGTGATTACTTATGTTATAATTAGTTCAAATGAGTATGTGGGGCTTTCCATTTGAATATGGATTCATTAAAAAGAAGTAGCATGATTACTTATGTTATGATTTAACAAGTCAGGAATATGACAGTTGTAATGAATTCATTTAATATACTGGAACTTTTGATTTTGGATTTTGTTTAATGACTTTCCGATAGAAGTTTTTTTTTTGTTATTTAACTTTTTGGTAGCGTGTACAAAAAAAAAACAACAAAAAAACAACAAAAAAAAACACATACACAGAAAACTACAAACTGCGCAACAATCAGTTTATTTCTTTGTTGCGTCCATTATTGAATTTTGTTCGAATTATTTGAATGCCATGGCTGTGTTATAAAATTTGAATATGAGTGTGTGATGCAAATACTTCTGAATATGGATTTATCAAACAGAAAATTTATGTTTATTTCATCCATGAGAGTCTTTCCTTTTGAATATGAATTTGTTAAAATGAAGTGGTATGATTAATTTGTAAAAAATATTGCATAAAAGTATGAGGAGGCATTCCTCTTGAATAACGAGTTATTTAAAAGAAGTAACTTGATTAGATTGCTATGAATATGTTTCTAGAATAATGAGGGGCTTCCCTTTTGAGTATGGATTTTTTTTTTAAATAAAGTATCATGATTACTAATACTTATGTTATAATTTGTTCGTATAAGTACGAGGGGCTTTCCGTCCGGATATGGATTTATGTAAAAAAAGTAGCATGATTACTTGTGTTATAATTATTTCAAGTGAGTATGTGGGGCTTTCCTTCTGAATATGAATTCATAAAAAAGAAGTATCGTGATTACTTATGTTATAATTACCGGTAGTTCAAATGCGTATGTGGGGCTTTCCTTTTGAATATGGATTTATGAAAAAGAAGTATCGTGATTACTTATGTTATAATTAGTTCAAGTTAGTATGTTGGGCTTTCCTTCTGAATATGGATTCATTAAAAAGAAGTATCGTGATTACTTATGTTATAATTAATTCAAGTGAGTATGTGGGGCTTTCCTTCTGAATATGGATTCATTAAAAAGAAGTATCGTGATTACTTATGTTATAATTAGTTCAAGTGAGTATGTGGGGCTTTCCTTCTGAAAATGGATTCATTAAAAAGAAGTATCGTGATTACTTATGTTATAATTAGTTCAAGTGAGTATGTGGGGCTTTCCTTTTGAATATGGATTCATTAAAAAGAAGTATCGTGATTACTTATGTTATAATTAGTTCAAGTGAGTATGTGGGGCTTTCCTTCTGAATATAGATTCATTAAAAAGAAGTATCGTGATTACGTATGTTATAAATAGTTCAAGTTAGTATGTGGGGCTTTCCTTCTGAATATGGATTCATTAAAAAGAAGTATCGTGATTACTTATGTTATAATTAGTTCAAGTGAGTATGTGGGGCTTTCCTTTTGAATATGGATTCATTAAAAAGAAGTATCGTGATTAATTATGTTATAATTAGTTCAAGTGAGTATGTGGGGCTTTCCTTTTGAATATGGATTCATTAAAAAGAAGTATCGTGATCACTTATGTTATAATTAGTTCAAGTGAGTATGTGGGGCTTTCCTTTTGAATATGGATTCATTAAAAAGAAGTATCGTGATTACTTATGTTATAATTAGTTCTAGTGAGTATGTGGGGCTTTCCATTTGAATATGGATTCATTAAAAAGAAGTATCGTGATTACTTATGTTATAATTAGTTCAAGTGAGTATGTGGGGCTTTCCTTCTGAATATGGATTCATTAAAAAGAAGTATCGTGACTACTTATGTTATAATTAGTTCAAATGAGTATGTGGGGCTTTCCATTTGAATATGGATTCATTAAAAAGAAGTAGCATGATTACTTATGTTATAATTTAACAAGTCAGGAATATGACAGTTGTAATGAATTCGTTTAATATACTGGAACTTTTGATTTTGGATTTTGTTTAATGACTTTCCGATAGAAGTTTTTTTTTTGTTATTTAACTTTTTGGTAGCGTGTACAATATTTAAGGAATAACAGTACTGTAGTTGAAGAGTTACCACCGTCAATTGTAGATTTGACGGTCGCAAATGCAGTTTTACTGGCGACGCGTAGCGGAGACAGTAAAACGGAGATTTGCGACCGTCAAATCAAAATTGACGGTGGCAACTCTTCAACTACAGTACTGTTAGTCCGATTCTAATGCATTACAATAAGAAAAAAATCCGATAAAACTTGAAAAAAATGTCTAAATTTGACAAATAGAAAAAAATCCGCGAAAGTTCATGAATGATTTTGGCACAAAGACGTCATGGCTAAACGTGACGTCATACAATTGAAAACTTACAAACTGGAGGTTATTACGTTACCTGTACGCTTCAAATTCTGATTAAATTACATTAAAACGGCGAATTCGAGGTAGGTGTTGTTTTATTTTCGATTATATAGTAGTAAACGAACATTTGTTGATTCAATCAATTCAAAATGGCGGGTCCCTCCTTAGTTACGCCTTGTCAACTGTGGATTTGACGGCAACTTTTAGCCAATGAAAAAAACCGTTAGATCCAAATAGCATTAGAATTCACATTATAGTTCCACGTAGATTGAATGTGTTTTACAAAAATAACGTAATTGTGTGCTGTTTTATATATACTTGTAGCGTTTGAAAGCTCGATTGAGAATACTTATATTTGGGTGTTGTAATATTTAAAACAAAATGTCTGACACTTGATAAATAACATGTCAAATATAAATAAAAGAGAGAAAACAAGCAATCAGGCGTGCAAAATAGGAAATCAGAGTAATTTGAAAGTCTCAAAAAGAATGGCACATTCAAATATTGTACTTGTTTGATACATTATCACTTTTTGTTTGTAATATTGTTACATGCGACTAGACTTGAATAAATGATCGAACTTTGAAATTTAAACTTTATCTGATTTTGTTCATCATTGAATAACACGATAGTGTTGGTAAACAAAATCAATACTTATTGTGGCGGTTAAATTTATTATTGGTTAATCAAATATTGTTCTAATGTAATATTTAATTACATTATCAATATTAATAATTAACCAAAAACGATCATTGATGAACTTTTCCAATAAAACTCTTCATAATTATTTACAAGAGAAACGAAGAAGGATGTTTATACTTAAATTAGTAACAATTTCTTACTTGACACTTTCGTGTTATATACAAAACGTGTTGGCTTTATTCCTCCAGAAAGATAAACAGATGGACGCACATGTGATTTTTGCAATGGAAAATAGAGGACCAAATATGTGTATTCGGGAATGTACACATTATAAAGGTTGTAATGGTGTTAATTACAGACGGGATACACTGACTTGCCAACTGTTGTCTGTATCCCTACCAGGAGACAAACTAAAAGATAGTGAAGGGTTTTCATTCGCTAATTTAGACAATTTTACTTTAGTAAGTTTTTTATTCTGATTCTAGTTTACAATATGCTTAATATTATACAAATATTATATTATTACTTTAATTACAATAATTACTATGCAGTTGTAGTTATGATAGAAGAAGGGGAGAAACATGTGGAGGAAATTGATGAGTATAATAGTTATAGGAAGATTATAGGCACTGGCGCCTACCTTCTTCCAATTCGGCTATACATTTAATTTTAAACTTTGACAAACATTGACTGACTGATTGATTTGTTTTTTTTTAGACTGCAGCATCACCAAGGTCTTATCGCGTTAAATCATTTGACATTAAATCTTATGTGTTCTTAAGGGAGAAATAGAGATTGCGTGGCACGCTCTTTCCACGTCAAAGAACCAAAGCAACAGCTAAATGATAAGTGTTAGGTGACTCATGCAATTTAAAATGTCTGTTCATATCCAACATACCTTTATTGTCAATTGGCTGTCCAAATTATCTGCCTTTAATCCCGGTCGTTCTAATTGCAGAAACTACCCATTGTATCAACTTGTAAATATGTTCTTGTCTTGAATATGCACAACTTAATTGCCATTGGAAATAAAGCAAGCAACAATTATTTTACAGACGGGACTAGGTTTTGTCCATGCAAAATACAATTAATCTAAATATTATTTTAACCACATTTTAACATTGATATAAATAGACAGCAGCTAAACGTAATTTTACGACGCAATAGTTTTTCATCAAACATTATTGCTCAAATATTACACGACACCGCTTACAGATTATGACAGTTGTTTCCATTCGTTAGATGTGTTTGAGCTTTTTGATAAGGAACTTTTTCCGTTGTGATTTTTCACAGATTAGATAAAAGAGACATGTTAAGATCACGACTAAGAGCTTCCTGCCAATCACTCATAAATGCGGCTATTTTTTATTCTTTGGTAATCGCTACATAGTTATAAGATTCGAAGTACATTTGCCGGAGAAGTGATTCAATTTTACGAAATAACCTTTTAAGTACAATGTTTATATAAATGTATCTCTCTACAATATTTATTTATATATTGTCATAACTGTGCACTGGACGGACGTTAACTGTATTGATTTTTTTAAGATTATAATTTCAGGATGGAGATAGTTGTCTGCCTACCAATCCCTGTAAGGAACGTGAAAAGTGTGTTCCATTGAATATAAATGGACACGTTTGCATATCATATCGTAAGTATACTTCAACACCTACGGACATTCTTAGTAAGAGTTATTTCCCAACTAAAAAGTTTGGTTGAGTTTGTTATTTTTTCTTATTTCATGTGTGCAACGTTTATGTTAAAAAAAAAAAGTAGAAATGGCACTTGGATATGTGGTTCGTCAAAATATATATCATATACTATGTATTTTATTATTCCGTTCGATCAACTTTAAAGTTATAGTCATTTCCACATGGTACAGGCATTTACTGATGTTGAAAATTGTGGATAAAACCTGGTTTTATACCTTGTTGAAGTTCTTACTTTTAAAAGACATGAAAGTAATCAAAAGGAAAGTAAAAGTGAAAAGAAAGCATACAAGAATGTCGAGGAACGGCGAAAATAATGGCAAAAGAACAAAAGAAAAATAACAGCAAAAAGGTTACGAAACCGCTCACAAAATACAGAAGATGAGAAACACACTCCTTTCGAAATACTATGGTTGGCCTTAATGTGTCTGATTGAACAATCATTAACATAAACCAATAGAATGATCGATTGATCTAACTATATTTGCTTATAGAGATTAGCAATATAGAAACAATAAAGAGCAACAAAAAGCGGTTTTTCATTGACAAATATTATTTTTCTCAAATTTCCTTTTATTTCATCCTGTCCATATGCACCCTATACATGCTATACTATATGTTATACGCTAAGGCTATAAATCAATCAAATTAAGGTCAATACTCAAGAAATTTTACGGTTGCCATCATGATCTGATTGGCCATTATGACAAAAGTGTGTCAGAAATCCTTTCTGATATTCTTTTTCAGTCATAATAACCTTCCATCATTACCAAACTGAACAAAGAAATAACACGACGGGTGCTGTATACGGTGCAGGAAATGCTTACCTTTCCGGAGCACCTGATTTTACTCCCGGTTTTAAGTTGAGTTCGTGTTTCTTATTCATTACAAATAACTGTTGATGTAAATGTCTTTTGGTGTTACGAGTCTTTGTTTACTCCTTGGTTTTGATTGTTATTGTCTTGCTATACATTTTTTTGTGGTTGAATGGTTTTCTTCTGCCATTCAAATATGATGACCTGTCAGTTTTTGTAAACCCTAAATTTACAAATTAATTTGTACATTCATTTTTGCATTTCTAGTCTGTATGAACGCACTTCTCTTCATTGATTGTATTAAATAAATGGTTTTTAGCTCATATGTAGTAGCTAGGAGATAACATAAATGTGTGGGCTCGTGTCATTGACGCAACAACCTAACATCACTTACAAAAATCGCACAAATGTCAACAGTTAACAGGTGTCTGCAGATAGTTTGCTGAGGTAAAAGTTTTATCACAGCAATTACAATTATCGAGATTTCTACTGTTCTCTCCTGGCATGGCCCAATGGAGTGCAAATGGAATTAATGAGTTTACGAAGATAAAAAAGTTGTAATGTCATAAAAATAGAAACTTTGTTTCAAAAATTGTAACTACGAATTTTATTTAACTTTTAAAAAAAAAACTGAGATGAGTTGTATTAAGTTCGTTACAGTACCAGCATGTCCCAATGTGTATATTCTAGTTCTCATTCCTTCAAAGAGGTTAGTTAATCAGAGTTTGATTATGTTACTTTTTCTTAGCAAAAACTCTATACAATATATCACGATAACCTAAATCACTACCAGCATATATAATTAAATAATTCTGAAGCAAGTCAAAAGTACAAATTGATTAACCTATTTAATCTGTAATCATTTCATGTATTAAATTGAATGTTTCAATGCTTGATTAACACCTTAATTAATATTTCTTTTACTCAAGTAATCTATATATTGATGTTTGCCAATAAACATAGAGATGAGCAATCATAAAATAATTGAACGATAGATTATTTGTAAATGATATGTGGACCTATCTATTTAAACATTATTAAAATACCGAGTAATGACATTTCCTTTTGTTACAATCTCAACTAATGAACAGCTTCGCATTATAAACAAAATATCAAATGGATATTACCACTAAAATGAAATATCAAAATTGTAATGTTTTCTAGACTTGTTTGCGTTATTGACGATATTTCCACTTCTTGTGCTGCATCTTTTCAGAGATAATTTACTAATTGATGATTATTAACGTACTTTAATAAGCAATCACTGTAACAGTTGTAATAGTTTTCTCCATGTTAAGGTAAAGTTGAGCTGTCAAAGATATGCCATATACATTTTTGTACCAATACACATTTGACATAACTTTCCTTTGACAGAAGTTAACTTGCAGTGGTCTTCGTGAGAAAATGGGTGTTATAGTTGTGTTCCGTATATCATCGTTAGTTTTAGTGACACTCTTGGTTCTATTTTATTTTTGAAGCATGTCATCATCAGCCTTTTAACTACAAATATTGAACTTTTTTCATCATTTGTTGCAGTATAATGCATCATTAAAAATATCAAACCACACACAATCTTGTTTTAATTTTGTTTTATCTGTATCATTTATTTTTCCGAAAACGAAATGGTATAAAGATAACTATTCGAAAAAGTACACTGACATTTGAGTTTATTACATACACTGCTGCCACACCAGTATAAACATATTTCAAACATCTTTTATACGTCAAAAGTCATTAAAAAAAATTAAAAACGTTTAAATCTCTACAGAGATAGCCTTATGTATACTTTACTTATATAAACGACGTTGAACTCGAAACAAATGCTTGATACAATGCTTTGATTGTTATATGCATGTGACAAAGAACTAAAATCATGCAAATCGAGATATATCCGGGGTAAGGAAAACTTAAGAATTCTTACATGCATGTTAAATCTGTAAATAATTGTAAGTCGTATTTTATAATTGTCATTAACACAATACACAACGAAATTTTACACGGAATCGAATAAACTATTTCCCTAATTAGAATTGTATACTAGCAGAAATTATTATTAAAATAAGAATATGAAAATTTAAATAATTATATCGATTTTATCAATAAACAGGAACGCCATGCGATAAGCAGCCTTGTACAAATGGAGGGGTCTGTCGAAATCAGGTGAACAGCTATGTATGTACGTGTCCGGATGAATGGACTGGTCTTAACTGTGACAGTAAGTGATAACTTTTTTGTTATATTAGTACTACATATGTGATTGACTAGGTGAACAAAGATTGGTCTTCGTGCGCTCGGACCATGGTCCTTGATTTTAGTTGGTAATATCTGATATTGTATGTGTGTGTGCTTACGTTGGTTTCCATTAGTTTATCCTCCTTGCTTATATCATTTTACGATAAACGTAGTATAAACATGCTCCCTCACAGCTACATATTTTGAGGAACAGCATATATAGCATAATTGTTATTTATTGTAAAGATGATAAGACATGAATGAGTACACACATTTGAAAAAAAAAATACAATATAAATGAGCTAACTGGCTGTTACGTATCTTTACCAAAATAAACCAACACATGAAGATATCTTTCTTGTAAAAAGGGTTTCGGATAAATTGCAAATGTCACAAGATAAAATGAAATACTCCAGAATGTTCATACGATTGAAACATTAACTGTTGTCTTTTGAAAACGCTTTGTACGTTATAGTGTGTAATGTGTTCTGTTGTTTGTTACAAATCTTTTTAATCCATGGCAATGTCAGCTAATTTCTTACTTTTCTAATGAATTTGAGTTTCTTTTTGTTATCATTCGCCTCTTTTAAATTTCGATGATACATGGTAAACATATTACAAGGCGTATTGCGCTTTTAATATTCCGTTTTGACCAACTGCCAATGTTGAAATGTATTACAATCTTAAGAGCAAGTACTACATTTCACCACATCTTTTTCTTTAAGCAAATGTGTGTGGTGTTACGAAGGACTGTTCTGACCTTAACAGCCCTATCTGCAAAACTGGTATATACCAACTCAAAATGAATGGCACCATTAATGTACTCTGTGAAATAAATGATTATGGAGGCGGTTGGACTGTAAGTATTACAAGATAATTGTCAGATGTTCTAAATTGTCATTGTTTGTTTAACGATTTTGTTTCTTTGCAATGCAAAAAAAGTCTGAGGTTGGACACACTGTATCATTGCAATAACACAGGAAGTGAAGTAACCATTGTCTAGTATGGGGGGTCAGACAGTTATTTCACTCCGTTAATGCATTAAACAAAATGTATCATATTACTTAAGTTTTTCCTAGGAGTTATGGATCGTTTCAATAGATAAATTGAGAAAATTGAAATAAGATTATCTATTAGCATAGTAAGAAACTACAGATTATTTATACGGCTTTTAACAATATGTAAAACCACGTTAAAATGGTCTTCGTTAGACCATATTAAATACAAACAAATGTGTTCTGGTCAAAATTCAAATGCAATATATCTCTGTACGTAAATACTATTTAGGAGATAACTGTATTGTATGAAACGCTTGGCATTCTAAAAACAAAAATAGACTTAACAGTCGCAAATTGAGATGACCAAGCGAAGCGTAGCGGAAATGAGAAAAGAAACTGATGTATGTCAGAACGTAGACATCGTGTTGGATTTGACATTATTATTTAACCACTGCTTATCAGAATGGTTACGACAAAAGAATACATTCTAAGTTAAAAAAAAAAAATTCTCCAATCAATGCAAATTTATTTAAACTATTTGTTTGAAATGGCTACAATGTAATGGATATGACATCTCATTGAATGGTTTCATTAGTGAAGGTTGCCTCAGAGGCATATGTCGTTAGCACATATTTTTGGTATATATCCATCGTGGTTATATTATAAGTAATTGTAAAATTATGTCGAATGACCAGCCAGCCTAAACTAATTATTTTAGGTATTCCAGAGAAGGCAGAACGGTAATGTTGACTTTTACAGGGATTGGAATTCTTACAAACTCGGATTTGGAAATATGAGTGACGAGTTCTGGCTAGGTACATGGGCTGTATTTTTTAAGTTCAATTGGCAAAAAAAATGCATTACATAAGTAAAACAAATGTATGGTATATCTGATCAGAGATTTCGTCTCCAGTGCAATAGGCGATAAGAAACAGAAAAACGAATATATCTATTCTGATCTAGAGTCAAGAAAAAATGTAATACACCAAAGTACAGATGAAAGCTTTTTATCAAAGTTTTTTCGACATGAGTGGCCATAAAAAGTTAAGACCTGCATATTTTCTCTAACAGATTTATATATATATATAATTATTTCGTTTTATGTATCAATTATTCAAAAGAAATTACAGACAGAGACATGATAATAAAATCCGGATAAAAAACATACCAAAAATTAGAATTTGCAAAATACAGTTGAATTTACCAATAAAGGTTTTATTTGGGATCACATGAACTTACTTTGCACATGTAACAAGAGAATTAATACTATATTTGATGTATTCATTATAAAAAAAACAGGCTTTCGATTGTAAGAGAGGACATTTAAAGCAGGTTTGATTGTACCTTGTACTTTGTTTCTTATGAGTTTTTTCTTCAAACACTGTATAACTTTATCATATCAATGATTTCGGTCGCATTGAAAACAAAACTATTTTTTTTTGAAAGGCTGGTTATAAGCTAGGTTAGGGTCTAAGACCCACACTTACAATATTAAGTATAAGATCATGACCTCCAGTAGCCACTTAACAATTCAAGAATCTTTTAAAAAGTCTTTTGTCAAAATAAACCATTTGAATAATGAAATTATCCAAGCGTTGATTACAGGTCCATGCTAGAAGTGAAATTGTGTATAGGCAATTCACAAACATCGAGGCAACGATCCATACTATGGTTTTTAACTGTGTGTGACAACAATGCATATAAATACTCTTTAGCAAGTGTTCCGGGGAAACATTTGGAAGACCAAAAATACAAAATGTTTTTTACCATTCTCACCGACATAACAAACAAAAACAAAACTTCCTAGAGTTTGCAAATCCTGAGGGATTAACCAGACTAATTGTAACAGTTTAAATCTTATCCATTTATTTTAAGGTAATAAATACCTTCATCTACTAACAAACCAAGGCACCTTTACTCTTAGAATCGAATTGGAAGATTTTGACGGAAATCATCGTTACGCAGAATACACCCAATTCTCCATAAGTGATGAAAGTTCTGGATTTAAACTGCAAATCAGTGACTATACAGGAGATGCAGGTATTATACACACATAATCAATTGTTGTGCAAATTTTGTGTTGATGTGGCTTTTACCGAACATGGGTATCAGAATGTCACTGTAAGTTAACAACACAAACCAACATGTTTCGTTATTTTATATAGTTAAATATGATTATTGTGTTTTTGAAATACACATTAAATGACGGGTATAACTAGTTGGTCTACTCATTAAAATACCGTGTGTGCATCACGTGTTTTGAAGTACACAGTGAATATTCGATGTGTACAATACCTAAATCAGGAATACGCAGTGAGGAACCGTATGTGCAACACGTACCTCTTAAATGTTCAGTACATAACATTGTGTACAACACGTTTTTGTAGCATGAACAATAAATAAATATACATGCGACAGGTGTTTCTAAAATCTGCAGTAAATAACCGTGTGTGAAATACATTTTATTAGGCAGCTTTACACTTCTGTTGTCTATATAGAAAAGTTCGTGCAATGTTGAATTCATGTCACATTTCTACACAATTTTGGGTTCATTCTAGGATCGGAAAAAATGATAAATATATGTATAGCGATGTTTAACTGCACTACAATCCACTTCCTTTGCATGAATGTGACCTACCGAATCATACTATTTCCCGGATTTGTAATCACATAAGCAACACGACGGGTGCCACATGTGGAGCAGGATCTGCCTTCCCTTCCGGAGCACCTGAGATCACCCTTAGTTTTTGGTGGGGTTCGTGTTGTTTATTCTTTAGTTTTCTATGTTGTGTCATGTGTACTATTGTTTTTCTGTTTGTCTTTTTTCATTTTTAGCCTTGGCGTTGTCAGTTTGTTTTAGATTTATGAGTTTGACTGTCCCTTTGGTATCTTTCGTCCCTCTTTTAAAATCAATGTAAGATAAATGTTAAAAAAAATATCACTCTTTTGGTATTCATCATAAAACTGCAGGTCTTCTAATTTTTAACAAATATTGTTTACAGGAGATGCGCTTGCGTATCATAATGGATATATGTTTACAACTAAAGATAAAAACAACATGGACTGTTCCAAGACCTATAAAGGAGCATGGTGGTACAATGCCTGTCACTATAGCAACCTGAATGGTCAGTATCTAACAGGTACGCATGCTTCATTTGCTGATGGTGTCAACTGGTATCAGTGGAGAGGATATTACTACTCACTTAAGTCGACAAGAATGATGTTCCGTAGAGCATAGAAATGATTTATGTGTTACGTATGATATAGAACATTGTTTTATGACAATAATGTTGTTCCATAGATATGGATATCTTTCATGAGTAAAGAACAGTACAAAACATAGCATATATTGCAACCGCTGCTTAATCTTTTGTGACAATAAAAGCAACATGAAACTGTTTCAAAAATATGTTACAGTTCGACTGCTATAACCTGTCGGATTACTTTTATAATAAAATGATTAAAATGCTATAGTTTTTATCAAACAAATAAATAGTATGTTACCCATTTTACACTTTTACACTTTAACAGACGTACATTGATTTGAACACAATCAGAAATGTATTTAACAAACGAGTGTGATATATACAGGTTGAATGGACCATATCGTATTCTTCATTAAACTTTTTAAAATGATTGATTCATAACTTTCAACCGTACTTTGTGATCAAAGTTAAATCTTATTAGAATAAGTAATACTACCAGTCATCTTGTTTGTTTGTTTGTTCGTTCGTCCGTCCATTCGTCTGTGCGTCCGTTCTGGTTAAATTTAGACCAAAATGGCCAAATTAGACTTTTGACCCCAATTATACGGTTTACTGAACATCGAAAATGAAAGTGGGATTTTCAGGTAGATTTTGGTCAGGGTAGTTTTTGATGAAGCTGAAGCCCAATCAACTTGACACTTAGTACACTTGTTGCTTATGATATGATCTTTCTAATTTTAAAACCAAGTTAGACTTTTGACCCAAAATTCACGGTCCACTAAAAATAGCATAACATCACAACACAGAAAACCACACGGTAAAATATCAATTGGCAGGCTTAAATCAATCAAAAAACGTTAATTAAGACGAAGTGAGTGAAAATAAGAATTTTCCAAATAATCTAAGCTGGTACATAGACAAGATCCATATAAATATAAAATAACAAAAAAGCATTAAAAACAGTATCAACAGGTCGAATTAACAAGTAAAAAACGATTTGAGAGTATTCAAAGTTACTGACAGCAAGTTAAAAGCCAAAAACAATAAATAATAAAAAATCATGCATCAGAGACCAAAATCAACTAAAACACATCCCAGGGATTTAGTATTTTAACGTCAAGAACAGTCAGAGAAGACATGACTTGTGCAATGCCAAACATAAATGTATCGACAGGTAGTAGGATAGCGAGGAGCGACTTCTATAGAGATAACAATTAACGTCTCTGTGTCTCTATACACCCCGCCTCAATGGTTCATATATGAATGCCTCTGTGGATCTTATAGGTTTTTCGTTTTTTTTTTATATAGATTAGACCATTTGTTTTCTGTTTGAATGGTTTTACACTTACTTATAATTTTATGGGCTATTTATAGCTTGCTGGTCGGTGTGATCCAAAGCTCCGTTTTTAAATAGTTATCAAAGGTACCAAGATTATAATTAAGTACGCCAGACGCGCGTTTCGTCTACATAAGACTCTTCAGTGACGCTCATATTTAAATATGTATAAAGCCAAACATGTACAAAGATGAAGAGTATTGAGGATCCAAAATTCCAAAAAGTTTTGCCAAATACGACTAAGGTAATCTATAGTTATCGAAGGTACCAGGATTATAATTAAGTACGCAATACGCGCGGTTCGTCTACATCAGACTCATCAGTGACACTCATATCAAAATATTTATAAAACCAAACAAGTCCAAAGTTGAAGAGCATTTAGGATCTAAAATTCCAAAAAGTTCTGCTAAATACGGCTAGGCTAATCTATGCCTGGGATAAGAAAATTTCAAAGTTTTGTAAACTAGAAATTTATTAAAATGTATGCCTGGGATATGAAATTCTTAAGTTTTTCGCAAAATTCAAAGTTTTATTAACAGGAAATTTATAAAAATGACCACATTATTGATATTCATGTCAACACTGAAGTGTTGACTACTGGGCTGGTGATACCAGCAGTGAAACGTCCACCAGCAGTGGCATCGACTTAGTGGTGTAAAGAAGACCGTTCTTTGACATATAATGGTTTACTTTTACAACCTATGATTTGGATGGAGAGTTGTTTCATTTGCACTCATAACACATCTTATTATATACATGTAATACTTGTACAATGACAACAATAATGTAAATGTTAATTAAATCGAGAGTTAAGAATAAGATTTAATGTATGCAAGGATTTCAGTTCATATAAGTTTATCTGTTTAACGTTTTATTTTGCTTAATGCATTCTAAACGGATATCTGCACGGTAAAAAGACTTTTTTAGAGAGAAAAAACACATTCATTAGAGAAAAAGATAAAAAAAAAAATCAGTAGTATATGCTAGTGGTCGAATGAAATTTCCCTCAACTCCTTTTGACTAGATGTATCAAATTAAACATGGTAAATCATATTTTATAATGTTAAAAAAGCTTGGTTGTGGATTTGTGATAGTTTATGTCAATCTTATTCACTTCTTTTCTACATCAACAAATTGATACGTTTTTTTATAAACAAAATAAGTCAATTTTCGTTACTCCTCCATTTAGGGAAGCAATCCGGTCCATTTGTAGCTTGAACAATAAAACTTCACCATATATTTTGAATACTAGTAACGTTACAAATATAATTTGTAGTAACAATATTAGATGGTTATTCTAATGGTATTGACATTAATTGTCACTACGGGATGATCTTGTGTTGAACAAAATTAACAAACTTCGAGGAAAATAAAAAAAAAACGAAAAATTCCTACTCGAATAATAAAATCAAAAGCTTCAACACATCAAACGAATTAATTAAACTGTGTCAATTCTGGACTGATAATTGTAAATTTAATATTAACATATACTTATTTGAATTTTACCGGCTGGTCAACTTCTGGGGTGTGCACAAACCCTTATAAATGCATTGACTTTTATACTGATGATTTGAACCATATATACTGATAAGGACAAGTTTATATGTATATACGGCTAATGGTACCCATGTTGATTAACCTGTCAAATAGTGATTTATCTTAACAAATCTTGTCGTGAGATTCAAGTTGTTTACATCTGCCATGACACCGTTCTGTACTTTCACTTTGCGATCTCATGTCAATATTTGTTAAAGTTAATACCTTAACAATGCAGATAAACTGTGTATTCATTATGTTGGTGCCTCCCTTTTCATTTACATTGTCTATATCTATGATAGAACATGGTTTTCATTGATCTCAGTTAAGCATTATAGCTAATGTACACCTAAGTTCATCCTCTCTAACGCGAAGGGAAGTTACTGTCCGTTTAAAAATAGCATATAACATATAAATGTTCTTTTAGTGTTTTTGCTTTCAAACATTATTGGTAAAAATGTCAACAATAGGAGTACAGCAGTAAATAGCGTGTTATAATTGATCCATAACAGTGTTAAGGGACTGACGACAATTGTCGTACCTATTGTTTGTTTTTGTTCATTTTTTAACAAATTAACAAAACTATTGTTATCTATAAGAGTTTCAGTCAAAAAAGGTATTACGTTGACTGGTGGGGCATCGACTACAGCCAGTCTCCTGGGAAATCACATGTCCCTTTTAAGTACTTGAAAAAATATAGGGAGTATAATTGGGATGGTATATTATTTAAGGTTTGTCGTGTTGTGTAATTATAACGTTTGGACCAATTATTATAAAAATAAAAGACCGTGTGTGAATTTTAAGTGTCCGCCATGTTGGACAACTTAAGAGTAAAATTTGTGTTTTCTTATCTAAAGACTTGTTTGCTTGAAAGTTTTAAGTTATAGTGTGACACTTGATTTCTTATTTAAATTGGAATTGAAATAGCTGTCTCCACTTGATAAATAAGATAACTTTTCATCAAATTCTTCTCTCACTTAAAAATCCCACAACCATCACCATAACCGGCAGTTCGAAATTACACACACCAAAATAAAAAAAACATGCCTTACGAGAGAAAACCGATAAAATATCACAACGCCAAAAAAATCACAATTTAAGGTAATTGTTTTCAATGTATTTAAAATATTTGTATACCTCTTTTAACTAAAATAATTAAAGATATAATATTTGATTCAAAATATTTGTGCGGTTTTCACTTTTTAAAATTGTGAAAGTACTTTTTAAATTGTGAAAGTACTCTTAAAATTGTAAAAGCACATTTAAAATGCCAGTGCATTAGTTTAAATTGATCAGTATATTGCTTTTGGTTATTCTACCGCATATAACAGCTGGTCTACTCATGTGTATTACTGATGTGTTAAATGAACCATGAGCAGGAAGGGGTTTTCAAGTATTATGTTATGCAACAAAAAACAAGAATATTTAAATGGAATTGAGTTTGTATTATTGGTATTTTGCAACCATTTCGTATTTTCTCCTAAATCAAAACTGTAAAAATAAGGTATATATATATATATATCTGTTTAACTCATTAAATTGTTTAAATGGAATAAACTTTGTAATAATGTTATGATTTGTATTTTGCAAAGCTATCGTATTTTCTCATAAGTCAAAACTGTGGAAAAAAAAGGTGCATATATCTGTTTTAATAATTGAAATATTTAACGATGAGAATTAACGAGATTTAACGATAACGGTTGTCATAGTTGTTTGCAAGAACAGAGAAGAAAGATGTTAGCTCTCTTATCACTTAGAGTAGTAACAATTACTTACTTGGCACTATTGTGTTATATTTTTAACGTGTTAGGGATATTTCAGAAGAACAAACAAATGAACGCACATGTAATTTTCGCTATGGAAAATACAGGACAAATGATGTGTCTTCGAGAATGTACACGTTACAAGGGTTGCAGTGGTGTCAATTATAGAGCAGATACCCTGACTTGCCAACTATTGTCTGTGTCCTTGCCAGGAGACCAACTAAAAGATTGACATTAAATCTTATGTGTTCTTAAGCGAGAAATAGAGATTGCGTGGCACGCTCTTTCCACGTCAAAGAACCAAAGCAACAGCTAAATGATAAGTGTTAGGTGACTCATGCAATTTAAAATGTCTGTTCATATCCAACATACCTTTATTGTCAATTGGCTGTCCGAATTATCTGCCTTTAATCCCGGTCGTTCTAATTGCAGAAACTACCCATTGTATCAACTAGTAAATATGTTCTTGTCCTGAATATGCACAAAATAATTGCCATTGGAAATAAAGCAAGCAACAATTATTTTACAGACGGGACTAGGTTTTGTCCATGCAAAATACAATTAATCTAAATATTATTTTAACTCCATTTTAACATTGATATAAATAGAGAGCAGCTAAACGTTACTTTACGACACAATAGTTTTTCATCAAATATCATTGATCAAATATTACATAACACCGCTTACAGAATATGACAGTTGTTTCCATTCGTTAAATGTGTTTGAGCTTTTTGATAAGGGATCTTTTTTCCGTTGTGATTTTTCACAGATTAGATAAAACATACCTGTTGTAAGATCATGACTAAGAGGTGCCTGCCAATTACTTATAAATGCGGCTGTTTTTTATTCTTTGGTAATCGCTACATAGTTATAAGATTCGAAGTAGTGTTTATATACATGTATCTCTATATAAATGTACAATAGCTATTTTCATATTTTTATTACTGTGCACTGAATGGACACGTTAACTGTATTGATTTTTTTAAGATTATAATTTCAGGATGGAGATAGTTGTCTGCCTACCAATCCCTGTAAGGAACGTGAAAAGTGTGTTCCATTGAATATAAATGGACACGTTTGCATATCATATCGTAAGTATACTTCAACACCAACGCACATTCTTAGTGAGAGTTATTTCCCAACTTAAAAGTTTGGTTGAGTTTGTTTTTTTTTCATATTTCATGTGTGCAACGTTTATGTTCAAAAAAGTAGAAATGGCACTTGAATACGTGGTTCGTCAAAATATATATCATATACTATTTATTTTATTATTCCGTTCGATCAACTTTAAAGTTTCCACATGATACAGGCATTTACTGCTGTTGAAAATTGTGGATTAAACCTGGTGTTATACCTTGTTGAAGTTCTTACTTTTAAAAGACATGGAAGTAATCAAAAGGAAAGTAAAAGTGAAAAGAAAGCATGCAAGAATGTCGAGGAACGGCGAAAATAATGGCAAAAGACAAAAAGAAAAATAACAGCAAAAAGGTTACGAAACATCTCACAAAATACATAAGATGAGAAACACACCCCTTTCGAAATACTATGGTTGGCCTTAAAGTGTTGTGTCTGATTGAACAATCATTTACATAAACCAATAGAATGATCTAACTATATTTGCTAATAGAGACTCGCATTATAAAAACAATGAAGAGCAACAAAAGGCGGTTTTTCATTGACAAATATTATTTTTCTTCAATTTCCTTTTATTTCATCCTGTCCATATGCACCCCATACATGCTACACTATATGCTATATGCTAAGACAGGGCTATGAATCAATCAAATTAAGGTCAAAACTCAAGAAATTTTACGGTCGCCATCATGAGCTGATTGGCCATTATGACAAAAGTGTGTCAGAAATCCTATCTGATATTCTTCTTTAGTCATAATAACCTTCCATCATTACCAAACTGAACAACGAAATAACACGACGGGTGTCGTATCCGGTGAAGGAAATGCTTACCTTTCCGGAGCACCTGATTTAACTCCCGGTTTTTAGTGGAGTTCGTGTTGTTTCTTATTTATTACATATAACTGTTGATGTAAATGTCTTTTGGTTTTACGAGTCTTTGTTTACTCCTTGGTTTTGATTGTTATTGTTTTGCTATACATTTTTTTGTGGTTGAATGGTTTTCTTCTGCCATTCAAATATGATGACCTGTCAGTTTTTGTAAACCCTAAATTTACAAACTAATCGTAAATTCATTTGTGCATTTCTTGTCTGTCTGAACACACTTCTCTTTATTGATTGTATTAAATAAATGGTTTTAGCTCATATATAGTAGCTAGGAAATAAAAGAAAAGTGTAAGTTCGTGTCATTGACGCAGCAAGCTAACAACACTTAAAACAATCACAAAATTGTCAACAGTTAACAGATGTCTACATATAGTTTGCTGAAGTAAAAGCTTTATCACAGCAATTACAATAATTGAGATTTCTACTGTTCTCTCCTGGCATGGCCCAATGGAGAGGAAATGGAAATTATGATTTTACGAAGATAAAGATGTTTTAATGTCATGGAAATACAAACTTTGTTAAGTCGGCCTCATATCTTGACTTACATCTAGAAATTGACAATGAGGGTCGGTTGAAAACAAAACTTTACGACAAAAGAGATGATTTCAGCTTTCCAATTGTGAACTTTCCATTTCTGAGTAGCAACATTCCAGCAGCACCTGCATACGGGATATATATCTCCCAATTGATACGATATTCCCGTGCTTGCATTTCCTATCATGATTTTCTTGATAGAGGGTTGCTGCTCACAAGGAAGCTATTAAACCAAGAGTTCCAAATGGTGAAGTTGAAATCATCCCTTCGTAAATTTTACGGACGTCATCACGAGTTTGTTGACCGTTATGGAATAACCGTTTCACAAATGATATCGGATATGTTCCTTACGTCGTAACTACAATCCCCTTCCCTTTCATGAATGTGACCTACCAAATTAGACTATTTACCGGATTTGTTATCACACAAGCAACATGACGGGTGCCGCATGCGGAGCAGGATCTGCTTACCCTTCCGGAGCACCTGAGATCACCCCTAGTTTTTTGGTGGGGTTCGTGTTGTTTATTCTTTAGTTTTCAATGTTGTGTCGTTTGTGCTGTTGTTTGTTTGTCTTTTTCATTTTTAGCCATGGCGTTGTCAGTTTGTTTTAGATTTATGAGTTTGACTGTCCCTTTGGTATCTTTCGTCCCTCTTTTGTATTTAAAATTGTAACTACGATTTTTTTCTATTTTTTTTCATTTTTTAAAAACCAGAGATGAAGTTAATTAAATGCGTTACAGTACCAGCATTTTCCAATGTGTGTATTATAGTTCCCATTGCTCAAGTTAAGCTCGAAGGATCTTATACCTTCAAAGAGATTAGTAAATCCGAGAATGATTATGTTACTTTTTCTTAACAAACGCTCTATACAATACATTACTACCATCTAAATCAGTACCAGTATATAAAATTTTAAAAAAAACTTTTGAAGCTAGTCAAATTGATTAACTTATTTAATCTGTAATCCTTTCATGTTTTACATTAAATGTTTCAATACTTGATTAACAGCTTAATTAATAGTTTCATTACTCAAGTAATCTATATATTGATGTTAGCTAATAAACGTACAGGATAAGCAATTATAAAATAATTGAACGATAGATTATTTGTAAATGATATATGAACTTATCCATTTAAACATTATTAAATAAAGTGTAATGACATTTTCCTTTTGATACAATCTCAACTAAACAGCTTCTCATTATAAACAAATAACCACATGAATATTACCACTAAAACATAAATATCAAAATTGTTTCCTAAAATTGATCGTCCTGAAGATCATAAAAAACATTTTATTAAAATAAAGTATGTCAATAAAGGTTTTGATTTTGTTAATATTGCTGGTATTTTTAACGACCATTCTGTTGAAGAACAAATTCCTGGATATTTTGATAATACTGAGCTCCATCTTATGTGTTATATTTACAAGAAATCTACCCGGACATTTGTGTTTAATTACAGCCAATTGTGTAAAGATGTTAATATCAGTGAAAATACACCTACTTCATGTAATTGCAGTAATTCCAAATACATTGAAGGACCCATTTCCCATGTTATAACAGGAGATCTTAACATCGTTCAAGACCGAGAGTTGAAATCATTCCTCAGTAAAGGACCTAAACATCGCCCCCTTCAACTATTGATTGGAATGAGTGTCATGATATCATCCACGACTCACTCCGTACTTACGATTTAAAATGGATAAAACGGGAAAAAGCTGACACAAAATCTTTGGACTCTTTTTTTAATTCAGTTATAAACATTGTTGATATACGTATTCAACATTTTAAAGAACATTTTACTCTCAACAATAACCACAATAAACCTATTTCTCGTATCAAACATAAACTAAAAGAACTAGCCAAGGAATTTGTTTTTGTCCCGGCCGATAAAGCTGCTAATGATATTATTATTGTTTGATGTAAATTTTACATTGAGGTTCTACAAAAAGAAATCACAAATTCACCAACATTATAACTGACTCCATTTTCAGAAAACGACATCTGTAACAAACATAAACTTTTAGCTACCGCTTTACAAGCAGAACCAAAAACAATGAAAGTCCCAACTATGTATTGGCTTCCGAAACTACACAAAACACCTTACAAATATAGATTTATGTCGTCTTCAAGCCATTGTTCCACTACTAAATTATCTATTCTTCTTACCAGTACACTTGGTACAATTAAAAACTTGATAATAAATTGTTCAAATAAGGCCTTCGAAAATAGTGGAATTAATTACTTTTAGAGTGTCAAAAACTCGTTGGAAGTACTTGATAAATTGCATGCTTATATTGGTGATTTTGAATCTGTTCAAAGTTTTGATTTTTCTACCCTATATACCACATTGCCTCACACTCTCATTAAGAAAAAATTCACACACCTAATTAAATGGGCATTTAAAAAGTCAGAATGTGAATATATATGTTCAAACTCTTTTAGGCATTTTTTAGTAGCAATAAACAAAAAAACTATGTCAATTGGACATGCTTTGATACTATATCTGCCCTTGAATTTTTACTAGATAACATTTTTGTTCGCTTTGGTGATTCCGTATATCGTCAGGTTATCGGAATTCCAATGGGGACTAACTGCGCACCACTTATTGCGGACCTGTTTTTGTATTGCTTTGAGTTACAATTTATGACAAAAATCAGTAAAGACCCATCGAAACAACATCTGACACACAAATTTAATAATACTTTTAGATATTTGGATGATATCTTAGCTCTCAATAATGACGACTTCAGTATATATACTTAAAAGAAATTTATCCTGTTGAACTTACTTTAAATAAAGCTAATACTAACAATGACCACTGCCCTTTCCTCGATCTTGATATATATATCATTAACGGAAAGCTTAATACTAAAATTTATGATAAAAGAGATGATTTCTCATTTCCTATCGTTAATTATCCATTTTTAGATGGTGACGTTCCCTTGTCACCATCTTACGGTGTTTATATATCTCAACTTGTACGATTCGCTCGTGTATGTAACAATGTTTTACATTTTAACGAGATAAATTTGTGTATTACTGAAAAATTATTACACCAGGGTTTTCGATAACACAAACTAGTCAAAACATTTACTAAATTTTATCATCGGTATAAGGACATCATTCCTAAATATAGCTCAACATGCAGACTTCTTATACGTTCAGGTATTTCACATTCAATATTTTATGGAAATATTCTTTGTAAAGCACAAAAATGACAGTATTCACCTCAGAAGCTTACAAAACCTTTAAATAGACTTATTAAGAAGGGATATAGTTACGATATTGTTGTCAGGTCATTGAAGATTGCCTATTTTAGCGTTAATATTGATTCACTTATAGGGTCTTTGCATCGGAACTAAACACATTTATTATTTATAAACCAGTTGTTGGCATGACACGGGTTATGTTCTTCTCATATATGTTATGATGGTATGATACTAAACCCCTCACGGGGAGGATTGTGCCTGATATTCATATGATGAAGACATAATTTTTCAATCAGTTTAATTGAGGTCCGGAGCTGGCATATAAGTTAACTGCTAGTAATCTGATTTTATTTATATATTATTGTCATTTTGTTTATTTTCTTTGGTAACATCTTAGGACATCAGACTCGTACTTCTCTTGAACTGAATTTTAATGTGCGTATTGTTATGCGTTTACTTTTCTGCATTGGCTAGATGTATAGGGGGAGGGTTGAGATCTCACAAACATGTTTAACCCCGCCGCATTTTTGCGCCTGTCCCAAGTCAGGAGCCTCTGGCCTTCGTTAGTCTTGTATTATCTTAACTTTCAGTTTCTTGTGTACAATTTGGAGTTTTGTATGGTGTTTATTATCACTGAACCAGTATATGTTTGTTTAGGGGCCAGCTAAAGGACGCCTCCTGGTGCGAGAATTTCTCGTTGCATTGAAGACCTGTTGGTGACCTTCTGCTGTTGTCTGTTCTATGGTTGGGTTGTTGTCTCTTTGGCACATTCCCCATTTCCATTCTCAATTTTATTGTTCACGTTTTGGACGATATTCCCACTTCTTGTGCTGCCTCTTTTCGAATTTAATTCACTGATTTAGATGATTATAAACGTACGTACATAAACACTCACTGTGACAGTTGTAATATCATTTTCCTTGTTAAGGTAATGTTGAGCTGTCAACGATATGCCAAATTCATTTTTGTACCACCCAACTTTTTATATACTAGTATTTCCTTTTACAGAAATAAACCTACAGCCTGGTGGTCGTTTTGAGAAAAAGTGTGTTATTATTGTGTTCCGTATATCTTCGTTATTTTAAACATGGCTCTTAGTTCTATTTTTGTCTACAATTATGTCATCCTCGGCCTTTTTACTACAAAGTTTGAATTGTTTTCACTATTTGTTGTTGTTAGATGTATCATTGAAAATCACACCATACAGCCTTGTTTGAATTATGTTTTATCTGTAACTTTTGTTTCTTATTCCGAAGACGAAATGGTCTAAACATTGCTATAACGTTATAATCAATATGACTAATATTCCAAGAAGTGACAAATTCGAAATCGTACAAAGTCATTTGGGTTTATTACATACAAAGCTGCCATAACATGTACCATGGTATATCAAGCAGTATATACATATTTCAAACATCTATTATTCGTCAAAATTCATTGAAAAAATAAACCTATTTAATACTCGACAGAGATAGCTTTATTTATACGTTTATTTATATGAACGCCTGTGAAGTCGCAATCCATGATTGCTACAATAATACTCTTGAAAAGAAACAAAACTACACAAATCGGTATACATTCTGTGTACTGAAAACATAAGAGGTCTATACAGTAAAATCTGAAATATGTCGTATGTGCTGATTTTCCTCATAAAAATACAACATTTTACACTTACTGGATTGCTCAGATCCGTGGTCATTTATAAAATAAATAATGACAAACGATTTCACACACAAAAAATAAGAAGATTGTTTACAAGTAGTTATTAATAAAAAAAGAATATGATAATTAAAATAATAATACCGATTGTATCATAAACAGGATCGCCATGCGATGAGCAGCCTTGTACAAACGGAGGGGTCTGTCGTAATCAGGTCAACAGTTATGTATGTAAGTGTCCGGATGAATGGACTGGTCTTAGCTGTGACAGTAAGTTACAATTTTTTATACTAAATATGTGACTGACGAAGTGGACGAATAAGGGTATACATGCTCTCGGAGCATGGTCCTTTATTTTGTTGTTTTATTATCTGATAGTGTATGTGTGTTTGTGCTTACGGAAGTGTTATTTTTTTCTTAATAACATCAACGAATTTTCTATTAGTTTATCTTTCTTGCTTATATCATTTCACAATGATCGTAGTTTAAACGTGCTCCCTCACAACTTTATATTTTGCATAAGAGGAACAGCACGTATAACTGTTGTTATTAATTGTAGAGACATTTGGAAGAATAAGATAAAATATAAATGAGCTAAATGGCTGTTACGTATTTTAAAAAAATCAACATTACGATATTGTTCTTGTGAAATGTTTTCGGATAAATTGCAAATGTCACAAGATAAAAAAAAATATACACAACAGAATGTTAATACGATTAACACATTAATTGTTGTCTTTTAAAATACTTTATACGTTATGTTGTGTAAAGTGTTCTGTTGTTTGTTATTTAATTTTTTAATCCCTGGCGTTTGAATTTCACTTTGTTAGCATTCGCCTTCCTTCACTTTCGATGATACATGGTACAAATATTTCAAGGCGTTATGCATTTTTGATAGTCCGTTTTGATCAATTGCCAATGTCGAAATATATTACAATCTTAAGATCAAGTACTACATTTGAACACATCTTTTTCTTTAAGCAAATGTGTGTGGTGTTAAGATGGACTGTTCTGACCTTAAAAGCCCTATCTGCAAAACTGGTATATACCAACTCAATATGAATGGCACCATTAATGTACTCTGTGAAATAAATGATAATGGAAGCGGCTGGACTGTAAGTATTACAAGATAATTGTCAGATGTTCTAAAATGTCATTGTTTGTTTAACGATTTGTTTCTTTGCAATGGAAAAAAAAGTCTTAGGTTGGACAAACTGTATCATTGCATTAAGACAGGAAGTGAAGTAATCATTGTATAGTTTGGGGTATCAGACAGTTATTTCACTCCGTTAATGCATTACACGAAATGAATTATATAACTAAAGTTTTTCCTAGGAGTTGTAGATCGTTTCAATAGATAAATTTATAAAATTGAAATAAGATTATCTACCAGCATGGTAAGAAACTACAGATTATTTATACGGCCTTGAACTATATGTAAAACCACGTTAAAATGGTCTTCGTTAGACCATAATACAAACAAATGCGTTCTGGTCAAAATTCAAATGCAATCTATCTCTGTTCGTACATACTATTTAGGAGATAACTGTATTGTATTTAACGCTTGGCATTCTAAAAAAAATAGATTTAACAGTCGCAAATGGAGATGAATAAGCGATGCGTAGCGAAAATGAGAAAAGAAATCTGATATATGCCAGAACTTTGACATTGTGTTGGATTTGACATTAATATTAAATCACTACTTATCAGATTGGTGACGACAAAGGAATACATTTTAAGTTAAAGATTTTGTTCTCCAATCAATGTAAATTGATTTAAACTATTTGTTTGAGATGGCTACAATGTAATGGATATGACAGCTCATTGAATGGTTTCATTGATGTAGGTTGACTCAGATGCATATGTCGTTAGCACATATGTTTAGTATATATCCATGTTGGTTATATTATAAGTAATTGCAAAACCATGTCAAATGACCAGCCAGCCTAAACTAATTATTTTAGGTATTCCAGAGAAGACAGAACGGCAATGTTGACTTTTACAGGGATTGGAATTCTTACAAACTCGGATTTGGAAATATGAGTGACGAGTTCTGGCTAGGTACAAGGACTGTATGTTTTAAGTTCAATTTTGCAAAGAAAATGCATTACATAAGTAAAACAAATGTATGGTATATCTGATCAGAGATTTCGTTTCCATTGCAATAGGCTAAAATAAATAAAAAAAACAAATATATCTATTCTGTTCTAGAGTTACGAAAAAAAGTAATACACCTATACAAGAAATCATGTCCTGGCTCTTTGTTTATAAAATAGATGAATTCTTTTTATTAAAGTTTTTTCGACAAGAGTGGTCACAAAAAGTTAGGAGCTGCATTTTTTCTAAACAGATTTATATATATATAGGTGTAAAAACATAATGTTCACATGTGCAGACATATATATATTCATTAGATAGAATAATAAAATAAGTAAAAAGTTAACAGTTCCATTCTATCGATTTCATCCTTCCATTGGGACTCTTTAGGATAACTGATGTAGTGTCGCTATAGGCGATGTCGTTGAGGAGGTTTTTATGACATTCCGCCATTGATCGTTATTAAAAGTTCTCTGGATTTAATTTCGATCGGAACGTTGTTATGAAATAACGTTCCATCTCTTTTCTGTATGCTTCATCCCGTCTACTTTTAAAAAAAGGCATTATTTGAAAATGTTTTTTACCACAAGTATCAAGATGAGCACTAATCGGCGAATTTCTGTATTGTGGGTGTTTTATTTGTTCTTTGTGCGCTCGCACCCGTTCACAGAGGTTATTCCCGGTCTGTCCAATATAATTTTCGTGACAACCAGGACATGTGACACAGTAAATAAGATTTGTTGTCTTACAAGTCATAATGGCGTTCACATGAATTTTTTTGCCACCTTTAAATGATTTCATTTTACCCGTTTCTAAGTATTTTTTATGTTGACCGCAAACACCGCATCTTGAATCTCCGCAAGACTTTATTTCAAAGTCACTAACCTTCGGTTAGAACCGAGCTCTGGTTAAGTGTTTCTTTAAGTGTTTAAGTTGTCTTCGGCTGTAGATTAAGTTTCCTTCCGGTATCAATTTTTTCATAGTTGCACTTTCGTGTAGAATCGGGAGGTTTGAATTAATTGTATTAAAAGCGTTTGGTAAATATGGGTCATGTGTACTAACAAACGGTATTTTCTTTAAGTTTTAATCCGTGTCTTTAACTTTCGGGGTTCGTAATTCTTGAAGTGTCAATAGTTTAGATTTTCAAATTCCACTTTCGATTAGACCCTCTGGGTATAACTGTTGTGTCAAATAGCCCATTAATTCCTTTAAACGTACTTCTCGAATGTTATGGTCAGATACTATAGCACAAATCCGCCTGGCCATACAGTAAGGTATATTTCGTTTTGTATGGGACGGATGACACGAATGAAAATTTAAGTATTGATGGGTGTCTGTGGATTTATAATAAATATCCGTTGTTATTTGTCTGCCGGATTTTAAGCTGAGGATATTCAAAAAATAGTAGTTGTGTGTCACTGGTTTCCATGGTGAATTTAATCGACGCATGTAAGGAATTGATTAGATCTTTAAATTTATATAAATCTTTTTTCTGATCTGCTCCAAAATATTATGCAGTCATCTAAATATCTTTTCCAAAATTGAATGACATGATCACAGAAATTTTGATCGAATTGGACAGATATTTGTCGATACATCTGTTGCTCTAAGTATCCCATCACTAAGTTTATGTATGTTGGGGCAACTTTCCCATGGCTGTATCTTTAATTTGTTTCCGTCGAAATAAAATGTATTTTCTTCCAGAACTATTTTGGTAGCCTATAGTATGAAGTTTGTTTCAAATCTACTGTCAATTTCATCCCGTTTTTCTTTAATCCAGTATTTTACGACTGTAAGACCTAGATCATGGGGAATATTGTGTATAGACTTGTAACATCAAAGCTTGTTAATAGTGTTTCTTCCGGAACTATAGCAGGAATGTGATTTAAAAATTCCATACCATCTTTGATATAACTTGGAATTGACGGACATAGATGTTTGATAACACGGTCGATAAAATGACTTAGTCTTTGAGTTAATGATTCCGGTCCGGCTATAATTGGTCTTAATTTCAAATCGCCGGGACGGAATGTTTCAACGTAGATATTGTTTTGATCGCGAACAGTATTTTGTATTTGTGCACTTTTATGTACTTTTGGAAGTCCATAAAAATTACTCTCTTTCGGATCAAAGTCATACAAGTACGCTATTTCCTTCTCGGTTAGACATTTGTCGTAGTCTTTTATCAGTTTTTTTAATCTCTTTTTATTTGCTTTATGCGGTGTTTGCGGTCAAGATACAAAAATACTTAGAAACGGGTAAAATGAAATCATTTAAAGATGGCAAAAAATTTCATGTGAACGCCAATATGATTTGTAAGACAACAAATCTTATTTACTGTGTCACATGTCCTGGTTGTCACGAAAATTATATTGGACAGACCAGGAATAGCCTCTGTGAACGGGTGCGAGTTCACAAAGAACAAATAAAACACCCACAATACAGAAATTCGCCAATTAGTGCTCATCTTGATACTTGTGGTAAAAAGCATTTTCAAATAATATATATATTTTATTTCATGCATCAGTTTTTTACAGACAAAGCCATTATAATAAAATCCGGTTAAAACAAACCTAAAATTAGAATTTGCAAACCACATTTGAATTAACCAATAAATGTTTTCTTTGGAATCACATGCACTACTTTTCAAGAGAGGTAATACTTTATTTGATGTAATCGGTATAACAAAAAAAACAGGCTTTCGATAATAAGAGAGGACATTTAAGCAGGTGTTACTGTACTTTGTTCTTTGTTTCTTATGAATCTTTATCGTATCAATAGTTTCGGTCGCATGGCTGGTTATAAGTTGAGGAAAGTTCAAAGACCCACACTTACTATATAAAGTATGAGATCATGACGTTCAGTAGCCACGTAAGAACACAGGAAAACCTCTTAAAGTCTTTTGCAAAATAAACCAATTGAATAAAGCAATTATCGAAGCGTTGATTACAGGTCCATGGTAGAGGTTTAATTTGGTAAAGGCAATTCACAAACAGCGGGGCTTCGACCCATACTATGGTTTTTACCTGTTTGTGACAATAATGCATATACATAATCTTAGGCAAATGTTCCGGGGAAACATTTGGATGACCCAAAATACAAACTGTTTTGGACCATTCTCACCGACATAACTAACAAAAACAAATCTTCCTAGAGTTGGCAAACCCTGAGGGATTAACCAGACTAATTGTACCAATTTTAATCAAACTCATTTACTTTCAGGTAATAAACACCTGCACCTATTAACAAACCAAGGCACATTTACTCTTAGAATCGAATTGGAAGATTTTGACGGAAATCATCGTTACGCAGAATACACCCAATTCTCCATAAGTGATGAACGTTCTGGATTTAAACTGCATTTCAGTGACTATACAGGGGATGCAGGTAGTATACAAACATGATCAATAGTTGTATCAATTGTTTATCGATATAGCTTGTACAGAACATGAGTATCATAGATTGATGTTCTTCATCTGAATGTCACTGTAAAGTAACAACACAAACCAAAATATTCCGTAAATTTATAAAGCTGAATATGATTACTGTGTTCAAACATGTGTTCTGAAATACACATTGAACAACACGTTTTAACATTTGGTCTACTCATTAACATACCGTGTGTGACTAACACTTGTTTGAAGTACACAGTCAATAACCGATGTGTACTATACATATTTCAGAAATACGCAGTGAAGAACCGTACGTACAACACGTAATGCTTCAATATTCAGTAAATAGCCGTGTGTACAACACGTGTTTCTAGCATGAACAATAAACAAACGTGCATGTGACAGGTGTTTCTAAAATAAAAAATTTAAAAAATAACCGTATGTGAAATACATATCATTAGGCGGCTTAACACTTCTGCTGTCTATATCACCTAAATATAGATATGTTCGTGCAATGTTGAATTCATGTCACATTTCTACACAATTTTTGGTTCATTCTCGGGTTGGAGAAAATTATAAATATATGTATAGCGGTGTTTAACTGCAGTTTAAATCAATAAAAGATCAATGAAAAACTATAAAAACCTTTTGGTATTCGACACCATACTGCGGGTATTCTAATCTTTAAAAAATATTGTTTACAGGAGATGCGTTTGCGTACCATAATGGATATATGTTTTCAACGAAAGATAAAAATAACATGGAATGTTCCCAGACCTATAAAGGAGCATGGTGGTACAATACTTGTCACTATAGCAACCTGAATGGTCAGTATCTGACAGGTACGCATGCTTCATTTGCTGATGGTGTGAATTGGTATCCGTGGAGAGGATATTACTACTCACTAAAGTCGACAAAAATGATGTTCCGTAGAGCATAGAAATGTTTTATGTGTAACAAACGATATAGAACATTGTTTTATGACAATAATGTTGTTCAATAGATATTGATATCTTTCATTAATAACGTACAGTACAAAACGTAGCAATTATCGCAACCGCTGCTTAATCTCAAAATGACAATAAAAACAACATGAAATTGTAACAGTTCGACTCTGCTATAAATTGACGGATTACTTTTATATTATAATGATGAAAATGCTACAGTATTTGTCAAAATTGGTGAACTATCAAAATATAAATAGTATGTTACAATTTTACACTTTTACACTTTCTCAGAAGTACATTGATTTGAAGACAGTCAGAAATATATAAGAAATATATGTAACAGGTCAGTGTCATATACATGTTGAATGTACCATATCGTATTCTTCAATTTACATGTTTTAAATGATTGATTCATAACTTTAACCCCATCTTTGTTAACAAAGTTTTATCTTATTAATATAAGTAATTATATTAGTTAACTTACTTGTTTATGATGAGAAGCCATGGTAACAATAATCTGTTATTACATTTTGCAATTATGTTTGAAATGAATAAGTTAATATGTGATTTATAACATAATCTACATCTAATAATTTCTAGTTGCTCATTCTTAACGTTGATACCATGATCTCCATCTTTACTTTGTATACCAGCTTTGATAAGCGCTTCGTATGACTATAAATGTTCACATCATTTTGTATTCGTTCTTTAAACAACACATTTATTTATTCAGCTAAAAACAATATTATTTTCATCAACCTGTGTAAATTATTTGGCGGTATTAAGTCCAAAGTTATCTTTATCTTTCTAATATCGTTTAACATCTTACTCTCTATATTATTGATTTTGTATTTACATTGTGTCTTAGATCACACGCATTCGTTCAGTATATGTTCACTTGTTTTTGTTTATATGACTTTTGATTGAGTTAAGTCATTTTAATATATATTTTATGATGTGTCTTCCTATGTTGTGATGTTACAATGTTGTTTGTATGATATGTAATAATGAAGGTTCAACTTGGTAACTATGGAAAAGTTTAAACCCGCTGCATTTGTTTGCAAGAGTTCTAATTTAGGAACATGATGTTGTATTTGTCTTTTGTTGATGTGGTACATATAGGTTTCTCGTTTTTTAAATAGATTAGACCGTTGGTTTTCTGTTTGAATACTTTTACACTGACTAATAACTTTTGGGGGCTTTTATAGCATGCTGGTCGGTGTGTGCCAAGGCTTCATTTTGATGACTGTTCTTTTCCTATAACGGTTTAAATTGTGAGTTGTTTCATTGGCACTCATATCACATCATCTTATATCTATGAACTACTTGTACAATGATAACAATAATGTATCTGTTAATTAAATCGAGCATTAAAAATAAGACTTAATGTATGCATTGATTTCGGTTTAAGTAAGTTCATCTGTTTAACGTTTTAAAACTGAAATACTTAACGTAAGAAGATTTTTCAGGAAAAAAACCCGATTCATATGAGAAAAAGATAAAAAGCATATTAGTAGTATGATAGTGGTTGAATAAAACTTCCCTTAACACATCGGACTGTATACTATGAAAGTTAACATAATATGTAATTATATTTTGTAATGTTAAGAAAAGGTCGATGGTATTTCTTTGATAGTCTATGTCAGTTGTATTACTACTTTTCTGCAATACAAAGAGCTTGCTGCATTGTATATATTGTTTGCTGCAAAAAGTAAGTCGAAACGTCAAATTTTCCATTTGGTATCTACTGACTTTGCATCTCTCTGGTCCCTTGTCGTTTTTATTGATCCGCTGTTCCCTCTGACTATTCCAGTGATTTTTTTTTTTATCTCCTCACACTTTTACTATACATTTAGTTTCCCTTGACTTTTCCTAATAATTTCGTTTCATCTGACTTTTACTGTTTTTTTGTTTTACTCTGACTTATACAAAAGATATGAATGATATCATTTGTGCTCAAATTGGGAGCAATCTTACATTTTGAAGGTCTTTAGATAATTTTCAGTTTGAATGTCCCCGTGATATCTTTCGTCTCTTTTAATCATGTTGTGTTTGTATAGATGTAATCTCAATATGATACACATGTGTGTACGGACGTTCTATTCTTTTGATACACTGTTTGTATTGGTGTTATCTTTGGTTGTTACAGTTGTGTATATTGACGGTATATTTTCCTTTTGATAATTGTGTGTGTATCAGTGTTCTCTGGTTTTGATACATTTGTTTGTGTTTAAGTGCTGCCCTGTTGATGCATAAAAAGAAGATGTGGTATGATTTCCTATAATACAACTCGACACAAGAGACCAAATGTCATAGAAATTAACAACTGTTGGTTGTATTTGTTTGTATTGAAGTCTCTGATATACTTGTTTGGATTAAAGAGTTCTCACTTTAATTGTTTGTGTTTGTGGGTATTGCTCTCCCTTATATTGTTTTTGTTAAGCATTTCAGGGAATAATCATTATTTGTCAAAACATAAACAAGACAAAAGGATAAATACGTAGGTGACAAATCGGAGGATTTCAAGTATAAGATCCCGCTAACATGTTTAACCCCGCCACATTATTTATGTATGTGCCTGTCCCAAGTCAGGAGCCTGCAATTCAGTGGTTGTCGTTTGTTTATGGGTTACATATTTGTTTTTCGTTAATTTTTTACATAAATAAGGCCGTTAGTTTTCTCGTTTGAATTGTTTTACATTGTCCTATCGGGGCCTTTTATAGCTGACTATGCAGTATTGGCTTTGCTCATTGTTGAAGGCCGTATGGTGACTTTATAGTTGTTAATGTATGTGTCATTTTGGTTTTTTGTGGATAGTTGTCTCATTGGCAATCATACCACATCTTCTTTTTTATATTGTTTTCCTAATCAAGTCACTGCTGACTTGTTAGAATTGTTGCAGTATTATTTTTAATTACAACCACAACGAATTCAACACGAAATAATACTGCAATAACAACAGCTGTAAGTATAAACTACAATTATTAGTAAAACTACCCTTTCTATATAAAATTTCAAAATTTACCAATGAAACTTGTGTCACAATATTTCTTATTCGTCAAAACAAAAATGCAGAAGAAAAAATCTGAAATTTGCTTTGACTTGTTTTTATACTCAGAGGAATAAGTCGATGCTAATTCACTAATCATATTCTGTAAATCCGTTTCATCCATTATCTGGAATATAACAAACACATATAACGAAATCATTGACTCTGTAATGTTTTGTACATTGTCATATTACATTAAGTGTGTACCAGTGAATTCATTTTATCAAATCATTATTGTGTTTTTTCATGAGTAAAATACCTGAACATTTTACATATTCACCCAAGAGCTCTCAATAAACATATTTTTTTAACAGTTTTGATAGGACATGTACAATTTTGAGGAAAATTGAATGATAAGTTTGATGTTAAACAAAATGCCAGCTGCATTAAATGATAAATAGTCAAATCGATTTCATAATAGGTATGTATTTGAGTAGTATTTAAATTTCTTGTATATGTTGTTGGCAGTTTTTAATAACAATTTGGTAACACAGTTCAATAGAAACGATGAGGCTAATATATTGCTACATCCGTCAACATCGATATTATATTCTTTTCAAGTTGATCTACTTGTTTGGTACAATCATCACTGAATTGTAATAAAAAAAATGTACAGCAACTTTAAAATAATAAGCTAAGCCATCCTAAGAAATCCATAAATTCGGTTTTTGTTGAAGATATTTTAGGTTCAATTTTAATAGGTTTCAGTTGCGTCTTCAATAGCTTTAAATATTTCTTTGTATAATCTACACCAAAGTTATCATAGGTATCAGGCTTATTTGATACGCAAGACACACGAGTAGTTTCCTTTCAATTGTTCATCTTTCTTAGATAAACAGTTAATATAATGTCACCTGTTGGTAAATCCATACCAACACGATCTCTTCCTTTTGTTGTTGCGTTTCAGAACATTTACATGTTTGAAAAAAGGGCAAGTTGTTCCTTTGGCTTGTTTCTTGCCATAAAACGTTCACAATTTGAATCTTTTTTCATTTGCTAAATCTTAGTAAATACATTATTAATAGTCATTCTATATAAAGGGTAATACACATTTATCTTTTGAAATTTTAGTTTAGAAATACCCACTTATACTTCGTTTGATTTTCGTTTTGAAGCTGGCACTGGCATTTCAAAATTCAGTCTATAAACATTTTTCAATTTTAGATTATCTCCAGGCATTTAATTTAACAATAACATTTAAACGGTATGCCATGAAAAAAAACCGGTTCTATTGAACTGTGTGGTTTGTTGTTTTTGTATTTTTTTTTACGGTATGCCATGAAGCCTAATGTTTTTAATAAAATCTTCATTTTTATACATACGAATACATACGTATCGGTGTAGTTCTTTAACATTTCCGCTCAGTTAGACATTATAAACACCCTAGATATTTACCACGTATTGTGCCCGAAAAGCAGTAATTAATTGATATATATATATAGAATAATACATGGCAACATTCGTATCGCATGCTGTATCAGCACGAGAAACCTATTTCAGTTCTGAGGGCCGAAGGTCTGATATTGGTCAAGTGGTGATACAGCAGGCGATACGGATTTTGCCATGTACTATTCTGTTTATCATTTATTTTAACAGAATCAAATTCAGCTGACTTTTCTATAGACTTCTTTATTTGCTTTATATCTACATGTCCCCTATAGTCTTATTACATTCAATATACGTATCCACTACATTTGTAACGATACTGTCCTAAGATGTCAACTAAAATTAATATTTATCAAATAAATATCATAAGATTAAGAAATACTTATAAGTGTTATTGTTTACCTGCAATGATATTATTATTGATCATTTTAATTTTCTGATGAGGTGAACAGCAAGAAAAATATTTCTTTAAAAGTTTGCAATCTATTCTAATCAGGTAATAAATACAAACTTCACGAAAATTATGACCAAAAAACAATAAAACTTCAAATATTGCTACATCTTATTGTGTATTTTTTGATCGCTTGTAAAGTTCCTGGGTAATAATTTTGGCCAAAAATTTGGATTTTTATTAAAAGGATAGGACATTTATTTTTAGTGGGAACTTTTTTTCCTATGCCAAAAAATATAGCAAATGGACGTCATAGCTCAAACATTGACGTCATTCGAATTATGACGTCACGCCAGGAATGAGAAACGGGGTACGCGATACGGGGTAGGCGATACAGGTAAGGTGATAAAGACAGGAAAAAAGAACCTTTATTATATATACAAAATTGCTGTATTTTGTAGTAAATATATGATAAAGCCTATGAAAATAGTATAAAACATTACATCCTCATCCCTGATATGAATATATATATACAAGTCCTGATTTAAATCGCTATGAATATAGGTGAAAACATAGGTCTGAAATTTACATAAACAAAGACATGTTATTTAAATATCTGTTTGAATATAACCAAACAAATTTATCTGTCTTTTGATAATGATTAAACCGGTTAACGCAGAGTAATTTCCCTTAAACAATAATGTATTGGATTTAATATATGTCGCTGGCATGTAATGAACTGCAAGTATTCCATTTTTTTTAAATACGTAGCATTGTCATTTTTCTTCTGTTACCAATCTCACAACAGGAACTGAGTTTAACAGTGCGCATTGCTGTTTCTTTGTTTGTTTATTCTACAGTGGCTAACAGTAAAGAAGAGAGTTGAGATGTCCAAAACATGTTAAAGCCCGTCGCAATTTTCCGCCTGTCCAGATTCACGAGTCTCTGGCCTGTGTTAGTCTTGTATATATATGTTAATTCATTTATGTGTTTCGTAGTTTAGTGTGTCGTCCATTAGTAGCTGCTTACTAAAACTAGGCAAACAAATGGTATGGAGTTTTATTGCCTATGCTTTCGTCTAGGACAGTTAGTTACTTTCAGAGTAAGTACTACTAAAATGATTGGATTGTCTTCCCTTAAACAGGTTTATCTTTGCAATGATCCACTCGTACAAAAACAAGACAAATACATGTTATTGAAAACTGAAAAAGACATGTACAAACTGACATTATGTCATTTCTAGGTATTTATAATAATTAATTTTGTAACTTGTGTTACTTAAATAATTAAAAATATAAATATATACTCATAATATCGGTGTGGTTTTCACTTTTTAAAAATGTGGAAGTACTTTTAAAATTGTAAAGTGCATTTTAAATTGCACGTGTTTTAAAAGAATTAATCAGTTTATTTGTTTGATAATTCTACCGTATATAACAGCTAGTTTACTCATGTGTATTACTGATGTGTTAAAAGAACCCTGATCGGAAATTGTTTTTCAAGCACTATGTTATGCAATAAAAAAACAATAATATGTAAATGGAATTGAGTTTGTAATGGTGTTATGATTGGTATTTTGCAACCATGTCGTATTTTCTCATAAATCAAAACTGTAAAAATAAGATGCATCTATCTGTTTTAATAATTAACGATGAGATTTTCTAAAAATGGTTGTAATAGTTGTTTGCAAGCACAGAGAAGAAGGATGTTAACTCTCTTAATATTTACAGAAGTAACAATTTCTTACTTGACACTATCATGTTATATTCAAAACGTGTTGGGGGTATTTCAAAATAACAAACAGATGGACGCACATGTAATTGTTGCTATGGAAAATACAGGACAAAAGATGTGTCTCCGGGAATAGGCACACAAATTACGTCACATTTGAGTTTCTGAAACAGCACAAAAATGACGTCACATTTGAAAAACTATATTTAAAAAATAAGAAAGAATTAGGATTGATTTGATATTATAATAGAACTAAATACTGATATTACATTTAAACACAATGCACATTGGCAATTAACTATATTATATATATATATATATATATATATATATATATATATATATATATATATATATATATATATATATATATATATATATATATATATATATATATGTCCGGTTTGTTTTAAATCTAACTTCAAACGTAAAACATCGTACATATTACGTTGAACAAAATGAAATCTAATAAATAAAGGCGGTGATTAATTTTCTTTACCATAACATATGAATATAATAGAAAAGACGTAAAAAAATTGACAAAATCCGATGAGAATTACAAATCCATGTACAACATCAAACTAAATACATGAATTTGGGATAGGTAAGTACCGTAACACGTCTTATAGTAAAGCGAATTCACACTCAGCAAAACAGTCACAATTGGGAATAAGTTACGTTCGGTAATTAAAAGATTGGACGACGTAATGACAAATCACAATCAACATGTGGTAAAAATGTCCTTAGCTAGTTTGGTCAAAGACACATTGTATGAATCAACTAATTCGTGATGGTGTCCATGAAATTTACGGAGTGTCAATTTTAATCTGTCCTCCTCATGACTTTGTTGAAGCAGTTTCTGTGTAAGGAGCACACTTCTGTATATAAAGTCTGTATAGTGTGACCAAGCACGAGAATAACGTATCAATTGTGATATGTAAACACCATACGAAGGGGCAGAGGGTATGTTACTGCTGAGAAATGGGAATTTGATAATTTGAAAGTTGAAATCGTCCCGTTTATCATAGATTTTTGTGTGAAGTCGTACATCTGCGTCAATATTGAGGGAAATATCAAGGTATGAAGCAGTCCTTCTAGTATCAGTAGTATCCTTAATTTCATGTTCGCTGGGATATATGAGATGTAAGTATTAGCTGAAATATGGGTTATTCATCACTAACAAAAACTAGGGGTGATCTCAGGTGTTCCGGAAGGGTAAGTTGATCCTGCTCCACATGTAGCACCCGTCGTGTTACTTATGTGATAACAAATCCGGTAAATAGTCTAATTCGGTAGGTCACATTCATGAAAGGGAAGGGGATTATAGTTACGACGTACGGAACATATCCGATATCATTTGTGAAACGGTTACTCCATCACGGTCAACCAGCTTTAATAACTTACAGATCATTGTAAACTTCACGTCCGCTGCTCAATCTGAACATGGAACTCACTCATGACATAAACACCATTTCACGATTTGTAACAGTTCGACCTCTGCTATTTATCATCAAAATTCGTTTCTATTAAAATGATTAAAATATAACTGTACATTTTGTTGTTGACATGCGTGACCTATTTAATAAAAAAGAATAATGTTATCAATTAAAAACTTTGTAAATTAAACAGACGCCATTACGAGTTGGTTGACCGTTATGACATAACCGCTTCACAGATGATATCGGATATATTCTTTATGTCGTAACTACAATACCCTTCCCTTTTTACAAATGAGACCTACCTAATCAGACTGTTTAAAGGATTTATAATAACATAAGCAACACGTCGGGTGCAACACGTGAAACAGGATCTGCTTACTTTCAGGAGCACCTGATATCACCCTCAGTGTTTGGTGAGATTCGTGTTGCTTAGTCTGTAGTTTTCTCTGTTGTGTCTTCTGTACTATTATTTGTCTGTTTGTCTTTTTATTTTTATCCATGGCGTTGTCAGTTATTTTCAAATCTATGAGTTTGACTGGTATCTTTCGTTCCTGTATTATATAATCATAAAGTCTATAAAATATTGTTTTTTATTGTTTTTGATATGTTATCCCATTTATATATTTGACATATTGGCATTGTATTTACCAACTATCAATATCGCATCTGTCTATTTAAGTTTGAGTATAATATGTTCAAATCGCAAAATAATATTTAAATGTGTGCCACTTGGTGAAATAAATGGGATGTGTAGATACGTTGAAATGTTTTTAACACTATAAACATTTATCAGTTATGAAATGAATCATGTTTATTTGTACAAGTTTTAGTCAGGTCAAGAAAAATAATGTGTGGTTATGATTACTTAATGAAAAAGGTAGGAAGATCCATTGGTTTTCTTTTTATGTAAATGCAATGCTTAAATATGGATTGCATAGTATGCATATAAGTCATTTACGTAAACAAGTTATGGTCAAGTTAGGGAAAATAATATCTGGTTACATTTACTTAAAGAAAAAAACATAAGAGTAGTGACATTGTAGGTCAATATACCTATATATATATATATATATATATATATATAAGTTACCTGTTATTACATTAAAACATAAGGAAACATATAAAATTATGTACAGACAACCGAAAAAGGACAATAATAATCATAAATAATGTATATTATAATTAATTCTTAGTCTAGTCATTACAGTATTTAAACCATATAGTTTTGAAATAATAACAAGGTGTAAGGTGTAAGAACTGGATATATTTACAAATAAAATTTTAAATTAAACTAGTCTTGAATTAACATTATTCTTACGATTGTACGTTAACGGTGCTCTTCTTTTATCAGAATTTATAATAAACGATTATCAAAAAAGACTTATGTAAAAGGGTTAGGGTTTAGAACAATAAAATGTGTCTAAATCGGTTTTCCTTCACAGTTTAAAATCTCCTATTTTTTATCGTGTCATTATCCTGTAAAGGTACTTGATAATACGGTACACATTAGAAGTTGACGTTACAGGTAAAATTTGTAATTTATCTTTTCTATATATGACGTGTTAGAGGAATGTTCTACTTTTTAACTTTTGTGCCTACACTATGTATAATAAAAGGTTGTTAGTTCTTTGAAAAAGGTAAGATATGTTATTTTTAAATGCTATATTTGCATATTTTATTTTCTGCATATAATCAGAGACAACTTTATGTAACATTGTAATATTTATCATGACATTTTTCATTAATAAATACTGTTTAAACTAACATCGTGTAACCGAACAAGGCGGCTTAAATAATATATATTCAAATTCTCCCTCATAAATTCGTCAAAATTTATAACATTTCTTATCTATCTACATGGCTAAATAAAACGCAAGTCAAAATGTAGGCTTGGTTTCCTCGTCGAACTAGTTTTACAATCTTGTTCTCTAAACTTGTTCTACGGACTTGTTCCACAGTTACTAAATATAGAAAAAGATAAGGGAAAATCCAGATATAACGGAATAGAAATAGATTGCATCATAACAAATTAAATATGCAAAGGTAGTGAACCAAAAAATGAGACAACGCTTAAAGTTTTTGTGGATAACTGTCTTGAAACAGGAAAATCTGCTTTTTTTCAATAAAATTTCATTACTCGGAAACGTCAATTCAAATATAAAATGTATAAAAATGAAATGGGAGCTTTCGTCTCTAGATATAAACAATTCACCAATTAGATAGTTTCATGAGAATTGATGAACATTTTTTTAGTAAGTGGACGGAAACAAAGACGGACAGTGGTATACCATAAAACGTTCGTCTAAGACGAGTGTATTGCAATTGCTGTATCATTGGTTTCACATACATGTACATAGAATAGATAATATAAAAAAAACTTCAAACAAAATATTCGGTTTTATGACTTGTAAAAGTGATAAGCAACAATATTTTCATATTTCTATTTTGATCAGCTTATCAAGAAAAACAGCAAAACGGACAACGCATATAGCATTATTAAACATGGAGCTTAACCTCACTCTTCCTTTCAAGTTGAATATGTACCCATAGATTTGATGACTGCTAGTTGCCAAAGGATTCAAATATTAATTATTCCATTGCTCAGTTGAAATACGATTCTAGAACTTACGTCCCTTATCATTGACCTATTATACATTTTTTCGGGACCAGTTGAAGAACGCCTCCGGGTGCAGGAGTTTCTCGCTGCATTGAAGACCCATTACTGGCATTCAGCTGTTGTCTGACCTTTGGTCGGGTTGTTGTATTTTTGACTCATTCCTGATTACCATTCTCAATTTTATTTTAATTATTTTGATCGTTACATAATATCAGTTTAAATGATCAAATAACATTTTAAGGAAAAAAAAACAATAAACGTACTTAGAAGTACTTTATGGACCAATTTTTTACACCTTTGGTTGTTGATCTTTGAAAAATATATATATTGAATAATGTTTCGTTTAATCCTGAGACCATTTTAATAAATCAATATTTAATTGTATTAGTATCCTAAAGTTTATCATTGAATGTTACACATTATGTTGTATTTTATGTATATAAGGCATCACCTTTATGTAAACTTATCAGTGAACTTAATGCATTATCCTGTGTGTGGAGCAGGATCTGCATACCCTTCCTTATTATCCCTGTTTTTGGTGGGGTTCGTGTTGTTCAGTCTTTAGTTTTCTTTTATTTGTGTACTGTTGTTTGTCTATTTCATTTTTAACCATGCTTGTCATTATTTTTTTAAAGTATGAGAATGAATGTTCATTTGGTATCTTTGGCCTCCCTTTTAAATAAAGCGAAACTATTAAATTGTGAGGCCACCATCTGATTTCTTTTTCTAAATTGAAACCATATCACAATGTATAAATCGAATTATGATATAATCTGTAAACAGGATTAGTAAAAAGCAAAAATAACAAATAAACTTAAGAAATTGATAACGGACAAATAGACAACGAAAACAAGAATGGAAACGGTAAATGTGTCAAAGAGACAACAACCCGACCAAAGAGCAGAAAACAGTCAAAGCCAACTAATATGTCTTTAACACAGCAAGAAAATCCCACAACTGGAATCGGGCTTCAGTTTTCTCCTTAAAAAATGTTTACTATTTGTAGAATCAGAAATGAACTTTAAATACTTTCAAAGTGGTTGGTGTTTGTACCAGCCGACAACGCAGCCAACAATGCGGTGGTGGTGGGCCGTAAATACTACGCAGACGTTCTTAAAAATGATATTTTTAATTCTTCTACGTTCAAGTCCTTGTGCATCTCAAAAAGACATAAAGTGCACAAACGTATCACGACCACATCATTACTTAATTTCTCTATTGACTATATGAAGGTCTTTGCAATGTATTGGTTACCTTAAATACACAAAAAAAGAGGAAAATTTTATCTAATCGCGTTCTCTAGGAATTATTCTACAAATAATATTTCAGTGCTTTTAGTTATTATCAATATTTATTATTAACGTTTGTACTAGAATATAGGAAAATAGTAGATTTAACTATTTTTGGAGTGTGCAAAATTCTTTAGATGTTTTAGAAAAAATACGTGCTTCTGATAATGCTTTTGATTCTGATGATTTAAGTTTGGAGTATTTCCAGTCTTTTTGCATTGTTCATAAATTTTTTGAAGTTAAAAAAAATATTGAAGAAGGACAAAATTTACAGTTTGTTGATCTATGTTTGTAGTCAATAAAGTTTACGCTTGTTGTTGTATCCAGCAAAACAAATTATTATTTTTTATATATAAATTACAGGATGGCCACGGACACACAATCAATACCAGACAATGGTAAGTCATATTTACAGGATGGCCACGGACACATGACAAATACCAGATAATGGTAAGTTGTATTTACAGGATGGCCACGGACACATGACAAATACCAGATAATGGTAAGTTGTATTTACAGGATGGCCACTGACAAACGATCAATAGTAGATAATGGTAAGTTATATTTACAGGATGGCCACATACACATGGTCAATACCAGAAAGTGGTGAGTGATAATGAAAGGATTATCACGGACACACCTGGATTTCTGACACCCACTTCCTTTGAACTCTGGTGGTGTGTTATCTCATTAGCAATCATACCGCATCTCCTTATTTCCATATTAACCTATCAGACTACAGAACGCATGATTTTTTTTTATGTATAAGCAATAACATTTATTCATCAATCTATGATTGAACAGTTATAATTAGAGACGCTTTTTGATGACGCACCTTCAAGTTTTCTACAAGAAACGAGAATATAAATGTACTGATTAGTGATGTTTCTTAAAAGTACTGTTTATATATCGGCATTTAATGTACTGAATAGTGATGTTTTCTAAGAGACTAAGTACTGTTTATATAGCGGCATTAAATGTACTGATTAGTGATGTTTCATAAAAGTACTGTTTATATAGCGGCATGTAATGTACTGATTAGTGATGTTTCATAAAAGTACTATTTATATAGCGGCATGTAATGTACATGTAAACGTTAGGCAAATTGTTGGTAGTGTACAAACATGGATCTGTTTAGGTTAATATATAGACGTGTTTATTAGCTATACATTATCAGCTTATGAATCTGAAGAACACATTCATCAAAATATGTAAGTAAGTATTCATGTTTCTTTTTAAGCTACAAATCACGGAATATATGTTTTCTATAACGAACTGTTACATGACACCGAACTGCACACATGTGTAGTTGATTACCTCATTTCGAGATGTGTTCTGACTATTGATGATGCACGGGAAATAAAATGTCCACCTGGACAGTTTCAACGAAATAAGATCTTATTAGATATCCTGATAGACCGGCCTTATAACAGCTTTTACTATCTTGTTGATGCTTTGGACGAATCTGGCTCGTTATACCTCGATCTGGTGCTACGGATGAGACAAAACAAGAAATACATAAGAACAGACACTGAAACTGAGCAAGATTCCTTTAAAAGTGGTAAGACTAATATACTAGAAAATGGATCTGTCTTTACTATTATCAAAGTGAAGATACTATTCTGTACGCTGTCTGGAAGTCGCGATTTCGAAGCGATGATTTCCAACTGGCTAACAGGACGGTTTTGCCTATGGTGACTTTTCTCATCATTTGTTTACTCCTTTATCTATAAAGTGCTTTGAACATCTTCAAGGTATGTATAGCATCATAAATATGAGTAACTGTAACAAAAACATGCATTAGAATATAAAATATACGTGTGCATCACACCAACTTGATAGGAAAAGTGAAATCAATGGAAAATTGTGCTCTAGTAGTACAAAGCAAATAATCTTTATTTTAATCTTAAATGTTTGCATCAGTTTACAGTTAAATATATACTGTTTCAATATTCTTTTCGTATTTAAGTAGAATATTCGTATTTCCCATAAAAAATATGTTTTCCTTGAGGATCCCAAAATAAATTTTTAAATCAGTCTAGAACTGACTGTATTGTAGAAGCGATTTAAGATTTTTTGACTATATGGCCAGATTTAAAAAAACGGCAATTTGAAGGTATATACGAGTCTATGTGATATAATGAACTGTCCAGGGAACTATAACGTGTAACTTCTTTTATCAGACAATACAGATATATTTCTGATGATTTTTGTAGACGGCAAAATAATTATATTTTTGTTCCGTCAGTCTTATTTAAAATCAAATGCCTAAAAAGCAATACATGATTCGCTTGTGGACTTTGTAATAATGTGTCGTTGCAGTAATCTGTTTAGCTATTACATTTTTAAAGACTATTAACATATTGTACCGGTCCAACGGACGAACAGAAAGACGGACTTCTCTATCACTACAAACCCCCGCTTTACAAAGTGGTGTACAATTGAATGTCACAGAGACAGCTCTATATCCAAAACAAAGTGAAGGAACTTTGATCAAATATAGGCTACAGTACGGCCTCGAATGTGTGTAAATAAAGGCAACAGTAGTATACCGCTGTTCAAAACTCATAAATCTATGGACAAAAAAAAAATCGGGGTAAAAAACCAAAACTGAGGGAAACGCATTAAATATTACAGGAGAACAACGACACAGCATTAAAATGTAACATGCAGTTTTATATAACAATTAAATCTGTGTGTTTGTACAATTTTATGTATAACGGAGGACATTTCTGAAACTTATATATACAACAAACCGTCCTCTTATTTTAGCAACATTTAAACATCCTTATACTTAATGTAGTAAGTCGAGTAGAATGTACACCCTATCAAGCTAAAACATGTTTAATAAGTTTTCAGGATGTGAATTTATTGAAATATATTTGTGTTATTTAGAAAAATGCCACCTTCTTATGTATCATAAATAACTTTAAAATCATCACAAGAATACAGTGAAATAAAGACTGATCATACATTTTCAAAATATACAAGCGAGACCAACCGTACAGTGATAAATTCCAACAAGTGTAATTTTCTTATTTCTGGCTTCAAAAATCTGGTTGAAACTTATACCACCACTTGAAATATACTTCATTTAGTTAATTAAGTCAAGTTTTTACGTTAACCGTACACTAAGAGGGTGAAAAGCTTGTTTTTAGGTTCACCGACTGATTTCCCTTAGTGATGCACTTAAAAATATCTTAATTAAGGCAAAGATACGAATAATGAATGTGCTGGATTTAATTCTAAACCATTTTAGAATATCGATGTCAGCATAAGTTTTCATTAAGCAATGTACAGATGATCAATTTATTGTTTAATTCAGTATATCCATCAAATTTAAAATGTGATCCAAAAAGTTCTCGCTTCGAAAATCGTGACTTCCGGATAGCGTACAGAATAGTATCTACATTGTGATTATAGACCGTCTGACATCACCAATATAAATTCAAAAACTTTAATCTCCATTAGAGACGTAAACACTTATTGTACACACAAATAAATGTTTAAAACGGTTATAGTAGTTCCTTCCTTTTGCACATTTACCTTTCTTTGATCATGTGACTGTTATATTGGATCCTTCTCATTAAACATACAAATCGACACTGATCACTTATATGCCGATTTCATTGAATGTTTTATTTCTAATACTAACAAGTTTCTGCAACTTTGACATACATACTAATACATTAAACTGACAATTACATCACATCAAGAGTACGTACGTTTGTGAGTATCTTCTACTTTTAGAATGGTGGTCTTTCTTTTTGGCAATTTACAGGACGCTTCTGTATAGAATTTGTATGGATATACACAGATTTATGTGTGAAAAGCTTATCATTTCTAGATTAGTTGCTATAAAACGTTTGCCAAATGCAAGTTATAAGGACACTTGTCTAATGTTGACGCCAAGATGACAAACTTAAAATTACTTTAAGTGTCTTATGAGTGTCTTAATTCTCTTTTGATACATGTTTACACAAGTCTATTGTTATTTTTCATATAAGCAAATTAAGTATGTTTAATTTTCTCTCAGTAGCCTCTAATCAAATCATACTTTATACACACGTGTGTTTCAATCAGGTGTGTTTTTGTGTGTATACCTCTGCTTTGAAAAGATGACTAAGTGTTCGAGTCGAAAGAGGCGGAAGATATCAAAGGGAAATTCAGAACTAATATAAAAAACAGAGAGACAAAATCATGTAAAGGACACATCCCCATTAATCCTTAGGAAGTTTACATGGATCCGCTGTACCCTTGCAGTCAATCAAGGGGTGCGTCTAAATTGGCGGAATCTCAATACATATATGGCAAACGAAAATACAAATCAGTCCAGAAACGCATAAAAAATTCAAGTCTAAGCAACGCGAACCCCTGGGTTGATCTCCGATGAACCGAAAGGATAATCAGATCCTGCACCATATATAAAATCCGTCATGATGCGATAAATGATGATACTAGGAGGTTTGATTATAGCCTATCTGACCGCACCCAAAGACATAAATATACATATTAACAAATGTTCACCTTTTTTTCATTGCTTCGGGTGAAAAGAAAAGAGCTGGACCATCATACCAAGTAATAATGGTATAAAATACTGATTAGTCATTTAAACATTCTGTAAATGTTAACAGTACCCAATTAGAATTATAACACATATAAAGAAATTTGTGTTCACGCATGTGTATACTATAGCAGTCTTCTACAATACACATTTATTTTGTATTTGAATGTTTAGTTTTTTTGACAGATCTTAGAGAACATTCTGTCAGATTGCAGAAAAACTACAAATCTTTGGTAGAGGGGATGGGATCAAGTTTACATATAGTTGACAAGTTGTTTTCTGAAGATGTAATAGACCGAGAAGAAAAAGAACAGATTATGGCGACAGAAATAACGGCTACAGATCGCAACAGATTGATTATCGAAAAACTTATTCCAAAGAATAAAATTTGCTACAGGACATTTTTAGAAGTATTAAGGGGCGACGATTGTGACAGTGCTTTGGCAGATGAAATTGAACAAACAGATGTTGGTCAAACTGATATCTTATTTATTATGATAGGTAAGTACATTAACGTGAAGCAATGAATGTGGTTGTTAAATTTGATAGATGCTTTTTGTGCTTCTTTGTTAAACATTTGTTTGTTTTGAAATTTTGACACAGTGATGACTGCTTTGTCCATATTTTGACAATTTTACCTAATATGTCTGTTTTGTTCACGCATTGTTGTAAATATAATTGAATTTGATGCGATTGTCATACAAGTGAGAGGTTAAGCGCTATATAACCAGGTTCAATCCAGCATTTTTCTACATTTGAAAATGCCTGTACCAAGTCAGGACAGTTGTTGTCAGTTCGTTTGATGTGTTTTATCATATGATTTTGTCATTTGATTATGGACTTTCTGTTTTGAGTTTTCCTCAAAGTTCAGTATTTTTTTATTTTACTTTTTTAAACTTGCTAACGACGGATATTAAAAAGATATAAACTGTATTTTTTAACTCATATTATTGCAAATTGAAGAGAATTGGAAGTAAAAGCTCTTACGGTAAACACTGCACAAGTATGCATGTGCTCGCGGACATATCAGATAATCTATTTTTTGTGTTTTTAATGAAGCGGCTTCACTTGGTTCCATAATAAATTTGAGGTTAATTGGTCTATTTTATAAAGAGCAAACATCTTTTCTAGTTATGTGGCTAGCTCAGCTTTGAAAGAAATGTTTACAATGATTTATCAATAGTCTTTTCAAGATAAATGTTCTTATTAAAATATATCAATGAGGGTCTGGTAGGATTTTTAGACTAGAAAATAAAGATAAAAAAGTGCAGAATAATAGCCCCAAAAAGAATAAAGAATAGTAAAAATGAAAGGACCGTCTCCCCCTCCAGACCTTCATATAATGATTCCAAAGATATGTCCTGACGAATGTGTTATGGGGAAATAAGGAACATTACAAAACAATATACGATTTGACTGTTAAACTGCATAGTTATGTAATAATGTATCACTTATATCTATTTCAGGAAGAGACAAACTAAATGACAGGATAAAAGTTTCAGAAAAAGGTAATAAATTCCCGTTTGAATTATTTTACACTAGTAATTTTCGGGGCCCTTTATAGCTTGCTGTTCGACGTGAGCCAAGGCTCCGTGTTGAAGACCGTAACTTGACCTATAATGATTTACTTTTATAAATTGATACTTGAATGGAGAGTTGTCTCATTGGCACTGATACCCCATCTTCCTATATCTATGTTATTATTAAGATTTATTATTATTCTATTTCTTTGGAATATGTAAACTATCAATCTCCGGCGCAGAGTTCATATTAGTTCCTTAATATGAACAAAACTGCACTTTATATTAGTTCCTTAATATGAACAATACTTCACTTTATATTAGTTCCTTAATATGAACAATACTACACTTAATATGTCCAGATTGGGTGTAGTGTAAAGTAGTATTGATCGGAACAGATATGTTGTCTGTGTCAGAGATTGGTAAACGATCTTTCTCGGTCAATTGTTTTTTATAGAATCAGACAATTAACAATGATTAATATATGAGCTGCGTCGGATATAAATCGACCTATGCAAATTAATACCAATACACCTGTTAGCCTTTTTCGAATTGGAAAAAATATATTCGAAAGTCTGTAACTACTAGAAATTTTGGTTTTTTATAAAATTCTTTTTTTTTATTTCATATTTCATTGCTACAAAATAAATGAAGGTTTTATACATATGTATGTAGACGTGCACTGGCGATTTCTTTCCGGCGACGCTCATATATTAATAAAATAATAAACAATATCACTAATGAACATGATGAATAGCAAAATTGGTATGTCGTACGTCTTACAGACACGAAAATAGTAAGCTACGAAGTACAATGTCGAATCCTAAAAACTATCATTAAACATGTGTGACAATGTTGGTGATGTTATAAAATATAGATCACAAACTCTTCCCCCTCTCTTTTATCACCAAAAACAAACCCGTTTATTTGTAAAGGAGTATAGCTTTCAAGAATGAAACAACACATTTTTGTGGATAACTTAAATTTTTATATCAATCATTTATTTCAAATAAAGGCAAAAATAGTATACCGCTGTTTGAAAGTCAAAAATCGATTGAGAGAAAACAATTCCGGGTAACAAACTAAAACTGAGGTAAACACGTCATGAAAATGAGGAAAAACATCGAAACAACAGAAACAATGAAATGCAACATATATAGCAACTGCTGCCTACAGATGCAGCATTCATCAACATTTCACAGTAAGGCAACCGAAAACAACTATAAGATATTTTGCAATGTCACCTGCAAAAGTATGAATGTTATTTACAGACTAGAATGTTCGGTTTGTGGCCTCCAATATGTTGGTGAGTCAAAGCAGCCTTTCCACAAACGCCTCAATGGCCATAGGAGTGATATCTCTAAGAAGCCACTTCTCCCAGTTTCTCAGCACTTCAGACAGTCGGGTCACAAACCTGATGACTTTAACCGCATGAAAATTCTAGTGATTGAACAGAACATTCACTGGAGTGATGCCCAGCGACAGGTTCGGGAAAGCTTTTGGATAAAGGAACTTAATGTACATCATCCAAACGGCATCAATAAGAAATACTAACGGTTTTGTTTTTCACTCATTTTTATTGTTAATATACACAGTCACGTATATTGAATTATAGTGTTTTGTTTATGTATTAGATAAAATACAAAGGTAACAAAGAAACAGGCCGGTAACAACCGTTGCCGGATAGTTTTTCTGCACGAGTAGTCAGGTCAAGGTCCGAGGCGATAGCCTCAGACCTTGACCTGACTACAAGTGCAGAAAAACTATTCGGCTGGTTGTAACCGGCCTGTTTCTTTTGTTACTTTTGTTTTTTATCTGACTTGTACGACGTTTCAAGAAACTAATAATACTTTTAGCAAGACTAAACATTTGAGAAACTTAGATAGCCATAAAGCAGTAAATAAATGTAAGTTATCATATTAGTATAAACACATTTTTTTTTCATTTCCCTTCAACCGAGATTTTTTTTCAAGAAAAAAAAAATCAGGAATCTAATAATTCGATAAAAAAAAAGAACCATTTAAAGTAAAAGATGAATGTTGTACGCATTTTAGACTTTTAAAATGCAACTTCGTAAAAAGGTAATGTATTAAAGAAATATTTTAATGGTAAGTAAGATAACGTTTGATTTTTATCAATGAAACGGAAAGCGGAGAGGGGGAGGTCTAATCATTTTAAAATAAAGAGGCTGTGGTTTTTATTTTTGATGAAAAAATGTAGGATGTGCCATTCCATCCTCCAATAAAAAAAAATGTAAAAATCGCGCGTTTGTTGCAAAATACACGAATTTAATATTCAGTGGTGGAGTCGCAGGGGTTGGAACAACCTTTTTTTGACGATCAATGCATTTAAATGGGGACTTAAAGTTGGACCCCCCACCTGTTTTGTCCTGGATTTGGACCTGGATCCGCCACTTATATAAATTCGATAACAATAAAAATGTATCAAAAGAATGAATTTCCTACTTCAATAGTGAATGAAATGTTTATGAAAAAAATGGATTTTGTCTTAATATTATATATATTCAGGTATATATTTTGATTTTTTTTAATTCATGCTCGTCTCTAGATTTGCAAGTGTTGATCGGGATTAAACACGTGTTAATATATGATCCAATCGCAGCTTACCGCCCAAAATTGATGACATAAGTTGAATGATTTTCTTCTAGATTTGCTGCTTATTATTTGGACGTGTATTACATGAACACTTTTCGTTCATAGGATCAATCGTGCATTGGTGAGTTGATAGGCACTTTATCTTTTGATATTAGATTTGATTTTTATTTACTTATTTCCTGTCTTATTGTTATTGAAATATACACGTAAGTATCAGCATTTCTTTACTTTCAGCATTGTCCAAAATACTATTCATGTCCATATATTGAAGAAAACATTTATTGACCGAATATTTTGCTTCATAAAGGGGGCGGTGTGTTCTTTTTTTAGTATATTAACTATTTACTTTTCAACGTCATCACCCAAATGTTTTTGTTTAAATTAGCACTATTAACGGTATTCGGAAAATCAGGAATCATGCAAAACATTAATTTGTCATCTGCTCGACCATAATATTTTTTTTCTCATAAAATTTGGGATAAAAATATCTATTTTAGGAGAAACACCCCCCCCCCCCCCCCCACTATTAAAGTTAAATGTCTAATACCTAAGTGTACTGATATGAATAGTATTTAACTGGAAATGTTTGAAAAAAGATATTGATGCTAACGTAAATATTTTGTTCAATAAAAAGACAGGAAATAAGTCGGTGAACCAAAAAGTTCAAATCTAAGTGAAAGTTAAAGTGCCCATGAACTCACTTATCATGCACGAGTGATTCTATTCATAAAAAGTGTCCGTGTAACAATTAAAAAGAGTCCGTGTATCATCTAAAAAGAGTCCGTGTAACACCCGTTAATGTACTGTTTTTCTATAGCTCTGCGGGGGGCAAAGTCGTACAAATAATGATATTCAGGATTTTGGATTAAAATCAATCGACCAAAACTTACCTGTATTATTACTGATCTATTTTTACACCTTATACATTATGTATCAGTATTGTTAAAACTTGTGAGACTTGAAGAAGGCCATTTGTTGAGCCGAAATATTTGTCAACACGATTTAATAACAACATTTTCGTATTATAACATCTTATATCAGTACCGTTGTGCAAATCTTTAGACTGATATATATATATATATATATATATATATATATATATATATATATATATATATAAGATAACAAGTGCATTTTCCTGAATTGATTAAATGTTTCTGCACAACATTCTTAGTAGCCAATAAGTTAAACAAACATTCAGCACTAAAAATATGTCAATGGCTCATGTTTCAGTTGATCTTACATTGTTTTTCATTTCATATATCTTTAGTGAAGGATTTACAAGAAAAGGTACAGAGGTTAGAAATTGATTTAAACGAAAGTATTCCAAAAAACGTTAGAGGTACTTAATATAAGAGATTACTTTTTTAAAAACTATCGTTGCTTTACTGGCATGTTTGTGCAAATTTTGAACACTTATAATTTGCAATTCCAAGGAAAATTCAAATCCTTTATGTAATGGCAAAATCAAAAGATCGAACACATCAAACGAATGGAAAACAACTGTCATACTACTGGTTTGGTACAGGCATTTCCTTGTGTTGAAAAGGGTGGTTCAAAGCTGGTGTTATTGCTAGCTAAGCCTTTCACTTGTATGACACCGGCATAAAATTCCATTATATTGACAACAAAAATGAGTAAAATATTTTTGATTGAGTAATTCGTATAACAATAGTATATTTACTCTTTACACTTCGAGTTAATTTGCAAACTTACTGCTACCGGTTTTGTAATTCAAATCGTTTTGGGTTATTAATTTCTAACTTTCATCAATAAAATGAAAAAGATCTCGGAATCGTAGATACTAGTAGTAAAACTGATGTGCGTAGTAAATCTGTCTCTACCAATATACATTGAATGAACAAAACACAAAATTAACATACTAATAAAATCAGAACAGCAAAAAATAAAAAGAAAACGAAATATTTTCGTCTTAGTGATAATTCTTCAATTTCTTTCAACGAATAACTGCAACAAGCAACAGCGAAATAACAGCGAAATAAAAACTGTATACTATATGAATTTTTTACAAGACAAATGGCCTTAAACAATTTTTTGCTTTAAATTTCAGCCCACATTTGTAGAATCTTACAATCTTGGGAAACTGATAATACGCAGTTTTTGTCTACAAGGGCCAGCACGAAAGTAATGGAATGTCTCCAGAGCAATAAATGCGTGACAGTTTTAGGGAATCCTGGAGTCGGGAAAACAGTGACAACACAATACGCTGCACTTAAAATGCAAAAGATGGGATATGAAGTTATTCCAGTTACTGTTCCAAAAGATATCAGAGACTTCCATTCCACTGGAAGGAGAACCATTTTCGTTATTGATGACCTGTGTGGTAATTACACCGCTAATTATCAAAGCATAGAAGAATGGAAGTTGTGGCTGAGAGACATACAAACCGTATTAGAAGACGAGTATTGTAAAATTATCGCAACTTGCAGATTGCAAGTTTTCAAGGATACGAAAATGGCAGAACTGCCTCTTTTTAGAACTTGTGTATGCAATCTGAACGCTGACGATCTCTGTCTAACTTTAGACGAGAAAGTATTACTAGCAGATGTATATTTTGGGGATTATTCTAAAAAAGCTGTTACGATGGCAAAAACATCCCTTTTCTGTCTTTGAAAATGAACTTAATAGTCTGTTTGTTGGTGGGGATGAAGGTAAATACAAATACTGTGCTCTTCTACTTTGCGTCATTTATGATAACAGTTTGAGTGAAAATCATTTTACAACAAATGACCTGGTATTTAATGAAAAACTTGAAAGAGTATGCGAGGCATGCGAGTTAAACAAGGGTTCATCCAAGCTTGTATTTAGGAAAGCACTAGACTTACTTAATGGTGCGTTTATATCAAAGGAACACAACATATATCATACTATACATGATAAACTGTTTGATTTTATTGGTAAATACTCTGGGACAAGACACATCGACTGTCTATTAGATTGCTGTGCATGTTCTTTTATAAAGGAGCGTTTTTCATATCCAACACCAATAGAAGATATTAATGCAGAATTTTCAATAACATTACCAGTAAAATGTATTTCCAAATACATTTTGAGAGTTATTTCCGAATGGTCAAAAGGAAATGTATCCGTGGCTTTGTCCAACGTTAATATGAAAAATCTGTCCTTTAGAACAGATTTACTTAAACAATTGAAGAGTTTTGATACGTCTGATCAATCGGACCTCGCCAAAAAAACAGATATAAGAAATACTGATGACAGTGCCTTACTACAGAGCTGTTTTGAAGGGGACAAAGAAATTACAAGCTGGATATTAGAATACGATAATGATTGCAACAAGAGCAGACCAAACGGTGAATCACCACTCTTAATTGCTTCGTATATGAATCTTTTACCCATCGTTCAACTTTTAATTAATCATGGTGCTGCTATTAACCAATCAAAGAAGAATAACGTATCTCCACTTTTTATGGCAAGTCAAGCGGGACATATTGATGTTGTAGACTTTTTGCTTAGCTGCAACGCAAACGTGGATGTTTGCAGAAGTGATGGACAAACTGCACTGGGTGTAGCGGCAATGCACGGTCATTGTTCGATCGCCAAAAGACTCATTGACAAAGGTGCAGATGTTAATAAAAGCTCCAACATTGGAATGACACCTTTGCACAATGCTTGTCACGAAGGACACGTTGAAACTGTCAGACTACTTATTGAGAATGGGTCGGATGTAAATATATGTTCCAAAACTAATTCACCGTTATATACAGCATGTTATATTAGGCACGTTTCTATTGTTAATGCGCTGATATCTGCAGGAGCTGACCTGAACAAAAGTATCTTGAACGGGTTCACTCCACTATACATTGCTTGTAATACTGCCGAAGTCGAATTAGTAAACGCATTAATTGATAATGGTGCGTCTGCCAATACATACACACAATCAGGATATACACCATTATATGTTGCAATATGTAGTGGGAATATTGATATTGTAAATAAACTAATCGCAGGAGGGGCAGATGTCAACATTGGCGTGAAAGGAGGTGCGTCATCTTTATATAAGGCATGCCATAATAAAAATTCGTTCATTTCAAACACACTAATTGATAAAGGAGCAGACGTGACCTTATGTTTGGAACATGAACATTGCCATACTTTATAGTGTTGTTATTTTCTTCTAAATCGGATTTGTTTGTCTCTACGTTCATTTAATTTCATTTCTTTAAAAAAAATCTTATATACGGTATACTTATATTAGTTTTATTTCTAAAGTGCTTCCGTTTTCCATTGAGATACTATATGCAACTATCAACCAAAGTGCAAATGAAATTGATGTAAGCAGTTTAAGGCAAGCAACACTGAGAAAAACCCATACCGTATAGTCGACTAAAAATATAGTCAAGATATATTCTTCTTACAGATGTTAAACCTATCAAACTTTACTTAATTCACGTTTCAAGAATAGTGACACAAAAATATAAACTGAACATCTTATTGTTCTAATCTAAATAAACTCATCATAGATACCAGGATTGAAATTTTATATTTACGCCAGAAGCGCGTTTCGTCTTCAAATGACTCATCAGTGACGCTCGAATCAAAAATAATGCACACCATTTCCTAAACTTTATCGTAAAATTTTGAAAGAGTTTTTCAAGAAAAGTAACTGGAAATGTATCTCCCTCAGATAAAGCGTTGAGTGATATACTTTTAGTTTTTTGTTTTGTTTCATCAGGTCTTCGAGGATTGTATCAGGTTTTCACATATTTGTGTCCCGAGCATCACTGAAGATACATTATCGAACTATGCATCAGGTACGGTAAAGTTGGTACAGTAAATGCCAGTATCACTATTCACAACTAACTTTGGCTAATTTCCAGTTTGACTAGGTACTGTCCCTCTGGTATCTTTCGTCCCTCTTTTCCAATTGTAAAAGCGCAGTAAAGTACAACGTTAAAGCGGATTCCATTTTCATTGATAATTTATTATGTCGTTGCTGGGCTTCCATAATGTCGTATATGACTTTTTGGCTAAATATACTTTTTGACACCAATGGTCTTGGCGGCAGGAAATCTTTGGTATTACAAAATAGCATACAGTTAGACCAATCAAAAACGTTTGAAATAAGACATATTACAAAATTGCCAATGTCAGTTGTTTGTAAAGTTTTCTTCCAAAATGTTGTATGAAAACTTGAAAATCGTTGTATAATGGCTTTGGGAATAAAATAATTATACATTTCTTTATTTCTGTGAAAATAATTTAAGCTATTTACGAAAATGTTAAAATTCACATACAACATTTTGGAAGCATGCATTTTGTCAAAATTTTCAAAGCCTGTTTGTGAGATACTTTTTTCTTGAACAATTTGTACTTTACAACATTTTGGAAGCCCAGCGACGATGTGTATAAACCAAACAAACTCACTGAAATTTAAACGGTCTATTTATTCAAAATTATACGAATCTACATGTTGTTTCAGCTTTAAAGAAAAGTCCTTTATCAAATTGTAAAATCAAAAGCTCAAACACAGCAAACAAATGGAAAGCGAATAACCGGGCCAAATTTGTTGGTGTTACATCTTACAAAGTCTATCCACATTATTTATCCGACGAATTCCGCTCAAGCCAGTGATAGGGCCCATTTTACACTTGCAGAGAGATGGGAGTTGTTTTTCTTCATGTTGATGGCCTCAATCCTTAGCTTTTTGTGTATATTTGGTTTTGCTAAACATGAACTGATTTTGTGTCATGGATGCATACCAAAATCCATTTTTTTTCAACGAGTCGAAATTTTTCCGACAGCCGAAATGTACCCGACGACCCCGCTAATCTACCAAGATGGCCCCCATAACTAAAAATAGAACATCAGGGGGGGGTTACAATGCAGATTTTGGCATAATGGCATAAAGCTCAAAGAGAAAATCTGACGGTGTAAACATGTCCATCAGGCCAACATCTATCCGCCCTGAAATTTTCAGACGCATCAGACAACCCTTAGTTTGGTACCTGCCCCTTAATTGTTAATTTGAAGGAAAAGTTTGCAGTTTATTTATTGTTTCTTGAATATTATAATAAATAAAAATAAACTTTAAACAGCATTTTTTTTCGTAAATCTTTGCATGTTTTTACAAAACTGTTCTCCTCTGAAACTACTTGGCCAAAATTACTAAAAACTTGGCTACAATAATCATTAGGGTATGTAGTTTAACAAATGTATCCGATGATCCCGCCCATCAACCAAGATGACCTCAATGGCTAAAATAGAACGAGGGGGTAATCTGACTTTTATCTCTGAAACAAGCATTTACATCAAATCTGACATAGATGAAAATGTTCATCAGGTTAAGATCTATCTGCCCTGAAATTTTCACGAGCATCAAACAACCTGTTGGTGGGTTTTTCTCTCAGAATTGGAAGTTTAAGGATTTTTTTCAGTTCTTGGTTATTATCTTGAATTTCACATTATATATAGAGATACACGGTAAACAGCATAATTGTTTAGCAAAGTGAGATAAACAAATAAATCAAAATGACCAAAATGATGAAATGACTCCTTTAGGAATTATTGCTCTTGATAGTATATTTTTGACAATTTTTTTGTAAAAGTTTGTAATATTTTACAAAAATCTTGTTCTTTTAAAATGATAAAATAAATTAAACAAAACATAGCCACAATCATCAGTAAGGGGTCCGTGTAACACTTATCAATTCAAAGTTTTAAAAAGTTTTCAAATTTTAGATTTTTGGAATTTTGATCAAAGTTTTAAAATATCAAAATTTCAAATCGTGTACAAGTTTTGAAATTTTGAAATTTTAACCAAATAATTAAAATATTAAAATTCTAAATATCGTTTAGAAATTTGATAGTTTAGAAATTTGATCAAACTTTAAAGATAGTAAACCTAACGTGCAATTTTGATTATTTCACTTTTTGAAAATTTGATTTTTTAAATTCTTGACTAAGATATCAATATAGAAAAGGGGCGAAAAGAGGGGTACTTATAAATTGCGAAACGAAATAAAAGCTTTTTTTTTTCTCTGAAATTGAGATTAAGAACAAATATTAGTAATTTTTTTATTAAGATATCAAAATATCAAAATAGAAAAGGGGCGAAAAGAGGGGTACTTGTAAACACGGCTCTGATTATAACCATTCTTAGTAAGGAATAAATTTCACGAAATATATCAAATAATTTTGAATTAGAAAATAAATAATTATTGCTATTGTTAACCTGTCGGTTTTTTTTTTGGGGGGGGGGGGGGAATAAAAACATTTCGGAATTAACAGTTACGACAAAAATCTAAACTGCATGAAGCGTTTCTGGACATTCATCAAACACAGATGGAAATCAAAATACCACCTTTAAGAGGCAATGGGCTACTTTATCAAGACCCAGATGAAAAGGCAAACATCTAAAATAAGCAGTTTCAATCAGCTTTTTCAGATAAAATAAATTTCATAAGCACTGAATTTGCAACATGACTAATTAAGTTTGCTCTTTACTACAGGACTTAAAGATCACTGAAAATGGCATAATAAAATTATAATCAAATCTGAACTACTATTTTTTTAGGCTGTCCTATGAAACAAGAAACAGGAACATACTCCTAGAAAAAAGATTGAATCGTAATTTCCTGTCGATATGCACATCTACATAGTATGTCCTTATTATCTTTAAAGGTTTCATGAAATTATGTTGTGTGGTTTGAGAGGAGTTGCGATGACAAAATGTTGCAGTAGTACATATAAGTAAATAAGTTCAAAGGGGCTTAACTACAAGAAAAAAAAATAATCGTAATTTCCTGTCGATATGCACATATGCACATCAACATAGTATGTCCTTATTATCTACAAAGTTTCATGAAATTCTGTTGTGTGGTTTCAGAGGAGTTGAGATGACAAACTGTTGCAGTAGTACATATAAGTAAATAAGTTCAAAGGGGCTTAACTCCTAGAAAAAAAATTGAATCGTAATTTCCTGTCGATATGCACACCTACGTAGTATGTCCTTATTATCTACAAAGTTTCATGAAATTCTGTAGTGTGGTTTCAGAGGAGTTGAGATGTTGCAGTAGTACATTAAAGTAAATAAGTTCAAAGGGGCTTAACTCCTAGGAAAAATAATAATTGTAATTTCCTGTCGATTTGCACATCAACATAGTATGTCCTTATTATCTACAAAGATTCATGAAGTTCTGTTGTGTGGTTTCAGAGGAGTTGAAATGACAAACTGTTGCAGAAGTACATATAAGTAAATAAGTTCAAAGGGGCTTAACTCCTAGAAAAAATATTGAATCGTAATTTCCTGTCGATATGCACATCTACGTAGTATGTCCTTATTATCTACAAAGTTTCATGAAATTCTGTAGTGTGGTTTCAGAGGAGTTGAGATGAAAAACTGTTGCAGTAGTACATTAAAGTAAATAAGTTCAAAGGGGTGCAACTCCTAGGAAAAAAAATTAATCGTAATTTTCTGTCGATATGCACATCTATATAGTATGTCCTTATTATCTACAAAGTTTCATGAAATTCTGTTGTGTGGTTTAAGAGTTGTTGAGATGACAAACTGTTGCAGTAGTACATTGAAGCAAATAAGTTCAAAGGGGTGCAACTCCTAGAAAAAAAAATAATCTTAATTTCCTGTCGATATGCACATCTACATAGTATGTCCTTATTATCTACAAACTTTCATGAAATTCTGTTGTGTGGTTTTATAGGAGTTGAAATAACAAACTGTTGCAGTAGTACATTGAAGCAAATAAATTCAAAGGGGTGTAACTCCTAGAAAAAAACTTGAATCGTAATTTCCTGTCAATATGCACATCTACATAGTATGTCCTTATTATCTACAAAGTTTCATGTAATTCTGTTGTGTGGTTTTATAGATGAAATGACAAACTGTTGCAGTAGTACATTGAAGCAAATAAGTTCAAAGGGGTGCAACTCCTAGAAAAAAAATTCAATTGTAATTTCCTGTCGATATGCATATCTACATGGTATGTCCTTATTATCTACAAAGTTTCATGAAATTCTGTAGTGTGGTTTCAGAGGAGTTGAGATGACAAACTGTTGCAGTAAAACATTAGAGTAAATAAGTTCATACGGGTTAACTCCTAGGAAAAATATTAATCGTAATTTCCTGTTGATTTGCACATCAACATAGTATGTCCTTATTATCTACAAAGTTTCATGAAATTCTGTTGTGGTTTCAGAGGAGTTGAGATGACAAACTGTTGCAGTAGTACATTGAAGCAAATAAGTTCAAAGGGGTGTAACTTCTAGAAAAAAAATTGAATCGTAATTTCCTGTCGATATGCACATCTACATAGTATGTCCTTATTATCTACAAAGTTTCATGAAATTCTGTTGTGGTTTTAGAGGAGTTGAGATGAAAAACTGTTGCAGTAGTACTTTAAAGTAAATAAGTTCAAAGGGCTTAACTCCTAGAAAAAAAATGAATCGTAATTTCCTGTCGATATGCACAACTACATAGTATGTTCTTATTATCTAAAAAGGTTTCCTGAAATTCTGTTGTGTGGTTTGAGAGGAGTTGCGATGACAAGAAACAGGACTGATATGATAGGCAAGACATGCTAGTGGCAAAATAAAAAGGTTCTAATTTAAATCAATAAAATATGAATTTATTTAAATTTAATTCTTCTGTTTCTTTTTCTTTCTTTTTTTATTCTCAATTGCGTCTGTCTCTTCAAATTTCTCCTTATTTCTTTTCTTTTTCTTTGACTTTTTCTTACTGCTCTCTGTCGATTCACTTTCTGTTGATTTTAAACAGTCATTAGATATTGCACTGTGGTAACCATCTATTAACATATGTTCATCAACATCAACTTTTTCCTTACTTTTTTTAGCTTTTTCACTGCTAGAATGTAAATCTGGATCTGTAGTTTGGTGTCTGTTTTTCTTGTTCTTTTTCTTCTTTTTTACACTTGTATTTTCCTCTTCATTTATTTTATTCTCTTCTGTATCATTTAAAGTCTCACTTCTCGTTCTTTTTCTTCCAGAATTTTGTTTTAACTCTTTTATTCTATTCAATTTTTCCAATTCCTGTTTTTCTTGCTCCATAACTCTAGCCATCTTAGCACTTAATTTATGGCCATGTCTGGCTGCTCTGAAATAGAAAAAAATCATTTAAGATTACAAGCATGTGAAAACAATATCTGATACAAAAATTTAATAATGCTTTGAGATATTTGGATGACATGTTTGGTTTCAATAATGTCTGACTGCAAATATTTTGTGCAGTATTACATCCAAGTTGTTCACTGGTTCACTCAACATGTGTTGGAAGTGACAATGCCTATATTTTAGTCACATGGTGATTGATGGAAGTCACATTTCAGATTCATCTAACTGCGGTATCCTGTAACAGATGTACTTTTAATTATTCATTTTCTTTGCACCATCTTATTGGGTTTATATGAACATCTTTACTTGTGCAATTCACTCATGTATGTAGCAATGTATTTGATTTTGAGGAATGAAGAAACTTTAAAATTATTACACCAGGGTTATAGATATCACAAACTTGTCAAAACTTTTAGTATATTTTATCATTGGTACAATTACTTCATTCTTAAATATAAATAAACTTGCAGACAATTTAAACATTCAGGAATTCATCATCCAAGCAGAATATGTCAACATTCACCTAAAATGCTTACCAAACCTTTAACACACTTATTCAAAGGGGTAGTTACAATATTGCTGTCATTTTATTAATTTAAATACTCATCATACATTTTCATACAAGATTTCATGGTAAAAAAAATAATAACAAAAATCAAATGAAAATGTCAACATTCTCATAAAATTCTAACCAAACTTTACAATGTAATTTCAATACTGTTGTCAATTTCTAGTTGTCAAAGATGGTATTTGTTTACTTAATAATGATTCAATCATAGGGTCTTTGCATTGGAAATAAACACATTTATATAAATACTGAAACCAGTTGTTGGCATCATACAAGTTTTGTTTTTCTCAAAAAGGTACTTGATTTCTGTAATAACTTATATGCTTCTCTTTTATTTATATATTCTTCTCATAATTATACGCTGTCTCTCCCTCATTGTACATATGTTATTGTAGTTTGTCAGTAATGAGTTGCCACAACCATTTATTGTTAATTCTTTAGTGCTAATAAAGCTATCTTATTTTATCTTAAAATTTATAATGGCAACAGTTAATTAATAATTTTAGTAAGTACTGTTCATGGATGTGAATTTTTAAATAAATTTACATATATAGTCCAAAATACTTACTTATGAGCTGTCATACCACCACAAATGTCCACCATGTTGTCATCCATAAGTCTGAAAAATATAATAGTTTTGACAACTAATGATATCAGTGGCCATTTCAGAAATTTTCATAAATGGGGGCCTGCTCCAGTCATGCTTCAGTGATTCCCTATATAATCAACCATATTTTTCCCACAAAAGGGGGGCCAAGGCCCCTGAAAACCCCTCAAAATCCGCCTCTGGATATACAATTTGTTTACAAATATTGTAAGAACTTCATTGTCCCATTCATTGTGTAACAGTTATAAATATGATAATTTTTTGATACATTGGTACTAATGATATACAATTTTGTTTACTTATGTAGTCAGCATTTCATTGTCCCATTCGTTGTACACAATGAATGGGACAATGAAATTCTGACTATATTAGTAAACATGGACACATTCCCCATTCATTTAAAAATTAAATATCTTAAAAAGGAGCTCTATATCAAATTATCATATTGTTTAGCATATTTTGTTCTTTAAGTAATGCTTTTCCCCATTATAGTATCAATTTTATATTCTTGATTTTTTTAAGTATAAAAATAAGATGTGTTATGATTGCCAATGGGACAACTGTCCACAAGAGACCAAAATGACACATACATTAACAACTATAGGTCACTGTACGGCCTTCAACAATGAGCAAAGCCCATACCGCATAGTCAGCTATAAAAGGCCCTGATATGACAATGTAAAACAATTAAAAAAAAATCCTCTTTTAAAATTACATTCTAATGTATAAATGTTTGACCATACAAAAAGATAAATAACTGTTACACATTGAATGGGATTATGAAATTCTGACAATATTTGTAAACAAAATTGTATATCATTAGTTCCAATGTATCAATAATATTTTTACAAATATTGTCAGAATTTCATTGTCCCATTCATTGTGTAACATTTATTTATCTTTTTGTATGGTCAAACATTTATAAGAATTTATAATTTCAAAAGAGTACTTACAAAAATCAAGAATATAAAATTGATACTATGATGAGGAAAAGCATTACTTTATAAATAATAGGATTCAGAAACAAGATGTTAGCTTATATATATCCTTTCCTAAAGTGAACCTTGTCTTCTGAATAAAACAATGCATAAATTTAACTACCTGTTCATCTTTAGTTTTTCTGTTTCTTCGTCATCACTACTTTCCACACCTTCCTCTATATGATCTTCATTACCATTTGTTAAGGTAGCTCCCTGAAATAACAAAAACAAATATATAATAGAGAATACATTGTCACTGCTACCAAAGCCTTCCTCTATCTGATCTTCATTACCATTTGTTAAGCTTGTAGCTCCCTGAAACAATAAAAAAAACAAATATTTGTGGGGATATATCATCCATGTCTCCATGGCAACATATATTGTGTTATTTTTTATATTTCAACATTGTTCTCACTTAAGCATTTAAGGGCTGTTCTGAAATTTATCCAGTATTATTTGTAAATCTTGTCTTGCTGATAATTTTTGATATATAAAGGTTCTATCTTTATCTTTATATTAAAGTTTCAAAATAAGTGGCAAATAAAATGCTTTGCTAAGCACAGCCTGATATGACCGCAGAGGTCAAACCATGAATAGTTAGGACAAATTTGGACACAATGTTCAAGCTTGATACTATTTGAATTTGGATTGTGATCAAAATTTTTGGGATAATATAGGTTTAAAACACAAAATAAATGTGGTCAAGATCTTAAAAATCTATAGCACAACACTCTTTTCCAGCCTTCCCTTTGTGATATGGAACCTGGTGGTACAATGTCAGAGAGATCCATACAATTAAACACAAGAGCCTGTATCGCTCACCTGACTCTATTTGGGTTTTTGAAATCATATAAAAAAAGATAAAATTTCGCTAGAAAGTAACAACACTTGGACAGCACCTCATAAAGGAAAGGAAAATTCATGCTATGTTTGGTTTCATTCAATTCAGTGGTTCTCTAGAATAAGACTTTTGTATGCATTTCCAATAGGGTCCTATGTTAAACTAAGCCCCCCCCCCCCCCCTGTCGGCCATCTTGGATGATGGATCAGCTACAAAGTAACAACACTTGGTCAGCAACTCATAAGGAACATTCATGCTATGTTTGGTTTCATACCATTCAGTAGTTCTCTAAAAGAAGAAATTTGTATGTATTTCCCATATATAGGGTCCTATGTTGAACTAAGTCCCCCCACTGACGCCCATCTTGGATGTTTGATTGGCGACAAAGTAACAACACTTGGTCAGCATCTCATAAGGAACATTCATGCTATGTTTAGTTTCATTCCATTCAGTGGTTCTCTAAAAGAAGTCTTTTGTATGTATTTCCCATATAGGGTCCTATGTTAAACTAAGTCCCCCCACTGGTGGCCATCTTGGATGTTGAATCAGCAACAAAGTAACAACACTTGGTCAGCATCACATAAGGAACATTCATGCTATGTTTGATTTCATTCCATTCAGTGGTTCTCTAAAAGAAGACATTTGTATGTATTTCCCATATAGGGTCCTATGTTGAACTAAGTCCCCCCACTGGCGGCCATCTTGGATGATGGATCGGTTACAAAGTAACAACACTTGGTCAGCACCTCATAAGGAACATTCATGCTATGTTTGGTTTCATTCCATTCAGTGGTTCTCTAAAAGAAGTCATGTGTATGCATTTCCCATAGGGTCCTATGTTAAACTAAGTCCCCCGCTGGCGACCATCTTGGAAGATGGATCGGCTACAAAGTAACAACACTTGGTCAGCACTTCATAAGGAACATTCATGCTATGTTTGGTTTCATTCCATTCAGTGGTTCTCTAAAAGAAATCATTTGTATGCATTTCCCAAAGGGTCCTATGTTAAACTAAGTCCCCCGCTGGCGGCCATCTTGGATGATGGATCGGCTACAAAGTAACAACACTTGGTCAGCACCTCATAAGGAACATTCATGCTATGTTTGGTTTCATTCCATTCAGTAGTTCTCTAAAAGAAGTCATGTGTATGCATTTCCCATAGGGTCCTATGTTAAACTAAGTCCCCCGCTGGCGACCATCTTGGAAGATGGATCGGCTACAAAGTAACAACACTTGGTCAGCAACTCATAAGGAACATCCATGCTATGTTTGGTTTCATTCCATTCAGTGGTTCTCTAAAAGAAGTCATTTGTATGCATTTCCCATAGGGTCCTATGTTAAACTAAGTCCACGCTGGCAGCCATCTTGGATGATGGATCGGCTACAAAGTAACAACACTTGGTCAGCACTTTATAAGGAACATTCATGCTATGTTTGGTTTCATTCCATTCAGTGGTTCTCTAAAAGAAGTCATTTGTATGCATTTCCCATAGGGTCCTATGTTAAACTAAGTCCCCCGCTGGCGGCAATCTTGGATGATGGATCGGCTACAAAGTAACAACACTTGGTCAGCACCTCATAAGGAACATTCATGCTATGTTTGGTTTCATTCCATTCAGCGGTTCTCTAAAAGAATTCATTTGTAAGCATTTCCCATAGGGTCCTATGTTCAACTAAGTCCCCCGCTGGCGGCCATCTTAGTCAGCACCTCATAAGGAACATTCATGCTATGTTTGGTTTCATTCCATTCAGTGGTTCTCTAGAAGAATTTCAAAATGTAAAATGTTAACGACAACGACGACGGACGACGGACGCCAAGTGATGAGAAAAGCTCACTTGGCCCTTCCGGCCAGGTGAGCTAAAAATACCTGTTTTTGGCCATTTTTGGCCCTTAATTCCTCAAGCCCAAGATCAATCCCAACCTTCCTTTTGTGGTATTGAACCTTCTTAAAAAATTTCATAGAAATCTATTCACTTGAATTTATTGTGTGGAAACCAAATGTGTCTTTGGACAACAATGACTACAATCATGACAATGATGACATCATGCATTGTCATAGCAATATATATATTTAATAACAAAAACAAAAATTTGCAGTCATATAAAAAGGAGTCAACTGATGATTTCTCTTATGTTGGTTTTTTTTTAAATCTTAACTTCAACTTAAACTGTTGATCATTTTTAGTTTTTTTTAGTTTCTTTCCATCTATCATTATGGTTATTGTTTTTGAGATATTAGGCAAAATCACAAAAACATGATAAAAATCATAATAATTTAAATCATAACTCCATTATGGTATTGTCTGATGATTGTCTTGCTTATCATTTTACATTTAAAAAAATCTCTGTATCTCAAAGTTTTCAAACAACTATTAAAATGATAAATTTGGTACAGATTTTGATAAGAATAAGAATAAGAATATTTATTAAATCCAATCATAGGGCCGGTTTCAGAGCATATACAAATAATATTAATTATACAGTAATTTTAAAGATATATTACATTATTAATTAACTATACTCCATACAAGACAGTTTTGGAAAATAAATAAAATAGAATATTTTGCCTCTGTATTTATACATACAAAATTAAAAATTAAAATAAACATTACTACTATATGACTATTTTTTGTTGTTTTTTATATGAAAGTACAATACTATTATTTTACACGCAATCAGAAACTCTTCCAGAGTAACCATCATGCAGGGTTCTTGCTAAGGATTTTTAAAGACAAGTCTAGGGACTCGTAATTTTTAACCATGATGAGTCCAACAGCAAGAAGAAAATAATTTATTGCAATATAACATGTATAATGTAATATTTTAGTCTCAATTTCCTAACAAAACAATGAAATAACATTAAATTCAGATCACTTTTAAACTTTTGCTATAAAATGATGATATTTGTGTTTAACTGTGTTCAGTTTATACAAAATATTTCAATCTTGATGCATCTGTGGACTCACTAGTCCATGGTAACTGTTCATCAACTCACCTAAAGGCAAAAGAATAGCTTTCATTTTAATCCCTCCCTTTTTGAGGGGTGTAGGGCATAAAAAGAATTCTAATATAGAAATAATTTACCTTGACAAACTGGCCATACAACAGTGCCTTGTTATTATATGTTTTTGTCTTTTTATTACTAACAGGTCCACTTTCTCCAACTTTCTTAACAGCAACACCATCCTGAAATGTATTATAACTTTGTAATTTTTATGAAAAATACAAGCTTTTTATTCAAAGGAATATTTTTTCTACAAGCATTTAATTTTATGAATTAAAAATGTAAACATTCAACAAACTACTTTTAGCATGTTTAGTGAGTGATCTATGTGTGACCTTGCAAGTAGAAAACAACATGGTCAATTGAATTTTTTTTTCTAATTGCTGCTGAATTTTAATTCTCATTTATTTTGCTCTATATTTGGTCATATAAATGGACTGACCCATATGCTGCTTGACATTTTTTTGTAGGGCATAAAAAAGTCCATTAACAAGTCAACTTAACAAAGAGTGAATGATAATAGACTAAATGTGTCGGAACAACATGAATGGCCCTTTCTCAAAAAGTTGAAAATCTGCGATTTCAACAACATATGCATGATATGTGGACACAAACATGATGGTAGTCTCACATATATATATATATATATAAAAAATCAGCTCAAAATCTTAAGGCGTTTAGAAAAAAGTCCCTATAACTGTGATTTTCAAAAATTTATCCAAGTTCAAAGCCTGAAATTTCGCCAAAAATTATTGGAGCAGAACAAAACTAAACTGGATATGTAACTTATCACGATTAATACCAAAAATCAGCATATTATCTGAGGGCATTGAGAAAAAAAGACTGTATAATGGTTTGTTGCAGAATGACGGAATGTCAGAATGACGGAATGACAGAATGATGGAAAAGGGTAAAACTATATGGCCTGACAACTTTGTAGCAGGACCATAAATTGTGTGACTACAAAAATGCTGGTCAATTGGTTATTCTTTTATACATTGGGGGATCACTTTTGTGTAAACATCTTACATCAGAAGACTTGACGGATATACTACTTGCTGCCTTGTTAAATACATGGTCCCACCACTGGAATGTGAACTCATCTCCTTTGTTATGGCCTACCTGTAAACATAAGTAAATAAGATAAGATAATATATGATTTTATTCACCAATCACGGTGCCCAAAATTTGAGCTATACAATCAACAGAATAACGAAATAAAGCACAGTTAATGATTAGAATGACTTTATAAGAACATTTCAACTAAAAACATAAATACTCATTCACACAAAGTAACATGATTACAAACCATGACCTGGAGAAGTTACATAATTTTCTATGGGAGACCAACTTCTGATCGATTTTATTAGAAAAATATATCTATATCAGATTTTATAAGAAAATTATCCAATATCAGATTTTATAAGAAAAATATATTTATATCAATTTTGTAATATTCGAATTAAAAATAACTTGAACCAGAGTGCATGTACTGAAATGTCTCACCTGTTTACTGAACAGTTTAACAAAATACAAATTTATACAAAAACAAGAAAACACACCTGACCCATTGGGTCTATATAAGTCTCTTTCAAAAACATAACACATATTTTTTTTATCACGGATTATCATCATATTTTTAAGGAATGACTAATATTTTTGTTTGTCTATCATGTCTATGAAAAAAAAGCATCAAAAATGTTGTGCACACTAAATAACCTCTTTAGCATGTTACATTATCATGATTATAGTGTGCACCACATTTTTCATGTTATTTTGAATTTATAAGTTCTATTCAAAGCCGGAATAAATCATAAAATCAAAGAGCAGATTGCTCTGAGGGATACGATTGCCATTGTTTTCATTGACACATGTATACATGTAGCTGGATAATATTATTTTCAAAACTAATTCAACTGCACATGTAAAATGTACGTAATCTGAAGTTACAAAATAGCCAATCCCGGATACAAGTGTATGAACAATGTACTCATTGTGTTTTATTTTTGTACTATCAATTCCAAAATTACTTTCCACAGCAGTCACAGCAGAGACTCAGAGTGAGAGAAGGTATTTCACTTCGTATCTTATCACCTATTTTCCTACGTTAATTCTAGGAGTAGGAGGAACCCCATTCCTAACTATTTAAATATTTAATTTCCTTTGGGTCAGTGCACAGGCACTTGTTTCTATCCATAGGAAGGTCGACTATCCATATAAATATATGGATAGTCGACCTTTCTGTGGATAGAAAACAAGTGCCTGTGGGTCAGTGGTCATGACTCCTTTCCGTACACATTCCTCAGTTAAAATTGCGATCGTATTTAATATAACACGATGTTTATCGACAGAACGAGTTAAATTTTTCTCGACATGTTTTGTTTTCAGAATTTACGGGAAATACTTACGGAAGGGAGACAACTCGAAACGATAATATGGAAGACTCCATTTCGCCGTAAGGGGTGTTGCGATGACTGATGACTACATTTATTTTAATTTAAAGGATGCATATGATTTAAAATAATGAAACAACAATAACCCTCAGTAGCAGACAAACATAGAAACGATACCATGAGTATTAAATCAAACAATTTAGGTGGGAATCCAGATCAACATTCAATCTAATACCCCTTGAAGCCAAGAAAACTATACGCATGCGCATAATTACATAAACAAACCCTGGAGCAAGAACGTATTTTAAATGTTAATTAAACGACCTAGATGGTTCTTTAATTCTTTATGGAAGTACAATATCAAATACCAGTTTCATAACGGTGACATATAAGAGAAACTCCACTTCAGTTCTTATATGACAGAAATAGATTTATCGGAATTCAGAGAACTCTCGCATTTTTATCAAAACTTGGGAATTCCCTCTGACGTGTTTCTAAATTTAAAAAAACACTAAATATAAATACTGCTTAATTCTGATTTTCCGTGTTGTTAAAAATACGCACATAAGTCAAGAGAAATATCAAATATGTAGATTATGAAAAGAACATTATAGTAAAGTTGTTTAATTTCAATCTCTTTGTTTGTTTTTACCTTTTAAAGCAAGACAATCATAAGAATCTGAGATGTGCCTTAATGTTTAGAATAAAACGATTGACGTGAGGGCAATTGCTCTGAGCCACTGGTATAAGTCTACAGATTGCTTGAAAGCAATCGTATCCAAAAAACATTGATTACTTCACAGTCACACGACAAAATGAGCTAATAGACAAAACACTGTCAGTCAATCAAGTGTTACATCTAAAATTAAATAATAAAAGTATATAGATATTTTATTTCTGAGACAAGTACATGTGATCCCACAGGCACATTACACTGCTAGAAGTTAGAACATTAAATAGCACAAAAATAAAAAAAGTTCTCGTAAGACATGTAAGAATAGCTAAAGAGAGATGGACCTAAGCTTTTAACAGCATAGTTACTGGTTATAAAATATAGTATTAAGAAAGATATAACAAGGTTTCTATAACTATTTTACTAACCCCTGCTGTATCATGCTTTAGCTTCACTTTGATTGCATCTGTAATTCCACTTTCATTCTTACCAAGACCAGATCCTGAAAAATAGGATAATAACCATAACTAAATGTGCATGATGTGAGAGTACTCTTTATTGTATTTGTCGATAGATTTTTGTTTTTGTGTTTTTGTTCCCCATACTGATCTTTTGAGCTAGGCCTATTGCAACTGATTTTTATATTTTGCTGTTACACCCCTGTCCTAGGTAAGGGAAGAGTTTATGCAGTGCTTGAAATGGCCAGTTGCCCCACTCGCCTGAGGTGACCAATTTTGTTCAGGGCGATCAGAAGTTGTCAAAAGACAAGTAATTACTGGCCCAAAATAAAACGTCTGGGTGACTGCCCTACACTCCTGCTAAAATTCAAATCATAGTAATTTAAAAAAAAAAATTTAATAATGTAAAGAATTGAATGTTTTCCTGAGAGGTCTTCTCTCCCGTAAGAAAAAACAATGGAAGGCAACTCTTGACAGGCCATTCATTATTAGGCGGTACCCGGTACTTTTATCCTCCTATGCTATTGACAAGTACCGCCTAAATGTAGGAATTTTTATATAAGATATTCATGGAATAAATTGAAAAGTACCACCTAGAAACGTGGAAAGTACCAGTCAACATGAAAGATAATGAAACCCCTGAGTCTTGATTAACTAGAAATTTCTGACAACTGGGCTTACGGGAAACTCGGTCCAGGACTACTCCGACAGTAAATTATGACTACTTGGATTCAGGGCTTCCAAAAAATATTTGAGCCAGCCGGTCATTTTATATCTGAGGCCTAAAAAAAAAATGTTGTGTTTCCGGTCACCCGACCGACCGACCGTCCTTCAGACCCCCGACTCAAAAAGTTTTTAAAGCTGATGTGGGAAAAAAAATAATTTGTATACCTACCGACCGTTTTTTCTGAAAGAAAATAAAAAATTCTAAGTCCCTCGATCTTTTTATCGCCCCAAAAGAAAACAACGCTAATTTTAAACTCCAGGCTTATTTTTAGAATGTACTGGAAAGTGGAATCTTCTTGGCTAATTATATATGCGGGAGCATGTGCAGTAGTAATTTTCGTTTGTCAGTGTTTGAACATGGCAACACAACGCGTCCTATTCAATGTTCAACGCGCAAAGTGTGACCATTTCGCGGAGAAAAAAATATTTCTAAATTTTACAGAAAGCAACACCTTTTTCATGTTTTTTGACATTATCAATGAAATTCATCCAATGTCTAACATGTCTAACATCGATGAAAAAAAATACACAACACAAATTTTGTGCTCGGCCACCAGCAAAAATGACTGGACCGAGATTGATGACAATAACACAACTGTTGGAACAATGCAATCTTTTGGAATTAAATTTATCAAATTTTCATACCAGACCCTTCTTCAAAATGAACCTGATATTAATCCATCTGAAACTGGTCAGCCAATCAACGCTTTAGACATTCTGATGAAAAGCCACAGATGCTTTGCCAAAAGAAAGTGTCCTGCCAGGGAACAGTGTATATAATATATTTGTCTATCTGTAGGATTGGGATGATGTTTGGTTCATGTTCCTATAAATGAATCTGCCCCACATCTTCTCAATTTCTTTCTCTGACAATTCCAAACTTTTGGTCCTGAAATAGGGGAATTGGGTTTAAAAAGCTAATTTCCTAGGGGAAGTGCTGCCCAAGTTTTTTTTAGGTTTGGACTTAGTTTTTTTTTCAGGGGTATTTTAAAAGGGGGTAAACTAAAAGTTATTTCAGGGGGATTTTAAAAGGGGTAAATTAAAAGTTATCTCAGGGAGATTTTTAAAGTGGGTAATCAATCTCTTTCTATTAAATCCCAAACTTTTGTCTGGTAACTGGAAATTGAGTTTTATATAACAAGCTTATTTCATAATATTATAAAAAAAAAAAAAAAAATCCCTATCTACCGTCCCTTCAAAATTTCAAGGGGGTGATCGGAAACACAACATTATTTTTTTTAGGCCTTATGGAAACAGGGAAATATTTAAAAGTGTATGGCTTGTTTAGGATCATTAAAATTGTTCAATGACAAACTTGAATAATTCGGATCACTGATTATTGTGATACTAGTCTTTTGATGGATTATTAATAAAAATCAAACGTTTTGTTTTGATAAAATATTCAGCTGGAAATTAATAAAAACAATGATGTACGAACTGTAAATCATGAAACATGTATGTTTACATGTTCATTTAGTATTATACTCTGAAAGTACAATGTAGTAATCAATAAAGAGAAATACATTGTATTCCAGTATTTTATTCAGTAAATCAAAGGGAAAATGAATGCGGGAATATAAATATTCTGTCAATTTTTCAACAAACTAACATATTTTGTTCAAATACTCAAAATTATGAAATCAGAACAATTAGAAAAAAATAAAAATCAGGGCGAATGGACCCTGGGCGAACAGGAATCAGGGCGAACAGATACCAGGGCAAACGTGAATCAGGGCGAACGGACCCAGATTCACTTGTATGCTCAAATGTGTTTACAAATACAAGATCAACAATTTGATCCAATTTTGAGGGAAAGTGTATATACATTTTTTAAGAAGAGTTGTGTCACCATTTTAAACACTACAGTTCGCCAGACAGCGGAGGAAAGATACAGAACAACCAACAACAACATTTGGCATCACCTGATCACTGTACTTTAAATATTTTCCAAAAAAATACACGTGTATCATTAGTTGAGAATATATTAATTGTGTGATTTTGAAACTTTCATTGTAAATATGAGCTCTAATAACCTTCAGTCCAGCCATGTTTAGCTAGTTGACTCCTTGCGAATTTATTTTTCGACATGCTGTCGGAAGTGAGTGATGCATTATAAAAGCTGTACAATGACGTTTTTTATCCGTATCTGGATAATACGGAAAGGAGACTTTTATTACACAAATAAATAGTGACAAGCAGGAACTTTCTATACTAACAGGCGCGTAGCAACCCGTACGCAAAAACGCAGTTGCGTACACATCGAAAATCTAAAAAAAAATAAAAATATGGTAAATCTAGTAAGAATTTAACTAAAGTAATGAAGTTAATAAAAAAAAAATATACAAATATGTTAATGATCACTTTGTAGCTATATTCTGTTCCGAAAACTAGTCTTCCCTTTTCATTTACGAAATCAGCATCGTGATTCTGTTGCTGATACAAACAATTTAAAATGGCTGAGTCCTCCGGGTGTCAAAACACAATTGTCACGTCTTCTATGCCTCCTTATCCTGACATTTTTTTCTGAAGATTCCAAAATAACTGATGAAATAAAATATGACATTTTTAAGAGACCATGGACATCAATTCATTCTTATGAAACTGAACATGTATCTACCTTTCGTCGATCATTTGATAGCAGAGTTGAATACAAGACTTCTGACAGCAGAGCCACGTTATGTCGCACAAAAGTTAATCCCACAATCATTGACCAACTTACTTTAGCTGTTGGGGACATAATCTTTAATGGAATGCAGCCAGATGATGCCCATGTTACAAAAGACGAATTTCAAGATCGAAATTCGGAGATGGTTAAAAAATGGACTGGATATTTTGATAACATTCCTAACAAGCTGCAGGAAACATTAAATGTTATAAACCAAGGATACCCGGGAATCTTTCAGATACTTAATGTATTTGCATGTATGCCGGTCTCGACGGCAACGCGGGCAAAACGGTTCTTTAGTACCATGAGAAGAGTGAAGACCTAGTTGAGAAATACAATGAAAACGAATCGTTTATCTGGACTCGGTCTTTTGAACATATACTAAGAAAAAAAATTAAAACAGACACGGTTTTGGACATCTTTAGTAGAAAAAAAGAAAGGAAATGGGCATCGATTTTTCAGAATTAACTTTGAGAGAAAAAAAAAGCTGAAAAACACTGCTTGTTCACTCCTAAAAAAAAAACATAAAGATATGTGTCTGATTCGAATTTTTATTTATGTATTTTCGCAATAAGAAAAATACCATTTAAGTTGCACAGTGTTGGCTTAGAAATTAGTTTGTTTTCTAATGTAAAGTGGGTTCAGCATGATAAGGTAACAAATAAAATATACCTAATCAAGCCATTTTAACCCACTACACATAAGAAAAGAAAAAACAAATTGTTAAGCCCAACAGTACGGGTTTCTTTGTTTTTCTCCGATTATTTATTTCCAAAGTTGACTTTTTTCTCCTGAAAGTAAGATTTCTGTGAGGTCATTTTAAGTCCTCGGAAATTGCGAGAATGCAGGATTTTGCACCATTTACCCCAGAGCTTCAGGGGGCCTTGAGCAGCCCCCAGACCCCCGGCCGTATGACTACCTTCTCCGGCATTGCGTACACATCAAAATTGTCTAGCTACGCCCCTGACTAACAACTGTCAAGGTCCCTGTGACAAGAGATTTTTTTTTTATTCTATTGTAGAATAAAAATTTATAGAAAAAATCAATACATTATGAATGATTACTCGAGTTTTTATTAAGTTGAAAAAAATGTATAGCTGACTCATAGCTATTTATAAAAACCAATAATTTTTATACTGTATACTTAGAAATATTAAAGGATTAAATATTATAATCTGGGTAAATACCTGTATGAGACAGAGAAAATTCGTAACACTTGATTGTTTGTTATGTACCTTACCAATGTAAGTTGTATTCCAAACTCTGATATATATATTAATTAGGGGCCAGCTGAAGGACGCCTCCGGGTGCGGGAATTTGAAGTTTTCTCGCTACATTGAAGACCTGTTGGTGACCTTCTGCTGTTGTTTTTTTCTATTGTCGGGTTGTTGTTTCTTTGACACATTCCCCATTTCCATTCTCAATTTTAATGCTGTATACTGGTATATGTAATGTAAACTGTATAATTTGTGTATCTGTTTAATCCTATGAGCTGTATTTGCTTATACGGAATAAAGAATTATAATGTACTTTGATAAACATTGCATCATTCAATCAGTCTGTTTGTAATTAGTCAAAGGTTTTTTTATTAACATCAACTGTAAGACATAATTGTGTCCTATGAAAAAGTGTCCACATGGACACTTTTCAGTGGCGTAGCTTGCATGTATGCTCAGATGCTCAAGCATCCACATCATTTTGACCCAAAAAAATAAATAAAAAAATAGATAAATGTATAATTGCATGTGTTCGTAGCAGAAACACACAGATGTACTATAGTATCTAAACGTAACAATAGTGAGGATATGAGAATAGCGTTCAACTTTTTCCGAAGCGTGGTCTTTCCTTTAGGCTCATGTAGTTTATGGATAAATCACTGAAAAGTGCTCTCGACTTTTTCGTAAAAAGTCTACATCGTAGCGCATCGTCGGCTACGGCAAGCGCAGAAGATGATGATACGCAGATCTGCCGACATGTTTGGTCTGAAATTGAGCCAAGCAGAGCGATGACATAACAAATAATCAATCATATCCTGATATCGTTTCCTGGGACATGAAACACGACTAGTATTTGATAACGGAGTTTGATAATTCCTGGACTTATACATTCCCTTTTCCATCTAGGTACAAATATTAATTTTCCGCATTGTTCATATTTTATCTATCAAAGATACAAGTGAAATAACAAAAAAAGAACTTTTTTTCTTGAGAGAAATAAAAGCTTCAGGCCAAATAAGTGGGATTTCCGTTATAATTTATATTTCAAAGGTATTAATTGGTTAAAAATAATCGATCAGGACTTATTATCGCAAGAGTCAAAAATATTGCTGATGATATAAAAATATCACAAAAATATGGCAAGAATTGTACGTCCGATATTTCCATGTCCCCTGCAACGCGTTAAGAAAAGTCATCAAAAACCGATATTTCCATGTCCCCTGCAACGCGTTAAGAAAAGTCATCAAAAACCTCATTTGGAGGCTCAAATTCCAACAAACGGGAGTCAATTCGGATCCTTCGAGAAACATATTTATTGGTGGGTATTTTGAAATTAAACAAAAATCTACCCAGTGTCGGATTGTAGGGGCGTACACACGCATACAGGGAAAATGTAAAAAAAATATCATTTTCTGCATAAAATGGTCCCAAAATTTGTTCGCCTCCATCCGCTCGGCAACAGTTTCGCATCCACATCATAAAAACCCTGGCTACGCCACTGCTTTTTCATTGAAATTTGGTATTTAATAATGTCCATTGCCATGGAATGGTGTCCCTCAAAAGGACAATTTTTACTGCTAACATGAAATAGTGTCCACTCACAGGACAAATTTTCATAGTAGTTGCTATTAAATTGTGTCCTCTAAGGGAAGTAATACAAAGGTCATTACAAAGTTTTATTATTCTTAAATTTTAATTAAAATATAAAGGATTGGTGAGAACTTGATCAATATACAAATGTAATTTGTATATTGATCAATATACAATTTAACTATTGTCAGTTTATTGTCTTAATTTTGTATGCCATAACCATTTAATGTAAATGTGTTTGTGCAAATCATAGGCGGATTTAGGGGGGGGGGCCCAGGGGGCCCGGGCCCCCCCCCCTTTTTGGGAAAAAATTTGGTTGCTTATATAGGGAATCACTGAAGCGTGACTGGAGCGGGCCCCCTCTTAGGTCAGTCAGTGGGCCCCCACTTATGAAAATTTCTGGATCCGCCACTGCAAATAAAATATTGTCTATTGTCTATTGTCTAGTGTCTATTGTAAACAAATAAATAATGGATGGAAGTGAATATAGAGAAATTTAAGTTCTAAGAAATTCCCAACAAATGGTTATGACAATGAAAGAATAACAATAAGAAGGAAGTGTAAATTCAAATATGAAGAACTTTGTAATATTTATTATATCAGATAAGAAGGCAATAGAAAATAAATAATGTCCATTGCCATAAAATATTGTCATTTTCCGTAATAAGAAACATAATGTGGAATTTCGATGCTCCAATTTCTGTTTCTCCCGCATGCTAATTTCTACGCCATTAATATTAGTCAGTGCATTTGATTCTACCAGGATAACAGTCTAATAACATAATAAGAAATAAAACACATTATTGTTTCTTTGAGATCTTCAACAAGTATCGTATAGTGAGCAATCTCAAGACGACTGACCCTTTTGGTGTTACTAATATCATGCATGTCAATTAAAATTTTATTATCATTCATCATCCATGATTTGGTCCGGATCCGATTTTCTGACATTTTATTACAGCACAGAAAACCAAACAAATACCGAAAATGTATGTACACGAAGAAGTCAATTTCCTTTCTGAACAATTTATTCAATTTATTTATTATGTAAACAAAATAATGGTATGCCGCTAAAATAAACAATGATACAACTTTTATAAAAGAACAAAGTTCCTATTTCCTCCACGTTGCACGTATTTTATCTAACAAAAGGCAATAGCAAACAATACGTTTATACACCCGTAAAAAAATTGACAGGACGTAAAATGGTATAAAAATGCACGCGTCAGTCTGTCCGTCGTAAATATGGTACAGCATATTATCATTAAACTGAAAATGGTTGTTTTTTCAGTCATGATGGTCAAACGATCTGTATCATTTTTGGTGAACTTTTTGAGTTACCGGACTTTGTAACTAAGACAGTTTTTTTCACAGTTCGCGCTGTATCTAGAAAACGATATATGGCTATTGCTCAAAACTTTACACACTTCTTAGTTATATTAATCCGAAGATTTGTATATTCTTTTGAGAATGATTTAAATTTGATTTTAGAGTTATTGAGTTTATGACAAAAAGGGGGGGGGGGGTTCACATGTCGCGCCGTATCTCAGAAAATATTTATAATTATTGCATAAAACTTCACATACTTTTTAGTTAAATTATTCAGAGGATCTGTAAACTTTTTCGTGATGATTCTTTAATTCATTTTTGAATTCTTGAATTTTTATTGAGATTCAATTTGGGGATCATATAAAACATGTTGTGATATATAAACTTCCTATTGTGCAAGAATAATAAATGAGTCAGGATATACCTAGCATGACTTCCCGTACAAACCCCGTGTTATTTCAAAAACATGTATTATGGTTTTTTTTTCATAAGACCAAGGGCACATCATGCGCTCGTAGCGCAGCTGTTTATTTTGTTCTTAATTTTTTTTTATAAATATATGAAAGAAATGACGGAATGACAGAAAATACAATGCAATTTCCAATATAATTAATATTTCCAAATGGCATAACTCTTTTAAAGAATAGTTGATATGAACTGATTTTCGAACGTGTCAATACGATATTAAATTTATAGAAAGTTGGCAAGAATTGTACACTAGAAAAATCTAATTAACCATAAGTCCGGAAGGACAGACAGGGGAATGGACGTGCGGTATTTTATGTACGCGCTGTGGTGAAAAAAATGTATAGTTATTTACCAAAAAAAATACGCTATGAGAGAATGATTTTAATCTCAACTAATCGTAATATATCCAGTCCTCTCGCTATTAATTCAATCGTTTTTTTTGCAAAATCAAAAATTTCAAAATTATAGTTTCTCTGTCTGGACAAAAGCATCCATTAGCAAATTGGAGATTCTCCTTTGTAAGATTTTGCTTCTGTTTTCTGACCACATAAAACAGAAGATGTGGTATACAATTAGACAACTCTCAACAAGAGACAAACATGACACAGAAATTAACAACTATAGGTCACCGTACGGTCTTCAACAATGAGCAAAGCCCATACCGCATAGTTAGCTATAAAATGTCACAAAATGACAAGGTAAAACAACTCAAATGAGAAAAGTAACGGCCTAATTTATGTGCTGCAATTTATGTACAAAAAAAGAAGTTCCGTTTGCATGATAATGCTGAGTTCACACGTAATTCGAATTAATTCGCATTAACTAATTCGAATTAGTTTAATTCGCATTCGAAATGTTTTACGTCCTAACGTAAATTCTAATTCAAATTGCAATGCGCGTCAAATTTGATTACTGTCCAAACGACGTTAACTTTTAATTTGTATCAACAAAAACGGATTTCTCAGTGATAAAAAGGGAAATAAAATGATTTTAAGGAGTATGTGTAATGAAACAGCAGCCAACCAAACAAAACAAAACAAAGAACAACATCTAGAGGACAACATTCGGTATGAAATAATATACGAGTGTGTACAGTAAATGTACCTGTATGTCGTGTTCGAAATTGCCCAGCCTTTAATTTTTGAAAGCCGTAAAAATTATCAACAGTCCGTTATAACTTTTCTTGAGATGTTTCTCACTTAGACCACACACACAGAGAGGTATTTGTTATTCACATGATTTTATTTCCGAAAACAATGTTACCAATTTATAGATAGTACTTTACAAGCAATATTTATACATCTGAAAAATGTCCAGGTAATTTGAAGCGATAACGTCGAAATTGTCTGCCAGCGACGTCGTGCACTTTAGCGCTAACGTTGAGGTTACAAAAGGGTGACGCAATTTTTAGGATAAATCGCGATTATCATGGAATCCAGCACGGTGACCTATATTTTTTATTTGAGATTTGGAGAAAGCATGACAAAATGCAGTTTATGCAGAAAAATGATAAAAATGACATTTTCAGAAACACTTTTTTTCCAATTTTTTAGGTTTAGAAAAATATCACTTTGAGCATCTGGTCCGCAATGTCAAGCAAGGCTTGAATAATTTCATAGTTATTCGTGTAGTGATTTATTTTTTTCCTTATTGTCACTTATCACAGCTTCAGATTGAACCCGATCTTAATAATTTACGACGAAGAATATCTGCTCCAAAAATTTATTAACATTGCCTAATTTTTTTACAAAATTGCACAAATCCCCAATTTTCAGCCTCAATTTTCTCGAAAACAAGCACGGTGACCTATGTTTTATTTTGTGTTTTATTTTATAACTCGCCAAGGCCTACAACATATTTCAAAATTATAAAAATGACATTATATCGAGAAACTGTAGCTTTTTACAGCAACAGTTATGAAATATGGTCCATCTGCTGAACAAATTTTCGTAGTGAATGTTATTTAATTGTGTCTTCAAAGGAAAATAAAATAGAACAGCATCTAACATGTATATAATTATATTAAAAAATATAGATATGAAGATAAGGATGGTATGAGTGCCAATGAGACAATTTTTATGTCAAAGTAACAATTAATTCAAGTTCGTAATTAAAGTTAAAATGCGTCCAGTAATAACAAGGCAATGGAATCATTTAATACTTTAATCATATCAAAAAGTGCCCTGGCGGACACAATGTCCTGTGAAAAAAATGTCCACCTGGACAATATTATGGTAGTGAATAATGTCCATGTGCATGGACACTTTTTCATACCTAAGGACATGTTTTCATAGGAAATTGTGTCCAGGACACATTTAAATAAGTAAATATTGTCAAAATGTGTCCAGTGGACATTTTTTCATGAAGGACATTCTTAAATCCTACAATACAATAGGAAAATCAAAAATATTGGTATAAATCATCACGCATTTTGAAGCATAGGTAATTATTAAGAAAATTCAATTGTCTAATTTTTTAGTAGCATATATATATTTATACATTAAACAATCACCTATCTCGGAACAGAAATTAATTTTACCCCTTCCCTTACCAGAGGTAGAAATTCCATTTTCCTTATCTAGCTATATGGTTAATGATATTTTTGTAGGTTGTAAATAATAATTGTATATACATTTTCTAACATCATATATGAAAAGGCCCCTCTATGAAAACCACGGAGTGACGCTCTCTGTATTACTGTACATTTGTATGTCCAGTTTATTGTCTATAAATAATCATGCCTTAACCATTTGTTGTATATGTGTTTGTGCTATTGATGTTCCTAATAAATATAATAGACTATCGAGGTAAAGAGGTTTTTGACAGCGGAATCTTTATTTCTGCACTTTTAGTTATATATATATATAATATATGGCCCCATTTTCTCTATTTATAATTTTTAAGACTATTATTCTTCCATCTTTACATTCTAACACCCATTTTTCTATTCTTTTTTCTTTCTTATTTTAAATCATTTTACTCTATTATGATTCTTTATGTTTTGGGACCTTCATTCGTCGTCGTAACTAAGTAATCAATTAAGAAATAAGCATGACGTTCGTGTCATTTAAAAATTAATAAAAGGGTGGAAACCTAATAAAAAGAATTGATGAAGAATTAGAGGATGTCCGGGAAGTTATTAATAATAGATTAATAGTGTTTTAGGTGAATTTCATATTTCTCAGTATTAAAAGTAGCCAGGACATATTTATTGACAAAAACTTCCTTAACTATCTTTTTTTTCTTACACAATTCAAATTTACGAAAACTTTCTTTTTATGACCAATAAAGGTTTGCACTGATTCCGGAACTTCGATTATTTTCATCAGGCTATTTACATCTTAGTGATGTGCAAAATGAGAAATGATAAATGTCAACAAATGTATATGCGATTCGACTCGTTCTCTTCAATTATTTTGATAAGTTTCCTTTACTTTTTAACTCAAAACGTATTAATCAGGAGAAGTAAATTCATGATTGACGGTAAGTCATTTTCTTTTAGTTTTGTTCCAGAAACACAGCGACTGACTCATTTAAAAACAATAGGGATTCAAATGGATCAGATTAGGGATAGTCTAAGTGTTCTGAAGTTTAAGTCCTCTAAAGAAAGTAGTCTTCCTTAATATTCAGTGTAATGTACTTGCAGTGAGTGCTAGATGTCTAGGCTTCAAAGGATCAAACGTCATTTTCTTATAGCCAATTGTTATATTCTGCTTTTTCAATATTCACTGAGCTCAAAGAAACTGTAAAAAGCTATCTTAATCATATCGTCATGTTTTGTTAATTTGAATCCAGGGGATCCTAAGCCCCCCCCCCCCCCCTAAACTGTATCCGCCACTGCAACATGTTTAGAATGAGTGGAATTTGAAAGAACATGAAGAATAAGCATATCGTTGTTTCAGTTTATCGCTTTGAAAGGAAAATAATATAGTACGGCAATACTGCAGGGCAAGGCAAATATTCTAAAATGTAATCAAAGTATGATAATCTACTGTTGGTGATTTAGAATAGCTTTCGGGATTTATTCTAATTCAACTTTGTATATCAAATAGTATATCTTAACTTGTTATTTGCTATTTACAAAGTTGAAGAAAATGAATTATTCACATGTATTTACACATCCATCATTATTGTATTATATCAAATTCAATTGTTTTTCAATTTTTTCGTGACATTTATTTATGAGATAATGAGAATAAAATATAAGTTTAAAAAAAATAGTCGTTAAGAATTGGTTTACATAATCAAAGTTAACTACATATTAATACTGAATACATATTGAATACTAATTGTGCATAATGCATTCATGTCAACAGTCTAACGATGGGTAGAATATGTTACTTTTCTATATGAATACAGATTCTCAAAATTTACCATTCAAACTACATTGTATTAATCTCCGTGTTCACGAAATTAATTACAATCTATAATACCGATCTAATGAAACGCGTTTTAATTACTAGTAATGTATATCAAAAGTTTGACAAATTGAGCTAGGTAAATTACGTATATACATATTTGAATTTTCACGATTAGATGTTAATAATAGGAAGGTATACTTTAAAGACCAAATTGACCAGTATAACCTGTGGTCAATCTGATTATGTACTAAACAGACCGTTATATCTTCACGGCATGTCACAATTGCTAATTGACAGATAATTTAACAGACACACCTTATACATTTTGACCGTCATATGAATCTTATTTAAATATTTCCCATGACTATATATTCTCCTTCATGGAAGGATGTAAGAGTCTTTTAAAAAAAGTAATACATTAGTTCTACATAGCAGTACCATGGTAATGAAAAAACTAGAGTTTAACAATTATATATGTTATGTATGAAAAAATACTATCACATTTAACAAAAAATATTGATTCATAGGAGTTTATCGTTGAAACAATTAAAGATACGAATTGCGTTTACACATATGTAATGGTGGTCACTTTGTTTACTTGTTCATTCTATTTATATGGGGAAAATGGTTAATGTTAGTATTACTTATAGTTCCGTAACACTTTCTCCCGAGACCGTCCATGTATAAATTATTCTTGTCGCTCGAGACTTCGTGCTTCTTGCACGTGCCCGATATCCGGCCCGGCTGGGCTCTTTGTCCCTAGGAACTATAAGTATGACGTCACTCACCGGGTTCGGGGCAGTCTACACTTAGGGTTTGAAATGAGCAGACGCTCATACCGTTTGGCTTACAAATATGGAACTTTATAAGGACAAGTAGACTAGTCACCACCGTATATTTAAGTATTTTATTATGTAAACTTAATATGTTCAAATATTTGTCTTTAAAACAAACATCTTGTTTATATTTACGTAGTTTTACGTAGTTTGTCCAATATCCCAGAACTTGGGTAGACAACGGGAAAACGAAACTAGTGGAAACTCCACTCCCGTTACACATATTTTAAAGATTAAAAAACGTTATTAATATAAGAAAAAATATCTCTATAAGATAATAACAGTAAAGATGTAGTGTGATTGTCAACGAGACAATTATCCAGAAGAGACAAAACGAATGTGATGCCTTCAACAATGAGCAAAACCTCAGTATACCGTATATATATAATACAGCAAGCTATTAAGCATCTTGATATGCGAAAAGGAGAAACAATTCAAATAGAGAAAGTCAAAATTCTGAGTATTGCTTTCACGGATTTGGCTATACTTTTTGGACCTTTTGAATTATAGCTCTTTATCTTTTATATAAGCTTTGGATTTCAAATATTTTGGCCACGAGCATCACTGAAGAGACATGTATTGTCGAAATGCACATCTGGTGCAAGAAAATTGGTACCGTTAATTTTATTAAAATAATAAAGAAACAAATGTCAAAACGAAAAGAAAGTTTGAAAAAGGAATTGTCTTTGATATCTTTACTTGTCTGTTTTGTCGATAGATTGAGGACGAGGTTCATATGTACAAGTAAATCTATACTATTAAACGAGAAGACCTCATTTTTGGTGTCGCTTCTCTTCTTTCCACAATAAATTAATCAACACGACTCTGTGTCCTATATATACAGTGCATAGCCGCATTTGTCATCCATTCATATGATTATTCAGATTGAGTTATTTTGGGAGAAAAACGAGAAAAAAGGCATCCGGATATTGTCCCGTCATTGGACGAAATTTTAAGTCAGATTATACTTCCGGTTTGCGTTTTTCTGTATACTTTGAACAAACAAATAGTACGAATAAAGTGTATTTTAATTCTGTCCAGAGTTTATTAAATGGAGAGGGTCTGTATACTATGTCAATTGACCACCATGGATCGATTACTAAACTAAGAATTGAAAGTAAATACACTTTATTTATATAGTAATATACAGATAAGCGCTAAAATTATTCATGTGAACTTTTGATACCTTTTCTGAAATTCTCCATTCATTAAATATTTTACAAAATTCATTGATTACAACAAAAAAAAAAGATGTGGTATGATTGCCATGTTGAGACAACTCTCCACAAGAGACCAAAATGACACAGAAATTTACGACTATGGGTCACCGTACGGCCTTCAACAACGAGCAAAGCCCATACCGCATACTCAGCTTTAAAAGGCCCCGAAATGACGATGTAATAAAATTCAAACGAGAAAACTAGCGGCCTTATTTATGTACAAAAAAGGAACGAAAAACAAATATGTAACACACAAACAAACGACAACCACTGAACTACAGGCTCCTTACTTAAATGTTCATAACATACTAAATGTATGTTCATATTGAAATTGATAGAAAACCAAAAATTGGGAATTTTGGAAATGAAGGAGGAGGTATAAAACTTCTTACAACACTTTACATACTTTTAACTCCGCTCTGAATGCCCGCGATTTCGCGGGTGTGTTCTAGTGTTAATGAAAAGAACAGCACTTGTGATATAAAACATCGTACATAAACTATTAAAAAATATATGTATTGAGCAATGCAACTGCTTACGGAATAACACGTGATGTGCAGTTAGCCAATCAGAATAAAGTATTATAATGAAACATACATCTAATGTAATTATAAACTCTTAAAAAATATTTTTTATGTATACATTTTGATATTGAACATGATAAATTGTTGAAAATATCTATAAAATATTTATTAAAACTCCTATATTAATGTTTGGAAATCACTCCGTGTTAAAAAAAAATAAGGAGGGGGTCATCATTTTCTGCTTGTTTATCACTGTGCTTGTTTTAAGCAATACAATATTCATGCACTAATATATACAACAAGAAAAAAATCCCTGAAACTATTTTGTGATTGTGAAACGTTTAGATACCTCAAATGTCTATTGTGCGTTCGTGTAAATCCTTGAGGTGAGAATTGACCACAGGAAATATTTTAGCAAGTAATAAAATATATATAAAGGGTTCGATATATAAATAAAACATGATACTATCTAGCTATATTTCTTTTAAAAGAATCAAAACGTTTCACCCGCTAGAATGTTTGAATAGTTCAAATTTCACAAACATGGCATTGAGCACAACTTTTCGGATTATTTCTAGTCGGAGGTATATTGACATCATACAAAGGATTGCCACACAATTGTGCAGGTATGCGTCTTTTAATTTTTTAACATCCATTTTTTTCAATATAATTTATAAACTTTGTTTTATATTATTTTTTAAGTAAAATGATTGATAATTGTTTGAAGCACATCGATTTTTGATAACATAATAATACGTGACTCTAGATAGAGACATTGTAGTGTTGTGAATTGTTGCTTCCATTGTAGTTTATCGTAGAACCAGAATAAGCAGAGTTGCTATGTTACTATCGTCGCATATTTGAAATAAATGTTTTTGCCATTCTATAAATAAGAAGATGTGGTACGATTGCCAATGACGAAACCAATCTGCACCAGAGACCAAATGACGTACCATGTTATAAATATACTTTTCCATTTTTTTTTAACATTAATTTTAGTTGTCCCTTGGGCTTTGATAGCTTTCTATACTGTAAGGATTTTGTGCATTGGTGAAGGTCGTACAGTGACCTGTAGTTTCTGAAATCTACGAATTGGTGACTACATTATTTGTTGAGCTGTAAATATATGTTATTAATTGGCCGTTTCAGAATCTAAAGCATCATGGGTAATTTCATTGTTCGTACCCCATATTGAAAATAACGGTACGTCATTGGTTGAATTTCCATTGTTTAGAACGTTTTAAACCAATCACAACGTTTTGGTGTACGCTTTTGAAAATATTACCCAGAATGCATTAGATTCTGAAACGGCTAATTATATAAGCTAGCTGAAGGACGCCTCCGGGTGCGGGAATTTCTCGCTGCATTGAAGACCTGTTGGTGACCTTCTGCTGTTGTCTATTCTATGGTTGTGTGGTTGTCTCTTTGACACATTCCACATTTCCATTCTCAATTTTAGGACACAGGCCGTGTTCACAACAAACATAACGTACTGCTTTCAATCATATTCGGTTTCGAACCAGTTGAGCTAAAAAGGTTATTTAAATCAGTAATAGCACCACTGAACCTATCTTAGGATATGAACCAAAGGAATGAACTCCCATTAAAAAAATCGGCATGCTTATCCATTATAAGACAATTTTGGCACATCAAGCCATTTTTGAACGTGGGTAGGTTAAAGTTGTACAAAGTAAAAAATCAAGGAACTTCATAGATAAAGGGTACATTCATATACTAGCTAATACAGAAGAGAAAATGAGATAAGATTATATTGACTGAAATGAAAATTGAAAAAGGCACAATCTAATATCTTCGTCCACTTTAATAAATACTGAATTTAAATAATTATAGAATGATATTAATGACAAAAATGGAGATTACCTGACTTTTTTAGTTTTAAAATAGCGTTTATAAATACTAAATTGAAATAATTGTTAAATTATATTAATGATAAAATTGTACATGAATTTTACCAAATCTAAAATACTAGTAGCATACTTTAGTAATTAAACTTTTATCAGTGCAAGTATATCATTTTTCTCTTGGTTAACGAGGCCGAGAGATAGATGTCTGTTTGTGTTGAGATAAATCATTAGATCTGTATATTCTGCAAGATTTGTGAATCATTAAACTCTGAAACATCTGACTAACCTTGGTCGATAGTTGTATATAAGTAAAGTATATTGAAAACTGCTGAAAGACAGAAAGATCATGAAGATATAATATAAACATATTTCTTTTTATTCTGAAATTGATTTCGTGTAAAGACCAGTGCTTCACATTTATAAACACTTCCGCCACTTCGTATGTATAACAAGTCCACATTGAGTTTTTTTTAGATGTACGAGAAGCCTCGAAATGGGGTCTGGACGGGGACCCTTCCTTTCCATATATATTCTTTAATTTTAGTTCAGTATTTTTCTTTTTCTTTGAAGATAACTCTATATCTGTAAATTCTCATGAACTTATTGCATTATTGAATTCATATGTAATACTATGCCTTCTGTATTCTATGCACATTTATATTATAACTTGTTAACCCCCGCCACATGTATGCGCCTGTCTTAAGTCAGGAGCCTCCTTTGTTAGACTTTTATGATTTTCAATTTTAGTTCATTAATATGTTTCGGAGTTCAGTATGACGTCCATAATCACTGAACTAGTACACATTTTTGTTTAGGGACCAGCTAAAGCACGCCTCCGGGTGCGAAATTTTCTTGTTGTATTGAAAACCCATTGGTGACCTTCGGCTGTTTTCTGCTCTTTGGTCGGGTTGGTGTCTCTTTGACATATTTCCCAATTCCATTCTCAATTGTATCGTTCATTTCCGAGTTTTCTGTAAGCAGAAATGAGTTACCTAAATGCTTTTTTATACATAAAAATTGTACAGCCCATTATAAGCTATTCTTTATGTTTTGCTCATATTTCTATATTCGTCATTTGTTGGTCATTGTTCTCTATTCTGTTATCAACCGTTTCAGAATCTAATGCATCCTGGGTAATATTTTCAAAAGCGTACACCAAAGCGTTTTGATTGGTTTAAAACGTCCTAAACAATCGAAATTAAACCAATGACGTAACGTTATTTTCACTTTCGGGTACGAACAATGAAATTACCCATGATGCTTTAGATTCTGAAACGGCCAAATTGGATGTAGACATTTACTTGAATCAAACAAAACTATCAGTCTTGATCTGGTTATCGTTGGTCTAGGAATGCGTTTTATTCCAGATTACTAAGTCAATTAAAAACTAGAAAGCAGTTGTAGCATTTCAAATCAAGAAACTTTCTATCTTCGTGATAATTTCCATTTCCTGTTTTTAAGAAAATTTTATCACAACGAAATTTTATACGGTTTTTCAATAAATATGCTTCTCAGTATCGATTCTGTTTCTAAATATAAAAAAGAAGATGTGGTATGATTGCCAATGAGACAACTATCCACAAGAGACCAAAATGACACAGACTTTAACAACTATAGGTCACCGTACGGCCTTCAACAATGAGCAAAGCCCATACCGCATAGTCAGCTATAAAAGGCCCCGATAAGACAATGTAAAACAATTCAAACGAGAAAACTAACGGCCTTATTTATATAAATCTATTTCTAAACCGCTTGCCTGTTTCTCAATCGAGTGTGTGTTTCTTAATCGATTGTATATTTCTCAATCGGTTATCTGTTTCTCAATCGATTGTCTGTTTTTTTAATCAATTGCCTTTTTCTCAATGGAATGTCTGTTTCTTAATCGATTGTCTGTTTCTCAATCGATTGTCTGTTTCTTAATCGATTGTCTGTTTCTCAATCGATTGTCTGTTTCTCAATCGATTGTCTGTTTCTTAATCGATTGCCTTTTTCTCAATCGATTGTCTGTTTCTCAATCGAAATACATTTTCTCAAGAGATATTTTGCTTCTCTCTCAAAGCCTCATTAGCTCATTTACAAAATAGTAATGTTAAAGACAACATATACAAAAAGGTATATTTTGATTTTGAAAAATTTACACTGTACATTCGGAACCAGAATAAAATCATTGCATTTGAAAATTGATTGTATAGTACTGTTTTACATCTGCATGATATGGTGCCGTAAATATCTGGCAGTCAGAACAGATTATTTGGCTTTTTCAAAATGTATTTCTTCCCTGCGCTAGTTTCACAATGGTATTAAATTATTCAATCTTGCTACTTTTGAAGAACTTCGCAAAATTGGACTTGCAATCTATCAACGAACAGAGTACTATAAACAAATAAAAGCAATAGTGTATGAGAACTCCAAAGTACATACATTTAGCTGCATGCGATACTGCAAATTTTATAAAAGACAAATCAAGTTTTCTAAACAGTACCAGGTATGAACGTATAGTTTGTAACGCATTTCATTTTTTCTTTTTAATTTAAGAAAATCGTTTCATAGTTGGTTTTCCTTAACAAAGTATAGTTGGTCCCGCGGTACAGTTTAGTATCTGTTTCATTTATTTAGTGATATTATCTAAGCTATACAGTTGTTCCAGTTTGACGACATTCTACATGATTTTCACGAATTCATACAAAAGTTTAAGATATCTTTATAATTAAAGCAAACGTTTCTAGTTAAAAGATGCAATGGAATAAATCTTGCTTGAAGTTATCAGTCACGGTATATTTGAATCTCAAATTGGACGGAGAATATGATTGCTGTATATATTAAAGATATAAATATTTATTGGATTAAAGTAATGATTTCTCCACCTCTCAACCCAGAGATCAGCAGATGATAATGTTGGCCAGGTGTAGATTATCGACAGGTGAATATATTGTAAACAAAGTCTGAACTTATTGCTTTCCGTTTCCCACAGTGTTCTGTGGAACTAATGGTTTTGGAGTTAGATTTTCGACTGTAAATTTAATCTGTACTTTTGTCTGGGTGGGTGAGTATAGACATTTTGATAATTTGCATCATAAAACAACTTTGCTTACAATTTACAATTGTGCAGTCAATTTATAGAGTGTCAGGATTTTTGTAATTGCATACAATGCATGTTTAATGGGAAGAAAAAGAACGATTTTCTCGAGACGGTACTAATTAATATCGCGAGATTATCGCATGCGTGTTACATAATTGTAAAAATGAATAAATAGCATTTTGTTTGTTTATCTTTACTAGACAAATTATTACGTAAATTTTATGCTTTTGTTTTTAAATAAAATAAATGTCAAGATAGAGTAACAGTTAAATCTTTGTAAACTAGAGTGTTATAAGTATGTTGGAGATACAAATGGAGTTCCCTCTACACCAGAAATACAAATTAAATAAAACGCACTCTTTATTATCGAAAAAAAACTCATTATCAAGGAACAAATGTAACCATTTGTAACCTTTTGAAACCTGTTTAATTTTGAGTAATCTTATTTTAATACAACAACAAAAAAAAAACAACAAAAAAATATATACCTAAACAACCTTAACCTACTAAGCATAAAAAAATCAAAAATTTGATATTTAAAGTCCCACGCATGTTATAACAAAGAAAATTTAAAGTTTACCTTTAGCTAAAACGTACAAGATGTGACTTCTGTAGACGACTACTTAACGGGGAAGTAACAATTTAAGTTTTACACAGGGTGATAATTGGTATTATTCACTTGGGAATAAAAGATAGATTTGGTATTATTCACTTGGGAATAAAAGATAGATTTGATTTATCATTGGAATGTAGGAGTAACTTCAGTTGTTAACTGATGGACGATATACTTCGTAACGTGATTTGACACTCTTACCTTGATTTTTATTTTATTATGCAAATAATGTGGTTTAAACTTCTTTTACCTGATTATATTTATTGAAAAGATGTGTATTCCCGTCGAGTTCAATGTACGCATGTTTTATTATTTTGGATTTCATACTCAAACTACATAACCAAAGGAACTAGTAATACCTATATAGGATTGTTAAAATTCGCTTTTTGATTCTACAATCTATTGTAAACTTGATTTAACCAGGATTATCAATTCATATTCATATAAACAACCATGACTGTACCATTTTTGAGTGTAAATACGTGTTTAACATTCGTAAACATATCGACGTGTTTGACAACTGGATAAATTCATGATACTGTTACCTCGTAGTTTCTGAAATATAAACAGAATACACTGTACTGTTGAACGGTATGTTATTTTAAATTTCTGTTAGTTACATAATATTAAAACGTTAGAAGTATATTTATCATTTTGTATGTAAACATTAAATTATCTTCATTTTGACACAAAGCTTATCTTTCAAAATCATACACATTTTATCGTGAATTTTTCATTGATGTGATACATAAACGACGAAAAGTTAAAAACATGTATAAAGACGATTTCAATAAGAAAGAGATTTTTTAATGCAAAATTCACAACTTTGAAGAATTGAATTGCTGTAAATCATATTTTCTACTACCTCCTACTGCAATTTTTCCTACTATAATCATCGAGGTCACAGTTAATCAATCTATTTCTTATGACTTCTAATATAATATGAAATTTTAAATTTAAACCAAGCACAGCATGGGTTTTGCTCAATGTTTTCTAATATCAGTAGCCCTTGCACAACCTTTAAAACACCTAACTAGTGCTTGCATATTTAAATTAAATACCAAAGAAAAATGACAGGGAATTCAAGACTAACCATCCCCTCTTCCGAAGTAATATGTAAAACTAATATTACAAATGCAGACAATGCGACTCTATTTGTTTCTTTCTATTAATCTTTAATGAAACAAAAAATAATGGACGTTCACTGTCAAAAACTCACAGTATATAGATTGTCATAAAACAGTTTTCAAAATACATATACTAGTACGCACAAGTTACCTGAATAATTCAGTCGTTATATTCCGCTGATCTACGATGGCTACATTACCTCGTGTGGGAGAAAATCGGACACGGAAAGGGCTTGAATTATTCGAGTTAACGCACAAGTAACAAATGAGTAAATATAAGAAACATATATATCTCTATCAGCCCAATTATGACCCCAATAAAAACTGGGGTTTTTATAAATATTGACATCTCTTGGACTTCTCTCGTTCGTCAGTAAATCCTTCATCAAGTAGAGAGTCTGTTTCGCTGAATGAGATAAACAGTTGGGTCGGATTTGGAATGTTAAATCCGATGCCGCGTTGAGAGAACATGCTACGTTAAAAAAGCCATGTAACTACCGAAGGGTCCGTATTAGCCCTATGATATACGACATAGTATTATACATGTAACTCATTTTCCAGTGAGTGGCCTTAAATATAAATGGCCTTCTACATCGGTAGACTGATTTCGTAGAACCTATATACCGGGTATATACATCAATTTTGACTTTTTCATTTAAATTTGAACAAATAATCTTCATACGTAATCAAACCTAATGCCATTTGATAAAAAGAGGGGTCTATGTACGCGTTTTCAAGTTAAATCAGTTTAAAGCATAAAAAAACATTAGCAAAATGCATCTTTTCCCGATAGGTCACAGTTTGGTCCCAAATTGACATTTTAGATACATTTTCAGTTTAATATGCTAGTTATGTAGAACATACGGAGTCTATTTTACCTTGAAACAAACAAATTGACTTTTATTTCATTTATTTTTTTTGAGAAAGGGGTCTCCGATAGCAACGTCTGTATATCTAAAACTACTACCCTTTAAACATTTATACAAAGCCACTCCTTTACCACATACTAATGATTTTGATAGTTTACCCTACGTAAAAATATATAATAAGGAAATTATTAATTTCTCCATTTAAATGTTATTATGCTAATGTTGTGGTCGGTCTTAACATTTTCTATTTCTATTTACATTTTTTTATGGTTATTGATAAATATATCGTAATTAAATAAAGTGCAGCACACATTCCTAACTTTATCCCAACAGGGAAGGGTATTGAGTTCATTTAAAGTTAATTTCATTGATATAAATGTCAACACACAAACACCTAAGGTTATACCGGTATTTTCAAAATAAACAACATTTACCTTATATATAATGTTTATATGATTTACCTTTATTTACCATACATATACAAATTTCAATATGTTACAACGTGTTTATTGTTAAATTGTGATTTTTTTTGTATTTTTGATGTATTGTTTCATTTAGATTACGACACTGCTTCGTAGTTCCTGCAGACGAGGCCTTTGGCAAATATTTTAGATTAATACATGTATATAGTTTAATAATAACATACGTGTGCACATCTATATTGATGTAGAAAACGCTGAAGACTAGTTGAATTACATGTCTATATTTACAAATTCATTTATTTTCTATGTTAACTTTTTACTTTCAAGATCATTCAATATCAATGATGTACGGTAATTATAAGTGTGCACATCTCATCATTTTTATGTAGAAGCCAGTGCAAGCTTTTGAATAACAAGTCCCGTTAAGCACAACAATGTTGGTAAAAGACTCTGGTTAATGCTTGTGTAATGGGCCATTCCAGTTAATTTCTGACAGGTGGGGATGGATGGGGAGATTTTTTTATAGGTATCAGACAAAAGATTATGAAAAACTACCTATCAGATTTAAAAATAAGGACCTATCAGATGTAGAGTGTCTGGTCATGTTGGGCGGATGGTCTTTCATAGGAAAAAAATACAGACTGCTGCAAGAACCTCAGAAGTTTTTTTTTTGCGTATAATAGTACGTGTCAGATGAAAAAAAAATAACACCCCTAAGATGTATAAATTTTACACCCCTCAGAAAGGACCATCTATCCCCCTTTAATTAGCAGACATTAACTTGAATGGCCCAATAAATGTCAATGCCATCTTAAAATTGTGATAATTTATCATCCATGCTATTACTTTATACACCAAAAAGTGTGTACTATGAAACCTTGTGTGAAGAAATTGGTTGATTACTGTCCAGTGTCAAATGTTTCATACATTTTTAGGACGATGTGAATTGAAAAACCATGATAATGCCTGAAGAAAATGCGCCACATGTATATACATCTTTTGATAAATCTTTTATTTTACACTTGAAATTAAAAAAAAAAACATAAGCCCTATATAGTATATTTAGACTATTGGTTGTTGCTAGTTAATAACTATCAGCTTGACTATCTATGAATACTAGTACATACCAGGGTTGAATCCAGCCATTTTTAAAAGGGATTTCCAACCCAGGATACAAAAAGGAGTGGTGTGGCAAACATATATCTCCATTCAGAAGCATTGATCGGCACAAGAAGAGCGTTTTCCAACCAGTGACCCCCCCTTTTTTTTGGATCCACCACTGCATACCATCTTTATTTTTCAAAAAAAATATAGCTTTACTTTTCTGTGAAATTAAAAAAAAAAAATGTTTTAAAGAATGTAAAGCTTCCATTACAATTGCCTGATCATGATTTTTGTCAATTTATTTTGTCTTCTTTCCATGTAAAGACGTAAAACACCGCTTTATATCAATAAACATCCTTACACCAGCAGCAAGCATCTTTTCATTTTGAATGGCCTCTTGAAATCACTTATGTTACATTGATAGTTAGTGAGTAGATTTACAAAACTTCATTTAAGAGCTCCGTTTTATAAATATGTTACCCACTATAAGTAGTCAGCCAAAAAGAGCTACCAATAGACCAATTAAAAAATTACTCGAGTTGAAAATATGTGCTCAATTGGATAGGCAATGAAGAGGTATGATTATATTATGAAATTAAGAGCTCGAGGCAGGGTCCCACACTCTAAATTTCATAGTATATACCTTTTCATAGACGAACATAGACATAAATGAATAAAAATCGAAGCGAAATGAAAACCGTTCAATGATAAACCGGTTTTATATTTGAATGCAATCACGAAAATATAACTAACATGTGTAACTGTTTTATACCTGTCAAGAAGAACCCGTTTTATTCTAATTACATGTACAAGTCATATGATTTAATTTGCATGACAAGGACACAATACGATAAACAAGGTAAGAAGATTAAAAGAATGTGAAATATGTCCTGCTGCTTCTTTTAAATGAAACTCGTATAATCTTTCTTAAAACTTTTAAGTCACACTAAATTTGATATATAATATATGATGTTATAGAAATTATATCGTACATGAATATGTAAGACTTTTAAATTTAAGTAATCATGTTTTACAGTGTTACAACCTGATATTCAAATGAATAGAAACCATAACTATTGTAAGAACTGCACTATACGACATCGTCTTACGCTTTCAATCATCTATTGCATCGTATTCGTATTTTTGCTCTGCTTTGCGCTACCTAGATCTACAATGCCAAGAAATCCTCGCTAAAAATTCCGGTCGACTTCCTACGGCACCCATTAGTAGTTAAAAATTTGATTTCATTCAACAAATTAATTTATGACCTTCATGTCCGTGTCGATTAGAACACAGCCATATACCAAATGGTCAATATTAATCATCCATGTAATTTGCTCTATGGGGTGTTTGCAGAATTTCAACGGAGGCAATTTCTTGGCATGACAAGCAGTTGATGCTGTTCAGGGATTTAAAAAGGGGATGTGACTCCGGTAAAATATGTTCATATTGCCGAGCGGGGCGGTGCGAAAAAATTCGGACGATTTTTCAATGCCACCTTTCAGTATAAAGATACTCGAGTTGCGTTTTTTCTTTCTTCTGTAGACTACGCGTCGACAACAAAATTCTCACAACGACAACATTATTATAATTAAACCAGGTATTTGGATTCTTTATTCCAATTGACATTGTACCTAATCAAATCGACTTGTGATGCATTAACAACACAACATTTGTTCATCAAATATATACTATGTACTAGAACTGCAATAAGGTCGGAGCCTAAGGTGTTCACGTTCTTCCGTCGGTCCCATATAAAGTTTACGTTTTGGTTTAATGTTGTTTATCACGAATTGTCACATCAGCTTGAAACTTGGTACACATGTTTCGTATACATGTGAATGTTTGAAAATGAATGCCTCACATATTTGTGGCTCAAGTTTTTCGCAGGTTTTTTTTACATAAATACACGTGATAGTAAACGCGGAGCCTTGATTTTCATTGTAGACTTGTTACAAGAATTTATTTACACATATCTGACGTATATGAGTGAGTCTAAATTGAAAACTACGTTCAGAACTATATATGAGTGACAGTATACTATTATTTCGTTTATTTTAGCAAATTTGATTCGTTTAGGGATAGTCACATGTTAAACTATATTTGCGAAGGTAGAGAGAAAACGGCGGATAGCAAAAAGCATATCGCACAGCAAAAAGCATATTGCACGGTTATTCAGTTTAGAATGTCTAAAAACCGATATACTTTGTGACGTCATGTAATAAATTTCAGGATATTGTTAAACGATCTTGAAACAAATGATATCTGTGATCGATTATTTGACAAAAAAAATTCCTCAAATACATAAGATGCAAAAAAAAAAAGCAACTGAAATAACAACTAATATTTTGTTAATGTCAAGGAGACAATATGATATCTTTAAAATTCCAACATAATCAAATGACGATTCTGATACAAACATGGTCGGAAATTAATAATATAACAAATATAGCCTTTGTATGAGGTCAATACAGGATATATCGACCCAAAGAAGTATAACGACCTCGGACTTCGTCCTCAGTCAATATACTTCTTTCAGGTCAATATATCTTTGTATCGACCTCATACAAAGGCTATATTTGTATAATGCTATTCTAGAAAAGTTAAGGAGTAAACTAAGTAACAATCCACTGACTTTCAGATGTATAAAATTTCTTTTCGTTATTTTGCAGATCTGTGAGAAGACAAATAAACAGGATACAAAGGAAATAAAGTTAATAAAAGCAAAATAATCGTTATTACAATGTAACTTTTTAAAAATCAGACAGAAACTTAGTGTGTTATTTGTGTTACTAAACTATGCCATTAACTGATTCTGACTGTGCTGCCACCTATAAGATTCTAGTATTAGGGGATACAACTGTTGGAAAATCTTCTATATTAAGAACTTTAACGGGGAAAGATTTCGTCAATAAGACTCTCCCGACTGTTGGTAAGTATTTTATATTAATAAGTAATTTGATATACAGAAATAATATAATAAATTAATAATTGATTGTTAGACACGTATATGTAGCAAAAAACAAAGACATACATGTAGTAGTTCAATAGCACATTTTGAAACTGTAAACTAATAAGTCAGACTAACAGTAATTTTGTTACTATAAATATTATGCCTAAGTTATATAACTAGCCACTTCTTGGAAAACTGTAAATAGATAGATAGATACTTTATTCTCTAAAATCCAAATACAATATTACAGAGAAATATACAATATAAATATAAATACAATAGTTGAGGTAAACAAACTTGGTTGGATGCAATTTTTATATGTGCTAGTGAGTTAACGTCTGATCATCAGATTTGTGGAAGGAGCACCTATCGGGGGATCCGGGAGGATCCAGTTATTTTTGAAAAAGATAGGTTCCAACCATATGTTCCCATTCAAAAGTAGTTATCGTCCAATAAGGTATTCCAACCTCCCCCCCCCCCCCGAGACATTTTGAGCCACTACTGCCTATATTCATTTCTTGCAAGTAGTCTATTTCTATTATAAGATTATTGTAGGATTCACAGATTTGTAATGTACCACATTAAAAAGTAATTGAATGAAAAATTTGACTTCTTGCTGTATTACTGTTTGCTTAACTTTCAGTGGCAAATATTTCATGCATTAGAACGTGATAAGATTTGAAATAAATACATGTACATTAGCTTATGCAAAATTGATCAACTAAGGTGAATGCTGGTCAATCTATACTGCCACTTAAAATAATTGGATATTGAGTTCAATAGGACAAAACTGTTACCCTGCAACATGCCCCTTTAGAAAAGAGTTGCTACAATGAATTATTTATATACGTGAGAGTACAATGCACGTTCCTTATAAGAGGCATACCATTTATATCCCCAGTCCGAACGGACGTGGCAGTATTTATACATCCCTGAATAAAAAAAACTTATCTGTTATCCGAAGTCAACTATTGGGTTAACTATAGTAATTTTGTATTCCTGTAACTTGCCCCAGCGAATTATTTACAACTATCCGTCTAAAAACCATCATCATATTTGGGATTTATAAGCTTGTATACTAATGCTGTATTAATTGACATTTTAAGGTATTGACTTTGTTCGAAGAACGTTTGAAGTGGATGGTGCTGTTGTCAAACTAAATGTATGGTGAGTGGCTTATAGTGCTTTGTTTATCAATAATTATTTAATAGTATATCCTTTTTAGACGTTGTTTGGAGACCTGCAATGATAAATTCTGTTTATTACAACTTTTATGGCAATGAGAAAAAAATAATCATTATGATATGCCAACATTCGTGACTACACGCTTGCCACTTTGCGTAATTGGAATAATAGTCCGATGAAATTACTTAACCCATCAATATACGAAGAATAATGATCTTTTGGTGAAGGAGTTCATGTAAAATAAGTTTTTACTAGCTAATGGTGTGAAATACAAGTCTTATTAAATGCATGTTAGCCACAACCTTAGATCACACAAAAAAATCAAATTTCATATTTGAAATGCACGATTGATTACAGAAAGAAGTGACGGTTTTAGAAGCTTGAAGGTGAAGGAAGTTTATATATACATGTAATACTAGATGCTTGTTTGACATTTAAAATATATAAAAAAAAACAACCTTATATATGATAGCTTATTATATGATATCTGTTATCCATTCGTTTGATGTGTTTGAGCTTTCGGTATTTTCGCCATTTGATTATGGATTCCGTTTTGAATTTACCACGGAGTTCAGTACTTTTGTGGTTTTACTTTATATATAACATTGGTAAAATACATCTAAACATTGTATCTTTTTGAAGAAAACAATAATAAAATCGGAAAACATATTAGAAAAGTTACATGAAAACAAACAGAATACCATATCGACACACCCGTTTGATTACTAGTAGTTGGCCGTTTCAGAAACTAAAGCATCATGGGTAACTTCATTGTTCGTACCCCAAAATGAAAATAACGTCACGTCATTGGTTAAATTTCCATTGTTTATGACATTTTTAAACGACGTTTTGGTGTACACTCTTGAAAATAGTACCCAGGATGCATTAGATTCTGAAACGGCGAATTGTGAAAAATTGTATTAGTTATTTTTTTTATTCAGGGATACAGCTGGTCAACAGAGATTTCATTCCGTCACGAGGAAGCACTATAGAGGAGTACAGGTACAGTTTTAATCAATCATTTAAGGGAATACCATTTGATTTTCCCGTGAGGGCCGAAGGATTTAGAAAATATAGACCGGGAAGAACTGAAAATGAATAATTAAGCACAAGACAGGATGAAAATTAGTGTTCTGCAACACAGAATGCAGGGAACTAATGTGTTAAAAAAAGGGGGGATTTGAATACATATAAAGCAAAAGTTTAAAATAAATTATCAATCCGAAGATAAATCCTGCTGCCCTTCTCAGCCACAAAATATCAAATGGTAGTCCATTTATTAATAATAACATACACATTCTTATTCAAAGAGAGTGTATTTTTTATCAAATACAGTTACGTACCCCACGTCCGTGTTCTTAATACAAGTAAATTTTCTAACCCCGTATGATGGTGTTCTTACTTGTGTACATTGATATACGTTAACTACGCTTCGATACTACACAAAAAAACATTAATACATCCCAGACAACATTGGTACGTTGGCCCAACGTATCTACATTCATTGGCCCAACGTTATTTTTAAACGTTGGCCCAATGTATAAGTGCAAAGTGGCCCTATGTTGGCCCAACGTGATGGCTAAACGTTGGCACAACGTTGTAAGGTTTTATACAATACATTGGCCCAACGTTGGTCCAATGATGGAATAATACTTGCTGATGTTGAACAAACGTTAGGCCAACGTAGTAATACAAACTGTTAGCAAACGTTGGAACTCCGTTGGTTCAATCTATAAACCTTTTTATCCATATGAAGGAAACTAAAATCAGTTCAAAATGGCGAAACTATTACTTTTTTAAATGTTGCAATTATTGCGTTTTTCATATCCACTATACCATGTTGTGTCTTACATACTACCCGAAAAATTTGTATTTTGCCACTTTCTCTCCATCTTCCTGAACATGCATGAAATATTTGCCAATGGATGTTTCAGTAACCAACAACCAATCAGTCTCTCCAGGAGTTGTACTTCTGAATTTTACCCAAACTTTAATGAATTCAATCAACATATCCATGTTACCCAATTTTCTTAAATAATGTAAATACAAAGGTATGATTAAATATAATTTATTATTAGCTATAGACAAACAGTTTAAAAAAAATATGTTTTGTATCTATACGTTGCTAAATCAGATCTAGAATGAAAATTATAAAGTCTATTCATGATGATTCATTTATCCCGTTTGCATAATATCATTACAGTTTATGTAGAAATATCAAAGCTCTGTATGAAGGCATTGCTAATTCATTTCATACAGCTATTTTTCTAGTTCTGTATTCCAACATGGTTTTTATTCACAAGAGTTTTCCTTTTGTTTTCTGCTACACTTTGTTTTGTCACTATTTCTGGCTCCGTCTTATGTTAAATCCTTTATCCAGTTTAGCATATCTTCATAAAAGTTATTTCACTGACTCTGTAATAAAGTAATGAATAAAATGAGTACTCAATGTATGTATATTTTGAAAATGTTAAATCCTCCTATTAAAAAAATAAAAAAAAAAATAAAAAAATACATTGTTTCTGGTGTCCTGGCACAATACATTTTTGTACAATAGTTAGAAAAAATAATCTTTTTTTAATATTTTCCCTAGCCTATACCAGCCAAGGTAAAAAGCATATTGCATGCTTTACCATAATAGCTAGACTTCACCAAGCTAGGTAGGTTAAGCAGGACACTTGAGTGTAGAAATGGTTACAGGAAACTTTGTCAAAAAATGTTCTAAGTATAAGTAAATAAATAAAACTAGTTGAAAAAAATACATAGTCAAAACTTAAAACACTAGCATTAAAGGTAGTATTAAACATGTTATGCATATATATCTGTGAAATTCGAATCCGATGTAGCATAAAGGATGGCTATTATGTTAACTTACTTTCTTAAAGTTATTCATTCTGGGCTATCAAATGGTAGAATGCATTTCCCCAATCTCCATTCCCATGCATTTTCTAGCCAGGATGTTGTCAATAATTCTTATTATTCCTAGTTCTCTTTTTTTTTTCCTTTTGCACTCTGATTTATTTTGTCTTCTGTAGTACTCAAATACCTGACCTATAAATTTATATTAAAATGTAAAATTGAATATTAAAAAGTAAAGCTACTTCAAGTAATTCCGACACTAATTTATAGTCTTTTTCTTTTATAAATATCCGTCTGTGTGGTATATTTTTTTACCGCACCTCCCGGTTTTGTTTTGCAAAAGTTTTGCCGAGGACAAAACACTATAAATTCAACAGAGTCCGTATTATTATATACAAATAACAACATATTCTTGCAATGAATTTAGATAAGATTTTTAAATAAGATCAAGAAATAAATACTCTATATTTGATATCTAATGCACTGTTACACATGCAAGTGTGTATATGATCAGGTTTTCACAAATATATCGTATATGTTTGCATGCGATTTAGAAATACAATAAAACTAACAAATTCATTTATATTTCAATGAAGTAGAAATCATTATACCACATTTCTGAAACATGACGGAATAAGGTACATCTTAAGACAGAATTTTTCCATTAACTTCAGTACTGGTCATAAATGTTATCGTTATCATGGTTATAGATTTTAGAAAAAAAAAACTATTAAAATATTGGTAATTTACAATTTGTTTGAAGATACTAATGTTCATAATGGCAAATATTTCATTATGATTAATAGGATTGAAATGATTTAAAATCAAGAAAATATTTCTCCCGAAACGTATAAACTTCAAGATCAACATCGGATAGAAATTAATATATGTTTTAATTTTTAACAACATCCTTCAGATTAAAAATTGATATTGTATTTGTCATTATTAATCGTATATATATATATCAGATTTTTAAAGTTACAACTTACATGTTACTTTCTTTCTCTTTGAACCTCAGATGATATGATTTTCTCTTTTGTTTTCTTCGTTTTACTGCTTCCTTACAAATACACAACAGGAAATAACCACAAAAGTGACCATCCCATTACATTCAGATTTCTTATAAAATTAATTACCATAGCAACTGTTTTTGAAATTTGTCGAACATATGGTCAACCTTATCAGAATAAGCTTGAATAACAGACTGGCTGTATCAAATTTCACTCTGCATATAATTGCTAAACTATTATGTTTCACAAAGTTTAATGAATAAAGTTATTATAAATAATGATTGCAATAAATTTAAACTTTTAACCAGGCAATCTATGTTTACGATATACATTTTTTTTATTACAGTAATGATATTCCAGTATAAATTTTATCTGGCTTATACATATATATAGTATAATATATGATCAACGTTGGCCCAGCATTGGCCCAACATAGAGTTGTAAATGTAATTTCAGTTGATGAACACTTTCGGTATAACATTAACTTTTCATAAAGCATGCAGCAATCGAAATTATCCGCCTCCCAAGAGAAATAAAGCGTAAAATATTTCATAATCAATTTTTATAAACAAAATTTCATATCGGCCCTATGTTGCTACTAACATAATGCCAACATTTGCCCGATTTTTCATAACCAACATGAGATAATGATACGGATTTACAACAACAGACCAACGTTGGGCCAATGTTGTGCAGCCAACCCCAACTTGCGACCAACGTACCGACAATTTGCCAACGTTGGGCCAATGTTGTGCAGCCAACATAAACTTGCGACCAACGGACCGACAATTTGTCAACGTTGGGCCAATGTTGTGCAGCCAACACCAACGGTCGACCAACGGGCCGACAATTTGCCAACGTTGGCCCACTGTTAGTCTGTTGACTGGGATAAAATTAATAAGAGGAACCGTCAAAAATATTAGAGAGTATAACAGACCCTAACCACCAAAACCAAACTCATTAAAACGAACTTTCAAATAACAATGAACAACTCATGATTCAGATAGCCAAACTTAGAAGATATACAAATGTGTACACAAACCTCCCACGTAGTCAACCATTCAACAGTATAAAATATAACATTGATCAATGATGCAATGGCACCAGAAAAAAACATAAAGTAATTAATTTAAAAAAAATAATATAATCGTATAAAGATCGGAGCGAAATATGTCCTTCCTTTATGTATACTCTAAATGTTTTCTTTATTATTTTTTCAATTCCAAAGGTTATTTTTTCATGTATAATTTATCATTATTTATCATGTTTATTGCAGGGTATAGTATTGGTTTATGATATCACAGACAGGAAATCATTCACACATTTATCGTTTTGGGTCGACAGTGTAAACAAAGTAAGTAGATAGAAATAAGAGAATGTTGTATGAGTGCCGGTGAGACAACTCTAGTATGACTTGAAGACACATGTATATTTGAAAACTGCACGTAATAACAGAAAATTGACCCATGCTCCATCTTCTTCTTTGTCTTCTTCATTAGGAGATACACCCTATTTGCACGGTGCACATCATTAACAATACATAGTTCATTATCACTGAACTAGTATATAATTGTTTAGGGGCCAGCTGAAGGACGCCTCCGGGTGGGGTAATTTCTTGCTACATTGAACACCTGTTGGTGACCTTCTGCTTTTGTTTTTTTCTATGGTCGGGTTGTTGTCTCTTTGTCACATTTCCCATTTCCATTCTCAATTTTATAAGTTAATTTTTTTTAAATAATTAACCTATAATTAATATAGATTAGACCGTTGGTTTTCCCGTTTGAATGGTTTTACACTAGTAATTTTGGGGCCCTTTATAGCTTGTTGTTCGGTGTGAGCTAAGGCTCCGTGTTGAAGGCCGTACTTTAACCTATAATGGTTTACTTTTTAAATTGTTATTTGTATGGAGAGTTGTCTCATTGGCACTCACACCACATCTTCCTATATCTATCTATATATATATATATTAAGCTAAAATCATTGTATTTGTAATAATTTCTGCGCTCAAATGTAATGGGAATATGCTAAATGTAATGATAATGCGCTCAAATGTAATGGTAAAGCGCTAAATGTAATGGTAATGCGCTCAAATGTAACAGTATTGTGCTCAAAAGTAATGTAAATGCGCACAAATGTAACGGCAATGCGCTAAATGTAATGGTAATACGCTCAAATGTAACATCACAACGCTCAAATGTAATGACAGTGAAAACGTGAAATAATAATTCACTTTTAGCAAGCCACTATCAAATCAAAACAAATCAGTGAAAATGAATTTGACAGCTAATACCCCTTATACTATGTATCACATTTATTTAATATATTTCTGACCAATTCCTTAACATTGTGTATGATAAATATGATTTTCTCAATTTTCAGGGAATAACCAATAGTAAGAATCAATATGATACCGTACCGATCATATTAGTGGGGAACAAATCAGATCTAGAAAAAGACAGACAAATAGAGGAAGAAGAAGGCAAAGAGGTGGGTACAGTTTAGAACAAACACTTGAATAAGATCTGAAACCATTTTCCTACGGTTCAAACTCTCACCCTTTAACTTCAAATAGTAGAATATGAAAAGGTACGTAAAAGAGTGCGCAAAGAAATCATTCAACTGTTACTGGAAACAAACTCGAAGTACTTTATAAACCAGTACTCGAATATAACTGTGTTGAGATTTTAGGAATACGTTAATGAGACAGTAACGTAACGACACAAAATCAAGTCAGCATGCACAAATGTATGTTGAAATCAAAGTGCAAAAAGGACCGATTACCGACACCATGGCATAAAAGAAAATAGAAAATTATTTCCACAAAAGACTGCATAGAAAACTAACACAAAAATTAAATAAAAAGCTGAAATGATTCACAAGCAAAAGCAGTAAAGTTTGTTTCATATTTTATAGCTAGCAACGAAAATACTGGCGTTTGACTTCATAGAAACCAGTGCCAAAAAGAATGAAAATGTGTTCATGATGTTTAAAAGACTGGCTCAGTATGTTACTGAAACATTTGATCCTAAAGTGGTAAGAATATTTTTACTTATAGTTTGTATTTTTTTTATGTTTATGATTTCATCATGGTAAATAGAGGCACCAGAAGTATAACGCTGTTCAAAAGTCATAAATAGATTGAAAGAAAACAAATCCGGGTTACAAACTAAAACTGAGGGAGACATACCAACTATAAAAGAAAAATAACGAAACAACAGAAGCACTGAAGTGCAACAAAAAACAAACGACACTGCAACATATATAGAAACGAACAAAAAGCATGATTAGATAACAACTGTCATATTCCTGACTTGGTAAACAATGGTAGGTGGAACCTGGTTTTGTGGCTAGCCGAAACACACGCTTTATGGTAAAAATCACAACATTACATGTCAAATATACGGTAGATATTCTCTTTATATTAACTATTTGATCATATAATAAAAGTTCATTATGGTATTTTCGAACTTTTATTTTTAACAGATGAAAAGTTATCATCCATACATGTTACGACCGCCAGAAATAATGGAAGAAAAGCGGAAGCAAAATGACAATTCGAAAAAGAAAAAGAAGAAAAAGAAAGAGAAAACGAACAAACAAGATAACAATAAATCGAAAAAAGATAAGTTATTGACATCTCCATGTGCAGCAACAGAACATTCAAATGGTCATCTCTTAGAAAATGAAATCACAAACTGTGAGGAACATAATCAACAAAAAAATGGGAAAATAAAGAAAAAATCTCGGGGACTCAAATTAACAAAGAGAAAATTACGAATCATTAAAACTACAAATAAAAATAAAAGGAAAAAGAAGAAAAAGACACTAGGATTCCTTTGGCGGAAACTTTTCAGGCGGAAACAAAATAGTTCTAAGAGAGAAAGTGACAGCAGTTACGGCCACACATCAAGACATGAACATAGTTGTGCTATATTGTGATACTTCAGAAGCATTATTATACAGTGACTCATTTCTGAAGCCAAAGCAAAGTATCGAACAGTCGATGAGAAAGAAAGGTGCTGTTTTGACACTATGCCGAAGACCACTGTTTAACATTTTATTGTATGAATGTGTTCATTATTAAATTATTTCTAGTGGCATTGGTGATCATGTTGACTTCTCTCAAACTTAATTTGAAATATAATTTATAGGTTTATATAAATTGTATTTGATAAGCGTATAATTAACATGCTCAATACTTTTTGTAATTTTGTCTAGAGAAAGAAAAAAATTAACTTGCTTAAGGAAGCTGGCTTGTCATGTTTTAGATGTTTTGTCAGATTTTCGGAATCCTCTGGTTTTATCCATTTGAATGCATTAAAAAAATTTGCCCGGTGACCCCCATTTTTCTTTTTGTTAATCTTTTACATGTATAATGATAAGCCATCTGTAAAAGTCTTTTAAAATTTTAATTACTTTTTAACAGTTTTTGAGAACTTCAACTTGTCAATGATAAAGCTATGAAAAATCAAGAGAGAATATTTTCCCGCCAAAATTTCAATGGCTTTTATCTAGAAAACAAGCACGGTGACCTATATATTTTTATTGCTCCTTGGATTCAATTATTAATCCCCTATCTATATAAACTAGTGTTTTGAAAAGTTAATTACTTTGAAAATGAGAATCGAACTCCCTTAAGACACCATTGTTTTTTTTATACAAGCGGTAATATTAATTATGTATGGTCCTTGCTACAACAGTTTGCTGGGTATTATTCTGAAGATAACGCGTTTGTTACATTGAATTTACTTAATGCATTGAAATAATTTAAGTTGCGATATACATTGACAAATTTGCTAGTCTCAGGACAGGTCTTATTAACGGAGTTCAAAAGGAGTAACTAGTCTGAAGTCACGTTTTGAACCTTAACTGTTTACCATTGCTAAGTGTATGAGTTTCACTAATCTATGGTGGTATTTCGAGATCGCTCAAAAGTGTTTAGTTTTCAGGCGTTCGAGTCCATCCCTAGTTTTTGATAGGGTAAGAGTTGCATTTCTTGTATCAATAAAATTGTCTGCATTATCTCTATCAATAATATAAATTGATTTGCCTTGAGCGTCACAATTACCAGGCAACTAAGTTCATCCTCAGTTGTGAAAAGGCCTAAAGTGTTACCTAATCTATATTATAATCAGGAGCCTGTTTTTCGGTTGTTGTTGTGTGGTGTTAATAAATGACTCTCGGTTGTCGTTTTTTATATAGATTATAGATATAAGACGATGTGGTATTAGTGCCAAGGAGACAAAGTCTCCATCCAAGTAACAATATGTAAAAGTAAACCATAAATTAGGTAAAAGTACGGCCTTCAACACGGTGCGATGGCTCACGCCGAACAGCAAACTATAAAGGGACACACAAGGACTAATATTAAACAATTAAAACAGGAAAACCAACGGTCTAATCTATGTAAATAAACGAGAAACACTTATAAACAAAAATCAACACACGACAACCACTAAACATGAGGTTCCTGACTTAGGACATGTGCAAACACATACAGCGTGTTTAAACATTTTAAAAGGTACGAACTTTCCCCCTTACCTGAAACAATAGTGTAACATCCCAACATAGAAAGATACCCTAGACTGTTGGTTTCCTGTTTGAATTGTTTACACTAGTCCTTTTGGGGTCATTTATTGAGTGCTGATCGGTATAAACCAAGGCTCCGTTTTGAAGGCCATTCATTGACCTATAATTGTTAACTTTTAATACATTGAATCTTGGATGAGTATTTGTCTCATAGGAACTTATACCACATCTCTTCATTTATATAGATTGTTTTAATTGTTTGGCGTGGAACATCAATGACGAAACGTAAATGGTAGAAATGCATAGACATCAGAATTGATTACTAATTTTGTATAAGGTTCGTGCTGCCTAATTTATTTTGGATTTTAAAATTATTTAGCTTCGAACATTATTAAGTAGTCCAAATGTGCATCTGGTGCAGTAACACTGATATCGCTTAATTTTATAACTACAACTGAAACGGTATATCTGCTGGTGGACCGCTATTCTCTGACGGTATCACTAGTGTTAGTTCCCGCAGGTATCATCAGGCTCTGGTGGACCGCTATTCTCTGACGGTATCACTAGTGTTAGTTCCCGCAGGTATCACCAGGCTCTGGTGGACTGCTATTCTCTGACGGTATCACTAGTGTTAGTTCCCGCAGGTATCACCAGGCTCTGGTGGACCGATATTCTCTGACGGTATCACTAGTGTTAGTTCCCGCAGGTATCACCAGGCTCTGGTGGACCGCTATTCTCTGACGGTATCACTAGTGTTAGTTCCCGCAGGTATCACCAGGCTATTATCCCAATCCTTAAGTTCTTTCATGAACATATGGATTTTATTTGTAAGAAATTTGCAGAACGAACTCGGATGCTATTTGAAGTAACAGACTTTATCTTCCTCACGCAAAGCTTTACATAATGTCTTCAACATTAGTATAATGATTTTGATTTCAAAAACTTTAGCCTCATACATGAAATAAGAAGCTAGCTATCGAATGTGCACATCTAGTGCAGTTAAAAGATCATACGAAACAGCAAAAATAAAGACAACAGCAGTAGAAAGCTTTTAAAATGTCATAAATCAATTGAGAGTATAAATCCCGACGGTAAAAACATAATTTATAAGAGGACAACAAAAACACTCAAATGCAACAAAACCAAACGTCAATGCATCATGCAAAGAAACCTTACAATCAACCAAAAAATAAAGTTGAAAATCGATAAATCCCACACGGTGTTTTCGTATTGTTTGTAACTGAAATAAGTATACTAGTATATCATGTATATAAAGCAGTGAGATTTACATGTCTGATTCTTAATATGTAAGGTAAGTAGAATCATACCAAACAGTTGTATGACCGACATGTGTTCTATTGATAAAGAATGTCTTATCACAAGATACATGATAAATAGAAAAGGTCAATGCACCTAACTTCAGGTTATATAATGGGTTTCTTCAACTGTTGGATAGTATTATTTTTACCAGTATGTACAGGTAAAATATAGAAATAAAAGGGGATATAGGTTTACGTTATTTCTTTTGAACCATTTGTAATTTACCAGAATGGACATTGATTTATATTTGATTACGGCGATATCGTACAGAATTATTTCGTCAAATGTTTCATTGTCACAATGGTGTATGCAAACACAATTCATTTACACAGTTGAAAGTTAAAATAGGAAAGTATGTGGAACAGGGCTAACTTATTTATAGCTACTTAAATTAAGATTTGTTCTGAACGGACGGATTTTTATGTGTCATTTATGGGCATTTTATTTTCTGGTCTGCGTCCGACCGTCCGTTCGTCCGACTGTCCCGCTTCAGGTTAAAGTATTTGGTCGAGGTAGTTTTTGATGAAGTTGAAGACCAATCAACCTTAACTTAGTACACATGTTCCTTATGATACGATCTTTTTAATTTTAATACCAAATTAGAGTTTTATCATTTTCACGGTCCACTGAACATATAAAATGATAGTGCTGATGGGTGTCCGTCTACTATGGACACATTCTTACGATAAATTAGTACTACGAATGGATATATTGAGCGGCTTTCTCTTATCAGCCCAGGCTTACACTACTGAAATAATAAATCACTAGGGATTTTTTTTCTATGAAGAAATGACATCAAAATTGTGGTTCAAACTAATTAATAAATTCGTTCGAGGTTGTTTCAAATAGACAGATAAAATAATACAGTCATTCCTTATGATTTTATTATATCCCCTTTTGCATGACAAAAATATTTGTATAAATACCACGATTTCGCCTGTGAAAAATACAAATACGAAATAAGCACCATCCGGTATCTATAGTTTGTTGTAATAATGCCACATGTTTTAAAATGCATAAAGAGGATTAATGCATAACTGTGCATTAAAACATTTCGGCAGTCACCGTATTTTCAGACATATTACGCATTTTTAAGTCTTGACTATCAACTAATTATAAGCAAAACACAAAAAAATAAAAAAGAACAATGTGTCAGAAGACACCAATGCCCTAGTTCAAACGTTGCATTTTTTCAAAGTTAAAAAGGGGCATTACTCTTGAACACCAAATGACTTATAACCTAATATCAAACTCTGTCGACGTGTTGTGGTTTTTAGTGTATGAGTTTTAAAAAAATAGATGAGACATATTTAATGGAGAAAGTTGACACGAAAAAAATGGTTAAACTGAAGTTAAAGTGCGGAAACGAAAATTGGACGGACGGATGGCAGAAGGACGGTCAAGGATACGCTTAATGGCCAGTTACCTACAGAGGGGGATGAGAATACTAATTAAATATAATTTTAATCAACCTGATGTAATTGTCACATATTCAGTGCATCATCACAGACATTTAAGTGCCAATAACATGGAATATGGCTCTTTTTTTTACTTGTTCCGTTAAATGATATCGTTTGATTTAGTCTTTTTTCATGGACATCACCTATCTGAATTTGTCTTGATGTTCGGTATTTGTGTTATACTTTTATAATCTGATAGCATGTTTCTTTCAGCTATAATTTGCTACCATTGTGACAAAGAGTATGATTTGAATAGATGTAAATCTCTTGTGGAGTGTCAATCACACGAGGTTCGTTACAATCAGTTTTATATTTGTAATTCATAAATTAGGCTGACAGTTTTCGCAATAGAATTGTTTTAAATATTATTGACATTTTTATCTATGTCTGTTTTGTTCACACATCGTTGTCAATAAAATGGAATTTGATGCGACTGTCATACAAGTGAAGTTTAGCTAGCTATAAAACCAGGTTCAGTCCACCATTTTCTACATAAGAAAATGCCTGGTATCTTTAATAACTATTAGCTTGTAATATTCTATTGTATTGTTTATTTGTGTGTTTCTCTGTCCTGTATGTTCTTCCATTTATTTGTATTGTAGTCCTGTCATGTAATGTTTTCATTTTAATGTTATATTTAATATAGCCACACAAGCGGGAGGTTTGGCTATCCACACAACCAGGTTCAACCCATTATTTTTCTCAAAATGGCCATTGTTATATTATAGTTCGTTTATGTGTTTGTTGCATTTTAGTTTTTGTGTTGTGTCATTTTTCTCCTCTTATATTTGATGTGTTTCCCTCAGTTTTAGTTTGTAATCCGAATTTGTTTTTCCTCAATCGATTTATGAATTTCGAACAGCGGTATACTACTGTTGCTCTTAGCTGTACCATTTTTTTTTATTTTTGTTATTAGGTTAGGAACTTTACGTTTTGAATTTTCCTCGGAGTATTTTTGTGATTTTACTTTATACTATTTATAACCAAATTTATATTTGTTATTCATAAATTGTTATGTTACAAATTAGACTGTTTGTTGTCTCAATTGAATTGTTTTATATTTATCATGTTACGGTCTTTCGTAACCAACTATACTGTATTGATTTTTGTCATTGTTGAAAGCCGTACGGTTGACTATAATTGCTTACGTCCACTTCATTTGGAATTTGATGGATGTTTTTGTCATTGACAATCATACCACACCTCCTTACATGTACATTTATAATTTTATTATAGATCAGCTATAGAAAATGATCCACTTAATAAAAATCAGAAGGCGTGTAATAATTGTAAGCGACACAACTATACACCAGAGAGTCAAAGGGATGTAGACGTAAGCAACAACAATTCAACGTACGACCTTCTACAAGGAGCAAAACCCATACCATATAGTAAGCTTAAGCTCCACCGTGTGAAAAATCGTGTCAAAGAAGAAAAGAAAAAAACATTCAAATCTAATAGCTAGACATATAAGTATTTGTCTAATTGTTCTTATTCATCATCTCATTCATTTTACTTTAACAAACACACTATTTGTATGTCATTCAAAGTGAAGCATATGTATATTCATTAGTTTTCTTTTCTCAGATATGCATTGCAAACAGGGCATCGGATTTAAGTAACAGACTGTCTCATAATTTAGTACGCAAGATGCGCGTTTTAGTGACGCTCATATCAGAATATTTATAAAGCTAAACAAGTACAAAGTTGAAGAGCATTGAGGATTCAAAATTCCAAAAAGTGGTGGTTTTGTTGCTAAAATTTAACGTTGATAATCTACTATTAAGGTCAATTTCGGTGACGTCTTCTCGGCGTCTCATTCTTACTTATTGTAAATGGGAAACTAAGCGATGCGTTGGACATTGCAGCATTAATGGAGGTCAAAGTCAGGTATCTGTTAGTCAGACTAACATAAAGACATAATAATACACAAAGTAACCGATTAACCAATCTACAAAGAAGATGTCATGTTAGACATTGCATTTCGGTGGATTTATATATAAAAAGACAGTCGGTGTTCCCATGAGTCCTTACTGCGCAAACCCATTGTCAAACGTGTTTTGTTATACTGATATTAATATATCTTAATTCATACAAAACCGTCTTAAGGACACCAAAAATCTTGCAAAGTTAATAACTGCACTTTCATACAGTGTCGTTATAACGAATGATGTCCATGGATTTTATATGCAATTATCCATTTTAAGAATTAATAGTTAAATGTAATGGTTTTTTTTTCTTCTTTCAAATAACTAATATTATGTTTACTGTAGATTTGTGATAGATACATATTTGGAAAGAGGGATTTATCGACAGCTTGCTGTGACTCTAACTATTGTAACCGTAAGTAAGCAAAAGTAATATTGTATAAAAAGTTTAGTGTTACATCTAGTCTTACCACACGCACTACATCCACGTTTTGTGTTACCCTGACCATCACAAAAAGAAACTCTACTGACAGCTTTTCTAAAGGATACTTCATTATCATAATTTGCAGATTGAATAGCAATAAGTTACTATCAGACAGTTCAAACTGATGTAAACTCCACGTAGTATTCCATCTGTAATTCTCAGTTGATAACCATGTTCTTTCCAGTAACAACAGCCATAAAATCAACATGGTGAATTGCAACTAACACATTCGCTCCTACATCCACCTATGTCAAAATTCTTTCTGATAGATTTCTCATCCTGACAGCTTGTTTTGTCATGGAGTCTGATGCAAGCTTTCTTTCATTTCTGATAACCTCTTCATTTGAACACAGATGACAAGTAATAGTATCAGACATGTTTTCTTTTGAACACAGCCCATGTATGTATGGTTGCACAAGTCGAGCACTGGATATATTCGAAAAACATGGACTTTCACACACGGCACACACATGAACATCTAGTTCTGTTTCCTGAAATTCGGATAGATTCAATGCTGAATTAGGCTGGCTAATCTCGTCATGCTCGTTTGGCTTATCAGAGCTTAACTCATTTGGCTTGTCATTGCGTATCTCATCTGGCTTATCAGAGCTTTGAAGATGCTGAATTAGATCTTCCTCAGTCTGCAAAGACACAAGAATCTCTTGAGTTGAGGTAGTGATGATGACAATAGTCCTATCTTACCATCACAGACAAACATTGCCTTCATATATTTCATATTTACACAGTTTGCCTAAAATTATTTAACAGACCAGACAATTTGTGAAATTTTCATTCAAAATTTCAGGCATTTTACAAAATGACTAGATTTTTTTTAGGCATTTTGTAAAATGCCTGTCAATTTTAGGAATTTTAGAAAATGCCTAAAAATTCAGTCATTTTACAAAATGCCTAAATTTAGAAAATGCCTGTAACATATACAAGTAAAAATAAGTTACGACCACAATATCATGAATATAAAGGAAATAAATTACACACTTTTCCTATGCTTATGGATGTACTTAGATGAGGTTTTGAAATTTGTGTCAGATGTCCGGACTCCTTGGGTTTTTACCATACGATACAAGGTAGAATATTTTGCCCCATAACATCCATGTATCTTTTCATATAAAACTTTAAAATAGCTCATAAAAGGTCATTTTCAAAAATTTGAGCAAATTCTTGATTTTTTTTTCTATTGACTTGAGACCCAAATAACACCAGTGCACACATAAGGGAAAAGCCAATGTTTAAAGCTTATTTTGTTCCTTTAATAACTAATGCTCTTCCGACTTATAGAATCAATTTTAAATTCTTGATTTTTAATATTTCACCTAAGTACATCCTTAAACAATCACATAAACCACATCTCACTTAAAAGTATAATACATCGAACGTTTTCCATAAAGCTAAAACTTCGGAACTTTCCTGTCTGTCTTTTTTTTTATTATTATTAAAACGTAACGCTGTAATCTTGAGAAAGAACCAGTTGATCCTAAACCGGTCAGATATGTAGTTAACATAATCACACACTAATCATGCAAGCAACTTGTCATTTCATATAGATAATTTAGCTTTTGTTCGTTGAATCTTAATTGGAATCCAAAACCACGGCGTTTATATGAAATGAAAAGTACACTTTATAATTTCGTATATGAAGAAAAACTGCGTTACGCGCCACGGAAATACGGATATCATATCATTCCATATATTGTTTTTTAGTCAATTTAGTAAATACTGTCAAGCCCAGTTTGGAACCATTAACAACTAGGTCTGCTGCTTTAACTACGGCTGTAACTTCAACTACACCAGCCACAACTACAACTACGGCTGTTACATCAACTACCTCTACTACACCAACTACTACTCCTTCTACAACTACGAAGCAACTTGAACGTAATTCATAAGTTTGTTATACTCAAACGTTATTATATTAAAAAACAGTATTTGTACAATGTACAATTTCTCTAACAACACAAAATTATATCATATGTACACTCTTGTGTGCAAGTTTCAATTAAAACAACTTTTTTTTTTGCTTTTGGATATACATATTTTGAAGGAATAGCTATAATTTATAATCAATCTGATTACAAATTATGGGAAATCCGAATAAGCTAAGAAACATCCCTTCACAAAGCGTTAACAAAAATATATTTCTTTTTCATTACAAAAAAAATAATTATTTATTATTAATTAGCTAATACAAATATGTGTGGCTTTGTTTTTGATGTTTTCGTGATACTAATATCATATATAAACTAACAAAATAATTCTTGCTTAATGTCTTACCTGAAGAATTTGATCCGCCGTTGAACCGACGAATATATTGAGGACTGGATACTTCAAAAAATAGTTTTATTAACAAGTCTCTACACTGTCCTTTGTCACAGTCTGTATCACCGTTCGATCGTTGAAGAAAAGAAGATCTGTATACTTGATATCTTATTTTCAAATGCCTTGTGTTACGAAGTTTTCGTTTGTTATATGTCCTTTATCCTTACTCTCATTTTGATGAATCGGTGATTTATAATGCTAAGTTTATGTGAAACTTGCAGTAAAACATTCATTTTTAAGACAGAACATAAAATCCATTATGTTTGGTAAAGGAGGTAATACATTTAAACGCGTCTTGTCTTTCATTTGGGTTTATGTTCATTTCCAATTGCCTTTATATAATTATTTGCTTCTCGAAACTTATCATCCTGCATATTTTGTACTTTAATATATGTAGTTCGTATTGTTATTATTTTGTTCTTTAAAGCTATTTTCTGTCATCTTTGTCGTGGGCCGAAATTCATTTGTGAACGGTCTCACGTGTCCAGTAAATGTCTCGATCCAGCACAACAATTCTGCATTAACGATGTGGAGAACCTAAAAGATGGCTCTCGATATGTAACAAGAAGGTAAGTTTATTCTACATATTGCATTACAAATAATGTTAAATATTTCGGAGAACAGATATCCTTCATCAGTATGATCACGATGTGAAATGAATCGTGTCAATCTATTCTGATTTTACTATCACAATCTTGAAATGTATGCAATAAAACAGTTAAAGCGAACATCAGAGACGCTGATACAATTTTAAAATTTCCAAACACAACACAAAGACCGCTTAGATGTGCTAAAATAAAAATAGTTATTTGCAATATGAACTGGCACAACTCTAAAATTGCAAAGGTGAGGACAGTTAAGATGTTACAACAACTGCGTGGAAAAACAGTCTCAATAAACAGCTCTGACAGCTCTAAGCTGGTATAATACTTAAAATATGACAACGGTACAGCAATTGCAACAGAGATTGCGTATTTAAACATCCCAAATACATAGTAATTTGATGATTAGAAAAATGAGTAATAAATTTTTTACTAAGGTTAAATAATTGAACGTGGCTGCGTACTTATACATTCCTGCCAACTCTGTAATTAAAACTAGTCTAATTCTAAAATTCCTGAAATGTGTAAGAGTCCAGTACGGAAGCCGGAGTTACTGGACACAAGTGATGGCAGGAAAATTAGTGATGGTAGGGAAAATGAGTGACTCTTCTATATTTTTCATTAATGCCCTCTGGGGGAAACTGTCCTGAGCTTTCTTATCCAAAAACGTTCCCGAGCAAGTCTGTCGACTTTTGACCAATCCTCGTTATGAGCTATGATAGTGATGGTAAGTTTTTTTAGATCAGCTTTTGGCGAACCCAGGTGATCTCAAATGACGACTTACGGGGAGGTCGGGCTTGCAGGTGTAGTCACTACGATAACAATTCATGCGTTTGTTGAATGACTGTTCTGTCTCACCAACATACTGCATGCCACATCGACGCTGTAGAATGTATACAACATTCTGGGTTTTACTAGTTACATTACAAAATATCGTGTACACAGACCCAGTGGACTGGCAAGTAAATGTTTGAGTATTCAGTATTAATTAGAAAAAGTAAATAATTATCATGATTATCGCTCAAAACTCGCATATATACATTTGAATTAAAACGTCATTAACCTCATTGACGTTGTAATTATTGATATCTACAGTAAATTGTTTTGCAATAAAGCAATTGAGGAATACATGTACCATGTTTGAATAACATTATGGAACATAAACTACTTAAGGCTATCTATAAGATTTTGACTTCAAACATGACATTCATTCATGTCTTTGATTATACATAAAAATAACAACTGAAAAAATATTATCGATATGTAGTGGAGTATGGCCAAGTTTCTGGTAAATTTCTACTTTAGATAATTCACTTTGTTATGATATTGTAATTATTATGTTTATTTATGTTGGCCTAATTTGTGTTGTATGGCCTGATAGTTGTTTACCAAATAATCTTATAATTGTGCAGTTTAGGAATCACTGGAACAATCACAGAATGATTGGAACTTTCTAGAATGATCCTTATAAAAGATGCGTAATTTAAACTTCTACGTTATTCCAGAAACTTCCGTTGTAACTTTCCAGGATTTTCCACAATGTTCCATTATAGAGTGTTCTAGAATTTTCCATTGACAACACTATATATACAGACACTAAAGTTAAACTCTCATAATTAAAACTTGGACATAGACATTGATAGACATTAGTATTCACAGCATTTGGATTGACACTTTTATTCTACAAACAACATCATACTGGATTGTGACATTAGTAGTGAACGTAATATTCAAATTGGATTCCGAAAGATTTCCGGATACAGATAAAGATAACTGATTGGACTCATATTTTGACAGTTAAGTTAACAGTAATATTTGTGTAATACCTTTTGTAAACTTTTGTATATTAAATATTGTTAAATTTTATTATTGATTTGTGTCTTTTGTTGGCTACAATTTAAAGGCGATTTCTGGCCGTAACAGAAATTGGGGGCTCGTCCGGGAGACTGAAAATATATTATTCAAAATTTTTTCAATATTTTTATTATAACTAGCCAACAAAATTCTACAAAATGGCATTTGATGCCGGTAAATTTTTGAAAACGCCAGACCTGGAGAGTTTTGATAATTTAAAGAAAGACGAATTAGTGTTGCTTGCTAAATATCTGCAGTTAAATTTTAAAGTATCTATGAGAAAACAAATTATAAAAAATTTGGTTATAGACAAATTAGTTGACGCAGAAATTTTAGGTGAAGAGGCTCTTGAACTTAAGGTCGAAAATGTAGATGCCTTTAAATTAAAACAGCTTGAATTAGAACATGAATTTAAATTAAAACAAGCAGAACTGGAAATGAAGGAAAGGTTGGAAATAGAGAGAAAAGAAAAAGAAGATGAATTTAAATTAAAAGAACTGGAAATGAAGGAGAGGGAGAAAATAAAAGAAGATGAATTAAAATTAAAAGAACTTGAAATGAGAGAAAGGCTAGAGATGGAAAAACTGAAAATTGAAATGGTCAAAGAAGAAAGCAACACTAAAGTCCAGTCGAAATCAGATTATTTTGATGCAGCAAAAAATATACGTTTGGTTCCAAAATTTTGTGAAAAAACAGTCGATAAATATTTTCCACAGTTTGAGAAAATTGCTAATAATTTGAAATGGCCAAAGCCATATTGGACTACAATGCTACAAAGTGTTTTTGAAGGAAAGGCCGCTGAAATATACTCTGCACTTCCATCAGAAAAAAGTTCCGATTATGACACCGTGAAACAGGAAATTTTGAAAGCCTATGAGCTAGTACCAGAAGCATATAGACAGAAATTTAGATCTTATAAAAAGTTTGATTCGCAAACCTATGTGGAATTTGCTCGGGAAAAAGAAGATCTATTTGATAAATGGCTTACTTCAAAGAAAACAAAAAACAATTTTGATCAACTAAGACAATTGATGTTATTAGAAGAGTTTAAACAATGTGTTCATTCAGAATTAAAAACACATTTAGACGACAAAACTGTTGAGTCAATACATGATGCGGCTGTAATTTCAGATAATTATACTCTTTCACATAAAAGAAGCTTCAAGAGTCAAAATGTTAATACTTCCAGTGGAAATTACAAAAATCAAAGCACTGAGCGTACTGATAGTAAGCCTGTTCCACAGAATAAGAGTCAGTCCAGTTATAATATGTCTAGTCCAAAATTTGATACTTTTGAGAAGAAGTCACTGACTTGTGCTTATTGTAAGAAGATTGGTCACCTGATGGCTGAATGTTTTAGACTCCAGAAGAAGAATGAACGAGATAATAAGCCGAAGACCAGTGCTTGTACGACACCTTATATTACCAGTACATTGGAATGTCCTGCGAGTCAGGCTTTTAAGTCCAGTTTTTGTGATTACATGGAGGAATACAAACCCTTTATGTCTGATGGGTTTGTTTCTATTGTTGATGATACCACTCTTCAGCCTATTAAGATTTTACGGGACACTGGAGCTTCTCAGTCTTTATTGTTAGAAGGTGTGTTGCCTTTGTCCGAGAAGACTTCTGTTGGTGCCTCCGTTTTGTTACAAGGTGTAGAGTTAGGTTGTATAGATGTTCCTCTCCATCGTATTTATCTGAAGTCAGATTTGATAACTGGACCAGTTGTTGTAGGTGTTCGTCCTAATCTCCCTGTTGAGGGTGTTACCTTATTGCTAGGAAATGATCTAGCTAGGAACAAAGTGGTTGCTGAACCAATTGTTACCAGTGAACCGGTGGTGGATGTTAAATCACCTGAAGATGATGCTGAATTGTATCCAGCTTGTGTTGTTACTAGGGCGATGGCTAGAAAACAACAAAATCAGAATTTGCAAGAAGACAAGTTTGATTACATGGACCTTTCTGACACTTTTATAGCTGATATTGAAGATCCTGGTAACTCAGAAAAGGCTATTATAAAACCACCTAGTGTTAACAAAAATGTTATTATGCCATGGCCAGATGTAAACAGCCATTCATTAGACCGAAATAATTTACTCGAAGAACAACATAAAGACCCTGAGGTTCTTCAGCTCAGCCAGAGGGCTCAACCACAGGAGGAAGCAGACAAAGTGGCCGAATGCTTTTACCATCAGGACGGCATTTTAATGAGGAAGTGGAGGCCTCCTGATGCTACCCCAGAGGAGGAATGGAGAGTGGTGTACCAAGTGGTGGTGCCTAAAGTTTATAGGCAAGAAATTATTGGTCTTGCCCATGACACCCCCTTGGCTGGACACTTAGGTATAAGGAAGACTTGCCTAAAAATATTGCAACATTTCTACTGGCCCAGACTTAGAAACGATGTTGCAGAATACTGCAAATCATGCCATATATGCCAGGTTGTTGGTAAGCCTAACCAGAAAATACCACCAGCACCTCTTCTGCCTATTCCAGCCTTTGACGAACCTTTCAGCAGAGTTCTAATTGACTGCGTTGGACCTTTACCAAAGACCAAGACTGGAAATGCGTATTTATTGACGATCATGTGTACATCTACCCGCTTTCCTGAAGCTATTCCGCTCAGAAATATCAAGACACCTACTATCGTCAAAGCTTTGATCAAATTTTTCACATTAGTAGGACTTCCTAAGTCTATACAGTCCGACCAGGGATCAAATTTCATGTCGGGTTTATTTCAGCAAGTCGTATACCAGTTAGGGATTGCTCAGTACAGATCAAGTGCTTATCATCCAGAATCTCAAGGTGCCTTAGAACGTTTTCATCAAACATTGAAGAACATGATTAGAACTTTTTGTCTTCAATTTGACAGAGACTGGGATGATGGAGTTCACTTTCTACTTTTTGCGGTTCGAGAGGCTGTTCAAGAATCCCTTGGATTTAGTCCCTTTGAGTTGGTATTTGGTCATACTGTAAGGGGACCATTAAAATTGATTAAGGAAAAGTGGCTTACTGAACATACTGACTTGAATCTTTTAGACTATGTATCTAGATTTAAAGAAAAATTGTTTACTGCTTGTCAAATTGCTCAGAAAAACTTAAAAAATGTACAGAACAAAATGAAAATATGGTATGATAAAGATGCCAGGGACAGAATTTTTGAGCCTGGTGATAAGGTACTTGTATTTCTGCCAGTCCCTGGACATCCTTTACAGGCTAAATATTGTGGTCCTTATACAATAGAGAGTAAAATTAATGATTTGAATTATATTGTAAAAACTCCAGGTCGGCGCAAACAAAATAGAGTGTGTCATATTAATATGTTAAAACCATATTTTGAGCGTACTAATGTACTATGTGATAGTAAACCAGTTGCCACTTTAGGCATGGTTAAATTTGAGAACAATCATGACAAACCAGATGTAATTGAACCAACTTTTAGTTGTAAAACTATGGAAGAGACAGTTAGATTGAAAAATTCAGAAATTTTGTCAAATTTAGATTCAAAACTTGCACATCTGTCTTTTGATCGTAGAGAAGAAATAAAAACTTTGGTATTTTCTTTTAAAAATCTTTTTCCAGATGTGCCAAACAAAACCACTGCTGTTTGTCATGATGTTGATGTAGGAGATGCTTCTCCAATTAAGCAACATCCTTATCGGCTCAATCCACTCAAACTTGAAGTTATGAGAAAAGAAATTAAATATATGCTTGACAATGATATTATTGAACCGAGTCACAGTGAATGGAGCTCTCCTTGTCTCCTTGTGCCAAAACCAGATAAAACTTTTCGTTTCGTGACTGATTTCAGAAAAGTAAATTCAGTCTCAAAATCTGATTCCTATCCGATTCCAAGGATAGACGATTGTATTGACAATATTGGTCAAGCAAAATTTGTGAGCAAATTTGATTTATTGAAAGGTTATTGGCAAGTTCCATTGACACAGAGAGCTCGTGAAATATCAGCTTTTGTTACACCAGATGGCTTATTTCAATATACTGTAATGCCATTTGGCATGAAAAGTGCACCAGCTACATTTCAAAGAATGATCAATAATGTTATAAAAGATTTAGACTGTTGTTATGCTTATATTGATGATCTTATTGTATGTAGTGATAGCTGGGAACAGCATTTAACACATTTGTATGATACTTTTGATAGATTGTCACATTCAAATTTGACTGTTAATCTTGGTAAAAGTGAATTTTGTCAGGCCACTGTTGATTATTTAGGGCATACAGTAGGCCAAGGTCAAGTAAAACCTATTATGGCTAAAGTGGAAGCTATTTCCAAATTTCCACCTCCTACAAATAGAAAACAACTTATGAGATATTTAGGCATGATAGGATTTTACAGGAAATTCTGTTCAAATTTTGCTACTGTTGTTCAACCATTGACTCATCTTTTACGAAAAGATTCTAAATTTATCTGGAGTGAAAATTGTCAAAAAGCTTTTGAAAATAGCAAATCACTTTTAATTAATAGTCCAGTTCTGATTACTCCAGACTTTGAAAAACAATTTAAACTTGCTGTTGATGCAAGCGATGTAGGAATAGGAGCTGTTTTATATCAAGAGACAGATGATAATGTTGAAAAACCTATATCATATTTTTCTAAGAAATTAGATAAACATCAGAAAAATTATTCAACTATTGAAAAAGAGTGTTTTGCAATGTTGTCAGCACTTCAACATTTTGATGTATATTTGAATCCCACTGTATATCCTATTCTTGTTTATACTGATCATAATCCTCTCACCTTCATGCATAAAATGAGAAACAAGAATCAGAGGTTGACTAGGTGGAGTTTATTGTTACAGGAATATGATGTAATTGTAAAACATATTAAGGGTAAAGATAATGTAATAGCTGATGCTTTATCTAGAGCTTATTAAATCACTTTGTATATATTATGTATTTTTGTTCATATTATTCATGATAAGTTTTTGTTACACTAAAACTTCTTTTAAGGGGGGAGGTGTTATGATATTGTAATTATTATGTTTATTTATGTTGGCCTAATTTGTGTTGTATGGCCTGATAGTTGTTTACCAAATAATCTTATAATTGTGCAGTTTAGGAATCACTGGAACAATCACAGAATGATTGGAACTTTCTAGAATGATCCTTATAAAAGATGCGTAATTTAAACTTCTACGTTATTCCAGAAACTTCCGTTGTAACTTTCCAGGATTTTCCACAATGTTCCATTATAGAGTGTTCTAGAATTTTCCATTGACAACACTATATATACAGACACTAAAGTTAAACTCTCATAATTAAAACTTGGACATAGACATTGATAGACATTAGTATTCACAGCATTTGGATTGACACTTTTATTCTACAAACAACATCATACTGGATTGTGACATTAGTAGTGAACGTAATATTCAAATTGGATTCCGAAAGATTTCCGGATACAGATAAAGATAACTGATTGGACTCATATTTTGACAGTTAAGTTAACAGTAATATTTGTGTAATACCTTTTGTAAACTTTTGTATATTAAATATTGTTAAATTTTATTATTGATTTGTGTCTTTTGTTGGCTACAATTTAAAGGCGATTTCTGGCCGTAACAACTTTAAACTCCAAGTATGTGTTCACGTTTCTCCAACATTTGCTTTCGTTTTTTATACAGGTATTTTTTTCTTGTTTGGCAAATCTAGCTTAGTCTATGGAAATATATATATATGTTATATTAAAATTTTGTCTTTGGCAATTCACAATTTTACTATAACAACTGTAAAATTGTGAATTGCCAAAGACAAAATTTTAATATAACATATACTTTGAAATTTAGAGTGAGGCGAGCTAGCACATTTACAACTTTTTACAATATTTTAATTGCTCTATTAGCTCATTAACGAAGTTTTGTTGATCTACTCACTAGTATCATTGAAAAATTGAATGTTTCTTTTTGTAATTTTATTGTAAAAGTGTTGACCAAAGCACATTTTGTATGAAGTGCGGAAGTGCTTCATTCTAGAAATGTGCGCACGATCAATATTGTTACAACCTATTTATTTCTTTAATCAACATGTGCACTTTAAAATTGTGATTACACGTGTCATGCAGATTCATTTGAGTATGACGCACAAGAGTTTTTATCAAAATAACAGATTCTTCACAAACATACTTGTAATGTAATTATTGTAAAATATGTTAACTCAAAAGGCACTTAAATCATAATTGAAAGAATTTAAAGATGATAGCTACTGGTGTACAAACACCTGTGATAAAAGATATCACCAAAATAAATATTTTTAAAGCCGATTATATTGCATTGGGTGTGCAGGAAATATCTTTGGTATACTTGCTTGCTAGGCTAACTGAACCGTTAAGTCATTATTAGGTTATGTAAACTTCCCTCCTTTAAGAATAGACTAGTCCGACAGATAAACAATCTATCTGTCTGTATGACTACTAAGCTACTTCGAAGGGAGGATAGTATTCCTTTCCTAATAATGACTTCACTCTTAAGCTAGCAAGCAAGCTTACTTAAGATATTACCTGTACCAACACTTTCAATGCAGGCTGTAAGGCTAATTAAAAGTGAATTGTAAATATGTGTTAAATCGGAGTTTATCAAAAGGTATAAAAATAAGTGCTCGGGGCAATCACCTCTCTCTAAAGCTCATAGTATTTACCTTTTCATAGACTAACTTAGACAAAATATGTCAATTTACCATGTAAAGAAGTAGAAATCTTTCTCTATCGCAATATACACCAGCAACTACCATATTTTTATTCTGTAGTGAAGGACCTAAAGTATATAGATTGCAAGCTCTTATATGGAAGTAAAGAGAAAGGGATAAAAAAGGGGGTGATCGTACATTTAATTTATTTGTATCTTTGGTTTTAGATGCGCGACATCAGCAGAGTGTAATCGTGATTGGATTGTAGAATCAGCTGACAGGAATGAATGCAAGAACTACAACGTCTTTGTACAACAAGACGCTCATTTCGAATGTTCATTCTGTTGTAAAGGAGATGACTGTAACTTGAAAACTGTACCCGATAACCTGTATCATGGTTCTCATTAAAGTATTCTATGACGGTGTGGTCGTGTTTTGTTTTTGTCTTCTTCACTGGTTACATAAAAATTACTCAAATTAATGCATCATGCCAATTATATTGCCCTTAATATTTGATAGTAGTAGACATTAATGTATTTTCCTTGGAGCTTGGTATTTTTGTTGTTTTACTTTGTACAGCTTATATACGTAGTGATATATTCGCTAGCCATATTAAGAATTATAATAATTATTACCGTAAATAACAATTTTTAATCAAATTCATAACCTCATGAAGCAAAGAAGTGTTTAATATGAACGTTCTTTTTTTCGTATCTCGCAAGCGTCAAATTATCTATTTTATTTGTCGCTCGATGCTTAAATTAACATTACTTTAAAAACTGAAGATTTGATTTAGAAACAAAAGCTGCAGAGATTTTAGTGCGCATTTGACTGATAAAATATGATATTGTTCCGTAAGGGGACAGGATGTTGGAGTTGAAAGATTTAATGTAGAAGTACAAATACAGTAAACGATACATTATTTTTAACGCCACTTTCTACATTGTTGTTTATATAGTTGTGATAAACCTTTGTTAGAAAAGGAAGGAAACGTGCTCTGAGAGAACCACTGACCTTCTTTATGTACACTGGCAATCATATGCAATGAGGATCGAAATCAAAAACACAACCACAGATAGGATTGGCAAGTGTTATAAAATAACAACTTACACCACCGAGGCATCCAATGAACAATATAAATGTGAGGAATATATATGATTCAAAAGAATATTTCATATAAATTATTGTAAATATTTATAGTAGTGTCAGTTGTGACCATAAGATCAGAGTATTTCAACATAAATACTAGTAATTGATGCTTCAATGTAGCTCAATGCCTTACACATATACCGTTACGTACCGGGGATACGGAGTTGGTGCTCTCCAGTGTTTGTATCAGAGGTATTTCTCCGGTGAAACAAGGACTTAACAATCTGGTAGCGTTTGAAATCGATTGATTTAGGGGTGAGTGGATTTTGGTCGCCCTAAGATTGAAGACGTACGCACGTAGTTATTACTGGTTTGTGTCCTCAAATAAAGTAACCAGGTTATAGCGAGTGACAATGAATGCCAAAGAAGACGCCCTTTTTTATCTGATTTTGGTCTTGTGTACTGCTTTTCTTATAGCTGCTCTTGGGTGTCAATGCTCTTAATTGCTTTTTAAAGTCAATGTTCTTAATTGCTGTTTAAAGCCAAGGTTCTTAATAGCTGTTTAAAGCCACTGCTCCTAAATGCTCTTTAAATCATATGTTCTAAAGAGCTGTTTACAGTCAATCATTTTAATTACCATATAAAATGTTTCATGGGACAAGACAAATAGACAAGACAAATACTTTATTAAAGTCTCACCACTTGTTACATATAAAATATACAGCTTTTTAAAACACAAATTAACAACAAGAGCCACTCTATAAAGAGTTATGAGAGACTATAAAACAATTTTTCTTAAATTATAATACAAATACAACTTAAGTCAACTATCATGAATATAAAATACATTTTCGCTTTATTAAAATTTCATAGCAGATTTTGGCAGTATAAAATACCATATTTTCATTTGTAAAAAGAAAGATAAATTTCTCATTATCACACATATGTAAAAAATTCTCATCAACAATACTAGCATGGTTAAAAATAACATTACGAATATCTGAATATACAGGACAGTTTAACAAAACATGTTTTTCATCTTCAACGTCATCAGTACAGTTAAAACATAATCTATTTTCAATATCAATATTCTCATAACGACCAGTTTCAATTCTGATGGGTGCTACACCACATTTAAATTTTGCTAAAGCACTCTTGTATCTACCTGGTATATTAAAAATTAAATAATTTTCTACGCCATATACATTTTTGAACATTCTATATGTACGTAATTTATTTTTATCATCTGACATAATCTTGTCATACCATTCTTCCTTAAATTTTGCAAAACATACATTTTCAATATTCTTAACTAAATCCTTGTTCAAAATAGCACCATTGCACAAATATTCCATATCAAGTTCTTTAAACTTATTTTTTACTCTAAAATGCCAATTTTTTACTTTTTTACATGTGTTACCCCATATAAACACTTTTTTATTTACTCTATCATCATTCATTTTATTAAAACGTGTCCAGTTTCTAAAAACACTAGTCCACTGTTTGATTTTACAAGGCATCCAGCCCATGTCACCATACAAAGACATATTAGGCGTGTATTTACCTACACCCATGAAAAAACGCATGGCTCTATTTTTAATACTATTTATACATGAAAAATCACGTGTTCCCCATATAGAGGCACCATAATCTATTACAGACCATACAAGTGTATCAAATAATTTTGTAAATGTACAACTAAAACAATTCATCATAAAAGAGTTCAATGCGTCCAGCTCATACAAATGTTTTATACTTTATCCACGACTTTATGCAACAGCGAATACTTGAGTAACACGCGAGTACTTCTTCATCATGCTTCTTCTGTATATAACTACATGTAAATTCAGGAACGAGGCTTCCTAATTCTATTAGAAGGGGATTCAGGAGGAGGGCGGGGAAGTGAAATACGGGAATCCCCTGTTCACATTAACTTGGATATTAAAAAAGATGAGAAAACCCTGTTATCGATCAGTTGTAAGTTAGCCTTATTGTCAATTGTTAAACAAAAATCAAATCAAAGAAATAGGTAAATAGTTAAAATAGTCAAAACTCATCTGTTTCTGTCAATATAGAAACATTAGTCATGAACTATTTTATTGGGGTTTGTCAATTAAGTACAGACAGTACAGATGCCTTGCAATACATAGGTAAAATAGATTTGGGTCTTCTGTCATTTGTTCTTGTTAGTTAAATGTTATGCTTAAATTTCATGATAGAAATAAGAAGATGTGGTATGAGTACTAACGAGACAACTGTCCATTCCAATTCACAATAGGTAAACAGTAAACAATTTTAGGTCAAAGTACGACATTCCACCAATGGCAATTTTATTTTGATAGGCAGTGGTTATTTTAGTGGAGTGACAAATCGGGAAAAGTCGCTTATTTAAAGAGTTTAATGGCCTGAAATACCTCACGGCTGAAAATTCGCATGAAGATAGAGTAAACATTATACATGTACTTTCATTTTAGCTCTGTCGTAGAGTTTTCCCACGGTGCAGTTTTTTGTAAAGTCGCGTTAAAGTGTGATTTTCGGATTTTTTGTCTTTTTCATTTTCAAACACGGGAACGCTTATAATAAATTCCCGAATGAAGATATCATCAACAAATTGGTATCAAATGAATGAGTTATGTATCAGCTTTGTTTTGACATCAAATTTTAATATCATATGAACATATAAATTGAGTGAATCGGAAGATTTTCAAATGTATGTAACATTTTTTTTCAATCTTACCGTCTGTCAAAGTATACTACATTTCTTATATATATCACCAGTAGTTAATTTTCACATAAAAAAGTGGAACAACCAATACTTCGGAAGTTTTGATATATATAAAAGTTTGATAGAACATACAAATCAACTTTTACAAGCATTTTTATAGAACTCATCACATCGAGACGTATTACTACTCAATTTTCAACCCAATAAGTTCCCCTTTCCTATTTTCCCCTGCATATGAAATGCATTTTCATAAGTTTTATAAAAAATTAAATATATGTGTATCAATAGTTGTGTCTATGTGCTTGAATAAGTACATATGCTAAGGTTTAATAACTTTTTAAGTCTTTTATTTTTGTTTTTCGAAAAGATTAATTTTAAACCACACTGGTACAACTCCAAAAAAAATCCGGAAAATTATTGGCAGTGCTAACCATAACCGGTACAAAATGTCTCTTCTGGAGGTAAAAGTCATACAAGCTAAGCAATTAAGGCATGTCGAGTCATTTGAGCGTGCCAATACTGTTTTAAATGACGCAAATTATCAGACAAGCCATCCAGTGGTGAGTTTACTCTTCATAAATAACTTCAAGGACAGCCGCGTCAACATTCATCATGCATTGTTAACTACTTGATGATAATGAAAATAATTTGCTTCTAATGATTTAAATTAATCGGGGTATGATGTTACTTTTCAAATACTAATAGAAAGTCTACATGATATATAAAAAAGAAGATGTGGTATGATTGCCAATCAGACAACTGTCCACAAGAGACCAAAATGACAAACTGTTTGCGAAAGAAAGAAAAAAAACGTATTCTTTGTCGTATAGTTTGCAGTTACCTTTGTTTACAGATATTGCATTTTGCGAGAGAAAAAATGTGAAAAGCTGTTTACGATCGTTCGAAATTTCAAATTGTTTCTATCTTTACAATGTATTCCAAACTCTCTGATAAATATTTTGCCTGGTTAGTAGATGACAATTATTTTCAAATGGATAATGATTACAATGCACTCATATGATACTGAACGGAAATGTATACTTTAGCTGAGTGTGTGATATTCCTTAACGAAAAACCAGAACACCCCTTATCAAATAGATGGTATTGGTATTGCCCAAAGTCTATATATAAAATGGTACAACAGTTATTGAGATTTGGACAATGACTGCTTTAAAACCATAATAAAAAAAGTATGTGGTATGATTGCCAATTAGACAAATCTCCAAAAGACCAAATATTATACATACATTTACAACTATAGGTCACCGTACTGCCGTCAACAATAAGCAAATCCCCTACCGCATAGTCAGCAATAAAGGGTCCGAATTGACAAATGTAAAACAATTCGAACGAGAAAAACAACGGCCTAATTAATGTACAAAATATTAAACGAAATGACAACAACTGAATAACAGGCTCCTGACTTGGGACAGCCACATACAGAATGTGGCGAGGTTAAAGATGTCAGCGGGCGCCCATCCCTCCCCTTACATCGGACATTGGTGTATGTGGTGTGATTGCTAATGGAACAACGCTTTACAATAGACCAAATGACACAGATATTTACAACTATAGGTTACCGCACGACCTTCAACAATGAGCAAATCCCATACCACTAAGCCAGCTATTACAGGCGTCAAAGGGACAATAATGTTTATTTCAAAAGGTGGTAGATCCAAATCTTTCTTAAAGTCATTGAATGTAGATCAGTAAGAGATTATAAGAATATCTTTGTGCACATAAAAATAAACATGGGTTGATAAGATTTGTAGGTACATTGCAATTATGCACTATCGCACTACAATGATTTTGATTTGCAAGAACATGACAAAATATTTCTATAGCGGGAAAAAATTTCTTCAAAGTATATGTTTTGAAAAGATCCCGCTATAGAAATATTTTGTCATGTTCTTGCAAATCAAAATCATTGTAGTGCGATAGTGCATAATTGCAATGTACCTTCAGTCTAAAATCACAATTCATCATGTTTGACATCTGAGGAAAACCCCTTATTAGAATTAAAACATAACTGTCATGATTTTAATATGATGTAACCCCTGGAATAACTTTTCAATATCTGTTCATTGGCAAAAAAGAGGCGACAGAATAATTCTTTAGACTGTAGGCGTTACTTCAACCAAAGCCACAAGACAGTTTTTACCTTTTCACGACATATGCAACTTTTTACTTATTAGACCCCTGATGTCTGGCATACAACAGCAGCTCGCGCTCTTACAGAATGCGACACGTCTTCTCTAATTGAAATTGGCAAAGGATAACAATTATAAGGGGTCGGGAAAAACATGCATGTATCAAAATTTGTCATTCCAGCTGGTTCTTATTTTCACACATACATGTATGTTGCAGTGAAAATTAGTCCAAAGCGGATCAAAATGACCCCAGAAGTAATGGTCAATCAGTACATAATGGTCTGATTAAACTCAAGAGTATTGTCGGCGCCATACCATGCATGACATCCAACTTTTTTTCCCTAGTATTCCGTTACCTTTTCAAATTGATGTGCATATTGATGTCTAGTGTTATTGTATTACAATTATACATAGACAACAACCTTTGAAGTGTAATATCCCTGTGAATCTTTGTTTGTAGTTCACATATATATCTGGATTTCAAGTCTGCGATTTATTCCATCGCTTATAGTTATATAAAGAAGATGTGGAATGAGTTCCAATGAGACGACTCTCCATTCAGGTCATAATTTGTAAAAGTTAATCATTATAGGTCAAAGCACGGTCTTCAAAACGGAGCCTTTGTTCACACCGAACAGTAAGGGATCTAAAAAATTATTAGTGTAAAACCGTTGCAACGGTCTAATCAATATAAAAAACGACAACCATGTCTGGCGTTGTTTTATACAAAAAAAAATGGTGGGGGGACACATATTGTCAATGCATGCGATATTGGTCTCGTACTGATTTATTTCTTAAAATACAGAAAAAACTTCATATACTATAGTTTCATGAACACAAAGACTATTTTTTTTTATAGTTCTAACATCATTTTATCAGCCAAGAATTTTCATCATTTTTTTCATAACATCATGGACGGGGTGTTTACTTTACAGTTCTTATTTCTCCTCTGTTACTTATGGCATTTTAACAAAAAACTTTCCCAAAAATATCTTTATAGGTGGCCATATATTATTGCATAGCTAAATCTTAATTATGAATATTTTTTGTCGATAATTTCCGTAGATAAAGATATTTGTTTCATTTTCGTACATGTTGCAAGCGAGGGTACGTATCACTATTATCTGGTAATCAGACATAAATTTGACTAGCTGTATTTGTGGAGCATTCCTAGCGCATGCTTCCATAAAAAAAATTCTCATTTAACATGAGCTGATCCAATCTTGCTCTACGTATAAAATAGTTGAAAACAGCTAATGATTTTGTAACTTTAAAGAATAAAGAAATATAACCCTGTTTTTTTTTTTGTTTTTTTTTAATCATTATCAATTTGTCACGTCTATAAAGATGTCACAATTATTTTTCAGCGTTTGCTAGGAGACATCCTTAATTCATTCAGTCTGATTAAAATACAAGTCACGTGTCGAAATTTTGCTTACACGCTTGTAAAAAAGCATGTGACACACATAATTTTAGTCAGTTGACTTATCATTCAGACTTTGTCAATAAGTCATCAATCTGTTAATTGTACAATAGCGAAGTTATAATAACTTATATTTCTTTATTCTTTAAAGTTACAAAATCATTAGCTGTTTTCAACTATTTTATACGTAGAGCAAGATTGGATCATCTCAGAGGAGGGGCGAAAAATACCAAAAGGACAGTCAAACTCATAGATCGAAAATAAACTGGCAACGTATTGGCTAAAAAAGAAAAATAGAAACAGACAAATTATAGTACACAAGACCCAATATAGGTAACTGGAGACTAAGCAACACGAACCCCACCAAAAACTGGGGTGATATCAGGTGCTCCGGAAGGGTAAACTCAACAGTGATGCGTCTTCCAAAATGAGGACGAGGTTATTTGGGGCGAATTGTCTCAACTTAATACATATATTGTACTTTCGTATTTTTAAAGTTTAATGACCTTTTCCTTGATATTATTAGATTGATATTTAATATAAATATTTGTATTAGCTTTTTTTTCTATTGAATTGTTGCATATATATTTTATTTTGCTTTACGAAACGGTCACGAATTATCAGCGAACGGGATAGCAACGACAAGCGGTATTTTTAACCGCTATTTATTAAACCGTCAGAAAACTAACTTAGCCATGAGTTTAGCTTTAAGGTACAGAGTGCACGGGTTTCGAGTATTTGTATTGCAATGTAATCGAAAGTAAATCCTACTTTAAACGTTTTGATTTCGTTGTTACAGTCAAAAATATTTGCAAATCTTTCAAGTTCTGACAAGTCGAATTTCATGTGTGAAAGGATATGATTACAAAAATTAATTATTTCAAAGTTGACATTGTGAAAGCATTGACTTGTAAACTTGTTAAATTACTGAAATTAACGTTTGATGTCAACAACGACACAAAATTAAAGTAACACATTTTTATAATTTGGACCATCTAAGGCAGCAACCATTTGATTTTCTGTGGGGGGGGGGGGGGCTATGTTTTTTTTTTGGAAAAAAAGTTTGTTTCCAGTTTTTGGAGAAAAAAATAATTTGTTTTTGATTCTGAGAAAAAAAAATTGTTTGTTTCACCCTCAGCTGCCACTATATGTGTAATATCTGTGATTATTCCGGGAACGTCACGCACAAACCTTCGGGACAATTTAATTTACTTGTTACGTAACGTCGCTACAGCGATACCAATTGTATATTTGTCAGCCATTATTAAATTACTATCTGAACCATCAAGTCTTGCTTCCGATCTTTCAATGGCGACGAGGATTAAAAACGAAGAAAAAAGCAGTGTTTAGCAGCGTAAATAAAGAGAAAATTTACCGGAACACAGAATTGAAAGAAGATAGTGCTAAAACAAGGAATTAAAAGAAGATACTGATAAAATAGAGATTATGGACCGAGGAGAGCCCCAGCAGATAACGGTAATTACGGAAACTAGAAATTTACGATCACAACCGTTTATACAGTCGGATGATCAGATATCTACAGGAAAACATTGGGAAGAATGGATGGAAAGTATAGAGAGGGAATTTAGATATTTCAGGATAACAGAACCTGCAGATAAAAAGGATGCATTAATCATTTATGGAGGAAAAGATATATCAAGATTGGAAAGAAGCCTAAGAGATGAAGAAGGAGAAGATGAGTATAAAGTCTTAAAGAACAAATTGAATAAATATTACTTGCCAAAGAAGAACAAACATCATGCCAGGTATTTGTTTTTAAAAATGAAGCCATTTAGAGATGAATACACAGTAACATATGTAATGAGACTGAGAGAAAAGGCACATGCGTGTGAGTTTGAAGCTACATGCGACGAAAGAATATTGGAACATTGTATTCAAACCATAACCAATCAGGATTTGATAAAGAGGGCTATAAGCAAAGGATGGAATTTAGATAAATTTGTAGAAGAAGCAGGACAGATGGAAGACACATGTTTACAGATGAAGGATATGAAAGGAGATCACAGAGACATAGGTACAAGTTCCATAAATAAAATACAAAGCAACAGGTCAAGCTATAATAGGTCACAGGATTATATAACCAAGTCTAATTGTGGTTATTGTGGATTTGAACATTGTGAGGGAAACAAATGTCCTGCATATGGTAAACAATGTAGAAACTGTGAGAAATATAATCATTTTGCATCAGTATGCAGAACGGAAAAGAAAAAACAACAGTATAGAGCTGGCAATTTTAGACGAGAAGGAAGAAGTGTAAAGAAAACAACGGAGGACACGATTGATACAGATTCGAATACAGATATATCAGATTATGATGAAGATGAAGATTATTTTGGAGGAACGACCAAACATATAATGAAAATACGAAAGGTAAAGACCATACAAGGCAGTAGAAACATGGACAAAACAGTGACAATAAGAATAGACGACGTAGATGTGAAGGTGGAACCTGATAGTGGCGCTGATGTAAACGTAATGGATGAAAATCAATTTGTAAAATTTCAGAGCAAAACATACGGCAATCCAGTATTAGAAAAGAGTAAAATCAAGTTGAGCACACTGCAAAATTCATTACCAATCAAGGGAGAATTTAAAACTACCATAAGAAACAAAACATGTGGCACAGAGACAAAATTCATTGTGGTAAAAGGAAAAATCAATTCTCCACCCTTACTAAGCAAATCCACTCTGATTGAGCTAGGGATGATACAGATTAGAACTGATGGTTCTTTTGTAAAGAAAAACCAGTTGAGAATACCAGACAATAGACCACCTTTCAACTCTAAGAAACTTGCTATTGATAAGGGATTTAAACACTACCAAGTCACACCAGAACGCCAAATAGCAAATACAGAAGTGAACTTATTTAGAAAACCCAGGAACAAAACACAGCAAATAACAAAGTTAAAAAAGAAAAACACTAAAACAGCTAAGCAGGAGATTAATAGAAGATATCACTCAAACTTATATGAGGAGATAAATGAAAGAGACAGACAATGCAAGGAGAAAATCAAAGGGTATGCTGAAAACAGAAACAGGAAGATGGAGAAAATGGGCCCCCCGCAAGACATGCGCGGGAGGGGGCAGTGGACATACAAAATTATGGGCCCCCCGCAAGACAGGCGCGGGAGGGGGCGGATAAAGAGAACTTTGGAAAAGTCAGGAAACCAGGACTGAAACATAAAGCAGAAGAACCAGGAGACTGATACAATTTAGTGAACATTAAAGAGACTATTATAATTTATACAAATTGAGAAAGTGAACATCTATATTTTATTTATTACAAAAACATTAGTGAACAATACAGGGACTGTGATAATTTAATTAATGTAAACAAACTTTATTTTACACATTTTAATTTACATTTATAAAGTCATTTTCTAATTCAAAGTTAAGGAGGAATGTAATATCTGTGATTATTCCGGGAACGTCACGCACAAACCTTCGGGACAATTTAATTTACTTGTTACGTAACGTCGCTACAGCGATACCAATTGTATATTTGTCAGCCATTATTAAATTACTATCTGAACCATCAAGTCTTGCTTCCGATCTTTCAATATGTAATGCTAAAATTGAAAGAAAAAAATTGTTTTCGACTTGTCGCAAAAAAAATAGATTGTTTTTCGCCACAGGCGAAAAAAAAAGTTTGTACAGAAAAAAAAACCATAGCCCTCCAGAAAATCAAATGGTTGCTGCCTAAGTTAGCCACTGGCACTAGCCATGCTGATAAAATATTTATATAGAAGCTGTTTGGTCAATTTATGTACATGTAGTATATTCATAATAACCAACTCAAGTTTGGTCTATTGATTTTCAGGAATTTTAATTTAAGTACTGACAATGACTGAAAGCCATAAAAATCTATTTTATTTTTGAGAAAATTCATTTTGTGTTCAATTCTGTATTCAATTTCCAATGCAGTCGGAACATATATATAATGAAGGGACTTGACACTATTTACAAAACTATGTAATTTGTAATTGTAACCGATTTTATAGTCAATAAAGACGATTAGGAAACAGATGTATTTATCCTAATAATTTCTGATAATAAAATGTCATTCAAACTAATGTTTTGCATTAATTTCATCACAGAAGAGTAAAGAATGCAAACTTATTAATTAAAAAAGGAGCCGATTGCATTCCCAAATTCAAAACCATCAGAATATAAAAAAAAATGTAGAAGATTGCCAATGAGACAACTGTCCACAAGAGACCAAAATGACACAGATAATAACAACTATAGGTTATCGTATGGCCTCCAACAATGAGCAAAGCCCACACCTCCTAGTCAGCTATAAAAGGCTCCGAAATGACAATGTAAAACAATGCAAACGAGAAAATAAACGTCCTTATTTATATAAAAAATGAATGAAAAACAAATATATACAAAATGTAACACTTAAACAAACGACAACCACTGAATTACAGGCTCCTGACTTGGGATAGGCACATACATACATAATGGCGGGGTTAAACATGTTAGCGGGATCCCATTATAAAACACTTCACATCAAATAAATCAAACTTATTTGGGTAATTTTACATTTTCCGTATGATAAAACTTAAAGTTTTTAATTTATAATTAAGTTATAGACAACTTTCGAGTTCGATGCATTTCCGTCAAAAACTCTGGTTTTAGTGAACGTCATTTGTGCGTTTAGGGGCGTCGTCACTTCCGTTTCAATGTTGAGCGAGTGGTTGGAAAACTATAATTCTATATTGTACGAATTATTCAGCAAATTAAATTCTCAAAATTGACAATCAGCACTGCTGTCATTAGGGAATTGTCATTAAGTACCTACAGAACAACCATTATTTCTAGTTTATCCTGCACAACAACGATCACTAAGACGCTTGATGAACGTAAATAGTGCAGGGATACAGTTGATCCCCTCTATCTGGTAAATGACGTCATAATGGCTCGCATAATTGACGAGTTTTTGCCGGTAACGGATGAACTCGAAAGTGGTCTATTGTGGTTAATTGATTGAGCAATTTCGATGCTATAGTCAGAGGCTACCAAAACCCATAAATCTTGTGAAGTCAGATTCAACAAATGTTCAATTCAAGGTCAGCCAAAGGCCATCAAAGGGTTTTCAATGCAGCGAAATCCAAACAAGTAGGTGGGCCTCAGCTGGCCCCTAATAAAAATGTCTAGTACAGTTCATCATCATCATGCTTATTAAGAAGAGAAAGAACATAATGTTAAATTGATTCTCATTAGCCATTTAGTCATTATCTAAAAAATCATTATTTTATTTCTTTGTGCAATGCCATTTAAACAATCATAAAAGTAAGAAAGCCTTACTATGTTATTGTCTTCGTAAGTGAGGCCTGAACCAAAAAATGAGTTTATTGAATTTCTGTTGAAAAATTAAATAAGGCTAAGCTGAAATACAGAATGCCCTCAATGTTGGACTGCATTGGTGGTAGCTTGTTCACCTTGAGTACACTGGTTGTGAGTTCCAACAAATGAATTGAAAATTTGTATTTTCTGCTTCTCTGCTTAGCATGCAGCATTAAGGAGTAATTCAAATTGCATAGACTGGTCGGCTTCATTTGCACATTTACCTTGTGAACTAAATATGTAGCATGGTAAAAATTAGGCTCAGTGTGTTGGTCTAGTACAAATTAAGGTTGATATTCATATTACATTAACATGTTCTAGTCCTGAATATGCTTATTAATTTGCTGCTGGATGTTAAGCAATCATCCAATGTCATCTTCTTCCTAATGTTGGTTACACAAATGTATATCACATACACAAATATTTATAAGTAAGCTTAGTCATGTTAGTAGTGGCTAGTGTTTCCTGCAGTTTTTCACATCACATGGCGTCTTTCGTCGTTAACTTTTACAAAAATCTTCTCCTCTGAAACTACTGGGCCAAATTTAACTAAACTTGGCCACAATCATCACTAGGGTATCTAGTTTAAAAATTGTGTCCGGTTACCCGGCCAACCAACCAAGATGGCCGCCATGGCTAAAAATAGAACATGGGGGTAAAATGTAGATTTTGGCTTATAACTCTGAAACCATAGCATTTAAAGCAAATCAGACTGGAGAAAAATTGTCTATCTGTCCTGAAATTTTCAGAACAATCAGACAACTGGTTGTTGGGTTTCTGCCCCTAAATTGGTAATTTTAAGGAAATTTTGCCGTTTTTGGTTATTACAATGTATCTTGAACATGTTGAATATTATTATAGATAGAGATAAACTGTAAACAGCAATTATGTTCTGCAAAGTAAGATCTACAAATAAGTCCTCATGACCAAAATGGTCAGTTGACCCCTTAAGGAGTTATTGCCCTTTATAGTCATTTTTTACCATGAATTTTTGTAAACTTTTACAAAAATCTTCTACTCTCAAACTACTGGGCCAAATTTAACCAAACTTGGCCAGAAAATCATCACTGGGGTATCTAGTTTAGGCCAACCAACCAAGATGGCCATCATGGCTAAAAATAGAACATAGGGGTAAAATGTAGATTTTGGCTTATAACTCTGAAACCAAAGCATTTAGAGCAAATCTGACAAGGGGTTAAATTGTTTATCAAGTCAATATCTATCTGCCCAGATGAATTGGACAACTGGTTGTTGGGTTGCTGCCCCCTCAATTGGTACTTTTAAAAGACATTTTGCCGTTTTTGGTTATTATCTTGAATACTGTTATAGATAGAGATAAACTGTAAACAGCAATAATGTTCAGCAAAGTAAGATCTAAAAATAAGTCAACATGACCAAAATAGTTATTGCCCATTATAATAAATTTTTAACAATTTTTACTAATTTGGGAAATTTTTGTAAATTTTTACAAAATATTTTCCTCTGAATCTAAAGGGCCAAGTTTATTTTAGATAGAGAAAATTGTAAGTACCAAGAATGTTCAGTAAAGTAAGATCTACAAACACATCACCAAAACACAATTTTGTCATGAATCCATCTGTGTCCTTTTTTCAATATGCACATAGACCAAGGTAAGCGACACAGGCTCTTTAGAGTCTCTATTTTTTTTTCATCAGGGCACCTTTTGTTTGGAGGACTACACTATCATATTCACTTACAAATCACTTACCATTTGCTTACCGGTATATTACAAAAATTGGGTTTCAGAAAATTGAACTTTGACATGTTTAAAATAAGTTCTTTTATTTTTTCATATTATATAGTTTCATTAATACAATGCTTTTGTGGAGAAAATATCCTACCATTTATATGTACTGCTTACCTTCTAAAAAGAACGTACCAAAATTGTAGATTCTCTGACGGAAGTACAGCATATTGTTTACTAGATCTTATAATTTGGAGCATTATATAGTTTGAAGTGACTAGTTGGGTGAAAATTAAGCACTCATTATGATCATGTTACATATCATGTATATAAAATAAATAACCGTTTTAATTTTGTTATAGAGCTGAATTTGCTTTAGACAAGACAAAGAAAAAGAAGAAAAGAGAATTAGCTGAAGAACAGAAACAAGAAATTAAAGAAGCATTTGATTTATTCGATACAGATAAAGACCGAGCTATAGATTATCATGAACTCAAGGTAACATGAAATTAAAACATGTCTTTAGAATAAATAATACAGAACTATAAATTTTCATGATCTTGAGATCCTAGGGGTATTAAACATAAAACTTGTCTTAGCCTCGGACCAAGATATAGGTTGTTGTGAGTCCATTATGATAACCTTGTTGGTCATTTCTTGGGAATTTAGGTACATTGTAAACTATGTAGTTTAAAAATGTTCATCAAAGTGTACATGTTCCAGACCATACGATTATTTGGACCGTACGTTACGGTCCTGACCGTATGCGTACGGTCGTACAGTCGTTCCATACGCGTACGGTCCAGCTGACCATACATGTTTTGGGATCATATAGGTTAAATTCAAACAAACATTTATCAAAATCTTTATTTTTCGTTATACAAATTGTTATAATTACAGTTAGATGGATAAAGTGAATAAGCGAACAATTGAAATTAAATATTTGTTTGTCCGATAATTCTATTTTGTTACTCAAGGTGACACTGGTTTCCACAAAGAACGTCATATTTTTTTACATTAACATGTTTTGATCATGCATGTTCCTTTGCATATGCATTTTTTTGTAAAGTTCCTAAATATTCTAAAACTATGTTTACTTCCGATAACTTCAATTTCAATGAGAATACTGGGCTGCTATTAATAAATTACTGACATGCTAAATACAGGAGATTAACAGATTAAATAAGCGTGATTTTTTTAAATAGTTATAATATGAAAAGTTTTTATTTCAATTACTATTGAACTTTTTATATTAATTTCAGATATATATAAGTTATGTTGATCTGCCATATACATTTGTAAATTTTTCGGACACCATCACGAGTTGGTTGACCGTTATGGAATAACCGTTTCACAAATGATATCAGATATGTTCCTTACGTCGTAACTACAATCCCCTTCCCTTTCATGAATATGACCTACCGAATTAGACTATTTACCGGATTTGTAATCACATAAGCAACACGACGGGTGCCACATGTGGAGCAGGATCTGCTTACCCTTCCGGAGCACCTGAGATCACCCCTAGTTTTTGGTGGGGTTCGTGTTGTTTATTCTTTAGTTTTATATGTTGTGTCATGTGTACTATTGTTTTTCTGTTTGTCTTTTTTATTTTTAGCCATGGCGTTGTCAGTTTGTTTTAGATTTACGAGTTTGACTGTCCCTTTGGTATCTTTCGTCCCTCTTTTTGTATCTAGTAAACTTGACCAACTTCTTAATATTAGTCAGACTGTACGCGTACTATTTGTACATATATCATCATGATCATGCAAGTACAATGTATATCAAAAGACAGGGCTTTGGATAATTACAAGTTATATTTCCTCATGATATCTACTGCCTAATTTTATAAAATTGATTAAAATTTGCATTTTTAGTTTAAAAATATCACTTATATATATATATTATATATATATATGCTATATGTTGTAGGTTGCACTTTGTAAATACAGCTGTTTCTCAAAACACGCCTCTTTTGGGGAGTAATTGAATATTCATAGAAAATTCATTTTGTTTACATACTGGTTCCCAGTTATGCTCTCTGTGTTCCATATCGCAGAGACAGAACTTGGGAATGTTACCAGTAAATAAACACGTGCATATTGTTTACATTGAAATCTGTGGTAACCTTTCATTCGAGGTAGGGGTAGTTAAGAAAATTAGTGTAAGTTTAAACTCTGAGAAGTTCAGGGCATATAAACGTTGAAAATATGCCGCACAGCCCTATATTTTGACCTTTGAAAAAAATTGTGGTGCATATGAACTTTCAATTCTAGGATAAGATTTTTTTCAAAACTTCATAGTAAAAGTGGTACAGTTTTAGCCATAAAAGGAGTTCCTATGGGAAATTGCATTGTCAATATTTACAGAAATGCAACCTGTACATTTGTAATTCCTGAAAACACAAACATTTTATAAAAAAAGGTACTCCCAAATTTTTATCTGTTTTCTTGTTCATTTATAAAATCAACACACTAACTGAAATGAATCCAGAAATTTGTGAAGTTCTGCAATTTTTATTCATTGCATGTCTTGGTTTGTACCCAAATTGCACCTATTCAGCAAAAATAGCAGCGGAAATCTTACAAGATTTTCTAGAGACTAAATAATTTGTATTTTCATGATTTGATACTATGCACGTCTTTCAACATAGGTAAATATATTTAGATACATGTATATACAAAATGTTCACAGTATTTATCAACAGATACAGTGTTTACTGAAAAAAGCAAAATGTAAGGAAACGTCGCTATACGACGTCATGAATCAAAAACGTCATCTTTTCAAAATGAGCAAACACAATATGTAACTAGCTTCCAATTTTAAAAATATGAAGAGAAATCATGGACTTATATCCAATTATTCAAAATATTTGAAGAAATTAAACAAAAGCTCTGTTATTCGACTTTTGACAATGCAAATTTAAGCATGGATGCAATTTGGGTACTCCTCATTACAGAATCATTGATGGTTTGGAGGTCAGTTCAGACCATTTTTTCTATGATTCGATATGGATTAAAATTAAAATGGTGAAACCATATTGAACAGATATATCATGTTAAGGAGGGGTATTTGCAAAAAATACCAGTCGAGAGAATGTTAAATTTCACGAGCCGTAAGGCGAGGGAAATTCATTCTCAAGACTGGTATTTTTCGCAAATACCCCTCAATAACATGATATATCTGTTTAATTACACCGAATGTTAATGTACTAAAACGCATTGATGATCGTGACGTTACAAGCGTCCAGTGGAATAGAGTATTTTTTGGCAAATACCACGGCAGAGAGGGTAAAAAAGGCATATCCTTTTAGCAAATACCCCGGCAGCGTTAAAAATGAACGATATTCATTTGATAACAGTAAATTGGTGAAAAATACACTGGCTATTAACCAATCAAAACCCCAGATTCTTACATAAGGTGTAATTAAGTAAATAATGATACATCTACAAAATAAACACATAATGTAAACTTTGGCTTAAGCATAAATAAACGTAGGTTATAAAACTGTCAAAATAGGTGCAATTTGGGTAGATAATAGACTCATTTTAAACAAGATTTGTTTGCGAAATCAAATTTTATTTAATTTATTGTCTTATTTTTTAAGGTTGCTATGAGAGCACTTGGTTTTGATGTTAAGAAAGCTGATGTGTTAAAAATTTTACGAGATTATGACAGAGAAGGGACGGGTAAAATTTCATTTGAAGATTTTAATGAAGTCAGTAAGTATGTCCTACGTACATGTATCACATTTTGTTTCGTTATAAATTTCCAAAATCTATGACTGTTCTACCAACATTTAAAATGATTAATACTGACCCTTACATTACATTCTGCACATGAGTTTTCATTATAGATGTATCTAATGGAAAGAGGATTAGAACAATCAATCTGATTTAGCAATCTGATTGTAATTAATTCGACATGCGAAAAGCAGATACTAGATAGTTCAAACCATCTAATTAAGTGTTACTGGGGATTCAATATTATTCGTTGGATACCAATTTTCATTGATTTCGTGGAAGCCCCAAAACAACGAATTTAAATGTACAACGAATTACAAATTTTGAAAAACCAGGATATCAAATATCCACGAAAATTGGTACCCACGAAAAAAATGATTCCACAGTATATTAACAGGATTGCATGGTAAAGTTGTAGGTGTATTATCAATTAATGGTGAAGACTTTCAACACTTGTTTTTGACAGATGTGAAAAATTATCACAAAAGGAACAAAATTTACATTGCATTTTTTTCTGCAAACTATAATTTTTTAGTTAGACACATTAACCGAAATTGAAGGTTGCATCCACTGTCCACTAATATTGATTAAGATAAGCCAATAAGTTATCAAAATCAAATGTTTCTATTTCCAGTGACAGATATGATGTTAGAAAGAGACCCACAAGAAGAGATAATAAAAGCATTTAAACTATTTGATGATGATACATCAGGGAAAATAAGTTTACGAAATCTAAGAAGAGTGGCTAGGTAATTATAGTTCTATTTTCTTGTCATTAAATGGAGAATGGAAAGGGGAATGTACCAAAGAGACAACAACCCAACCAAACAGCAGAAAACAGATGGTGCAAACAATGGTTCTTCAACACAGGGAGAAAATTGCGGACCCGGAGGCGTGCATCTGCTGACCCCTAAACAAAAATGTGTATTTATTAGGTTATATTTGTTGCACATTTCCTGATAAGAAAACCATTATTACCAATTTTTGGGATACCATTGCTTTTAAGCAATCTGTAGACTTATACCATTGACTCAGGGCCATGCCCTCACGTCAACCGTTTTATTCTAAACATCAAGGAACATCTCAGATTCTTGAGATTGCCTTGCTTTAAATGGTATAAAAAACAAAAGGATTGAATTTAAACAACTGTCCTATAATGTTCTTCTCATAATCTTCATGTGTCGATATTTCCCTTGACTTGTACATGTTGTATGCGTGTTTTTAACAACACGGAAAATCAGAATTAAGCAGTATTTATATTTAGTGTTTTTATAAATTTAGAAACATGCCAGAGGTGGGATTCCCCAGTTTTGATAACATGCGAGAGTTCTCTGAATTCTGATCGATAGATCTATTTCTGTCACATAAGAACAGAAGTAGAGTTTTCATATATGTCACCGTTATGAAACTGATATTTGATATTGTACTTCCATAAAGAAATGGAGGTCGTTTAATTAACATTTAATATACGTCTTTGCTACAAATCACAAGTCTAGGGTTTGGTTAGGTAATTATGCGCATGCATATAGTTTTCTTGACTTGAAGGGGTATCAGATTGAATGGTTGCTCTGGATTCCCCACTCCATTGATTAATTTGAAACTCACGAGATCCTTTCTATGTCTGTCTGCTATTGAGGGTTATTGTTGTTGCATAATTTTAAATCATATGCATCATTTAAATTAAAATAAATGTAGTCCACAACGTAAAGGTGTAACTAGAACACCCTTCAGCCAAAATGGAGGCTTTGAGTTGTCTCCCTTCCGTAAGTAGTCTCTTGTCAAACGACAATACGTGGAGAAAAATTAACTCATTCTGTTGATAGACGTCGCATTAAAACCAAACGCAATTTAAACAGAGGAATGTGTACGGAAAGGAGTCATGCCTACTGACCCAAAGGAAATTATATATTTAAAGAGTTAGGAATAGGGGTTCTACCTAGAATTCACGTAGGAAAATAGGTGATAAGGTATGAAGTGAAATACCTTCTCTCACTCTCAGTGACTGCTGTGGAAAGTCAACTTGGAATTAATAGTACAAAAATAAAAGACAATAAGTACATTGTTCATACACTTGTATTGAGGATTCAATGGCTATTTTTAAAGTTGAATAACTATTCAGATTAAGTAAATTACATTTTACGAGTATTTTACACGTACAGTTGAATTATTTTTGAAAATAATACTAATACATGTATCAGTAAAAACAATGGCAATCGTATCCTTCAGAGCAATCTGCTCTTTAATTAATAAAACCAATTATTTTGAGTAACAAAATTGGACTTTGATTACATTGTTTTTACCTGCAAACACAGACCTAGACACCATTGCATTTTTCTGTAATATTTATCAGATGTTTTATCCACTTATAATGCTTACTTTTTATAATATATAAAACAAATAAAACTTTGCTAAATGTTTGCCAGTAAGGTCAGTACATAAAGTCTGAACTAGCCTAGGTCACAAAAAGAAATAGTTAGAACTTACAATTTCCAGACAATATTCTCATTTAGCCTTTTATAATCAGTGACATGTACCCAAGGTAGTACAAGGATCACAGACTAATATGGTAGTATTCAACTAAATTGAGAATGGATACGAGGAATATGTCAAAGAGACAACAACCATGACAACCTGACCATATAACAGAAAAAAGTAAAATTACAAAAATACTGAACTCTAGAGGAAAATTCCAAACCGAAATTCCCTAATCAAATGGCAAAATCAAAAGCTCAAACACATCAAGTGAAAGGAAAACAAATGTTATATTCCTGACTTAAGCTTGGTACAGGCATTTTTACAAAGTCACTTATACGATAAGATATAATGTACATCTATTTTGAAGAAGTCTTGATTATATTGCAGAGAATTAGGAGAAAATATGACAGATGAAGAGCTGCGAGCAATGATTGATGAGTTTGACAGAGATGGAGACGGTGAAAGTATGTATTATGTTAGAGACATTTGTCTTATCAAATGTATGCGTAGTTTAGATAACGCCAATATTTGGACTTGATGAGGATTGCAATAATAAGGATTCACATTCTGATATCTGATACACACATCTTGATTAAGAATAAGAGATTCAGCTGAAATCACAAATATTAGTGTCTCAATTATGTTCATTGTTGAAAAATCATAATAATAAATGCACACAATAATTTCTGAATTCATAGCATCTAGCCCTTTGGCTGTAAAACCTTACTCAGTACTTTAGAGTAGAAAATGCTTGAAGCACCTTTTCTAGTATTTTGATTGGTTGAATTCTCAATGAGTTTGATAATCATACTCCAAAATGTTTCTGGATCTCTTTGATGACCATCATGTTTGTATCTTTCATCAATGTCAATGCTAAAATAATTTAAGAATACTGTGAAAGTACTTTAATTCGTGGGTATTAATTTTCGTGGTTTAAGCAATATTTACATGTTCGTGGGTTTTTAAATTCATGGATTTTAGTTTTCTAGAAAGAAAAAAAAATAAAATTAAAGCCTTTAGAAACGGAGGTTACACATGTTACAAATAGTCTGGATTGAAGGAAATTGCATAGTAAACATCGACCCGTTTAAATCGTAGTGATAACACTAATTAACCCATGATAAAGTGATCAACAGATTAAAGACCATCAAAGGTGTTAATTAGGCCTAAAACATGTCACCTAAAGAAAACAGTAACATTAACAAATGCTATAAATGTATCTTGAATTATCAAATAATTCTTTTCAAAATCAAGCATAGCATGAAGATATTATTTCCCATATGTACGAGAACTATACAGATATAAAATGAACACTTTATTATACTGGCATATCAAACCGGAAATCTGACTTTCATCGATCAAAAATATTTTTTGTGAGAATTAAAAGGTCAAAAGTTGTACAGTTGAGGTTAGTCAAGATGAAATAGGTATAATCCTACATGCGGTTGTAGTTCTGTGACTGCTATTAAAGTATTCTCAGATTAGGCGTTATTCAATATATTCGCTAGATCATATAAGTAGTCAAACCTACCGATGGGGATCTTTCCCTTTCTTGCTTTGGACAATGGTTGTTTTATTTCGTTGGACACTTAAATTCGTGGATAAAGTCATCCACGAAAACCACGAAAATTGGAACCCCACGAATAAAAGTACTTTCACAGTAGCTAAAATAGAACATACTATTTGTCTACTGTTAAAATCCCAGTCTTAACCTCAACATGACTTTTGTGGATTGCTATTGATCTTAAATTTTCTTTCTTTCTTTCATAATTTTTGTTGTTCAGTATGAGTTTTTTTTATTGTTGATGGTTGTATTGTGACCTATAATTGTGTACACCCATATCTTTTGGTAGGCAGTTGTCTCATTGGCGACCATGGGCTTTGCTCATTGTTGAAGGCCGTACAGTGACCTACAGTTGTTAATGTCTGTGTCATTTTGGTCTTTTGTGGATAGTTGTCTCATTGGCAATCATACCACATCTTCTTTTTTATATACCACGTCTTATTTTTATACGCCTGTTTACAGGATGTATTATGGTATATTTTTGTCCTTCCCTCCACCTGTCCCTCTACTTAACTGTCAGTTTGTTGTCAACATACCCAATATTAAATAAAAAAACTCTTTAACCAATTTGCATGAAACTGTAATGAATTGTTTATATCTTTTGACATGAGCTCCCTATTGAAGTTTGTAAACTTAAAATTTTAAGTTCCCAAGTTATGGGGTTTTATTCATTTAAAAGAAAAATGTTGAGTTTTCAAACAATAACTCAATAATGCTTTGAGCATTTTTAAAAAAAATTTGATGACAGGTTTATATCTATTGACCATGTTGACATGAGCTTCCTATCAACTTTTATAAATTTTAGATTTTACTCTCCCAAGTTTTGGGGTTTTGTTCATTAAAAAGGGGGGATTTCAAGTTTTAGACAATATCTAAATAATGTTTGAGTAGTGTTCATGAATCTTTGGTTACTGGTTCATATCTATTGATGTGAGCGCCCTTTCAATTTTTTTTAAATTCAAGATTTTATGTTTTCGAAACATGCAGTTATATTCATTAAAATAGTGGAATTTTCAAGTTTCAGACAGTTTTCATGAAACTTTGGTGACTGGTTTATATCTATTAAATTAACTCCCCTTAATTTTTAATAAATTCGTGATATAACATGAGTTAAGAACTTTATTCTTTGAAAAAGCTATTGGCGTATCTTGTAGTCATGGCACAGCTCTTTTACTATATTCTTTGTGAACTTGATAAATGAATTGTACAGTAATTAAGTTAATAACACTATCTTTATATTTCAGTTAATGAAGATGAGTTTATTGCCATAATGACTGGAGATACATAAGACGGCAGATCTATGTTAGTGCAGACATGACAGATGTGCATTTAGTACAACACATAAAACAACAATCTGAACATTTGTACATATGTGCATTTATTATAGGTACATAACAACAGATGAACATTTGTGCAGATGTGCATTTAGTATTGGTTTATAAAAAAAAAGATGAACCTTTGTACAAATGTGCTTTTAGTATTGACGTATAAAAAACAGATGAACATTTGTACAGATGTGCATTTAGTATTGACATATAAAAAACAGATGAACATTCGTACAGACAGTCATTTAGTATTGACATATAAAAAACAGATGAACTTTTGTACAGATAGGCATTTGTACAGATGTGCATTTAGTATACATGTGTGCGATCATCATTTCACTTTTCAATTTAAGTACTACTGTAAATTAAGAAATTATTGCAATGTTTTTATTATTGTGAAAAATGCGACAGGGTTATAATCACAATAATTAAAACTCGCATTTTGATAAAAAAAAATTTTAACAGGATTTTTCTCAATATCAAAAAATATAAAAATCGCATTTTAAACTTAATGACAAAATCATAATAATAAATGCATGCAATAATTTGTGAAATTAACAGTATGTCATCATCATCACAGACTCATGGATAATGTGTTCAGATTTATTATGCATCAGTGAAAATGAAGATCAAATTACACTATTTTACATTCCTGCAAAATTTCATTGGTTAACATAGAGAAAATATGTAATATTTCTATTAAATGAGAGCAGCTAGCTATAATCTTGATTTTGAAACTATTTTACAAGATATTGATAGAGTTGTTCTTAAATTTATAAACATGTAAAAAAAATATGTTGCATGAATTCTTAAATTTGTGATGTAAGGAAAAAGCATTAAATACATGTAAATATTCTTTATTCCTTGTTTTAAAAATTGCATAAAACAATTGCTTTTCTTGCGACTTTTATTATGAATTCATTTTATATCAAAATCCATGAAAATAAGTTAAATTGAAAGGATATATATTTATTGTTAAAGAAGTTATGTTGTTTCAGGGATAATTTTTAACTAAGTAAGATTGAGCTACTGTTGAAGCTTGTACATGTTGTAGATGTCATTTTCTTTTTTGATATTTCCACTTAAATACTGCTGAAATATTTTTTTCTTGTTCTCATTATTTTTATTTTGCATATTCAAATCTGTTTTTTTTCCACATCTTTATTTAAAGATCAATTATATTATGCATTGTAACACTTGTTGGTGTGAAAGAGGTATTTGTGAATATTTGTATTTTATTTAAATATTTTTATATAAATGATTGCTAGTTTCCATATTATATAATAAAATTATTACGAATTTTATGATTAGCGTTTACTTTATTTAGAGTTATTGGTATACATGTACATATTTGTTTTTCGTTCATTATTTTATACAAATAAGGCCGTTAGTTTTCTTGTTTGAATTGTTTTATGGGGCCTTTTATAGCTAACTATTCGGTATGGGCTTTGCTCATTGTTGAAGGCTGTACAGTGACCTATAGTTGTTAATGTCTGTGTCATTTTGGTTTCTTGTGTGGATAGTTGTCTCATTGGCAATCATACCACATCTTCTTTTTACAATAAGTTGTTGATTCACTGTCTAACTGCTAAATTGATTGTTACTTCATGTCTTAATTCTATTTGTGAGTTGATGCAAAGAAAAACATTGAAGGGGAGACATAGCTGTTAATTTTTCAGCAATCCTCTGTTGGTGTCAACAATTGTGAAGTTTTCTGCTTAACGTTTTGCAAGGTCAGTGACATTTCCTAAAAGGTTGCATTAATGCATATCAGTTTAGGGACTACTGTGGATTCATTTATTTTCGTGGGTATCAATTTTCGTGGATTGCTGAAAACTTGCATATTCTTGTATAATGGATTTCTTGGTTTTGTCAATCACTGTATACAAAGCCTATTGAAAATATGATATTCGCTGAACATTTGAATTCGTGGTTCACCTGTACGCACGAAACCCACGAAAATTGGTATACAACGAATAATAATGAATCCACAGTATTCCAAGGCCTTTCCTTCTAGTTCATTGTAGGATGTCTGATTCGTGTAGTAATAAGTAATTTTCAGTGTTAATTTTTCTGCTTGAGATAGTTTGATATGAACTGCTTATAATAGACAATGATAGTTTCTTTAAAATTGCATTAATATTAGTACATCTCAGTTTGACATTTATTTTCACATATTGCTGTTATGTCATGGTCCTGCAACTTTGAATTAATTTTAGATGTTGGTGTCCATATGATTCTTTTTGAGGATTTTCTGCTGACATGCACGACATATTTCTGATAAACAGATTATTTTTTTAAAAGAGGGATGAAAGATACCAGAGGGCACAGTCAAACTCATAAATCGAAAATAAATTGATAACGCCTGGCTAAAAATGAAAAAGACAAACAGACAAACAATAGAACAATAGAACACATGCCACAACGTAGAAAAATAAAGAATAAGCAACACGAACCCCACCAAAATCTTTTAAGCTTTGTGTCAATCTATTGGTCTTCTTCTTTATATACAGAAAAAACATCAACTGGTTGATGATTACTTTCCGGCGCATGCCTGGTTTAACAATATTGTTAATGATTAAAAATATGATTTTAATTTCATAATAATTTTTCAATTTTTATATATACAAATGTATATGTAAGTAATATTTTTCAATTTTTAATTTTAATTTTTGGTATAAGATAAAAGCCAGATACATATTAAACATGTAGGTGTTTGTAAGTGTCAAGGAGCATCTCTCTAGTGAGTTTCTCCTTGAAGCACTCAGTAGCAGGTTATTGGTTCAGGTAATATGTTCCAGTCTTTTATAGTTTGGCAGAATAATGAAAATTTGTAACTGTCTTTGAACTTTATTTGGCCTTTTAACATTTTTTGATTCGAACGTCATTGATGAGTCTTTTGTAGACGAAATGCGCGTATCTATGATGAGTTTATTTGCTGCATCGAATTTGTCGGTATGTTTGTTCGTGGCTAGACCTGGTGTTTGATTTGCTTTTAATTAGTATGTCAGAATGTGGTATGACAATTTTGTTGTTTGTAATTCTATGGAACATATTTAATCTGCTTTGAGTCTCTTTTCTTGTAATGTTGGCCAGTGAAGTGTATTAATCATGTTTGTTACACTTTCAGTATATTGGTATTTGGAGCATACGTATCTCGCTGCACGTCTTTGGACTATTTCTATGTTAATGTTCTCTGTTGTGTGAGGGTCCCAGACAGTACAGCAGTATTCCATTTTTGGTAAAATAAGGGCTTGGTATGCTCGGTCTTTGATGGTTTATACTGAGTTTATTATAAAATTTCTTCTGATGAATGCAAGGGTCTTATTTGCTTATTATGTCATGTTCTGAATGTGTTTGTTCCATTTAAAATTTGATGATATAGTTATGCCTAAATGTTTTGCATTTTCAACTGACTCAAGAATGTGACCGTGCATATTTACTATAGTAAAAATGGATGGGTGTTTTCTTTGTGGTCACTTGAAGTATGTTGCATTTGTCAGGGTGGAACTGCATTAGCCAGTCTTGTTCCCATTTGATTGCCCCTTCTAGGTCTTCTTGGAGTTTAAGGCCATCTGATTTTGATTTAATCTGTCGGTAAATGATGCTGATTTGACTGTGATGCAAATAGTCAGGTAAGTCATTGATGTATATTAAAAATAGTATTGGACCTAATACAGTACCCTGAGGAACTCCTGATGTTACTGGTATGTTGTCAGAGGAATGGTTTTCTAGCATGGCTGTTTCTGTACGGTTTGAAAGGAAAGATTTTATCCAGTTTGTAGCTTGATCTGATACACCAAAACATTTAAGTTTATATAGTAAACGGTTGTGTGAAACTTTGTCAAAGGCTTTTGCGAAATCCATGATGATTAGATCGGTTTGAATATTTTTTATCGTTATTTGATGACAGCTGGTGAATTAGTGACATTATCTGGGATTCGCAAGATGTATTTGCCCTGAAGCCGTGTTGGAAGTCATAAAGTATGTTGTTGGATTCAAGGTGTTTCATGATGCTGCTTGCAATTATGTGCTCTAATGATTTGCAGGAAATACATTTTAATGAAATTGGTCGATGTCTCCTTTTAGAAAACAGATGTTACGTTTGCGCGGTTCCAATCATGAGGTACTTTTACTGTACGTATTGATTTTGTAAAAAATAGAGTGAGTATGTCTGTGCATGTGTTGATGTTTTCTGTTAGCACTATTCCAGTTATGTTATCTGGTCCTGTAGTCTTTTTAGGATTTATATTTTTAATTAATTTATAGATGCCTTCTCTGTTGATGTCTATGTTGTACATTATTGGAAGTATTGATGGACCTTTGTCAGGTATAACTGTATTAGTCTCAGATGTAAAAGCTGATTTAAATTGGTCGTTTAATATATTTGCTTTTTTCAAGGGATCTGTATAAAGTAAACCTTCACTTCTAAGAGGTGCAATACCAGTGTTTTCATTGTTTTGGCCTTTTATGTATGAAAAGAGTTTTTAGGTTGTTTGTTGAATCTCGGATTTTCAGGCTCTTGTATTTCAATGTCAAAAATAACGTTTTCGATATCATTCCAATAAGCATTTCGCATCTCTTTCTGTAATTGTGTTTTGATTTGTTTGAATTTTTTAATATGTTTACCATCATGTTTTTTTTCTTTTTATATAATTTCTTTTTCTTATTTATCAGTTTTTTTTAACCATTTATCCATGGTAGGTGGGTTTTATTACCTATTAGCTTAGTTGGTATATGCTTTTGGATACTTTCTGTTGGTTTTGTTTTGAAGAAATTCCACCTATTGTCTAAATCAAGTTCTAATTTGTGTTTTTCCATATGTGTGTATGTTTCTTTCAAATCTTTTCCATTTTTTCCCAGTCTGCTTTCTTGTAAATGAATACTTTGTGTGGTGACCGTTTTGCTTTCGAGAGGGAAAGGTTAATTTCACTGAAGATTATGTCATGGTCTCCTAGTGGTGGTAATGTTTCTAATCTGTTTACTAGGGATGGATTTACATGTCTCAGTAGATGGTGTATTTGGATGGTGAAATATATTCATATGCTGATATGTCATTTGAAAACCAAGTTTCAGTACCAAATATAACATCAGGTTGGCATGAGTCTATTATCTCATTAATTTCTGGCTTTTTGTTTTTCATTGATTGAAAATTAATAGTGAGTACTCGAAGAGATGGAACTGTTCTTTGTTTCTTATTCTGTTTAAATGGTTTTGATTTTTGTTTGAGTATTGATGATGATGAATGAGTTGGTGTTCCAATGTGTTCTAAGTTACATGTATTATCATCCGTGCTTAGGTCTGCATAGCTATTTGATGTTTCAATAGTGGTGTTAAATAATGTGGTAGAAAAGTTTGGCATACCACATTTCATGTATTTTCAAGAGATATTGCTATTATTTAGGATTTTATACATGTGCTGATCAATACCTTTACATTTAATGTGATACCATTCATCACATGTGTCACAGCAGACTGCTTTTTGTCTCCATGTGACTGCTTTGGCACAAGAACTACAGGGGTATTTTGTATGACCTGAGTTTGGCTCAGGCGCATACGAGTTGACTAAGAGGAGGCTACATAGGTAAGTTAGTACTTATTTATTATGTTTTATTTCTCTGTCTCTCCTTATAGTGATGTTTATTGAGAGGGTAGATATGTTTGACTTACTTGGTTCTTGACTTGTAATTGACCAAGAATTGTCTGGAGAACTGCTGTTATAGTGCAGACTACTTTGTCTTGACAGAGTGCTAAGGTTCAGTACTTTTGCTGTTAGAGTCGTCACAGCTAGAGTAATAAGTACTGTGTGTATGATTTGCATTTTGTTTTTGTTTATATTGATACTAATTATCAATCATTTGTGCACGAACTGAGATGGTGTTGTTTGAGATTAACTTAAGCATTGAGTGTTCGCTAACATGTGTAACCCTTCCATATTCTGTATGTGCCTGATCCATGTCAGGAGCCTGAAATTCAGTGATTGTCAAAGATTGCTGTCTTTTCATATTTGACTTGGCCTCGGTATTCAGATGTGGTCTGGTTTCTAGAAAACTATTCTATAGAAGTATTTGGAAAATCTGTCGAAATAATGACACAAAATCACCATTTGAGTATCTAGCTTTAAAATAAAATTGGACAACCCAGCCTATCAACCAAATCGGCGGACATGGCTGAAAATAGACATGTGCAAACTATTGAGATCTGCACATTTCAAGACAAAAACAAAATGGATTGACGCTTTATACAGCAAAAATGAGTAGCAAGACAAGAACTACAAACAAGACAAATTTTGCCAAGTTATTTCTCTTTATTGATTATTTTTCTTCATTTGTAGTAATTTGGGCACTAACTATGATATATGAAAAAAAAATAGAATAAGATTTCGTTTGGTTCATTCTTTTATTAAAATGAAATAATGAAAAGATAATTAGTATTTAGCGGACAATTTGATCAATTTTGTCAAAATAAGCAAAAAATATCGCTGATGAATTATTTACTTGCAAGTGATTAATTCGACCTCATTTACTGCGTACTCTTGCGACCTTCAAATGAAGCCATTAGCTAGAAATGAGTTACTCATGCATTTTAAGGACAATAATGTCAACACTAAAATTGAAACCGGTGAACTATTTCGTTGACTGATTCAATCCACAGAAAAATTATTTGTTTACGTTAATTAACTTATCTTCAATCTATAACATCAACTCGAATAGATCCAAAACAATCCAATCGCACGAGGTCACAATCTATTTATAGTTATGTTTAAGTTTATATCGGGTTATGTGACCATCTGAAGTAATCTAAGGTCATATGGAAAGTAAATAAGATGGCGTTTACACTACAATACACACTAACTTCTGGCATATATTATCGAGTACATGCTTTGCTAACGGTTTATTTCAGACTTATTATAATTTGGGTATACGATTTAGTATGTTATAAATCAAATACTAGTATGAAAATTTGAGTCAAATCGGTGAATATGAATTTGACAGCTAGTGCCCCTTTAAACATGTAAATAAAGTATAGTAGATAAATAAACATTTTAAACAGCAGACAAGATCGACAAATGAGTAAGCTTAGCAGAAATCGTCTGACGACATATTGGAGTTATTACCTTTCAATGACAATTGATTAGCAAGACCATTTCGACAAAGTCTTGAAATTACAGAAAACTAATAAAAGATAGATGGACACTTTATATTTAAATAGCAAAAATGAACTACAAAAGACAAGTTCTTCAAGAAGGTAAAGATAGTCAGTCGACTCCTGTTGTCTTGTATGTTTGAATTGCTTTATATTGTTTTACCAATCCAAGAGGCTTTTATAGCTAACTATACGTATGCTCGTTGACAAAGGCTGTAAGAAGACTCTCCGAAAGCAGATATAACAATAACATACTCAGATTATTTTGATCTGCAATGCAGTATTTTTAAGGGAATGTAGAATCACAGATCATCCATAGATTGAACAGGAGAGGAAGAATTATGTAGAACGAAATGATAGCAAAAGTCATCTTTGCAGTATTATTAATATTTGAGACGAATTTAATTATCTGCTAGATTGTTTTTTACAACAGGAAATTATACTGGGATAAATGATATTTAGCACTTGTGAATATATAATAGATGATGAGGTGAAACCCTTCTAGTTGATCATGAAGTCTTCATAAAATATTGAAATGACATCAGTGTTGATACCTAATTTATTGTTGTAGACTACTATTTTTTTCAGAACGGTACCGTGGTTAAGATTATCTATAATCTTCTCACTAAGGAAACCATTATTTCGCCGGGTGGGGTCGGGCCTAGTAAATGTGATAAGATCAGAATATTTATTTCCAATTTACAGGCGGCCTTATTATTTATTGTCAATCTAACGAAGATCAGAATACGTATTTTTTTCTTATTCAAATCTCCATCCCTCCCTCTGTAGAATGAATGGTCGTCATTTATATTTGTTTACCTTTTGAAAATGTTTTCCAAAATATTTATTTTCATGTGCAATAATGCAAGATAAAGTATTTCTAATTAAGTATTCAGTTTGAAGAATGAACGCCAAAAACAAAACACTTTTTAACTTTATATATTAAGTGATATTTTTTTATTCTGATATTTTATGACAGTCATGTTAAAAATAGCCGCCATATTGAAATTTCAAAGTGGGTCCAAAGCCTATATATTGTTTTAAACACCAATCACTACTAACATGCAAAATGCGGTGCTTTTATCGTCAAACCCACGATTATTGATCGATATATAGGTCTTATATGACAGGGTTAAGGGTTTCTTGTATTCTTGTCCTAAATTTTTGAAAATATCCTTGATCTGCATGCCATTTTGTGCTTCTTTGTTACATATTTGTTAATTTTCATAGAGATTAAGATTATAACACAATATGGTAACTAATGTACCCCTATTTTTGACAATTTTACCTATTATGTCTGTTTGTTTTGTTCACAAATCGTTGTCAATATAATGAAATTTGATGCAACTGTCATACAAGTGAGAGGTTTAGCTAGCTGCAAAACCAGGTTTAATCCACCGTTTTCTACATTAGAAAATGCCTGTACCAAGTCAGGAATATGACAGTTGTTATACATTCGGTTGATGTATTTGAGCTTTTACTTTTGCCATTTGATTAGGGACTTTCTTTTTTGAATTTTCCCCGGAGTTCAATGATTTTGTGATTTTACTTTTTATTGATGACAAAGGCCAAGTGATAGTAAAATCTAACACTGGGCTTCGCTCAAACGAGCTATAGTATGTTGGATATTAATACCATTGTTCAAGGTTAGGGAAAGGGTTTGATGCGCCAGGAAAATTCTGAATGTGCCTATAATTATGTGGCTATCGTGTGTTGCTGTTGATCATAACTGTTATTCGTTTATTGTTTTGTATACGTACAAAAATAGGCCGTTAAATTTCTCGCTTCACTGTTTAACATTAATTTTGTCACTGAGGTGTTTTTTTATTGATGACTATAAGGTATGGATTTTGCTCATTGTTTAAAGACCGTACCTTAAGTTGTTAAATTCTATGCCATCTGATCTATTGGTGAGAATTGTCTCATTGGCAATCATACCACATCTTCTTATCTCTTATTTATAAACAAATCATGAATTGAATTGTCATGATGTCAACATATATGTCTCCAACTATTAAAAGGGGTTAAGACTTCGCACTAATTAAGCTCTAAGTCTTCGAAATTTGAGAAATTAATTAAACATAGACTATCAAAGATCTGACAAGTACTATTAATAAACTTTTTTTCAAATTTTAAGTTAAATTTTCAACTATACATGAATATACCCCCTGATGAGATAATTTGTTCGAAATTCGAGAAATTAATTAAACATAGACTATCAAAGATCTGACAAGTACTATTAATAAACTTTTTTTTCAAATTTTAAGTTAAATTTTCAACTATACATGAATATACCCCCTTATGAGATAATTTGGAACAGGCATAGATATGGTTTTATTAATAATAAACTTAAACCATCTTTTTGATAAAAATAAGATAAAAATAAGCACAAGCACAAGCACAAGCACAAGGAGCACATGCTACGTCCGTCATGTGCTTATTGAAAATGATACCAGAATTAAATTGCCGGAATATTAAGGAAGCATCTTATCAGAAGTTTGTTAAACTGCACCGTAAAATATTTATCTTTTAGTATATCTTTTGGTGTATAAACTACGCCTTAAATCATGTAAACTGTTTTAGATTTTACTTTGCAATGCATTATTATCATCAAATCTTGTTTTCGTTGCACTTTAAGTATTGTTATGCATGACCAGTAAGGATAAACGCTGGATATAGAAGTTCAACCCTTTAACTCGTACAGCAAATCACCAACATCCAATTCAACAGCCGTTGTCATGATGCTTGTATGCCACCTTTGGTTTGAATCGTGGTGTTGTGAGTAACCTGATATGATAACAACTCCGTTTTTTTTTATGTTGAAAGTTTTATCACTGTCCTCGGTCATTATTGTAACAGTTAGCTGATTAAGTCCGGAATGTTCCGCTGTGAATTTCCCAGTACTAAGGAATGCAGATAGACTGTCTATTCCTACTGACATTTTCATGTTTGGAAATCTAATTAATCCGTCATTACCACTAACGGCACCACAAGCTGCTAATGCAACTGAAAATGAAAAATATAAACAATGGGATTTTCTTAAAACTCATAATATGAAATATTCACTGAGGTATACATCAATTGAATTTCCTGAATGTGACCTACCGAATTAGACTATTTACCGGATTTGTTATCACGTAAGCAACACGACGGGTGCCGCATGTGGAGCAGGATCTGCTTACCCTTCCGGAGCACCTGAGATCACCCCTAGTTTTTTGGTGGGGTTCGTGTTGTTTATTCTTTAGTTTTCTATGTTGTGTCGTGTGTGCTGTTGTTTGTTTGTCTTTTTCATTTTTAGCCATGGCGTTGTCAGTTTGTTTTAGATTTATGAGTTTGACTGTCCCTTTGGTATCTTTCGTCCCTCTTCTATCTAACAAAACACATACCAATAAAGACATCTGTACATCAAACAAATTGTCCATAAAATATAGACTATCAAAGATAAACATAAAAATCATATATTCTCTGATTCTCATCTACATCAGTAAAATTGTCCTAGAATAATGTTATTTCAGAGTCCAAAAAAGCTCACTAACATTTTATTTCAAAGATATTGATCAATATTCTTCCATTTTGGTGCGAATCATCTCTCTGGCCTTGGGGCTCGGTGGCCGAGTGGTCTCAGTAGTTACTACTGTAATCTCTAGCAAGTCAACTCTGAGGTTGTGAGTTCGAACCCCGCTCGTGCGGGTGCACTCGTCGACTCTAATCTTAATTGACTAGGATTGTCAGTTTTCCTATCGAAGGTCGGTGGTTTTCTCCGGGCACTCCGGCTTCCTCCGCCAATAAAAACTGGACGCCACGAAATAGCCCAAAAGTGGAACTTAAAAGTGACGTTAAAAACACATTAAATTAAATTAAATTATCTCTGGCCTTACATTGATATTGTGCTATGTACGCAATGTTTCGGTTTTTTTTCTTCTTTTCGAATTGTGTTTTTTCAAGAGAAGCCTACACCAGAAACCAACTGGTTTTAAATAGTTTTATAGAAATTGATCCAATGTCCAACCGTTTTGATGCGAATTATATCTCATAGAAATTGATATAATATCCAGCCATTTTTGTGACTATCTGTTATATAGTTAAGGGGTTTTCTGTTTTTTCCCGTTTGGTTTTAAAGATCTCAAATTCCGTTGGAACTTACTTAAATATAATTTATATACGTTTAGAAAACATGTACTTCTTAAAAGTAATTTTTTGAAATGTGTCCTACCTTTTCTATCAGCTTCTATTTGTTGTTGCATTTTCTGTTGCACGTATACAAGGGTGTCGTTTCTTACTCTGCCAATGATTGCTTCCAAACTATTACTTACCTCCCTTTTAACCAATGCTGTCAATTGGTCAGTCAGTGAAGTAATATTCAGTTCAGTTTTTTAAGGTGCGTCCAATTTTTTAACCAATGGAATTTCAACTGACCGCTTACAGTTGCCCCCATCAGAAGAAGATGCAGGACATGCAATGGATATGTACACAACATCAAAAACAGCTGGATTAAAAAAGAACGTTTTTCTCAATTTTTACAAATACTTTAGTAACGACTGTTTACAATGTCAAACAATTTATACCCACAATATTACTGCTTGACCTTGAAACAAGACATTTTACAGGAAATTAACAAGGTCAGTTCATATCCTGGTTTAAAGATAAACAATATACTAGTATGATGAATTATTTTTGTGAATAATTGAGCGATATTTTAAGATGTGTATCAAAAATAAATTATCCTCAGTTTCATAACACAGTATTCATACATTGTATTCGTTAATGCAAACATTTGAAAAATCAAAAAAAAATATAACTTGAAACCAAAGTAAAAAATGAAAATAGCACATTATAAATTTTAAGTTCCTGGTGCACGTTTTAGGATATATCCTTATACTAAACGCTCAAAAGAAACAAAATTGACAGCAGTGGAGAATAGCTCATTTAAAAATGTATGTCTTAGTAGCTTGGTTTGAACATGTAACGGTTTAACGTGAATCATATGTACAATTGATTACATAAACCAAATACAAGCAAATATGTATGTTAGTATATGATTACCGTAATCATTTCAATTTGAAAAGGAAAACCTAAATGGAAACATGTTTTATTCATGTACTTGTCTATTTTACCAATCACCATCATATTAAACTCGTTTCTTTTTTATATGTTTTTACATTTTGCTTTTATATATGTTAATCTTTATTCTTTTTTTAAATAATCATTTATTGCAATATGAAATGTTTCAAATCTAGTCGTGTGACAGACAGTTCGTGGTTGTGTTGTGCTGTATTGGTGTTTTGTTCTAGGTTGTTTTACGTGTTCGTTTTTATTCTGTAGTTAGCATGTCGAAATGTACTATTGTATTGTTTATTTGTGTATTTCTCTATCCCATTTATTTCTTCTGCATGCTTTATTTATTTAAAAGAGAACCAGTATAACTTGTTCAAAGATACATTCTTAATTTTCATAAAATTTTATGTATCGATCTTGCATGAAAATTCCAGAAGAGTTTCGGCTGTTTTTATAGATAGGATTTTATGATGCCACATTGCGGTCAGAATGTAAGTGTAGCAGTTACGAATATACTCCAATTTATTGTTTTTAAATGTAGGAACTTTGTCTAAGTTTCTGGAGGTAACTTATGTCTTATTTATAACCATCTGAATGAAGATAATACATACTTTAAATTCGTTAAGGTAGTTTAAGGAATTTGGAATTTCTTCATATTTTAAATGCTACAAACTCGAACGAGCAGGTCGAGGGAAATTTCGATAATTCAAATTTAGCAACTTCGTGAGTTATATTTGTCTATAGTTGAATTCATTATCTTTGCCTCTGAGTGTTTTTTTTTTGTTTTATTGTGATATTGAATAGAAAATTACTCCTGAGTCTTCTATGTTAGATCATTTTATAAAACTTGTAGATAGTTTATGTTATGCTATGTTTGGTTTACAAATTTTAAGTCTACTACTTAACAATTATATCCCTCAAATAAAACATTGTCAAAAGCAAACTATTTGAATACATGTACAATTCCCACAAGAAAACGTTTTTTTATCAATTGTTCCGCTACGGTCTCGGTTATACGCGGACATGAAACTGAAGATAGTTCTCTGATATATTGATGGTAATGTATATTACGTATTATGGAAAATACTCAATATGCACTTTTGGAGATCAATTACAACTGTGGATTTAAATTTTCCAAAAGCACAATTCAATTTTAAATAGAAACTTAAAATCCAAGTGTATGTCTGAACAAAAGCAATTATTACTTCAGTTTGAATAGAACTTTAATTTGGATATTTCGTTTTGAAAGATTATAACATAATTATTTAATTTGAAACAAGAGACAAAACCATCTGAATACCAACAGACATATACAAATCACAAAGGGAACATATAAATGGAATTTTGCCATTAGAGAATATTTGTCATCTCATTTAAATAGATGAAGCTAATCAAGACAACTATATCAACATTTAATGATAAGCAGAAACAACCTATATCTGAAACAGGTTTAGTGTAGGAACTACACCAATGACTATTGACAAGTGATAATTTGTATTGCAATTGTAATGGTTTATACACTTCACTATATATTGACACTTATAATAGTTTGTACTGGACTGTCAGACATCAATTTTCAAACCGCTTTTTATAAAGTCATCAAAGGAAAGAAAATAGCGACATCAAATTTGTCTGTATATGGTGTATCGAAGTTGAAATGTTCCGTACTATGTACGTCTAGAAATGATTGTTGCATGGCTGCTAATGACACTGTTAATTTAGTCTGTCATGTTGATGTTTCTGGAAGTTGTTGCCTGAATACTACATCAGCTATTGGGTGGCAAGTGATAGCAAAAGAAAAGTTTGGTAAGTATATTCATGTGAATAATATGCACTTATATGTTGATGTTTCAGGAGTAAAACATTTTCTTATTTTAAATTGACTATTCTTGTCGTTCAACAAATTTTCAAAGACGATTCAGGTATAAGCAGCAGTACGTAAGTATTTACTACTTTCTGGGATGTTCTTTTAGAATTACGTAAACGTTTTTTCCCGTTCTCATGTCATAAAAAAATTGTATGTAGACATATCTTTTCACTAATTTTTGTGATATTTTAACATTTCTTGATCGGTGTGAGAAAAATATTTCTCCTCAGCAAATGATTGGTCGATATTTGATTATGGCGTTTAATTTCTTATTTTTATCTAAAACTCCTATTGTGACGTCATGAAAAAAGGCGAACATATCTGATGACGTCACATATAAAGAACACAACTTTCTGCAAATCTTTGAAAAGGAAGGATAAAAACATTAGAGAAATAGATTCCACCACTATAACTCGTGTATTACAATATTGCTCCACTCTCAACAGTTACATTTTAATTATTTATAAAGTCCGGCAAGCCTCGCGCTTTAAATATTAAAATTTAACTGTCTTGAGCGGACAAATATTGTAACACACTTTTTGCAGTGATGAATTTATATATTTCATTTATGCTTTACTAATTGTTAACAAAACTGTACAATGTAAAATCCTAACACATTGACGCGCATAATACATATGTGTGTCATCCCAGTTCGTTGACAAGTCCAAACTGTATGTTCCTTTAGACCAAGGAATTTAAAACAGCGCTTTCTACTAAGAAATTAACTTTAATAATACTTTTTGTTTCGTCTTTGTATTTGTTTTCGTTAATTGAAACGCTGATTTAACTTTTAAGCAGAAATATGTTCTTTGTTAGAGAAGTCGTAGATCTATCAAAGAAGTTAACTTTTAGTATTTAGATATCTTTTTCAGCATCATGTAATTGTTTAAGAAGATTGTTGTTGAATAAGCAAGGCAAGTCTTATCCTAAATGTTATACGCTAAAGCAAATGTAATGTGTTTACATTTGTTCGTGTGTCTTCCACCATCTTAGATTGTATAAAAAGAAGAAATGACGATCCAGATTTCAAACTAAATAGTTATGCGAATATTAAAAGAGGAATGCAGTTCATTTGTGTGCCTTTTTGTCAAAAAAAAGAAAACAATGTGGTATTAATCTTATTTCAACGACTGTTCTTACAAAACAAATCATTCATTCGTTGATTAAGGAAAAAAATACAATCTAAGCAATGTATGAGATAACTCAGTAAATCTAATTTTATCAAGGAATGCACAGAAATTTTACCCATTTTAATTTTGTAGGAGTATAACTAGTTGCGGGACTCTTTTTATTTTCCAAATAGCTATTGTGAGAGCTATCGTCTCATATTTTATGTTAAAATGCTATAGTTAAGTTTTATTTCCACTTCAAATGGATTTGCCATGTATGATATGTACAAAATCTGGCAATTTGCATAAAATGTAGTTTGAACAAAACTCAGTGACCAATACCTTTTGTTACATTTTTGTAAATTATAAGTTATAAATAATATTTATGTACATTTCGGCAACAAAGTTTATTTGTTCCTTTGGCTCCATCTTACGGTGTTTATATTTCACAGCTCGTTCGCTATGCCCGTATCTGTTGTGACGTTTTTGATTTTAACGAACGTAATCTATGTATTACTGGTAAATTATTGAACCAGGGATATCGTTACCATAAATAACTTAAAACCTTTACTAAATTTTTCCATAGATATAAAGATTTGGTTTGGAAGTTTGGTTGTACCTGTAGGAAACTTATTTCAAACGGGATAGCACATCCTCATTTTTACGGAAGTGTTCTTAAACTTATTCTAAAAGGCTACCTATTCAACACTGTAATAAGATCATTGAATATTGTTTTTATTGGTATAAATATTGATTTTGTTATCATTAAATTAAAAGCAAACTTAATATTACTAGTATGTTATATACATATACACTTTCATGGATCTAAAATCTGTAGATATCTGTATCTTGGCATTGCACAAGGTCATGTTTTCTCTGACTGTTTATGACGTCTTTACACTAAATCCATTGAATGTTGGGTGTGTACGAATTGATAATTTAGTCTCAGATGCATGCTGTTTTTATTAGTTGTTAGTGGCTTTGAACTAGCTGTCAGATAGCTGCGGTGCTCTCATATATGTTCCTAGTGTCTTTTTGTTGTTGGGATGTACACTTGTATTTTTGTCCATCTGATGAGTTAAGCCTTTTTCAACTGATTTTTATAGTTCGTTCTTATGTTGTACTGTTATATCACTGTCCCAGGTTAGGGGAGTGTTGGGATCCCGCTAACATGTTTAACCCTGCCACATTATGTATGTATTTGCCTGTCCCAAGTCAGGAGCCTGTTATTCAGTGGTTGTCGTTTGTTTATGTGTTACATATTTGTTTTTTTTGTTCATTTTTTTTTATATAAATAAAGCCGTTAGTTTTCTCGTTTGAATTGTTTTACATTGTCATTTCGGTGTCTTTTATAGCTGACTATGCAGTATGGGGCTTTGCTCATTGTTGAAGGCCGTACGGTGACCTATAGTTGTTAATTTCTGTGTCATTTTGGTCTCTTGTGGACAGTTGTCGCATCGGCAATCATACCACATCTTCTTTTTTATATGAACTTCATTTGGCAAAGTATTTGTTTTAACATCAAATGTACATTACAAAACCTATAAACCTGAAATAACATAAACGTGTTAAATGTGTTTTTTTCAAAGAAACATTTAAATACATGCAAAATTAAACTGCAAATAGAAGTATAACTTTTTTACGGAGGTAGATTAAGACGTCAACAGTAAGCCCATGTTCAAACTTAGGTTATGGAACGCCCTCTTAAAATCCCTGCTATGTTATAAGCATTTTCTAGAAAAAAATAATGACTTTGTGTTGCACTCTAGACTTTGATCGTAAGTTACATCGATTAGGAAAACTCTGTTGCACATGAATGCGCTTAATTATCAATGGAACTGACTATATTATAAGCTCATTCTGAGTTTTCGCACAAATCGCAGGTCTTTCATTAAAACACATATTCATCACATTTTAGCTTAAATGAACGCAACAGTAGTATATTGCTGTTCAATAAGAGTAAATCGATTAACCGAAAACAAATCCAGGTTACAAACTAAAACCGAGGGTCACACATCAACTATAAGAATAAAAAACGGAACAACAGAAACACTGAACTGCAACAATACCAAACGCCAACATACATAGAAACGGACTATTTTATAACAACTGCCGTATTCCCAACTTGGTACAGGACAGTTTAAGAAAAAATGGTGAGTTGAACCTGGTTTTATGGCTAGCTAAACCTCCCGCTTATATGGCAATGTTAAAATGACAACATTACGTGACAGGAGTACAGTACAAATAAACTTAAGAACACTCAGGACAGAGAAATACATAAATAAATAATATTATAGTACATTGTAACATGTAAACCGCAGAATAACAACATACACCTCCCATGAATTTACTACCCGTATAGTTCTAAAAAATCCTGAATTATCTGTACACTAGGATTGCCAGTCTAATTATTCACCTTATAATTAAATGTTGTAGGCTGTGAGTGTGGATGGTTGCAGCATGAAACCAATTGTTATTATGTTCCAACTGACAAAATGACATGGTCAGCTGCTCAGGTATTAATCGAGTTAACTTTTCTAAAGTATTTATTCTCGCAGCTGACTAAAACTGTCGTCAATTTAGTTCATAGGGACACATCAAAGAAAGATTTCTGGTGCAAATATTGAAAATACTAACGCGTAAAATAGTACAATCTTACTTTCTATAGCTCTTGGAAACCTTTCATGAATACTGTTGAATATGTATAGTTTTTCAGGGAAATACTTTCATTGTCTGTTTACTATTGAAATTATTCATTTTAGTAAAACAAATACATTCCTTTTAGCTATTAGATTGTTTTATAAAAAATAATAGTATATGCGAAATTCCTTTTTTTATCACTTTCAAATCTAATTTATTGATCGTGTAATCCTCTGAAATTTATCTTGTTTAGTTAAGGTGATTTCAATAAGTAATATTGAACCATGTTCAGAAATCTATGATTGTTTTACATTGTACATGGGGGAAAGTCCATCATGTCAGGGGGTAAAATAAAACCTGAATATTAAAACGAACTAAAAAGAAATAAAAGAAAGACAACTTTGAAAAATATACAAATGGCAACTACTTCTTCGCTGTTGAAAAAAAAAGATACTCAGATCCAATCTTTTTGGGGAGCATCATACAAAACATATACTCAGAACCAAACGTTTGTCTGTAATTAACATCCTACTTCAAGGATAATAACTGTTGTAATCAAAACACAATGAATACGTTAGGATCGATCAGTAGAATATTCCTAACAATACAATCTAGCAGACACAGGAATAGGAAAAAAAAACATATGTACACAAAACGTTATTCTCGAGCAACATGATCAGAAAGAAACATTTTTCCGAAACAACTACTTTTAAAAGTTTACATAAGATACTCTCAGATTCAAACGTAGTTATAAAACAGTCTACACAAGATACAATCACTACCAAACGCAATTCGGAAAGACATACAGTAGATAACGTTAAGATAAAAGAATGGACGCTTATCTGGGAAAACGTAGTTCTTAAACGACAGTTGTGAAGCCAAATGCATAAGAGAGCTACCATTTCATTTTCAGGGGGGTGGCAATTTGTGTAAAAAAAGACAGGACCGATTAGAGGGAAAAATAAAAAGCAGGACAGAGATTACAACTAAAAAAATGAAGGACAAAATTTATCATCCTAGCCCCCCTAGAAATCAAATGGTAGCTTCCTAAATTTCCATGAATAAACAGAACCAACACAAAAAAAAACAATTCGCAATCAAAGCACTGTATGCGCTGTAGGCAGTTAACCAAAAAACAAGGCAAACGTTATTATGAAAACTGTAGGAGTGTTGCTTCAATTATTTTTTCTAAGATTTGAAAGAACAAACATTAAACATTCGTATATTGTACATGTATGATTATTAAATGCATTGATTAATAAGGCAAATTAGTTAATATTTCATCAAGGTTTTTAAAACCAACTCGTATATCAATGTAAATGACCCCCATCTTCACCTCCAAGTCTATGATGTCACTTCATACCAAGTTTGAAATAAATGACAGGTGATTATAAAATAGTTGGTCAAACATTCTTGGGCTTTACACTACTTGAAAGATTTATGTTTTCTTCAAAATGAGCCATACATGAAAATTATTATAGGCCCAGAAATAATTCAATAAATAATTAAAGTAAATTCAATAAACCTAGATTCATTTCTTGCATCAATAAAATCTTATGATAAACAAGAAATAATTATAACATGATGCCGTTACGAAGTCTCCCAAACAAAGCCCCCATAATTCGTCATTCCATGGTCGCCTGACATTGGGCAAAGTCCAGTTCATATTGGCTTGATCTAGTAAAGTGATGTGCATATGTAACACCTAGAAGATTGACCATGTATGTCATTCAAATCTTTTTGAAATGACGAAAAGGAATTAATATGGTTTATGTTTGGGTATCTCGACCGTTTACAAGTTCTCTAACAGGAGGGGGTGGGTGACCTAGGGACTCCCAAATAATTCATTTGATTTGTTATATTGTCCCATACATGAATACATATGGTTTAGGGGTGGGGATCTCGACAATTTCCAAGTTCTAAAACAGGAAGCGGTGGGGTGACCCCAGGGACTCCCCAAATATTTCATTTGATTTTTTATATTGTCCCATACATGAATATATATGGTTTAGGGGTTGGGATCTTGACTGTTTACATGTTTTCAAACAGGAAGGGGTGGGGTGTCCCCATGGACTCCCCCTATATTTCATTTGATTTGTTTTATTGTCCCATACATGAATGTATATGGATAATGGTCGGGGATCTCAACCATTTCCAAGTTCTCAAACAGGAAGGGGTGGGGTGACCCCAGGGACTCTCCATACATTTCATTTGATTTGTTATATTGTCCCATACATGAATATATATGGTTTAGGGGTGGGAATCTCGACCGTTTACAAGTTTTCAAACAGAAGAGGCTGGGTGACCCCAGGGACTCACCCTATATTTCATTTGATATGTTTTATTGTCCCATACATAGACAATAATAGTGCATTGACTTGACATATCAAGGATGAGGCTTAGAAACGGGGAAATGCGAGGCTGTGCCGAGCTATTTCCCCGTTTCGTGCCGAATCCTTATATCGTTGATATGTCAAGTCAATGCACTATTATTGTCTTTATACTGCAATCTAAAAAAAAACATTTTCAATTGTTGTTTAATGCTTTAAGGTTATTTATTTGATTTAAATATTGGGGGAAATACCCTTTAAAAAGGCCTCACATCATGCTCGCGGAGAAATATACAACACAATGAAATTTACATTTACCTGTTGAAACCAGCACTCGATGGTGAACGAAATCGTTTGAGTGTGGATTTAAATCAACCATAAGCATAAAACATAATGATTTATAGGTTGCATATGTTTTTCCAATAATTGCAAAAGAAACAATGTTGAGTCGTTCCACGCATCGTTGTATGCATTTGAAACAAGAACAAGTTGAAGAGGTCGTATGAATAATTCAATATTGTTTCGTCAATTTCTATTTACATATTCATGAGGAAAAGTGATATCGGGTCAGTGACTGTATATGACATAGTTCTAAATATACAGTCAACGCATTTTGAATGCTCAAATAGAACGAGTGCAGTATAAATGAATATATATGGTTTAGGGGTGGGGATCTCGACCAGTTCCGAGTTCTCAAACAAGAGGGGATGGGACGACACCGGGGTCTCCCCCAAATTATTTTCATTTGATTTGTTTTATTGTCCAATACAAGTATATTATATTGTTTAGGGGTAGGGATCGCGACCGTTTACAAGATAAAAGTACATTTACAAATTGAAGGGACTCACTCTATATTTTGTTTTATTTTTTTTTTTATTGTCCTGTTCTCATTACTGAAGACTGCGTGTGTCTATTACTTACTGTTTTCGAGAAATAGTCATTTGAAAATTTAAAAAAATAAAATCCCATTGGGTTCTATAGTAAACCCCTACCTTCTTCAGGCCACTCCAAAATACCCCTAAATAGACCCAATGCACAAACACAAGATTAATGGCTCCGCTAGACATATTTGTCTAAGATTTTATGAAACCATAAGAAAATCTGACTAACGGTCAAGTTTGTCTTCTTTAGACGGTTTCAGTGGATTCGGTCCGACTTGTCTCGGGCACGAGTTGTCCACATTACTTAAAACATCCCATCAACGTCGATTTCCGGATCTGTTTCATGATCTCGCTTCATTCATAAAATAACAATGTTGATGTTGATCTTCAACCTTATTTCGCAAGATAAGTTAAAATTACCGCCAACTTAAATATATAACTTTATTTCCTCTATCATAGAGATTTGTTGTGCATGAACAATATTCCTGCGCATTTTGCCATTTGGGAAACATTGTAATTACAGATTTTTGGCGATGAAATATTTCATACAATTGTTCTTTGACATCGCATACCTGCCAACTTTTGAAAATGTCCATGGGGGTTTTAGCGCGCGACAACAATTTCAAAGGTTAAAATTCTTTGCGACAACTATTTTGCGCGTGCTGTTTTGTAGTCTAGAAAAAGTGTCATATTTGCATGATTTGTAAGATGAGCTTACATCCCTTTTTCTTAAGTTTATTTGCATGATTCTAGTTATTATATCAGCAGAAAATATGAACATGTAGCTGTAAGACCTGCAGGAATTATTTTCATGTGTAAGGATACTGAATAGTTGTTGACTTTTCCAATTTAAAATTATACACAAAGAAGGACCTTTATCAGGTTGGGAACAACACATAGGGATCCCCCCTCAATGTTAGGACATTAAAAACCACTGTTAAAGTAGAAATGAGCACACATTCATATTATTTGAAGAAACTTTTCCCAAAGAACTATATATTTTATGATCTATCTTGTATTATATGGTCAACACATGTCCAAGAACTTTGATATGTTCTTGGCCTTATATCTTCTTTATTATTCAAAATAATAGGACTCTTCATTTAGAAAAGCTGTTCCAAATATAATGTCAGAATTTCCCATTTTTAAATTAATAAATCTACATTTTTCTATTTTATTTTTTACAAGAGTGACCCCTTGACTAAGGGTAGTCCCTCATTTAAAGGATTCCTCATGTTGATGTGGGTGGGGGGTCCATGTGAAAAATCATGAATAGTACATTATACTTTAAATGATTGAATACATAAATAAAATTATGTTACAGCAAGTGTACATGTAATGTCAATAAATTAGTGTACAAACTACTATTTATTATATTCATGGTAGTACTGCATCATTGAAGTTTGTCAATCAGCCATGCTTTTATTCTGATTCTGTGTAAGAACCTCCTTGCAGTTGAAAAATCATTTGCCATGTTCACGTTTTTACAATTCTGACCAACAAACAGAGGAATACAACACAAGTTCAATATCTAGCATGTCATTACACAGAGATAACAGAAGACGTGACCAAAATTTAAAGGAGTTCATGAGCAACAACAATCTATCTTTAGCCAACAGATATCCAAAGGCTCCAACATTTTTCCATCACAATGGGAAGTACACCTCCCAAATAGACTACATAATGTTCCCCGAAACTACAACTGGGATACTAAACTCCAATATAGTCATAGAGGACAGACATCCTACGAACACCTCAGATCACACTCTCGTGACGGCTAATATACCCATGAAGATCGACAAAACCTCAACTCAACTAGTCAAAATCTACACTAGACCAAATTGGGCAAAATGTGATAAGAACATATACACATCAACGTTAAAACAAGAGCTGGAATGCGAAAGCCGAGGAAAAGAAAGTAGTGTGGAGGAACGTATCAAACTTCTTGAAAAATCAATTCACAAGGCAGGAAAAAAATCCATACCCAAATATAGACAACTCAAAAGTCTAAAAACAGTAGGCAAGGGTATTTGGAACAGAAAAATAAGCGAAGCATCTAGAGACTCAAAGAATGCCCACACTGTATGGAAAAGGAAAATGAATAGTCATCAAAATGCTGACATGGAAAAAATCAATCTGACTATCAAAAAGCGAAAATTAAGGCAGCTACAAAGACAAGCCTACGCCTCCAAGAAAGAAAAATTTATCAACGATATCATGCAAGCCTCCCAGAAAGACAGCAAAACCTTTCATAAACTTGTGAAACAACAAAGATCTAAACATGATACCAACACAGATATACTATATATTGGAAACAAAGCGTTCGAAGGAGAAAAGATTCTATCAGCCTGGCAAACACATTTTGAAACACTGGGAACACCAAACTTTGATGAAAATATTTTTGACCTGGAGCGTTTAGAATTATCAAAATTACAAAATAACATCATACCGGAATTGGACATTCAAAAAGAAGAAATAACAAAAGCTACACCAACAGAAATTGAATCTGCAATTAGAAAATTAAATACAGGAAAAGCTTCCGATGAGAACGGCATCGTATCGGAACACTACATACATGCCATTGATGTAATCACTGATGAAATAACTGACATTATAAATCAAATTTTTGAAGAATTAGACGTACCTCAGAGTCTAAAAAATGGAATTTTGACACCTGTTTTGAAAAAGAAAAAAGATAAAACTATACCTGGAAACTACAGAGGTATTGTTGTCACTAGTATATTCTCCAAGATATTCGAAACAATCATAAAAGACAGACTAGAACCTGAGCTATTTCCATCACAAAATAATCTACAGAGGGGATTCACAGAAGGCGCATCAAGCCTATTTACAGCTTTTATAGTCTCTGAAACAACTATGCTATACAAGTTCCTAAAGATTGTACTAGAGCTATTAACATTAGACGCAGAAAAAGCTTTTGACACTGTTACCCATGAAATAATGCTGAACAAAATGTTCCATGATGGGATTAGAGGAGATATGTGGGTATTACTGAAAAACATCTATACCAATATGACACTGCAAGTTAAATGGGGAGACCAAACAACCCAACATGTCAACATACAACAAGGAATACGTCAAGGAGCTAAACTATCTACTCTCCTGTACAAAAGATATAACAACACTATCCTAAATGCAATCACAGGCAGTCACCTTGGAGCAAAGATTGGTACCATCTGCGTAGCCTCACCAACCTGTGCGGACGACATCGCCTTACTAGGGGAACCGCATGATATACAAGCAATGCTCAATATTATTGAATTCCATACAAAGAGAGACATGGTGAAAATAAACCCAGAAAAATCAGAAGTCCTATGCACATCTAAAGGAAAGAATTACCAACAAAAAGCATACACCCTTGGTGAAAAACAAATCAACAGAGTAGACAAGCTAAAACATCTTGGTATTACAAGGAACGTCAAAAGCAAAGTAAACACAGATGAAAGGCTAAAAACTGGTAGACAAACCATATATGCACTTCTAGGATCTGGCCTACATGCACGTACAGGAATGTGCCCGTTAGTACTCTACAAAATCTGGAAAACATATGTAGTCCCAAGATATCTCTATGGTCTGGAAGTACAAATCTGCACAAAAGCTGATATATATGAGCTGGAAAAACTACAGAGGAAATTATTTAGACAATTTCTCAGTCTACCTGAAAGGACTGCATCCTCTGCCCTATATATTCTCCTAGGAGCTGAACCAGTTGAAACTGTACTAGACAGAAATATGCTTTCGTTATTCCTTACAATCTCTCGGCTAGATAATGCAATAGAAAAGAAAATCCTAAAATGGGAACTTGAAATCGGAAAGGACTTCACAGAATCCTTCATAAACAGAATAGACAAAATTTTAAATAAATACAGTCTGCCAAATCCAAAAGAAATTTTAGAAAACCCGCCATCAAAATACAAATGGAAAAACATGCTGAAAAAAGCCATAAATACATACTGGTCAAATATCTGGAAAGAGGAATGCTTGATAAAAACAACGATTAAGTACTTGACAATCCAGGAAAATCCTACTGAAAATCCACATAATATCTGGAAAGCTGCCAGAAACAATCAGAATGACATTCGAAAAGCAGAATTCAAAAGTAGACTAATAACTGGAACCTACATGCTACAAACAACTAAAGCAAAATTTAGCAAAAATCAAATTTCAGGAATATGTGAGCTATGTACCAAAGCTGAGGAGGACATTAAGCACTTTCTGCTGGATTGTGAGTCTCTGGAGAGTGTTCGTCTAAAACAGATGAACAAACTTTTATCTCTAACCGAGTTGAAAGGGGGAGGTGATAAAGCTATTTATAAAGAGGAGGATGTACTTCAAATTATAATGGACTGCTCGAAGCTATCAACAACTAGCCTATCCCACCTAAAAGCAATTGACCTGATAGAAATAGAAAAACAATCTCAAACTTTCTGTCACCAAATGCATAAGGAGCGCACCAAAATACAAACACGATAATACATGAAGTAGAGGCTGAAGTGAAACCGCTGAATCATCCAAGTACTTTTCTTCAAGACCCTCAGCAAAGTGAATTTACATTTAAACAACAACACTGTTATTGTATCCAGCTATATAAACTGCATATATATATATACAAAACGGAAAGATGGACCAAGCAGTCTGCATGGAATGCCAAGCTAACTGCCCCCATCTACGACTAGATTAGCTGCTTACATCTAATTATATGCTAAGACCTTGGCAGAAGTTCACCTTTTACTTAAATTTTACGATATATACGAAAGTTTTCAGTTTTTTGTTCTTTTACTAGCTAAAGATAATTTTTTATTTTTTAATTGGTTACCTTATCTATTAAAAGCAATTACCATACTGCCATATTTTTAATCCCATTTATATTCTTTTTTGTTTGAACTACTTATTTTTACCTTTTACCCTTTGATTTTATCATTTTTCTGTCACATTTAAATCTTTTAATTCCTTAAACATATGATAGTAACGTCTCATAAAAAGGGATCAAAACTGTTTTTAAAAATCATAAACTCTAACCTAGGTAGAATCATAAATGAAGTAAATAGCACATAATTTTAAACTATTGTTCTTAAAATTCACAGTTTTACCTGTATATAAGGTTTTTTAAAACTTAAGCACCACACCTCACTGTAAATATCTGTAAATATTTTAAAACCATATATCCCCAAGTGGGAGTGCTCCGATATATAACGGAGGAATCTACCTGAACAGAACAGAACAGAACAATCTTGAGAGAAAACGTTTTTGATTGGCTGATTAATTTGATCATGAGAAACACACAATTTGATTGGCTGAACACGATTTTCCTCCATTGGACACAGTTCAAAATCGGGAACAACAATATTTTTCGTGTAGATTTTCACCAAATCGTGTTTTAGAGGGTTTTTCAGGAACACGATCGTGCAATCGTGACAAAGGGCCAAAATCGTGTAGTACACGCCTAAATCGTGAAAGTTGGCAGGTATGCATCGCAGCCAAAAGCACAGTGGATAATACACCACGTACGGATTTCTATTGAGCACTACTTCCTATGTGCAACTTCAAAAGTTTTGGGTAGTTCGACGATCATTTAAGGTTTTACTGGTCATATTTTTTTGTATTCCAGAAATAAAAGTAGGAAAAAAATGTCAAATTTGTTATAAATAACATAATAGCTAGTCCTATAATATAAGACTCTGCAGGTTCATATCATTTACCATTCAACGTTTTTTATCGGATATTTTTTTTTACTATCAATGTTGAACCGCAACATTGATAGTAAAAAAAAATTTCCGATAAAAAACGTTGAATGTAAATGATATGAACCTGCAGAGTCTTGTATTATAGGACTAACATAATAGCCAGCTAGATAATAACATGGCACGTATTTTATCATTTATCGGGTAGAACACAAATCTAGGGTGCTCGCATAAGGCATGCAGCTTAACTGCCTAAAAATAAGAAATAAATACAGCCCGTAACAGAGAAGTGATCGAATTGATGTTTCTGACCGAACTATTGGTACTTTAACGTTAAAAAGATTGACAATGCTGACAAACTTTCATGTGTCGATAATCAAGTTTAATACCGATAATATTGAAAATAATTCTTATAATATGAAACAAAATATGTCCATGCACCATTTCGATAGGGCGAAAAGTAGTCATTTCTTCAAAGTCAGAACAGAAAAAAAAGATTTATGGAAGGACGTCTTGATAGTATTATTTCCTTTATAATTTTACCCAAAACTAAAAGAAATATACTGGTAAACAATTGAAAAGGTGTTTGATAGGAATGGAGTCCTTTATTTTTTCGGACTACACTGTGTACCGTATGTGTGATGGATTTGAATTCAATCAATAATTTTGAAATGTTTTCTCATGTATGTATACACAAAAGGGAGGACTGGTATTTGTACTGGTATTAAGTCAAAATCAGGGTCAGAATACTGTTTTCTAAAAACTACCAGGCCCTTTCCTCCATGAAAATTAAATGGTCCGTGGCAAAAATAAAAAAATCCCACATGTTCAACTTCAAAATTTGACCAGATTCTATTCTTAACTGTCGGATAATATACTAGGATAACATAGAAAATGTCCTATATGGGACGATTCTGTACTCATACTTCACGCGTAGTTGAGTACAAGTGTCCTCGTAGTGAACGCACCCGACTACGCGTGTAGTAAAAAGTGTACTCTTACGTCGGATACAGGGCAGTTTCTTCGTTATATCTGTACTTTATCAAATACATGTACATGTTAATATTTACTTAATATTAAATAGGTAAAATTAATTATTGCTGAAAGCCTGTTCAGGGTTTCTTTCTTGTGTATGATTATATAATTTTTCACATGCCTGAACTCATTGACGATAATGTAAGGTGCTCTATTAGAAAAAAATGGATTTCTAGTTCGGGTTTGAAAAAAGAAATTTCGCCTTTTATTAATCATGTTTTGTACATTTAGTTTAACAGATATGATCCCATTGAAATTTTCACATGGAACCTTCGGTAAATAGGAAAATGAAAAGATATAGGGTAATTTACAGAGAGACCACACTCCATCCATGAGAAACAGTGGCGGATCCAGAGGGGGGGTTCCGGGGGTCCGCACCCCCCCTTTATTTTGGCCGATCAATGCATTTGAATCGGGACATATGTTTGCACCCCCCCTGCACCCCCCCTTTGCCCTGGGCTAGCACCCCCCCCTTTCGAAAATTCCTGCATCCGCCACTGAGAAAAACGGAGGGAATTTAAAAATCTAGAGGTCTCCACAAGGCTTTCAACAAGGGTGGAATCTCACTCCTTCTGAAAAGCGGTAAATCGCCCCAACGTGTACATACGTTTGGTCACCAAGAGATTCTGGTTTCTCTTTTTGTGTGTCATAAACAGTCAATTCGGATTTGAATTTAATTTACCGAAACATTTCCGTACATTAAATCTTAGGACGGTCAGAACATTTTAAGGACGTAACAGGTCGAAGTACAATTTTAAGTAGTACATAGATGTGCAATAACTCAGCTTCCTGTACATGTTCATGAAGTTCTAAACTTTGAATGTTGATTTCTTTAAAAAATACACCATTTTTTTACAATAAAAAATCTCAAAATGTCCGTTAACAATGAAAAAGTTTGACCATGAAAAATCACATATCTAAGAAAAGCAGTCGTTTAATTGATTATAAGAAAGTTTCAGTATATCATGTCAAATTTCTTTAATTGGAGAGTTTTCCTTTAGTTACAAATGTAGCTCCATGTCTGATGGTGAAAATAAAAATGAATGTCTCAGAAAGTGGTGAATTAGTTTCCATAAATGACAGATGAATCGGACCAAGCTTAGTAACTTACAGTACACAGACTACTGTAACATTGACGCACTCGTCGAACTGTTTAAAAGATTTTTGTTTATGACCAAAAAGTTATATACAACTTCATTTATAAATTAATCTGAATTTCATAGCGCGTCGTCAAAAAATGAAAGTTATAAAAAAAAATCTATAACCAGCAGATCTATACTTCTATAATGAAAGTATTCTTGTACAAAAGGGTATTTATTATAAAATGGTCCTAACTATAGAATAGAAGTTTACCACAGAAATCTTAAACGGAAGTTTCGACAATTTCAAACAGAAGAAATTTGAAAATAAATTTAACTTTAAATAAATACTGAAATAATTTTAATACCTCGAAGGTGTAAAGAATAAACCAACAATCTCAATCTTTAAAAGTGTCTTCATTGCACTAACCGACGAGTTCATGTTTACAGTAGAAACAGTGGATGTGACTCCAATAAATTCATTATCATTGTAGTTATGAATATTTATCGCTTATATTAAATTGATAAAGATTTTATCGAGGTCGTACCAACTGTTTCTACAGCTAAAATCATTTACATTTAACATGATCTCGTCGATTCGCACGACGAAGCCATTGTTTATGACAGAACACACATGTTAGATTATGTATTTTTGTTTCCGTCAGTTCGAAAGTATTTGATCATTTCAACTCCTTTGTATTACATAATATGTGTCATGAACAAAGACATATGTTCGATTGAATAATTATTTCCTCGTAACAAATGATAGAAATTTCGGAGGTCCCGTATTTGATCCTTTACCGTTAAAATGAAAATGCCAATGACAGAGGTTGATTATAAAAAATGGTTTACTGTGTTAAATAAACTTCGACTTAAACAATGAAAACTTACACGTTGGACATGGAATATTTTGTCGATGAAGAACATTAAATTATGTCACTTCTGAAATAAGTTTGTCGATAACGTAACTTATTCTGACGGTAAAGAAACGCGAATTCGATCACTACTCTGTTACCAACCTTACCAAATAGAGTTTCAACCTTTGCCTCAAGAAAAGGGAACTTGGCTAATGGCAAATGTATCAGACAAAACCTTATTTGATATTATCAGATTATTACATGGCATTTTTCATATCGCATGTATTATCAGCCATAGGTTCAATATCAGCCCAAGAGCCGCATGGCTCGAGGGCTGATGTTGACCGAGGGCTGATAATACATGCGATATGAAAAATGACATGTTATGATCTTTTTATCATATGCTTCAACAATGGAGAAAAATAACAGATTCATATATTGATCCTTTTACGTGGTTCCCAAAAAGAAGTTCAAAGACTGAAAGTTCAAGGACGTTGGATCCCAAATTTAGTACATTCGATATGAAATCTTTCTATCATATGCCTCAACAGAGAAGAAAAACTTTTTAATATAGATCGGACGAATCGAACAACAACAACAACAAAAAAAAAATCAACACTATACACAATGAACATTGTTTGGAGGTCAACTTTTTTTTAAAGTAACTTTCTAAATTTTGTTTGAAACTGTTAAAAAATGCATTTACTTAATAATTTTTTATTTTTTGTTTTGTTTTTTTTTATTTTTTTTTACACAATATACTTTCCAGTATCCAAATAATTGTTTTGTACACTTTCTGTAATGTTTCACTGAAAACGTAGCATTGAGGTGTATTTTCCGGAATTTGCCGAGTATCACCGGAATGCCATGTGATAACGTTACGGAAAGGCATGTGATAACGTTCGAAGCATGTGATAAACTTTTCATAAAATAAATAAAATAAATAATCTTTATTTCAAGAGGATGATCCCATTAGTTAAAACTAATCTTCCTGAGAGTCCTCAAAAAAATAATAACATATTTATAAGTACATAGAGTATTATAAAGTTATATTATACACAATATACAATTGTATTTAAATAATAATGAAAAAGCATATTAATTTGCACAATTGATGAAAAATTTGTAACATTTTGTTTTAAAAGATACAAGTGTATTACTCATTTTTATTTCATTTGGTAAACTGTTCCATATTTGAGAACCTGAATATGTAAATGTTTTCTTTAAAAAATTAGTTTTTGGTTTTGGAAGATTTAATACTTTTTCATCAGCTGAACGTAAGTTATAATTTTGATTATCAGTAAAATGAAAATTTTCTTGTAAATAGTTAGGAACCATACCATTTAATGATTTAAATACAAGTATTGCCTTTTGGTATTGAATGCGTTTTTCCACATTTAACCAGCGTAAACTATTAAACAATAAACTGGATGATGTCATTATGTCAGCTTCTACTATAACCCTAGCAGATTTCTTTAATAACTTATTAAGTTTATTTATTCCACTTTCACAACAGCTTCCCCATATATTGCAACAATAATCAAATAATGGCAGAATATAAGCATTAAAATAGATAATACGTATATGCATAGGTAAATATTTTTTTATCTTTTGTAATAAATTGATTCTGTTTGATATAGTACATGACATTTTATCTATCTGCTGATTCCAATTTAGGTTTTTGTCAATATATAAACCAAGAAGTTTTTCACAATCTACAGTTTCTATTTGTTCATTTGAAATATTGATATCTAAACTGTTTCCAGTTGAACAAAGTCTTTGTTTTGAACCAACAATCATTGATTTACACTTTTTGGCATTTAATTTCATACAATTTTGCGCACACCAGTTTTCAATTACATGAATATCATTTTGAAGGTTAGAAGTTAACTGAAGTAAATTATTACCTTTACAATGTAATGTAGAATCATCTGCATATAAATCTATTAATGAATGTTCTATATTAAGTGGTAAATCATTGATATATAAAATAAATAACAAAGGGCCCAGGATAGAACCTTGTGGTACCCCAGTTTTTATGCATTTAGTATTAGACATGACGTTATTGACCTTAACTTGTTGGCTTCGTTCAAACAAGTATGACTTAAACCAGTCTAGTGTACAATTTGAAACATTATAATATTCAAGTTTTTTCAATAAAATTATATGATTAACCAGATCAAAAGCTTTCTTTAAATCTAAAAATATAACTCCGTTTATCTCTCCATTATCTATATTTGCCAACCATTCATCTACTAATTTAGTAAGTGCAGTAGTACATGAATGTTTAGGTCTGAAACCTGACTGTGTAGTATTAAGAAGGTCATTACTATTTAAAAATAAATACAAACTATTAGCTATATGTCGTTCTATGATTTTTGAGAGACAAGGCAAAACTGCTATTGGTCTATAATTATCAGGATATCATATCAGCCCGCTAAGCACCAATTCGAAAAATATGGAATTTACTTTAATTTAATGCTATTATCATACAGTAAAAATTATATGTTATTCATTCTAAGTATATGATAAACTGTTATATTTATCAGTCATTCTGTGCCACACATGGTAGCCAGTTGCTCACGATTCATGATGATGAGGAGAATAATTGGATTTGTTCTACTGTTAGTGAATTATCATATGTAAGTAATCTCACTATATATGAGTCACTGCGTATTAAAATTATCAATCTTAGCAATCCAAACAGAAAACAATCAGTATTGTTCTTACTACCGAACAAAAGCATTTAAGTTGATCATATATGTATAAACAAAAGTTTATCCTTTTGGCATTTTGGCGGCAGGAAAGTTATATTATTATTTAGTCAAATCAAAGTAGCGACAAATTTGTTTTCAATGCAAAATATCCCTGCTTATGCCTTCAGGTAAATGTATGTATAATAAGAAAATTTCTATTTACTGATATAAAAAAAAATAGCAACATTAATTTTGCATAAATTTCCAGTCGACTCATTTTCAACATTCCTTCAATAAATGTTTTAGCTCTCGAAATTCTGAGTGGAAAAAAACATGTTTACGTCAATCGCAGTATTTTTGACTTACGGAATATTCATATACTATTAGATGTTGACATAAGTTAGTACAAAACATATAAGCTGCTTTGTTAGTTAACAAACGAAATAATCATTGCATTTATTGTGTCTTAAATACTCTATGAAATTAAACACACATATCCATGATATCATAAAGTTCGAGTATGAAATTTACCGGGATCGATTACTAAAAGTATTTCAACTGAAAATGTATGAATAGATATTTCAACATTGTCATATTCTGTTGATTAAGACCTAAATCATTAAACACTTTAATTTAAAATACTGTTCTTATACGAAATTCAAACAGCACTGTAATTTACGATACCTAAAGCGAATCACGGGAAATTTAAAGGAGGGCCGAAAGATAACAGAGGGATTAAAGAAAATCATTTAACACGTTCATTCAATAATATTCTATAATTGAAAATTGGAATAAATCCAATCAAAATATTTCAGGATGTATTCATGCGAGGTTTATGAATGTTTGTCAAATGATCTGACTCCATTTTTCCTACGGTACAGTCTAGGGTAAAATATTTTGCCCCATATCACCCTCTTTTCTTTTAATAGAATTCACTAGCTCTTAAAAGATCATTACCAAAATTCAAGCAGATTCTAGATTTATTTTCTTACGATTTGAACCCCAAATAATGCCAATTCTAGATAAAAGGTAAAAAATCGAGTCACCCTTTTCTCACCATTTTTGAAATATTAAATATCTTGAAAAAGACTGCTAAAACCTATTAATATTTCTAGCATATTTTGAGATAACTAATGCTCCTTTAACTTAAAGTATCAATTTTGAATTGTAGAATTTGTTTGATTTCACCTGACTTCTATGTACCAATAACATATGGGTGAAAATTGTAGTTTTATGACAAAGTTTATTAAAGAAACTATATTCATCATATCCCTTTGACCACAAAAAGTAAAAACACAAAAATATTGAACTCCGAGGAAAATTCAAAAAGGAAAATAAAAAATCAAAAGGCAAAAATCAAAAGTCCAAACACATCAAACGAATGGATAACAACTGTCATATTCCTGACATGCAGCTTGAATGTAACAAAGGACATTACTTGCAAATATCACTGTGTGAAAGAATGTGTGGGTTCCATATATATAAAAAAAGACTTTTATCAATGAACAAAACCTATACGATATATTACTTTATAGAACGACAAACACTAGGCGCGTAGTAATAATAATTTTCTAATTCTAAATACAAACAACTCATTCATATAGTTGCTTCAAATCATTAAAAGTAATATTTTATAACCAATTTCGATTTCATTAAGATTAATGAAAATGTATATAAATAAAAACATATAGTTTTTTAAGAAAAATCTATGTACAAGAAAACTATACGTTGTTGATATCTTAATTATTGTTTTAATGATATAAAATAATGATAGGTTCACCAACTGTTTCTGCGTTGTATTGACCAATCTGTAACCTAGTTGGAAGTGAGAACGTAAAAATCGACATTTTACAGCTTATAACGCAATAACGGACGTTTTGTGCTGTTTTGTTCACCTAGAATACCACTTTGAATGTGTATAGCGTAAAACACAGTTGGTGACACCCGGACAACATATATATCCAATTATGCAAAACCGAGACCGAAATAGAAAATATAAAACTATTAAATGTTTGAAAGCTCTAACAATTTAACACCCGTCGTCTCAAATCAACTTAACGGAGAAGAGTGTCAAAAGATACCAAACGGATATCCAAACTGATAAGTGGAAAACAAACTGACAAAACCATACCAAAAAAAAAACAAAAAAACGGTCAAAAACAAATTACACTTAACAAAACCCAACACAGAAAACCAAAGACTGAATAGCACAACCCCCATCATAAACCAGGCTTGGTGATAGTGTTGCAATTTTTGCTTAGTTTTTTTTTTTATAGAACAATTTTAAGGCTGACAATTTATAAAAAAAAGGGTATCATTTAAATCTTACAAATACCAAATAAACAGCTGATCAAATCAATCAAACGTACAAAATTATTTTAGGACTAAAATATTGAAAACAAGTTCATCAAACTAAACACATGTCATATTTAATTGTTATAATCAAATAGGTATCAGGGACATATTTATGGACAGCCGGGATTCGGGATCCTGGTGGCGATATTGTATGGCAAGATACAAATGGAGCACAAAGTTCTATTTCATATTCAAACTGGAGTCCTGGTGAACCAAACGGACCTGCTGGTGTTGCTGACTGTGTAGGTGTATACATGAGCTCTGGTAAATGGGATGATATTCGATGCAGCGGAACCCATACTGTTGTGTGTAAAAAAGTTAAAAGCTAAAATCCCAGTGTAGATTACTAAACGGAAACAATGAATTTTGATACAACTAATGTGTTAAATTTTGCTTATAATTAATATAATTAGTTTTGAAATTGATTACATTTCTTTTTATGATATATTTTTCTGACAATAATTTGCATTTCAAGCTTTGTGTTCTACATTGAAAGTGTACATAATTACGCACAGTAGTGAGTTCCTTGTTTAGAGTGTACTTTATAATAATTCTAAAGTTTATAACGTAATGGTGACTGCTATACCCCTATTTTGAAACTTTTACACACTATGTCTGTTATTTTTGTTCATACATTGTTGTCAATGTAATGGAATTTTATGCGACTATAATATACAAGTGAGAGGTATAGCAAGCTATAAAACTAGGTTTAATTCACAATTTTCTACATTTAATTTAGAAAAAAAAACCAACTCAGGAATATGACGCTAGTGTAATGTGTTGGAACTAGGGATGTAAACTCGATAAAGATTTACTAATCGATTACTTGTTGCTTTTACCGAGCGGTACTCGAGTACTCGCTCGATAACAAATTTACAAAATTGAAAAACAAGAATATAAAATTATACCCATTGTATGTATTGTGGGTCATTGTCATATGATTGTAAAACCCTCAATATTATTACCTAGGACTAGATGATAGGCATATCTTTAATATAAATGTTTTTCGTCGTTAGGAGTTACTTTAACTGTCGATTGATCCTCCAGTTTGTTAGCAAGGGCTCCCCGATAGTTGTCCGACCTCGTGTATATTAAAGATATATATAATATTTCAAGCGTGTCTGGGGCCTATGTTGAAAATCAACATGCAGTTCTACGCATTTTTGCGTTAGCTACAGATTGATACAAAACCTTTAACGACATTGCATTTTTGCACCGGCAATTCGATCGGCTTCCCAAGTAAGCGGATAAAACTGCCTGCACAATAAAAAAAATGAGCCTGTTTAATGTCTTTAATTTCAAGGTTTGGCATCTATCTGAAGCGCGCCAAATGAAATTTTTTCGATCAATCCCCTAGTGAGGTTAGCTAGCGCCAATGGTGATATTACCTCTGTATATGTTTTTTTTTCAAATTAAGACATATTTCATGAGTAAATGCACGGACAACATTTGGCTGCCGCCTGAGTCGTAGATCCCCAAATCAATAACCAACATTCTCGTCGAAAATCCGGTAAAAATTCATACAAGACTAGCAAAGGCCAGAGGCTCCTGACTTGGGACAGGATAAATAATGCGGCGGGGTTAAAAATTGTTTTGTGAGATCTCAACCCTCCCCCTATACCTTTAGTCAATGTAGAAAAAAACAAAAACACAGCAATACGCATAGTAAAACTCAATTCAAAAGAAATCGGAGTTCAACATTTTCGTCGAAAATCCGGTAAAAAATCATACAAGACTAGCAAAGGCCAGAGGCTCCTGACTTGGGACAGGATAAATAATGCGGCGGGGTTAAATAATGTTTTGTGAGATCTCAACCCTCCCCCTATACCTTTAGTCAATGTAGAAAAAAAACAAAAACACAGCAATACGCATAGTAAAACTCAATTCAAAAGAAATCGGAGTTCGATGTGGGAATAGGTTACAAAAGAAAGCAAACAAAAATAACAATGATACATAATTTAACAAAGGACTTCTAGCAGTTACTGACATGCCAGCTCCAGACCTCAATGGAATTGTCTTGGTCAGCATCTTGAGAGGAGTAAGTCCGGTGATGGCCGATTTTGGACTCTGAGTTCAGGGTTATCTGATGAAAGATTTTGGACACTTTTTAAATATTTGAGTCGATTAAATTAGTTTATATGAAAGATTTTAACTGATTTAGTCATTAAAGACGCTCAAATGGAAGCTTAAAGGAGTAGGTTCAGTAAGACCCCTTTTTGGCCCCAAAATATAGCAGTTTTACAAAATTGTTAAAATGTAAACCTTTAGTTATTTATTGGACAGTAGAATGCTTCTGCTACATAAATTTGGGCTGTTTTTGACAATACAATGCACATATATCCGGTACTAGCACCATATAGTCATGCTAAATTACTGAAATCCTCATAATTGTAGCATTTTAGTTAAATTTTAGACGGTTTTCGTGTAAAACGAAAGTGGCCGCATTCGTGTTCATCCTTAATATTGAAATGTAAGTTGTATTTTATGATAATAAATAACATATATAAAGGTTGAGGATGAACACGGATGCGGCCACTTTCATTTTTACCAATAACCATCTGAAAAAAAAAAAATTTCGGCATATTAGGTAGATTTTTCATATTTGAGCTTGAATCGGATCGTTTTTAATGACTAAATCTGTTAAAATCTTTCACATAAACTAATAAATTCAAATAAAATAAATACTTAAGTGTTTAAAAAGTGGTCAAAATCTTTCGTCAGATGAACCTGAAATTTTAGGCCAAAATCGGTCCTTACCGGACCTACTCCTTTGAAAAATCTATCAAAAATGCCTTAAATGTCTAGATAGTTTTTGTCAAATTTATGAAAGTGGCCGCATCCGTGTTCATTTTCAACCTTTATATATATATATATATATATATAGTATGTATTATTATCAAAGGCAACTTGCATTTAAATATCAAGAATTAACACAAATGCGGCAAATTCAGTGTTAGACGAAAACGTCTTAAAAGTAAACAAAATGCTAAAATTTCGAAGATTTCAGTAATTTAGCATGAAGTTCCCATTCCATGAGCATTGTTTTATCAAAAACAGACCATATTTATGTAACAGAAGTATTCTACTTTCAAATGAATAGCTAAAATTTTACATTAAACCAATTATGTAAAACTGCTATATTTTGGAGTCAAAAAGAGGTCTTACTGGGCCTACTCCTGTTCCAAAGTATATTCCATTTTCTTATTAAAAAATCCATAAACCGACATTTTACATGTTATAATAAATAAGTTATGCAAAGAAACATCTCTTAATTTGAAAACACATTTACAGAGGTGGGATAACTATTGGGCAGCGCTAGCTAACCCCACTGGGGGATTAATCGAACATTTTTCATTTGGCGCGCTTCAGATAGATTCCAAACCTTGAAAGACATTAAACAGGCTTATTTTTTTTTTATATCGCTGCAGTTTGATTCGCTTGCTTGATATGCCAATTTCTTTTTATATTGATTGCAGTTTACTTCACGTTCAGTCGCAAATATTTCATATGTTTAATCAGGACGAAAAGAAGAAAGCGACAGACTAGAAAGGCCGATCGAACTGCCGGTGCAAAAATCCAATGTCGTTAAAAAAGAGGGACGAAAGATACCAGAGGGACAGTCAAACTCATAAATCGAAAATAAACTGGCAACGCCTCGCTAAAAATGAAAGAAGACAAACAGACAAACAATAGAATACACGACATAACATAGAAAACTAAGGAATAAGCAACAGGAACCCCACCAAAACCTAGGGGTGATCTCATGTGCTCCAGAAGGGTAAGCAGATCCTGCTCCAAAGGTTTTGTTACAATCTGTAGCTAACGAAAAAATGCGTAAACCTGTCGATTCGGATCAATCGACAGTTAAAGTAACTCCTTACGACAAAAACTTATTATAATAAAGATATGTATCCTAGTTCAAGCGGGACATTTATATTTATATTTATGCGCTTATCATGATGCATAGGGAACTATGTATTTCTTTTAAATTCAATGTTTTAAAAAAAGGTAAAATGCACTTTGTTACTTTCTATTGCTCCTGGATAGATGGCATTTCTGTAAACCGGGAACCTTAATCTGTTACCTGAACGACTAGGATAATTGTAAACAGGAAATATTTTGGAATAATAATAATAAAAAGGTTCACAAGAGTGCACACGCTGAAATGTCTCGCCTTCTTAGCTAATCATTGACATTATGTTGATAGTCCTTAGTACAATGAAATATAAAGCTATATTACAACTGTCACGTAAACAGCTTAACATTAACCAAGAAACTGTAACATTGACCAATGCACCATGAAAAAGAGGTCAAGTTCAGATGAACCATGCCAGGCAGACATGTACAACTAACACTTCTTCCATACAACAAATATAGTTTACCTTTTGCTTATAGTAAAATAAAAACATACCAAAACACACAAACTAATGACCCGTGAATATGGGGTCAAGGACAAACAAAACCCGCTCGATTAAAATATATATCATAAAATATTTCCATACACCAAATATTGCATATAGTATCAGAAAAAAAGACCAAAACTCAAAAACTTAACTTTTACCACGCAACCATGAAAAGGTCAGATGACACCTGGCAGTTGGACATGTATACCTTACAGTCCGTCCATACACTGAATATACTAGACCTATTGCTTATAGTATCTGAGATATGGACTTGACCACCAAAACTTAACCTTGTTCACTGATCCATGAAATGAGGTCAAGGTCAAGTGAAAACTGTCTGATTGGCATGAGAACCTCGCAAGGTAAGCATATACTAAATATAGTTACCCTATTACATATAAAAAGAGAGAATTTAACATTACAAAAAATCTAAACTTTTTTTCAAGTAGTCACTGAACCATGAAAATTAGATCAAGGACATTGGACATGTGACTGACCCAGGTCTTCAATCTTCTAAAATATAAAGCTTTTTAGAAGAAAGCTAACGCCGTCGCCGTCGGATCACTTTTCCAATGTCGATACATGCGACAAAAATATTGACAAAATTATCATAAATTGCAAAGAAAGGGCAATAGCTCTGAAACGAATTTTCCGATCATTTTTCGTTCATTTGATTTCGAATTTTCCGTTCATTTGATTTCCATCTTATTATTCATATCGGGGCCTTTTATAGCCGACTATACGGTGTGGCTTTTCCCGTTGTTTAAGTCCGTACGCTTAAAACTGTATAAAAAAAAGTAAAATCACAAAAATACTAAACTCCGAAGAAAATCCAATCGGAAAGGCCCTAATTACATGGCAAAATCAAATGACAAAACACATCAAACGAATGGACAACAACTGTCATATATTCCTGACTTTGTACATGCATTTTCAAACGTAGAAAATGGTGGATTGAACCTGGTTTTACAGCGCTAAACCTAGCACTTGTACGACAGTCGCGTCAATATTGATAATGATGCGTGAACAAAACAAATAGACTCAATCGGTAGAAATGTCACAAATAAAGGTAAAAAGTCTAATTCGGTAGGTTACATTCGTAAAAAGAGAACGGGATTATAGTTACGACACAAGGAACACATCCGATATCATCTATATAACAGACATTTCATAACGGTGAACCAACCCGTGACGGCGTCCGTACAATTTACGAAGTGATGATTTCAGCCTCCCAAAACTTAAACTAAATTGGGAAGCCAAAATCATCTCTTTCGTCGTAAAGTTTTGTTTTCAACCGACCCTCATAGTAAATGTCCAGATATAAATCCTAATCAAGTGGCATCATATTTTATTTTCCCTTAACCTCCTAACTCTTGCAAAAGTATTCATTAGGAAAAATCCCCATGAAAAGATTGCAGATTTCTATCATTATATAAACGGAAAGAAATTTATTATAATCTTTAAAGATTTGTATTGAATAAGGGAGTTAACTCTATAAAACTGCTTAACCGACAACAGAACGCAGAATACTGTTTTCCATGTACACAATATCTTGCCCATATTAGTGTTTATTAAAATATAGATTTAAATCAATTATTTTAACCGAGTTTATAAACTTTCAATCAGTTATGTAGAATGAAGTAAAAAGGCCCCTTTTATTTTCTCCAGCAGACGAGTTTATTGTGCATAGGGTGAAATGAATTTTAACGCGAACAAACAGCTACGTGAAATGTTATTGTACGTGAACAAATAGTTATGCCTAACTCTTGGGTGCGTATACAAAGTGTCACGTGTCATTCATATATCTCTTGGAGGCGTGAACAAAGTGTTACGTACACCTCTGGGGTGTGTGAGCAAAGTGTTACGTGCGGCTCAAGGGTGTGTTAGCTAAGTTTTACGTGCACCTCTGGTGTGTGTGAGTAAAGTGTTACATGTATCTCTTAAGTTATAAACCTCTAGGGTGTGTGAACAAAGTGCTACGTGAACCTCTAGGGTGTATGAGCAATGTATCACGTGCACCTCTAGAGTGCGTGAACAAAGTGATGCGTGTACCTCTATGATGCGTGAACAATGTAGTATGTGCACCTCTTGGGTGCGCAAACTAAGTATTACATGCACCTCTAGATGGCGTGAACAAAGTGATGCGTGCACCTCTATGGTGCTTTGGCAAGGTAATAATAATTTTCATATTCTGAATTTTGTTTTCATTATATTTGGAGAATTTTTTTAGGTAACCATTTTCTTTAATGGAAATCTGTTTGACCCAAGTATTTTTGTAATTTTACGCTTTACCACTTAGAATACTTTGTTTAGTAGCTTTCTTGTGAGCAGGAACCAGTGGGAACACAAAACAAAACTCTATGACTATTACATATCTCCCAAAAAAGCCTTGGTTTGTAAAACAGCTGTATTTACAAGGTGCAATCTTAATACGGTCTTCTGTAAAATAAAATACAGTTTAAAATAACGACAATCATACGAGGCAATGTAGTATTATCTATGAAAATCATATTCAGAAAAAGTTCTGAAATTAGCTACACATTTGTACTCACCAAAGCCAATATGAATATAAATACAGCAAGTTCCTGAAAGCGGCCGTTTTACATCTAAACGATTTTTCCCCCATGAATAAATATTATTTCAAAGACATACTGATTAAAAATATATAAAAAATATTATGGCTTCTTTTCAACAGAAAATACAAACCCACATGAAACAATAAAAAGCAAGGTATTCTGTTAAAAAGTCTGTCGAATTCTTTTTGTATTTTTTCTTTGGCTTAACAGATTGCTTTCGATTATTATAGTCGTCATAGCTTACCTATTTATCGCATAAGCATAAATTGTTTGATTTCATACTGGTGTCAAAGGAAAACAGATTGTAAAAAAACAATAATCAGAAAAATTAGTGTGTATACATTGATATCGAAGATCCTAAGACATTTTTGTTGTTACGGCTTGTAGTGAAACCATATATTTTTTAAGATTTCTCATCAAACCCACCCACTGCGAACGGAATGTTTAGCCGATTTCCCTAAAATATCTTCATTCATTGACTATTGGTCCAAAATCCTAAAACAGCTGTTGATCGTCTTTTTGATTCAGTTGAAAGTTTGACTTTTCCACTCTTTAGACTACACTTACACACAATCTTATCAAACGTGTTCCTATTTAATCAAATGGTCGTGTTATAAATCTGATTCCGTATTTTTATGCTGCAACTTATATAAAATGTATTTTTCTCTGATGGCATACTTGATTGAGGTGTGTAAGATTTTCTCACTTGCATTTATTTACGTTTCGGCAATACAATTTATTGACAAAATATAGCTATTCCTATGGTCATATTGACACAAATATTTGCTTTTTCCTAGATTTCGATATATCAGTTTTACACGAGAAACCCTTAACAAAAAATACAACAAAAGGGACGATTGTTCCTTCCCTATGTCAATTTTCTTTTTTGATACAGTGATGCGCCTTTGGAACCATCTTGTGGTGTTTATGCATCCCAAGACCATTACCTGAGCTCGTGTCTGTAGTGACGTTTTAGATTTCAATGCGCGTAATATGTGTATAACTGGATAATTATTATGTCAAGGATTTTGTTGCCCAAAACTAGTTTGAATCTTTACTTAATTCTTCAACAGATACAACATTTGGATTTCAAGTTTGGCTGTACATGTAGGATAATTGTTTCAAACGGTAAAGAACGTCCTTATTTTTATGGTGATGCTATTTTTAAAACTAGCCAGACAATTTAGATATGATACATTTCAATTTATCAATTCTCTAAATAAACTCATTCTAAAATGTCACCAATTCAACACTGTATTTAAATCTTTAAATATTGTTTTATTAGAACAAATCTGTTTTTTGTTATTAGTAAAATAAAACATTACCAAATATTATAGTTTAACGCACATGCACATTCAAGGTACTTCAATCTGTTGATACGTTACGTATCTATCAATAGCTTGTTTTACCCTTAATCCATTGAATATGAGATGTATTCTTATTGATATTTTGGTGTTAGATACAAAATTTGTGTTGATTTTAATACTAAGGTGATGTAGTATGATTGCAAAGAAAAAAAAAACGCCACATGAGACAAAATAACACAGGAATTAGTTATTGGGATTTGACTACCCGTAAATAATGGCAAGTACTCGCAGTTCAGTACTTTTTATTTCTATTTTGTCTCTGTATTTATGGATGTATAAATACCCTGTCACTTCTGATCTCTGTTTTTAGATATTTTTTCTGTTTGTTCAGATCTGATTATATTACTAGTATGCCTTTTCAACTGAATTTTATAGTTTATTCTACTGTGACACCTATGTCCCATGTTAGGGATGTTGCCTTTAAATGTTTGACTCTGTCACGTTTCAAAGGTGTAGGTCCAAAGTCAAGAGCCTGTAGATCAGTGGTTGTCATTGGTTCATTTCTGTCATATTTGTTTTTTCGTAAATTGTTTTGTAATACATTATGTCGTCAGTTTTCTTAATTTATATGTTTCTAATTTTCATATCGCAGCCTTTTATAACTTTTTATGGCCGATTTTACCATATGGGTTCTTCTAATTGTTGAAAGCCTAAAAATTGCCTATCATTGCGTAAATCCACGTCATTAGCACTTTGAATGATAGTAGTCTCATTGTCATTCATACTGCATCACCTTACTTTTGTATACGAACAAAAATCTCATCGTAAACGGTTGCAAACTTAGATATGCGGTTTGTTTTATGATGCAAAAAATAACAAAAATCTGATTCAATATCATAGATTTCCCTCTAAAAGAAAACCAAAACGAACGAGACCATTCTTTTCCTATTACATTAGCAAATTAAATCTAGACAGAATAAATCAGCCTTTTTACGAAAAGTCTGATGAAAATCCAATTATTGACTTTCTTGCATATGTAAAGATGTGCTAATTGTCGTTACCATATTTTACTTCAGATTCTATCATTAATGATTTTAATTGTCAATATATTTTTTATTTCTTTTACCAGTTTGAAAACGAAACATTATATTCGGTACTCCCGATTCAAATATTTCTAAAAAAAGCAGGCGCTAACAATCAATAAGTCGAAGAGATGACAACAATGCCATGACAAAAAAAGAAAAACAATAGTATACAAAACACTACATTGACAACTAAAGACTGCTCAACGTGTACACTACAAAAACCTAGAGGTTATTACATGTGCTCCGTTCGACCCTGATCCAATTGTGACACCCTTCAAAAATACACTTAAGTGTTCCATCATTATGTTAACATATAAATATTCCACACTTTCTTTTTTGTGTTTATACATTTTTGACGTCCAAATGTTACATATCATAAAAGTTTGTATTTCAAATTTGTATTCCTACAGTCTTGTCTTTAGTTTAATAACGGTTACTAAAAATATTGACCGTAAACTGTGTCTTAGCAAATATATACAATGAATTCTTTGGTATATTTAGATCTGTCACTTTCGTCATCATTCGTGTATTTGACACAGTACATTGATTTTGCTTTAACTAGAATAACAACTAACAGAATTTGTTATTTGATTTTAACATTTCTTATAACTTTGTTTATATTTTCAGATCATTTAATTAATATATTATATATTTGAAAGCGGTTATATATTTTTGTCCCACGCCGGGCAAAATAGATTCTATACTTTTGGAAGATGACCTAGACAAGTTAGCAAGATCCCTTAGAATCAATGAATATTTTTCTAAGGACACCACAAAAAGTACCACTGATAGTGACACAAGTGATCTCGACTCAGATGACGACCAAGAAGATGTCGATATTCCCAGATTCAGGAAAAAAAGTTCATGGATTCCTAAACCCAGTAAATGTGCTACTTTAGAACATATTATTGACAAAATTAAATCCGACGCAACACATCTGTCCACTGTTACTTCCCAAACATTCAACAATTTATCTTCTGAAGAAAATGAAGCTGTGCGGTTACTTAAAAGCAGAGACGACATTATAATAAAACCAGCAGATAAAGGTACGCTGTTGTCGTCATGGACAGATGTGACTACATTCAAGAGGCAGAACGTCAACTCTCTGATGAGAGATTTTATAAGAAATTAGACTCTGACCGTACCCCTCAATTCAACAAAGAGATCACCACAAACCTGAAAAACATGTGTGAACAGGGACATATTGATGAAAACACATTTAAATATCTTAAACCTGAAAAATCAAAGCCGGGGCGTTTCTATCTTCTGCCCAAAATACATAAATTCTATAATCCAGGTATACCAATTGTTTCCGCCAATGACCAACCTACAGAGAAAATATCAGAATTTATTGACTTTCATCTCCGACCACATGTAGAAAATTTACCATCATATATACAAGACACAACACATTATCTTAAAAAAATGGAATATGTGAACCATCTCCCACCTGAAACGATCCTTGTCTCGCTTGATGTTGCCTCAGAAAGGACTGAGGCAATTGAGTAGTGCTACTCAGTTCATAGAAATTTGTAATTTAACATAATAGAGACCAACCAGAAAATCAATACTATTATCTTTGAAATGCATAGAAAAGGGGTCATGGACGAAATCACGTTTAAATATCTTTCTGCTAAGAGAGATCTCAAACCAGGAAGGTTGTATCTTCTTCCTAAATTGCACAAACTTTATCCTGAACTAATAGAAAAAGTTCAACAGAATCCCACGACATTCCGAAATAAAAAAAGACTGAAAATTATCAGTACTTAGAGAGGTCCTCATGTCACCCATCCTTTACTTTCAGAGGCATAATTAAATGCTTCGCTTTAAGAGATGTACGAACGATCCAGTAGATTTGCAAACACAATATGCGTTATTTTCTGAGCGCCTTATTAAAAGGGGATATCCATAAAATAAAATTAAAACTGTCATGCAGGAAGTGACTGCAAAACAAAGAAAGGACACATTAATGGTGAAACCCAAATCTGTATTACAGTCGCCTCCCTTGGTATTCTCCACGGTGTTTTCAAGACAGAAATCACACATAAAGAACAATATCTTAAAACATTTGGATAAATTACACGATGACGAAGAGGCAAAACTTTTGTTTGATAAAAGACCTCTTTTTGGCTTCCCGTAGACATAAACACTAGAAAGACACAGTATTATCAGCAACTCAGGGTAATTAACATGTTGCAGATTATGAAAATAGATTCTATACTTTGTTGTTTAAATTGTTAAACATGGTTAAATAGATAAAGAGTATAGACAAATATTAGTCAAACAGATCATGAGGTGTCGAGCCCCTAATAAAAATTACAGTATTTTTATAATAAGTGTCACTATGCAATAGCTTGGGCTCCTGACGATGGACATGGCCATGGTCAATTAGTTAATTCTAATTGGTCTATATAGATATTCGAAACGCCTTATGATCTACGGAGTTGGGGTGCTGGGATAGGCTTTGACAACGATTTATTGAAATATATCGGATGTTATGTGATGCTAAGCTAAGTTAAAATGTCCCAATTTTTTTAATGATTCGGTAAAATATCCTGCGCACTTGCACCTAGAGGAAGATGGTCTGTGAGTAGCAAAATAAAAGTACATGTATTTACAATTGTTAACTTTCCATTTGTAAGTAGTAACATTCTAGTAGCACCTGCATATGGTGTATATATCTCCCAATTCCCTTGCTTGCATTTCCTATCATGATTTTCTTGAGGGTTGCTGCTCACAAGGAAGCTATTAAACCAAGAGTTCCAAATGGTAAAGTTGAAATCATCCCTTCGTAAATTTTACAGACGCCATCATCAAACTTGACTATGAGTAAAGGAGATAACGCTTTCTAATCAACTATATTACAAATAACTGTAATATAAGAAACATCATTTTTGCATGTAATATTACTGATATGCGTAATATTACATGGATGAATAACAGGGGCGGATCCAGCCATTCAAAAGGGGGTTCCCAACCCAGGATAAAGGGGGGTGGGGGGTTCCAACTATATATCCCCATTCAAATGCATTGATCGGCAAAAAAAAGTGGGGGTTCCAACCCCCGGACCCCCCCCCCCCCCCTCTGGATCCGCCAATGAATAATCGCCTGGACTGGTTATGAACTTCATCTTTTATCGCATCTGATTCCCTGAAAGATGGCCGAACTTCCTGCTCATCGTCTTCCAAATTTTCTGTTCCGTCTCCAAACCTTGTTGTGCCACTTGAATACCAATGAACGACTAACTTTGCGATGTTTCTCAGACTGTTTTAGGAATTTGTGTGTTTCTATTGGCGTTTTTTCGATGCCTTAAAAAACTGAAAATAACAAAAATATGAAAACACACGCCTGCATGTAATGTGATATTTTCGCGATACTCCGGGTCCCTATTGCTTATATTTATATGAAGTAAGTGTTTTTATTTCGCATTTGAAATTGGACAAATATTGAAATAACCGAACTATGATATAGTTCAGGATTACAAATATACAAAAAGAATTTACATGAAATGCTTGTTTTACACAGACTTGAGCTTGTCATTGTATATTTTTTGGGGTGGTTTTGAACTATTTGCTATTCTATTAAAACTGTCGTCGAAATAGCCATTTTTTTTGGGTAAAATTAAAAAAAAAATATCTAAATAAATGTTGAAAATCAAACGGGATAGAATATCATATCAGCATTGCACTTGGTTGATGCGACAGCTGTTTGGCGTTTCGTAGTTCAGGTAACACCACCCTAGTAGTTAATACTGTCGTATTGACAACAATAGACAACTTTCGAGTTCGATGCATTTCCGTCAAAAACTCTGGTTTTAGTCAGTGAACATCATTCGTGCGTTCAGGGGCAACGTCACTTCCATTCCAATGTTGAGCGAGTGGTTGGAAAACTATAATGCAACATTGCACGAATTATTCGGCAAAGTGAATTCTCATAATTGTCTTTCAGCACTACTGTCATTAGGGAATTATGATTAAGTACCTACAGAACATAGATTATTTCTATAGTTTATCCTGCACAATGACGATCACTAAGACGCTTGATGAACGTTAATAGTGCAGGGATACAGGCGATCCCCTCTATCTGGTAAATGATGTCATAAAGGCGCGCATAATTGAAGAGTTTTTTTCTGGTGACGGATGAACTCGAAAGTGGTCTATTGTATATAGATCTATATACAGTCATTTGCTGCAAAAAGCAAAATAACATAAGCTGAACTCCAATGGAACTTCAAAACGGAAAGTCCATTATAACATGGTAAACACATGAATAACACTGTCATATTCCTAAACATGTATAATCACTTTCTAATATGGAAAACTGTTTATAAAATCTGGAATTATCGAAACAGTAGGGTTAACGTTTAGTACCTACTATACTAGGCTAGTAGTCAATTATCTTGTGTTGACATGAGTAATCAGTGATACGAGAATTTTCTTTACAAATTTACTTTTCATAATATGTTTGATAAATTGAAACACTGTTTTCAAACTCAAGGCAAATTGTGGGGTGGGGCTGGGGAGGGGTCTTAATTTGAATCAATATATTCTTTTTGATTATTTGTCAAAATGTAGTTTAAATCTAGCTTTTTTCAAAAATATAATAAAAAGTAAAGTAGAGGTATCGGTCACCATGCTTTTATTCACGCTACAGGTTGAGCAAAATTGTCAGATAATGCATGCAAAAACCAAATTTGGGTGATTAAAAGAAAACTACACCATAGAATTTTCAGATAAATAATTCTATGAGAAATAGAGTATAGCTCTGATAATATGCTTTTAGATAAGAAAATGAAATAATGGGGCCACTGGACTCCTTTTCTTGATACATGATAAAATAAGTAAATTCACAACACATTCTATTATAAAAGTTACTGTATCTCCGCTTGTATCTGAGTTATCTACCTTTATATGGCAAAATCTAAAACAAGAGTGCACACACTGAAATGTCTCGCCTTCTTTAATAATCATTGATATTATGTCACATATGTAAAGAAAGTGTAGGAGACGAATTTCACTATCTTTTTATATGCAAGTCTCCTCAACTGGTTACTTTTAGAGAACAACATATCCCTAGTTATTATACGAAGCATCCAAGTGAACAGAAATTATCTGTAATGTTATCTTACTGTAATGTCAATTTATATAGACAGGTGGCATCTTTTATCAAAAAGCTGAATAACCTATTGTGATATGTATATATTAATTTGTCTTATTTTTTTTAATTTTTTTTTATTGTTGTTTTTTTTTTTTTTTTTTTTAAATTATATTGTTTTTTTGTTTTTGTTTTTTTTAATGTTACCTTTGTATTATAAATCATGTTTACCATTGTATATATGTACCTCATGTTACACATTTATGTGTCTGAGCGTTGCTTTACAATAAAATCTTGAAATCTTGAATGTTGATAGTCTTAAATATAAAGCTTTACTAGAACACACCCGCGAAATCGCGGGCATATACAGCTTGTGAACTGTTATAGTATGATTTTTGTAAAAGATATTATGTATGGAGAATTTCATAAAAGGTATCAAAAGCCCTCTCCCTTTTTCCAAAGTCCGATAGTTGTTTCCTTTCTGTTAAATTCAATTACTTTCGTGTTTCTGGCCTCAGACCATAATTATGCTTGTCCTTTGCTACAAAGTATCTTTTGGTAAAAGTCAAATTAAATTAAAAATTTGCACCGCTTCAAACATGAAATAAATGTAACTGCCGTTATATATAGTTATTATTAGTCTAATAAAATATGCTTCTAGGACAATCCATCAGTGCTTTTTCTTTTGAATGCCTTATTAACATGCCAATGGTAGGATATGAATTTTTGTATAAATGACTAAGACCGTGTAAGGCTAATTTTGGGGTTGGTCGGAGGGGTTCTGATCCCGAAATCCCGGGCTTAAAAACCTAAAATCCCGAGATGCAGAATTTAATAAAATTCATATGCCGAAATCCCGAAATCGAAAAATATATTCACGGATATCGTAAGGATCAATACACAAATCCCGCGCTTAAAAACAACCGATCCCCACGTCCCGAAAAAGGTTTTCCCTCCCTCTAATCTCTACCCTACTTTCATTTTTGTCAAATTTAAACACTTCTTTCACTTTAAACAGTATTTTTTATACCCCATTTATGGGCATCATGTAATCTAGTCTGTGCATTCGTGCGTTCGTTCGTTCGTTCGTTCGTCCGTCTGTCCCGCTTCAGGTTAAAGTTTTTAGTCGAGGTAGTTTTTGATGAAGTTAAAGTCCAATCAACTCGAAACTTAATAAATATAGTGTCGATGTGACATCCGTGTACTATGGACTCTTGTTTCCACATGTTTTGCTTTTTTTTTTTAAATATATATGCAACTGGTATGACCCCTTAAAAAGTAAATATTTCAAAGAAAACAGTAGACAGAATACAGAGTCTCTATATATTTAAGTAGTAAAATCGTAGTTTACATGTAGATAAACGCGAAAAATAATTGTCCTCTCTAAGATGGTATAATAGTTTTGGTTCTCGCGATCTGAACACCATGACATGGAGAACGCTCTTATTGGCTTATTTTTTTTTCATTTTTGTAATCTATCATACGATTGGTTGTACTTGTGTGCATGTTTCACACCGGAAGTCTTATCTATGACGAAACGTCAGTCTGATGACGGAATCAATATCCGGACTCCTTTTTTGTCGTTTTTCTCCAAAAATAACTCTATCTGAATTATCATAAGAATAGATGACAAATGCGACTATGCATGTTACCTATAGAACACAGAGGCATGATGATTAATTTATCGTGGAAGGAAGAGAAGCGACACAACTGTCACATAAACTTAACTTTAACCAAGAAAACTAAACATTGACCAATGAACCAAAAAATGAGGTCAAGGTCACATGAACCATGCCAGGCAGACATGTGCAGCTAACAATTCTTCCATACAACAAATAAAGTTGACCTATTGCTTATAGTTAAAGAAAAACAGACCAACACACATAACTTAACTTTAGTTATCTTTCGTAGCTCTTTTTTCAACTCTGAGCAATGAACCGTGAAAATGAGGTCATGGTCAAATAAGACCTGCGCGACTGACATACAGATATTAAAATATTTCCATACACCAAATATAGTTGATCTATTGCATATAGTATTAGAAAAAAGACCAAAACACAAAAACTTAACTATAACCACTAAACCATAAAAAATTAGGTCAAGGTCAGATGACACCTGCCAGTTGGACATGCACGCCTTACAGTCATTCCATACACCGAATATACTAGACCAATTGATTATAGTATCTGAGATATGGACTTGACCACCAAAACTTAACCTTGTTTACTGATCAATGAAATGAGGTCGAGGTCAAGTGAAAACTGTCTGACAGGCATGTGGACCTTGCAAGGTACGCACATACTGAATATAGTTATCCTATTACTTATGATAAAAGAGAATTTAAAATTTCAAAAAATCTTTACTTGTTTTTCAAGCAGCACTGAACAATGACAATGAGGTCAATGGCATTGAACATGTAACTGACAGAAACATCGTAAAAGAGGAGCAAAATATACCAAAGGGACAATCAAAGTCATAAATCGAAAATAAACTGCGTGCCATGGCTAAACATGAAAACGACCAACAATAGTACACATACCACAACAAAGAAAACTAAAGAATAAGCAACACGAACCCAACCAAAAACTGTGATCTCAGGTGCTCCGAAAAGGTAAGCAGATCCTGCTCCACACGAGGCATCTATATCATAGTATGAAGCATCCAGGTCTTCCATCTCCTAAAATATAAAGCTTTTAACTAGATAGCTAACGCCGCTGTCGTCGGATCACTATCCCTATGTCGAGCTTTCTGTGATATAAGTCGCAGGCATGACAAAAAATGAATAAAACAAACATAATCTGATATTTGTAAAATACAGCCGTAAAAATGATAAAACACATAATTGTCTATATAAAAATGAAGTCTTACACACAAATTACATGAGTACTTGTTTGGCTTTGTAACTATTTTGATATGAGCGTCAATGATGAGTCTTATGTAGACGAAACGCGCGTCTGACGTATTAAATTATAAATCTGGTACCTTTGATAACTATTTATACCACTTGGTCGATGCCACTGCTGGTGAACGTTTCGTTCCCGAGGGCAATCTCCGTACAGCGCTCGTTTCCTTTCCGTTTACTTAGTACACTACAATACAATGACATATTTAGTGTAGTGATACGAAATAAGTACGGAACGGATGTGAGCTCTGCGTCGGAGATTGGCCCGAGGGTACCACCAGCCCAGTAGTAGCATTTGCTAAGAAGATATCGATATAAAATCTATCAAACACGTGTCATGTGCAAAATCTCTTTGTTTTCATCATTGAAAATCATTGGAGTTAGTAAGAATCAAGTATTACAAAAACAACACGTTATACGTTTAAAAGTTACATGTACTTTATTTGTTTTACCTATCATACATATGAAATTTTAGTTTAATTAATATTTAAAAGCTATTTATTGAATTAAGTTTAGATATCACTGCCATGTGAACACCAGAGATAAAGTGTTCTCTTAGGTTTTACTATTATTCCAACTTTTTTTGTGTAGTTCTGTACACAGACCAAGTCCACATTATTTTATTTAATCTCAGAACCGTACGCATCTAGTCAAACAAACAGAAGGAGAAATCATTAAATGGTTCGACGTCATCCGAATCGTTACCTTTACTTAGAAGCGACACGTACATTTATAAAGCGTCCTGTTTCAGGTGTCTGCATTTACTTATCTGATAGGTATCAAAAGGTAAGCAGGAACCGCTTTACTTTCTAGAGCACAGCCCTCGTTTAATTTATTATGTCTGTTTAGTTCACGCATCATTGTAAATATAACAAGAGGTTTAGCGCTTTAAAACCAGGTTTAATCTACCATTTTCTACATTTGAAAATGCCTGTACCAAGTCAGGAATATGACAGTTCATGTCCATTAGTTTTTGATGTGTTTTGTCATTTGATTTTGCCATGTGATTATGGACTTTCCGATTGGTTTCTCCTCTGACATCAGTAATTTTGTGATTTTACATTTTTTTAACACGGGGTTCTTGCTGCTCACCCTTATGAAATTTAAAATGTTGCTGCAGCATTGCCGCAGCGTTGCGGCTTTAAAGCTGCAGCCTAATCAGGTTGCCAAAGGATTGTTGCCGGAGTAGTGCCGGATGATGCTGCTAGCGGCATTGTTCTGGCATCATTGCGACACTAATTCCTTTCAAAATTAATGAGCACCACAATATAGCCAGAAAATTTGATGATGTCATTTCCAGCGTGTTTAGCTATTCCCTGTACTAGTGTGTTAGAAATCTACAATGTTGCTTGTGATTATAATTGTATTGAAGAATTTGGTGTTCTAGCTGGTTTTTTTTGGAAGATTTGAAGACTTGTAAGTAAACTCATATCAAGTATTTGCATGTATAGAAAAGATCAATCTTGCATTGTGTATTTCAATAACATGGCCTCATCTGAGTTCACTATACATGTATCGGTGAAGTTTGTGTTGGTTTTTTTTTGCAGCAGTTTAATTGCATACTTGTAGTTTGGTAAATAACACAATATTATTTGCTAAACTTAGGGCACATTAAAAATTTTCATTTTTTTTTTATGCAGATACCACTGACATTTATTTTATGTGCCTGTGCATACAAATTTATAATGCATGAATGCATGTCATATATATGCATTGACAACTTGTTTTTGCCGGCACAATACATTTTATACAAAACACGGCCTATTCGCATGTTTTGTCACTAAAATGATGCAAGAATATAACCGTATTAGCGCCGCAACAGCGCCACAATCATAATGCCAGAAAACTAATTTGCATACGAATTACGCTATAGCCGCATCAGTGCCGCAACATGATGCCAGAATATAGCCGCAATTATGGTGCTAGAAAACTAATTTGCATACGAAATATGCTATCGCTGCATCGAAGCCGCAACAGTTTGCAGCAACAAAGACGCAGCATAGCCATACTGCTGCCGTAACTATGTGCCAGAGGGCTTATATTTCCATAAGGGCAGTCATGCAATTTCAATGACTTGTTTGCCTTAATGTGCTTTCGTCTTTTTTCATAAAATTGTGGTGTTGTCTGTGTTTATTTGACTGATACGTGAACTTCTGTGACATTAAAAAAATATTGAATGTGTAGTGTATAATACACACGAACTTATACAGGTGTGAATCAATTTTCTTGCAACTGGTCATTTCTTCGAGGAGATGTTCTAAAACATACCAGCAGTTCAGTCGTTAAAAGAAACATTGTTTAGTGGTAACTCAGATGCATCTAAGTTTGAGTTGCCTTGTCTAAGTTCTTGTTTAAGAAAATTCACAATTGTATAGACTGGTGACAATTAAAAGCATGTCATATTGAACAAAGTCAGGCTATGTGGTTACTGTCTCGTAGTTTGCTTGGTTGCAGGTAATGAGAGAAACTCTCACTGACCCTTTCAGTTGCTGATTCATTGACCTACACTACAATTAACATTGTGTTTTGGTGATAGTGATGTCTTTGTAGATCTTACCTTACTGAACATTCTTGCTGCTTACAATTATCTCTATCTAATGAACCTATGAATCTATCCCAGTAGTAAAATCTTTTGTAAAAATTTACAAAATTTACAAAATTTATGAAAATTGTTAAAAATTGACTATAAAGGGCAATAACTCCTTAAGAGGTCAATTGACCAATTTGATTATGTTGCCTTATTTGTAGGTTTTACTTTGCTGTACATAATTGCTGTTTACAGTTTATCTATATCTATAATAATATTCAAGACAATAACCAAAAGCTGCAATTTTGTTCTTAAAATTACTGACTCAGGGGCAGCAAACCAATAACAGATTGCCTGATTGGTCTGAAAAAATTCAAGGCTGACAGACCTTGACCTAACCAACAAATTATTCCTATCAGATTTGCTCTAAAGGCTTTGGTTTCTGAGATTTTAGCCAAAAACTGCATTTTACCCTATGTACTATTTTTAGCCATGTCGGCCATCTTGGTTAGCAAGCAGGGTCATAGGACACATTTTTAAAAATAGATACCCCAATGATGATTGTAGCCAAGTATGGTTAAAATTGGCCCAGTTGTTTCAGAGGAGGAGAATTTTGTAAAAGACAAAAATTTGACAAAAAAATGACAAAAAATGACTTTAAAGGGCAATAACTCGTTAAGAGTTCAACTGACCATTTTGGTAGTTGGACTTTTTTTGTAGATCTTACTTTGCTGAACATTATTGCTGTATACAGTTTATCTCTATCTATAATAATATTCAAGATAATAACCAAAAACGGCAAAATTTCCTTAAAATTACCAATTTCGGGGCAGCAACCCAACAACGGGTTGTCTGATTCATCTGAAAATTTCAGGATAGAAAGATCTTGACCTTATAAACAATTTTACCACATATGTCAGATTTGCTCTAAATGCTTTGGTTTCAGAGATATAAGCCAAAATCTACATTTAACCCCTATGTTCTATTTTTAGCCATTGCGGCCATCTTGGTTGATTGGCCGGGTCACAGCACACATTTTTAAAACTAAATATCCCAATGAAGATTGTGGCCAAGTATGGTTAACTTTGGCCCAGTAGTTTCAGAGGAGAAGATTTTTGTAAAGTAAACGACGACGGATGACGACGCTGTACGCCAAGTGATGAGAAAAGCTCACTTGGACCTTTGGGCCAGGTGAGCTAAAAAGGCATCTTTTGAAAATTAGCAAAAAATATGTTACAAGCATCCAATTATTAAAAAGATGGAACAGTAATCATGAACTAGAGACCAATATTGTTTTAAATATTCGACATGTTTGAAGAAATAAAACAAATCATCTGTTGTTCCATTTTTAAGGATGTGAATTTAAGCATTTATTTAATTTGGGTACTCCTCATTACAGAATCATAGATCACTAGAGGTTGGTTCAAACCCATTTTTCTATGTTCCACGATGGATTTGATATAAAATTGATGTAAATATATAGTAAATAATGATACATGTACACAAGAAACACTGAATGGAATCTTTTGTCTAGATCATAAATGAACATAGGTAAAAAAAACAGCTGTCAGAGTGACAGCAACCCGGATTTTCCTGTAGAAGTCGGTCCCGGAACAGTTGAGCAAGTTTGGACACATCATTTAAGCTTTAAATAATTCTGAATTTGGATTGTGATTGAATACACAGCCTAGGTTTGTGACAGAATCGGTATGGAATTTATAGTGATAGAGATATTGACACATATGAATGGGCCAAAGAACTGAAAGGTTTGAAATTGGGCATTTCTATTATGGTCCAATATCCAAAATCTACTTTGTTAGAATCAGCATATCAAAGAACCCCAAGAATTCAACTTTTGATGAAATCAAACAAAATTTTATTCAGAACTCTTTGGATATCAATGTGGACCAATTTGATAAAGGATCCTAAAATCTAAATTCATCTAAAGACATGGTTAGATTCAGCTTTTCATAAATTGTACAGGTAACCTATAAATTCAATTTATGTTATAATCAAACAAAGTTTAATTTTGGACCCTGCTTTAGAACAACTTGAAAACTTGGCCATGAATCACACATTTAAAAACAGGTTAAGATTAAGCATTTGAAAGAACCCTATGTATTGTATATTCAATTAATGTAAATAAAAAAATAATGTTGAAATGAAACAGTTTAATTTTAGGTCCCCTATTTGGACCAACTTGAAAACTTGGTCCATAATCAAACATAATTTGAAAACTGGACTATAAGCATGTGGTAAGCTAAATTTTTAAAGAAGTTTGCTCCATCAAAAAAATATATATGTGTATAGAATCTATAGTTCGAAGTATTTTTCCTTCAATTGTCAACAATTTATATAGATCTGCAACTTACCTATCAATATCAACAACTTTATCTATGCAATGTAATAAAATGAAATATATCATTTAATAAAAATAGATTATCATCAAGTAGAGTAAAAAAATATTTGCAAATCTGGATCTCCAAACAGGATCAAGAACAAATTAAACATTAACACACACACCAACAAAAAAAACCCACAAAAACTGTGACATCTACCTTAAAAAAAAGTTAAAAACACAAGTTTGACAATTCCTGACTAAAATCAATTGAACAGATACAATCTGACATTAAAAGACTATCTATACATACAATTATGAATTACCCCATTCCTGTTCAAAGGGAAGTAACTCAATTTTATAATAAGTATACCTTCTGGTAACTGAAAGGTGTACAACTAAACAACAACAAAAACTAAAATCGATAAAATTGTAGCTGACCTTCATTTAGTCACAGGAAACAACATATCTAAATTTGAAAAGATTTCGTCATAGCATTTGCATTTTAGTGAATGGACACTGTTTGATACTGTTTATAATTAGTTACCTAAAACTGGGGATGTGAACTAAAAAGAAGATGAATATGTTAATGATATTTAGAATCAAGACTCCCTAGTATTATACAATTACTGTCTTTTGATGAGGTAAATATGCGGTTTTATTGACTTTTGAAAAAACTGATATTCACTGAGGCCGACGGCCGAAGTGAATATCAGTTTTTCAAAAGTCAATAAAACCCCATATTTACCGAAACAAAAGACAGTAATTGTTTTATTCCATAGTCCGAGAGAAGAAAATGTATCTAATGACAAACATATACCAATTTTTTTTTTACATGAAACATTTTACCATAACGTTGCATGTAAAAGCGCGTGACGTTTAGCGCGGTGAATAACACTTTCACAGGTGAATATGCTTTTTTATTCAAAATCGAATTCATATAGAAAAGCCTACTAAAATAATACCAATATGGAATAAAATATAATATTATTTTGGGCTTTGCCAGGCAGGGGATATCCGAAATAACATATCAGACTGTAAATTGAGCATCAAAGTAAAATTCTAATTACAATGTTTGGTATTCTACAAGTTCAAATTTATGCAGGAAAAAGACAATACTGTTATAGATTGTCAAAAAAGGCCCATTTACACAAATAGTAAATATTTTGAGGTTGAGTAAAAGTGTAGCTATGAATTCATTTTGTTTCTTTTGACCAAATTTATACAGGCTCTTTGTTTTTTTGTTTACAGCAGTATGGTGCCTATACGTGCTTTCATCTTTTTTTTTTTGTCTCTGATGAGTAGATGTCTCTCATTGGTAGTTGTTTCAGTCGTTATTATACAACATCATCTCAGTAATGTAAATTCAGATATTAATGCTATTTTTGTAGACAATAAACAATACTGTGAGACTAATAATAGTGATTTCATGAAAATTGGAATACAGATGTAATGTATCAGATATCAAAATACAAGTCCTTATTACTGTTGTACTCAACCAGTTACATTAGTCCCTTTTTAAAACCTCGTAATTTTTTAAAATTTGAAAAAACAATTAGCGAGCTCATTGATGAACAAATATTTTTTGACTTTTACAGCTACTGGTATTTGGTAAACCTTAGGTCTCAACTTGAAATGCTACATAGTATACATTTTTATTTAAACAAAATATATCTTGGATCTTTTCATTGTCTACTGTTGACTTTCGACTTTACACATCTGACTGAAATAAGGTTCAATAATATCACATGATTGCAATGGATAAAAATTCTTCTTAAGTTTGACTGTTTTACCAATTGCTTTCTGTAGTTCAACAGACAAATCAAGACCACATGACTTTTTCAGTCTAAGAACTGTCTCGTCTGACAAGCTAGGCTTTATTGTCAAATGATTCATCATCATCCAAAACATAATTACAGATGACAAATTTAATGTTGGTTCTGGAAACTCAAAATCAGCTAAACATTTGAACTCGGGTTCATTCCACAAAGAAATCTGATTTGCATTCCTTAACAAGATATCATTTTCATAATCATATAAATAGATATCAAAAAAGTTTCCATTTATGGCAATTAGCGGCACAAGTGAGACATTATTTTGTAAATTCTCTATTTTCCTATGTCTATGTTGGAAGGCTTTTTGATAATATGAAAATGTTATAGCATGGGCCACAAACTGTGATACATTACTGGGATATCTCAATATCTCTGACTGTTTCTGAACTTTGAGTATCTGCTGTTCTTCAAAATCTAACTCTTTCATCACTTCCTTGTTCTCTTTTTCATCTTCATTTGAATGTGGTAATGCTATACTGTTTATTTCATTGTCACTTTTGTAAACAACAATATCAGGTGCCCCATACCAAAGCCATTCACTTCCTGTAGAGAAAAAGTAAAATCACAAAAAATACTGAACTACAAGGAAAATTCAAAACGGAAAGTCTCTAATCAAATGGCAAAATCAAAAGCTCAAACACATCAAACTAGTGGATAACAACTGTAATATTCCTGACTTGGTACTGGCATTTTCTCTCTTTTATACTTTTGTAATTCTAACTTTTCAAAGACAGAGTTTGAATGACCCTTACTCATTAGGTATCATGATTACATAAATGGGAAATGTATCCATGGGACACAGATGATGCCCCTGCATATCATATAAAGTTATATAGGGACATAACTGAAGAAAGGTAAAAGTTACGCTACCCAAATGTGTACTTGATCTGTATTATGTAGTAACAAGCATTATGTATAAGTTTCATACCATTTGGTTGAGGAAAACTTAAGATAGAGAACAGAAATGAAAAAATCAGCAATTTTTCCATTTGTAAAGGGGCATTACATTTTTTTTGTACTTTAGTACGGTTATAATGATGCCACCAAAATTGAAACTTTATCTGTGTTTTGTGGCAATAAGCATTGTGTATTAGTTTCATAACATTTGGTTAAGGCAACTTTAAAGTTAAAAAGTGGAAACGAAAACATTTTATGTTTATAAAGGGGCATAACTCAGCAACGGTAAAATTTAAGCCACCCAATTTCAAGCTTGATCTGTATTATGTGGTAATCAATATTGTGTATAAGTTTCATAAGAGTTGGTCCACACGAACTAAAGTTAAGAGAACAGAAACCAACTTTGGGATGTACGGATTACAGACATATGTACAAGGGTAAAATTAAACTTATTAATCCTTTTGCTACGAATGGAGCATAAAAAGAGGCAAAGGATACCAAAGAGTCCTTCACACTAGTCTTTGAAAAGTTAGAAAGGTATAAAAGAGAGATAACTCATGTTTATTTGACTGTTTATTTAACTGGTATGAATGATTGTAAAATGTACAGGAAAAGTCCATTGTCTGTTTATGATGCGTAGATTTTAATTTTCAATGCCTCATATAGATTTTTTTTTATCTAGAACTCTGTTTTTTTCTCTCACAAAAATGCTTGTTTCTCAAAATTACTCATAACTTTATATTTTATATGTTTTCCTTTTAACATGTTGTGAAAATTTTGTTATTACTGTAAACCAACTAATTTTCACAAGCAATTTATTTTTCTCAACTTTCGCAAGTAGAAAAATACCGTGAAGTTAAATCATCGCGACTATGTAAAACTTGGATCTTTCCGTATTTAACAACATCAAGTTAATTAGAAAACCGCGAAATTAAATTGTCGCTAAATGGACTTGAAAGGGCTAAACGCGAAATAAAGTATCCGCGAAAAATAAGTTGGTTTACAGTATTTGTTTTGTCTACAAACATCTGTAACAAGTGAAACAAATAAAACAAAAACCCACACTTACCAATTCCAAAATTATTAAACTGTATTGTATCATTACATCTACTACAGGGACATGTGGATTGTTTTGTACAGTAATCTTTTGCTATGACAATAGATGACATAGTCAGTTTTGAAAACAGATGATTGGCTAAAAGTTCTGTGACAAACAACTCTGGTTCTTGAATATGCCAAGGTATGTCCCGAATCTCCTGCAAACACTTTTCATGAAAATCTGAAAAGGATAATTTATGGTACAATATTTTGCATAATATTGGTAAAATCAGCAATTTTTTATGTCTTTTTTAGAATAATTATAGATTATTGTTGTTCATCTCAAGGAGATCGATTTTCTTGCCTGAGTTAGTACGGCAAAAGCGAGAAAAGCAGTCGAGTTGAAATGACCAATGATAATCTATTTGTCGCTATTTTACCTATGACGACGTTGTCAATTCCATGTCAATTTCATTAGCAACGCCACATGCTTCCTTAGTTTTTAGCGATAATTTTCCATCTGAAGCAAGTATCATGATATGAAAAGTTATCAAAAAAAAGATCAAAGGAAAAATGCACAAAATAGCGATTATCTAACTTACATAAATTTTTGAAGAACTTCAAGAAGTATAAGGGGAGATAATTCAGATCCAGATAATAAAATTTAAATCTGAAACATAAAATACATTTACACAATTATATGAAATATATAGTTTAACATGTTTAAGAAAGCCAATTTTCTTTTTCAAGTAGTTTCAAAAACTGTTAATCTGCTCCATTTTTTGCCAAAAACATTAAAAGTAGGAAATAAGAATATAAAACTGTCTGACAGGCATGAGGACTTGTAAGGTACAAATATGCCAAGTATAGTTGTCCTAATACTCGTAATAAGAAGGAAATTTACATTACAAAAAATCTATAAAAAAAATTCAATTAATCACTGAACCATGAAAATGAGGTGTAGGACAATGAACATATGACAGATGGAAACTTCATATCATCAGGCATTTATATACAAAGTATGAGGCTACCAGGTCTTCCACCTTCTAAAATATAAAGCTTTTAAGAAGTCAGCTAAATGCTGCCGCTTTATCACTATCCCTATGTAGAGCTATAGATCTGCAAAACAAAAAAAAAAAGACAGGGTGACAATTTATGTAAAAATAATCAGGATAATCTAATTAAAAAATTGTAGGACCGAATAGAGTGAGAAAAAAGCAGGACTGAGATTTGCACTAAAAATTCCATTAAGAACAAAGAATATGATGATAAGCCAAAACAAAAATACCAGAAAAAAATATAATTAGATTATATACAGTATACATATACATGTACCTATTTTCCTTAAAAAACCTGCCTTTAAATCACTGATTGAATCCTCCAAATTGTCCTCATTTGAAGATTCTGTATCAGAACTACTAATATTCCCATCAATACTTTGTTGCAGCCGTTCAAATCCATCTTTAAAGATTGAATGGAATCCTTCTGCTGCTGGGACTGATATATATGTGTGTATGCCTTTGTGGTTTACTTGTCCATCAACTGGTTCTATTTCAATGGAAGACTGAGTAAATGTTCGTCCCAAACGATAGCCAACCAAACGATAGGGTACAAACGTGACATCTTCAAAACCATCAATAACCTGTCTTATCAGTTCAGATACATTTTGAGGTCTACCAACTTTCTTATACGGAACTTCTTTGGTAAATTTGCTGTAAAATACTGTATGTGGACACTGAAAAAGCAAAAAGAAAATTTACAAATTTTCAATAAATCATAAACAACTTTTTCACTGAGGGAAGATAATTAATCAACATTTAAAAGTTTGCTATCCAAAAAAACACAAAGAACAAAAAAAATCATATTATTGATTGTAGTCTCCAATGTCATGAATGTAGAGGTACAAAGTATAATGGCGAGAGGGCTACACCCCTGAACGCCCCATTTTTTTAGACGATCAATGCATTTGAATGGGGACATAAGGTTGGAACCCCCCTTTATCCTGTGTTGGGACCCCCTTTTTAAAATGACTGAAGAGTATATTAGAAGACAAATCTCTCTTTGAGGCAAACTCATGCTTAACATGCTAAAGAGGTCAGCCTTTCCCAACAAAAACATGACACACCCAGTAAGACCATTAACCCTAAGGGAAAGGTCAGGTTACACAAAAAACACCCTTAAACATTACAAATTTTAAGTTGCTTAAAATTTAATCCCTTAGTTCTTTATAATTGCTCCTTTTTTTCAGCCTTTTTTTAGCGTGTTATATTGATGTTAAAGTGAGGAATCAAAATAACAAAGTTTTGGGATTTATCTCGATTTTTTTATCAGATTCACACATTGTAAATATTTATTTTTGATTAATTTTGACAAGCTGAACATTCTGAAGAATAATTCTTTTAGAACTTGACAACATGTACTTTAAAAGGTAAGAAATAAACAGACAGGACTTTTTAGAAAGTGTGATAATATTGATACAGATAATGAGATTTATAAATAAGTCTTTAAAGACTGCAGTAAGGCAGCAACCATTTGATTTTCTGGGGGGGGGCTATGGATTTTTTTTCTGGACAAACTTTTTTTTCGCCTGTGGCGAAAAGCAATCTATTTTTTTGGCGAGAAGTCGAAAACAATTTTTTTCTTTCAATTTTAGCATTACATATAGTGGCAGCTGAGGGTGAAACAAGCATTTTTTTTTTCTCAGGATCAGAAACAAATTATTTTTTTCTCCCAAAACTCGAAACAAACTTTTTTTTCCAAAAAAACCCATAGCCCCCCCAGAAAATCAAATGGTTGCTGCCTAACATTTAAGTGTTGAAATAAAACAAAACAGTTAAAATTGAAAGAAATTAAGAAGCAGAAAAAAAATTTAAAGGTGATATAATATAATACAAATACAAATACAAATATTTTATTAGCACAAACTCATCAACAATAAATAGTTAAGGCTCATGGTATATTAATTACATAGTTGGTCATACATAAAAATAAGTATTGCAAATAATGACTATATTAATATGTAATATTACATGCATTATAAACAATGATTATGAATTAGACATATTGACAATTTTAAAGAGTTTGTTCTGCTTTACAAGGTTCAGACTCTCTGAAATGAAAGAGGAAGTCAATTTTAGCAGTCAGGGGACTTACTGAAATAAGTGATTTTTAAAACACTTATTTGAGTAGCAAATTTGAAGTTTTGTCACAAATTGTGATTTTGTAGTTTTATCAAAATTTTAAACACATAGGTTTAAATAATATCTTTTCATTAATAAAATTGGAAAAAAATGAACTTTTTGCTTCTTTTATGTAGCAAGGTTTATGCCTTTGATGCTATCATTTATCTGCAAATTCTATTTTAGTTGAAAAAATACTATAATAATGGCTTTACATAATGAACTGATACTTTCTTAACAGATTTTTCCCACCAGTGGGAGTATTTTTCCTGTAAAGTTCAAGGTTTCATCTTTCAGATTATGTAATAAAATTCTACTGTTCGCGAGGGGGGGGGGGGGGTGTTGAAATTAGTGGGAGTTATTAAAATAATGATACTTAAATAAGTGATTTTTGGGAAGGAAATTGAGGTATGATACTTAAACAAGTGATTTTAATGTCATTATCCTAGATTCAGTACAAGGTCATCACTTGAAATGACCTGGTTATCCTAGACAACACAGATGTTGGTTCTGATAATTTTAGAAACATAATCATGATAATTAGTCCCTGGATCATTAGTATTCTATATTTAAAGCTATAATAAAATTAAATCACTTCTTCTAGTGATTAATTTGTACTACTTAAATAGGTGATTATTAAAGAAAAACAACTCTTAATTACTTCCAATCTTTATGGAAATAATGTTACAATGTACTTAAATAAGTCCCTTGACTGTTTAGGATTGTGTATGAATTATTATTTAATAAAAATTAAGATTATATTATTTTCATGTTTTTGAAATTTTGTAGGATCAACGATTATATTTGAAACATTTTGGTAAAATATGGCCCTTTTAGTTGAGTATTTTTCACAATGTAAAAGAAAATGTTTTTCATTTTCAATTTGATCAGAACTACATACAGAGCAGTATCTCTCATTTCTGGGAATATAATACAGTTTTTGTACATGTAATACATTGGTGTCTCAATGTGAATACTAATAAGACAAAGGTGCTGATTTTCAACAAGGCAGGCAGACATGTAAAACAGATATTCACATTTCAGAATATAAATCTGGAATGTGTTTCAAAATACAAATACCTAGGTTTATATTTAAGCTCATCTGGTTCATTCAGTTATGCTCAAAATGAACTATACAAAAAATCCCTGAAAGCTCATTTCAAATTAAGGAAAGATCTTTTATCACTTAATCCTGATGTAAAAACAAGTATTCATGTTTTTGACCACACTGTAAAACCTATTTTATTATATGGTAGCGAAATATGGGGGATGTTTAATTCTCTTTCCTCTAAATGTAAGAAGGAAGATATATCTTTTGAAAAATTGTATTCAGGTTTACCCTGTGAGAAACTTCATATAAAATTTTGTAAATTTATACTTGGGGTACACAAGAAAACAACAAATGCTGCAGTGTTATCTGAACTTGGAAGATTTCCAATATATTTTAATATTATAAAAGGAATGTTATTGTACTGGTATAGATTAGAGAATTTAGGTAATAATTTTCCTCTATTAAAAGAGGCATATACACAATCAAAGACACTACATCACATGAATATAACATCATGGTATGGTTCAATAAATGTTGTTTTTAAAATACTTGGTATTGACTATACAAATGCCATAAATGCTCCATTTTGTGAATCCTTATACAAATTTAAGAAATATATACAAACCAAGCTATCAATATTGTTTATTAGCTGTTGGAAAAAACAAATAGATAAATTTTCAGACAGTAAACTGAAAACCTACCTTTTATATAAAACAAATTTTGGTTTTGAAAAATATCTAACATTGATCAAGAATTTTGAACTTAGAAGAAGTTTTACTAAATTACGTGTATCTTCTCATAGATTACAAATAGAATTAGGTAGATATCAGGGTATTCCCCGAATTAACAGAATATGTAATAAATGTTCTTCCAATACTGTCGAAGATGAGGCTCATTTTCTATTTGATTGTAACAAATTTGAGGATGATAGAAATTGTATGTTAGCTAGTATTGCACAATATAATTCTTATTTTAATCATATGAACAGTCAAAGCAAAATTATCTGGTTATTTAGTGTAGAAAATGTTGAGTTACTTAAAATAATATGTAATTTTATATACAAACATCTTCCTTAGTGAAGATTAGTTAAAGGAAATCTATGTGTGTATATACATTTGATTGGACATAGAAAATTATATTCATCTGAATATCACAAACATACTAGCCGATTAAAAAAAAAAAAATAATTGTTAAGATATATTATTTATTCAAATGTTCTCTTATATCCTTGAGGCATCGTCCCCTGGTATCAACTGCATTCAAGTTACCTATGATGCTTCCTTGTTTGCTTTTGATACAGGTAGGAAAGAGACATTTACACACATTTTACATGCCTATGGCCCATAAGGTATCGCCCCCTGGTGTCAGCTGCCTTTAGGAAACCATAATGCTTTCCTATTTGCTGCTGACACAGGATGAGTCATGGACATGTTTAATTTCTACTTTCTTTTTGGCTAATTATTATATATTTAATTGATCCAACTTTTTGTGTACTATACATATGTGGATATCTATTTTTCTTTTTTTCTTTTTGGGCTGCTTGTTTGTTATCTATATCAACCACACTTGCAATAAAATGCATTAGTATTAAAAAAAAAAACATACTATAGATTCTTTATCTACGTATTCTTTAAGAACTTAAATAGTTCTCGTTTAACTTTTTTTTATTTTTTTTATCTCATTGTTTGTATTGTATTATGAAAAAATTATTGATGTTGTAATGTTTATGCCCTTTGGGGCCCATAATTGGAAAATAAAATATCTTATCTTATCTTATCTTATCTTATCATTATATGGTTAATGTCTCCACAGTCAATTTTGAAGTAACTGTATTTTACAAAGTCAATGTAGGATTTTTGTTGAGATATAATTGTGCCTGGGAGACACAAATGGTGCCTCGGGGATGCAAAGTGTTATTCTCAAATACACAAAGTTGAGCATGGGAGCATATAGGTCTATGGTTCACATACCCGTAGCCAGGGGGGTTCGTGGGGTTCGTCCGAACCCCCCCTTGAAAACAAATAAGGACTGTTAAAGTCAACGTTCTGTTCGAATTGTGACTGTTAAAGTCGAGTTTTTGAGACCAAATAACCCCCCTTTGGAAATTCCTGGCTACGGGCCTGGTTCAATGTAGGAGGAGTTAACCAGTAACTGCACCTCTTATGCAAGAATATACTCCAAAAATGACCAAATATCAAAACCCTGATAACATGCATACCTTCAATGATTGTACAAACAACCAGCAGTTCCTATCCCAAGCCAGGAGCCAGTTGTTGTCTTTTTAGCTACGTGTATGTTTAATATTACATGTTTGTTTTTTCGGGAATCATTTTCATGCTAGTCCAAATAATTATGACATCTTGAAAGGCTATTATTCTTTTTTTTTTTGGACACCTTACATCGACGCTGTTTAATTTAAAAAATTTAAAATAACCTTCCTAGACGTCATAATTAAATTGGACTTTTTTTGCTAGTTTTCTCCTTCATGTCCTTTGGATTGTTTTACATTTGACATTTTTGAGTCTTTTAAATTTGACTGTGCAGTTTGGACTTTGCTCATTGTTGAAGGATGTATGGACACAATATGGTTTGTTTTTTAGGAGTGGGGCGATTGGTGAAAAAATGGGCCGATTTTTAAGTGGGGCGAGTTGTCACATATGGCATTACTGCTGTACACTATAAAAATAGGTTTATATTGTTTGTTCACCCGCTTAGCATAACAATTGGTAATAATGAAGCTATATTGAATGATTGAAATCAAGTGCATGTTCAGTTTTGACTTAAATTGAAGTTCTTATAGTAAATTGCCTTTTTAACAACAATCTTTAGGAGATGGTGTCCTTTCCCTGCCATCTTGCATGTTGTAGTGACATAAGCGTAAAGACATATCGTGTTATTATTTCGCCCTAAAACACGATCGGCCTTGATCCTGTTCTTGTTTTTTTCTGTTTCGAAAGGATTCTTTTAGAATTTTTTTTAAATATCAATAATCGAATGGTTTTATATTTTTTAACTCGCAAACTGTAACCCGCTATTAAAATTGTCTTATTACAGACACCTTTATCTTTGGACCGAGAAAGTCTAGGGCCGAACTTTGATTCTAAATAGGTGGAGCTACTGGGGTTACACTAAAGACCTGAAAGTGGACCTGAAAAGACCTGAAAAGACCTGAAAATATACGACTAAAATTATTCAAATTACAATAACTTTTTTATTATTGGATGGAATTTCTTCAAGTTGGAATTTTATTAATTGTTAATATTCATATTTCATTGACATTTAAATGTTTTAAATTAAATACAATTTTTTGCTGCCAAAAGTTGGACCTGAACGGAGAAATGAAAAGACCTGAAGGGACCTGAAAATCTATGTCGGACTAATTCTAACTACAATAACTGTTTTAATATAATATTCAATGGATATCTTTCAACTTTTGATTTTTTAAAACAAAAAGTTCAATATAATGATAATATAAAAAAAAATACGTGAAAAATATTGTTGAGGTGTCAAAACTTGGACCTGAACGGAAAACTAAAATCTGAATGAGCCTAAAATGCCACATTTTTTTAAAACGAAAATAATAAACATAGACGAAAAATATGGTTGATAACTTTTCATGTTCGATGCCATTTGGTCTCTTGTATGGATCTGTCTCATTGGTATCACACCACATCTTTCTAATTTTTATTGACGGAAGATACTAATATGATACGCAAAACTGATACAAGTAAAAAAAGTCAAAACTTATAAGTCAAAGAGACATAATATACCATAGAAATAAATAATTCAGAAAAAGGTTTGGTGTCTTTAAACTACGATAACCCCGTCACAATTTTTGTGGTGTCCCAAAAATTAAGTCTGGAACCTGCACTTTGTGACAAACCGGATACACTTGGATTGAGACTTTTTCTATCCATTATCAACTGAATTATGGTGTCACTGTTGAAGGAATCCCGACGATTATTCTTCAATATCAATTTGAATTTAAGCAAAATAAATACAATTCGCAAGCTCAGTTTTTCAGCAAGTAGTCCCTTCATTGATGAAGCTTTAAAACAATGTAAAAACAATAACATTGACTTGGTACTATATCGCATCAGAGGATATGTTCTTGGAAACAGATTTTCAAATGCTATTGTAGACATGGTACAGTATTTGGAAGACAGTGACGGTTGTGTTAGGGACCCTTCTTCAGTTACTGAAGAGGAGAAGGAAAATGTATCTGTATTTACCAGTTCTTTAAAATTTAGTTCTTTATATATGGATTTGACAGTATTCAACGAAAAAACAAAAGAGACAGAGATCCTCAATTTATAAGTGATGAACTAATGCAGTTTGCAGTTCAGTCTTTTATCTGTGGATTTTTAATTGACAAAGGTGAAATTTTGAATTGTATTTTTTCTCCCTGTGGAGTGTACTAAAATGAAGATGCTACTGTATGTATAAAACAAGTCTGTCCCCGGGTCTGCTTCTCTCCAAATCTGATTCCAATTGTTCAAAAATCAATCTTCCCATTCATGATAGCCTTTCACTTTCACACCGCTTGCCCCTTGTGGCCTTTCAAGATCGAGCTCTTTTTGGTTTGTAATCTTGTGTCATCAGTAGACAGTGCAATATTCATTATACATTTGGACAAAAAAAAATCACAAAACAATAAAGGAAAGCTGTTAAGGTTTTAGAATGTCACATTATTTAGAGAGGCCCCTCATGGGGGGGGTCCTAGTAATCACATAATCACCATTTTTTTGCCAATATAATCACATAATCATTAAATATTTGCTTATCTTTAGTAATCAAATAATCATAAACTAAAAATACAGTCCTAGGTAATCAAATAATCATGAAATATTTGGCTTAATAATCAAATAATCATTAAAAAAACGGCCAAGTAATCACATAATCAAAAACCCCATGACGGGGCCCTCTTTAGACTTGAACCATCGTGACCATATATTGGCGGGAATATCACTAACCAGTATTCATTCTAACATAATACCATGAATACAAGTCGTAGTTTTAAAACAATAAATATAATTGAATAAAAAGAAATGGATTTCTTTATATAAAAGCAATTCACTATACTTAAACATGATTAAAAAAGATATTGAACAAAAATGTTGAATACTCAACTTCATTAGAGATCATTAAAAGCAATTCTGAATCAAAAAGAGCTCTTAGAATATTTTATAGTAAATCATTGTGAAGGCCACACGACCTGGCTTATACATGTATTTATCTGATGTGTGCATGATAAAGATAAGTTCCAAAACCAGAAGTTACATTTATTAGGGTCTGGCCTAAAGAATAGAGAAAAAAAGGCAAACTTTATAAAAAAAAGAAAAAAATGACTAAAAAATTTAAGAAGTATACTCAATTCTCCCATTATTATTCCCGTACGAAATTATAAGGCGTATTAAGCCTGGAAATAAGGCTTAAACCAGGCATAAGTGGTAGTAATGTGTCTAGATCCAAGCGTGAGGGGACAGGAAACGTAAATTTGTAGTCCTTACGGGCGTAGAAAAAAGCAGTAAACCTGGCGTAAATTGAAATAAGCAAGGTGTAAGTTTTCTTACGGGCGTTAATTGAAATAAGCAAGGCGTAAATTTTCTTACGGGCGTACATGGCGTAAAACTGTTGGTATGGCGTAAATAAAAATACCCATAATGCTTTGTTTAAAGGATCATGGGATTTTTTTTCAAAATTTGGCTCTTTGGTTTTAGTTTGCAAGAGTTGGACACATGACAGCTTCATATGTCCAGGGATAATTTGCTTGTTTTGTGCTTTTTGGAAGAATCTGAAATTGGAAATACTAAATCAAATAAATTTATGAAAATTGTGAAATAAAAGGAAAGTAGTAATACATGGTAAATAATAATAATGTGAGTATAACTAAGTTATTAAGTATTATGTTCTATCAGAAATTTTGAAATCCCAAAACCTTTATCCTTGGATAATAACATTAAAATCTTTTACTTTATGTTAAATTGCAGTAGTAATTATCATTTCTATTTTAGTTCAAAAGACAATAATTTTCAAAAACAACTTAGTTTATTTCAAGAAAGAAATAATTGTCATAATTCTTATTTAAACTTAAACTTATTTGAGCCATTGTCTGCATAAAATGTATTTATTTTTATATTAACTTCTTCAATGGTTAATATATTTCAAGTTTTTTGTCAAACAATAAGAAATAAAAGCAACAGTACAGAAGTTTGTATCAAATACACAAAAGTACACAGCTAGGTTAATACACTGAACTAAAATAAGTGTAGTATTATGTAAGGATATTACACCTGGTTTATTTATTGACCAGGCATACTCATTTGCATATTACGCCTATTTTTTTGTGAACCAGGCATACTCATTTAAATATTACGCCTAATTTTACACCTGGTTTACGCCTTAGTTACGCCTAATTTACGCCTGTTTTAGGACTGGTTGACGCCTGGACATGCATTTTGTAAACACTGCAATGCCGCCAGGATAAAGTATGATTTTTACGCCTGGTTTCCGTGTCATATACGGGCGTCACAGTTTGTACAGGTAATCTAACAAGATGTGCATATCATGTATATAGTGACATGTACCCTCTGACAAAATTATATAGGGGTTAAATATTTTCTTGCAACTGGTCAATTCAGTAATTACTGTGTGAAGAGTTGATTTACATCAGGTTTTGAAACCAATCTTTTTTCATGCACAAATCAGATAAATATAAGTGGCCTTCATTAAAAGTGATGAACAAGAGAAAGATTGATCTCAGTACCTAACAAATGTTTACAAAAAAGCTTAAAAATCAATTGAATTTAAAATTGCACATTATTTAATTATACATACACATGATACATGTACATATACATTTAGATAAAATTGAGAATTGAAATGGGAATATGTCAAAGAATATATAATTCAAATATATATTTTTGTTACAGAATATCATGAACAATGTCTTCGCTCTGTTCTTGAGACCAGTGATGAGAGAAAAATAACAGTTCTTTTGGCAAACCATCTACTGTCCAGACTGATAGCTACCTCTCCAGGACATACATACTGTATTACAGACGATCATTGGTGGCAGTATGAGTTATGTCCCTGTGATGAGCAGTGTGGTGACAAGATTTGGTATGGTAACTCAGGAATAGGTATGAGATCGTGTTAGACAGTCAGCCCCTAGGAACTACTTTAATTTATATAAGTGATTTGTTAAAGAATCATTTTTCATTCCCAGAAATAAGGCATATAGATAGCTAATCATATAAAAAACTATTTGAAAATGATTAATCATATCAAGGATTAACATATAAATATGAACACCTAATGTGCTTCTGTTGTGCTCTTTTAGCTCACCTGGTTTGAAGGGTCAAGTGAGCTTTTCTCATCACTTTGCATCTGTCGTCCGTCCTGGTTAACTTTTACAAAAATCTTCTCCTCTGAAACTACTGGACCAAATTAAACCAAACTTGGCCACAATCATCATTGGGGTATCTTGACCCGGCCAACCAACCAAGATGGCTGCCATGGCTAAAAATTGTACATAGGGGTAAAATGTAGATTTTGGCTTATATCTCTGAAACCAAAGCATTTAAAGCAAATCTGACAGGGGTAAAATTGTTTATCAGGTCAAGGTCTATCTTCCCTGAAATATTTAGATGAATCTGAGAACTTTTTGTTGGGTTGCTAGAAAAATCTTCTCCTCTGAAGCTATTAAGACGAATTTAATAGAACTTGTCCTCAATCATCATTAGAGTATCTAGTTTAAAAAATGTGTCTGATGACCCCTCCCGTGAACCAAGATGGCGGACGTTGCTA